>NC_053143.1:7718264-8968264 GCF_016808335.1 Panicum virgatum | reverse complement strand
GGGAGGGAGGGTGAGGGTGGGTTCCGCAGGGTTGCTCACCTGGGACGGCCGCGTGGACGGGTCGGTTCGACGGCGACGTAGGTGGCGTGGGCTTGGAGGTTTATATCTAGGAAAAAGTCATTTTTACGACCTTCAACTACCGCACTGGTTCGATTTTCAATCTCGATGTACAAAACCAAAAATCTTGCAACCTCCAACTATCAAAACCGTTTGGATTTCACTCTTATCATTGTTCCAGGGTGGTTTGCGCTGACGTCAGAGCGGTTTTTCTTTTTTTTTCCTCTCTCTTTCCAACTTTAATAGCAAGGAAAAAATAGTTAGATGGGTCTAAAAATTATGAAAATTTTTAGAGAGGTAGAGTAGGTGATAGGAAAAATATTTTAACTATTATTTTTAGTTGGAACTTAAAAATTTTAAAATATAAATATTTGAATATGGATAGATTTTAAATTTCAGTGAATTTTTAGGGCATCAAAACATGCTCAAAAATTTACCAAATTCGAATCATATGATTCATTTTGAACATAGTTTATTGTGTTAATTTTATTTCACTCATGTTTTGTGGAAATTTTTCAAAATCTATTAAAATAATCAAGTTTGGCGCAAATTTGGCCTTTATGAGCAAACTTACAATATTGGTATAGAAAATTAGTCAAATAAAATTAACAAGGTAAACTAAATTTAAATTGAACCTTAGGTTTAAAATTTGATAAATTTTGGAGCACTTTATGATGCCCTAAAAATTCAATAAATTTTAAATTTTACCCATATTAAAATATTTATATTTCAAAATTTTTTGAGTTTCAACTAAAAACAATAGTTAAATAGGTTACCTATCACCTACTCTACCTCTCTAAAAAATTTCATAATTTTTAGACCTATTTAACTATTTTTCCCTTTCTATTAAAGTTGGAGAGAGAGAAAAAAAGAAAACCCGCTCTGACGTCAGCGCAAACCACCCTGAAACAGTGATAAGGGTGAAATCCTAACGGTTTTGATAGTTGGAGGTTGCAAGATTTCTGGTTTTGTACATCGAGGTTGAAAATCGAACCAGCGCGATAGTTGAAGGTTGTAAAAACGACTTTTTCCTTATATCTACGCGTCGCGTCGCGGCGGTGGCGTAGTTTGTCCAACAGCAGCCCGTCGACCAGCCCACGGCCCACAATTAGGTCCCGCGTCAAGTAAAATGCAAAATGCAAGCCGCGGCCGAAATACCGCCGCAGCACTGCCAGCCGGCCAGGCCGGGCTGGTTCAAGGTAAATTGATCCTGTGCATGGGGGAAATACTCTAGGAATCCTATACATCTTCCACAAGATTTTTTTCTTCCCTACCTTCTAGTATTTGAGATTCGCGCAAACTATCTAGGCTGTTGGATCTTCTTAAATCTAACATTCTTCCTCCTCCTACCTCCTTCATCACCTGCCGCCGCCTTGATCCCTCTGCTTGCTGCCCCGCCCATCGCTGCTGCCGCGCGCCGCTGCGCAGCTGCTGCGTGCTGCTCTGCTGGCGCGCGCTGCTGCCGCGTGCCGCGTGCCGCTGCGCAGCTGCTGCGTGCTGCTCTGCTGGGCTCGCGCTGTTGCCGCTGCTTTGCTGCCGCGCGGGGGCTGCTAGACCCGGTCCCTTGCTCCGCCGCGCCGCGGGGCGGGCCGTGCCACCCCTACACCGGCGTCGGAGAAGACAATTGAAAAAAAAATGTTGATCTAATTTTTGCCAAATGTTGAATCTGTTCTTTTGATATGTTGAAATAGTTCATAAAAAATGTTGAAGATAGTTTGTAGAAATGTTGAATCTAATTTAGGCTAAGTGGGCTTTATAGATAGATAACTTATTCATCTTGCGGAAGATATATAGGAGCCCCCGAAATACTCGGGCTGATTTGCACTATTGCACAGCGCATGGAAATACTAGTAGATGGTTCGTGTGAGCAATACAAATCGGATGGTGTTTCTTGTTGCCATTATAAAGTTGCATTCTATATCATGGAGGCGTGGTTACAACAATACGGAAACAAAAAGTGTTTGGTTATTAGTTGCATGAACTAACAAAGTGACCTTGTAGGTGCTTACGTACTAATAGGATTGTCAAGGTGTTTGGTTTACATAGGTAAATTTAGGCAGGGGGCTGCTGACAGCCATTGATGTACGTATTTACCATCACCGGATCCAAACGCTTGTACCATACAGACAAAGGGTTAGAGCGCAGCGGCTTGCACACCGCATAGAGATCTGTGGCCTTTAGGGTTATAAGAGCCTCGGTAGCATATGAAGTTATGGGTTTGATTTTCCATGAGAGCGATTATTCTGAGATTTAACGGCGTTGTGTATTCAGTGGTAGGCAATGTTCCCGTCGACACGAGGCACACATGTGGTGATTTCGTCAATCTTAAGGATTTGCCGGCTCAGTCTTTAAAGATGCTCATATGAGTAGAGTTTATGTACGTGTGTTCATAGAAGATGTGAGTGTGCGTGCGTTGTGAGTGTCCGAGTTATAATCTCAAAAAGGAAAATCAGCTAGACACTTGTTGCACCGTACCCTGGTAGGTGCAGGTGGTTTTTGGGTTGTGAACTTAAAATGCGGATTTTTCTTAAACGATGAACTCATCTTTAAATCTGTTTAAATCACTGTGTTCTATAGAACTAATCCAACTTAATGAGATCCAAACAAATATTTTTTATTTTAAAAATTTAGCATTTTATATGAACTGTTTCAACATTTAAGATATATTGGGTCGTTTGGATGCTGGCCGTTGGAAGCGAATCAATTTTTGGCCGTGATCACGGGTATGCTGTCTGGACAGTGGCCGAGTATTTTTTTTATATAGATTATTACACAGTATAACTCACAAATGGCTAAGAATTAGCTCGTTTCAAATCCTATGCGTATTGTTCAGTTCATTTCCCTGCCCGCACCGTGCCAATCCTAGGCGGCCAAATCAACGACCAAAATTTGGCGGTCTCATGCTAGCCAGGCCAATTGGCCAAAAAGCATGAGCCAATGAACGAATGAAACTGTTGACGCAAAAATTAACACATTGGAATCCGAGTGCAAGTGTTTGTCGAGTCACGGAAAGTCAACCAATCGTGCCAGTCAATTTAACCTAAAATTGATAAGGGAGAAAACAAAATCAAATTCGAGAGCGTATTGATTGGGATTCCGAATATCTCTCAGATGGGCATATCGGCAAGCTTTGCCGATACTATAGACGACAAAAAGATATTAAATGCAAACGCGTAGTAAACGAGAGTATCGGCAGCATCAGCCGATACACTAAACGACAAAACTAGCTTTGAACAGCCGATCGTGTATGTATGACAAGATCTAAGCTACGAATGTGTAACTCAGATGATGTGAAGCTAAAAACAGATCTAAACCGGTTCTTGATATAACAAAAATGTTACTTCAAAACCTAAAGCCGATCTAGTATGTTTTTAGATGTGATAATGGCCAAAAAGCATAGAAAAACCTACAAATTTAGCCGATATCAATAATTGGTGAATAAATCTAGACGAGACGACAGCGATGCGCCCGGAAGTCAAAGCCTAGATAATTTCGATAACTTTTGAATAGATTTGAACGAAGTTACAACGATGCGCCCGGTAGCTAAAGCTCAAATATACTCGGTAAAACGAAAACTGACCAGCAAAAGTCGCTCAAATGTGAGGCGTCCTCGATCAACTTGAAAGAACTCGTCGAAAAAAAGAGAAAATGCGAAGTCGCCGAAAAAAATGCAAAGGAATTGTAAAATTTGTTGTATTAGATGTGTATCAAGTTTTTCCGGTCCTTTACAACCCATATTTATAGTCTAGCGCTATCAAGTCCTAACCGATTACGACGAATATTACTTGACTTAAAAGAAAAGACTATCTAAAAATAAACTACTTTAAAATATTACAACCGAATCATCAAGATTCTCGTAGAGTCCGGATTCTCTCCTCCTTCCTTGACTTCATCGGCAACTATCCATCGCCCGAGCACCAGAACTAGCGGATCAGCATCTTCGCAGAATATCCTCCTGACCCATCGGACGGACTTCCATCGGCCGATTCCAACCCTGTGTATCTTTTGGTTTCTTCCAAATCGGCCATCTTCTCTTCACAAGAATTAGCTTCCTTGACACGTGTCAAAAAACAGTGTCAACACATGCTCCCCAGTTTCGGAGTAATAGATCTGCTGCTCCGAAATTAATGTTAATCATTATTGTCAATGTTTAAATTTATCCTCATCTCTCAATCGGACGGTGTATCGAATTCCCATTTTGTCCTCGAGCAAAGGTTATAAATATCTCCGTCTTCTCTTCCACTGGCACATTTTTTGTAGCATCTCTGCCTTCTCCCTTACTCAAGAACCACTCTCCTGGCAATGGCGTCCATCTCCGAGATTCCAAAGGTACGTCTTCCTTCTTCACCCGCAGCATTTGCATTTCATTCTTTTGTGTTTCTCATTTCCACCTTTATTTTCAGAATCTTAGGGGTAATATGATTATTCTGCTAAAGAATCAACCCAGCATGATCTATTTAAGGCCCATGGGTAATCCAGACCACACCAGTATCATCAATGTGGAGACCAATAGAATACCCCTTAAATCCTCTGATATGAACCTAGATTGTTCTCAGGCCTTTAGATCTTGGCCGAGCGTCACTCTCGGATGGAGGAATTGGTTCCGTAGGATAGCCAATTCTCAGAGAACCAATTGGGAACAATACGATATCAGCCAATGTCTGAACTTATCTTTATCGGAGATGATCAGAAATGAGCCGATGCAAATATCGGCTTCTCACTTTTGGTCTGACGCCATCAATGTGTTTATGTTCAATCATGGGCCAATGACACCTACCCTGATGGATGTTGTGATGCTCACTGGCCTGAATATTAATGCTGCCGATAGACCTTTCCGTTTGCTAGAAAAATCATCTTTCAAGATTGAAACTAAAAGCATTGGCGGATGGAAAGAATATATCGGCAAGAATATGAAGACCGGATCAGTATCTATCAGAGAACACACTGCCTTTCTCAACATGTGGCCTGAGAAATTCACCTTCTGTGGCAAAGCAGTTGGTCCAACAAGCAATAATCTCAAGTTGGCAGAAAATCTGGCTACTGGCAATCCTGTCCCTCTCGGCAAACATCTTCTGGGGTCAGTTTACCACTTGCTTCATCAAGTATCATCCAGACTCAGAAAGAACCAGCCGATCACCAACTTGGGAGGCCCCTGATAGTTCATTCAGTTGTGGCTGCACATGTACATGCTCAAAACTATGACAGTTGAATTATCGGAGATGGAATTCCCATAAAAAAAAACTTCTCTGAAGAAGAAGAAACCGTTACTCGCCGATGCACATCATTCGGTGAAGCAGCTATCATGATTGCCAATGATCCCAAGATCCTTGGCATTATTGATTTTTTCAAGTCCTTCTACAATTGTTTCCTAGAGATCTCCACTACTTGGTTTGCATACCAGGATGAAAAAGTCATATATGAAAATCCTTTCAAATTCCTGCTTGACTCGTGAAAAACTGATAAAGAGGCCACCAAGATTATAAAAGAGATAATCTCTCCAAGAATTCTGCCGGTCAACTTCACATCTGGCAAAGATGTCCCCAGCTATGAGTTTTATAATCCATCAGTGGCGGCCAGACAACTGGGATTTCGCCAAGTGCCCCCTTTTCTTTTCTTTGTTGGCAAAATTCAGTTCAGAGGAGCTCTTGACAGCGCTCTCTCTTATGGTCGATTAAAAGATTTGGAGTCTGATGTCAATATGACACTTCTAGCCGATTGGCAGATTGCACCTTTTGCCACTACTTCTTTCATCCAATGGTGGTCTAAATGGCAAGAGCATATCTTCTGCAAATCGGCCAATCTATATTGCATGGCTCTGAACAATAATTACCAATTAGGCGAGAATGAGGTACAAGTCAAATTTCCTCCCGCAACATTTCTTAAAATTTTTCACTTTGCAGCCTTTGACTTTTACTCTTCACAGGATGATGATCGGAATCCTCCAACAATCAGCAGGAGTGGGCAGCTGATCAACTACGCCTTGCCAGCCGATAAACCAAATATCGGCTATGGTGCTCCAACTCTGATAGATGTGGCCACTGGGAGAAAACGCAAAGTATCTTACACCAAGGTGACAACTCGTAAGAAAAAGAAATCTCCAGGCCAATCTTCAGCAGCAACAACACTTCAAATAGATGTTCCAGTCAATCTTCCTTCTCCCTCTTCAGAAGGTAACAAAACTCGAATCCTTTATGACTTTACTTTATCTGAATGCTGATCATATTTTCGCCTCACAATCAAGATACCCCTGAACACCAATCCGAAGAAGAAGAAAATCTTCAGAACATACCTCCTCCTTCATCACCCATCATTCATGCATGATTCTGTTTACTCGGTAAGTATCTAAATCTTTCCATGATTCTGAATCTGGTATTATTTCCTTTTGGTTTCATCAGATACAACATTCACCTCCAACTCCCAGGAAATCCAGGGCGGACTCTCCATTGATACAGGTACAATTTCAGAATTTGCTCATGAATATATTCTGTATATTTCTGACAATCATCCTTCAGCTTGCCGACCATGCACTATCTGAATTATTTGGCCAGCCAAACACTGCAATTCCGAGCTCTTCATCGCAACCCCTCGTCCCTGCTGGCTCCAATCTGGAAGAAATACGCTTGAAGCAGGTAAACGACCTTTCTTTCTGCTGGCCGATCCTATTACTCTTTTGTTTTCATCGGCCATCTTAACTTTATCTTCCTTTCAGGCACAGAAGTCCCCGGACAACAGTCTATTCTCCTTCCAAATCGGAGCTACTTCTCAGGAAGAAGGAGAAGAAACAACATCAGCCGATTCAGCTGTACTATCAGATGAAATCAAGGCCAGACTCCAAGAATCTCTCCAATTTCTGAATCAAGACATCGGCCAACTGATCAAGAATGCACAGCCGATCCGCGCCGTCTTGGAAGAACTGGAGGGTAAACTCCCAGAAACAATCAAAGATGCACTAACTCTTGCAGCCTTCATCGAGAGCCACCGCGCACAATTCAACAAGGCTCACAAACAACTCGCCGATCGTCGTCAGCAGGAAGAACTCATCAAACAGAGGGACGACTTCAAAGCTTTGGCAGAATCAGCCATCGGCGAGATCAAATCCCTAAATGACACCCGAGCCAGCATTCTGAGAAACAAGGCTGCATTGGAAGCTAAACGTGATCGTCTTTTGCAGAAACTCAGTCAAGTAAATCGAGCAATAGATACTACAGATCACGATCTCTCTCAGATTCCACCGGCCATCACCAGACTTGAGGAAGACAAGAAGAAATATGCTCGCCAAGCATACCAACTCCACAAGAGTCTGCGGGCGATTTCTAGCTCATCAGCAGACAACAATCAAGTAATTGAAAACATTGATCAAATCCGCATGCGAGCGATAAAAGTAATCCGGGAAGCTCTAGGATTACTGTAAAATCATTCATGTACTATAACCTCCAAAATTGCCAGACAACTTGATCTTAATCTAGAAATTTGTTTTTATAATTTATTGCTATAAGGGCAACTCATATCGTGTCGGCCATGTTACAACCGATGCATCTGACTTGCAAATCGGCTTTTACATATTTTTTTGCACTAAAGGCAATACTTCCTAGTATTGGCGATAACTTACAAAATCAGGCCGCTACTACAATTGACCATATCCCTCATTGATCAAGATTCTTCCGAAGAATCTTCTGACTTTTTTGACGTAACTTCATAATCAGCCATCCAAAAGAAATCCTTCTCCCATGCTTAACCAGAAAGACAATTCATCCGATCATAACTCACTATATGTGCTTCAGCCGATGCCACATTGAATGACGAATCGGCCGATACTATTTCAACAGTATCGTCAATCCATTGAATCAAACATTGATGCATAGTAGATGGAATGCAACAATTGGCATGTATCCAATCCTGACCCAACAGTAAACTGTATGAAAATTTGCCATTAATAACGAAGAAAGTAGTGGGAAGGATCTTACTGCCAATTGTGAGATCGACCCATAATGCCCCCAAAGCAGGAGACACGACTCCTTCGAAATCCTTGAGCATCATATCAGTCTTCGTCAGATCATCTTGATTCTTCCCAAGCTTGCGTAGCATAACATAGGGCATTATATTCACAGCTGCACCTCCATCAACCAACATCTTCGTAACAGGCTTGCCATCAACGAATCCCTTCAGGAACAGTGCCTTAAAATGCTGCCTCTTATCATCTTCTGGCTTCTCAAATGTTGCTGGCAATGGCTCCAAATTCAACTGTGCCATGGCTTCTTCTAATTCTGGTTCATGATCTTCGTTGCCTAGCACCATAAACTCTTTCAGCATTATGAAAACCATATTAATCGGCGCAGCTGAGGATCTAGAATCTTGACCACTATCAGCCCTGGACTTAGCACGCCAAACTTATAACTTGATCACTTTCTTGCGCAGAATTTGTACTCGCTCTTCTTCAATGATCTCCAGCTGGTGTAGCCCCTGAACACGTCGCTTCTAAGACCTGGTCAAACCTCCTAGACACCACTGAAATTGATCCGTGTGATCAGGCTCATGTTCTAGATCTCTCTGCATCGGCTGATCATCTTGCACTCTTTCATCGGCCATCTGCTCTATCCGATCGTGTGCAGGCACTCTTCTCCAAGCAAGATCAAGTAGTATTGTCTTGTCCCCCAGTCGATCATGCACCGATACCCTTTTTCCTAGCTGATCATGCACAGTAGTGCGTTCACGCCAATAGGGCTCATGACGTGACCTTTCATATGATCGGCTACCTTGACCATTGCATTCGGCATAATCATTTGCCGATGGCAATGTCAACCCTTCTTCCCAGCAGTAGATAAAGAAAGGACACCTAAAATTATCTTGCTCGTGTCGCTCCTCTTCTTCTCTGCGCTGCCGCCTTTCACGATCACGCTGAAACTTGTTCAACAGCATTTGAGACGTTATACGTCTACGTGTTGCCGATGAACGTTCAACATCCTTCATCGGATCTTTTCCTTTGACCTCATCGGCCGCTATCTGCGCTTTAGGATCAACGGCTCCAGATTTCTTGGCCGATGATGACGTCAGAATCTTATCTTGAGAAGAACCTTCATTTCTGGCCACATCAACTATGTTCGTGGCGAAAGGATGTCCGTCGATCTTCATCGTCTTCTTGGGAACCTCAAATTTCAATCTCCCTTGTTCAAAAGCCATCTGAATCTGCTACTGGAAGACCTTGCACTCATTTGTATCATGCGATGTGGCGTTGTGCCACTTGCAGTACTTTATATTCTTGAGCTCGTCCTCCGATGGAATATTGTAATATGGCTTCAACTTCCTCAACCCTTCCGACAATAACAAGTCAAAGATTTTGTCGGCTTTGGTGATGTCAAATCCATACGACTCAGGCTCTTTCTTTCCAAACAGACACATCACCGGTTTTTTTGCTGTTCTATATCTATTCAGCCGATGCAACCATTTCTTGCTCATCTTCAAACTCATCATTGGTAAAATATTCCACATAATTGATCTTCTTCTGAAAAGGCTTCTTGGACTCGTAGGATCGAGTCTCTCCTGTCATCCGACTCGCGATCTGGCTAATACTTTCAAACCCCTGCGATGCATACTTATCTTTAATGTGCGGTAAGAGCCCATTGAATGCTGCATCGGCCAACTGCTGATCGGACAGAACCAAACTGTAACATCGATTCTTGACATCTCTGAATCTTTGGGTAAAAGCAGTAACCGATTCATCGTTTCTTTGTCTTAAATCAGTCAAATCGGTCAACTTCAATTCAGTAACCCCAAAGTAGAAAAATTGATGAAATTATCTCTTCAGATCGGCCCAATGTAATATGGAATTTGCTGGCAAAGTAGTGAACCAAGCAAAGGCCGATCCAGACAAAGTCAAGGAGAACAAACGAACTCCGAGTGCATCATAGTTGCCCGCTTCTCCCTGCCCTGAGATCTTCGTGAAGTCAGCCATCTTGTACTTATGGGGGAGAGGAATCTGATTGTAAGACGGAGAATAGGGAGCCTTGTACATAATAGATTGTTGCTTTGGTCTTAAGCTAAACAGCTCCCTCATCACTTCAGCTATCTTCGTGCTCCAATCAATTTGTGTTTCAACATTTGGCATCTGTTGGGGAGAAGCCACGCTCGCTGCATTGGTCATCATTGCAAGTTGCTGAGCTACATGATTCATCGGCTGTTGAGCCGATTGCATATGTTGTGCTTGCTGAGCTATCCGATTGGGTGTCTGCTAAATCATCGTCGGCTGTGGAGCTGATAGACTAGCCGACTATTGCCCAGTAGCCTCCATGTATGGTACACTAACACACCGTATCTGTCCGGTTGCTTGATTGTGGAATACCCAGTTGACTCCCTTCTGATGCGGAGATTGCGACAACAACACTTCTGAAGGAGACTAGGGTTGGAGTAGGATAGCAAGACGCTGCTGTGGGGTCATCGGTGATGGCGCCGATGTATTAGCTTGTGCCATCTGTTATGGACTCCATGCGTCTTGTGCATTCAGTTGTGTTGTCGATGCATCCTGTTGTGCACTCATCGGCTGAACGGCCGATGGATCAGGTTGAGAGGCTATCGGCTGAGAAGCCGATGCATTAAACTGCATCTTGGGTGGCGTAGAAAAGAAATCTGGATGCATACCATACCCAGTAGCAGGATCCCATCCTTTAGAAAATACGGACTCAGATTCATTTTGCACAGTTGTAGCAATCGGCGGCGTGGTTAAGTAGATAGGATCTGATGTACCCGCCGATGCTGCAGTAGTCATCTGGGGCGGAATTTGACTATTGCTTGTTCCTGCCTAGCTATCTTGAGCCGACAGGGCTGCTGCCATAGACACCTCCAAGGGAGTATATTGCATCCGATCTGGTTGTATATAGTAAGGACCTATGCACCCTGAAAATGTGCCTTCAGCAAAAGTCTTGACCACTGCATTGTGCACTGTGTTGCCCATGACTGTTGCACTCTTTACGAAGACTTGTGCCACAGTTTGGCCAACTGCGTCTATCATCTTGCTTTCACATTGAGCCTCTGCCAATGGCTGGAAAGATGGAAGATTAAACTTCTTGATCACCTCACCAGATCTGTTGACGCTGTACGACTTGAGGCATTCACGTTTGAATTTCTCCACCAGCTCTTCATATTCTTTCTTTTGTTCTTCTTTGAGCTTATCTTCAGTAACAGGAATCTGGTTCTCTTCACTGACCGCAGATTTATCAGTAATGTCCACCATGTTGAAGCTTTCAGTCCCACCGGACGTGCCAAAAGATGTGTTGACGCAAAAATCAACACACTGGAATCCGAGGGCAAGTGCTCGCCAAGTCACGGAAAGTCAACCAAGCGTGCCAGTCAATTTGACCTAAAATTGAAAAGGGAGAAAACAAAGTCAAATTCGAGAGCGTATCGGCTGGAATTCCGAATATCTCTCAGATGGGCGTATCGGCAAGCTTTGCTGATACTATAGACGACAAAAAGATATTAAATGCAAGCGCGTAGTAAATGAGCGTATCGGCAGGATCAGCCGATACACTAAACGACAAAACCGACTTTGAACAGCCGATCGTGTATGTATGACAAGATCTAAGCTACGAATGTGTAACTCAGATGATGTGAAGCTAAAAACAGATCTAAACCGGCTCTTGAGATAACAAAAGTGTTACTCCAAAACTTAAAGCCGATCTAGTATGTTTTTAGATGTGATAATGACTAAAAAAACATAGAAAAAACTACAAATCTAGCCGATATCTATAATTGGTGAATAAATCTAGACGAGACGACAGCGATGCGCCCGGAAGTCAAAACCTAGATAAATCAGATAACTTTTGAATAAATTTGAACGAAGCTACAGCGATGCGCCCGGTAGTTAAAGCTCAAATATACTCGGTAAAACGAAAACTCACCAGCAAATCAAGTCGCTCGAATGTGAGACGTTTTTGATCAACTTGAAAGAACTCGTCGAAAAAAAAGAAAAAAGACGAAGTCGCCGAAAAAGTGCAAAGGAATTGTAAAGTTTGTTGTATTGGATGTGTATCAAGTTTTTTCGGTCCCTTACAACCCATATGTATAGCGTAGCGCTATTAAGTCCTAGCCGATTACAGCGAATATTATTTGACTTAAAAAAAGACTATTTAAAAATAAACTACTTTAAATATTACAACCAAATCATCAAGATTCTCGTAGAGTTCGGATCCTCTCCTCCTTTCTTGACTTCATCGGCAACTATTCATCGGCCGAGCAGTAGAGTTAGCGGACCAGTATCTTCGCAGAATATCCTCCTGACCCATCAGATGGACTTCCATCGGCCGATTCCAACTCTGTGTATCTTTTGTTTTCTTCCAAATCGGCCATCTTCCCTTCACAAGAATCAGCTTTCTTGACACGTGTCAAAAAACGGTATCAACAGAAACACGTCCAATGTTTCCATAGTAGTTTATGTGAAATGCTGAATTAAATTTTTAAACATATTGACCAATCATTTCAAATTGTTGAACACATTTATACACCTAATATATTAATTATTAATTGAAGTATTTGAAAGAGAAAAAAAGGCTACGACAAGTCGATGTCTTCTCTGGCTCTGTCAACTGAGCTATTCGGTGCCGCTGCTTGCATTTTTTCCTTTTTGTATTTTACTTGACGTGCGGGCCGAGTCGTGGGCCGTGGGCCGGCTTACGGGCTGATGTTGGACTAAAGAGAAGCGAATTATCTACCGGAAGGTAAAGCGTCTTTTTTATTTTTACATTTTTCAAAAAAAATTATAGAAATATATTTTCGATTTCAAAATTTACAGTTTTATATCCCTAACGCCCGACAGGGGGCGATAGGGGCCTGCCGTCCAGCAAGAGGGCGACAGGGACTTACATATAAATAAAAATAATTTTTATTTGCGCGGAGGCTCTTGGTGGGAGCCTGCCGCCCCCCCTGCCGCCCGGCAGGGGGCGGCATGCTCCCCTCCACTGTATAAAAGGCTTCTCTCCCCCCTCCCCCATTTGCTTCCCACGACATCCAGAGAGGGGGAGGGAGAGAGGAGGGGTGAGGGAGGGAGTTGCAATGGAGAAGCCCTGCCAGATATTAAATCCGAACCGCAGGTAATAAATATTTCTCAACTTTTTCAATCTAAATTTTTTGTATGTTTAATTCTATAATTAATGTATGCAGCAGTAATGATATTTTAGCGACTTAAGTAATGTTTTTAATATAAATTAGCTAGAATTAAGATTAGTTTTTAGAAAAACCAATTAGGTTTACCAACCAATTTTGTGGTATTGATTAGTTATTTAATACATGAAAAAATTTCAAAAAGTAGTCAGAAATTGTAGAAAATGCTAGAAAAGTATATGAAACATTCAGATAAATCGTAGAAAATACAAAATAATTTAGAAAATGTTAGAAAAATATATTTATAAAAATGTATTTACAAAAATTGTAGGAAATTCTAGAAAATAATAGAAAAGTTTATGAAAATTTCAGATAAATTGTAGAAAATGCTGAAAAATTATAGAAAATGTTAGAAATATATATATATATATATAAAAATTAATTATACAAAATTTGTAGGAAATGCATGAAAAATGCTAGAAAAATTATATGAAAATTTCAGATAAATTGTAGAAAATACAGAAAACTTATATATATTTTTGTGTTAGGTATGGCCGAAGATACGCCAGCTCTACTTGACGGAGTCATAGACTCGTCACACCGGTCCTTCCTTTCAGTGGTTCAGCACGTGAAACTTAACGTGCTGCGTCCACGTCCACCAGCGGAGTTTATTCCTGTTGACCCACGATAGGTGCCCAGGTGATATGTCATCGGATTATGTTTCTAAGAATACGTTTGTTTCGTATACGTTTCGTACATAATGTACTTAACTTTGATCGTTCTATTTTTCAGGTTGAGTGAGGCTGGTCTTCTTACTATATGTAGTCTTGCTGAGAGTGGTTCAGTAAAACTGAACAGGTCCCTACTAACGGCTCTGGTTGATAGATAGAGACCTGAGACACACACCTTCCACCTACCTTGTGGGGAGATGACTTGCTACTTTGAAGCCAACAATTAATTCTCAGTCCATACAGGTGATGCACACGCACCTTATCAACATCACGGAGGGACTCAGTTTAGTACCATGGCACCAGCTGCAGGAATGTCATTTCAACCAACACAGACACCACTACCATCTTTTGGTAAATTTATAGTCCATATCTTAATTTCAATTAATTGTGGTATGAAGTCTAATTCCTTTTGTATTTACATATAGGATCACAACAGTTATATGATGCGGAACCTTCTTCGTATTACCCTACGGCGACCGCAGAAGGAATGCAAGGTAAATACTTAATCCGTAATCCGAATTTATCATGTTCTTCTTATTTCTATGGATATTTTAAATAATTTGAACGGTTTACAGGATCGCACCACCAGCTTCCTGATATAGGTCATTCTTCGTATCCACCACCAACATGTACGTATGATGAATATGTACCCAAATATATGACTTATAAGACGATGATTAAGATATCTTAATTGCTACTGTATAGGGCCCACACAGGATACCTTTGAGGCGAACTTCGAAGATTGGACTCGGTTATTTTCTACACCTAACCAGCAGGCCGATCCTACCTTCCAGATACCTGTGGCCACCGGACGTCCAGGTAGAGACGTAGGGCCTCCAGAGCGACACACCTACTCTACAGACCACGTCCACGCTCAGCGTAAAAGAGGTCGACATGGCCGGGGTGGTTAGGAGGTGCTTCTAGCTGTTTCTGTATTTTTGTTATGGACATGTCGTCATGTTATACTTATTTCGTTCTCATGCATCACCTATTTCGTTCTCATTTGCGTATGTGTATGAATTGCTAACTTATACTTTTCATATTCATGTACTTTACTAATGATTTTTATTTGTATCCAAAATATCTAAAACCACATCTAATGGCTCACTGCTGCAATTTCTGTATTTTGTTTTGAAAAATGTAAAAATAAAAAAGACGCGAAGGTAAATAAGAGCCCCCCCCCCTCTCGGGCCTCTCGGCTCCCACCTCCAAACTCCCAACACCAACGCCCGCCGCCGCCGCCGCCGCGACGCGACGCGTAGATCCAAACCCCCAGCCCACGCCACCTCCGCCGCCGTCGAACCGACCCGTCCGCGCGACCGCCCCAGGTGAGCGACCCCGCGGAACTACGATTTCATTCGTTGCGCTTGCGACGGCTAGGGTTTCGCTTGCGACGGCGTTGGGGTCCTCGTTACTCGTTGCGCCGGCGGGGCTACGATTTCATTCGTTCGTTTCGTCTCGATTCGATATGGGGACTGGGAGTGTTTCCTCGCCGCGGTGGCGGGGATCCGTTAAGGCGGCGCGGCGTTTAGTTAGAACTGATCCGGCGCTGGTGACGCCAACTGATGTGTGGGCACTGAGTTCCCTTGGTTCCAGTTTCAGGCCCCGGCGTTACTCAAGCAGGACCGAGGATGGCGGCGCGCCGAGGGTTGATGGAGCAGGATCTGAGCAAGCTCGACGTTGCCAAGCTGAACCCTCTGTCGCCAGAGGTGATTTCGCGCCAGGCGACGATCAACATCGGTATGCCACTAGTGACTGTGCAGTTCTCTTTCGGATGCCTACTTCTGTTTCCAAGTGGGCTTGTTATCTTCCTGTGTGAACCTGCCTTCAGTCTCAAAATTTGTTGTCACGAGATGACTCGTAATGGACCACATCACCTTGCTTAGGAGTAACCCACATGCTTCCATGAACGGCTGGAAGAAAGCTATATATAAAGAAAAAAGGATAATATTCCTTGCATTTCTTTGCTGTTGGTTTCACAGACTTAGGAAAAAAAACTCCTTCAGTAATGAAGTATGTTTATCTGTATGTTCTAAGGAGATATTCCTTTTGGAATGTGCAGGTACCATTGGACACGTGGCCCATGGGAAGTCTACTGTTGTCAAAGCAATCTCAGGCGTGCAGGTAATATTGATGTTGATGCCATCGATTCATCATATGCTGTATCTTTGTTCCTTTTACAAGTACTGTACTAATTCATCATATGCTGTGTCTTTGTTCCTTTTACAAGTACTGTAATAAATTCATATTTGATCCTGTTTCTAGAGGTATTTAATCTTATGTTCAACTTCGCTGATCGATTTCTTCTGATTTCCAGACTGTTCGTTTCAAGAATGAACTGGAGCGCAATATCACTATAAAGCTTGGTTATGCTAATGCAAAAATCTATAAATGTGAAGATGATAGATGCCCACGGCCAATGTGCTACAAGTAAGTCAGTTAGCCATACAGATGCGTGTTTATTTTATCACTTTTTTTGCCTTTTACCTATCTCATGCAAGTGATTTAGCGACAGCTCATAATTGTGGAAAATCTTCGAGGACAGTGTTTCAATATTTTATTGTTGCTTTTATAGTGCGAATGTGGGTTAACGGTTTATAAATAAAATAATCACAGAAGCATCCATTTCATTCTTCTCTTTGTGCAATAATATGCTCTATGCTGAAGTTCATTGCAGAAAAGGGTTGTTAAGCAAAAATATAGGTAGTTCATGACTCTAAAGGAATGGTACCTACCACCAATAGTTGCAATTTTTCTAGCTGGTTAAGTGGTTGGTTACTGGCAATTGCTGGCTAGTGACTAGCTAGTACTGGTAGCTCTTTTTTTCTTCTTGCCTTGCCTTGCCTAGTATCAAAACACTGTAATTTCAATAAGCAAATGGGAAATTAGAAAACACTATTTTATCCTGAAATCCTAGGATATGAAACAACATGAGGTTCGATGGAAACCTTACCTGAGTTGATCTTGTGCTGATTCCTGTAACTACCTTGGAAAGTTTTTTTTTTAAAAAACAAATGTAATAATGTTTAATGAGTTAGCTTTTCCACATTGTCTAGTGAACTAGAAGTCTTGTATCTGCTGCCAAATGGGTTTATTTGTCTTAGAGTTCCATATGTCAAGGCTATTTGGTGACATTCTAGAAACCTTGTCTCTTTTGCCTGATGCTTGCTTTTGTTGCAAACCCATAGCTAATCTCTTGGGGCCACATTCACACATCATGTATACTCCTTCCGTCCCTGAAAAACAAGTCATTCTAGGGTTTAAATTTTGTCCCAAAAACAAGTCATCTTACCCTATTTAGAAGGTGCATGTGCATGTCAATTAGTGCTAAATATGGGTAATAAACAGGGGCCAAACATGGTCATTTTACCTTTTTGTTAATTTGTCCTAAAATTCCTAGGATGACTTGTTTTTTTTTTTGGGACGGGAGGATGCCATCGTGCTCATATGATTTTTCTAACCATATTGTCTATTGTTGTAAACAGGGCTTATGGCAGTGGCAAAGAAGATAGCCCTCTCTGTGATGTTCCAGGGTTTGAAAACTGTAGGATGAAGCTCCTGAGACATGTTTCATTTGTTGATTGCCCGGTATGCTGAATCCTTTCTCTTATCAATTCTCTTTCACATGTCTACATGGGGTTCAGATTTACGGATTCAGATCATTTGTTATGTTATGTTAGATGCTTGTATCTGTGCACAATATTTTGGATTCTGTTTGCTTCTATTGATGTGTTGCTAATGCCATCATGCTGCAACAACATTAAGTGATGCAATATGTAGATGATAACCACTGCTCCCTCAAACTGGCATGATGATGATCAATATATTTCAGTAAGAAGAAATAATGAAAGTACATTGCAAGTTCATTCTCCATTGAACATTTGACTAGTGTCTTACCAGCTTCAGTATATGTTGATTCTTATTTTGTTTTGACATTTCCTCAGCTATCTATTCATCTCATGAACAGGGGCATGACATTCTCATGGCTACAATGCTTAATGGAGCAGCTATCATGGACGGAGCACTACTTCTGATTGCAGCCAATGAGAGCTGTCCCCAACCCCAGACATCAGAGCATCTTGCAGCTGTTGAAATTATGCGTCTTCAACATATTATCATTCTGCAGAACAAGATAGATCTTATCCAGGAAAGTGCAGCAATGAACCAGCATGAAGCAATCCAGAAATTTATACAGGTCAGTTCTGCTCCTCCTCTCATCAATAGCAGCCAGTATTTTGTGAAATTCTGTCTGTTACAATTATATTCTTGTGCTCAGGGAACAATAGCTCAAGGTGCTCCTGTGGTGCCAATATCTGCACAGCTGAAGTACAATATTGATGTTATCTGTGAATACATCGTGAAAAAGATCCCCATCCCAGAGAGGAACTTCACCTCTCCACCCAACATGATTGTTATTCGTTCTTTTGATGTGAACAAACCTGGTTCGGAGGTTCACGATATCAAGGGTGGAGTAGCAGGTGGCAGTATTCTCAAGGTATGCAATTCTTGATGTGAAAATATTGCCATCCTTCTGAAATCCATATTTGTGCATGTTAGATGCAGTATTCTTGTTCTGTGGGATTACATGATCTTTTGAATTCCTATGTGAAGGGAGTCCTGAGGGTGAACCAGAAAATCGAAGTTCGCCCAGGCATCGTGATGAAGGATGAGAATGGCAAAATCAAATGCACACCCATCTACTCGAGGATTGTGTCCCTGTATGCTGAGCAGAATGAACTCCAGTTTGCCGTTCCTGGAGGGCTTATTGGAGTTGGAACCACCATGGATCCGACACTGACTCGTGCTGATAGGCTGGTCGGTCAAGTTCTTGGTGAAGTTGGGTCACTTCCTGATGTTTACATCGAGTTAGAGGTCAGTGTCTTTTTTGATTATTAGAATCACCATGGTTTATGCAAATGCTGCTATTTCTGATACTTACTCTAATTTGCAGGTAAACTTCTTCCTCCTAAGGAGGCTGCTGGGGGTGAGGACAAGTGGAACAGAAAGGGCAAGCAGAGTCTCAAAGCTCGCCAAGGGTGAGATCCTGATGCTTAACATTGGGTCAATGTCCACTGGAGCCCGTGTTCAAGCCGTCAAGAATGATCTCGCAAAGCTGCAGCTGACCGCACCGGTGTGCACCAGCAAGGGTGAGAAGTTGGCCCTTAGCCGGCGCATCGAGAAGCACTGGCGTCTCATTGGCTGGGGCACAATCCAAGCCGGCACTACACTTGACGTCCCTCCCTGCCCGCTTTGAATCGTACACCACCTGTTTGACGCAAGTAGAGTTTGAAAGAAGAGAGTGGACATGTGGCAAGGCAGAGAGCTTTTAGGAACTGTTTTTGTAAGGTGGAGGAGAAAACCTGAACCAAAATGTTACCAGCTTGGGTTTTTGTTCTTCCATTTGCAGTTTTGTATTGTTATTGTGCGATGGATGACTAACATCGTAGCATTTACGTGGGGAGCGTAATGATAATCTTGAATATTGAATTGTGCAATTTCTGGCTTCAGAGCAGTGAAGATTGCTGATTCTGTGCAGGAAGCTGAGCAATGAGCATGAAAAGTGTTCGTTCGTCTGTTAGTGTATCGTTTCACATAGCGCATTCTGCATCCTTCAGAATAGGTAGAGTAAAATTTCATGTATAGTTTGGATACTTTATAATCTCATAAAACTGTTGATTTTTAAATATATATTGTAATAGAAAATATTAGCAGAACACTGAAGTGGTATATTTGGCAGGGCCTTGTTTGGTCACTACAGCAACCATTTTAGGTCTCTTCTAGGTTCCGCATGAAGTACTAAATAAAATCTATTTGCAAAATCTCTTCAGAGATGGGTGTAACTTTTCGTGATGACAGTAATTAATCGATGATTGGCTACAGTGACCATCCTCAAAGGCTTTATTAGATTTACCAAAGTTGCTAGCACTAGGGTTCTAAAGTTGGTTTTGTAAACTGACTTTATTTGACACTCCGATGGTCAAAGTATCTTTTAGTCTCTTCTAGGGCCAAACCAAAGGCCGAGGTATTGACCATGTCACTAAATTGTGCACACCTCCAGATCATGAACATTGTGAAGGTCAAATATATTGAGCAGCCAGATGGAGACATAGGACCTAACAAATAAACACATGTATGATCAACACAGGACACCGTCTGAATGGATTACAATGATGTGTTTATAAATCATATAATGCTACATCTGACAAAACTAAGTAAGATTCTTATGAAGACCCCTATCCTGCACTAAAATTGTTTCCAGAAGACGATCTCAGCAACTGATGGTGGTTAGATGCAACCGAACTGGGCATCCCAGAGTTGAACATGATGTTCGATGCCTGTGGTGATGGTTGAGTCTGGATTGCCGAGAGTGGAAGGCGAGGACCGAACGAAAGCATCTGCGGCCGCTGATGCATGAACGGCATCTGAGGCATCTGGGCTTGACCATGTCCCTGCATGTTATTGGCATATGCAGCTGCAGCTGGCATGCTGGTCTGAGGCATGGAGCCCGGCACACCCACTGGTCTGGGGCTCATGCTTGCTGGATTGGATGGCATGGTACTACTGCTTCCAGGCATTCCAGTGGAACCTAACAGGGCTGACCTCATCCGGGCACGGTCAGCTGAAATCCGCTGTCTCACCCTCTCCACTTGCTCACATTCCTTCAAGAGCAAAGTCTCAACTTCTGCAAACTGCTTCAATTTCAACTCCAACCTCTTTAACTGCAAATCAAGTAGTGTTGTAACATTGTAAATATCAATAAAAGCCATCCTCAGGATAACGGCTCCTAGTGTAAAATTGTGAACAATGGTGGAAAACAACACTCCATGCTGGTATCTGAATTTTTTGAAAGTGCAAGTTAACACTTACTTCACAAACACTTGGACACCCCAATGATCAAGCAGCTTATATTCCATGATAAAAAAAAATCAAAATTATCCTTTTTTTTAATTGAGAGCATAACTGTATTCGGTAAACAAAACCTTCTATGGTAGTATATTTTCAGACCCTCCGTGCTGTGAGTAAATCCGACCTATCAAAAAGTTCTGACAATCTTACCGACCTTTCTACTGTTATGTACATGCAAACAGTGATTCGACAAATATCAATGATCATTCCAATTCATTGACGTTATTCTACCCTTTGGCTACTTTCATTTTGCCACATCACTATCATCGAAGACCATGTTAGGATAAGCCAGGGGTTACCATGGCTGGGTTCTTTTAGAATGCTAACCTGACTTGGCTTCGCAAAAAGCTCACTATTACTTTCTAGTTTCTTCTATCAAATTAGGCTAGGAAACGAAACTTAACCCTAGGGGCGTCATATTGCCTTTTCTGACTTGTGTGATTGTGTCAAGTTTCTATAGAAAGAAATATGGACATCAAAGGATCCAACAGGTCTTAGACTGACTTTTAAACCTAACTGCAGCAAATGAACCCAACAAGTCAACACCTGGCCATGCACCAAAGAACTTTAGTTCAGTGGAAATCAACAGCGCTGACTCACCACAGATGGAGAAGAAGCTCTGCATGCAAATTAGATGACAATGCATGAACTAACCTGATGATTTATTACGGTAGCAGCTAGTCTTTGGACTTCACGTTCCTCTTGGTCCGCAAAGAGTTTAGACTTCATCGCTGCTGCTGATAGACCATACATGGCGGCATGTTTCACATTTTCAGGAGAAACGGCTGGTGTTGCACCTGTTTAAAAAATAAATATTTTCTAAAACTTGAGTGAACAGATTAGAGGAATTTTGTTGGCAACACTGACTGTAACAAGAATTAAATACAAAAACAGTCACCACTATGGTTGGGAAAATTAGGATTTGCACCGTTGCCCCTGCCATCAGCATGCATTCCTTCAGAACTGAGCCTTCAATATAGCAAAAGATAAGTCAAAACTTAACTAGGACACAGCCAAAGGAACTAGAAACATATTCAAGGTCTGGCTATACATGATGGAGAAGTTTCTACCTCATGCATGAGGACAATGTCGCATATCTAAAGTGATATGGCTTTAGTGTTCACTAATGTATTAAAATTAAACTTAACGCATTCAGTAAAGATGGCTAACCTGGGATCATCATCTCTTGTCAAAAAGGATAATGCTGCATGCGCGCATGATGCCGCAACTCTTGGTCCTATTGCAGAAGCCAAAAATGCAACCTACACAACATTTCTAAAAAGTAAGACTTGAGTAGATACAAAAAAGAAGAGAAAAGCCCGATTTTATTTCTCGTTATCATGAAGGAAGTACATAGGGCAGAGTGGTGGGCAATGTTTTACAGTCGTCCGACTAATCGCGATTAGTCGCGATTAGTTAGGCTTATCGTTCCCTTGGCACCGATAAGGAGCAACGACTAGGTATGAGTGACTAGAATTCTAGTCGTCCGATTAGTCGTCGATTAGTCGCTCGACTAGGTAGGAAAACGTTCAAATTTGCAGTAATGGGCCGCGTCAACTGTGGTTGGGCTGCTGGGTTGTAACCTGGGAATCCTGGATTCGGCTACTTTCGAGCTCTAGTCAGAAGCAGGCTAGATGCTTGTCTCCCCCCCCCCCCCCCTTCTTTTCTCCTCTTCCCCCACCGCTCTCTGCGAACTTAAACTCTGTATTTCCGTTCTAGTAATGGAAATGGGTGGTGCCCGCGTCGAAAAAGGTATATATATGCACAAATGCATGTGCCTCAGACCCGTTGTCACCCAAATCTCACAAGTGAGTGACCAACTGACCATCATTGCGGTGTTCATGCTTGATATACACTATGTAATGTATAGTATACATATTATATCGGTCCTAGCATGATAGGACGACTATACAGACGACTAGGCTCGACTAATCGGCCTGATCGACGACTAATCTCGACTAATCACCTTATCGGTGCCATGGCAACTAGGTCCGACTAGACGACTGTAAAACATTGGTGGTGGGGATTCCTAAGAAACTAGTTCAAGAATTTCATATATCAGGATATGCTGCATTGTGGTCTTACAGTAACCCCTACACTACAGTTCCAAATCCAAAGAGCATATATTCCAAGTAGCAATTTAGGCTTTTGTTTCTAATATTTTCTGTTGTTAAAAAAAATACAGATGCAGATAAGTTTACTTAGAAGAAAGACAATTTCAAAGGTCAGCCAACCATAAATGTTCGAGCACATTATACAGCTACTAGCACCATTTCTATAACCAAAAAGAAAGAAATGTGGGGACTCACCAGCGACATGACTGGATTAGAAGAATTAATGAATGGAAGCTCGTTTCCAGGTTGAAAACTTTGAACTGGTATCCCTAAGGACAGAAAAACACATCCACATTACAAAATGGAAGGAACAAGACATAATTTACAACAGGAGGAAATTCACATAAGCTAGAGATTAAATAAAATCTGAATTTAGTTGATAGATAAAGATAATGATGTTACACCTGAAGTGCTGCCATTGGAATCTGAATGTTGATAACCATTGCTTTGTGGTACGGATCCATTTGGTACCTTAACATTCTCTAGCAAACCATCTTCTACTGGAAGCCGAATAAAATGGTAAATACATTGCGCCTTTGATTTTGTTCCAACATGCCCTGCAATGTCATCCCAGTTGTCATTGTACTTTTCAATGCCCTCCAACAGCAACAATGTTTCTTCATCAGTCCATTTATCACTATCATTTTCCAATCCATCATTATCCCCATCCACTTTCTGGAAATCTATGCTAGAATGCCCAGTAATATATCTCGCATCATGGAAGCAATAAGAGCACAGAGCAATATCTGCCTGCCCAGCCAGTCAAAAGCACATGTCATTGCTATTGTTTTTAAGCATAAGCAGTAGGGGCGAACCATTCTGTGGTACACATATATATAGAAAAACTAAGCCAATTGTACAAAGGTTTAAAGGCCAAAACAAGGGGTTGGGAGAGCTATACAAAGAGAAATGATTAAGAAAGATTCAAGTCATGTCAGGAATTGGCATCTAGTCAGTTCCTTTATTCTATATGGGCTTTAAGTAAAACATCATCAGTAAATCCTTTCTGCCAAGAAGATAAGATGGGTCTCTTATTGTCAAATATGAACCTACTTTTCTGTCTCACAAAGTAAAACAAACAGAGGAAGCATAATGATACATTCAAATCAGTACAAAACTCAAACAGTTCAAGAAATATACCATAAACCTAAAGCAGATAACCTCACATTACAAATATCAGACGTTTTAAGTTATTCAGTACCTAAATGTCCTTTCCAAAATAGAGTTGTCAAATGGTAAGACTAGTAATACAGGCTTTTCAGCACATTTTGGGAATCCAAAGATTGAAAACCCTATATGTTAAGAAATCACTAATAAACAAGAACAGAACAAAACAATAAACAATTGAGGTTTAAAATTTAGCAGCAAATCGCAGTCTTTCTTTCCACACTGAACAAAGAAACAGTCAATAACATCCTACATTACGAAGCCTGACTACCTCAGCTTACTACGACACGTATCAGAAATTTAGAATCTATGAAGGTTACAATTTTTTAGCATTTGTGCAGAATGCAAATGTAAGTAGCACTTCAAAGATACAGATACGGGTTTTCTACACAAGGTAAAAAGAAGCACACCTCCTTCTGCGATCGGTAATGCAAACTTGGCAAAGGCTGTAAGCAGTAACTGCAAGAGCTTTCAGACAAACGCTCCCTAATCTTCCCATCCAGTTCTGCAAATGCAGCATCAAAATCCACCACCTCCGAATTCAAAGAGGATGATGCCATCGAAGAAATGTCCTCCGCTTGGATGCTACATTTTGGCCGATCAAACAAAACCAGACCATCGATTGATTTCAATGGTGCTGTAACCAATTGCAATTCCCCTGATGGTTCCTCCCTTAGAAGAGACGCTGCCATCCTCAGGCCGCGGTGCACTGATCCAGCCGCAAGGTAATTAATGATCCCCCAAGTGTCCAAGAACCTAACAATCCTACTCAAATCATACAGTTCGCCTGTGCTCCCAACAAGCCCCTGGCACTCAGCAAAAGCAAGCCTCTTGCCTGGGTTCTCCAAGTATTTGGCAATAACTTTATTCCTTAGCATGACATACTTCTCCGGGGTGTGCCCTGGAGACTTCCCTGTAAAGAAGTGCGGAACCACCTGTCTTTCAAGCCTATGCACTGCCCCGGGGGAGAACCAATCTACAAACGACAAACCCATTCATAGGTACTTAAATTTACAGATGTTTCCTAGTACAGCTCAGCAATCCATGTTTACGTTTGAACGGAAAGTGCAGACCTGAGTGCTTTGGCACGACATGGAGGCGACCATGGAACTGTTTGGGCACGCCCCGCCCCTCCATTAGGGGCGGCGGGGTGCACACATACAGGGACGGTTTGTCGGGGTCTGTGGCAAGGGAAGGGTGGTCCGGCAGCACCCCAGAGAGCACCTGCAGCTGCCCGTGCGAGATGTTCTCTAGCGCCGGCGCCGGTGCTGTAGCAGAGGTGTCGCCGGAATAAGCAGATCGCTCCGCCGCGATCAGGGCGAGGACGGACGGGTGCGGCCGGTTGACCACGCGGCGCTTGGCGGCGGGGAAGGCGGAGATGGCCTCGGCCGAGGGCAGCACCTCCGCCTCGCGGAGGTCGAGCACGGGGTCCTCGGACGCCGCGGGGCCCTCGTTGTCGTCGGCCCCGCCCCCCGCGGCGGCGTGGGCGGCGGCATCGTCGTCGCCGTTCGCGGCGGCGGAGTCGGACTTGTCGGAGTGTTCGGCCGCTGCGGCGGAGGTGGAGGGCCTGGACGGGGACGCGTTGGGGTTGCGCTTCCGCTTGCGGCGCGAATCTGGGAGTTAGGGTTAGGAGGCGGGTAGGCAAGGGTTAGTTCGGGAGACGGGGAATTGAGAGGCTCCGAAAGAGGGCTGGAAGCACGGACCTGATGTCGACGAGATCTTCCGCGGCATCGTCAGCGGCGGCGACGGCGGCGGCGTCGGAGGACGAGGAGGTGGGGCGAGAGTGATGGGGAGTGAAGACTCGGTCGGGTCGTCTCGTCGGGGAAGGAAAGGGAAGCACGTGCGTGGCACGCTACGCCGAGGGAACCATCGCCTCGGCGCCACTGGTTGTGCGGCCCAGTGGGCTTGACTGGTTTAGAACTGGCCCAATTATTTTCGAGGTGTATATTGCCTTTAGATTTCTATTTCAAAAATGAGTGACTACGATTATTTTGGCTTCTGCAAGCAAAAAAGACTGGAACTTCCAACTTTGAACCAAAGTTAATTAAGAGGTGAAATGTGAGCAAAGGTATATTGGAACCTGTCTTTGGTGCATATGTTAGAAGATTGTCGGTTCATTTCGTTAAGTGTTTGTCAAAACATTTTGTATAAACGTTTGGCTGTGATGCATATATATTATGTAAATAACTACGCCCTTTTTTAAAGGAAGAATTACACCTAGCTATTACCTGTACATATTGCAGCCTCTACATCATGAGTTATACACAACAGAATCATTATTTTTCAGACCATGATTTATCTAAGAGGTAAATAGCGATTTTATTGATTTGTCTTGCTATGAAGAGGTAAATACGGGATGGAGATTATAATGCGAGGAGCCTGCTTGGTTCAGCTCCAAAATTTATCTTGCCGTGCCAATTTTTTCTTTTTTTGCCAAAATTTGGGCAAGAATTTTTGGACAACACTTGGATGTTGATCCGGTGGTTCAGATTGAAGTTTGCATGGTTTGCACCTACCCTCTTTAATTTCCTCTTTCGAAAACTGTCTAGTGGCTCCAGCTCGACACACGTCATGAGATACGATGAAGCTCCAAGATTGATGACATCATCTCACATGCATATGCGTAGTTCACAAAACATGTACGGATCTATGATGACCTCTCCCCCGCATGGGCTGCGGTTTTGCATTATTGTGGACTTGAGGCTCAACTGCAACTTGTAGTCACGCATTTGCCACTGCGTTGCTCGCATGGGCGTGTCTGAACGTGAGATGCACGGTGACAAGCACTAACCTGGCTGCATAGCCAGATAGACTAAGGCTTGACCACGCAGTGACTTGGCTGACACGGTGTGATGACTTGGTGACCCATCGTAACCTGGGCATCATGCATCCAGGAAGTTTGAGTGTCTTGTCCATAGGCGATGACCACCATACACGTTGTTGTAGCTAGCAGGACATGGAAGTATACGCTACATATATCGATGCTATTGGTGCGTGACTGTTCACGTACGATCTTTAATTTGGCGCGGCATGCATTACTACTCACCTGTGTTGTGTTCACATCCTCAATCACCGTGTTCGGCAGCTGTCTGCTGGGCTGCTCGCGGCTGCTGCAGCAGCAAGCCAGCAGCAGCGAGGCAGCCGGCAGCAAGCCAGCAGCAGCGAGGCAGCCGGCAGCAAGCCCAGTAGCCGAACGGCAGGAGCAGCCAGCAGCAGCCGCGAGCAGCCCAATGACCAGCAGCCGAACACGGTGAATGGGAGCGAGTCTGAGTCCCTTTCTCGATAAAACGACTCTTCGCAGAGCTGGATCATCACGCCAAATCTGTCTGAATGGCCAGGAGCGGCCGTTTCATCTATATATATATATATACACGCCGCGCGCAGCCCCATAGTCCCATGTCTCTCATATGAACTAATGAGAATTTCTTTTTCACTTCATAGAAGAGACGCTCACACACGCGCGCGCACACTATCGTAACTCGGCCGTGCTGCAACAACGACTCCATCTCGATCAAATCAGATGGATCGTCAGCAGCAGCAGCACATCGAGCTGGCGTGCCCTTCGCGCGGCTCGCTGAATGATGGCGCGCGCTTGGTCCAGATGTGCCCTTCTCTCTACCTCGCCGCCTGCAGAGGGCGGCCGGAGGAGGTCATGGCGCTGCTTCTGCAGCAGCACGGCGCTGGGAGGGCAGGACGCTATCAAGCCACTGGTAATAACTGTGTGTTAACTTGCGTCATCTCCAAGCCCTTTTCTTTTGCTTCCGAAATATCTCTGCTTTAGTCTTCATGCATGATTACCTTATAAGTTATATCTTCTTATAGATATATATAACTCAAAGATATGTTGCTGATGAAAATATAATTCTGCATTTCTGCACCGTACACTTGCCATGGATATATAGTTTGATCTTTCTCGTTTCAGCATGAATATTCCTAGATACAGATACATGTGGTTCCAATTCGGGACTGTGACATCGTTGACTGTTTGAGAGGTGCGCATGCACTCCTGAGTCCTCTTACTCCTCCAAACAAAATTAACAGCTGTACAAAGTGACAGCAGTGTGTAACTTCAAGGGGACTGTACGTACATGTGTGTAGTCCCTGTCTCAACGGGACATTTTGTTGGAACATCTGTACTAAGTCGTTATAGGATGATAACCACAAACAAAGTAACAGATAGACATGACGGCACCTGCTGTCTGTTGATGAGGACCATAAAAATTTAGGGAGATCATGTACTTCATATGCCTGTTTTTATTTTTCTAAATTCCCCGTAGACCGCCCCGGAGTCGTCGGACCATCGTCCAATGGATCATCTGTCATCTTCAACCTATGAAACGATTTCTTTTCCCTACTAGTAGTCCGCACATGTTTTAAAATCAAGAGATTTCTAGCATAGGTCCACATGCAGTATGTACATATTTTAAAAATTTCAGAAGATAACCACTTTATATTTAAAACAGTGATTGATATGTGACAATTATATAAACAACCTAAGAAACAGGATATTTAGATTAATTAACCAACAATTTAGCTTAAATCATAATCCATACCATAATTATTTTCATCCACACATCTATACTATAAGGAATGTACATGCCACAGGCATGTGTTTAAAATTAAATTGTTTTAAAATAATTGGAATGTATAGAACTACTATAAAAAATGTCACTAATAAGTAGCAAAGATTTGTTGCATCAAGATTTGAATGACCAACATATGTGAAACCTCTCCAAAAGCAAAATACTCATAATGTATTATAATGCTGTAAAGGGGGATATTGTTGAAATTTAAGTATTCCAATCCACACCAAATTATGATTGCAGACGGCAAGGCATTCTAGTGAACCAGCATAGGTCCTTAAGTGCCTCCCTGGAGAAGCCATTCCATATTTCTTTGCACACGTTGGACAGCCTTACTCACATACAGGGTATAGCGCCAGCATCACCAGGTTCTGCATGATGCGACCGAGGAAGCGGACAGGCCACGAGCCGATGAAGCCGTTGCCTCCAGTCACGCAGATGAGGTTACTGCAAGCCGCGTCGCCGCCATCCTCGGCTGACACCATCTCGGCACGACCAAAACGTCATGTAGAATTCTGTGAACGTCAGTATATTCTGGAATCAACCAAAAAAAAAAGCAAAAACGTCATGTAGAATTCAACATTACAAGGCCTAACCTTCAATCACACAATGTGTTGGGTAATACTGTGAACCTGAAATGTAGCTGACTTGTTCAAAGTTTCGATTCTCTCTTTGTGCAGTCTCCTAATTTCCTCCAAACGATTTGAACTCAATTCCTGCTTATATTAGCATGTATTAAGTTTAAAGTCCATATACACGTCTAGAAAATACTGACAAAATACTCTATGAGAATGGAACCCCTCAAAAGATAATACATAAAACAAATACAAAATACCTTTCAGACGTTTCTGTTCAGCTTTGGAATTTTTTAATTTTATTACAAATTTTTAACATAATTACAGAATAATACTTCAAATCACAGAAATTTCAAAAATATATCACTATCGTCTATCCAGTGGACGAAATTTAAATTTCGTCTACCCACTGGACAAAATCTAGTAATTTCTTCTGTTCGGTAGACGAAATCTAATTTTCGTCTACCAGATAGACGAAATATATATTTATATGATGAAATCTATATATTTTTGGACGAAATATAGATTTCGTCCGCTCATGACCAGACGAAATTTAGCCGACAAAGTAGAGCGCCTGTTCTCACGTGCACAACTACTCATCTCTTAACATGACTCATAGTCTGCCTGTTCCTTTAGAGCAGGGCTAATGGATCAGCCGGCTGCCGGCGTAAACAAGCACCACGTCATCCAGCTGGGCAGTAAAAAATTAGCAGTAGTGGTAGGGCCTACACCAATATTCAATGCTCACTTTGATCGAACAGCGATGTGAAGCCAATAGAAATCACAGAAGCAGTGATGGTGACCCCACATAACCACAACACGATGCTATACGCCCGCTTTGAGCCGGCGATTTGTGAATCGCCCATCTCATTCTCTCTTTGATTCTCTTTCTGCCAACGAGGATTTTTTTCCGACATGTGACCTTCCCAGCCTGCCTAGTTGGCATTACTGTACTTGCTCTTTATCTGAACACGTGCACAGCTACTCAGCTACTCATCTATGATTAGGCTGCCTGTTCCTTTATCTGAACACGTGCACAGCTACTCATCGATGACTCATAGGCTGTGGCCCCGTTTGGTTCCGTTGCGCTACTCGCGCTAATTTTTTTTACATGCATGGAGTACTAAATGAAATTTATTTGCAAAATTTTTTCACGGATGGGTGTAATTTTTCGCGACGAATCTAATGACGTAATTAATTGATTATTGGCTACAATAATGTTATAGTAACCAACCTCTAATCGTGCGGTTAAAGGCCTTATTAGATTCGTCTCGCGAAATAGCGTAGAAGTTGTGAAGTTAGTTTTATAAATTATTTTTATTTAGTACCCCTAATTATTGGTCAAAGTTTATACTACGTGTGCTACGGGCCAAACCAAACGGGGTCTCAACACGTGCACAACTACTATCTCTTGGCCATGTTTGGTTAGGTGTCACATCAAAATTTCACAAAAAGACGAATTTTCGCATGGAGTACTAAATAAAGTCTATTTGCAAAACCTTTTCAGAAATGAGTGTAACTTTTCGAGACGAATCTAATGAGCCAAGTTTCATTATGATTGGCTACAGTGATGCTACAGTGACCACGCTCAATCATCCCCTAATCGTACGGTCAAAGGCCTCATTAGTTAGAGTAACTGCTACAATACTATAGTTGTGGAGGTAATTTTATAATTAGACTTTATTTAATACCTCTAATTAGTGGTCAAAGCATAAATTTTTTTCATGAAAACATTTTCACGCCAAACCAAACACGGCCCTTAAGCGCTGCTGCCTGATCCTTTATCTGAACACGTGCACAGCTACTCATCTCTTAACGATGAGTCATAGAGGCCGGGAACAGCACCACAGAAGGCATGCAGCGAGCTAAGTGCCTAGTAGACCAGCAGTGAAATCATTGCATGGAAGCAAAAACAAGCGAATCATACGCCCCATCTTTGTCGGCTAAATTTCGTCCGCTCGGACGAAATCTATATTTCGTCCAGAAATATATAAATTTCGTCATGCAAATATATATTTCGTCTATCTGGTAGACGAAAATTAGATTTCGTCTACCAAACAGACGAAATTACTAGATTTTGTCCAATGGGTAGACGAAATTTAAATTTCGTCCACTGGATAGACGATAGTGATATATTTTTGAAATTTCTGTGATCTGAAATATTATTCTGTAATTACGTTAAAAATTTGTATTAAAATTAAAAAAATTCTTCAGCTTTGTTCCAGGCATTTGAATCTATTTGTTTTTGCTAGTCCCCTGATAACTGTGTGTGTTTCAAGTAAAGATTATTACTGTATATTGCCAATCCATCCATCCCTAAAGGGAACGATTAAATTCTTCTATGTCCACCCACTCTCGCGCCCCCTGCTGAGACGCTCAGGAAGCAGTGCACCAACTGATTTGTACCCCAAATCTCCACTCTGTAAAAATCGAGGGCTCAAAATACACCTAACAGATCGACAACTCCATCCAACGGCCCTGGAACATCTGCTTCAACGCGTTGAAGCGGCCACCCCATCGCCCGCGCGCGGCCGTCCCTCTGCCGCGCCCCGCGTTCGAATCTCCCCCCACTCCGCACTCATTTTCTTCCCAAAATTGGTGTTGCTTGCTCTTCTAGACGCCGGACTCCCGCGCGCCAGCCTTGAACTGGCAAACCCGCACAGCGTTCCGCCGTCGCCGCTGGGTAAGGCCACGGCGGGTGGGGTGCGAAGCCAGGCGGCCAAGGCCGCCGTTGCTGCTTCGCGTGGCCGCGTGGAGTCGCCGCCGAGCGACGCTAGGCTGTGGCCCTTTCCGCGCCCCCAGCGACGCCACTTTCGTCGAGGGGCTCGAGGCCACAACCACACCGCGCGACGACCCCAGGGACCCGCGGGCCGCCGACGTTGGGCCGGTGCCGGCGACTCGGCTGCCGCTGGCACGGCAGATCCCGGACGAGGAGGCGACGACCACCAACAAGGCACGTGCAGTTTTTCTCGTTCTTGGCTCGATTTCTCAAATCCGAGCATTTAGGGAGCTTTTGGTTTGTTTGATTCGTGCAAAGACATGTGTTGATGCTACTCCATGAGTGAATTTGATTGAATCAACACGAGCACGAAGAAACGAACCAATTTCGTTTTGGTGAGAAAAACTACATTCTTGCTCGTGATCTGAAATTCCCGGAGTTTGAGTTCGAATTGAGACATGACTCTTTTGGGATAGCTTACCAACTCCATGGAGATCACCTATGCAAAGTTTGGGAGCGATTCCTTTTGATTTGGTCAAGTTTCGGGCGTTTTCCTCTTTATTTATCCCGTCGTCCTTCTCTTCCAAGCTGCGGCAGCGGGTGCTCACCAAGCAGGCTATGGCGGCTAAGATGGTGGTTGCTGTGCTCATCTCTGAAATCTCAGTTTTGGGTAGCTGACTATTCTTGCTATTTCCTGTTTGAGTTGCTACCCTTGTGGTGCATAGCTAGAACCAAATTATGAACTGAACAACTGACACTGCCCCAAAAATACATGTAGTCGTGACCACAATTTACAATATCATAATATTGTCCCCTCATGCCTAACTTGTACAGGTCAAGGAAGTAACGCCACTTGTATTTTTTTTTCTTATAATTGATCTTTCCTTACTATCTTGTTTGCTGTATCTTGTTGCAGTTCTTGGAAGCTTTCTTGCAGCAGTTAACAAATTCATTGCTGATCGTTATTCTTGGAATTACACAGTATCCGAATACCATGTGTATGAGTTCTTTAGGGTCAGCATACGCTCCCATTTGAGTTGTCGGCGAGGATATAGGCTGGGGTTGGCGGTATGGTGTTAATTTGGGCCATTTGAGTTTGGAGATTCTGCTTGCTTGTGCTCTCCTTGTCATTAAGTGTAATCGATCTTTTAGCTGCCATGTTTTCAGGTTATGGTCTTATGTATCTCACCCTTTCCTTTTTTTTCAGGTTATGGTATGGATGGCTACATACGACTGAAGCTTGCGGAGGGTATGCAGCCACAGCCTAGCTAGGCCGACGGACTGAATCCTTATAGTATAGAATCATGGTTCCAACCTACTATATTTATAGAAATGGTGGATATATATACAACCAAAGTTCGTCCACTATTATATTATTAGTTGCCTAGTATATAATATATAGCAGCTCTCCTTTAATTGTAGTGTTAGGTTTTGGTTGTGCATAAGTAACACTGTTCATGGATTCTTAATTAGTATATTCCGTAGCATGTGACTTAGACAAAAAAATAAAGCAATTTTTTTTAGATTAAGCAAATTATCTGGTCTTGAACATTCATAGGTAAATGTCTACGACCACAGCGAAACAAATCCGACCACATAGTAAGAAGATACATGAGCACTTAGACTCCACACCTCTAAGAAACAAGAAAGAAAGAGACTAAGAAAAAAAGCTAGAAAGGCTAAGCTTCAAACTTCTTCTACGCTAACTTCAACCTTGCAATCAGTCTTGTGCTACAACTAGTCCTTCACCCCTTCCATTTTCTTAGAAACTTTAGAGGTCAGGACCATTCTACCAGCTGCTTTTTGTGCTCCCTTGCACCTCCAACCCTCCAAATCTGATATCATCATTCTAAGAACTCTAAAACGGCACCTCAAGAGGAAAGCGACACCTCAAGAGGAAAGCGACACAAAGACGCCGCCGCCACCCGAACCTGCAAGTCGTGATGGAACCCGCTGGGGTTTGTTCCCGATCTTTCGATAAGAGTAGGGGATAACTCAATTTGAGAAGGATCGACGTTGTACTGCCCGACTACAACACCACAAGGGCTGCGCTGCGTCTTAGCGACAGTTATACCGCCTTCAATTTGTGTTGTTCTTGCTGTGCCAAGAACAACCTTGAACCTGCAAGCAGATCGAAGAATAAGTAAGAACAAGTGAACAAGCAAACAACACACAGACCTTGCCCAAAGGATAAATCTGATACACACGAAGTTGGGGTTCTGAATCAAGCAAATCGGATGGTCTAACCGACACACGCGTTTACAAGGAAGTAGCAGCAACTAAACTTACAATAAAACAAAACCCAAGTGCTTTCTGGTGGCTGCTACTTGTTTATATAGGTGGGAGAGCTGCCAGGAGGGTGCTGAGGTCGAAACCCTAACTCAAAATGGGCCCCTAGTGGGCTGGACGAGGTACTAATGACTCAGCCCATGTCTGGAAGTCCGACCGTAATTTTGGCGATTAATCTTAGCTCTGGATGAATCTGATGATGAGGTTTGATCCATCTGAAAATAGACTTCAAGAGCTTTTCTCCGGAGTAAAGAGTAAAGAGTTGCACTTGAGGGAAACTTCTGCTGTGTGGGAGGTCCGAAACAGGACGAACAGCTCCGTCCGCTTGTCCTCTATTTCTGCTGTGCGAAAGGTCCAAAACGGAATGAAGAGCTCCATCCGCCGCTCCTTCATTGTTGCTGCACGGAAGGTCGGAAACGGAACGAGCAGCTCCGTTTGCACTGAGAATTAAGCATGTAAGCTTGGTCTCTGGTTATGTAAGCTTGCTGTCCATTAGGTGTGGTTGTATCTATTGCAGGGATGTCCACATCAAGTCGGTTCTTCGGTTTTCACCTGAAGAATTTCTAGAGGTCGCGATCCTCACTGCAACGCCTTCAACAAGGAGCACGATGCAACATTGTACCGTCGTCGCCGATACTAGTCGAAACCGGTTATGGCTTTCGCCTGAGAACCCATGCAACCAGACAACCACCAGACTCTGCCATAACACCTTGCGCCACCAAGCGCCGGTGCCAACATCAGCAAGACGATGTGGAGTGGAAGGAGCCGAGTGGAAGGAGCCACCATGTCGCAGTCGCAACATCATAGGCACGCCTAGCAAACAGGAGACCGACGGCCCGTGCCGTGAAGCCTGGCGATATTGCCTCTGCAGCACGCAGCCATGGAGCCCGGTCCCCTGATCCAGCAGAAAACCAGATCGAACCGAGATCCGGCCTCCTCCCAGCCAGATCGACGCGCCGCCACCACCACTGGACGTTGCCATAGAATGAGAATGGCAAGATCGGGGTTTGATCTACTCATGAATTGGCAATAACCGAGGCCGACCGGTCAGACCGGTTTGGGCTTGTAATCTGAGTAGGGTTAGGATTTTTTGTGTAGAGTCCTATTGTAATCCGATTTGGAAGGAGTACGTCCTTTCCGACCTATAAATATAAAGGCTGCGGCCGATTGAGGGTTTCTAATCACAATCGAATCAATACAATCTCTTTTACCCTTTTTCTCAAACCCTAATCTTTTCCAACCTCTTTGTTGTTTTTTGCTCGTCTCTACGGCGTTCAAGGGCGTCTCGAGTGGCCTGCCGATCTCAAGACAACCCTAGTTTTTCAAGCTCCGACGGAATCCCTCCCGAGCTCAAGGTTCTAGGTTTCGCGAGGCTCTCTGTGTCCAACCGGTCTAACCGGTTGGCGTGACCGGTCTGACCGGTCGCCGGTGTTCTTCGCTGGTGTTGTGATCATTTGCGATCCATGCGTTCTAGCGCTCGTGTGTTGACCAGAAAAGCGTCAACAAACACTACTACGAAAAGTATTTGTTGGAGCGGGTACCGTGCCGGTTGCTATAGATTGAAACCCACTCCAAAACAATTCTTCCATCGTATCTGTTTTAGGCATTATTCAGCATGGACAGTGTGACATACTTGAGGTGACTGCGGAGAGGAACACCGTTCTTCACGTGGCTGCCGAGCAAGGTCACGACGACCTGATCCGGGAGTTCTACATCAGGTTCAGGGAGGAGATCAGCCTCCTCTTTCGCCGGAACTCGGCGCTGGACACGCCGCTGCACTGCGCGGCGAGGGCGGGGCACGCCAGGGCCGTCGCGGCCCTCGTCCAGCTGGCCCAGGACTGCGGGGAGCGCATCCTGGGATGCAAGAACGAGGCCGGGGACACGGCCGTGCACCTGGCGGGGAGGCATGCGCATGGCTCGGCGGTGGAGGTCCTGGTCACGGTGGCGGCGGAGCCGGTAGCGGCCCAGCTGAACAACGCCGGCGTGTCGCCGCTTTACTTGGCCGTAATGAGCGGATCCATCCAAGCCGTCAGAGCGATTACTACCACGTGCCGGACGCGTCGTCTGCGGGGCCGAGCATGCAGAATGCCCTGCACGCTGCTGTCTTCCAGAGCTCAAGTTAGTTCTTGCTTGCTTCCAGAGCTCAGGACTGAGGAGTGAGGAGGATTAGCTAGTTACAACTTACAACTTCGCAATCGAGGTAATTTCATGTGCAAAATCTCTCTCAAAATTTGTAATTGGCGTTGCCTGCAGAGATGGTTGACCTGCTGCTGGAATGGCGGCCGGCTCTCGCCGGCGAGGTCGACAGCGACGGCGGCACCCCGCTCCATTTCGCGTCGTCAGATGGCGACCGCGCCGTCGTGCGCGCGATCCTGCGCGCGGGGCCACCGGGAATGGTGTACAAGAAGGATTACTTGGGCGGCCTCTCGGCTCTCCACGTCGCGGCGCGGATGGGCCACCGCCGCGTCGTCGAGGACATGCTGGAGGCCTACCCCGACGCCGCCGAGCTCCGGGGCGGCGACGGCGGGACCTTCATGCACGCCGCGGCGAGGGAGAAGCGGTCCAAGGTGGTGTCCCTCGCCATCGGGAAAACCAAGCTGCGGGGGCTCTTGGACGCGCAGGACCGGGACGGGAACACGCCGCTCCACCTCGCGGTGGCCGCAGGCGCTCCCGCCGTCGTCGAGGCCCTGCTGCGGAAGGGCAAGGTCCGGACGGATGTCCTCAACAACGACGGGCGCCCGCCGTTGGATCTCGCCACGGGATCGACAAGCTTCTTCACCATGGTGAGCAGCTTCTTCATCATAGGCACGATTGTTTTCTAATGCAAATTCCAATTTGAGTACCGGCGGTTCCTAAACTTTTAAAATACATTTTTTAATCTTTAAACTTTTTTTTTGAGTTATCGATCTTTGAATTTATTCCAAGGTGTCACATTTTTCCTAGTAATTCTGGTTCCTACTAATTCTGGTGCATTCCCTTGCACCAGAGGGGGCCACGTCACCTAAATCACCTCAGCCGTCAGATAGGCCAATCCAACGGCTACGAACAGTTGGGAATGTAAATTTTGCAAAAAAACCCCAACTTTGGTGAAATTAACTCGCAGTCCATCCATGGCAATTTTGCAAAAGAGCCCCTGAACTTTGTGAATATTAATTTCCTACTAATAATTCCTAACTAATTCTGGTGCATTTCCTTGCATTGGAGGGCGGCCACGTCACCCAAATTACCTCGGCCATCGGATGGGCCGATCCAATGGCTTGGAATAGTCGGGAATGTAAATTTTGCAAAAAGTCCCCCCAACTTTAGTGAAATCAACTCGCAGTCCATCCATGATAATTTTGCAAAAGAGCTCTCGAACTTTCTGAATGATAATTTTACAAAAGACTCCCTGAACTTTGACGAAATCAACACGCACTCTATTGATAGGAATTTTACGAAAAATACCTGAATCTGGGTAAAATCAACACTCTGCCTACGTCTCTTTTATGTAAAACCCCCTGAACTTTGGTATAATCAATCTGCACTGCACGAGCATCAATTTCCCAGAAACTCCCAAGAATTTTTGTGAAACCAACCCCTTAATATGTATCATTGACGGGTTAATCGCCTCCCACACTTACACGTTGCATATATCACAGCATCGACACCTATGATGACTGCCACACACATGTTTTCTCACTACGAACGCATGGGGACGATTCATAGACATATTTTAACGTTCCACACCTCACACACATACATTTCACAACCCAAATCAAATTTGACCGAGCCCGCAAATAAAACTTTATAAGCACTGATATATATGTCCAGGGCAGGCCTCTCAGGGCGCCAACGGCGCGACATTTTTTCTAGTAGGTCCCTAATCTCTCAAAATGAATTTTTAAGTTCATAAACTTCTCGCGATACGGTGTCCTACACGTCTATAAACTCTCAAGATGCTATTTTTAATTTAATAGAAATATTGCTTTGCTACTTTAAGCTAATGGAAAATTCTTTTGCTACTTTAAATTTGATAAAAATGCTATTTCATTTTTATTGAGAAATGGGAACAAATTATCTTAATAAATTTTTACAAAGTGTATGCAAAATATAAATAGTTAGTAGGAAATATTCAGAATTAGCATTGATATTGCTATGTTAACGAGAAAACTATAATGTCCACTATTGATATCAAATGATCTAGATTAATCCATGATGTATGGTTAATAAGCAAGTACTTCAGAATTAAAATAGTCTTGATAGTATGATTTCAAAATGAATCGGCTGATAAAATAGTTTAATAATCCGTTTTGAATACAATTAATTAATGCTAATGTTCAAGAATATAAAAATTCACTTTGCGCGTTTAGGGACCAAAATGATACATTGAGGTAAATTTTGGAATCTGGAGATTCATCTTGAGTGTTAGGGTCCCGACTGACACCTTCGGACAGGTTTAAAAATCTAAAAATACATTTTAAAAGTTTATAGACCTAGATGATAGGGAACATATCATGTACAAATCGACCCCTTCGTGCAAACCGTGCAGACTTCAATCTGGTCCACCGGATCAACATCTAAGAGGGTGTGCGTGAGGAATGGGAGGGAGGATTTGCAAAATTATGATTAGAGGAGGATGATTAATTGTAAAATTATTCAATCTCCCATGCCCTTTGGATGTTGATCCGGTGGCGTTCAGATTGAATTTTGTACGGTTTGCACGAATCGATTGGTTTACACCTGATATGCTAGACAAGATCAGAACCGTCCATATATTTTACTCTTCCAATTAACTTGGTGGTCGATGTTGCTCATCAGGTGAGCCTGGTGGTGACGCTCGCCGCGTTCCGGGCAAAGCTCCGGCCGCATAGGCAGGACCACGCGAAACCGTGGAGCGGCGGCGACGTCGGGAAGTGGATAGACAAGATGTCCGACTCCCTCTCGGTGGTGGCCGTGCTCATCGCCACCGCGGCGTTCGCCGCCGGGTTCAACCTGCCAGGCGGGTACGGCGACAACAACGGCAAGGCGAACCTCTCGGGCAGCCCCGTCTTCAAGATCTTCCTGGTCCTGGACACCGTCGCCGTGGCGGCGTCCGTGACCGCGGTGATCCTGCTCGTCTACGGGAAGGGGTCGCGCTCCACCGGGTCGTGGAAGAGCTTCGCGGCGGCGCTGCTGTGCATGTGGGTGGCGCTGATCAGCCTGCTGCTGGGCTACTACATGGCGCTGAGCTCCGTGACGAACACGAGGGCGGTCTACCGCGTCGGGCTCATCGTGATATACGTCGGCGTATCTGTCCTGCAGTTGTGCATCGAAAACTGGGTTGGCCCGTCGTCGTCGTCCTGCACGGTCTGGAGGTTTTTCCTGGTTCATCAGCTCCGGCGATCCAAGGGAAGACGTGCCGTCAAGCGGCAGTTTCCTCTCGCCGGCGCTTCCGTGCTCAGCTTCTATGCGTATCAAGTTATAACTTTCGTAGCGTTTATCATTTTTGGATTCTTCCTTGAATGGAAAGGTAAAACGGGCACCTCACCTGCGCAAGCCCCCTCTCCTCTCTAGAGAGAAAAAAAATGTAGCAGCTCTGATTGGTTAGTCACTGCTATAAATATGCTCTTCAATTCCTCATACGAGTTATGCTCGAAAAAATTTGGTTCTAGGAAACTTGTATCTACAACAGTTAATCTTCAAAATATGCTGGTAGAGGTAGTGTTGCGTGCGTGTATATGGGTGAGTGATCATTTGAGTCTGTATTGTGTTTTGTAAAAAAACAATAGGAACATTGCTGTATCTAATGTTTAGAGTGTTTGTGATAGGCCGTAACCTTGATTATTCCGATATGGTTCCTTCTTCTAAAAAAGCAAATTAGCCTGCCAGCCAAATAGTTTATGAAAATGAGTGAGATGAAAAATCCTTCATAAGCTGTCCAAATTGTTCCTAGGCACCACAAGCATGCCTTCAGTTTCCAGGGTTGCTGAGATCATGACCATTTTCCTGCACAGTATGCCCTCATCGTAAAAAACTAGAGAGATGGCGAGGCATTGCCGCGCTGGAGGCCCCTTGCTCGAGCTTTATATATGAAATGTTGATATGAAAGATTGCCTACCAAAAGAAGAATAGTTATTGCACATTAATTTTTTAGTTTATATTTTTGAATTTTCTATGTAAGAGTTCTTGTGACATGGGGGTTCACAGTTGAACAGTACCACAAAAAACTTGACAACAAAAGGATAGAAGTATAGGTCCTGTAGGCCGTAATTCGTGTTGTAGGATTGTAGTTGAGACAGGCTTTACTTTTGTATTCAAAAATTTTTGACGTAAAGATGTTTTGGTGTCTGAATCGTAGGTAGAGTGCATCCTACGCAAATATCTATGCGGATGAATTGTAGAAGTGCTTTGAATTTGAAATTGTACTACTATCAATAAGTAGAAGTGCTACAATAAAGTGATGAAACAGGAAATACTTGAGTAAAATGTCAAAATTACTTGCTTACATATCCACTTGTAAAAAATATCAAAATTTTCTACATGGAAAAAATTACTTGAGCAAGTTCCACTAAAATAAAAAGTCCTAGACTTTATCAACAGCATGTAGGCATAAATATAACATCACTGTAAAAATTCCACTTCATGAATCTCAATATAAAACCTAGAATAGATTTACTTAAACATGGCATAGAACAAGATCTAATAAAATCTATAGCTAGAGATTTCCTTTGGTCCTGACATTTTTTTTCACCGAGCCAAACTCCTAGAATCTAAACCACAGTCCAAAAATCACTATTAGTGAATGCCCAGAACTTGAGATACAATTAAGTGCTAATAAACTTATCTTTTATCCTAGAGCTAAAAATATGTAGAAAGTTAACATGGTCATGTACAGAAAGATGTAGATCTAGTTGCAAGAAACCCCAAACATTTTAGTTTGCATTTTTTTATGTTTCTACAATTTTATATGAATTTTACAAGTTCGCAGGTTTAACTAAAAAACTAAAACTTAGCTTTCACATATAAGCCATCGGCCTTTTCTATTCAGGACCCTAGAAAGACCTCAATCTTTGCAATGTCATCCTAGGTGGGGCTGCAGCAGAGGGGCTTCAATTCTCAGCGTTGGGAGGCTCGCCAGCAGCGGAGGAGGGGTGGAGGAGCACCGGTGTGTGTGTGTTGGGGGGGGGGGGGTTGCGAGCAACATCTCGGTGGGTTGATTTGGGGTTGGGGACGACTGTAGATGTGAGCTCGGCGGAGCAGCAAGTGTTGTGGTGATAGGCGGTGATTCGGGGACGCTCCGACTGACCTAGGCGATGGGGCTTGGGTCGGCGAGGACCAGGGAGCAAAGGGGAGCGGTTTGGGCGGGGGAGAGGTGGAGGGAGGAGCTCGGTGGTGAGCTCCGGCGGCGGCGCGACGCTCGGGAGGCTGCCCGTTCAGATTGGCCTTCGATCTCATGATCCGACAGCATAAATTTTTCTAGGCGACGTGGTAGAGAATCGCCCGGGCACGGACGCGCTTTCGTGTTTTAGAGATGACAATGTTCTGATATGTTTTAGGAATTCATTAGCCGTTAGTATATTAAAGAGAGGTAGTTATCACATAAAAAGCATACAAACTCGATATGTTGGCTCTCATCATTATGTTCCTGAACTCTGAAGCCTTCTTTATTGTCCGCATGGATGGCTTGAAAAAGTATGGCACGAAGAAGGGTGTGTTTGGTTGAGCTTTTTTCGGTTGTGGCTTTTGAAGAAAGCCAAAAAGCCAACCAAAGAATTCAAAACCTATACCTACTTTTCTCCAAAGCCTGCTATTTTAGTGCAAATCCAAAAGCAGGCCCCCCTGCTTTCCCTTGCCGTGGCCGTGAAAAGTTTGAAAAAATTATCCACTGCCACTCGTTATGTGCGCACCGATTCGTTCTCTCTTTTCATTTTTTCGATCCCTTCCCCGACCCAAGCGTCCGCGCCCCTCTCTGGCAATCCACCCACCGCCGGCCCCAGCCACCACCGCCGGTTTGCGACCCCGTGTTAGCGCCGCCTCTCTTCCCTGCAACTCTAAGGGCGAGCCGCGGCTAGTAAGGATGGCAACGGGTACAGAAAAACCGCAAATCCGCGGATACCAAACCCGGTGAGTGCGGATTCGGGTCTGGGTTTGTACCCGTGGGCGCGGACGCGTGTACAACTCTAAACCCAACGAATATCTTGTAACGGATTTGAAAAATTGCTATCCGAACCCGCAAACCCGATGATAAATGGGCCCAAACACCCCTGTATATAAAAGATCTAGGGTTTCAGTTTCACTCTCCCCATTCTCAACCCCCTCCCCTCACTCCCGGCCGCCACCCCCACCAGCGCATTTCCCTCGTCCCCCCCTGGCCGAGCACTCGAACCCTCCTCGGCCCTCCTCGACCTTGAGCCCCTCTTCCGCACCGGCGGGCGGCGGCGCAGTGCCGCATCCCCACCCGCTCGATCGCTCTTTTACGATTTTACCGGCCGTTGCTCCCCTGCAGGGCCGCGCTTCTCGGCCGACCGCCGCTCCCCGCCGGGCGGTGCTCCCCGACTGGCCGCCGCTCCTCATCGCGCGGCGCTCCCCGCCGGCCTCCTGCAGAGTCAGCCTCCTCAGCTCTTCATCTGTAGGTCCAGCCTCCTCAACAGGCCAGGCTACGCGCCTAGGCCCCCGACGCCAGCGTCTAACTTATGCACGTCCACAGGTACGGTGCTTTTCATCCTCACTCCTCACGTATGTACTCACTGATATACTCGTATATGCTAGATCTGCTCTTGTATATGCTTGATCTACTTGTATTTGCATGATCTGAACATGTTAATTGTTCTGCAGTTGCAATGACTAGTACTTCTACTCCTAGTAGCTCCCAAGTTCCAGGATCCCAAGCATCAGTTGCTGTAGTGGCTGCGGCAGTGCGGCTGATACAACAAAAGATAATGAGTGTATCATGTATCAAGACTATTTATTTGTTCGCTTGGATGTATTAGACTACTTATTTCCGGGTTTAAATTTACTTGTTTGCTATTTATTAATTTTTGCATGATGTCAAAATTGAATTATATGTTTGATTTTCTAAACTTGTGGGTACACGGGCGTGCTCGCGGGTATACGGGTATCCGCGGATAGCGGGTACGGGTATCATTTTATATCCACGGCGGGTTGCAGGCGCGGGTTTGGGCTTGTGGGTGCGGGTCTGTGAAGTTAGTATCCGCGTGGATTTTATCCGTTGCCATCATGAGCGGCTAGCGCGAGGTCATCCACCATGAGCTCCGCCGATGCGAGGTCCTCCGCCGCCTCCGGCGCGAGCTCCACCTCCTACGAGGGCCGCGAGCTCTGCTGTAGGGGGCGGGCGCTGCTGTGGGGGCGAGCTCTGGTGTGAGGCCGGCCGCGGGCGCCGCGCCCAGGCTGCGGGCTCCTCTGGTCTGAGGCCCGGCTGCCATTCCTTCGCGTTGAGAGGGAGAAGAAGGGGGCTGACGAGCGGGGCCTATTCGTCAGCGAGAGATAAGTAAGGAGGGTTATGGATGACATGTGGGGTTTGCTTAGCAGTTTTTTCAAAAGCCATAGTTGTACAACCAAACAATTTTCGGCTTTCTCACGGTCTATAGCTCACTATAGTTTTTTTCACAGTCACAGCCCACAACTACTTTTTCAAAAGCCATGGATCAACCATACACACTCGAAAGCTGACGACTGAGTTGAAGCAAAATATCAAGCCCTTACAATCTGGAGTTTAATGTTGTTACCCCCAACTATTCAGTTTGTTCACTTAATTGCGGTTTGAAATTTGTCCTAACGAAATTTATCCTTTTTCTCATCTGTTGTGAATTTAAGTTCAAGTTTTGTGAGGTGGAAGATAAAATCATACGGCACTGCGCTTTGGACAACATAATATTGCCAAAATATTTCTGATAAGTTACTCAATATGTTAGCATGATTTTGTTGTGCTCGCGAATAGTAGCGCTACTCGGGGTATTGAAGCATCAGAAAAAAAAACACCCTAAAATGCTATATCAAACACCAACTATCCATCCACCATGAGCAAAAGAGATTATTTCCGACATATCCTATAATTCTGGAAGTTGAAGCTACGTTATCAGCCAAACAGATGTGTTAGCACCACATGTTTACTGGAGCTTCGAGGTAGATCTGCTTCATGTTGGAGTTAGACAGACAGCTGTGGAACGGAGCTGGGAGCCTGGAATTCGTGGAGTGGAACCATCCCAAACGGACTCTGTTATTTTTGTTCCATTTTTTCAAAAAAAGAAATTTGTTGTAAGCCCAGTTGCGGCCCAGGATAAACAGTTGTGGATTTTTTTTGAGATCAACAGTTGTGGAGTTTTTTTTTTGAGCAAAACAGTTGGGGAGTTAAGCGGCGGCTCTGGCCACCGCCGTCGCCTCGCGTCGTCCACAAGCCCCCCCCCCCCCCCCCCCCCCCCCCCCCCCCCTGTCTCTCTCTCTCGGCTCCGGTCTCGAACCGGCCGGGAGGTCAGGTGGGGGAGCAGCACGCCAGCATGGAGGCGAGCAGCAGCCGGGGCCGGAGCGGGAGCGCGGTTCTCAAGCGCCGCAGAGGCGCCGGCGCCGGCTCCAGCTCCGGGTCGACGGCGCAGTCGCTGAACGACGACATCCTCCGCTCCGTCTTCTCCCGCCTGGACGACCACTTCGACCTCGCTCGATGCTCCGCCGTCTGCAGCTCCTGGTACGCCGCCGCTCCCCTTCCCCCTTCCAGTTATCCGCCTGGTTGCTCTTGCTCGAATCAGCACCCGCTCCCTAAGTTTTATGGTACCATCTTTCGCTTTCGTGGCTTATCTAGTCAATCCATGATTTCGCGGACAGCCAATTTGTGCATCTTGCGTTGCTTTCCCGTTCACCCATGATGGGTTCGGTTTAATAAGTTCAGGACCGAACAGTAGGAACCGGCGTCCAGTGGTTTTCTGTGCTAGCTCGTTCTTCTTGGGAGACGGGAAAAACTTAGCTTTTGGTGGTAGGGAGGTATTGATTTCATCAGGATCCTGGGTACTCATAGAGGCTGCTCCTCATAAACGGAAATTTTCGTCTTATGAGAACTAGGCCTCTGCAGGTTAGATGTTTGCTGCGTGTTCTGTTATATTACAGTGCACCATATTGGCTGCGAGAGAACACCTGAAACATTAGATTGGGTCTGTTTCACTAGGAAGTAGATCCGGCAACCAGGAGTGCCTGATTTTGAGGCACTGGATCACTGATGGGAGTAGGTGAAGCCATGGACTTGTGGCTATCTGAGATGCATTTTGTTCTCACCGTTTATCTGGATCTTTGTATGAACCATGATACCTTTAGGATCCTAATAATTAATTTTATGTATTGACAATGACTGTGCACGTCTACAACCCTTTTAAGCTAGTGTTATTAATGGTTCCAGACGAATTGTTGCTAAAAAAAAAGGTTCCAGACGAATTGTTGTGCCATAAACTCCCGCAATAGATGATGCTTTTTTGTTTGACATTTTTTTTTCACTCCAGTTTGTTTCGTTGGGTGACTTTTTTCCTTGTGACATATCTGAAACTCTGGAGCTATGTACCAGTGTTGATTAACATGTGCAGTATGATTTCCTCCTTGGTTTATAGGAATAGGATAATTGTAACAGCCCATCTCATGAGGGACCTGTATTACAAGAGGAATCCACCAGTAAGAGGTTCAAGCTCTAACATTTCAGTGAAAAGTTACTTTGAGGCGCTTGCAATGGATGAGCATGCATCTTCGTTGTCTAGTGGGCCAGCTGATGCCTATCAGTGGATTGGCCACCCAATGAGGTAAGAACTCATGTTATACCTCCTAGGCTCCTATATATTGTGTATAATGACAGGGGTTCTTGTTTGTTCAGTCACAAAAGATTGTATACTTTATATTTTCTGCTTTTACAAATCATGCTTATTTTTGAGCTACTGTACATTGTATAAGTAGTAGCTGAATAATCAATATTCATATTTTTTCCCCTTTAAGTTTCTTAATTTTTTTTCCAGGGCTACTTTGTGCCGTATGAAGGGTGGTTCGATTTTAACTGGAGTTGGAGATAAGGTAGGGGTTGCATCGTATAATGTTCTTAATATGTTTAATCAGCATAAATATCAAACTTAATTTGGAGTTACGTTAAATTAACCATAGTCGCTGTTCTATTTGTATTATTGAGCTATATGGTATAGATGTTGCAAAACACCATCTCAATTTTGAACCCTTACATGTAGTATGCCTGGCAGGTTTATTTTGGAAATAATGGTGTACAAAGAGACTATTGTTGAGACAATACCATAATGACATAGAACGTGACATAACATGATTATGTTGTTGTTTCAGATGGTTTGCTTGTCTCATTGATCAATCATCCATAGTTCCTGATTGTTGAATGACTTAACATGACTATGCTGTTATTTCTAGTGATTGATATCTGTTTTTCTGACTATTTTCCCTAATATGATGCTCATCTACAAATAGCTCATAGTTTTGACATTATTTTTCTTTCTTTGGCAGTTTCTCCGACTTTGGTCTGCTGAAACCTGCAAATTCATGAATGAGTACAATGTGCCGAATGCTAAAACATTGGTTGACTTTGATTTTGATGAAAATAAGGTAATCAATATCGGTGCACGTCCAATTTCTTATTTGGGTATCACTTGCTGTGGTCTTTGTGCTTGACTGATAGAGCTAACATTACTTGAGTTAAGGCGCACAGAAGTTTAAAATATGCTTTCTTGTTCGCACATGCTTCTTTGTTGCAGGTTGTAGTGTAGAGGGCATGTATCACCTCTTTATATGACATAAACTTAAGCTGTCGTTCCAGCGCATCAATATTATAACATACTGACTGTCGGATTTGTACTCCGGCAAGTCCACCAGAGGTATGCCCAGACGGTAGATTTGAGGTGAGGGAGATCGCAGAACCAAGAACATGGTGGTAACACAAAGACAACGATTTAGATAGGTTTGGGCCGCAAAGAGCATAATACCCTACATCCTGTTGGGGGTGGATCTGTATTGCCTTGTATTCGGGATGAGAAGCCGTCGAGGAAACTAGTTTGTTTCCAGGGTCATCATCCAAACTAGTTTGTTTTATTCATGGAATATGTACATGTACTGAACCGAAATTGAGTTGTTATAGTTGAAATAGCTTTGTTTCACAATTTTATACCACAGCATGTCTCTTGACACAAGGTGGACTTTTTTCCTACCAGAAAATTTATTCCAGTGCTCTGTGAAGATTGTAGGTTTGACTAGCTCCCAAATTTGCATATGGAGACGGAGTGAACCAAAAAGCATATTTCAATCTGGTGGAGCCTTGTTCAATCATGGGTTATGCATGAGGTGAGGAGGCTGGGTTTCATTTCCTGATCTTCCATGCCTTTTTTCAGGCTAATTACAATATTAATGTTAGCTGCTAGCCACCTATTACTAATATTTTGAAGTTGTGTTCGAGCATGAAATTGCAGTGGAGGGGTCATGAATAAGTTTGTGAATGTCCCACCATTATGACTTGCTTAGAAAGTGTTATTTTTATTTTGATTAGGAATTTTTACCTAATGTTCATTTGCTTGTGCAGTTTTGCTGACCCGGAGGTTGTAATTGGCTGTGAGGATGGGCGAGCCTTTGTATATGATATGTACAGTAGGAGTTGTTCAAGTATTTATCGGTAAGTGCCTTACCAGATTTTTCTTCATTTTAATATGTTGGCACCTTTTGCAGCTACAAGCTCTGTTCACTGGAATTGCTTGATCAATTTCACAACTTTAAGCTGCGAACTTTATTTGCAACATCATTGAAGTAGAAAAATATTTGTAAGAGTAGTGAAAACAAAAGGAATTATGATAGTCATGCATATAGGAAGATATTTTTTCGTGAGGTTAATTTGTTGTTCTTATTGTAACTTAATGTGTTCTGGAATTGATCCCTGTTTAAAATTTGCAATACAGGCTTCATTCTTCTCCTGTGACATGCTTGACAATAACAGATGATCAGCTGATTCTTGGTGGTTCTACATTTGGAAATATAGCTATTGTGGATCAAACCTCAGGGCAGAAGTTAGGTGTTCTGAAATCAGCTTATGCACCATTAGGTGAGCATTCGACTAATTGCCAATGATAAGCATGGTCAACTTCCAGAAGTGATGTGTGCTTATATAAATGTTCTTTTTTATCTGATGTTTTATACAAGGTTAGCAATTTCTTCTATTACTAATATTATTGTTAATTGTTAATTACCTGCAACAATTTGGATAATGTATCCTTGGTTGCTATATCGAGCTGTATTAAGTTTGTACTTATTGGATATTTAAGGTAATGTAATTAATCAAATCTCGTTTGAAACATTGTGGTGTAATTACTCAAATATTTTTCTCCATTTCAGCAATAAGATCCTTATCTTTCAACACAAATTCACACATGATATTCGCTGGCTCGTCTGCTGGTTATGCACATTGCTGGGACTTAAGGTCAGTAAACAATACTGCACAGCTGTCTGGTTTGCTAAATATCTGAGGCTGTATCAATCACAATTTGACAAATCATGAGAATTTTAACATGGTTTCTGCAGATATCCTGAAAGAAAGGAATTGCATATATGTTTATCTCATTATCTGATGAAATTAGGAATCACTTCTTCCTTCGATGTTTGAATAGATGGATAAATAGTTGCGAAGTGAATTGTTATTGCAGCATTTAATATAAAGTAAATAATTTGTTGTGTTGTACTTTTGTGTTATATGAAAAGTCATTATGAAACTTTTTTCATTTGAACCTATAAATTTTGAGGATTTTGCATGTCATATTTTATCAAATGAGCTAGTTGGGAACTCAGATTGCTTTAGCATGGTGTGTTACTAAGTTTATACCTCTAAAGCTTTTCCCCAACTTATTAAGTCTTGTGAATTACTATCTAGATGCGAACTTTTATTGGACAACCGCAATTCATGTTAGCAATCTGCTCATTCTAAGATTCATTTGATCAACCGCATTTTCATGGTGCTTTGCTATTTCTTATTACTTTCACAAGTATTTGAGATAATAGTTAGAGAGTTCAAATGCTGCCACCAACAAGAGTGTTTGTAACACATCCCTGTGGTGAACTGCTAATGCCAGAGTTAAGCAAATCATAATTGTGATCTCATCATGGTTCTTTTTATTCTCTGTTGTTGCTTCAGGACTCTGAAACCTCTTTGGGAACCAAGAGTCAGCCCAAACGTCATATACAGTGTACATCACTTGCCAGGTGACACAGCAACACTGGCAGTCGGTGGCATTGACGGTGTGCTTCGGTTGATATGCCAAAGAACCGGTGATACCATTCGAAGCATTATCGTGGATACAAATCCCCCAGCAGAATCCGCATCGAGATCCAGGCATCAAATTGAGAAGAAGCGTGTTCGTGAGGTTGCCCCGGATGCCCAAGTGGACAACATCTCCACACGCTTGCGCCCTCAGATTACCAGCCTATCAGTTGGCATGAAGAAAATCGTGACCACCCATGGCGAAAACTACATTAGGGTCTTGAAGTTTCGCCCGAAAAAGTCATAAAACTGCATTCTAGATGTGACCTAGTTGTCTGGTAGCCCACGTTTGTAAGTTGTAACCTGTACGCTCTCTGAATAATATGGTGTGTCATGTATTATGTAACTGTAAGAATAGCTTGAAAAGCTGAAACATAGGTTGATGTACTGTTGCTCTTAAGATGCCTGAATCAGGAGGGCTAATGTCTGTGGGTCAAGAGTTGGACATATATGATTGTAGAAAAAAAACTGTTTGTAGTCAGTTTATGATAAGTGGTTGTAGAAAAGAATGTTAATTTCCTTTTTTAAAAGAGAAGAATGTTTATTCTATAGTTCTATGAATAGAAAACAGAAGGTGTCTTCGGTTTATGATAAATGGCCTGTTAAACTACTGCTGCTGAACCTACTTTGAGCATCATATTCTAGCTGGCACGGGCGGCGGGTGTTGCCAAGTTTGCTGGTGTTTAGATTTGTGCAAAATTGAGTTGTCTCCCTGGTTTGTCTTCGGTGATAGTTTTCAAACATAATGATGGTTTATCGGACAAAGAATGTAAAAACAAGCAGGTATACTCATGTAGAGTCGATCACATAATCATTGGTTTTAGAATGCAGTTCATTAAATTGCATAAATTTTATTTCAAAAATTCCCGTTCAAAAGGATATGTGCTGTGTCGTTGTGATCAGAAATTTGTTGCAAAATTTCGAGGCCCCCGAGACCCAGAAACGTGGACCGTTAGTCCTGATCAAAACAAGGCCTGCTATTGGATTGGGCCCAATGGGACCGTGCATTCGCCTCTCATTCATTTTAAACTTCCAAGTTATACCATATCGCTTCTGAAAGATGGGACTCGCATGTTCATATGCTGTCGCCCGGATGGTCTTGTCACCACGAGGTAACCGTGGTAAGCAATCATCATATGATTGAGAATTGGATTGGAAATCCTATAGCTGTTTGCTGGCACACTACACGCTGTGGTTAAAGCTTTTTTGTTTTTTCCCCATGCATGTAAGAGTAAGGATGGATCCGGATGCCTGAACATCCGAATTATCCCTATTCGTATCAGTTTAAAATGTAAATATGGATATCCGTATCCATATTTGAATTTAATATGAATGTCATATGGATGCATCCGAATTCGATTTTAAGAATTTTTCTCTATCCGATTCCATATTCGTATTCGAAGAATATCCGATCACATCCGTATCCGTCCGTATCCGCAAAAAAAAAGTGACTAGTGAGACAATCTTAAACTTATCTTTATACCTATTACTTAATGATGTACACTATTTAAATTATTTAGAAAGCTAGATAACTAATAATATATTTATTAAAATTAGTAATGATATAAAAATTAACTTTAACTATTTAATATATTTATTTCATGATAAAAATTATTTAATACGAGTCAAATTAATTATTTATTTAATGATAAAATCTGTTTTTATATATCTTAATTATTAAGTATTTAAATAATTATTTATTTTACATTTATAATTAGTATTATATATTTAATATAAAAGCTATGCATAGATAATTATATTCTTTTTTATTAGCTATCTCCTAATCCTTTACTCCCTACTTGTATAATGATTTTGATCTACTATAAAAATATTGACAAAATAAACTGATACTCATGATAGCTCTATGTTTCAAATCGAGAAGGTATCCGGATTCGTATTCGGATTCGAACTATCCGTTTTATATTCGTATCCGATGAGATCCGCATTCGTATTCGTATCCGGATTAAAATGTGATAAAAGGTGACATCCGGATCCAATTTCATCCGTATCCATCCTTATGTAAGAGGCCAATGGTGAAGAGCACACAAACTCACGCTACTACAAAAATAATTTGTAGCAACGTCTCGATTTTTTTCTAGGGGCGGGTCAAAATTTGACTCGTTGCTATAAATGGAGCAGAGTTACTGTAGCAACCGACAAGCCCCAAAAATTATATTTTTAGGGGCAGATCACCCCTTCACCCGCCCCTACAAATGGACCCATTTTTAGGGGCGGGTGTGGGGGGGGGGGGGTGATCCGCCCCTAAAAATGCCTTTTGTAGGGGCGGATCACCCCCTCACCCGCCCCTACAAAGTTTGAACACAGCGAGCGGGTAAAAATCGAGGTGGTAGCAGGGGTGCGGGCGACCACAAATTTTCTATTTATTTCTATCCTTCCTATCCTCTCACGGCAACCACCTCTCTCTCGCCCTCTTCCTCTCTCCCTCTCTGCAGCAACCTCTCTTTCCCTCCCCTTCGCTTCCCCTCCTCCTCCTCTCCAGGTGCCTCAGCGCGCGGCGGCAGGCCGGGCCTCAGCGCAGCGGCCGGTCGGGTCACGGTGCAACCAGCGAACCTGGGCACGCGGCGGCCGGCCGGGGCCTCGGTGCGGAAGCCGGAGGACCGGGGCGCGCGGTGGCGGCCGGGGTCTCGGCGCGGCACTGGCGGGAGTGCGTGTAGCAGGTACCCCACGGAGCATGGTGGATCTGGGCATGGTGGAGCGCGTGCGGCATGGTGGATCTGGGAGCACCGGCGGGAGCGCGTGCGGCATGGTGGATCTAGGCCTCCCTCGCCGCCTCCTCTCCGGAGCGCCCGCAGATCTGGGCGGCGGCGGAGCCCGCGACGGGGGCCATGGGGGATCTGGGCCTCCCCCGCCGCCTCCTCGCCGGAGCGCCCGCAGATCTGGGCAGCGGTGGAGCCCGCAGCGGCCGGCCCACGGCGGCACCGGCGTGGGGTCATTTTTTTTAAAAATTTTTAATTGATTTGTAGGTGCAGGTTGTCCCGTCGCCCGCCCTGAAGATCCATCTGTAGGGGAGGGTCGTCCCGTAGTCCGCCCCTGCGGATTGGTTTCCAAGGGCTGATGAAGAGGTGACCCGCCCCTGGAAATGCATTTTTAGGGGCGGGTACGTTACCCGCCCCTGCAAACAACTATTTGGAGCTGCGAGAAGTAGGGGCGGCTGTAGCATCCGCCTTTAAAAATGCCTTTTTACTGCCCCTACAAACCATTTATGTAGTAGTGTCAACCTGTAAAACCAAGAACCAGTACGAATTGAGCATGAATTGGTCTGTAGTTTGGTGATATATTGTATAGCAATCGTGTTGTGAAATCTACTGAATGATCTTGGCTCCCATATAAATTTGTTTGTAAAGGATATTTGTTTTTTTGTAAACATAAATCGGTGCTATTTGTTACTTTCAGTACCAAATGGCAAATGAGTGCCAATTTACTGTCCTCCTGTTCATTGTTCTTGAATGAATTAATCATATCTTCAATGCACACCACAAACAAACTAGGGCACCTCCTCTTAAAAAAACAAAAAACAACCTAGAGGGCTATTCCAAATCGCAGGTGCAACTGGGAATGGTAGCATCACAGGCTCCACAACCATGGGCCGTTCTAGGCCGAAGCTGCTCCCCCACCTTCCGCCTGGCTCGGTGCCTCCGCCGCCGTGAACCCAATCCTCATTCTCAACACCAACCGAGCTTCCCTACCCCACGGTTGCCCACAGGCTCTGGCGCCACCCTGGCGCCTCCACGGCCACCCCCTTGCCAGCATCCACTACTGCAAAAAAGATTTTTAGGGGCGGGTAAAAATATATTTTTAGTGACAGATGCGGTATCCGCTCCTAGTTCTCGCAGCTAAAAATGCAATTTTCAGGGGCGGATAATGCACCCGCCCCTAAAAATCACACCCGCCCCTAAAAATGATTTTTAGGGGCGGGTCACGGCATGACCCGTCCCTAAAAATTGATTTCTAGGGGCGGGTCATGCTATGGCCCGCCCCTACAAATCCTTGTCCATAAAATAAAAAATGTTCAACAAATTGAAAATAGCAAAAGAAAAAAGAAAAAAATTATCTTAGCCAACCAGCCACTAGCCCTGTAGTGTCAAGCTACGATTTTTTGACGAAATATACACACTTGCATCACCTGGGATTCGAACCGCCTACCTCCAGCCTCGCGCGAACCTTCCTTACCACTACACTACACAAAAACATGTGACTCTATGAGGTATGTTATTTTTTTATATTAACTCGGAAATTGATTTGTAGGGGCGGGTGACGCCATCACCTGCCCCTAAAAATATTTTTCTATTTTATTTGAAAATTCATTTAATTGTTTACATATAGCAAAATAAATTAAAAAATGTGAAACTTCTACACTATGGTTATTGTGAACTATAGAAACAAAAAAAATATGTGAAGTATATTTCAGTGTATATAAAGATTAAGATTGTGGAAACCTCAAAGTATGACTTGAGTTATATGAGATACTATATAGTTATAGATATTAGAGAACTAATTCTATTTTTTTGGACCATTAAATGACCTTAAATGAAAAAGTTATCAACTACAAAGTTTTAGATCTCATCATTCTCTACAATTTTGATATAAAATTTGACTTCATCCGAAATCATATAAAAAGTTATGATTTTTTTATGTGGAACTATTTGTAGGGGTGGGCCATATCATCAGCTGTCCCTAAAAATGCATTTGTAGGAACGGGTGAGGCCATGACCCGCCCCTATAAATAGCACCATTTTTAGGGGCGGTTCATGGCGTCACCCGCCCCTAGAAATGTTTTTTAGGGGCGGTGACGCCATGAACCGCCCCTGAAAATGACACTAATTTTTAGGGGCGAGGTGGGGGGGGGGGGGTGACCGGCCCCTAAAAATATTTTGTTAGGGGCGGATTGGATGCTACAGTAGCAACAGGTGAAATTTTGGTCCGTTCCTGAAAAAAATCAAAGTGTTCCTACAAATTATTTTTTTGTAATAGTGAATGCAAGCTCACTTCTTCTCAAATTCCAACCGACTTCCCCTGCCGCCATCCTATCCGGCCGCTATCTCTCACCGCCCCGACGGACAGCGCCCCCACTGCACCGCCTCGCCACCGTCTCGCGTGGCCGCACCACGGGTCCTGCGACCCCCCTGATCTATAGCCCGGTAGCACAGCACCTCGCACTACACCACGGCAGCCGTTAGAAGGCATTTTCGCAGCGGCGTTTTATGGAAACGCCTTCCGTCCTATAAAAATGAGGCGTTACGAGAAAAATGCCTCAAAATCCAGTTGATAAGAGGTGACTTGGAGGAAGGCTACGCCACTTATGAGGCGATTTCACAAAACGCTTCGGAATGCTATGTACCATAGGAAGGTCACGCCACTTATGAGGCGATTTCACAAAACGCTTCGGAAAGCTATGTACCATATGCACAAAACACCTTGAGGAGTGTCATATTGCAATTAACACCCTCCCAGTTGCTTGAGTCAGCAACTCTTTTATGTATATGTGAGAGCCCCTGCAGGTTAGGCCAAATTACCCACGAAGCCAAGTCACTTTCCCCTTCTTCTCCGGCGACTCTGCTCGAACTCCGACCCCGGCGACTCTGCCCCGCAGCCCCGCTCCCGCTCTGATTTTTTCCCGCATATCCCTGCACTAGATCCCGGGTCTCATCCTCATCCGAGCCCAGCGCCTCCTTCTCTGGGAAGCTCCCATCCGAAATTCCAAATCCTTTAAGACCGCGATTGTGACGGAACCGCCAAATTAAAACTCTAAATTAAGCATAATGATTGCCATTTAAACACATCGGGCACATTAACTTAATGATTTAATTTGACGGTTCTTTCTCAACCCATGGCCCAATCGAAACAATACCGTAGTCCCCCGTGAAGGTGGACACAGATGATACAATCACGACAATTACTTGAAAATACAAGAGTAACACACGATAGAGATATGAAGTTTTACAAACCAAGTTTAAATACACATAAGACTTACATAATTTACGTAACTTAAATAATTTACAAACTTTACAATAAAGTAGCCAAATTTCAAATGGAAAAAGAACCTAGAACTATACTAAGGTTCTGCCTCTACACCACCGGCCTGCAAGGAAATCCACTTGAACTAGCGGTCAGACCGGTCCACGGACCGGTTAGACCGGTCTAACAAAACAGACAGGTTGCACATGCAGCCCACACATGCACAACCCCGCGGCCTCCTAATCTAACTATCCGGTCCCATGACCTCCCATCCCTCTGCGTCCCGACGGATGAACTTGGCGCAGCAGGGACAGAAGTCAATGTCTGGGTGTCCTGTAATAAAAATTGGTGGTAACAAAACCTGAGCAACTAATACTCAGCAAGACTTACCCAACTATTGGGTATACTTAGCCCACATATCTAGACATGCACGGCATTTGGTTGGTGGTTATTTTGCAGAAAAAGCGACTAAAGTAATTCCTTACTTTCATTATTTTAGCCCTAGATTCTATATAAAATAACAATAATCTAATATTTGCATAAACTAACTATAGCAAACATGGTGGAGCAACAAATAATAATTCAATGTATTCACCATCACATATAATTATCCTTCTATCATAATACTACGATGCGACGCAGTGATCAAGGTGTTCATATCCGTGAGTGACTGACGGTGAATCGATCCGATTTAACCTTGCAAGGTAGACCTAACTAACACGGCACGCATTTGCTCTGTCGGACTATACATGCCAACCATTCTCCTCCCCGCCTCAAACTACAGAACCGCCCCACCTGCATATAGTTAGCCGAGCCCTACAAGATACCACCAAAAGTAAACTCATGCATCCCAATTCTCAGCGGCCACTCGACTCGCCCTAAGGGGTGGGTAGAAGTTCTGTACTCTCGAAGCGAGGCAATACTCAGTTTACCGGTTAGTACAATTCAAACATGATCAGCAGGGCCAACAACGGTACGGTCCTTAACTAACACAGACGGGGCTAAGGCACCCAGGAACCCTGTCCTGCTGTCATACATACATCCCAACATCATTCTTCGTCCGGTCTCAAATTTCCAGACATTCTATATCAAATTCAATAACTCATGTACCGGAATATAATATATCATATATCTCGCGAGTAACCGGAAATTACTCGACTTCTAAACCTCTTATATCTCGTGAGCGACAAGAAATCACTCGACTTGTACCGAGAACTATTAAGCATATCATTTCTATCGTCCTATCCATACTAGTAGCAGGCCCAGGAAAACCTAGGGATCATGCAACTAAGATTTCAAGCAACTCCTGAAACGTAATGCACACGTAAGAAAATACATATATTGATTCATAAGTTGAAATAATAGGACATGCACCGGGGCTTGCCTTCGGACTGCTGCTCGGTATTAGGGTGAACTGGGCCTTGGGCCGGGTTCTCACGCCTCTCCTCCTGCTGGGCTTGCTCTGGCGGCTCCTGTGGCTCCGCAACCACCTCGTAGACAACCTCCTCCGCTGCGGTTGCTACACGTATGCATATGATATGAGAAATGCACGCATGATTCTAACTCCCTATTTATGCATTTATCAAGCTATAACGGCCTTTACTTAGCATAAACAAAATTGCATGGAAAAAGTTGTCAAATAATACCACCCATGGCTCTATCCTATAGAGCATAAAAATAAGAAGTTAACAAAACTAATTTTGCATTTTTCCCTTTTTCTATAATTTTCTACGCATTTTACAAGCACTGAAGGTCTGTGCTGATCGGATGATCCAAAGTAAGGCCGGATGATCCGGCCATCACCAGAAAGTTTTGGCTTCGGATTGCCGTTAAGTCCCCTTAGCCGAATGATTCTGCCCTAGGCCGGATGATCTGGCCAAACCGTACTTTTTGCCACTGGAAGGTGCCGGATGATTCGACCCTAGGCCGGATGATCCGGACCTGGGCGCGCGGGTGGCGTGTGGCAGTGCTCCGGCGAGGAAACTATGGAAAAAAAGATGGGGGAGGTTGAGGGCTCACCGGGAATCGATTCTTGTGGTCCCGGGCGAGGAGAAACGGACGGGGGAAACAGATCGATGGGGCCCTAAGCTTTGAGCGGCTCCAATGGTGAACGGCCGGAGGAGGGTCGATTCCTGTTGATTCGGCCAGGGATGATCTCGGCTGGGGTTTGGGGAAGGTGGAGGGATGCCTATAGAGACGATTGATCAAAGGAAATCACTTAGAACCTCCTAAAAAGATAGATCGGGGCGGCACAAGTTTGAAGTACCTAGAACGAGCTTTTCATGCACGAAGAACTTGAAATCGAGGGCACCCCGGGGAGGAGCACGTGGAGAAGAAGGTTCCCCACGCCGATTCGAAGCGTCCTTGGCCTTGAGATCGAGTTTGGGTGGAGGATTTGGAGTCTAGGGATGAGGGAGAGAGAGAGCTCGTGAGGGAGAGAGAGAGAGAGAGAGTTAACGGGGAGAGAGTGAGAGAGAGAAAAGAGCCCCGAGGAAAATATAAGGCTGCGTTCCAACAGGGGCCCGAATGATCCGGCTCTCCTTCGGAACATCCGGGGTGTTACAGCGATGCCCCCACAAACCACCATAGGCGGGCGCGAGGCGCACCTGCTCGCAATCTCCTGGTGGTTGCGACGGCTCTAATCCTCTCCTCTCCTATCTCCGCAGGCCGCTCCCTCCCCGTGGAAGTCTCTAGATCGAGGATTTGTTTTTTTTTCATGTTTAACTTTTTGTTCATAGAAAATAACTATTTATTCATATTGTTAAAATATTTGTTTTTGTAAGTCAAATATGTGACTTATATGAATGCAATATCTAAGTCATCTGATGAGGAGTAAGATCCTATCTATAAATCAAACCTACTCGGATTACAACTGGCCAGACCGGTCGGCCACGGTCTTTGCCAATTTTGGCTGTCAAAAGATTTACGTGGACATAAGCAAGCCCCCATACTAGCTGATTCACCACGAGGTAACCGTGGTAAGCAACCATCTATATTGATTATATGATTACAACGATCATTCAGCACACTATATGATTGTGCTTAGCTTTTTTTTATGTCTGAGACGAGGGTCATTACGTTCCAGGCGGGACTCTTCTTGAGTCTCAGCACACTATTTTTTTTTCTGTCTTAAAAACTAGGGTCCTAAAAAAAAATGAATCAATGCTGCTTTGCTTCCTTGTGCGCTAGGCCAGCTAGGGGACCCAGGAAAGGAACGTACGTGTGTCTCAGCTAGTGGGTCTTACTACATCAGATGCTTGCACGTACGGTGGGGCTCAATTTTTCAGAGCATATGACGACGCTGTGGCTGCCCTAAACCTCGATAATCAGTTAGCATCTTGGACAGAAAAAAGCTAAACATGAGACAAGAAGAGAAGGAAAGAAAAAGGCACGTCACTAAATAAAGACAAAGTGGTGCTGCTCATGCATGTGATGATGGAGCGGGAACGAATAAAGTAAGGCTGTGTTTAGTTGGTAAAAAGGTTTGAGTTTTGGTACCGTAGCCCATTTCATTATTACTTGACAGATAATATCTAATTATAAACAAATTAGACTTAGATTCTTTTTATACTAATCAGTTAGACTGTGTAATTAGTTATTTTTTCAACTGTATTTAATACTTTATGCATATGACAGGTATTGTGCAAATTTTTTTGGAAACTAAACAGGGTCTAAACCCCTCGCTGATGTTCTTTTGATTTTTACTGCATGTATCCTCTCTCCTCATAAGTGATGTTCTATGTGGCCAGCAGGCCTGTTGCGCTCTGTTAGCATGGATCCAATGACTGTGATTTCGTGACATCAGCAAAAAGTGCTGTGAAGATTGGGGAACAAGAGTCGTCGGGACCGGGAGTGGGAATAACTGCCTTTAATCACCAGAGAAAATAAATCAAAGCAAGGAACAGAACCATCGTTTTTTTAAAAGAACAGAACCGTCATTGCAAGCACGTGAGCATGGAATGGAATATAATAATGTTGCATCCTGCACGCAAAGCGCGCGGTGGGCGAGCGAGAGCTTTGTATTAGCGTGTCGGTTGACTTAATTGCGCGCATCAGTCTACCAATGCTTCTGGACTGGCCAATAGAGTATGTTTGAGAAACATAAATATTAGAAATTTTTAAAGCTTGGAATGTAAATAGAAGTGTCATAAGCATTAAATGTAATGCTATATCAGCAAATTTGCCGATATGACCGAATCATTTATGAGGAGAGATGAGTTTCAAGGGATGAGGAGTGTCATTACCATAATATTCTTCCGACAAAATTACCAAGCTCCCAGTCTTGATAAGTGTGCAATAACACTCCCACAGTCCCACTTAGACTGCCCTAATATGGTCCATAATTAATAGTCATTTTTTCTTACCCTGCGCCCTCCATCTCTCCCTATCATTTATTGAATATTCAAACATAATACTCTTATCTTTATCTACTTGTAGCGATAGATACAGAGTACGCTTTCTAGCTCATTCCCGTTCAAAGAGCTTTTCTTTCAACTTTTCATCACATCTATATATGTATTAGATATGTGTTGAATTATACCATTAGTTTAAGCTATATGTTTAACAAAATCAGTGCTCTCATCGTTTCTTCCATATATGCATACACGGTCTACTATATGGTGGCATATACATCATACATGTATACTTCAAATTAATATTTTCTATATTGGCAATGGAAGTAAGAGGTGTGACAATTTCATACGTTAGCTATCAGATTTTATATAAAAAGATTTGTAGCATAAAAAATAGGAAAAAGGTTCAAATTACTCCCTTTAAATATGTTTAGATTTCAAATTGCTCCCGTTAAATATGGTAATTTGGTAGCCTAGTGGTTACAACAGCCTCGGTAGCACCTTAGGTCCTGGGTTTGACCGTGGAGGTGAATTTTCTAGGATTTAACGGCGTTGTGTTTTCAGTGGTAGGCGATGTTCCTGTCGACAGCAAGGCGTCTATAGTGACTTCGTCAATCTCGAGAATTTACCGGCTCAGTCTTTGAAGATGCTCATAGGGGTAGAATTTGTGTGTGTATTCTTAGAGGTGAATGTGCATGCTGTGAGTATCTGAGTTGTACTGTGTAATCTCAAAAAAAAAAAATCGAAGTCTAAATTACTTCCCTCAAGTATGGTTAAAGTTTACGTTGCCCCCCTCAAATATGTCACAATCCCGTAGTCTTCGCACAAAGCAAGTCACATTTTTCTTTTCTTTATTTATTATAGGAGCCGCGCACACGCATGCACGCACCATCACTTATCGGTGCCACAACTTGATCTCGATCGGATGGATCGTCAGCAGCAGCAGCACATCCAGCTCGCGTGCCCTCCGCGTGGCCCGCTGAATGATGGCGCGCGCTCGGTCCAGATGTGCCCTTCGCTCTACCTCGCCACCTACAGAGGGCGGCTGGAGGAGGTCATGGCGCTGCTTCTACAGCAGCATGGCGCTGGGACGGCAGGACGCTATCAAGCCACTGGTAACTGTTAACTTGCGTCATCTCCAAGCCTTTTTCTTTTGCTTCCGAAATATCTGCTTCGATCATCTTCAGATTACCTTGGTTATATTTTCTTATATATAACTCAAAGATATGTAGCTGATGAACATGCAGTTGTGCACCATACACGCGTGCCAAGGATATTTTGATCTTTCTCCTTTCAGTATGAATATTCCTAGATACAGATACATTTTCCAATACGGGACTATGACATTAACTGTTTGAGAGGTGCACACAATCCTGAGTCCTCCAAACAAAATTAACAGCTGTACAAAGTGACAGCAATGTGTAACTTCATGGGGACTCTGTGTATCGTCCCTGCACTGTCTCGACGGGACATTTTATTGGAACATCTGTACTAGTAAGTCGTTATAGGATGATAACCAGGCAAAGTAATTAAGTAACAAACAGACATGACGACATCACCTGCTGTCTGCTGATGAGGACCATAAAATTAGGGAGATCATGCATGTACTTCATTCATATGCCTGTTTTTATTTTTCTAAATTTTCGGTGGACCGTCCCAGAGTCGTCGGATTGTCATCAAATGGATCACCTGTCATCTTCAACCTCCGAACCGATTTCTTTTCCCTAGTCATGATTCCAGTCGCATATATGCTCGTCATAACCGCCTACATACTGTGGAAGATAACGGTGCTGTGGTTTTCAGGTTGAGATCGATGCCGTCGACTGTTAATTAAAAAGCTTGTTTCAGTTGCCGATATAACATCAGCTCTCTTAAATTGTATTAGGTTTTGGTTATGCATAGGTCACTGTTCATGGTTCTCAATTAGTATATATACTCCATAGGATGTTACTTAGACAAAAGCAAAATTGAGATCATCATAAAACGAGAATGGCGGGATCAGGGTGTGATCCTAGCTAGATCGTTGAACTAGACCCAAATTTCTGGATGCTCACTTGGAGATTTGCAAATCCGAAGTCACTACAGATTGAAACACACTCCAAAATAATAATTCCCTAGTATCTGTTTCAGGTATTATTCAGCATGGACAGTGCGACCTACTTGAGGTGACTGCGGAGAGGAACACCATTCTTCACGTGGCTGCCGAGCAAGGGCACGACGAGCTGATCCGAGAGCTCTACATCAGGTTCAGGGAGGAGGGCCTCCTCTTTCGCCGGAACTCGGCGCTGGACACGCCGCTGCACTGCGCGGCGAGGGCGGGGCACGCCAGGGCCGTCGCGGCCCTCGTCCAGCTGGCCCAGAGCATCCTGGGATGCAAGAACGAGGCCGGGGACACGGCCCTGCACCTGGCGGCGAGGTGCGGGCATGGCGCGGCGGTGGAGGTCCTGGTCTCGGAGGCGGCGGCGACCGAGTTGAACAACGCCGGCGTGTCGGCCCTGTACTTGGCCGTAATGAGCGGATCCATCCAAGCCGTCAGAGCGATTACTTCCACGTGCAGGGACGCGTCGTCAGCCGGGCCGAGCTCGATCTCGCAGAATGCCCTGCACGCGGCCGTCTTCCAGAGCTCAGGTTATATAGTTCTCGCCTGCTTCTTTACAATATATTTAGCTTAATGGAGGTGATTTCATGTGCAACGTTGCACGCAAAAATTGTAATTGCCGTTGGCTGCAGAGATGGTTGACGTGCTACTGGAATGGCGGCCGAGTCTTGCCGGCGAGGTCGACAGCGACGGCGGTACCCCGCTCCATTTCGCGTCGTCCGACGGCGACCGCGGCGTCGTGCGCGCGATCCTGCGCGCGGGGCCACCGGGAACGGTGTACAAGAAGACACGGGCGGCCTCACGGCTCTCCACGTTGCGGCGCGGATGGGCCACAGCCGCGTTGTCGAGGACATTCTGGGGGCCTTCCCCGACGCCGCGGGTCAAAGAATATTTGAAATTAACTAAAAGTCAAAGGCAAACATATAATTAAGTTATTTAGCAATAATAATATATTTACAAATATACAAACAACACGACATCACGTTTAGAAATATTTATAAATATACAAAGTCATGTTTATTGTGCAAGTACTAGGCCCCTCATGACGTCGAAGCAGACACTCTATTGATGTGACTGTCATGATAGAACTCGTCTCTAAGATCCAGGATCTCTCTCAAAATGAACCCTGCGAGCTGCTCGCACACGGCGTTAATCCGATCAACACTGTATGCTTTTTCCCTGATTTGACTCATCTATCATTTTTTGAGGAAAAAAAGATCGATATATTAATTCATCGCGTTAGTATAATTTGAAAAACGAACTTGTGAACAGTTTGTACATACACTTAGCCTCTCGTCATCATACCTCCCGCATGGAGTTAGAATGTGCAGGAACTCGCATACGTAGTTATTGACGCAAAATCTACACACCAAGCCTGAGGGCACCGTTCGCCAAGCCCAGACTACAATTTCCTTCGAAACCAAGCGTGCCGGTCAATTTGATCTGTAAATTGACAAGGAATCGACAAACGTTAGATCTGAGAGCGTATCGACTGGTTTTCCGAACAACTCTCACACAACGTATCGGTAGGCTTTGCCGATGCAGAAAACGACAAGAAATAATTAAAGCTATCGGTATAAATGTAAGATAGGCAGGCGTGTCGGCAGATCTAGCCGATACAGAAAACGACGAATCAGCTCGAACAGTCGATTACACGCACGTAACAATATAAAAGCTACGATTTTGTAGCTTAAATAAAGCTACTCGACAACACTTGAAGCAGATTTAAATCGGCTTTATAATATTATGATGATATCACAAAATTCTTCAGCCGATTATACGGGTTTTAAAGCAGATAGATCTGATAAAAGCTAAAACAATAGGAAAAACCTATAAATCTAGCAGATTTCAGCAAATTGTGAATAAATCTGGACGAGAAAACAGCGATGCGCCAGGAATCAAAGCCTAGATAATATTCGATAAATATTGAATAGATCTAAACGAAGCAACAGCGATGCGCCCAGAAGCTAAAGCTCAGATTTACTTGGTAAAACGAACACTTACCAGCAAATCAAGTCGCTCGAGTCTGAGACATCCTTGATCGGCTTGAAAGAACTCGCAGAAAAGAAAATAGCGAAGTCGCCGACAATAAAGTAAATTGCAGAGAAATTGTAAAGTTTGTTTATTGGATGTGTATCCACCTTTGTAGGTCCCGTACAACTACTATTTATACCCTACCACTAACAAGTCTTGGCCGATTACGGCAAACACATATCTTGATATAAAAAAAGATTTCCTAAACAAGATAAACTGAATCAAAACCAGATCGCCGGAATCTGATCGAATCTAGAATATTCCTTTAGTCCATCGGCAACTGCTCCATCGGCCGACCCCATACTATACGCGCTGGCACTTTCCAAATCGGCAACTCCTCCTGGCCCATCGGTAACGGCTTCACGGGCCGGCTTCCATATCATACAATGCTAGCTCCACCCAAATCGGCAATCCTTCTCCACTTCATCGTTTATCTTGACGCGTGTCAAAAAATGACGTCAACAGTAGTACCTGCACCAATAAGTCCCTTGTCTTTGTCTCGCACACTTTAGGAGAAATAAACTAATTATTCAATATTTGTGTATGCGAATATAGAACAACTGAGAATACTTAGAAAAAGGTTCGCGACCCAACATACCGGATAATCCATTATAACATTCAGTTCCTGCCTCCATTGACCGGCTCCTTTGTTCTTTTTCACAAATTTTTTTCACACCCTGCGCTTAGAATTAAGTTTGATATTGAATAATAATTTTAAACATAAAAAGGAATTGATTGTGCAAATTGAACTTACATGTTCAATGGGTCTAAGAAGTGTTGGATTGTCTCCTTTGGGCACCTCATAGAGTCGAACACTACAAGATTGCCGGTCTTCATGTTAAGTACGAGTAAAATTCAAATGATAACTGCAGATATAGATACACAAGCATATATACATGCATTAGACTTAGAATTTATTTACAAATATAAAAGAGGTACGAGTCGACCAAGACTTACCCAAAGTTGTAGGGTATCATTATATAGGTTGTAGTGTTGGCGCATCAGGAAATAGTATATGTTTTGACACGTCTCGCTGTATTTTTCATTAAAAACTTTCTGGTTGACTAGCTACGGCATGATGAAGCCCACCTGATGGTTCCATCCTTCTTTTCGGCATCTTTGAGTCTCCATGCTAAATGATAAAATACAAATTATATAGTGCACAAAGATACTTTTAGCGCCGGCTAACTAGAAGTATTAATCTAGAGGTAAGTGATACTTACAGAATAAAAATGGTGATGATAGAGACGTCCAGGGCTTGTCGATGTTATATGTGATGTAGAAGTTCAAAGTCCACCTAGAAGTCGTCCTCCTGCGGAAGAAATCTTGGTCGCAATACTTGACTCCAAATATATTCATTTCTTTCCTCCACATCTGCATGTACTATTTATGCAAATTGTACATCTGTGTTCCTAGACTGATCTCCTCCTCGTAAGTGACGAAAGGTTTTCCATGCTCGTATGGAACAGCAACGACTTCAGGCATTGGGATATCCTCCGTTATCCCCTGTGCCTGCTCAAGTGTTAGTCCTGTTTCTTGAAGAAATTCCACCGTGTATTGGTCTGGCAACTTCGGCACCATGAGGGGCTGGAGTTCCTTTTGTTGTGTGCCTAGCTGAGAAACAGTCTTTTCATATTTCTTATTCCTCTGCTGGTGGGCCTTTATGAGCGTCGGGTCATAGTCCGAGGGTATTTTTTTTGTGGTGGTGGGTTGTTCAGGTATGCATAAACCTTTGCTGCTATTTGTGGATCTACTGGTACCCTCTTCTCTGGGACTTTAGGTTTGAAATGATCTGTCACATCCTTTTGTACTGCCTCCCTCATTTCCTCCTGGGTCATCTCGTAAGCCAATTTCTTTTTAGGGCCTATTTTCTTTTTGACCATTTTCTGCTTCTTGTTTGTGGGTCAAGGCGGTGGGAGGGATGATGTCCTTTTCTTTTTCTTGTGCCGGAGGAGTTGGAGTACTCCTGGCCCTTTGCCCAGGCGGAGACGGTGCTGAGGGAGGTTCCAGAGAAGAATCGCGATCACCATTATCACAAACAGGTAGAGAACGGGGATCCACGGGAGCCGCTCTGTTTCCATTAAGTTTGATGTCGGCCTTGCGCCATAGAATGATCCCGTGGAGTGCGTCTCCCAATGTCTTTTCTCCATGCCCTCGAATAAAATTGAGCTCGAGGTGGTTCTTGCTGATGAGTAATCCTTCTCATTTTGACAGAATTTGCATGAGCAACGAACGAAACCACCATAATTGTGTTTATTGGCTGCTTCTATGAATTCATGCACATCATTAATGAACTCCATTGAATGCCAGTCGACATTGTACATCCATTGCCGACTCATCTGAGTTCACATTTCATTGCAATACATAACTGAGTGTCAAATAATAATTTATCACATGTAAATAATTAATTTACATACATCATAGCTAGTAATTTATCATTTACTAACCAAAATGCTAACTACATCAAAATAAATAATTATCTTATACCTAATAATTTATATAACAATATCAATTAAATTAGGTGCTAACTACATCTAAAAATAATTATCACATGTATAACAATTAATATAACAACTTTAAACTAAATCAGGTGCTAACTACATTTAATAATAATTATCACATGTATAAACTAAATCAAGTGCTAACTACATCTATAAAATTAATTTGCTCAAGCATGCAGAAAAAAATACTAACCTTCTGAGAAAAAATTGGAAAAATTCGTCTCCCCTCCCCTCCCCTCAGTCGGCTGCCATGAACAGTGAGTTCACAACAGCTTGGAGGTAGGAGGAGGGGATGGGGTATTAATAGGGACATGCCAAAGGTACCGGTTGGTGCCAGTGACCCGGTGCTAAATATTGTGCATCGACACCGGGTCATCGCACCAACCGGTGCCTTTTCCATGGGCACTAGTCGGCACCGGTTATCGGCATAACCCGGTGCCTTTGCTTGCAAAATGGGCACCAGTGAATGGCACAAACCGGTGCTTTTGTCCCCGTGTCCATTTGGTACCGGTTTGTGGCATGACCCAGTGCCTAATTTGCAGCATTGGAACAGGGTCATGCCACGAGCCGGTACCGAATGTCCCGTGCTGGTTCGGCACAGCCGTCACATCAGTACTTGCAACCGGTATTTTTTGCCTAGATCTTTGGCCTGTTTTCTAGCAGTGACTATAGATTTTATTGTCGCCAAATGCGCGCACGTCCACATGGAGTAGATAAATTCATTGCCTCATATCTTTTTGACAAAAGAATGATATTGTTTCTCTCAATAAGAATATTGTGTGATGTAATCCACATCAAACAATATAAATGAGGTACATGTTCCAAACAGGGACCAACAACGGCATTGGAAGAGATGAGGGCACCGTAAATTTGATGGTTGTCTGAGATCCTCCTAACATGGTGTGAGCCTGCGTTGCTGTCGTCCGGAGCGACGAGATCGGAGGAGCGGCGGCCGCCGGCAGTGGCGACTCGTAGCTAAGGATGGATTCGAATCGGATACGGATGAAATCGGATCCGGATGTCACCTTTTACCACATTTTAATCCGGATATCCGAATGCGGATATCATCGGATACGAATACAAAACGAATAGTTCGAATCCGGATACGAATCCGGATACCTTCTCGATTTGAAACATAGAGCTATCATGAGTATCAGTTTATTTTGTCAACAATTTTATAGTAGATCAAAATCATTATACAAGTAGGGAGTAAAGGATTAGGAGATAGCTAATAAAAAAAATATAATTATCTATGCATAGCTTTTATATTAATTATATAATACTAATTATAAATGTAAAATAAATAAATATTTAAATACTTAATAATTAAGATATATAAAAAAGATTTTATCATTAAATAAATAAATTTGACTCGTATTAAATAATTTTAATCATGAAATAAATATATTAAATAGTTAAAGTTAATTTTTATATCATTACTAATTTTAATAAATGTATTATTAGTTATCTGGCTTTCTAAATAATTTAAATAGTGTACATCATTAAGTAATAGGTATAAAGATAAGTTTAAGATTGTCTCACTAGTCATTTTTTCTTTGCGGATACGGACGGATACGGATCTGATCGGATAATCTTCGAATACGCATATGGAATCGGATATAGAAAAGTTCTTAAAATCGAATTCGGATGCATCCATATGACATCCATATTAAATTCGAATACGGATACGGATATCCATATTTACATTTTAAACGGATACAAATACGGATAATTCGGATGTTCATGCATCCGGATCCATCCTTACTCGTAGCAACGGCCAACGACAGTGGTGGCGACTCGTAGCGGCAGCCCGACGGCGGTAATGTTAAGGGTAGCTCGCGCGATCCAATCTATCGCAGAAGCGTTTTTGGGCTGGCGGCCCACTCGCTTCTTTGTGCTGCGATATGTTTCTGGCTTATTTATGTTGTAAATCAAAGTTAAAGAACAGTATGTGAAAATTGAACTTTGAAGGTGGCCAATTTATAAAGAGGAGGGAAAAGTTTTTGAATTCACATTGCTGTAACTTGATCTCCTCTCCTATAAATAGGAGGTCACTCTCACCTTTTGTAATGTCAAGTGAAAAGTGGAATACAGATAGCAACTCCTCTCCTCACTGTGCTCTCGTGTGTTCATTCTGTGTTTTTGTGAGTACTGCAAGCTGATTTCTTAATACGTTATCAGCACGAGTTCTACCGAGCTAAGGGTAAGAAACTGAGAAATCAGTTTTTTTGCAATAAATCTATTGCTATCTATCACCAGTATCGGCGATGCTAGGATAGCTCTTCCTCCGCTCGCCCAGTACCGACGATGCTAGGATGGCTCTGCCTCCGCTCGCCGAATCCCTACCGTCCCGAAGACGCGTGTGGAGAGGTGGTCCAGCAGACCACGACCCGCAAGGCAAGCAGAGCGCGGCCCCTAGGGCGCTGCCACCAGGTGCAGGCGGGCACCGCCGCCGCCCACCGGATCTGGCCGGGCGCTCGAACTGCCACCTCGCCGGCCCCGAAGGCCGCCGCGAGCTGCGCAGGCCCCCCGCACCGCCGGGCCTGCAAGCTGCGGACGCGGGCGCAGGCCCCGTCGCTGGCTGTGGCCTCGCCCGTCACCGGCCGCCGGTCCCAACCGCCGGCTTGGCCTCCCGGCCGCCGGCCCAGGAGCGGGCGCGCGGAGCGGCACCCCCGGCCGCCTGCCCTGTCCATCGGCTCGGCTTCTGGCTGCCAGCCACGGGCAGGCGCAGCCCAGGCCCTGGCCTCCGGCGCATAGGCTTGCGCGCCCTGGCTGCCGGCGTGCGCCGGGGGCAGGCGGAGCTGCCCACACGCACGCCAGGAGCTCCTCCTCCCTACGTTTCCTTCCTGCGAAGCTGAGGAGATAAAGGGGAGAGAAAGGGAAGAGGATGGCCATTTCTTGTTTCCGAGAGAAGATAAGGACGGGCCTCTCTTTCTTTGAAAAAAAAAATGAGTTTCTCTCCTGAGTGTGAGAACGTGTGGGCGCTGGGAGGCGGGCAGCTCATTAATGCTTGCGGACGATACCGCGCTCCCAAATATACTTGGTTATTTCCCACGCACCAACGGTAAGGAAATATTTCATAGTATGTAGTTGGTCTGAGTTAAATTAGTACCGCAGCATGCAACACTGTATAGCCCCAACAACTAATTGGCAGCTTACAATTCTGCAACAACGGATGTTATACCTTGATGCCCATGGCTAAACAATAATCATCAAAGGCTTTTGACCTGAACTCACCAGCATTATCCATCTGAACGGATTGAATGCGGTTATCAGGAAAACTCGCCTTTAGCCTGATTATTTGGGCAATAAGCTTTGAGAAAGCATGGTTTCTAGTGGACAACAGGTCCACGTAGCACCATCTGGTAGATGCATTAATCAGTACCATAAAATACCTAAACGGGCCCGACAGGGGCTGAATAGGTCCACAAATGTCACCTTGTATCCTTTGCAGAAACACAGGAGACTCATCCCTAATCTTCAGGAGGGATGGTCTAGTGATTAGTTTCCTCTTTGCACATGCAGTGCAAATAAAATCTTCAGAATTAGGGAAACCATTAATATCATGGCCAGCAGAATTATTGATGATTCTTCTCATCATGCTCAACCCAGGATGACCCAATCGATCATGCCATATTCGAAATGATTCATCATTTCGGAATATGGTTTTCATCGCAACATATCCTTCAGTGCGTATAGTACAAACCCGATGGCGATGAAGGGAGTCTTTCCACTATTTGCTTTCGGTATCCGTCGAATTTAGTGATGAGCAGATATTCAGTAACTTGCTCAATCTCGGTTTCTATATGGAAACCATTCGAACGGATATCTTTTGAAACTCAAAAGGGTGCGCTTTGAGTCAGGATACAATAACACATCCTTCACAAAAATCTGCGTACCCATGGGAAGAACCATTGTGGTACTTCTGGTGCCCACGATATGAGCATTGCTTCCGGCAATGGTCATAATATTTTCATTTTTCTTTGTTAAAGTCTGGAAATATCTGGTTTCCCTTAGTATCGTATTAGTGGTGCCACTGTCTACAAGATAGATCTCCGCTTCAGCCATAGGGCCCCCACAAATTCTGTTAAATGCCATAAAACAAAAATAGAAATTTAACATAAAACATATATTATACGAGAAACATTACATAGTTCCTGGGAAAGCATTACGAAGGTTTGGACCATATGTTTCAAATGCTCTTTATGAGCATGCATGGCCAAACACTAATACATGTGGACATCACATTTATCGTGAAATGGTACTTTGGAGATTACTGTAGGTCCCCAAATACGTCGATGTCATCAAGAAGGTTGTTCTCATTTTCGTCCATTCGGACGTCTTCACCGCTTCCATCAACATTCATGTCATCGCGCTCCTGAGCTTCTGGCTCAGTGGTGAAGTGGGACTCATGTTGACCTTTTCCTTTCTTGCTCTGCTGGTAAAGGTCAACCAGGTGCCTGGGGGTGCGACATTTACGGAACCAATGTCCCTTTGCCCCGCATCTGTAGCATTCACCTTGCTCCTCCCTGCTATGGTCACCTTTTTCCTTCTTGGGTTCGGTTCTACCCTTGGGCTTTCCCTTTCCGTTGCCTTCGAAAATGGCACCTCTTTTCCATTTCCACTTTCCCTTTCCACGGCCCCTTTTGTTGTTGCGAGAGCTCTCAGCAACATTGGCATGTGCTTCAGGCACAGCCATGGAACCAGTGGGCCGGACAGAATGGTTGTTCATAAGAACCTCATTCTGTTGTTCAGCGACAGACAATACCTCGCTCAGCTCAGAGTACTTAGTGTACTTTGAGTTCCTGTATTGCTGTTGCAGTACAATATTCCCGGGGTGGAAGGTGGATAGAGTTTTCTCGATCATATCAGCGTCTGTGATCTTCTGGCCACATAGACGCATCTTTGTCACAATCCTGTGTAAAGCAGAGTTATACGCTGCCACAGACTTAAAGTCCTGGAAGCGCAGGGTGATCCAGTCCTGTTGTGCCCTCAGGAGCACAATCGACCGCTGCTGGCTGAAGCGCTCCTTCAGGGACTGCCATAAAACCAGTGGATCCCTCTCTGTCATGTACTCAGACTTCAGGTCTGGGTGGAGATGGTGTCGCAAAAAGTGCAACGCCTTTGCTTTATCAGGTTTTGTGCGTTCATCCTTGCCACCTTCAGGCTGGACAATGGTATGATCGAGACCCATGCTGTCGAGTTTGATCTCGACATCGGTAGTCCAAGTGAGGTAGTTGCTGCCATCCACGGCAAGCGCATCGAACTCCCTCTTTGCAATGTCCGACATGCCTGCACAGTTAATGCACAGGATTAATGTCGGTGCGTAATCTTCAGGATTACTGTTGGCGCTCCTTACGTACCCATTTTATCCCTTGTTTATCCTTGATAATGGTATGAATTTAATATTAAAATCACTAACCGTCCTAACCCCGGCCTAATTATTGGTCATTTTCACATTTGCACATATATTTTGGAGGAACTTCGTTTTTGCAGGTTTTTGGCCTATTTTGGAACATGAAATGACGAGGCCCGTGATCGAGCGCTAACACAGAGAAAGACGAAGGCCAAAGCCCAAAGGAAGGACCAAAGTCCATGTTGATTCGAAGCCCATTCATGCACATCCATCCTCCAAGAGAGCCCAATGGACAAAGCCCACGAAGATGAGATCAAGATACTTCGGGATTAAGCAAAGCAAATGAAGATTTAAGGAAGGATTCCCTATCCTATCATTTCCTCGAAGATATCTCCAAGATAACGACGTCCAAAGGGGTGCAATCGTGAAGGACATAAAATCTAGAAGATGCGAGGAGTCTACACGCGAAAGAGGAGACCGAGGCGGTCCCGAAAGAGGGTAGGCCGGCTGGCCTAGCCCGTTTCCGAGGCGGTTCGGCCTCTCCTTCGACCGGTGGCTTCCTCGGCTTATAAATAGCTCGCACCTTATTCAACTCGGGGAATCAATCCACCCAGAACTCGACAACAACCTAGGGCCAAGACCGGAGGGAGGCGAACGGCCGCCGCAAGTCTTCGTGGGTACCTAGGAGATGGCTTAGGCCACCCCTAGCCACCATGTCCTCCCTGCGAGGTTGTGCCATGGTGGAGTTCGGGAGTCATCCCCAACATTCGTCGGGGTATGTACACACACGATGGTGATATCAATCTACTCTTTATTCTTGTTGTTTCGACTTTGGTCTACTTCAATGCATGCTTTATTTCTAATATGTGATTCATCCATATGTTCATAGTAAGATTAGATCTATTCGTGGTGATTAGTCTATATCTTGCGGATACATTGAGGTAGCGTGTTTTAGCTAGTTGGTTGATTACCCCGGTGTGGTGACAGCATGGCGGGGGGGGGGGGGGGATTCTAGCGACGACATGATGTGGAATAGGATCGATGGCGAGTATCATGGGAGTCGTGGCGCAGCCACCAAGAGGAGGAGCTTCGAGTAAGAGCTCTTGGTGGGCGTTTGGGGTAAAGCTTTGGGAAACCTTAGGCATCGACACGCACCTCGCACCGGCGACCTTGGGAAAGTAGGCCGCTTGCGAGCCGCCTTTCTAAGAGATGATTTCGTGTACCTTTAGTTGAGATGCAATCTATGTTTTGATCACCTTTTTGACTAGAACTGTACCTAGAGACGATAGGCCCTAGCTCCCTGGTTGTGTTATCTCATTTACGGTTGTGGGTGTGATGAACACTTATGCTTCATTCATATCTATCAAGTGTTCAGTTTATATGCAATCTTCACTTCATGTTTAGGATAGGTTCGATAGATTAGATGGTAAACTCTAGTCGGTTCGCTTCCGATCCACGGATTGATAAACCTTGGGGGAGTACTCTAAGGGAAAAGCTACCACGATCCGTGCGCTTGCGGTACGTAATTTGGGGCTCTAAGGAGTGTCAACAAGCTTTTCTGGCGCCGTTGCCAGGGATCGGCAACTCGAACCCTAGGGAGATCTATCTATCTTTTTGGACTAACCCTAATTTCATTATTGCATATATCCTGTGTTTCTTGTTTGTGTCCATGAATGCAGGTAAAACCCTAGACATAATGCGATTGAGAAGTTCTCAACGTCCGTACTTTGACAAGTCCAATCTCACTCAAGCAAGTTGATGGCTATGTGAAGACCCGCTCTTTAGTAGTAGGTGCTAACTTTTGTTAGTGGCCCAGCATCTGCTATCGAGCCCACACTCAAAACAAGTAAAGATGAAAAAGGTATGCCACCGTGTCAACTTTGGCTAATGTCTCTTGGAGATTTCTTTGTCCAAGCCATAGGTGATGAAGCATGCCCGCGAAGAAAATCGTGCGATTGGATCATCATCATCTCCAAAGTGCTGCTGTTGTGATGAGATTTTCATCCATGATCAGAGAAGTACCACGAGAGAATTGTATATTGTAAAGATCCATCAAGTCTTCTTTCCAACGCATCAAGAATCATGAATTTTGGAGATCGGTGTGAAGAGTTATGGTAAAATCTTTCAACGCTGCGCGTTTTGAATTGTCTCGGGACAGAGCGTAGTGCTGGAGTAAAACGACCATAAGTTCTTCATCCGGAGTCCGTTTGGGATCAATGACCACTCGTTGAAAATGTAATTTCATAAGGCTTTCCATGGAGTAGAATTTTGGTACATGTTCTGTGCAGGATAATCAAGGAATTCAACGAATAAGAGGCAGCAACAAACAATGGAGAAAGTGACACTACTAGATTTGCTGCTAGGTCCTTTTCCGAATACTACTTTTATATCTTTGACCATTTCAAACACCATTTTCCCACAACGGTGCCTAGGCTTGGTACGATGATCTGCCTTTCCATCGTAGTGAGCATGCCTCCTCCTTAATGGGTGCTTGATCGGAAGAAATCGACGATGACCCATATACACGATCTTCCTACAGTGCTTGAGGTACATGCTGTCGGTTTCTTCTAAACAATGGGTGCATGCCCTATAACCCTTATTGGATTGTCCAGAGAGGTTACTTAGTGCTGGCCAATCGTTGGTGGTTACGAAAAGCAATGCACGAAGGTTAAAATGATCCTCTGCGTGCGCATCCCACATACGAACACCCTCCTCTTTCCACAACAATAGAAGATCCTCAATCAGTGGTTTCAGATACATATCTATATCGTTACCGGGTTGCTTCGGGCCGGGGATAAGCACCGGCATCATAATGAATTTCCGCTTCATACACAACCAGGGAGGAAGGTTGTATATACAAAGTGTCACATGCCAGGTACTATGGCCACTGCTCTGCTCACCGAAAGGATTCATGCCATCCGTACTTAAGCCGAATCTTATATTCCTCACATCCTTTGCAACTGTTGGGAATATTCTGTCCACTTTTCTCCACTGCGACCCATCAGCGGGGTGCCTCAATATATTGTCTTGCTTACATTCTTCTTTGTGCCATCGCATCAATTTAGCATTCGTTTTGTTCATGAACAAACATTTCAGACGTGGTATTAGAGGAAAATACCACATCACCTTGGCAGGCACCCTCTTCTTGACACGCATCCCCTCAACGTCGCCTGGATCATCTCGAGGGATCTTATACCGGCATGCGTTGCATATAGGGCATGAATCCAAATTTTCATACTCACCTCGATATAGGATGCAGTCATTAGGACAAGCATGTATCTTCTGTGCCTCTAATCCTAAAGGACAAACAACTTTTTTTGCCTCGTATGTTGTCTCCGGCAAGGTGTTACCCTCAGGGAGTAAGTTTTTTATAAGTTTCAGCAACTCCTCGAATCCCTTGTCAGACAAACCATTTGATGCCTTCCATTGCAATAATTCCAATGTGGTACCCAACTTCTTTTGGTCTTGTTTGCAATCAGGGTAGAACAATGTTCTGTAGTCCTCCAACATACGCTTCAGATCTCTCGATTCCTTTTCTGTTTCGCAACCTTCCTCAGCTTCGCGCAGCATCTGACCAAGATCATCTTCTACAATGTATCCTTCAGTATCTTCTTCAGGCTCACCCATTGCAGTGTCATTGAAAAAGGAATTATAATTGGCTGCAAAGTCAGGAATCCTGTCCTCTTCTTCTACATTATTATCCAGCACAATTCCTCTTTCGCCATGCTTGGTCCAAACATAGTAGTTCGACATGAAACCACTATTGAACAAGTGACTATGGATGGTTCTTAATGATGAGTAATCCTTCTCATTCTTACAGAATTTGCATGGACAACGAATGAAACCGCCATACTTGTGTTTCTCGGCCGCTTCTATGAATTCATGCACGCAATCCATGAACTCCTTTGAACGCCGGTCGGCCATGTACATCCATTGCCGACTCATCTGGGTCCACAATACATTTATATACATCATTATACTGTACAAATAGTTCATTCATACTACAAATTTATAACAATACATTTATATAATTGATAATGCATATAATTATAATAAATAGATACTATTCACTTATCAAATAAATGGATAAAACATATAAATACAATAATTTGATAGTATTCAAATATCAAATAAATTGATAACGCATATAACTACAATAAGATGCTACAAATAAAAATAATTATCACATGTATAAACTAAATCAAGTAATAACTGTTTCTAAAAATTAATTGCTAAGTTATAAAGAAAAATAACTAACCTATTTTTTCAAAAAAAAAGCAAAACTTCCCCTCCCCTCACCTCACTCAGCTGCCATGAACAGTGAGTTCACGGTAGCTTGAGGGGGGGAGGGGCTGGGGTATTTATAGGCTCGGGACAAAGGCACCGATTGGTTTCAATGACCCGGTGCTAAATTTTGTTCAATAGCACCGGGTCAAGGCACCAACTGGTGCCTTAGGCCCGAGCTCCTGGCAGCTGCCACGTTTCATCACCATAGGAACCGGTTATTACCATCAATCGATGCCTATAGCGCCGCCTTCATTTGGTACCGGGTGGTGGTTCAAACCGGTGCCTATGCTGACGCATTGGAACCGGTTGGAACCACCACTTGGTGCCAATTGTCCTCCACTTGGTTGGTCCAAGGCCAAAGGTACCAGCTAGTGTTGCAGCCGGTACCAATGGGTACCATCGGTACCGGCTGCAATAGCAGCTGGTACCTTTGGCCTGGACCGATGGCCCGTTTTTTAGTCGTGTGATGACGATGTCGCAAGATGTTTGGAGGACCTTGTGCACAAAAGTTGATAATTTGAAGTTGACCAACGCTAGAGGCAACAAGATTAGAGGAACCATGATGCCACCCATCTTCTCCATGGGATGCTCAAGAAGCTTCTAGTCGAGTACAATCAAAGAAAGAGACCACTCTGATCATCGACACAAAGCACGGGAGCCTCCTTCGATCCCGACACCTTAGGCAAAAGCAAGAACCATGGAGACAGACCATTGGAGCCATGCTACTCGCTGGTGATGACGTTGAAGCCAAAGATGCACAACAAGACGCTCCGAATACCACAAGATGAAGATCATCGACATATTCGGATCGATTCGTAAAAAGTCATTGTTATCATCAATATTCTGCTCGAACTCAAAAAAAAATTGCAGTATATTTTTGTATATTCAAAAGCCCCGTGAAGTTCTGGTTCCAACGAATCAAGAATGAAGTCAATCGAAGTTTCCCACAAGAAGTTATGGCTAAAACATCGAAGGTCGTGCACTCTGAAATTTTCTGGACAGCACGCAGCGCTAAAGTAAAACGGTCATAACTCTCTCGTTTGGACTCTGTTTAAAGCGAATGACCACTTGTTGGAAAGGTAATTTCATAAACTTTTCAATAGAGCTATATTTTGGTATATGTTCTATTCTGGACACAGGGGAAAATCTACGAAGGAGAGGCGAAGAGCAACATGACGAGAACAAGGTGAAGGAGATAAGGATGACAACAATGAAGAGGAGGTTGGGCTGTGATTTCATCAAGCATACATGATCGAATTCAGAAACTCAGGACAAAATAAGATCCTTAAGGACACTGGCAAAGGAAGACACGAGTGACAACATTCAACGCATGAAGATGTTAAGAGCGAACCACGATGGATTACGAAAGGCGACATCAATACAAGCTGCATGGACAATTCGAATTCTCGCACGAAGGACCATGGCTTCACATCAATGAGAAGGTATGTGAGAAAGTCAAGCTCTATGACTTTAAATGAAGCGCTTTGGGGGAGGCAACCCGTTCATTTTATTTATCTATTTATATATATTAATATGACCGTCTACATTGCACTCTTTAATCGGAATATCAAGTAACATTGTACCATTGCTCTAACAAAAACCACAACTTCATGTTGTTCATTCTAAATGTTATTGAGGGAGCACTTTGTTATTTGATCTTGGAAAACTTGTAGACCTTTTTGTGTGCCTATTAGTGTTTTGAGTCTTTTTCTTTGTGTCTTTTTAGAGAGATTTATGAAGCATTGCACCACCCTTTGATTCTAAACTTGTGGCTAGTTAACTTAGGCTAACTTTTGTTTTGTTTTAGACCACCTCATCATGTCATATCATTTTGTTCACCCACCTCGTGTTGCATTGCATACCATATTGTTCGTCTCACCCTCGCATTGCATTGCATGTTGTATTTTAAAAAAATCTTTTTTTAAAAAAACATTGACTAGCCTCACTTTTGAGATCCTAAAACCCTTAGGAAAACCACTCATAGAGCAATCCTAAAACCATAGGTTATGTTTTTCTTTAAAAAAAATCTAACTTTTGTTTCTCTCTAGTTTTTTTAAAAAAACCACCTTAGATAGAATTTCTATACCCAACACTCTCTCTTCAAAATTTTTGTTTTAAGCCAAAAATATAGGAAACACATAAACCTACTTCTAAAACCTTGTTAGCTCGGTTGCTTGGTCCTTTTCGATAAATAACCTTTTCATTGACAAAAGCCTCACTTCTTATGAAGTGTCGCGAAGGCTTTTTGTCACTCTTAGCAATTGTTTTTGAATAAGCTAGTTGAGGAACGACATCGAAAGGTCCTTTCAACCTTGCTAACACTTGTTTTTGCTAACTTTACATTTGCACTTTGCATCCATTCCATTGTTCATGCCCTCATTTTGCTAGCTTGGTCTCAATCTTATTTATGTATGGTTTCCTATCCATGTAATGCTTATCATGATAGCATTTACCTTTTGTAATTTTGTGTAAACGTGGTGTTTAAACTTGTTTGCGGACCTCCACCTTTAAGCTCTTTTGACCAAGATAGCAATCCATTTTCCTCTCATTCGCATACATACACCTCCCACTTGCATTCACATACACCCATTAGGTTTAATTTTCACTAGACTAACTATGCCACAAGTTAAGTATCTTAGGGGATGTTTTTGGTTTGTTGGCAATTGTTTCTACTCCCAACTGTCACCTTGGGAGTAGATTATGTACTTGAATTATTTTGCAGGCATGACAAAGCATTCCCATGAATTCGTGATCAAAGAAGAAATCAAATTCGTCAACACCTCCAAAGTTCGAGAGCAAGCCCCGCTATTTTCATCAAATTTTGCACATGGACAGAGACGTACAAGGAAGAAAAAGTTGATATTCAGAAGCTCCATGAAATTCCCGTTCAACGCATTCAAGATCAATGAATTTGAAGACCCGTACAAGGAGATATGGCAAGAACATTGGACATTGCGCGTTCTGAAATTCGTCGGGACAGATTGCAGCGCTGGGATGAAATGGACATAACTCTCTTTTTCGGAATCAATTTTGGACGAATGAGGACTCGTTGAAAAGGAAAATTCATGCACTTCGCAATGGAGTAATGTTTCAGTACATGTTCTGTTCTGGAAAGTGAAAGAAAAAATTCGTGAAGATGAGGTAGCAATGGGACAACGAGGAATTGAAGGAGGCGACGACGATGTGAAGCAATGATTGGGACCATGACGTAGTATAAGAAGAAGTTGAAGAAAATTGAGGAAACAAAGGTGAAGACACATTGAAGATGATGTTCATACCCATGAGGGAAGGACTTCAAGAAATGCAAGATGGTACATCTTCTCCTTCCACGCCTAGCATCATGCTAAGCATGGGGGAGGATTTCGTGGACATGGAAGAAAGATCTCATGGAGTAAGATAATCACGGTTGCCACAAGGTGCTCATGATTCTTTTTCCATGCTTAGCACAATGCTTAAGTATGGTGGAGGCCGCGCTACACTTCATTACGAGCATCGAGAAGGACATTAATTCTTCTTCAACTCTCTCTTTTTCTAAATGCTTGTACATATATGCCTTCAACCATAGATGCAACATTTGTTTATCTCTCCCTATAATAACATGGCTACTAGGAGTACAACCTAGATTTGTTTTTGTTTTCAATGAATGATAACCACCATCACTTTGAGCTCACCACGATGATATTCTTATATGCTCTTTCTTATGGAAAAGTGATAAAAGTTGCTGCTTTGTTTTACCTACGCTATGTTGTATATGACTTGACCATTTGCTCTCAATTAAATGGAATTTAAATGATTAAATACTGGCTCTTTTATTTGTGGAGGTTAAATGACTAAATTCTAGACCCACATATTCTATGTTGCTCTTTGTTTAAGTCTACCGATGACCTTACACCTTGTGTTGTTTAATTTGAAAACTTAATTCCTATGCTATCTACATTTGTGAATCTCTTGTAAAGTTCTACCTACCAAAGCCTATACATACATATTCTTTCATGATGAAACCTTTAGATTGCAAACTTATATTTTGATGAGTTGGATTAAGATTGATTTCTTTGGTATGAGACTAAGAAGCTGGTCATTCCGTTTTTTTGTGTAACCTTCCTTTTGCAAGCCTAGTTATCTATGCATTGTGAGTTTCTACTTCGGGAATTTTACAAACCTCGCTGGATATCCACCCTAAACCAAAAAAAAAATCTTTTTGTGATTACCTCCTTGACCACAACCCAATTTGAGTATGGATTATTATTTCGACATAATCAAAAGAATCAAGGGCACCATATAAAAGAAAAGTTTTGAGAGACAAGGATCCCCAGAGATTCCAGAGGTTCTACGAAGAAGAAGGTGAATTTGAGATACTTACCCTAGCTAGTTGGTTCTCCCACTATTCATACTCGAGGACGAGCATTCGTTCAAGCATGGGGGGATGGCTGGGTAAGTATTCTATGTTATCAAATGTTCTAAGGAGCAAAAAGAAAGAAAAAAAGAAACAAAGAGGAGAAAAGAAAAATGAAAGAAAAAAAGAGAAGAATAAAATGCTCCTTAGTTCTTTTTGGCTTCATTAATTTTCCAAGTTACTTTGAAGAACTATTCCATACTCAAATCTTCCAACCATGTGCAATCCGATAATAAGAACTTCATTTGTGTCTTGGGATCATCCATTTGCCACTTGCACATGTCCACCTATCTAAATGTGTGTGTTTCATCTTTCTCCCTCTCCAATATTATTTTCCAATGGCCTTTTTGACTAGTCTCGGTAATTCCATTAGATCTCTCTCTTAGTTTGATAATATTTCAAATATAATGTTTTGCTAGGATTGTTTTTACCTACCAAGCTCCACATAAGCCTTCCACTTTTATATATGAGTAGAATAGGTTGAAGACAATCTAATGTAGGCTTGAGCGACTTGATGAGATGAGTATTTCCATGATCATTTGGAAGAGAACCTCACTTATGTTTGATATGCATTCTTTTGAAAACTCTTCACGATGAAATAAGGCAAAGGTTTAAAGTTCGCTTAAGTTTGAGAGTATTGCATTTATTTATTATTGTGGCTTGTTCTTTAATTGCTAGTCTATCTTCCATAATGAAAAAAGTAGCCGGTCACAACATGAACTTAAATGCTAAATACTTGAGAGAGCAATATGTCTTGTTATGTATGACTAAGTGCAGAGAGGACATTGAGGGGCACGCTGATTTCTTTATAAGCAAAGCTCCTGGACTTACTCGACGGCGAGCAAGATTTAAGCATGGGGGGAAGGTTGGCGCTCCTTAAGTACCCATTTTATCTCTTGTTTATCCTTGATAATGGCATGAATTTAATATCAAAATTACTAACCGTCCTAACCCGGCCTAATTATTGGTCATTTTTACATTTGCACATATATTTTGGAGGAACTTCGTTTTTGCAGATTTTTGGCCTATTTTGGAACATGAAATGACGAGGCCTATGATCGAGCGCTAACACGGAGAAAGACGAAGGCCAAAGCCCAAAGGAAGGACCAAAGCCCATGTTGATTCGAAGCCCATTCATGCACATCCATCCTCCAAGAGAGCCCAAAGGACCAAGCCCACGAAGATGAGATCAAGATACTTCGGGATTAAGTAAAGCAAATAAAGATTTAAGGAAGGATTCTCTATCCTATCCTTTCCTCGAAGATATCTCCAAGATAACGACGTCCAAAGGGGTGCAATCGTGAAGGACATAACTCTAGAAGATGCGAGGAGTCTACACGCGAAAGAGGAGACCGAGGCGGTCCCGAAAGAGGGTAGGCCGGCCGGCCTAGCCCGTTTCCGAGGCGGTTCAGCCTCTCCTTTGACCGGTGGCTTCCTCGGCTTATAAATAGCTCGCACCTTATTCAACTCGGGGAATCAATCCACCCAGAACTCGACGAAAACCTAGGGCCAAGACCAGAGGGAGGCGAACGGCCGCCGCAAGTCTTCGAGGGTACCTAGGAGATGGCTTAGGCCACCCCTAGCCGCCATGGCCTCCCTACGAGGTTGTGCCATGGTGGAGTTCGGGAGTCATCCCCAACATTCGTCGGGGTATGTACACACACGATGGTGATATCAATCTACTCTTTATTCTTGTTGTCTCGACTTTGGTCTACTTCAATGCATGCTTTCTTTCTCATATGTGATGCATCCATATGTTCATAGTAAGATTAGATCTATTCGTGGTGATTAGTCTATATCTTGCGGATACATTGAGGTAGCGTGTTTTAGCTAGTTGGTTGATTACCCCGGTGTGGTGACAGCATGGCGGAGGGAAAAATTCTAGCGACGACATGATGTGGAATAGGATCGATGGCGAGTATCATGGGAGTCGTGGCGCAGCCACCAAGAGGAGGAGCTTCGAGTAAGGGCACTTGGTGGGCGTTTGGGGTAAAGCTTTGGGAAACCTTGGGAGTCGACACGCACCTCGCACCGGCGACCTTGAGAAAGTAGGCCGCTTGCGAGCCGTCTTTCTGAGAGATGATTTCGTGTACCTTTAGTTGAGATGCAATCTATGTTTTGATCACCTTTTTTACTAGAACTGTACCTAGAGACGATAGGCCCTAGCTCCTTGGTTGTGTTATCTCATCTACGGTTGTGGGTGTGATGAACACTTATGTTTCATTCATATCTATCAAGTGTTCAGTTTATATTCAATCTTCGCTTCATGTTTAGGATAGGTTCAATAGATTAGATGGTAAACTCTAGTCGGTTCGCTTCCGATCCACGTTTTGATAAACATTGGGGAGTACTATAAGGGAAAAGCTACCACGATCCGTGCGCTTGCGGTACGTAAATTGGGGCTCTAAGGAGTGTCAACAATTACGACTAAGTATAGTGTTCAGGACTATACAAAGATTTCCTAGTTGCAATATTCAGGATTGCTTTGCAATTAAGTAAATATATAAATTGTAATAAAATAAATTTATAGTATTTAAATAAGTGTGAGAATAAATTGCAGTAAATAATAATATGCAATAAAGGAAATGCAGTGGACTTCAGGCCACTGGAGTTTTACGGACTTTAGGCCGGATATTTGATTATTTCGGTGGACTTCAGGCCACGCTTAAAAATATTTATTTCAGGCCGGTTCATATAGACCGAGCTGCCGGTTCTGTACGTGCTAATACCACCACCTCAGCGTACATCAATGGGACCCCACCGGAAGCTGGGGATCTATGTTGTTTATGAGACTCCGTCCATAATCAAATATTTAGAGCCTGTGACTGGGGATCTTCATACGGCTCGGCACGCTGATTGTGTCTACGACGAAGACCATTTCCCATCATTAGGGGGAGAAAAGCATCCAGAAGAATGCCGGGAAATTGAATGGAATGCAACGGGGTTGCAATCCTTAGATCCACGCACCAGTGAGTCTGAACTGGAAGTTCAGAGGATCATACATTTGCAAAATCTTGCAAATGAGCTGGCAGATGCCTTCACTGATCACAAAAAGGTGACAAGGTCGCCTATACCTGCAGTAAATGCGCCGGAGAGAGTTCAGGTACCCCTGAAGGCTACCAACTCTACAGTCTCTACCCCTAATCCTAGGAAGAGGGGGAGACCTCCAGGCGCTCAGGATAGGGTCCCGCGGAGATGTCCGCAGAGATGAGTATCTGAGCCACTTGCATCACTTAAGGAATCAGTGGAAGAAGCTCAACCTGAAGTTGAGAACGCCCCTAAAGCGGCGGCTCGACCTGGAGTCGAGTTGGTCCCTGAAGGACCCCATCCTGAAGATGGAAACCACCATGCGTCGCACGCTCAATATCGCATTGGTGGATCAGAACATCCCAGCTCAATCGTTATGGGAAATCATGATGAGCGAGAGGATGATCATGAGGAGATCGCCACTAATTATGTGGAATCAAGAGAGTCATTTGATAGAAAGACCACTGTTGGCGACATAAATATCGCCTTAAAAATTGCTGACTCAATGGATCCGGATCCAGAACTAAAGTCCATAATAGAGTGCCGGAAGCGCTCTGATTGGGACAAATGGAAAGCAGCAATTGAGGCAGAATTGCGCTCGCTTTGCCAAAGAGAGTTTTTTGGACCTGCAGTCCGAACACCTCCAAAAGTCATCCCTGTAGGATGCAAATGGGTCTTCCTCCGGAAGAGGAATGAACATGGTGTGGTGGTAAGATACAAAGTGAGACTTGTGGCACAAGGGTTCACGCAGAGACCCGGCATCGATTATGATGAGACTTACTCTCCTGTTATGAGTGGCATAACGTTCCGATATCTCATATCTATGACAACCAATTTGAATTTAAAAATGCAATTGATGGATGTGGTGACCGCATATTTGTATGGGTCACTTGATTCGGAAATTTATATGAGTCCTTGAAGGACTAAAGATCCCTGGACCGAATCAAAACCGCAACATGTTCAGCGTCCGCCTGCAGCGGTCGTTGTATGGGTTGAAATAGTCCGGAAGGATGTGGTTCAACCGTTTGAGTAACTTTCTCCTGAAGAGAGGTTACACAAACAATGATGATTGTCCCTGTGTGTTCATCAAGAAATCCGCTGATGGATTTTGCATCATCTCAGCTTATGTCTATGATTTGAATATCATCGAGACCACAAGGGACATTGAGGAAGCGTCGGCTTACCTCAAGACGGAGTTTGAGATGAAAGACTTGGGTAAAACCAAGTTCTGTTTGGGCCTGTAGCTCGAACACCTCCCTGAAGGAGTGTTTGTACACCAGTCCACCTATACAAAGAGGGTACTTGAAAAGTTTAATATAGATAAGTGCCACCCTCTGAAAACCCCTATAGTCGTTCGATCCTTGGAAGCGGATAAAGATCCATTCCGACCCAAGGAAGAGGATGAGGAGATTTTGGGACCCGAAGTCCCATACCTAAGTGCCATCGGTGCACTAATGTACCTTGCAAATTGCACAAGGCCAGACATTGCATTCGTAGTGAACTTGTTGGCAAGGTACAGTGCCGCTCCCACTAGAAGACATTGGGTTGGCGTGAAAACCGTCCTTAGGTACCTACAAGGTACTCAAGACCTTGGATTATGGTATTCAAGAAAGGGTGTTTTCTCTATGGTGGGTTACATTGATGCTGGCTATATGTCTGACCCGCATAATGCCAGATCACAGACTGGTTTTGTGTTTCTCTGTGGTGGTGCAGCCATCTCCTGGCGGTCTGTGAAGCAGACCCTGGTTGCCACATCAACCAATCACTCAGAGATAATTGCCCTGTATGAGGCCGCACGTGAGTGTGTTTGGCTCCGTCGAATGATTGACCACATCCAGAAGTCATGTGGTATGAATGCTGTTGACACTTATCTACGAAGATAATGCGGCTTGTGTTGCGCAGATGTACATGGGCTATGTTAAGAGCAACCTCACGAAGCATATTGCTCCTAAATTTTTCTATCCCCATGAGCTCCAGATGAGCGGGGAGATAAAGGTCCTGCAAGCTAAGTCATGTGACAATCTGGCAGACTTGTTCACAAAGTCTCTGCCTGCTTCTAGTTTCCATAAGTGTTTTCGTGGAATTGGCATGAGACGACTTAGAGAGTTGCAGGATTCAGGGGGAGACAAACCTTGAAATTACAGCCCATAATCGTGATTCTGAAGATCACGGGTCAGTCCCGAAGAACCGACGCAACATCAACTGTTGTACTCTTTTTCCCTTGATGAGTTTTTCCCACCGGGTTTTCTCATGCAAGGTTTTTAACGAGGCAACAGGTGCAACATAAGCAGAGCCTGTGATGTACTCTTTTCTCCCACTTTTCTTTCCACTGGATTTTGGGGGGGGGGGGGGGGGTTAACGAGCCATACACATGGCATAAAATTGGCCAAAGGGGAGTGTTGTAAATCAAAGTCAAAGAACAGTATGTGAAAACTGAACTTTGAAGATGGCCAATTTATGAAGAGGAGGAGAAAGTCTTTGAATTCACATTGCTGTAACTTGATCTCCTCTCCTATAAATAGGAGGTCACTCTCACCCTTTGTAATGTGATGTGAAAAGTGGAATACAGATAGCAACTCCTCTCCTCACTGTGCTATCGTGTGTTCATTCTGTGTTTTTGTGAGTACTGCAAGCTGATTTCTTAACAATTTACTGTCAGCTACACCGCCTGCATGTGCGTGTTCTGGCCGCTCGGGCTTCTTGACTCGTGAGACTCGGTGGGCGCTACCTGCCTAACTGCAGTGCATGCTGATTTGTTTTTTCGCTCTTTCTAATTTTCCTTTTCTTTTGTTTCTTTTTTCTAAAGTTAAAAATTATTCTTGCTTATTTTTTTCTTTTCACTCCTGGTTGCTTTTATATTAAGATTTACCATAGTCATGCACTCTAAAATTCTTCTTTTCTAATATTTTACAAGTATGCTTATTAATACGGACTTATTCTATTATTGCAAAAATGCGTCCTTATCTTCTTCCTAATACATATGGTTTAAGACCTACGAGCTACTGTGGTTGGTGCTATTTGTAAAGGAAAAATGATGGATGCAGCAGACACATTTTGTTCACATATAAGATCACCGTTTCACTCCGCTGCGACTATATGTCGCGCGCGCTGCAAAATTAGCAGCCATCGGCTGAAGAGATTAGATAGGCCACCATAGCAAAACATAAATTTGGAACCGCCCAGCTTTGGATCCTGCGCTATACATGCTCGTAGAGGTAGCTATAGCACCGCTGCACTACGCATGCTGCATGCATGCTGCTTTAGTTTTTTTCTCTTTACATTTACATGCTCGTAGGTAGCTGTAGCCCCACTGCACTACGCATGCTGCATGCATGCTGGTTTAGTTTTTTTCTCTTTACATTTTTTCTTTTTTTCTATGTTTTCTCTTTCTTATTTCTTTTTTCCCTCTTTATATTACTTTATTTCTAATCTAAACGTAGATAAATCTTCCATTATCTACTCATCTTGGTTTATTTTTCTCTCTATTCTTTTTCTTATATCTCTTCCTTTCCTTATTCTTATCCTTATATTTTGAGGATATTTCTTTTCGGTACATAAAAATTCAAGCAACAAAAATTTACTGAAAATTTGGTGTGTGAAATAATTTATTTATTATACGCTAACTTGTTTAGCATGTGTATATGTGTTTATAAAAATATTTTTTACAATGTAGATGCATTTGTTGTCATGTAAAATTATTTATCTATGTATAACTAATTTGTTCGCAAGGTCAAATTATATGTTTGCTTAGTGGATTAAATTGTTCCGTGATGCTGACTCATTTGTTTGTGATATTCAATTTTTATTATTTATTCTATACAAACAAATGTTCGTGTAAAATAATCAGTTGTTTGTGTTGTCAAAATAGTTTTTATTATTTGTTCATTATGTTTATTTTTTTATATGTAGAAAATAATTCTTTGTTCGTGTAGTTAAAATATTTGTTCGTATGAGCTGAAAGTAATTATTTAGTATTAAAAAATATGATTATAAAAAATATCGTATAAACATAGACAAGTGTGGTCTTGTTTTGAAGACCTTATTATAAGAAAGATAATGGTGCAATCCAAATTTGATTTGGATGCTCGGTTTGATAGATATCACTTTTTTAGTTTCAAATTTGTAGTGTGCATATGGGTGACGACATCATCATTGCTATCTTTTTTACATGCATGTATATGTAGAATCTATCTTCTCCTTTTACTGGCAATCATGTAACAGCCCAAATTTCAAATATAAATAAAATTAAGATAAATAAATAAATCAATGTTTGATTTGGTTTTTATTTGGCTCTTCTCATACTTTATGCATTAATAACCCTCCTTGAACATGTTTAAAAATGTTGCTAAAAGATGAGTGATAAAATAAATTCTCAAACTTTTACATAATATCTTAAAGCACTAAACTAATTTTTGGTGAGCTCCTCAAGGTTTTTGGGAATAATTTAAATTTGAGTTTGAACTCTTGGTTTGAAAGTGAAAAGAAACAAAAGAGCTCACCTCAGCTTGGGCCGAGGTCAGCCCAGCCGGCCCGGCTTCCCCCTTCCGCCTCCCTCTTTTCTTTTCCCCGCGCTGGGCCGGCCCGACAGCCGCCGCGGCCCACCTCAGCCCAGCAGCCCGGCCGCCTCCTCCTCCCCCGAGTCGCTGACGCACCGGCCCCGCACGTCAGCGGCGTCGTCTTCCTCCTCTCCGCGCCGCCCGCGTGCGCCAGCGCCCGGAGCTGTTCCTCCACGGCTCGTCACCCCGGGCACAGCGCAGCACAGCACCTCCACCGCGGCACCGTCTCGGACCTCTCCCTTCCTGTGCGCGGCGGGACGCGCCCGATTCCCTCCCGTCCAGCAGCGCCGCCTGGACCAAGGACGCACGCTGGACATGAGAGCATTCAAGGCTGCAAGCTGCACCATCCCTTTCTCTCTCTCTCTGTCGGTAGGCAAGCTAGCAGCAGTTGCCTGCACATCCGTCTCTCCTCCTTCGCTCAAGCACAGCCACAAAAATTTAAGTTTGCCTGCTCTTCCCATCTCCCATTGACATGCACTGAACAAGCAAGCTAGTCAACAAGTGGAGCAGCCGGCAGCGAGCGCTGCATCTGCTCTCTTCTCTCACTCACTCACTCACTCCACACTAGTACACATGCATGCACACATTTAACTCTTTCTCTCTCCGTCGGTGGACACAGCAAACACACAGCAAGCACACACATGTATGCTTTAGCTTTTACACGAGCTCTTACACGTAAGAGTAGTTTTAACTCCCTCCTCTCTCTCTCTCTCTCTCTCTCTCTCTCTCTCTCTCACGTCTCTTTCACTCCCTGATCCCTGCACATGTATGCATGCACTTCTCTCCTGCTCTTCCTCCGCACGCCGAGCACGCCGCTCACCTCCTCTCTCTCAGCTTCCCTCTCTCTGTCGGCATCTCAGTTCTCTTCTAGTCGCTCTTCTATTCCACCAAAGCAGCACAACAACGAGGAGCATGCCTCCCCGCCCTCTTCGCTCGATCTTTCCCTCCTGCCTTTCTTCTCTAGCAGCTCTCATGGATCCTCTCTCTCCCTGATCTTCTTCTGTTCTTTCTTCATCCATCGATCGCAAGAACAAGTCGCTTCTCTCGGCCAACAAGCAAACACTAGCAGCTGTAACTCCAGTCGCCATTTCGCTGCCCTTTCTCTCTCCGGCAGACCATGCAGGAAGCAAAGCAGAGCTCCCTGCTCTCTGCTAGCAGCAGCAAGAAGCCGCCACGCCTTTCCGTGCCGCCGACCTCCGCCGTCGTGCATCGCGGACCGGCTTCTTCGGCTCTCCTCCGTCCAGTCCGAAGCCACGAGCAGCACCAACAGCACCGCCGACGCCGACGCCAGCCACAAGTCGGAGGAGCTGCCGGGTCGGAAGCTGCAACGCCGCTGCGCCAACCACGACGACGACGACCACCGCGAGCTCGAGGATGCCCAAGCCGCCGGCGCCGACCCGTTGAACCGCAAGCGATCGGCGAGCCTGTCCGCGTCACCACGCCGGCCACGCCTTCACCGTCGACCCACGGTGAGCGTCGATGTCCCACTCCCGATGTCCTAGTGCTGCCGGCGTGAGCTACGGTTGCCGATGCCCCGCGCGGCCACATCGTCGCCTCACCTTGCCAAGCCGCCGCCTTGCATTCAGTCCTGCTAGCATCGTGAGGATGCACGGGAGCACGCCACGATGTTCCGGACCGCCGATGGCGCAGTCCGTTTGGACAAATCGTCAAGCACGTGTGGTGCAACTAGCAAGCCACGAGACTCATCTTTGGCCTGATGCCTTTGTTAGTTTCTTTGGTCCTGCAATGTTCCTGATGCAGCACGTCCACACGCCACGGTCTTGCTTGTTGAAACCAGGCCACGAACCGTTCACCACCCTTGCCCTTGTCGGCCGCCGCGACCCCAGGGGAGATGGGTGATCGCGCGCCTGCGCACGCTATGCCACGACCAAAGGCCCTGCCTCTGTGCCGCTCTAACATAACCGAGCTGTTCTGCCGCGACGTTAAGACGACGACGCTGAGCTGAAGCTGCTACCGGGAGCAATGATGACGTCGACGGCCACGAGCACGAGGAAGCCGAGCCGGAGATTGAGGCCGACACCGCGAACCGGGGAACAACGCCGAAGCCAAACATCAAATACGTCGTAGAATGCAGCAGTCGTGTCACCGCCGCGAGCCCGGACTACCGGAACTTCGCGCGTGACACAGCCGTGCCGTGGCCATGGAACGCCATGGGACTCGCGCACGCGTAAAATTCACCCAGCTACCAAAAGCCTGCACCTGGAAATCACGGCCGCTACCTCCCGACCTTGTCACGGGCGGACACGCGACACGACCCGGCCATGCCGAGCACCGTGTGCGTGTACGATGCCAGAGGACGTCGCGCTTGCCGCTGTTCTTGCACACCCCGGGGCACAATCCAAGTCGCCGCAAACCAGGTGATGTTGGACACCGAGAGCGCAAGGCTACACATGCCCATACACCCGAGGCAAAGAGCTCTAATTAAGGATGCAAGTGGCCGTTTTCCTTTAGAAAAATAAAAGAGAGAATACGTTTGGATTACACTTAACCTTAAGAGCTCACATCAACACGTGATTTGCACTCTTGCCGTTTTCCTTCACAAAAAATATTAATAAAAAGGAAAAATACACACACACACCTTTTAAACTATTTTAAGTTTCAAACCTGCATAATTTGTCCAAATAAACTTTAAGTTAAATACTTATTTTTTTAGAAATTTTCTAAAATCATGCTCTATCATCTCATGGTGTTTATTTGGTTGTTCATTGCTGTTTATTTGGTTGTTTTGCATGTATTGTCGTTCGTCCGATTCGCGTAGACGACGAGACGTTCGTGACTGCGCCAGACGCCGAGCGAGACACTGAGCTGTTACTTGAGAGTTGAGAATATGAACGATCGGTAACAAGGCAAGCACCCCCTTGATCATTTTTGCTCCTATTTAAATTCCTAAGCCTATAAATATATGCATGCGATGATGATTTTATGAGTCCAAATATCATTTTATGTCGGGTAGACACGTCCTATTTTAATGCATTTACCTTCCTTGTTATTTTATACCCTTTTTATACCTTGTTACCCTAAGGTTATGGGTTATTCGCGTAGTTCAGAGTCACATGCTTAGTTGGCTTAGTATTTTGTGCAGTAGTTAACTAGCATCACATGGGTTGGTGTCTTTTAAAGAAAAAATATATTTATAGAGTTATTTTTAAAGGATAAAAACTTTATGGTAGACGCGGGTGAATATATGGTCTAGCGATTTTGATGGTATGAGGATGAAGAAAAAGAATATGGATGGTAAAATGGATGGAAAAAATGGATGATGGATATGGCTTGGTTCTGTATGCGTTTCCGGCGCATTTTAGGGATTTATCACCCGTGCCAAATTAAGGACCGGTAATTGGCATTATTCTAGTCAAGTATTACAGTGCAACCATACGGCTAATGGGCATTGGCCTTAGCTTATTAAGTCAGTCGGCCCAAGAGGATGCTACCGCCTGAGTGCTCGAGGAGCTCGTCGGTGTCGGGGTAGCTAACCCGGTCAGATGTACGGAGCCGCGATACTCGGGCAGTCTGTCGTGTAGCATATTTTGGGTCCGACTGATGTAATGGCTCTGTCATGTTAGCTTGCCGACACATCTAAGGAATTGTGTATGTGCGTGCTGATCCTGCGCTGGCATCAAAGCGAAACATGTCGTATGGGTAAAGTGTACAACCTCTGCAGAGTGTAAAACTATTCGAATAGCCGTGCTCACGGTCAAGAGCGCTTGAGCTAGTCGCCGGTTTTAGAAGTTTTGGTTTGAAAAACTTGGTATGTGAATTGTTTGACAACACTTGCACCGGTTCAAAGGATGATGGACCTATTAAGAGGATCAAAGAACTGCGAAATGGAAAATGGGGAGTCATGATTGGTGATGTCAGTCTATTTTATATAAAATAAAATATTTTCAAAATTATGCGTATAAAGATACACCCAAATAAAATGCAGCCTAGTGCTAGTGAACCTGTCAGCCTTCCTTGATTAACCATGCATATATTATAGGATTTTTTGAGATACACTCGAAGTCTTGCGAGTACAAAATTGTACTCATCCTTGTTGCTAAAATTTTAAAATCCAGAGTTCGAAGAAAAGCCGTCTCAGTTCAGTTCATTGCCGAAGGATGCGGGTCCAGTCAGTTGCCTGTGGGAATGGTGATGCACACTACTATAGGATGGAAGTCCTATATTTCTGTTGCTTCTGCTGCAAATTATTGGCTCTGATTAAATTATAATATCACTAACATATTTTTGAGTGCAGTTGTGATACCGGTGTTGTTGTGCGTACTTGCGGACTGATCATGGGACAAGTACAGTAAGGCAGTAAGGCACAACGGAACCTGGGTATTTGTACGCCTGGGGGCCCACAAATCATGCACGTGTAAACAGTCTGTATAGATTTATGGGTTGTCGGCCCATTGAATACCGCGCTAATTTATTAATCTTTAGGCGATGGTTCCCGTTGTCATCGCCTCTTGCGATCCATAGTCTCACCCGTTTCACTCTGTTACCATATTTCGTTCTCTGTTCTCTCTGTCACTCTTTTTTCAGTGTGGATGCAATGGTTCTTTTTATTAATGTCACTATGTGGTTATGAATCCACTAATAAATCTTAATGTGATGACATCATGTGTTTTCTCAGATCTAGCGGCCACATATTGTTCCAATAAAACAATTTGTTCCAGTGGAACAATTTTTAGTTCCAATGGTAATAATTGAACAAATTCTAATATTTGTTCCGATGGAACATTTGTTCCATTTTGTTCCAATGGTGAAATTGGATCCAATTGAACAAATTCTAATATTTGTTCCAATGAAACATTTTGTTTCAATGGTCCAGTTGGATATATCAAATTCTACAATTTGTTCCAATGGAAAACTTTTCTTCTCATATGCGATGAAACAAAAAGTTCCAGTTCCAATTATATTTTTTGTTCCAGAGTAATAATACTTTTTTAGGCTCTCTGTTTGGTTAGACTGTACGTTTTGGTTTGGTGTCGTGACTGTTTACCATGTACTAATTCATTTAGGAGAATATATGAGTTTTTGGTTGATCTATTTATTTTGGTTTGGTGTCACAATTAGAAAAAGAGAGAGAAACAGACAGAAGGGTAGGATCGGCGGGGAGCGGGTGGGCGGCGGCCTGAGAAAAAAGAAAGCAAATATCGCCCCATGATTAAATTTTCTTCGGCGTCAACCGATCTGCAATGATTCACATGGCAGTAACGCCATCAGCCATCAGCCATCAGCCATCAGCCATCAGCTGCACATGCGTGCCTCGGTGGCTCCAGCTTCGTGATGACATCCATGCTAGTTCTTGTATGTTTCTGGTTTGCCCCTTTTCTCCTTCTCATGTTCCTTTTCTTGTTAATTACTCAAAAAAATGTTCCTTTTCTTTTGTTTCTTTTCTTTATAAAGTTATAAATTTTATAAACATAGATCATTTCTTGCTGGAACAATTAAATTGTAAAGGTAGAAAAAATTTATTGTAAAAGTGGAACAATTGTTCCAGATTTACAATTTAGTCAAAGTGGAATAATTGTTCTAGCTTCACTAATAAATTGTTCCACGGAAAATATCATCCAAACATACTAAGTGTGGTCTAGTTTTTTTAAAAAATTAACGTAAATGACACATACTATTGTAATTTAATATTCACATAGCCACGGCCAGAACATCTTATGCGATCGACGTGCACTCGTGTGTAGTTGTCTAAAAAAGAAATAAGATGAACACTTTCGCAAAAAAAAAAGAAAGATGAACGCAAATGGCAAAGGGAAAGCGCCCACGGCTCGCGAAAGAGCTGGAACCAGACTTGTGGGCCTACTGCAACAAACGTATGCGCGGCCCAAATAAAAAGATCGGATTACGTACAGTATAAGGAAAAGCTTCTGCCTGCGACACCTCCTATCGCAGTCGCGCGGGTTATATATAACAGCCCCCGGCGGCGGCCACCAGCGGCATGATCGTGCTTGCTTCGTGTGGATGCTCCTGGCCCTCTGAGGGCATGTACAACGGTCATTAATAGGTCGTCTTTATTCGGTTTTTTGCGATCAACGAGGTGATTTCGGATCGAACCGCATGGTGCCGTCGTCTCACGAGACGACGGCATCGGCTCGTGCTCCGACGCGATGCAGACAGCTCGTCATGCGTTGTATGCGATGGCTTTGAGTCACCGACGGAGTCGACGGATGCAGTGCGCCCGCGAGGCTTTGGCGCCAAATCCTCCCTTTCGCGCCACACTCGCCTCACGCGTCGGCCGCCGGCCGCCAGACCGCGCGTGGCATCGCCGGCCACCGCGCTCAGCATCCCCAGCCAAGCTGCGCTCCGCCTCCCGTACCGTACCGCGCCGCGCCGCGCCGGCCGCCGCACTCCGTCTCCGGCCACGCGCCGCGCCGGCCGCACGCCGTCTCCCGCCACGCGCCGCGCCGACCGCTGACCGCCGCTCGCCATCTCCGCCTTGTGCCGCGCCGGCCGCCGCACGCCGCTTCCTGCTGCCCACCGTGGAGAGAAACGAGCCACAGAGAGAGACGAGGACGAGCACAGGAAGTAAATCGGAGAGATAAGGTTTAAGAGGCCAAAGAGATAAGGTTCATTGGTGCAGACGTTCAATGCGTCACTTGTTTCTTTTATATTTTAACTTTTTTGTTCTCCGTCTTTTACATGAGATATACCTACAATTTTGGCCGGCTTTAACAAACAACCTTGAAGTATATCGGTTGTATATTTCCTTCTGTCAGCTGGTTCCTGAACAACAGGTAGCCGATTTGTTCTTCCAAATTTCTTCATGCAGCTCAAATAAATCCGCATGGTACAAACCCTCTGCCCTTGTACATATCTCGTTGTTAGCCGACGGAGACAAACTGTATGTATGCACGTAGCTTCTGCTCATCATCCATCTTTTGTTGAAATAAACTGAGACGAGAATCCCGTCTGTATACAGTGAATGCTTTGACGGATGTCTTTCTTTGCTCCCGCCGGCCGCCTGACTAAGGTAACGACGAGTATCGATGACGTCGTTGATTCTGACGACCCGGCCGCTTGTAATGGCTTCTGGTTTCTGACGATCAGTCTCACCATAGAGCCGACAAATATATCGACTATCTCGTAATAATCACTGGTACACTTTTTCCTGAATATCTGGACCATAGTGAAACCTCTACAGAGATTGCGTTGGCTAATGCCCGTCGACTACGTATCATCGACCATGGAATAGCATTATATGCCTCTTGTTGCCGACCAATCCCCTACAGCTGAAAATAGGGCAGCCGATGAATTAGTCCAACAACTTCATTGGCTTTTCTTGCTATCGGCAGCACAAACTCAAACAACTGGCTTGCCGTGTTTTCTGTGGCAGCCGATATGCCAACAATTGAAGCGCACGTTGCCGATCTGAATAATATATGTAACCGATGAACACATCTATCGGCTGACAATGTACACCAAGTCGTATTAGTGTGCCATATCCCTATCGGCTAGGAACCCATCGGGTCGCGATCAGCCGATAAGATCAATTGTCTTTCCAGAGCCGATTGGCTTCCCCAGCATTAACAGTGGAGGTACGCTGTTGTCTTGCCCTCAGGTATAATCTCATCTTTTAGAATATTCCTTCATCACGGCAAGAGCCATCGGCTTTGTAATAGCTTATTGAACTATATCGGCAGTCCAAGAGCAGGAGCCGATAGGTACATATAACGAGCCGATAGTCAATGGACCGAAAAACAAAGAGTCATCGGGCGTGGGGTTCACTATGGCGTCAGCCTCCAATTCGTGTCAGCTATATTTCCCTCACTAGTTATTTTCATACCCATTCATCGGCTGTTAAACCCAGTCGGAAGAGTGTTATATTCCTTTGGCCACAAATCGCAGGTTAAGAAGACCAGAACGGAACAGCCACTGATTGGCGACATTAAAGCCCAAGATGATGAAGTCCAGCCGATGGTCAAACAGGATGGCCCATAAATCATCTCTCTAGCTGTTTTCACATACAAATTTCTTAAATATTTTAACAGCAACTAATCTTCGATACGACTGCTACCTTTCAGCTCATCTTTGATCCATGCTGGTCCCCCCTTAAATAACATGTAGCCGATGGACATGTTACATCGGCTTTCACCATCAATGCCTCCGGTGACGCTGACCACAGCTTGATGTCATGATCTCCCGACGCTTCGGCAATCATGAGTGCAAACAGGATGGATGGATCGTTGCCGATGCTGAACATAACACGTCAGCTAGGTGGAACATGCTAAGCCGGACCAATCAAACCGATGACACCCAAAATCTGGTCAACCACTATCCTCGACAGATGTATTTCCCTTTCTATATTCCAAGAATCTGAATGTGTCCACCGATGTGTGAGCAAGTCCCAAATGCCAAGCCAGATGTCCAATCGACTGATTCCAAATGGCTCAGATGTCAGTGCCTATGAGCACCTTTTTACAGTTAGCACGATACGGGCATGCATTGGCTCTCAGCCGATTGGCCTCCTTTCTTTAACTGTTGATTCCCCTCTTTCTTTTATTTCCAGGGTCAAGATTCTGCATCCTGCGATCACTTCGCCTGCATGGCAGCGAAGAGGACGAGGATCAACGTGATGCAATCGCGGGCGAGGTCCACGAGCAAGGCATCAGGAAAAGAACGTATCCACACAACGACAGTGACCCGGCGGCTAATCCATTGACCTCACTGCGAGGTAGTCAATAAGCATACGTAACAAGCCGATAGTCAATGGACTGAAATAAAAACAAAGTTATCGGCTGATGATCACTGCTACATTCGTAGCTCCGTCCACCTAGATCCCATAAACTTAAGCAGAATTCCCGGTTATACTCAGTGAATATGACAGCCAATACTCTTGTAAGGATCACTATATTGGCCATCCCAGTCGAAATAATATATTTACCCAAGTTTTCTCCAACCAGCCGATATATACTCCCATGCCACTTGCATTCTTTATTATATCAGCTATTACTATTTAGCCCAGCAGCCGATATCTGTACTTCGGGGAGAATGGTTTCAGACTTTTCTGCCCTTTGAAAGATCAATATTATAGAGTTGAATTTTCCATCATGGCCATTGACGTTGGTCATGTCTGTTGGAAATAAGTGTTCGCCAATCTGCATTGGTTTCTCAATATTCTCAACTCTAACCAATCTTTGTTTAATGGCCAATTCTTCTGCAGAGGACCTTTCAAAATCTAGTCTTTCTTTATGCCGGTCCTGTCTTCCTGGTTCTTTAGCCAACAATTACACCCCAAAATCAATAGATTTCAACTCTTTAGACTTTTTAGAGATTAATAATTCAGAGGGAGCCTCTTCATCTTTGATATTGGCTGAGATTTTATCTTCAATATTGTCATCTTCTAATTTTCTGGACACTCCAGAAGCCAATACCTCAGATTCAAACTCCCTGTTTGCAATATACTGCTGATGAATTATTGGCTCCGATCGTTGCATAATCAGCTGCCAACTATCTGGTTGAAGTTGTTGCACAATCGGATGTTGTACAATTGGCGACTCTGCAATCAGCTGTTGCACACTTAATTGTTGAAACTGACAAGTCGTATGACAAACCGACGTCTGTGGCAGATAACTTGCTAGCTGTTGTAACCGATAAACCATCGGCTGCGGTTGCTGAACCACAGGCTATGGCTGTTGAACTGTTAACCATGGCTGCTGACAAGCCATCGGCTGTGGAGCCGATGCATAATATTGATAACCGCTTGTCTGAGCCGATGTTTGATGTTGAAAAACTATCGGCTGTGAGGTATGATAATCAAACTGATGAACAATTTTACTAGCATCCACACCTTTGACTGTATTATTCGCCGAGCTCACCAGGCTATTAGTCCAGTTGATCATTGCTTGTTTCATAGCTCGATCAATTGTCTCTTGTAACTTAGTTGCATCCATTGGAAAAACCATGATGATAATTCTACTGTCTTCTCCTACTGGGCGTGTCAAAAGATGTGTTGACACAAAAATCAACACACTAGAATCTGAAGGCACCGTTCGCCAAGTTTCAGAATGCAGACCAAGCGTGCCTGTCAATCTGACCTGTTGATTGACAAGGAAATAGGGTAAACGTTAAATTCGAGGGAGTATCAGCTGGAGTTCCGAAGATCCCTCACAGACCGTATCGGCAGGCGATACCGATACAGAGAGCAACAAAATCGGCTAGGTCAACCGATATGAACCAGACGATCGGCTAGGTCAGCCGATGTGCGTAAGGAGCAGTGTAAAGCCTACGAATATGTAACCTAAACAACGCTACTCGATAACACTCGAAACAGTTCTAAATCGGATTTATAATATTTTGATAATATTACAAGATTTGACAGCTGATTAGACGTGTTTCAAGGTAGATAGATCTGATAAAAGTTAAAACTATAGGAAAAACCTATAAATCTAGCAGATATCGATAAATTGTGAATTAATCGAGACGACACAACAGCGATACGCTTGGAAGTCAAAGCCTAAATATAATTCGATAACTTTTGAATAGATCTGAACGAAGGAACAACGATGCGCCCGGAAGCTAATGCTCAGATTTATTCGGTAAATGAAAACTTACCAGCAGATCAAGTCGCTCGAATGTGAGGCATTCTTGATCAACTCGAAAGAACTCGTAGAAAAAGAAAATGGCGAAGTCGCCAATGAAAAAGCAAATTGCAAGGAAAAAGTATGATTTGTTGATTGATCGTGTGATAAACCTTTTACAGAAGCTCGGGGTACATATTTATAGGCTAGACTAACTTGCCTGACAAGCAAAATCTAAACTAAATGGAAATATTAAAATACATGGACTCCAATCCCTTCCGCGGAATCCTCGCTAATAATAGCTTGCTGCCGATCCGTCGAACAGTGCGTCATGGGCTTCCTTCGCTCTCTTTTGATTGGTTCGTGCTTTCCCAGTACTTGACACGACACGCAGTATTGATCACGCACATAGCTCCATGGAAAACAATATAATATTCTTTTTATCTTTAAATCACTTGGCCATGCGTCTGGAACCATCATCACAATAATGTGGGCCTCGAGTCCAATACGAGCATACCTTCTATTTTTGCTTGATCCGGCCAATCAATCCATGGAATCCCAAATATTCTTCCCATCCGAATTGCCTCCTGCCACGTTTCCTTGTATATGGAGTCTAAGGTATATACTGTTGAATATGCGTGAACTATCAACTATCCCTTCTTTATTCCAATCGTATCTGCATGTACATGCTAATCTTTCTCTTGCTTGTCCCATCCGACTAAGCCAAGCCAATGCTCAAATAAATCTTCTAAACTCCAGCATGAGCATCACATTCCAACGATCCCCATGCACGCCAGTAGCCGATGATCTCCATAATTCAGATTACATCAGATTTGTCAAAATCCGATGTCAACAGCGGCTTTATGTACCTCTTACCCCCAATCCGAACGTGGAGGATTACTGGGCACGAACAGGACTGTCACCACCTGCCGGCTACCTCTACAAACCATGGGAAAGGGTGACATCCAACAACACTTGACTAGTCTAGAAAGCGATACTCTAGCATCCCGCGCAGAGCCCCCACTCTCCGGATGAATAGACATCATATTAGAGCAAACATAAGAATACTGGAGCAGTTGCCAGAGTTCTAAAGCCAATATGTTAACCATCACAAGCACAGGGCGATCATACAATGCAAGAATTGAATGATAACGCAACCAGATCATGAAATATATATCCGATAATACAGAATATACTTCAAGCAGATATCGGTAACCATAATCTAATTCGATTACAAACGACCGAGAATTACAAGAGAGAACTAGAGATGAACCCATACCAGAACTCCCGAGCAACTCCGAGGACTCGATGACTCCTAGACTTCTCCTAAACTCCACTAATCCTATAGGCTAAGCAAGAGAGCTCTTGAGGTAAGTGATAGGTGTGGTGTGTGTGTTCTAAATTCTCACCCCCTCCCTTATATTTATAGGAGGGAGCCACGGCCGAGGAGAGCCTCTTCTACAGCTATGCCTTGGTGAACCGACCTTATGAGCCAATGCCAAGCCTCCACGTGGCTGAGCTAAGATGGTGAGGCCCACAGGCCGGTCGGCCGACGGCCCATGGCCACCAACTGCCCCCATCTTCAGCTGGGGGGTGTCCTGGGCTGCCTTGTCCTAACCTCATGGGTCTTGTCCTGTCTTGAGTGGTTTGAACATAGTTCTTGGGCTGCACTTGGTCCAATTGAGCCTGAATCTGCGCTTTGATTTTATCTGTGATTTCATATTGGGCTAAAGTGTGCTTGCAACCTGCATATTAGCTCAAAAACACGTCTTGCAATTTTCTAGAGGTGAAGTGTGGTTTAGGGTTTATTTGAATAAAGATGCGTGTAAGAAATGCAAACTCTCATAATTTTCTGATCAAGTTGACGCCCCGAAATGGTCGTTAATGAGCGTCAACAAGATCACCCAAGCTGTCCTTTGCTCGTGCCGAGCAAAGCGGGACAAATCAGGTTGTTGATTAGATAATCACTTTGACTCTCACCTACTTGTCATGTCATAGTCTATAGCAAAGATATTCATCTATAAGCTTAAATGAGTTGGCTCTCATACCTTTGCCGTAGTTTCTTACTCATCCTGTTTTTGCCAGATTTTTCTGTATTTTTTATTTCATTTTCTCCGAAAATATGGTATTCTATCGATAAAATCAGAATACCGTGTCGGTTGGTACGGGTTTTTTTTACCCTGCTTTCATCACTAATTGCCTAATTGCAGTGTTGCTCTTCAACGCAGCTTAGCGCAGAGGCCGAAATGACCACACTCCCTTTTGGAGGATCGAGTTCTAACTTCTACGTTTCGTCAAACAACGTGGCATGCCACGTCAGCAATGATGATGTCAGGCATCTCCCGATGCAATGTCACGCAACAAAGTCGAGCCTTACCACTATACGAAACAAAACTATATATGAGCCAATAAGGCACATGCTAGAGAACAATGTAGCAGGGACCTAACGACTATCAACAAGGCACGCTTTGCTCTTCTAATTTACGGTTGCGAAATGCGAATGATCAAAGCGATGGTGTTCTTCGAAAGTGGAAATCTTTGGTCGCAACCATCCTTCCTCTCGAGGATGAAATTAAAGCTGGCTCCGCGTGTGCTCCCCCAACATCAGTTTCCGGTGTGCAAAAGATGCTTCTAACATCATATCATCATAATCCCATATATTGTCTTCTCCATGCTTCATTCAGTGAGAGTGAGAGTGTGAGACCACAAAATCTATCAAGTTTCTTCCAGCACGACAGCATGATCAAGCATAGTATTCTAGTCCCCACCAGCAAGTACCGATGGCAAGCCACTAGGGGAACTTTAACAGGTTCAGCTAACTAATTTTTCTGTAAAATAGTGATGTTTTGAATGAATTGTCTGTCTTTTCTATGTCAATTTAGGTTTTTTGATCAGTTGGTCAAAATTTATACATCAATTGATAGTTTAAACAGAGTTGTTTCGTAAAGCTACCGCTGTGACCACTACAATAGAAAATAGCTGGCTATTAGCCGTTCGAGAATCTTGCCGCTAAATTCTATATATCCCGCTATTTAAAACATAATACATTTTCAAAACCAAATTGGTAGTGTAGGAATCACCTTGGATCTAATAAAAAAATTACTGTCCACTTCTATTCTACTCCCTCTGTCTTGTCTCGGAAACGATGCAACTATAGGTGGGTTCCATACTTCCATGGCTGACCGGTGAACCTAGAGTTGCATTCTCTCTTGGACAATTTTTGGATCCTAGAATTGCTTTCTTTCCCAAACAAAGGGAGTACTGTTGGTGGAGAGTGTCTCCGGAATGGAGGGACACTGCAACAGTAATGAATGAACACGCAAAACAAGGAGGAAATGTTCTTTCTCTATTCAATCTCCCCCATCAATGGGCATAACAAAGAGTATTTATAGGTGGTGTTACACCTCCTAGATACAATTACGCTTTTGCACCCTTACAACGGTCATATTCTCGGAATATTCCTAATGTACATGTAATTTTGCTAGGACAACGTGAGTGCGCTACAGCTCAGACGAGCCCGTACTTCCAGGAGATCCTCTTCGTCCATTACGTTGAAGGTCATGGGACCCACTCGATGACTCCTCGCCCAGACGGTTTTGTCGCCGGGTCTTCGCATATCTTCGTCTTGCCACCCGAAGATAAGCGAAGACGGATGTCCTCTTCATTCGTTCCTGGTATTGGCTTCAACGCATACGCCGTCTGTCTTCGCCGACCTCCGGCGTCTGATCCGAAGGTGGTGTCCCCAACAGTAGCCCCTCGGTGCCTCGGCCCGACTTTCGGGAGGGACGCGGCTTCGACCCCGCGGGCGCCGTCAGCGCCCCGAAGCGCCACCCTTCGGGCTGGGCGCCGCGATGGTGTCCAGCGAAGCACAGTCTGTGTTACACTGCAAGAGATGTTATACTTTCGCCGAAGGAGCAAAGATTTCAGAATTGAGCCGTTAGTTTGTGCTCAAGTTATGGAATTAAAAATTCTTGGTGGGGAAATTTCTCTGACTCGTGGCTTTGAAAAGACAAAAATGTCCCCTCGGTTCTCTAATCTTAGATTCGTAGCGCGGGGTACTGCCGTCTTTCCACTTCGCGGCGCCGTTCGTGCTGGGTCTCGTGCTCGCCCCCCCTTTAAATAGCGGTGTCGTGGCGGCGCAAAGCTACTTCACGTTGCCTTTGCTTTCCAGCCTCCTCATTTGTCATCTCGCGGATGTTCTATCGAAGCTTATTTTTGTTCGAACTCTTGGTAATACACTTCAAGAGTGGCGACCGCGGAACAGTCTGGATCTTCGGATATGGCTCCGAAAAGGAATCACTCGGGAGGTTCGACAACCACCATACTTGGCTTGTCGAAGATGACTCCATCCCTCCTCGATGATTTGGCTCGTCGAGGCTTCGTCTCTGCGGACGATGTCCGCGCTCCTCCGACGGGTGAGACTGTTGCTCATCCCCGCGCCGACGAAGTGATCGTCTTCCGTGACTTGTTCATTGCCGGCCTTCGGATGCCCTTGGACCCCTTGGTGGTGGACATCTTTCGTCTGTTCAAGGTGTACTTGCATCAGATGACCCCTACCACGATCGTGTGGCTGAACCTGTACATGTGGCTGGCGAAGACCTGCTGCCTTTCTCCAAGCGCCGAAGGCTTCGCTCGTGCCTTCAGGGTGCATTATCAAACAAAGAAAATTTCTATGCAATCAACCGGAGGTGCGGAGATATCAACCATTCCCCGATATGGCTATTACACCTTCGCCTTTCACAAGAACCTTCCGAGTCCAGTCACCGCGAGCAAGAACAAGTGGGCCAACGATTGGTCATCGTATTAGTTCTATCACAAGGTGACATTGGACCCCATGACGAAGACCCATCCCCTCGTCGTCGACCGCATTGCTGCTCTTGGCGATGTGCCGAAAGCCTCCTGTCATGTCCGAGCCGAAGATGAGGCTCTTCTCGCCCTGCTGCGGAAACTTTTGAAGACCTTCAGCACGAACGACATCATCGAAGAGTTCGTCGCATGCGGCTGCTTTCCCGTCCGGGTCGGCTGGGACATCTCCAGCTGGTTGGCCGAGGACCGCTGGATCGAAGGAATTCCGGTACCTGATTTTGTGACCGTCTTCAGCCTTCGGACCGACCGTGAGTTTTCATGCTTAAGCTCTTGTTATGGATGTCTATGCTTCGCTCTTTTGCTTACCCTTTGTGCCTCTTCGGCGATGCAGGGGTGGACCCTGTTGTTATCGAGATCCGGGCCGATGAGATGGTCGGGTCGGTCTCGAGGGACGAGTACAAAGCCCTTGCCGGGCATCTTAGCGGGGCTCGGCGGAACCGGGTGTTCCACGTCTTGGGCCTCGTCGCTCCTCAGCGGCGGGCCGAGTTGAAGCTTGCTGAGGGCCAGGGCGGCCCGGAGAAGGCGAAGGCTTTGAAAAAAGCAAAATGGAAATGGGCATCTTCGTCCTCAGAGCCGAAGAAGAGAGGCCGGCTCCTCGACGCCATCTTGCAACAGTATCCCCTGCAAAGCAAGGGGGACTCCAGAGATGACGGGAGCGAAAACAGCAACCCCGCTGCTACCGAGGTGCCACCCTTCTCTGCTCCTAAAGAGGCGGCACCATTGAGGGCGGTTCCTCCGAACCTGGACCTTGAGTTCAGCACCGCTCCGGAGAGCAATGACGAGGAAGGCGATGAGGAGGTGAACATCGTCATCGACTCCCCCGTCGCTCATCTGCGCCGCCCCCAGTATCTGCCTCCGGCAAAGATGCCGAGAAGTCGGCTAAGCAGAACACTGCGTCCAGCTCTGGGACGAAGAGGAGTGCTGGCGAAGAGTCAAGCAGCACATCAGACAACAACAACTTCTTCATCTGCAATGCTGACCCCGAAGCTGTTGCTGTGGAGCTTGGAGCGAAACCCGCGGCCGTGCGTCTTGGCGGCAAGATCGTCAAGTCCCTTCGTTTTGAGAGCCGGGACCGTGAGCGTGAATTATTGGCTGAGGCGGGTGGTTCATTTTGCTTTCCTCTAATGGAGAAAGACTTGATTTCGAGTGGACTGACGAACATGCTGGAGAGTGCACAAGATTTATCGCTGAAGTCCTTCGTGGCTGCGCGCTGTGCCGCTCGACAGTTGGCAGCCGAAGAGAGCTCAAGGGCTACCGTCGCGGATCTGGAAGCGAAGGTGGCCGCTCTGGAGGAAGAAAAAGAAGCACTGCAACGGCGCTTCGACAAATCTTTCGAAGAAAATGCGACCCTCACTACGGAGCTGCTGGCGGCAGCTGACCGGGAGGTGAAGGCGGAGGATGCAGCGAAAGCCGCGAAGTTGCTCGAAGATGACGTCGAAAGGCGGCTGGCTCTTATGCACAAGCATTTCCATTCCTTCAAGGAGTCGGTGAGATCGGGGGCGACCAAGCTTCAGAAAGAGCTTCCGGACATCCTGAAGAAGTACGGGCTTGATGCCCCTGATGTATCTTCGTGAGACGCTGTCGGGGTGGATGACTTCTTCAAGTGGCTCCGAGCATGTATTTCTATGCTGGACGCTGGGGCTCATTTCAATGAGGATACTACCGCTGTTGTCGCCGTTCGCACGCTAAGTGCTGCGGTGTACGACTTGTTCCCTTCCGAAGCTGCCAGCGCCAGCACTGTGATGAAAGCCCAGCTCCGTTGCCTCCGCAATGAAGGTTTTCCCTGGCCTGGAGAAGATGCAGTTCGCCCGGAGGCGCTGCCCGCTCTTGCGAAGAACATTGCCAAAAATTTCATGGACCACTTCTTCAAGGGCGAAGGCCGCGCGATCGTGCGTCGCGAAGTTGAACGGATGAAGGCCCATGTAATTTCATCTTCTTTTTGATGCGCCATTTGTTCGCATTGAAATGCATCTTGACATCTGCGGGATTTCGTGTTTTTTAGATTCAAGCCAAAGCCGACGCTGTTGCGGAGCCCATCCTTGCCGAAGCTCCGACTGCTGATGCCGAAGGTGGTGGCGACCACGCCGGCGGAGGCGCTGCGCCGGCTTCTGGCGATGATGGCGGCGAGGGAGCAGACCGAGCCCCAGCGGCCGAAGACCAAGCCACGGGGGGTTCTCCTCACCTTGCAGCTGGCGAGGTGTGAGGGCCGTGGTCGTGTGACAGTCTACTTTTGTTGTAATTATGATTTTTTAGAAACTAACACCTTCGGTGCCTGCGCAGGTGACCGAAGGCGTGCTGCCTCGATAGCTGAAATGAGGGAACTTCTATGTTGCTGGTGCGTCCTGGGCGAAGTTCCATATTCGTTACCCTTTGATTTCATTTGAAGAATTTTTGGCAGATAGGGAGCGCGTTTAAGATCTTCGGAACGCTGATACGAAGCGTTTTTTTGACGAATTTCAGCGTGATCCCGAAAAACAAGCGAAGATCCTTGCTGACCGCGCGCTTCGTCGCAAAATAAAACAGATTCTCGATACCGATAGGCCGTATAGTGCTGCCGCCGGTCTTCGTGAGCCGAAACCGGAGCCGGTGGACGAAGAGCCCCTGTCCCCTCATGAATTTATGTACCGACTCAAAGGCATCTTCGACGAGAGCTCTAGTTAATTCGCGTTGCCCTCGGTTTTAGGGGACGGCTTCGAAGCATTTCTTCGACGGACAGCCAAAGAAATAATAGATGTGGCGGTCCAGGAAATCATATCTGAGGTGGACCGCCTAGTCTTCGAGGAAGAGGCCCCGGGTGTAACTATGTAATTTATTTCTTTGTGCCTTCGCGCGAAGTGTATCTTCGCGGTGCAATAAATATGTACTTTGTGTGTAATAAATTATGTAATTTTTTGGCATTTATCCTTCGACTGTGCACAAATATATTCTGCGAAGCGCCACCCCCCTTTGCGCGGGCGAGGTTACAAACGCCTTTTTGTTCGTTCAACTTCACCGGCGTCGTGCGTGTTTCTTGTTTTTTTTTGCAAAGCGCCACCCCCTTCGCTCGACTGGCGGGGATGATGACTGTGAAACGTGTTATAGCCCCTCGGGCCTCGTTTTAATTATGCACGCCTTTGCCTTAGGATTTGCTCGTGAGGGCTTGCACAGAGTTCTTCGGCTCTCTTGCCGGGGAGGTTCACGCCTAGCCTTCGGCTTTCGCGCGACAGAACTTTCCACCCTTCACTTTCATGCGATGGGATTTTGTTAGGGGACCTTCGGCTCTAGCTGGAGAAGTTCGCGCCTAGCCTTCGGCTTTTGCGCGACAGGACTTTCCACCCTTTGCTTTCATGCGTGGGATTTTGTTAGGGGACCTTCGGCTCTATAGTCGGAGAGGATCGCACCTAGCCTTCGGCTTTCGCGCAACAGGACTTTCCACCCTTTGCTTTTATGCGATTGGATTTTGTTAGTTTTTTCGGAAGTGAAGCTAAGAGGAACGAAGCCCTTAATCGGGGTTGCGCCTCGTGCTTACTTCTTTCAAGCATTATGGCTTGTACTTCGCGCCGATGACTCCCCTCTTCGCTTTGACGAAGAGGGATAGACGCTTCGGCGCCTTTGCAGCGTGCCTGTTCCTTCGACTCTTTTGTGGGGGCCTTGTTTATATTTCACAAGGGGTTACATAGGGTTCCGCCTCGTTAAAAACCTCACACCTTCGGCACCCGAGTGGACACTCGAAAGCTTCCCCCGTGAGGAAAAGAGTACGGGCCCTTTGGTACATTGGGCGGATTTACACATGAGAAAAAGGAAAGATGCAAAAATAATTTGCCCTACAAGCCCCTTCGGTTATTTTCCTCCGGTGGCTTTTACACATTTCCTACACGTAGTACTTCTGTAACATGTCCTTGTTCCATGAATAAGGGTCTTCGGTGCCTTCTAGCGTGCGGAGCCTGCAGGCCTCTGGCCTTGCCATAGATGCGACGATGAATGGGCCTTCCCACTTGCTGTGCATCTTGCCCTTTTGCTTGGCCTTCGGTATTCTTCGGAGCACCAAGTCGCCCTCTTTGATATTTCTGGGCTTCACTTTCTTATTCTTCCACCTTCGTGTTTCCTCTTGATATTTTCCCAAGTTGATTTCTGCTTGTATCTTGCCAGCTTCGATTGTGTCAATTGAGGGCTTGATGTCTTCTTCGATGTTTTCTGCCCCTTCGGTTGTTCTCCATGATTTGAGTTTGATTTCCTCGAGTGTTACGGCTTCTTCGCCATATAGAAGCTTGAAAGGGGTGAACTTTGTGGTCCTGGACTCTGTTGTTGTATGAGACCATATGACCCTCAGCAGCTCATCCGCCCATTTCCCCTTCGACAGTTCAGTGATGTTTTTCTTGATGCCTGCGAAGATGATGGTGTTGGCCCTTTCCACCGCGCCGTTGGACTGTGGGTGGTAGACCGAAGCGAAGCATAAGTTGGTGCAAAGTTGAGTGGTGAACTCCCGGAAAGTCGTACAGTCGAACTGCTTGCCATTGTCCACTATAACTTCCTTCGGGACCCCGAAGCGGCAGACGATGTTCTGCCAAAAGAATTTTTGCAGGGCTCCAGCTGTGATGTCCCTGTGTGCTTTGGCCTCGACCCATTTGGAGAAGTACTCTACCACCACAGCGGCGTACTTGTAATTTCTTGGAGCTATGGGCAATGGTCCAACAATATCAATGCCCCATCGCGCGAGGGGCCATACCGGGGGCAGTAGCTGCACCTCGTCGGGTGGGAATTTGCTGTATGGGGCATGCTTTTGGCAATTCGGACATGTGCGAACCACATCGTGAGCGTCCGCCACAGCCGATGGCCAATAAAATCCTTCGCGGAAAACTTTGCCGACCAGGGCCCTCGTCGCGATGTGCGAAGAACACATCCCCGCATGTATCTCTTCAAGCAGTTGTTTTCCTTCTTCGCGTGAGATGCACTTTAGGAGTGGTGCGCAGACTCCCTCTTGGTATAACTCTTCGCCTACGATTCTGTAATTCCTGGACCGAACTGCCATTCTCTTCTCTTCCTTCTCATCCTCCGGGATGAAGTGTCCGCGAAGATAGGCCATTATGGCAGCCCTCCAGTCTTCGTTGGTTATGGCGTTGACGAATTTGGCTGGTTCTTCGGCGCAATTGACGGAGGCCTGTTTTAATGTTTCGAAGAAGACATCTGGCGGTAAAGGATCGAACTGCGCTGCTGCCTTCGCCAGTTGATCGGCTTGCTTATTCTTCGTTCTGGAGAAACTGCGGATACTAAACCCGAGGAAGTATTTCTCCATGCTTCGCACTACTGCCAGGTACTTCTCCAATTCTGGCTTGAGAGCCCTGTTTGACTTGTTTATTTTGGCCTGTGATCAACTCTGAATCAGACCTGATCGTTAATCTTCGTGCGCCCAGCGCTCTTGCTTTGTGAAGACCCAAGAGAAGGCCTTCATATTCTGCGACATTGTTGGTGCACCCATTGAAGTCAAGTCTGATTGCGTACTTCAGTTGCGTACCCGAAGGTGCTATCAAGACTGCTGAAGCTCCTGCTCCGTCTCTCTGGTAAGCCCCATCACACTCCAATTGCCATATTGCTTCTATCTTCGGCTTTTCTTGCGAAGGTGCGACCGTGGTCTAGTCTGCGATGAAGTCTGCCAAGACCTATGACTTGATTGCTGATCTCGAGACGAAGACAATGGTGTGCTCGGCTATCCTACCGGAGGCTTCTCTGTTTTCAAACATGTGCCAAAGTGGGAAAGAGGTTGGAACCTTGATTTTGTGGCTCTGGAAGTAGTAACGAAGCTTGCGTGCTGCCATGACCACCGCATATGCCATTTTCTCCATTTCTGAGTATAGCAATTTTGACCCGTTTAGGGCTTCGGAAACAAAGTATATAGGCACCTGTGTCAATGTCCCTTCGACCGCACGCTCTTCGACGAGAGCAGCACTTATGGCCGCACCTGATGTGGAGATGTATAACAGCAACTCTTTCTCCAAAGGGCTGGACATGACTGTCAATTTCTCAATGTCCACTTGATGCTTGAGGTCTTCGAAGGCCTTCACCTGCTCTTCGCCCCATTCTAAGTTGCCAGAGCCTTTCAGTGCCTTGAAGAATGGGAGGCACTTCTCTGCTGACTTCGAGACGAATCTGTTCAGCAAAGCCAACCTACCTGTTAACTTCTGCACCCCCTTTCTTGTGGTAGGCGGCTTCATCCGCCTAATGGCTTCAATCTTCTCCGGGTTTGCCTCGATTCCCCTTTCGGTGATCATGCAGCCCAATAGTTTGCCTCTTCGCACGCACAAGACACATTTCTCCGGGTTTAGCTTGAGGCCATGGCGACGAAGATTCGCAAATGTTTCGCGAAGATCTTGGATATGATCCTCCTTCTTTTTGTTTCTTACAACCACATCATCGACGTATGCGGAGATGTTTCTCCCCAGTTGATCCCCCAATACATTTTTTTATCATTCTGTTGAAAGTGCATCCGGCATTGCGAAGGCCCTCCGGCATTCTCACGTAGCAATATGTCCCGAAGGGGGTGGTGAAACTGGTCTTCTCTTCGTCTGCCTTGTTCATGAATATCTGGTGATAGCTTGAGAAACAGTCCAACATACAGAGCATCTCTGAGCAAGCTGCTGCATCGACTAGGGTATCAATTCGCGGTAGTGGGTATTCGTCCTTCGGGCATGCCTTGTTTAAGATTGTGAAGTCAATGCACATTCGCCACTTCCCGTCCTTCTTCGGTACCATGACAACATTTGCTATCCACTCCGGGTACTGGACCTCGCGAATGATGCCCGCGTCCTGCAATTTTTGTACCTCGGCCTGAGCCGCTTTCTGCCTTTCTTCGGACATTGACCTTTGGCCCTGCTTTACTGGTTTTGCCTTCGGGTTCACCTTGGGTGCATGCTCGATGACTTCTCGACTGACCCCTCGCAGATCCGAAGAGGACAAAGCAAACACATCTTGATTGTTGCGGAGAAACTGTATAAGCCTGGCCTCTTTGGCCTCTTCAAGCCCTTTTCCGATGATCACCATTCGATCGGGCACATCTTCGCACAATGGCACCTTCTTCGTGTGTTCCACTGGGGATACCCCCCTGACTTCTCTTGCTCTTCACTGTTTGCTGCCTCATTGTCCTTATTTGGGGTTTCAATGACATGGACATTCTTGTTTGCGGTTGATGCGTTGTCCTCGCACCTTCTTGCTTCTTCCTGGTTGCCGAAGACTGTGACGATTCCTCTGGCCGTACGCAGCTTCATGCATAGGTACGACTGATGCATTACTGCTGCGAATTTGACCAGGGTATTGCGGCCGAAGATGGCGTTGTAGGGGTAGTTAATGTCAACCACATCGAAGGTTATTACTTCGTTTCTCTGCACTTCACCATCGCCGAACGTGACATTGAGCTCTATCTTTCCAAGAGCTTCGATTCTCTTGCCTCCGAAGCCAATGAGTGGATATTGTGACTTCTTCAGCACTGTTTATGTGAACCCCATTTTGATGAAGCACTACCACATGAGGATATCTGCAAAGCTCCCATTGTCCACCAAGATTCTTCCTACATCATTCCCTGCGAAGTGCACTGAATTCTTGCCGATGTTTGCCCTTATGACGAGGGGGTCATTATGTGGGTAGTGCTACAGCTGAAGGTCTGCCTGCGTGAAAGATATTGGGACATACGACCAAGTTATTCGGAAGCATCTGCCCTCGCTGACATGGGAAACGGTTCTGAAGTATTCTTTGCGCTGCTTCTTTGTCTCATGTACTGGTTCATTGGATCCTCCGGAGATGGCATTGATGATGTTGACCCTGCTGCCAGAGGGTTCCTCTCTTGCTCTTTCTGGTATCTGCCCCGGTTCGATCTTCGGAGGTGGGGGTAAAGTTGTCGGGTCGTAAGACTGTGGCGTGAAGCTCCTTGACCATGTCTGACTATAGTACGGAGGTGGTAGCATATGTACTGATTGTTGCGAAGGTGGCGCATACGGTAGCGGATTGTAGTTAAAAACCGGGTATGACACCGGCCAACTTTGCGTAGGAGCCCAAGTGGTTGCCGTCGCCGAAGACTGAGGTGGCAACTGTGAGGTATGATTGACTGGTTTCGCTGGCTGGGAATTCTACCAGTCAAATTCTTCTTCTCTTTCAATGGCGAAAGGGCACTCATTTGTCCAATGGTGACGATCATCGCGGTTGGATCTTCCTTCGTGGCGGTCTCCCTCGCCTTTGCCCCTGTGATGGTGTCTGTGCTCTCGGGGGGGGGGGGGGGTTCTTTTTCAGGCATGTTGTTCACTGTTCTTTTCTGGTTCGGCTCGTCAGCATGACATGGTTTTGGCTGGGACCTCTTGCTGCTTCGCGACTTCTTCTGCTCGTTCTTCTCCTCGAGCCTTCCCTCTTCGCACGGTCGGATATGCAATATTCTTGCATTATCTCGAACAGCTTCGTGACTATCTTCGGCTTGCGCCGGGATATGTACTCTCCGTATGGTCCCAGGTTGATCCCCTTCACCACCGAATCGATGATGCTCTGGTCGGCAACATTTGGTGCTTTTGCGCGAAGCTTCATGACACACTGAAGATATTCTTGCAAGGTCATGCTTCCTTGCCTTAGATCGTGAAAATCGCAAGATGTGACTTCGTCGGGCCTCACGGCGCGGAAACATGCACATAACTCGAGGCGAAGCTGCTTCCAAGACAGAATGGTTCCTGGTGGGATGTTTGCATACCATCGCTGTGCCAAGCCCTTCAAAGCGAGGACGTGCGCCTTCGCTTTACACGCGGTGCCTCCTTCTGATGCTTCTATGGTGGCTTCGTATTTGAGGAGGAACTCTTCGGGGTCTGACTCCCCATCAAACTGCGGCAATATTGCTGGGTTGAGGTGATGAGGCCACTGCACCTCCTCTAGCTCTTCGGACAATGGTGATATTCTTTGATGCCTTCTTCAGTAATGCTCTTCGGCGTCTGACTCGGAGTGGTCGGAGATCTCTTCGACCGGCACGAGCTTTGGGCGGAACCTTGGTGGTTCTTGTTGCCACGGGTTGACCCCGATCATCTCGTTCTGCGGTGGTGGTGGCGGAGGTGCCTGCAGTTTCTTGAGCTGCTGCCGCTGGGCACGGAGCTTCTCCTGCATCGCCTTGCAGCGAAGCTCCTCCTCCCTCAACTTGTTGTACTGCTCTTGACATTCTGCTTCGGTGAGCATGGTCTGCTTCCCCTTCGCTCTCGTCGTCATCTGTGGCTCCGAAGGTTCTGCTTCCAAGGCCTGCTGCTGAGCCCTTCGCGCCTCTTCAATGCGAGCGTCGATGCGACGCATCGCCGCGATGTCTTCGGCTGAGACGCCGAGGTCTAGAAGGTTGACTTCAAGCTGGCCATTTGCAAGGGCGTCGATGGAGACGCCGTCGCTGCTAGCCCCGTTCGCCTGTGTTGCTGTCACTTCGCCCTGCGAGGGTGTTGTCGTCATCGTCGTGTCCTCCGAAGTGGCTCCGGTGGTTCCCCTCTTCTTCGTCGCCGCCATGTCGTGTATCGAACCGATGGTGGGCGCCAAACTGTTGGTGGAGAGTGTCTCCGGAACGGACGAACGGACGAACCATCGGAGGTGCCGCTTCACCTCTCTTTGCATGGCTTCGCACGAGGCCTTTGCACGGGGTCTTCGTAGGTGCCGTCGAAGCCATTCGGAGTGAAGAGGACTTCGACTCTTTGCCTGACCAGTGAAGACATGGTTGATGACGCTCTCTGCCCTGACCCCGCCAGTCCGCAGGCCTTCGGTCAACGGCCGAAGGTGGCGTCCCCAACAATGAGATCGAGTGAGTTCAGTAGTTTGACATGCATGCAGGTTGTGAAGATCTTGAAAGCTTTCAGAAATTAGAGCACGATAACTTATATAATGCCCGTGTCGAGGCACAGGATGGATAAATAAGTTCATGCGCGCTTAGTAGCAAGCGACAGGCAATGAAATTGTCAAATTACAATTATATTTTTCTTATAAAAATGAAAAATAGTCACACTGCGTACGCGTATCAACAGAGTATACGTGAACTAATACGGACATTGCAGTTACGGATGAAAACGTTAGAAAACACCTCAATCATTTTTTGTTTTATATTTTTATTCGGGAATGGGAATGGGAGAGCTCGATCGGGAAAGCAGAATCAGTTACACGGGAATTCAAATTCAAAACAATTCGATCGGAAGCGTGTCGATAATGGTTGGGAAATAGTACTTAAAAGTGAGAGCATCAATATTTGTAACCACTTCAAACGTTCAACTCAGCGCAACAAATTCAACCATACATACAAAATACATAGTCAAATAAAACTATAGTCTATAGATAGGTAGATAGTAGAGCACCATGATGCACAAACAAAACATAACATTAAGACATTAACATAATAGATAACATATCATGATCTCGTGAATGAAGCCCCGGAGACATACCATTACGCATAGAATTAAATTCAACGCCAGTGCACAAATCACACTCATATAAGTCCACAAACTGACAAGCAGTCACACACACGGACACACAAAGTACATAAGTACCTCTACGGTTTGCCGCGGCGGTGTGGACGGCGAGTCGACAATGGTGCTGCAGCGGTCACTGAGGCCGAGTCTGAATGCGGGGTTGGGGACAGCACGGGCAGGGTGGAGGGCGAGCGCGCCTGGAGGCTGCAGCGGTCGCCGAGACTGAGCCTTAGCGCAGGGCTGGGGAGAGCGGGGGAAGGGGGGAGGACGAGCATGCCTGTGGCGATCGCCGAGGCTGTGCCTCAGCTTGGGTGGGGTGGAGGGCGGGGTGAGCGCGCCGCGCGGCCAGGATGGGGAGCAGCAGCTAGCAGGAGTCGGCGACACAATGAATTTGGGGATGGGGACCGGGGACCGACCAAGCTTAGGGTTTGGAGGGGGTCCGCGTGGGCTACGGGCTGCCGGGGTTGGCCGCCTGGGTTGCGGTGGCAGGTGGGGTGGCCTGCGAATTAAAATTTGAGAACACTCTAAATTCAGGAATACCAACGGGATTTTACCAGGTAAATTATAGGATCCGTGAATTTGCTTGAGAAAACCTCTCAACCGATTCTGTCCTGTTTTTGCCGGATTTTTCTGTATTTTTTATTTCATTTTCTCCAAAAATATGGTATTCGATCGATAAAATCAGAATACGGTGTCGGTTGGTACGTGATTTTTTTATCCTGCTTTCATCCCTAATAGCCTAATTGCAGTGTTGCTCTTCAACGCAGTTCAGCGCAGAGGCCGAAGTGACCACACTCCCTTTCGGAGGCATTGCTGTTGATCCGAGCAAGGTGAAGGATGTGCTGGAGTGGGAGACACCGCAGACAGTGAAGGAAGTCCGGTCATTCTTGGGCTTAGCTGGATATTATCGGAGGTTCATTGAGAATTTCTCCAAGATCGCGAAGCCTTTGACTTCTTTGCTGGAGAAGAATGTGGCTTTCGTATGGACTGATGAGCGTCAGAAGGCCTTTGATGAGCTGAAGAAGAGGTTGACTACGGCGCCAGTCCTGACTCTGCCAGACCAGACGAAGAGGTTCACGGTGTATTGTGATGCTTCGAAGGATGGTCTAGGGTGTGTTCTGATGCAGGCAGGCAGAGTGATAGCTTATGCTTCACGGCAGCTACGCCGGCATGTGCTGAACTATCCTACTCATGATCTTGAGTTAGCCGCAGTTGTGCATGCTCTGAAGATTTGGAGGCATTACGTGATATCTACACTGATCACAAGAGCCTCAAGTACATTTTCACGCAGAATGAGCTGAACATGCGGCAGAGAAGATGGCTAGAGTTGGTCAAGGATTATGACCTGGAGATTCACTATCATCCGGGTAAGGCCAATGTCGTAGCAGACGCTTTGAGCAGGAGAAGCTATGTCAACATGGCCGTGGCTTTCCAGATGCCTCCAGAGTTATGCGAGGAGTTCGAGCAGTTGAGTCTGGGCTTCTTGCATCATACCTCTAGTGCAGCGTTTGAGGCAGTACCGACTCTAGAGTCAGAGATCAGGCAGCATCAGAAGGAAGATGAGAAGCTGCAGGAGATTTGTGAGTTGCTCAGGAAGGGCAAGGCTCCTCATTTCAGAGAGGATGATCAGGGTACTTTGTGGTACAAGAACCGGATCTGTGTGCCAGATGTGAAGGATCTCCGGAAGTTGATTCTGAGTGAGGCCCATGATACAGCTTACTCTATTCATCCGGGCAGCACGAAGATGTATTATGATATGAAGGAACATTTCTGGTGGTATGGGATGAAGCGTTCAGTGGCAGAGTACGTGGCTATTTGTGACACCTGTCAGCGTGTCAAGGATGAGCATCAGAGGCCAGCAGGTCTGTTACAGCCTTTGAAGATTCCAGAGTGGAAATGGGAGAAAATCACTATGGACTTCATTGTTGGATTGCCTCGCACTTAGAAAGGGTACAACTCTATATGGGTAGTAGTGGATCAATTGACGAAGGTTGCTCACTTCATTCCAGTGAACACTACTTACTCCGGTGCTAGACTTGCAGAGTTGTACATCTCTCGGATTGTCTGCCTGCATGGTGTGCCCAAGAAGATCATATCTGACAGAGGGTCTCAGTTCACTTCTCGGTTCTGGGAGCAGCTCCATGACTCGCTGGATACGAAGCTGCGTTTCAGTACGGCTTATCACCCTCAGACAGATGGGCAGACAGAGAGAACCAACCAAGTATTGGAGGATATGCTGAGAGCTTGTGCCATTCAGTACGGTACTAGTTGGGATAAGTGCATGTCTTATGCTGAGTTCTCTTATAACCACAGCTATCAGGCCAGTCTGAAGAAGTCCCCCTTCGAGGCATTGTATGGCAGAAAATGCAGGATTCCTCTCTATTGGGATCAAATTGGTGAGAAGCAGCTCTTTGGCCCTGAGATCATAGATGATGCAGAGCAGATGGTTCAGGCTGTGTGAGAAAATCTGAGGATTGCACAGAGCAGACAGAAGAGCTATGTAGATGGCAAACGGAGAGACCTGACTTTCAGTGTTGGTGATCATGTATACCTGAAGGTGTCTCCGATGAGAGGAATCCGCAGGTTTAATGTCAAGGGGAAGTTAGCACCTCGGTATGTTGGTCCATTCAAGGTGCTAGAGAGGAAAGGCGAAGTTGCTTATCGCCTGGATTTGCCCACCAGCCTCTCAGGAGTTCACGATGTCTTCCATATATCTCAATTGAAGAGGTGTCTGCGAGTACCCGAGGAGCAGGCACCACTGGATAGAGTGGATGTGCAGGAAGATCTGACTTATACTGAGCATCCGGTGAAGATTCTGGAGACATCAGAAAGGGTTACTCGGAACAAGCGCATCAAGATGTGCAGAGTTCAGTGGAGTCACCACAGTGAAGCTGAGGCTACTTGGGAGCGAGAAGATGAGTTGAAGGAGACATATCCAGATCTCTTTGCTAGCCAGCCCAGCTAAATCTCGGGGACGAGATTTCTTTAAGGGGGTAGGGTCTGTAACACCCTAATTTAAATTTCAGCATTTACTAATAAATTTAATTGGCTTTATTTAATTTTCTAAGGATTATTGTGTTAGTCTCACATTTAATCTAATTTTTGATCCTCAAGTAATTAAAATTTTATCATAGGTTAAACTTTGTTGCTGCATTCATGCTGGAGCATTTATTTTATTTGCTTGTGTGCATAAGGTTGTTGAATTCAAATTTTGTTTGAATTCAAATAGATTTGTTTGAGTTAGAATTAGAATTAGAAAAGGAGGAATAGAAAGGAAAACCAAAACAAGAAACCCAGCCCAAAACCTGTAGCAGCCCAAAACTAGTTTCCAGCCGCGGCCCAACACCCGCGTCCGGCCCAGCCCGCACTCCTTTCCCTCCCTCACCCCTCAGCGCAGCGGCCCATTTTTTTTCTTCCTCCGCGCTCAGCCCGCGTCGTGCGCGGCCCAGCCTCCGGCCCAGCACCCCCGCGCGCCCAGGCCGCTCCCTCAGCGCGCGCTCATCCGCCTACCACCGGGCCCCACTCGTCATACGTCTCCACCAACGCCACGCGCGTCGCCCGCCCGAACCGCCGGACCCACCCGCTAGCGTCGCTCCGCGCCCGCGATCCCGCAGCCCGCGTCGCCCTCTCTCTCATTGCGCCCCGGGCCCGCCTGTCGGATCCTCCTGCTACCTCGCGCAACGGCCGGCCCAGTCACCGCCGTGATCCCCGCGTCGCGTCAGCACCCTGGGCACGCACGCCTAGGCCTCAGCCGCCCTATAAATGGGATCCCCGGCCTCTCCTGCATCTCATCTTCACCCCGAAGCCACCGCCTCGAACCCTAGAACGCCGCCCGCCTTGCTCCGCCACACGGCACCCCGACGCTGCCGCGGCCAGGCCGCTCTGCTGCACCACAGCCGCCAAGAATCCCCGCTGGAGCTCCGTCCCGTGCCCCCGGACCGCCTACGAGCTTGCTGCCCCGACCCCAAACCTCGCCTGCGCCGGGATTTCACCCGAACCCCACTGCAGGTAACCCGGCCGCTGCCCTGTTTCCTCGCCGTCGGTGACTCCGGAGCCCCCCTGACCCCCGTATCCTTTCCATAGGACCGCCAGGAGTCGAACCAAGGGGATTAGAAGTCCGGAGCACCACTCCAGCAACCCCTCATCGCGCCCCGCCGAGCTTCGCCGCCAGACTCACCGCCGTCGAACCTAGTGCGCCGTTTCAGCCCGAATCAAGCCTCGGTGAGGATCTCTTCAGCCCGCTCTCCCTTTTAGACCTACTAGCGTAGGCGTAGCACACCCCAGCCGCACAACCCCGCTCACCGGCGAACCCCGCAGCTCAGCGCCGCCCCCGCCGTGGCAAGCTCCGACCAGGCCCCCAGTCCCTTGTTTTGTGGTCTCAGGTGAATCACACATGTCGCTCTCGTGCCCCTGGGCCACATTCCAGGCCAAGCCAAGCCCGAAAACCCCAGAAACGCCACACGCCGGCGATCCCCCGCCGCGGGAGCACGCCGCCGGCGCGTTCCGCCGCCGCCCCACGCCCAAACCCTCCTGATCCGTCAGATCTTATTCGGACGCCCACGATTAGAACCTGTTTTGATCTGATCTGGACCGTTAGATCTGGATCCAGCGGCCGAAATCCCTGCGTAACGGTTCGCCCTGGTACTTTTGTTAAAGAGTCCCTGGACTCTTTGCTATTTAACCCGCCATCCTTTCTAGTTTAAAACTAATCCCAGTTAGGTCCTGATTTTAACACTTAGGCCCCTGATCTTTCTCAGTTTTGAACCCGCAGTCCAGTTAAGGTTGTTTTGCGCGTTAGCCCCTGGATTTAATGTTTAATTATGTTTTAGCCCTCGGTTTTTGCAGAAAACCCCCTGGGACTTAGTTTTTCTCGCAGATAAGCCCCTAGAACTTGTTTTTGGCCTAGATTATGCATTTTAGCTCCGTTTTAGGCGTTCTTTATGTGCACGCGATCGTTGTAATGCGTAGAATAGTTTTAGACTAGTTTAGTGTGCTATTTTTATGTATTGATGTACTGTTTCTTAGTTTTTGCTAGTGTTCGCATGTATGTTTATTGTTGTGCATTGTTTTGGCCATGTGTTCGTGAGTAAACGCTGATCCAGTTGAGGAGCCCCAGTACCAGTACCCGGAGCAGCCGTCTTCTGAGCAGTTTGAGCAGCAGCAGGAGCAGTACGAGGAAGGCAAGTATAACATGAACAACCTTTCACTTTAAATACAATTTCATACTACATTTTAATACTGTATGCCTATAAGGTTTTCCTAGCCACATTTATCCTTTATATATATCCCATGGGTTGCATTTTGGTTAGTTGTGCTAGGTGCCGCGCTATAACACTCATGGTCCTTTTTAATTAATTTGATTAATGGTATATGCAACATAATCGTGAGAGTGGCACTCTGTGTGGCTTGAGTGGCTCACTTCTCGTTAAAATTGGTTTTGTTAGAAACATGGTTTAGGGGGCCAGCACGGTGCTTACTGCCTGGTTGGCCACTCTCCATAAGGACCGGTTCATAGAGCGACAACTTGGGACAACAGCGCTACCACTAGACTGGAATGGGACGGTCTTGGCTTACTAATTAGGCCATTTTGGTTCGGGAGTAACTTACCGACGGGGCATGGGGGGTGGTGAGCTTCAATGGTGGCCAGGCTACGAGGCTTGGTGTGCGTACCCCTCGAGGTGGTTACCATCGTTGCGGAGCCTGATTCCTTAGCGGTTACACCTTACCAACGTGTCCTTTGTAAAGGCCTCGTAGTGAGTTTGCTAGTCATCTCACCTAAGGAAGTGTGATGAACAACTAGCGTAGCTCACGACTTGTGGGTAAAGATGTGCAACCTCTGCAGAGTGCAAAACTGGTATACTAGCCGTGCTCACGGTTATGAGCGGCCCAGATCCTCCTTTTGATTAGTGGGGTTATCTCCTTCCGACGAGGGGGTGCCTCTCGGGGTTACCTTGGTGGTTTTGGTTTGGTTCTCAGTAGTAACATGATTAATCTTGATTAATTACTATATAACTGGGTTTAAGGTAATTCATCCACTTATAGTAAATAGCTTTACTAAAATTTTGCCAAGACTTAAAAGCTAATGTAGTCAGTCAGCCAACCTTAGAGCCTCATAGTTTGTGTTATACTTGTTGAGTACAAGTTGTGTACTCACTCTTGCCTCTTCTCTACTTTTTTCTCTTTGATACGCTACTGCTGCTCAGTTCCTGCCGATGCGAGGGAGTTCGCTCAGCGCTACCCGGACTACGAGGACTTCTAGGCGTTCGTCTCCCAGTCGACGTCCCTGTGGTGCCCTGCTCAGCTTCGGAGAGATTTTATCGTATTTGTACTTCGCTTCCGCTGTATCAGACATTTTTGTCATTAATGTAATAAATAACATTCGTATTTCGATTTATTATATCTTATTCGTGATATGTGCTGTGATATACTGTTCATTCTGTTGTATATACGTGTGACTTGATCCTGGCACGTATATGATTGCTCGGTTTATGTCCTTTTATAAACCGGGTGTTACAGTCCCTCTCTTGCTCTTTCTGGTATCTGCCCCGGTTCGATCTTCGGAGGTGGGGGTAAAGTTGTCGGGTCGTAAGACTGTGGCGTGGAGCTCCTTGACCATGTCTGACTATAGTACGGAGGTGGTAGCATCTATACTGATTGTTGCGAAGGTGGCGCATACGGTAGCGGATTGTAGTTAAAAACCGGGTATGACACCGGCCAATTTGGCGTAGGAGCCCAAGTGGTTGCCGTCGCCGAAGACTGAGGTGGCAACTGTGAGGTATGATTGACTGGCTTCGCTGGCTGGGAATTCTACCGGTCAAATTCTTCTTCTCTTTCAATGGCGAAAGGGCACTCATTTGTCCAATGGTGACGATCATCGCGGTTGGATCTTCCTTCGTGGCGGTCTCCCTCGCCTTTGCCCCTGTGATGGTGTCTGTGCTCTCGGGGGGGGGTTCTTTTTCAGGCATGTTGTTCACTGTTCTTTTCTGGTTCGGCTCGTCAGCATGACATGGTTTTGGCTGGGACCTCTTGCTGCTTCGCGACTTCTTCTGCTCGTTCTTCTCCTCGAGCCTTCCCTCTTCGCACGGTCGGATATGCAATATTCTTGCATTATCTCGAACAGCTTCGTGATTGTCTTCGGCTTGCGCCGGGATATGTACTCTCCGCATGGTCCTAGGTTGATCCCCTTCACCCCCGAATCGATGATGCTCTGGTCGGCAACATTTGGTGCTCTTGCGCGAAGCTTCATGACACACTGAAGATATTCTTGCAAGGTCATGCTTCCTTGCCTTAGATCGTGAAAATCGCAAGATGTGACTTCGTCGGGCCTCACGGCGCGGAAACTTGCACATAACTCGAGGCGAAGCTGCTTCCAAGACAGAATGGTTCCTGGTGGGATGTTTGCATACCATCGCTGCGCCAAGCCCTTCAAAGCGAGGACGTGCGCCTTCGCTTTACACGCGGTGCCTCCTCCTGATGCTTCTATGGTGGCTTCGTATTTGAGGAGGAACTCTTCGGGGTCTGACTCCCCATCAAACTGCGGCAATATTGCTGGGTTGAGGTGATGAGGCCACTGCACCTCCTCTAGCTCTTCGGACAATGGTGATATTCTTTGATGCCTTCTTCAGTAATGCTCTTCGGCGTCTGACTCGGAGTGGTCGGAGATCTTGTCGACCGGCACGAGCTTTGGGCGGAACCTTGGTGGTTCTTGTTGCCACGGGTTGACCCCGATCATCTCCTTCTGCGGTGGTGGTGGCGGAGGTGCCTGCAGTTTCTCGACCTGCTGCCGCTGGGCACGGAGCTTCTCCTGCATCGCCTTGCAGCGAAGCTCCTCCTCCCTCAACTTGTTGTACTGCTCTTGACATTCTGCTTCGGTGAGCATGGTCTGCTTCCCCTTCGCTCTCGTCGTCATCTGTGGCTCCGAAGGTTCTGCTTCCAAGGCCTGCTGCTGAGCCCTTCGCGCCTCTTCGATGCGAGCGTCGATGCGACGCATCGCCGCGATGTCTTCGGCTAAGACGCCGAGGTCTAGAAGGTTGACTTCAAGCTGGCCATTTGCAAGGGCGTCGATGGAGACGCCGTCGCTGCTAGCCCCGTTCGCCTATGTTGCTGTCACTTCGCCCTGCGAGGGTGTTGTCGTCGTCGTCGTGTCCTCCGAAGTGGCTCCGGTGGTTCCCCTCTTCTTCGTCGCCGCCATGTGGTGTATCGAACCGATGGTGGGCGCCAAACTGTTGGTGGAGAGTGTCTCCGGAACGGACGAACACTACAACAGTAAGGAAAAGCGCACCAAGCGAAGAGGAATGCGTACAAGTGAACACATAGGGTACGGACAACCGTGCGGTGTTCTCTCTCTCTATTCGATGTGTCCTATCAATGTACAATGATTTGGGTATTTATAGGCTACGGTTCACCTAACAATCTTCGTAATTTACACCATAATGCCCTCCAACGACTATATTCCCGGAATATTCCTGGGACAAGGCCATATTTTTACATCACGTAGTAGATTACAGCTGGATTCCCACTATTCATGGGCCCCCTTTTGGACGTCATCCTCTATCCGCTTGGCCTTCGCCACCGCCGGTGAAGCCGCTCAGGAGACACCACTTCGCAGCTCTTCGCCGGGCTTCGCATGAGGCCTTCGCTGCTGCCGCCACCGTTTCGGAGGTGCCGCTTCACCTCTCTTTGCATGGCTTCGCACGAGGCCTTTGCACGGGGTCTTCGTAGGTGCCGTCGAAGCCATTCGGAGTGAAGAGGACTTCGACTCTTTGCCTGACCAGTGAAGACATGGTTGATGACGCTCTCCGCCCTGACCCCGCCAGTCCGCAGGCCTTCGGTCAACGGCCGAAGGTGGCGTCCCCAACAATGAGATCGAGTGAGTTCAGTAGTTTGACATGCATGCAGGTTGTGAAGATCTTGAAAGCTTTCAGAAATTAGAGCTCGATAACTTATATAATGCCCGTGTCGAGGCACAGGATGGATAAATAAGTTCATGCGCGCTTAGTAGCAAGCGACAGGCAATGAAATTGTCAAATTACAATTATATTTTTCTTATAAAAAGGAAAAATAGTCACACTGCGTACGCGTATCAACAGAGTATACATGAACTGATACGGACATTGCAGTTACGGATGAAAACGTTGGAAAACACCTCAATCATTTTTGGTTTTATATTTTTATTCGGGAACGAGAATGGGAGAGCTCGATCGGGAAAGCAGAATCAGTTACCCGGGAATTCAAATTCGAAACAATTCGATCGGAAGCGTGTCGATAATGGTTGGGAAATAGTACTTAAAAGTGAGAGCATCAATATTTGTAACCACTTCAAACGTTCAACTCAGCGCAACAAATTCAACCATACATACAAAATACATAGTCAAATAAAACTATAGTCTATAGATAGGTAGATAGTAGAGCACCATGATGCACAAACAAAACATAACATTAAGACATTAACATAACAGATAACATATCATGATCTCATGAATGAAGCCCCGGAGACATACCATTACACATAGAATTAAATTCAACGCCAGTGCACAAATCACACTCATATAAGTCCACAAACTGACAAGCAGTCACACACACGGACACACAAAGTACATAAGTACCTCTACGGTCTGCCGCGGCGGTGTGGACGGCGAGTCGACAATGGTGCTGCAGCGGTCCCTGAGGCTGAGTCTCAATGCGGGGTTGGGGACAGCACGGGTAGGGTGGAGGGCGAGCGCGCCTGGAGGCTGCAGCGGTCGCCGAGACTGAGCCTTAGCGTGGGGCTGGGGAGAGCGGGGGAAGGGGGGAGGACGAGCATGCCTGTGGCGATCGCCGAGGCTGAGCCTCAGCTTGGGTGGGGTGGAGGGCGGGGTGAGCCCGCCGCGCGGCCAGGATGGGGAGCAGCAGCTAGCAGGAGTCGGCGACACAGTGAATTAGGGGATGGGGACCGGGGACCGACCAAGCTTAGGGTTTGGAGGGGGTCTGCGTGGGCTGCGGGCTGCCGGTTTTGGCCGCCTGGGTTGCGGTGGCGGGTGGTGTGGCCTGCGAATTAAAGTTTGAGAACACTCTGAATTTAGGAATACCGACAGGATTTTACTAGGTAAATTATAGGATCCGTGAATTTGCTTGAGAAAAACTATCAACCGATTCTGTCCTGTTTTTGCCAGATTTTTCTGTATTTTTTATTTCATTTTCTCCGAAAATATGGTATTCGATCGATAAAATCAGAATACCGTGTCGGTTGGTACGGGATTTTTTTACCCTGCTTTCATCACTAATTGCCTAATTGCAGTGTTGCTCTTCAACGCAGCTTAGCGCAGAGGCCGAAATGACCACACTCCCTTTTGGAGGATCGAGTTCTAACTTCTACGTTTCGTCAAACAACGTGGCATGCCACGTCAGCAATGATGATGTCAGGCATCTCCCGATGCAATGTCACGCAACAAAGTCGAGCCTTACCACTATACGAAACAAAACTATATATGAGCCAATAAGGCACATGCTAGAGAACAATGTAGCAGGGACCTAACGACTATCAACAAGGCACGCTTTGCTCTTCTAATTTACGGTTGCGAAATGCGAATGATCAAAGCGATGGTGTTCTTCGAAAGTGGAAATCTTTGGTCGCAACCATCCTTCCTCTCGAGGATGAAATTAAAGCTGGCTCCGCGTGTGCTCCCCCAACATCAGTTTCCGGTGTGCAAAAGATGCTTCTAACATCATATCATCATAATCCCATATATTGTCTTCTCCATGCTTCATTCAGTGAGAGTGAGAGTGTGAGACCACAAAATCTATCAAGTTTCTTCCAGCACGACAGCATGATCAAGCATAGTATTCTAGTCCCCACCAGCAAGTACCGATGGCAAGCCACTAGGGGAACTTTAACAGGTTCAGCTAACTAATTTTTCTGTAAAATAGTGATGTTTTGAATGAATTGTCTGTCTTTTCTATGTCAATTTAGGTTTTTTGATCAGTTGGTCAAAATTTATACATCAATCGATATTTTAAACAGAGTTGTTTCGTAAAGCTACCGCTGTGACCACTACAATAGAAAATAGCTGGCTATTAGCCGTTTGAGAATCTTGCCGCTAAATTCTATATATCCCGCTATTTAAAACATAATATATTTTCAAAACCAAATTGGTAGTGTAGGAATCACCTTGGAGCTAATAAAAAAATTACTGTCCACTTCTATTCTACTCCCTCTGTCTTGTCTCGGAAACGATGCAACTATAGGTGGGTTCCATACTTCCATGGCTTACCGGTGCAACCTAGAGTTGCATTCTCTCTTGGACAATTTTTGGATCCTAGAATTGCATTCTTTCCCAAACAAAGGGAGTACGTCTTTTTTATTTCTGTTTTGTTTTCACATTTTCACAGTAGGCTTCCAATGTTTTAAGAACATACTCCATCCACTAAAAATATGAAGGCAAGGCCGGTTAAATCTTAGATGGGATTCTTATTTTTTTTTATTTGAGCCCTAGGCAATCTGTTTTCTTACTTGATGAACTTATCTAGCTTTCTCTAACGATCGCACTCTCTGCCAGCAATAGCCAATTTACTAGGATTGAATGTTTAGTAGGCTTTTGTTTCTGAGAAAAAGGTAAAACCTCAACGTGTACTAAAAATGTATCAATCTAATAAATATGTTAGCGTATAACTTACACTATATTTATATTTAGTAGTCACATTTTATTGGGTTTTAACCATAAGTAAGTGATATATTTTGTGAGAAAGTATTATTGGTCAGTTGAGTATTCGTCTTGTATTCGATTTTGTGAGAAATCAGTAATCAAGTCGAAATAAATGTATAGGAGTATACATTTTTTATGAATATGGGGTTCTTTAGATCTCAAAACATTTTCAGTGCTACAGTAACTTCGAACGTTTGACCACTAATTAGGAGTATTAAATGTGAATAATTGACAAAATCGATTTCACGACCCCCGGGTGTAATTGCGAGATGAATCTTTTAAACCTAATTGGACTATGATTAGACAATGTCATGCTACAGTAAACAACCTCTAATGACAATTAATTAGGCTTAATAGATTCGTCTATTGATTATTCGTCCATCCGTGTAATTAGTTTTACAATTAGATCAGCAACTCCAAAAGTTCCCTTAAAATTGCCCCAAAACCTTATTAGAGGGAAAAACAAAAAAAAGTTAACCTCCAACAGCTCCCCTATCGTTGCCGCAAAAATCCGTGCTCCCGTATCCGTCCTCCGTTGCCGCCTGCCGCGCATATTTGCGTGCGCCTGCTCTTCCCCCAATTGGCCTCTTCACCAGCTCCTTTCCCGCGCAATGCAACGCATCAACTGCATATGGTGGCATGGTTCCCTCCGCCTGACGAGCACGCCGCCGGCCCGCCTGCTTCCTACTCCAGCAGATGACGCCGTGGAGGCCGAGATGGAGCCGTCGGCGGTGTCCACGCTCCCGCCGGCCGTGGCAAACGGGTCGTCATCCCGGGACACGTACGCTGCTGCGGCGGCTGGTGTCTGGGCCGGCGCCGTGGGCTGCCACAGGACGGGCGCCGTCAGGACGCGGTACTACTGGCCTGCTGGGAGTCACGGGAGGTGAGTGGTGCGAAGCCGACCATGAAGAAGTGGAGCGCACAGGAAGGGGATGAGATTGACGGCTTGCTTGCGGAGGTCGGAGTTGAGCCGCCCGGGGAAGAAGTATCAATAACAGAAGGAGAAATCAAGACAAGAAAAAGGCACAAATCTGATGATCAGATGGACCCTGTGTGGGCTAGTGGGGCCCAACAAGGGGTCCACGTGATGATGTGGTGAATTTTGAAATATTGGGGAGTTTATTATTAGGGATCTGCTGTGGGATGATATGATTTTGGGGAAATGAATTTCTAGTAGAGCTCCCAATAAATATTTTTAGGAAAGATTTTTTTGGAAGACTCTTTGGAGTTGCTCTCCTTCTGATCATTGGTTAAAAATTACTATAGTAAATTTCGTCCAAATTTTTACATGATCTAAATACACCAGTGTTATTTCTCGGTCTGTATACAGAAGAAAAACGGAAAAAAGGAAAGAAAAAAGGGAGCCTTTAATATGAAGTGAAACCCCCCGATTTTGCCGAACTGCTTCGCCACCTCCACAGTTCGCACTCGGTTCCCGGCGGCCGCGCCGCCACCCCATCGACCACCGGGAGCCCCCTTCCCCTCCGCGTCGTGGAGCCGCTCCTCCACGGCGTCGCAGGTACTGAACTCCGACTCGAACTCGCTTGTCCTCAATTTGGGGGTTGATTTGGGGCGCGTTTGGGGGAAGCCGCGGCGCGGCGTGTGGTGATTCGTTCGTTGAGCCGTGGCGGCGGCGGCTAGGGTTTGGATTGGTCGGGAGCACGGTGGGGGTTGAGGATCGGAGCAGCAGAAGAAGGGTGCAGTCGAGTTGGGGAACTCGCCGGATTTCGGGGTGCGCGTGCCGCTGGGGCCGTGGGCTGGCGAGAGCACGGGTGAACGACTTTGGTAGCGCCCAGTCGGATGCGGGGCTGCGACTGTGGGGTCGCCGCAATCGAGGGGGGGGGGCAGCGACGGCGGCGCAAGTCCGATTGAACGCGTCACACGGGCACCTAGGGACGGCACTGCCTTTCTGCTGAGACTAATCTTCATTTTTTGGCTGATGTATCAGTCGAGCGGAGCAATTAGCAAAGCACCAGCCGAATCAAATGCGACACCTAACCATGGCACAAGCCTTCGATGAAACTAGTCTTCGTTTATGCTTGCTGCATCAGTCCAATATAGCAAAGCAACAGCCTGGTCAAACGCTTCACCTAGCCACAGCACATATTTTTGCTTGTTGTATTAATCAAATACACTAACTGGCAAGCACAGCCAACATCGGCTGGTTGCTGACACAATTTTTGGTCTTGGATTGGTGATTCAGAGCCTTAGCAACATGTGAGCCAATGCTGATTCCAGCTACGAAATCCCCCGGATTTATGTCACCAGGTGAGCCAACGCTGATTCCAGCTGTGAAATCCTTGTCATGTGTGAGAATCCCAGTGTATGCGACTATTCCCCATGTAACGGAAGCTTATGGGGGTTTGCTTCATTCAGCTTTTCCGTGTCCATGCCAATTTGTTTCGGTGTGATTTTGTCCTAATATTCAAAATAGTCGGCTATAGCCATAGCCTGCTATAGCCTTTGAGAGAGGAGAAGGCTAGAATATCCATTTTTAAGCCCTGAAAGGCTAAATCCTCTAATAACTCGCTATATCCCACTATAGCCGGCTAAACTATATAATAGATTTTTGTTTATTGTTAGTTTAGTATTTGTTGAAAAATTATTGACTCTAACTTGACACCGACTTCCAAGAAGTGGTACCAAAGTAGTGTGATACACTTCTTCCTCGGACACTATACCCACACTATATACCAAGAAGACCTTCACCTAGACACCAATATGAGCGACCAACTCTATTTGGAGACTCAAATCTTTATTCACCATAACTTAGTACAACATAAGACTTTTACACTCTTTATGTGGCACCCTGCCATAAAACTACTTCTTTACATGACAACCATACTTGAGACCTCCATATGCTATAGTATGGCAAGAGAGGAGGGGAGCACCCTATTAATAGGACTCCATGGCTCATATATTTTTTTTCTATGTGTTCATCTTCTACACACTTCATACAAAATATCTAACTCTAGAATTTTTTTTATGCCTAGTTTCTAAAGTATTCCATATTTTATCATAAAGCATGACAACCATGGTTCATGCATACTGTTTAATCTTCTAGAAGTTTCTCATAAGTATGCATTGCTATTTTCAACAGTATTGAACTTCATCATTTACAAAATTTAGTATTTCATTAGTAATGAGGGAATGAAACTCTAGACGTATTTCAATGCATGATTTTCGTGACCGGTATTTCAGTGCATGATGTAATGAACTTTGCGAAATGCATCTGTTTGATTTGATGTTTGAACATATAAATTCTGAAATTAATTACTCAATTTGCAAAATCGCTAAATAAGGTTAGCGGAAGCGATATCCTGCTATAGCCTTCTCTTAACCTCTGGAAAACTAACCGCTAAACGTCTTAGCCCGCTATTTTTAACATTGTTTTGTCCTAACCCCTTACTGACATCTTCCATTGCCACCCACAGATGGTGCCCATACCGAAACCAATAGATGATAGTGATTTGCGTTTGGGTATTTCGAGAAGGTAGCTGCAATCGATTGAATCAAATGCATTGGAATATCCACCTTAGGAATAGACTTGTGTTTTCTTTTTAGGGTACCCTCTGATCGTACTTTGGATATACTTAAAGTTGCAAGGGATGCAGTGCCTTTTTGGTTTGATGTAGTCACTTGGATTTGCTGAGATAGTGGTTTGCACATTTTTGAACCCAACCTGTTCAAGAATTGTAGATAAAATTTTTGCAAAGCTTGGTGTGAGGAGCTAATCTTTCGTTAATCTGGAGTCAAAATGGAGAAGGAAAAGTTTCTTAGGTATAAGAGTCACATGCTGTTGAATAGAAGTGACCACATCTTACTTGATGATATCATGGCATTATGGATGTTACAGGTCATTCAAGCCATCTGGCCTGGGGCCTTTTCTTTGGGTAGCAAGTGGATGGTGTTTTGGATTTCCTCTTATGTGGAAGGATCATGTCCATGGTTATCTCAAAGCCAATCAGTTGAATCAAATGCATCGGGATATCCACCTTCAGGAACAGACTTGGTGTTTTCTTTTTAGGGTACTCCTTGATTGTACTTTTGATGTACTAAAGTTACCACGGAAGCGGCGCTTTTTGTTTTTGATGTAGTCACTTCGATTAGCTGAGATAGTGGTTTGCATTTTGGAATCCAGCCTGTTTAACAATTGTAGATAAAATTTTGCAAAGCTTGGTGTGAGAAGCTATTGGTTATGTTGTCTGTAGTTAAGATTGAGAAGGAAAAGTTTCTTAGGTATAAGAGTCACATGTTGTTGAGCTGTTGATTGGTGTGAGAAGCTATTGGTTCTGTTGTCTGTAGTTAAGATTGAGAAGGAAAAGTTTCTTAGGTATAAGAGTCACATGTTGTTGAGCTGTTGAATAGCAGCGACCACATCTTTCTTGATGATATCACGGCATTACGATTGCAACAGACCATTGAAGTTATCTGGCCTGGATGGGCCTTCTCATAGTGTAGCAAGTGCATGGTGTTTTGAATTTCCTTTTATGTGGAAGGATCGTGTCCATGGTTTCTACTGTATACCAAGGAAATTGCAGCTGATTCCTCTAATTCTGACAGGACAAGTTCTTAGATATTTCATGAAACACTACTACAATAAAGGTTTGTAGGGACGGGTAAAAACATATTTTTAGGGGCAGGTAAAAAATCCGTTGCTAGTTCTCGCTGCTAAAAATACCACTTTTTTAGGGACGGACAACGAAACCGCCCCTGGAAATGCATTTGTAGGGGCGGTCCACAAGCCCACCCGCCCCTGCAAATACAAAATTAAATTATATGAAAACTAAACATCATTAGAGTACAAATTGTTAAATTGTATATTGAATACATGTTTTTCTCCTAATCCTCCCTAGGACAGCTACTAGTGGCGGTACGGTGCTGTTAGTTCTCCCATTCACGAAGCCCAATGTATTTATCTTCGGTTGCCAAATCTTGTACTTCATGGAAAAATTTGCCCCTCGCATTGACCACTTCATGCATAATGAAACGGCACAAATCGTCGACTACATTTAGAAGTTGTTTCTCGTGGAGCTGGCTACCGTGTTCTTCAGGATGAATCTGCAATTATGGAATTCATGGTAAAATTAAGCAAGTGCTAGTTACTGTAAAAAAAATAGTGTAGACATATGCATATAACCCTAATAAAGAGTAGCCCCTTACACGTTCTGGATCAGTAGTATATCTCCCTTGCTGTCTCATATTCTCGCACATGTAGTACCCACAGCACACGGAACCCGCGGGTTGCTTGTGGCACGGGAATCTTGTGCGCAGAGTCATTTCACTAGGTTTGTCGGCGGGATGAGCTCCTCCTTTACGAATGTAGAACTTGTAAGCCCTGTTTTAAAATGAATGAAAAAATAAATGAAAGTTAATTTATATATGTATATTTCTCTAGAGAAGTAAACATGATGTGCATGGGAAAGATAACAAGAAATTCACTAACAATTTATAATTTTTAAGAATTCTTCGTAATGGTTGGTTGACCAATCCAAGGAGTCGAAAATGAGAATTTTTTTCGAGCTTTCATTGTATAAGGAAAGCAATCCAGTGATTTCTAAGGAAAAAATATTATGTACATTTTGTAGGCATGGATCCGAGCAATGGTTTATTATGAAATGGTCGATCGGATATTAGACTTACTGGATGTGGTATGGAGCATATATGACATCCATGTCTTCCCATCGTGTCATCATAAGCGATATGTAGGCCGCAACATTTGAGATGGTCTCGTCATGAAATTTTTTTCATGCCTTTTGTTTTTCCTTCTTGGTTGGAAATGGCTTTAGGTAGTTATCAGTGTCTGGCATCCATTTTGGCGAGGCGTGCGCAGCCTCGCAAATCGCAGCAGGGTCAAGGTATCAGACCTTTTTCTTTATAATAATGGCATCATATGTTTGCATCCTGTAGATAATAATGTATGACAATTACATATTTATGCACATAACATAGTTCTTTATGCGGTAATACAAAATGAATTAGTATCATAAGCACTTACATGCACCAGAGTCGAACCATTTCAATACCATGTTGGAGACATAACATGTGCTGTATGTCTACAAAATTGAACATGATATCAAAGATTCCGGGCCCCTTAGGTCCGAAAACATCCGGATGGTGCGGAGCATATATGGTTTTAAGGCCAAGTATACATGCACTCTTGTACCAATGATGAAGCCTACGCATATAAGGAGGACAATCCCTTAGTGCCCAGTCCGGTAGCAAGTCCTTTCCATACACAAACTTTAAAGGAGCATCCTTTAAGTCTTGAATTTCATCAACCCCAATTGACAATTTGAAATCCGTGTCAGTGCGGGGCGTAGAAAAGCCGGACCATCTGCTGCCACTAGAACTTGCTAGATTATCCTTGGACTTAGCCTTCTTAGACTTTGCATCAGACTTTATATTTGCGGCGTGCCTTCTATTAACGATTTCTGACCCTTCTTTGTCCTTTTGGTATGGCCGCAGCATTCGAGGCAGCAATGATCGAGCAATCGAAGTCGGGTCCGGTGATCGAGTCCGTGGTGCATGTAGTGATGGCTCTCATGTTGGTGATACTCTGGCCTGTGGGGATGGCTCTCGTGGTGGTGGTGATATGGGGGCCTGTGGGGATGGCTCTCGTGGTTGTGGTGATACGGGGGCTTGTGGGGATGGATCTCGTAGTGGTGGTGATACGTCGGCCTGAGGGGATGGCTCTCGTTGTGGTGGTGATACGGGGGCTTGTGGGGATGGCTGTCGTAATGGCGGTGATGGCGGAGGTAGCTCTCGTGGTGATGAGTGTTGGGAAATTGGAGCCGCTGGTGATGGATGAGCCTAAGGTGTTGGCTCTCGTGAAAATGGAGCAACTAGTGATGCCTCTCGTGGTTCTGTTGATGGCAGGGCCTGAGTAGACAAAGGTGCCTGATCAACCAGTAAGATATCTCGTTTATGCCATAGAATAGTTGTACCAACACATTCTCCAAGGCAACTCATTCCATGTTTAGTGGGGAAATATATCTCGTTATCCTCATAGCTTGATTTTAAGAGTTGCTCTACTTGTATGCATGCATATCCGATGGGGATCGGTTTTCCCTCAAATAAACCCCTAGCCGGATGCACCTGGGCCTTGGCTAATTCCTTTGTCTTTCCAGCTCTGCCGACCAGATATAGCAACAAGCAGGGAGTAATAGTCATTATGGTAGCCACCAGGTACTGATGAGCTGTGGTCGAGGCGACACTACTCTGTGCACATGCCGAACTCGCTTGGCCAAGTACTGGTGGGGGCATGACCACCATCTGTTGCTGCCCCACCTCTTGGGAGACAGGAATCATAAGTCGGCCCGACTGCTGCTGCTCCGCGAGAGTTGCAAAAAATAAATCCTTGAACCTTGCTTCCATTGCACTCTCTGTTGCTGCCACGATTTCTTCTTTATAGCGGTCATGGCTCCTGTACCTAGCCCGGTCCTTCTTGAACCCATCTCTGATGCTCAACTTAGAGGACATACCTCTAACACGGCCTCCATGCTCTTTAGACCCAATGGCTGTATTGAGCACATCCACCTCCCTATTGGGTTTGAACTCTCCTTTTTTCTGTAGTTCGGCAAGTTTTAACATTCTATCTGCCACCGCTTCCGTCTCGGGTTGATCAAATTTTGGTTTGCCTTCAACTATCTTTGGCTTTCTTGCTTCAAGCCACTGCCATCCACGGTCGTCCAATCTGTCATAAGGGTCGGGTTGGCCGGCAGCTATTGCCGCCTCTCTTTCACGCCTCCACTGGTCGATCTTCCTTTGGTACCCACCTGGCCCAAGGCGTACTTTATGTATGTTGCTCTTTGCCAATTCAGTCTGCTTCTGGCTTAGTGCTATAGCTTCTTCAGTGGTCTTCTGCCGAACAAACTCTTCCCATTGTGCTGGTGTGATGTCCCCGTAATCTGCGAATGGCGTTCGACCCTTCTGGACATACCGTGTATTCAGTTCGCTCTTAAACCGGTGGAATGTTTAACCCAGCATCTTCAAAGCATAACGCCTAACTTGTTCTCTAGTTCCTCTGGGCAGAATAAAAGTTCTGCTCAACAATTGCCACATCACTTCTTTTCTCCCCTCGGGAACAAGGGGCCAACTTGGGATCGTTGGATCCAAAACCATTTTTGTCCTTATTATAGCACCGATAGCATTCCGAAACTTTGCAACAATCTACGGAGGTTCTACGGGCTCTCCTGCAGCACTAATTGCATTAACAGTAAATTGCCCTTCGGGGTACTGGTTTCTGCCTCGCTGACCCCGTTTCTTTTTGTTTTGTATGTCAGAGGCTGTACTTGCAGGATCGGGTCCCGAGCTTTCATTGTCTTCCTCCGTGGGGCTTGGGGGCCCGCGTCGGCGCTTACCCCGGCCAGTCGATGCCTACATGGATAATACGATTCATCAAGTCTTAATGCGCAATCTATGAAAATGTATGGAATGCTTCATTGTAATTAATCGTGTATTCATTACCTGACGATGTTCCGGTTCGTAATCCGGATCAAGCGCATCCTGTGAACTCTTTGCGGAAACGGGTGTGGATCAAGCGGATCCTGCCACCTGTCGTCCACCCAAGCCCCTTGTCCAACCCTAGGGCCACCCTCGTCCCCACTTTCAGACTCGTCCATCGTGGATTGGACATCGATGTCGGCTTTGGTCTCCAACTCCATATAGGATGCGATTTGTTGAAGCTCGTCTTGCAGTTCGGCATCCCTTCGTGGGGAAGATGACGGCAGAGGATCCATCTACGACTTCTACATGGATTATGAACAATTCACATTTAATATACACTTATTTGGAATAGAAATGCTGCAATTGTTGCTATGAATATACACTCTTGGAATATACACTCTTTGTATGAATAAATAATGGAGATACTTATTCATGTACTCACATTCACATTCTATTTTCTAATTAACTAATATTACAAAATAAATTAGAAATATACATTCTATATATACAACAGTACAGGGTCTCGAAAACAATATAAAATGCTATATTTAAACTACAAAATAAATAAAAAATTGACATTCAATTTACATTCAATATATAGAATGGAGACATTGCGAGCTCTTTCACACAATCTCATATTTCAATTACAATTATTTGCAAACCAAATATACATCATTTGCAAACTAAGTATATATGAAATACTTGCTAACTAACTAAATATATTAGACATCATTTGAATAAGAAACATACATTGCAAATAAAAATTAGAAAATAATTCTAACCCGGGCTGACAGTTGGGCCCCACATGTCAGTGGGAGGCCACCCAGCTTAGCCAAATCGGGGCGCCATGGCGGCTTGGTGGCGCGGCGGCCAGGCTTGCTCATGGCCTGGGTAGCCCGGCGAGGCTGCGCGGGTGGGGAGGAGGCGCGTGACGGCCGCTGGCCGGCGGTATGGGATGGGGAAGGGAAGGGGGAGGAAGGGCAGGGGCGTACCGGAGAGGGAGCGAGCTCGGGGCGGGTCCGGGGCGCCGGAGCGCAGGCTGGGGTCGGCAGCAGCGGCGGAGGCGGAGGAGGAGTGGAGACCGGTCCGGGGCGCGGGAGGGCGCGGCGGCGGCGGATCTGGGCGCGGAGGCCGAGGCGGTCCCGAGCAGAGGCAGGTCCGCGGCGCGGGAGCGAGCTCGGGCGGCGGCGGAGGTGGTCCCGAGCGAAGGCAGGTCCGGTGGCGTCTGAGGCGGGTCCGCGGCGCGGGAGCGAGCTCGGGCGGGGCGGAGCGATCCCGAGGGAGGCGGAGGTGGATCCGGGGCGCCGCGGCGGCCGGGGCGGACGAGCGGCGGCAGGCCGGGGCGGAGGAGCGGCGGTCCGGAGTGGGTCGGCGGCGCGGGCGTGGAGGCACGGGTGGCGGCCCTGGCGCGAAGCGGCGGCAGCGGCGGAGGTGGCGAGCTCGAAATTTTGGCAGCCTGACGGCGTCTGTTCGAACTCGCGCCCGAAAACTGAAATTTCTTTCCAAGTGTTGGTATATATAGGAAGCCAATTTGTAGGGGCGGGCCGGCCCCTGCCCGCCCCTACAAATATTTTTCACAATTGCGCATCAAATTCTTTTAATTCAGAGAAATAAAAAAACAGTTGATAAAATTCTGAAAACTTTACCATAGCCATATTTTGATATGTGTAATGTAGGAAAATATCAAAATCACATTGCAATGATTATAATGAATAAAATTCTTGACACTATAATGTAGTCATGTGTCCCACTAATATCTCATGCCACTTAAGGCTAACTTTGTGTTTTGAACACACATTAACACAAAACTTTTTGAATTATATTTTTAAAATTATTCACCACTTCTATAGGTCATAAATTGCTTACGGTACAAATTTCGCATTTTTTGAATTGATTTGCAGCTCTATTTGAATTAAACGAATTTTCGGGGGAATTTTGAAAAGTATTTGTAGGGGCGAGCCGGCCCCCCACCCGCCCCTACAAATATTTTTCTACAATCCCGTAGAAAATTCTTTTAATTCAGAGAAATCGAAAAGTAGTTGATAAAATTCTAAAAATTTTACCATAGCCATATTGTGATATGTGTAACGTAGGAAAAATATCAAAATCACATTGCAATGATTATAATGAATAAAATTCTTGACACTATAATGTAGTCATATGCCCCACTGCTATCTCACGCTACTTAAGGCTAACTTTGTGTTTTAAACACATCTTAACACAAAACATGTTGAATTATATTTTTAATATTATTCACCACTTCTATAGATCATAAATTGCTTATGGTGCAAATTTCACATTTTTTTGAATTGATTTGCAGCTCTATTTGACTTAAACGAATTTTTGGGGGAATTTTGAAAAATATTTGTAGGGGCGGGCCGGCCCCCCACTCCCCTACAAATTGATTTAGGGGCGGGCCGGCCCCCCACCCGCCCCTACAAATATTTTTCTACAATCCCGTAGAAAATTCTTTTAATTCAGAGAAATCGAAAAACAGTTGATAAAATTCTGAAAATTTTACCATAGCCATATTGTGATATGTGTAACGTAGAAAAAATATTAAAATCACATTGCAATGATTATAACGAATGAAATTATCAAAACCACAATATATCACATTGCAAAATTAATAGAACTCATATTTAGAATTCAGAATACATCTTTGCATAACATTTCAGAATACATGAAATTCAAGATGTATTTAAGCCGTAACAATTCTCAATTCACCATCTTTGCGTGCCCATGGCTTCTCATCTTTTCTGATTCTTGCTTCTATAATTTTCATCTTTTGTGGTAGGTTTGTGAAGAGGTTCATTTGCTTATACTGATTATACTCTTCCACATCTTCGATACCCTCAACTCCTATGATATCTTGTTTTCCAGGAATGACAACGTGTTTTGTCTTCTTTGCAGGATCAGCTACATACAGTACCTATGCGACCTATGAAGCAAGTACCCATTGGTCGTCTTTATAACCAATATTGTTGAGGACTACAATCGTGAGTCCATATGCGTCCACCTCAACACCTTTTGGATGTTTGACCCAACGACACCGAAATACTGGGATTTGTATATTGGAACTATAGTGCACTTCCCATATATCTTCTATGACACCAAAATATGTTGTATTTTCACCTGTTCTCTCGTCTAAGGCCGCAATACGAACACCACTATTCTGGGACACAGTCTTCTTGTCCTTGGCGGCAGTATAGAATAGATATCCATTAATATCATAACCTTACCATGATGTGACCTGGGTAGATGGATCCGCTGCCAATCTTTTGATTGTTTGTTCCTTCACGGTCTCCCCATCTGGTAGATGTAGGTCCTTCAACCATGCAGTCAGTCAACGCTTGTGCTCTCTCATGATCCAATCAGCCGAGCGACTGTGACTTTCTGCCCGAATCATGCTCAAGTGTTCATTGACTAAAGGTGTCATTATCGTGAGGTGTTGCAAGATACTATAATGTGCTTGTTGTACACCTTTGAAATCTTTGTCGATGCAGATTTTCCTCCCAATCGTGCCCACACCGTCAACCTCCCCCAAAAATATGGAATTGGCAAACCAAGGGACACGTTATCCTTTAGGTAACCTAGGCAAGACTCGATGACTTCTTCGGTACTGTATCCCTCTGTCATTGACCCCTCAGGATGAGCATGATTCAGTACGTAACGGTTGAGGATGGACATAAAATGCTCATACGTCCACATTTCATGAAGGTAAAGTGGACCAAGTGCCCGTATCTGGTCGACCATGTGAATCATTAAGTGTTCGGTTATGTCAAAAAACCCCGGAGGGAAGTACATCTCCAGCTGCACCATAGTTCCCCCCAATGAATTCTTTGAGATCCTGCAACTCATCTTCATCTATCACCTTTTGTGAAATCCTATTGAAGAAGTAACATAACCGAGTGATTACCATCCTTACATATACTGGCTTGATCGCTCTGATTGCAATCGAGAGGAACAACGTAAGCAACACATGACAATCATGACAGTTATAGCCGCATAGTGATAAATCTTTCATTGACACTAGTTTCCTTATGTTGGATGTGAAACGACTCAGGACTCTAATCCCTCTTAAGCTCTCGCACATCGCCTTCTTCTCATCACGTGTCAAGTTGTAGCTAGCTGGGGGAAGTTCATATCTACCATTCCCTTCGTCAACAGGGTGAATGTCTTTTCTTGTCTTCATGGCTACCAAGTCCTGCCGTGACTTGTATGTATCCTTTGTTTTGGCTGATGTCTCTAGAAGGAGCCCAATTGTGTTACCAAACACATTCTTCTTCAGGTGCATACCATCGATTGCATGGCGGACCTCAAGATCTGCCCAATACGGCAAGTACTTGTAGAAGATGGACTGTTTCTTGAATGGTATGCCTTCGATAGGTGCCTTATCTCTCTTTCTCTTCTTCCCATCTTCCTTCTTCTTCCCATAAATAACCTTGACGTTTCGGACCATATTGAAAACATAATGCCTGTCTCGTCGTTCTGGAGTAGAACGGAATTCAGGGTTGCCATCAAAATGATTATAGAACTTCTTACTTCAGTACCTATGCCCTTCAACCAAGAAGCGTCTGTATCCAAGGTAAACTACCTTCCGAGAACCCTCAAGGAAAGCCAATATGGTGTCATTCACGCACACTGTCCATCCCGTCCTACCTTTGATCTGTCCTGACAGGACAAACAATGTCTGATAATCATGGATAGTGACGAATATAATAGCTCTAAGATTAAAGGGCTGCCGTGCAAAACCATCATATATATCGATACCCTCCTTCCATAAAGTTTCCATCTCTTGCATCAGAGGCTCAAGAAAAATGTCTATATCGATGCCAAGATGCTTGGGGCCCGGTATAAGCACGGATAGCAAAAGATACTTCCTCTTCTGGCACAGCCATGTAGGCAGATTGTACATTGTCAGTATCACTGGCCATGTGTTGTGGGTGCTACTTCTTTCACCAAACGGATTCATTCCATCTGTACTCAACGCGAACCGAACATTTCTTGGGTCGTTTCCAAATTCCAGATAGTACTTGTCATCGAATTCCTTCTACTGCCAAGCATCAGATGGATGTCGGAGCTTTCCATCACCCTTTTTGTGCTTATCTGAATCCCACCAGCGCATCAGCTCAGCATCCTTTGGGTTCGAGAAGAAACGCCTAAGGCGATCGGAAACTGGGAGGTACCACATAACCATGGCTGGAATTGTGCTCTGCTCCTCAGAAATGCCTAAAGTAGCGTCATCTGGCTCAACAGAGGCAGCACTATTATTCCTCCCCTTATTCACATTGGTTGGATCCTGATTGTCATCACCACAGTATCTAGCATTGTTTTTGTAGCGACTTGCGGAACATACAGGGCATTTTTTCAGATCTTTAAAAGTGTCCCCACGATACAATATACAATGATTAGGACAGTCATGGATTCTTTCCACATCCATGGTAAACGGACTGACAAGCTTTTTTACTCTGTATGTGTTGGCTGGCACATTATTTGGCTTTGGAAGTAACCAAGCCAAGATACGCAGCAAATCATTGAAACTACTATCTGACCAACTATGCTTAGCCTTCAGAGTCAACAGCTTAAGTATAAAATGAAGTATGGTCCAATGTTTCGGGCATCCCTTCGAGCGGTCATAAACAAGTTCCTCAGCTGATTTTTTTACCGTCTCGAAGTTTGCTAACCCTCGGGCACTAGCAACCAATACCTCCACTTTGGTGTGGCACAATAACTGGCTGAGAAAATCACCATCGTCAAGTTCATCATCACTACTATCACCATCTATAGGACAGTCGACGTCATCACCATGGGATCCACCAATACCACCACCATCATCATCAGCATCATCATCTTTGTCGTCGACACCGTCATCATCTCCGCCGCCATGAAAATAAGAATGAACCAATATGTTAAAATCCTCGTCTTGTACGATTTCAACAAGTGGATTATCCGCCTGAGGTGGAGCATCCGTCTCGCCATGTTTCTTCCAGACCGTGTAGTCCTTGACAAAATCTGTCACAATTACATGCGATCTGATTGTAGTTGGGTCGCTGAATACTCTCAAATTCTTGCAGTCATTGCATGGGCAATGCATCAGCTGTGTCTTCTCATTTGTTGCATGGTTCTCGGCAACTTGAATGAATTTGTTAAGCTCTCCACGAAAATAGGCATATGTCCTTTTTGCAGTGTACATCAATGTTCTATCCATCTCTGAACAGTAACAAATAATTCAAATGAATTAAAAAAAGCAACTACTTACGTAAATAATTAGGAAAAACATAAATTCATTTCTCCAAAGTATAATAACCATAAATGACATTGCAAATATACATACTAATATATAAGCATAGATATTAATAAAATGTAATTTAGATAGTACTAAATAAGAAAATAAAACCAAACATATTATTGTAACACAATTTCTTGCAAAAAAACTATCATGCATGTGAGTGAAAATAGGGAAAAAATTAAATCTTCTTCTCTCTCCTCTATAGATCTAGTGAGTACTTTACTTAGAAATGAGGCTAAAATATGTAGATCCAATACTAATGAATAGATAATCTTGTTCTCCATCTAAAATAGCACAACTTCATCTAAAAGTTTGAGGCAAATGGTGTCTAAAATGGCTAATCCACACCATGGAAATCTAGAGCTAGTTAGACGGAAAGAGAGCACCATTTGAGCCACAAATCTAACAAAAGAGCTTAGGAATGACAAGAAATTAGCGCCAACTTACCTCCTAGGGCCCCAAACTTCAAGGAAATCGAGTTGAAAACCTCACCCCCTTTTTCCTTTTTTTCGATCTTGGGGAGCACCTCTCCCGAGCCAATAATGGAGGGTCGGGAGGAGGAAGAAGCACCCAGATTTTTATATACCTTTTTAGGGGCGGGTGGGCGGATGAACCGCCCCTACAAATGATACTTTTAGGGGCGGCTCACCCCCTCAGCCGCCTCTGAAAATGAGGGCATTTTCAGGGGCGGAGGGGGGTGACCCGCCCATTTTCAAGGGCGGCAGAGGGGTCAGCCACCCCTACAGATGCCATCTTTAGGGGCGGACTATTTCTACAGTACCCTCGCTTCATTTATAGGAACGGGTGACTTTTTGGTCCGCCTCTAAAAAACGAGGCGTTGCTACAAATCATTTTTGTAGTAGTGAAATGAACGTAATTTTTTTTTGTTACAAATCATTTTTGTAGGAAGGTGGGCTAGGCTGAGATCGAGAAAAGAAAGAAACTTTTGTTTTTTTTTAAACACAAACATCATTTGAACAAAATTCTTTTGAATTCAACAAAACTGAATTTTGGGTGTTACAAGCAGCGAGCACAACCGCGCCCGACGTCCGCGTCCAGAGGCGGAGCTACGTGTAGTCGTTGTCAGTTGACACCGACGGCTCTTCCCAAAATTAGTAAGAAAATACTGTTTCATATTGTTCATTCAGTGAGCTAACATCGATCTCTAATAGTGCTGACACCGTGGCCGCGCCCGACGTCCGCGTCCAGAGGCGGAGCTACGTGTAGTCGTTGTCAGTTGACACCGACGGCTCTTCCCAAAATTAGTAAGAAAATACTGTTTCATATTGTTCATTCAGTGAGCTAACATCGATCTCTAATAGTGCTGACACCGTGGCTGCTGCGGCTGGCGCTGAACGTCGTGGTCGGCGCCGCCCGACGGACTTCGGGTGTGCCAGGGCGGTGTGGGCTCCAAGTGCCCTATGGGGTTGGGCGCCTGCCGCGCGGTTCATAGCCCGGCCATGCCGCGGCGGCCACCGCGCCGGCGTGGCGGGCTGTGCCGCAGCCCTGCCTGGGCGGCGTGCCGCAGCGCCGCCGGTGGAGGCAGGGACGCGTGCTCCGGGCACCATGTCCCTGCAATACACGTACTCGACGAAATGCCCAGAAGAGGCGGCAACGCAAGCCGCCGCCCGCTCGCAGCACCAGAGTGGAAGACAACGCTGACAGGTGGGACCACTTCCCTCCCGGCGGCGCCGGCCCCACTCGAAATTTCGAAATATAGTTTCGAATTCCTTCTGCTTGCCAAAGCCCAGCCGGTCTCCTTCTCCGCAGTTCGCCTCGGCCCGGTGCTGTTCCACCAATCCACCTCCTCCTCACCCGTCCACCCCGCCGCTGGCCGCTACGATGGCCGGCGCCGCAGCCTCCCCCGGTGCTGACCCCGCCGCCTCTGGGTGGAAGGTACGTACTCGCTCTTCGCCCCTGCTCTCTGTTTGGGTCGATTCCGAGCGCTTGGGTTGGGAAGTCGCGGCGCGGCACGGCCACGGTGCTGGTGGCGGCTCGCGGAATGGCTGATCTCCGGTGAAGCGGGCCCGTGGGGTAGTTTTGGTTGGCTTGCGACACCGGTGGCGGGAGTTGAGCCGCCGAATTAGCGGAGGCGGGGCGCGCGGGTTGAAATTTCTCTGGGTGGGGTGGGGTTGGGGTGGGTTGCGCTCGTCGGCGGCGAGCGTCCGGCCGAGTTGGGACGAGTCGTGGAGGAGGATGCTGCACTCGTAGGCGTCCACGAGTCACCCCAATTGGGACGGCGATCGCACTCGTGTAGTCACGCTCCGTGCTCTCTGTCGCACGCCTGCGCGTACGGGGAACGCGCCGGGTCGGCACGGGTGTTCGGCGGCTCCGTGATCGCCGGGCGCCGTTCGAGGTCAGGCTTCGTGTTCAGCGCTCCAGGCGCGGCGTTGTGAGACTTGCTTGCCGCTGCTGATGTCTGGGGAGAAGCTAGCGCGTGGTGGTGTGGCGTGGTGACAGACTGACAGTTAATCGTGTGGTTCGGTGCTACTTGAATTTTGGATTTGGCTGCCCAATCATTAATTCAAACGGAAACTGAAGATAACTATCACTTTCATTTCTGAATTTAAATCTTCCATTGAAGTATACTGCATCTCAGTTTGCTGTGCGCTTTGTATATGGGTTAGTCCTCTTCAAGAGTAAAGTGCACTGTGGGTACATGAACTTGTAGTGATGTGTCAAATAAGTTCATAAACTTAGAAACCGGACATCTAGCCCCTCGAACTTGCGAACCCGTTCACCCCAGGTCCAGTCCGGTTTTGCATGCCTTGCATGGTAATGTGCGCCCGCGATTTGCTACAGTAACCCCGGATTTGCTACCGTTACCGTGGTTTTGTTTTTCCTTTTCTAATTTATTTCGGATGAATCTTTGAAAAATCATAACTCTTCGATACAACATCGGATGAAGATGATTTTTATATGAAAATTGTAGCCCTCGACGAGATCTACAACTTTCTAGTTTTGAGTTTTTTCATTTGATGAAGTTAAGTTGTCCAAAAAAATTATATAAAAGTAGCACCATAATAATCACGTACTCCTGCTTGTCGCAATAGAAAATTAATATATTTTTCTGTCTGTTGTCAAATGAAGACACTTGTATACTAAAATTTTAGTACTCTAAAAGATCTAGATTCTTAGAGTTTTAAGTTTTTATATTTGAAGTTGTTAAAATGCCGATAAAACAGTATAAAGCAGCATATTAAGTACGCAAAAGACGTTGAGGCTTTATACTATTTTATCAACATCTTAACAACTTTAAATGTAAAAACTCAAAACTACAAGAATCTAGATCGTTAAAAGTGTTAAAATTTTGGTTGCACTCATAACTGTTTGCTGTCTGATGCTTGCAAGTATCTGAATATGATGCCATGTTTTTCAGGTTTGGCTTCGTGCTAAGGCCCAGAGCTCCTTCGACGCACTCACCACAAAAGACTACGAGCGTGGGAAGACTCCCGTGCAGATCAAGCATAGCAGGAGGGCGAAGCTTGGAGGCTATGTTTCCATTTGCATGTTAGGCTTAGGAACAATGCACAGGGGAGGTGCTCAGAAGCTTTTGGAGCACATGAATCAGGGCACGGGTAACAAGGAATTGGCAAACAACTGTGTCCGATTCCTCACTTTCTGCTACCTGCTTGGCCTCACCGCTGGTTCTCTCCACACCACCGCCCCCTGGGCAGTTTCTTTGCTGGACTTGGAGCCTGGCAGTCCCTCCTCTTCCTACTGGCTCTACTCCATCTTGAAACAAGAAAGTACCATATGCAAGTTATTCATTCTACTTGAGTGCTTTGTTGGTCAGTTTGTACTGGTCCCAAGCTGCTCAGGATCCACTGGTGAGTGTGTAGTGAATTTGGATATAAGTATGCAAATAAGCTAGATACTAGTAATAACTCTGTCTTTGTATGCAGATTTTGCATGCTGTTGGCAAAGTTATCATATCATCTGTGTACCTCCTTTTGTACCTGATAAGGTTGATAAATCGTGAAGTATAGTTTCATAATGATATTTCTTCTTTTTTCTACTTTTGAATGCTTAATGTCTCTTCAGCGTGTCATCAGATGGTTCTGATCCAAGTGTGCTTTTGGAAGCTTGTTTCACAAGGTCCTTTGCTCTGCAAACCCAAGGTAAGAAACGAATTTTCTTTTAGTGATTTATGCCTCATATTGATTATCGCATAACAATTTGTTACCTTGATTTTCGTTATAGGAACATGCTTCCACAAATTAATCGCCAGCGAGACTCCTAGGCCCCTGCAGTTCACGGTACAGTGCGTTGATGTTACAAACAGTAATTGATACTATGTTAATTTGATAATTAGATGGCTTATTTCTTCACCTGATTCCTTTGTATTTGACAATCGGATGACTAACTTGATATTTTGTCTGATAGGCTCATAATGCACATCTACAATATATGGTGGCCTAAGGACAAGACTGAGTGGTGGAGATCCCAAACGAGCCATCCCATTGGCTAAGAGGGGCAAATGTTTTCTTTTTTCCGTTTGACTCCTGTGAAAACCTGAAAATGGTAGTCAATTTCCAGGGATGGATGTAAAGAGTAACTCTGAAATTTACTGGTTGTAGACAGGTGCTACAGTTTCTTTTGTTGAGGAAAACTAGGGAGGTAATAGCTTTAAAAAAAATCTAGGGAGGTGCTCTGCCTTCTCATTTCAGATTAGAGTACAAGTAATTGTTCTGTAGAGGTGCATATTGTCCGACTATTCTTTGTGTTGTTTGCTCTTTTTGTTATAGAATGTGTTGGTTCCACTCCTTCCTAAGGAGCAGTCACATATTTTAAATTGGGTTGTCTTTGTTCTAGCTTCAGGTTGTGTTGCTGATAATTTCCTGGCCACCATATCGTCAGGTATTCTATCTATTCATGTTCGGTTAACTGACCTGGGCTGCTATATATCTTCTGCCAAATCTCCTGTGCAAAATGCAATCATGTGCGGTATCATTTCTCCATTAGTGCTCCTGTGCAAAATGCAATCATGTGCGGTATCATTTCTCCATTAGTGTTGCATAGCGCTTTCAGCTCTGTGGGCGTTGTGTGCCTTGCAATGTGTAGCTTCAAGCATCTTGAGCCAGGGTCCCATTCGGGCCATTGGAGGGCGCGCGTTCGCCGGAACTCGTTGGCGGTGAAGGTTTCTCTATTGTTCTTCTTTCTCACTTCTCTCCACTTCCTTCCATCTTTCTTTTTTCTTTCACACAAAACACTACACCACCCCGCCGGCGGGAGTCTCAACCACCGCCTGCAGCTGGCAGCAGCCTCGACACCGGCCATGCAGCCCACTACCAGCCCCTGCCCAAAAACCACCGCCACTGCCACTCGAGTTGCTGCTAGGGATGGCAATGGGGACCCGCAACCCGACAACCCGCGGGTAAAAACCTTATTAGGGTGCGGGTATGGCTATTTTTTACCCCCACGGGTCTCTTAATGGGTATTTTTCTCACCCATCGGGTATAGTGGGTGTGGGTACGTTCTTTCAGACCCAGACCCATTACCCGATGGGGCACCCGTTTAGCAAATGACAAGTGGACCCATCTTCTAAACCCTATGTATATAACGCTGATAACCCTAACCTACTCCCCCACCCAGCACCTTTGTTCCCAAATCCCATTCCCCCCAAGGCAGCCGCCAGCCCGCCGCAAGGGGCAGGTCACGGCTCGACTGTGCCCCACGGCCCGCGCGCCCGACGCTCACCAAGCAGCTGCCAGAGCCAGGCCGCCCGCTCGGCTGTGCCCCCCCTCCCGGCGCGCATGCGACGCGCCGCCGCCGCCCTGCCCTCCTCCCATTCTACTCCTGCCTGTAGCCTGCTGCCTCGAATGGTGTCGGTGCTTGGGGCCGGAAGCTCGAGCGCGCTGGTGGCAAAATAAGGGGCACCGGGATCCAACTTGCTATCGGTGCCGGGCTCCAGCTCGCCGCCTATGCCCCTGCAAATCTAGGTCAGCAACAGTGGCTCCTCACCGAAATAGGGGTGGGTCAACCGATGGGTACCCGTTATCCATGCGGGTGACGGGTACGGGGTGAAATTGAGACCCGAGATGGGTGACGGGTCAGGTGGTGGGGAATTTCAACCTAGGGGGGGCAGGTACGTTCTCTGTCCCCTACCGAGTTTCTTACCCAATGTCATCCCTAGTTGCCGCCCCCACTACCGACCCCTCCCATCATATGTCGCCAACGACTCAGCCGGCACCGCCGCCAGCCAGCCTCACCGCCTACTAAAGCGCATCTAGGCCCGTAGATGCATATGGTAAGTTTCGGAGATTAATGACAACCATATGCGACTAACATGTGTTTTGAAGAAAATATCTTTTACAAGTTAAGTCACATGAAATGTGAAATGAGACCCCCCCTCAATTATAATAATCATGCATGCCAATGACTCAGTTTATTAAGATTAAGGATCTTTCTAGTATCAAGTGTCTCAAGGAGATGAAGGACACTTGATTTAGTTGAGGATTTATAATTTTTAGTTCTTGACTGTACTATTAAGGGGAGTTATTGAGTTAGTAGCTTGACCTAGATTAAGTTGGATTTAGAAATCTAGCACACCTGCACAAACTCAGTTCAAGATAGCTTAAAGAAACCGAAACAATACTTGGAGGAAGAAAAACTCGAAGAAAAAAACAACTCCAAGTCAATTAAGTAGAAAACAAGAAAAAACAGTTGCACCGGTTAAACTGACACCAAGCCGTCGGTTCATCCGAGGGGCATCGGTTAATTACACCGATGCACTATCACCGGAGCAATGTTCAGTGCAGATGAACCCAAGGCAGAAAAAAAACTCTTCAGCACCGGTTTAATCGATGGTCCGGAAACATGCATTGGTGTATTGACCATACTATTACTTAGAGAGCATGTTTTCTGGAATCAAAATTGGCTTCAACATCGGTTTAACCGATGGTGTCAAGAGAGACATCGGTGCATTCAATATACTATTACTCAGAGAGCATGTTCTAGTCGAACCAAAAAATCCTTCAGCACTGGTTTAACTGATGCTCCATCGGAGTATGCGTTGGTACAATGAGCTTGGAGAACTGAGTGTAGCAATTGTGATTGAGCTTAACTGGTTTAACTGATGCTCCAAATAGTAGCCGTTGGAGAACTGAGTGTAGCAATTGTGCTTGAGCTTGGAGCCAACTTAGTGTGGGTCAAGTGAAGGCTTGAGAGCTTGTTACTCTTGGTGTTTGACGGCACCAAGACGGTCTTGGTCACTCGGAGGTTCTCGGTGAGCTCTTGGAGTTTATGGGAGCCCCAAGAAGAGAAGATTGTACACTGTATGAAGCTCGCCGTTCCAGAAATGGAGAAGGAGCATTCTTGCTGAAAACTTGCTTCTTCTTGGGGCAAAGGAGCAAAACCCTTAGTGGGTGCTCCAACATGGACTAGGGGGGAGCGTTGACTCCTCGATACCACAGGAAAAAATTGAGTTGTCTCGTGTTCCTTGCATTTACATTCTAGCATTTCAATTTGCTTGTATTTGCTCTTGCTTTTGCTTGCTTGTTCCTTGACTAGATCTCTTACATGCTAGTGTGATCTTTTAACTAGGTTGTTCTCTTGCTAGTGATCTCAACTAGGCAAAATGAGTATGTTAGTATGTTTACCAACTTAAGGTTCTATTGTTAGTGTGCTCTAGTTGATAGAAACAAAATTATTAGATTGGGAAACACTAGCGCTAGGTTAAGGACTTGATAAAAATTGAAAAAGTCTCAATTCAATGTAACACCTCGGTGTTAATTTTGACGCTAACATTGTGCTTAATCGCTAATCGAGGCTAATCACCATCATTAGCGTTAACCGAGTCCGCGCGTTAAACATTGTTTAGCCGTGTTCGTCTACGTTTTTCTCCTTGATCCGAGCCTCAAATCAATTTCCGCCCAAAACGAAAGTTGTAGATCTTTTAATCCTCTACAACTTTTATTTTGGCCAAATTTCAAGTTGTTATATGAAATTTGGAGTTTGATTTGGTCAAAAATCGAGTCAGAAATTGTCAAACGAGTGAGCAGTGGAGCTGCAGTGCTCGGCACTGTGCACGCCCGCGCCCATCCCAGCGACTGAACGCCGGCGAGCGACTCCACGCGTCGTCCATCCCGGCGATCCTCGTTGTCCGGGCGCCGCTCTAATCGTCGCGTGTGCCCTCGAAGCTTCCAGTTTCTCCGTTCCCCTTCCTCGCACCGCGAGCGGACCGAGCGAACCCTAGCTCGTCGCGCCGGCCGTCGTTCATCATCCTGCCGGCCACGGCTCACCGCCCCGCCTCGATTCGTCGCACCCCGAGCTGCGCAGCCTCGTCGTCCACCCACTCCGACCCTCCACGAGCGCGACCGTGCACAAACCCGACCGAAATCAAGCTCAGACCGCCGCTCACCATCACCGTCCGCCGCTGGAGCTTTGCCCCTCCCGTCGACGACCCCCTTCCGGCCTTCCTTCGCGCAAAACGAATCCCCGGTGAGCTTCCCCGCAACCTGCTCTCGCTCCCCGACCCTCTTCCCACCCTAATCCGCGGCCGCCGCCGCCGAATCGCAGTTGTGCCGCCCGCGGAACGCACCGCCCGCCGCGCGCCTGCCGCCGGCTCTCCATGCTCCAGCCCGCGCGCCGCTCCCGCGCGCCCTAGGGCCGCCGGGACCCGCTGCACGCGGTGCCGCCCGCCTCCGCCATCGACCGGCCCTATCCGGGCCGGAACACCACGCGCCGCCGCCGCCGTGGCCTTGCGCCGCCGCGAGCCGCCGCCGCCCTTGGCCCTGTGCCTCCCCGCGAGCCGCCTGCCACCCAGCACCCCGGCCGCCCTGGGCCTCGCCTGCAGCCCCGCCGCACCGCCGCCGGTCGGCCCCGCCGGCGGGGAGCGCCGCCGCGGCTGCCTGGCCGCCGCGGCTGCCTGGCCGCCGCGCCGGCCGCCTGGCCGCCGCGCCGGCCGCCTGTGCGGCACAAAGCAGAGGAGTGGGGGGTGGGCTGGGCCACTGGCAAGTGGGCCCGGCAGTCAGCCCCCCCCCCCACTCCCCCCACTCTTTTATGTTTTCCAATTTGTGTTTTTATTCTATTTTTGGCTGAAAGTTCATGATTGTGTAATAATTCACAGAAAAATGCGAAAAATGCCAAACAAATTTTGTTAGGTTTCTAAAATCTTGATCTTCAGAGGAAAAATGCTTAAGCATGCATTTTACCATTGTTACCACTGTTAATATTTTGTTTTGTGCTTGAGCTAGTTTATTTATTACCATTTATTTTTGTTGCTCTAAAAATTGTGAAAAATTTGCAGTGGCTTAGTTCTTGCGTGTATAGTTCACTGAAAAAGTTTCAGGTGCATGTTCTATGTGCAAGTGTGTGGATCTATTTGTTGTTTAATTGCTTTTCTAGGGTTAAGATAAATGCTTTCGATCGTCGTTAAATGTTAGAAAATTTTGTGAGGCATGCTTTACTACTTTCACGTTACGCTGATTAATTATGCTGCTAGATCATGTATGCAAGTTAGGGTTTTGCTTATAGTTAGCCCCTAGCTTTACTCTTTTCTTTATTTAAATGTTGTCAGTTGTTTGTCTCTTGCATGCGAAACAAGCCTCTATTTTAATCCCTGCTACCCCAAGCAAGTTAGTAGTTGTTTTTCGAAGGGAACACTTCAGGCTAATTTGAGTTAATCTTTGCATCGCATCGTAAGTGCTCATGCTTTGCACTGTGTCCTAATTGTTGCATGGCATATTTTTTTTTATTCGTGTAGACGCCGCGAACGAAGTCGCCTACGAGTTGATCGCTGAGCCGGTCCTGGAGCCACGAGCAGAAGAGTCGCACGCCATTGAGCCCGCGCCAGAAGATTTCGTTAACCCCGCTGACCTGCAAGGAAAGCCCCAGAGCATAACCATAATTTAAATTATTCAATGTTTATTTAAGTATTTGTGCATTTAGGTTCTAGGAGTTGAATGGAACCATAGTATGCATGTTTTCCCTAGGTACCGTGGGCCTATACTAGTATGCAGGTGTCGATAGAAATGCTCTGCTAAATAGGATTTCGGTAGAAGTCGAGTGATTACTGTCACTCGCGAGTTTAGGATCTTGATCTTAGCTTTGGCTTTGAAGTGAATTGTTGAGTAAAGAGAAATGGAGACCGGGCGGAAATGAGCTGGATTAATGGTATAGAATGATGAAAAGAAATCTCCGCCTGTGTCGATTGAGGACCGTTCCGTTGTTGGCAGTGTTGATCGAGGATTGAACAGTACTAACCACATACCGGAAGTAGGAGTTAGTCGAAACCGGTAAGCTGTGTACCACCTTACAGCGGTGATTTGAATTCCGTCATGCTACGCTGGGCGTGGGAGTTGGCGGGTGTTGGATAGGATGCCACCTCCGGGTTCTCTTGGAGTTCACCGCGAGGTGCCCATCACCTGGGTTTTAGCAGGCGTAGTTCAGATGCCGTGGTAATGTGGAAACAGTTGACGCGCGTGGCCCGACGGGGCTTACATGTGTCGTGTGAGTTAGGTCCACCTTGCAAGGTTAAATCGGATCGATTCGCCGTGACTCGCGGTTATGAGAGCCTTGATCTATTTGTCACATCGTAGTAAAGATTTGGAATGATGATGATATAATGATGACACTCTGTAAAGATTGATATGATCAACCATGCTTGCTCTAGATGTTAGGCAAATCTAGTTGGCACTTAATAAACTTAAATTGAGCTAAAATATTGAAAGTAAGGATTCTTTAGTAGTAGCCTTTCAGCAAAACAAACTCCAGAGCCAAAAAGCTTTGCATGTCTAGATAATGGGCTAAGTATACCCAAAGTCGGGTAAGCCTTGCTGAGTATTAGTATACTCAGGGTTGTTGTTGAAACCTTTTAAGCAGGTTGTGTTCCCGCTGACTTCGAGGAGGTCTGTGCGTCCTGGATTGGACAGTCGCTTCCTCCGGGTGGGACCGTCGAGTGGGCCCCATCTTCCCCGTGAAGATTGGGCAGGTTGGCATCACATCGGTGGGCAGGATGTGGAGCTCACCCTTTTATCGTCGTCGTGGCTATCGTATTGTATTTCGAACTCAGTTTTAAACTTCTGTTGTGTTTTAAACTCTGTCGCTTATACTAAGACCTTTATGTAAAACCTGTGTTGTAATTTATTTTGAAGATTTCTGTGTGCTGGTAACACCTGTGCTCGTCTTCGTACGGGTCTAAGTGCAATTGTGATCCTGGAGTACAGTAGTTTAATCGGGATTTTACCCGACAGCCTGTCAGGTTACATCGTTTTAAGTGCACAGTAACTGGATTAAGTATTAAGATGATGGTTAGTGCATTTAAGCCGGTTTAATTTGGAGACGGTGCTGCTACAGCTGGCATCAGAGCTCTAAATTGCACTGGGGTGTTTACTGGTGTGCTTAATTACGTTAAAGTAACTCCTACCTTGCAACGATTTCGGGTTTTTCGAAAAGTTGACGCTAGATGCGCTAAGGAATAGGATAGATAGTTCGTATGCCCTAATTATGTTATATAAGTAAGGTGGCAACTAAGTATCTATTTTATTCCAGCACTTCCAGCTTTTACTTTTTGTTAAACCTTACTTCTGTAACGACGCACCTACGCTAAGGTAAGCAAGGTAAGCATTCTTGGTAGTCCTTTAGAATAGCCCACGTGTTTCATACGTGCGCGGGTTCCGTATGATGAGCATACGAGGAGGTGATAAGGCTCAATTCAAACGAACCTGTCGCTATCTGTCGCCTGATATGGAGTGCGGATTTCATGCCGTGTGATTGTGATCACGGCCATTTCGTAAGGCAATGTTACGAGATGTAAACCTGTCATGCGGTTGGCCATGACCGTGACCCTTGGGACACGTCTACCCTTGGATGTCCCATAAGGCGAGTGTACGGGAAGTGAATACGTTGTTATGACGTATGCAGCGCTGCCCATTCAGCGTCGAACGTCTGGGTGCCATCTCTATAGTGGATGGTAATGTATGTGTGAATATGTGGGAAACTGCATATGCGTTACCCGTGTGGCGTAGAACACATGGGGGCCGTTCGTGTGTGCTGGCACGAAGGGTCCAGAAGTGGATATTTATATCTGTCTCTGTGTTCTTCTGCAGGAAACTAACCATGTAAGCGCATTATAAAATCCTTGATCGTAGGAACGACTAGTCTATATATAGGGAGAGTACGTAATTGTGCCACCGATTGTTCTCGTATACCATATTTTGGTACTTGCTTGGTCGAGAAACGATAGAACGTGCTTGCATCATCTCATCTTGGGTTGGTTGATCACCTTGCTTGTTACATTGTTTTACTAAACTGTGTTGTTTTTACCTGAATGTCTTCCTAGGTTTGTGTTGTGGTAGTAGGCCAACGTAATCTGCTAGTTTGATCTTCAGTTGGTAAGGTCTTTTGTAAGTTAGGGGTTTCGAGCTTTGTGAGAACCTTACCAGTAGTCTAGCTTGTCGTTCAAATCCAAACTCTGGATCTGTACCTTGAATCTATTCCAGCAAAAGTGTTATTGCTTTCTCTTTTGGCTGTCTAAACTTTGATGTCGGTCAACAAAACCTTTCGATCCATGGTCCAATGAATCTTCTAGTATCTCTCAATGTTGGGCATTTTGATTCCAACATTGAAATTGTGTGCCTTCGTTCTTGCTCAGTTAATTTTTGGAGAAATTACAAAGATTTTTGATAATGATAACTTTTGAGTAGAGTCATTGTAACATCCTGCATCACCTTATTGGTCAGTGCATTGTGTCGCATCATGATCGGGAATGCGTAGGCTGACTAACGGGTATGCGTCCGAGTACACTTCGGGTGTCTTCGGTTTCGTTAATTTATCTTGCTATTGGCACTGTTGGGTTGCTACAATCGATTCCTCTTGCAGTTGTGTTTTGTTACATAACCCTGATGCCGCGACGGAACCTAGGGTCTCATGTGTGCCGCAGCCACATGATTGAGCCACTAGGAGCGCGCTGGTGCCAAGGTATATGTGACATAACTCATTGCAATCCCCTTTTATGCAACCTTACTAGTGTCCTAACTTCTAATCCCTCTCAAGGGTATAGGGTTAACGAGAGGTTAGCCTCGCGCAAGAGAACGGTCCTAAGATGCGTGTTGTTTTGTGTGCATTGCAAACTCATGCGTGTATGCATCATATTTTATGCACCTCCTATATGCATAAAACATGGGCATCATCATCTTTGCACCATGGTGTATGCATCATTGGGCCAGCATCATAACTAATGCATCAATTCATATGCACCATTCCATTGTGCATGGAATATTTTATCATCATGTTGCACCAGCATTGCAATCATGCATTCCAGGAGTGCATCATTATCCGAGCCATCAAGCATTTGCACTATGGGTGAACCATTTTATCTTTATTCTGTGGTATGGTGGCATTGTACTGGCATAAAGAAGCATGTTTTGTGTAATTCATCAGATAATATAATCCTGAGCAAGGATATTCCGAAAACACCTCCTAAACCATCCTTCCGTTTTACCCTCACTTGTTATTCATGAGCCTTGTGATGAATCTCAATGACATTTGCTCTCCTCGTGTTGCGATCTCTGCACTGCGAGGGCTTGATTACCTTGTCTCAGCATCATTCCTTGCTTTGTTTGACCTTTTCTTCTTGAACAGAAAATCTTACATCACTCAATTATCTATTCTACTCGAAGAGTCTCGCAAGAATTGAGTCCGGATGTTTCTTAAAATCATCGTCGTCATCAGGAGGCGTCCCTGACTGCATGTAAAGAATGATACTGTGTAATGCAAATCTCCTTTTCTCCTTTAGTGTCAAAATCGTTCCGTTGTAAATCACGTCATTGCTTTATCAGGTATGTCTCTGGAATTTACATCAGTTTTGTTCTAGGTGTCTGCTGGTTTCGTTTATAGCTCCCGTAGGTTCCTGAATGGTTAGCGGACTTGATCTCATGTTACTGTCCAACCGGACCGAATCCCCTGTTGATCAGTAATCAGGTAATCTCATCGGTGGACAGAAGCTGTATGTGAAGCTTAAGCAAGAATCTTATTTCCTGCAGTCTGTGGCAGCTAATCCCTATTGCTCTCATGTTATGCCCCATTTTTGGATCACCTCCTTGCTATCCCTTCGTCTTGTAATGCTTATACATGCACGATCTGTATGTGCTACAAGAGATTCTCGTTGGAAGTATGCCTGACGGCGCCGCAATGAAACCAAGAGCCTACTCTGAGCAATCAACACATGCTTGTACTACTCGACACACGCTGGTATGGAGATTGCTGATTACGATCCCTTATACCACTGTGTCGGTGTGATATCTCCTCATGGGCATTTCCCGCATCTATCGTTCGCCGTTTTGCCTAGAAATCTCTATACCGGACCTAAATCTAGTGAGTCTTTCTTCCGAAGTTACCAAGGGGATTGATCTTTCAAAGAACTACTAATGGACGAAAATGCTAGAAGACTACAAGATGTGGTAGACAAAGGACCTTGGTTAATTTACCGAGATGATCAACTAGCTGGAGCTAAGGTATTCTCAAAAATAGATCCACGATCTGGTTATCATCAAATCAAAATCGGACCGGTGGGTATACCAAAAACAGCATTCTCCACTCGTTATGGTCTTTATGAGTATTTGGTCATGTCCTTTGGATTAACCAATGCTCCAGCCTACTTCATGTATCTCATGAATTCGGTGTTCATGCCAGAGCTGGATAAATTCGTCATGGTATTCATTGATGATATCTTAATCTATTCCAAGACAGAAGAAGAACATGCTCAGCATCTTCATATAGTACTCCAGCGTCTTAGGGAACATCAGCTATATGCTAAAATCAGCAAGTGCGAATTTTGGCTAGAGGAAGTTTATTTCACCTTAGTAGGAAATTCTGATTTTGGACTGTATGTGTAACCTTGAGTTCCCTAAACCACCTTGCTTAATTTGGGCTAGAAACTCGTGTATGCAATGCTGTGTGTAGCTATTTATGTGTATGAGGTTGGTGTGGGTCCTCCTGAAATAGAAGTTGTCCTACTGCTAAAGATGTCTCCACTTTATTCTATTTCTTAGGTGAATAATGGAGTATGCAGCGGCAAGTAGTAAGAAGGACCCTGGTCAGGGGCACATCAACCTTCTACCCTCTGACGTCGTGATAACCGAAGCACCAATGAGGCAATTTGAGTCTTGCCACTATTGCAGGATGTACGACCGCCCTTGTCTACGAAGCAGCTCCAAAGAAAAGAAAAGTGAGCACAGCGAAGTACTTGAAGAATATACTAACCCCAGACCGGAAATAAATTGGAAGCAAGAAAAGACGCAGAATGTTTATTCGGACTCCTTAATGCCACCATCGCGACTTCCGATGGGACTTAAAGATCACCAGGTAGATTGTCGGACTCCCAAGCTCGGCGCAGGCAGCATAGACTTGAGTGGATGGGAAATTACATGCACAGAATTCTCTCCACGTGGTAGAAGGCAAGTTAGGAGTACTACTGATGTCGACCCAGCTATAAGAGCAAGAACTCGTTCACCTGTTCGGAGATCAATGAGGTCAAAGAAGAAATGTCGTTGCACCGGATGTCAACCTTGTTTCAAGTGTGGCGAATACGGCCATTTTATTCGGGACTGCCGTTCATTGACTTGGAAAGATCCACCGAATTCGGTTAACACCTCTAATAATCTAAACTAGGCAAGGATGCTATCTGATGTTCGCATGTCGGGAGGCGACTCAAGCCATCTACTTCGGGTGTTAACTGCACAGTACGAACCACCTACACAAGGTCAGAGGTCAAATAAGCAATGCGATAGAAACAAGTCCAGCACGTGGTACCATCGAGAAGGGGTGGTTCACACTGAATGCGCTACACCTAAGAAAGATTCTGAAGGTAAGTCAGTTGGGGAAGGTAATTTTTGGATAGTGCTAATATTCTGGGTTAATGAACATCTTCCCTCCTTATCGGTCACTTACGCGTGTGAATCTCGGGACGAGATTCCTTTAAGGGGGGAAGGCTGTAACACCCCGGTGTTAATTTTGACGCTAACATTGTGCTTAATCGCTAATCGAGGCTAATCACCGTCATTACCGTTAACCGAGTCCGCGCGTTAAACATTGTTTAGCCGTGTTCGTCTACGTTTTTCTCCTTGATCCGAGCCTCAAATCAATTTCCGCTCAAAACGAAAGTTGTAGATCTTTTAATCCTCTACAACTTTTATTTTGGCCAAATTTCAAGTTGTTATATGAAATTTGGAGTTTGATTTGGTCAAAAATCGAGTCAGAAATTGTCAAACGAGTGAGCAGTGGAGCTGCAGTGCTCGGCACTGTGCACGCCCGCGCCCATCCCGGCGACTGAACGCCGGCGAGCAACTCCACGCGTCGTCCATCCTGGCGATCCTCGTTGTCCGGGCACCGCTCTTATCGTCGCGTGTGCCCTCGAAGCTTCCAGTTTCCCCGTTCCCCTTCCTCGCACCGCGAGCGGACCGAGCGAACCCTAGCTCGTCGCGCCGGCCGTCGTTCATCATCCTGTCGGCCACGGCTCGCCGCCCCGCCTCGATTCGTCGCACCCCGAGCTGCGTAGCCTCGTCGTCCACCCACTCCGACCCTCCACGAGCGTGACCGTGCATAAACCCGGCCGAAATAAAGCTCAGACCGCTGCTCGCCATCACCGTCCGCCGCCGGAGCTTCGCCCCTCCCGTCGACGACCCCCTTCCGGCCTTCCTTCGCGCAAAACGAATCCCCGATGAGCTTCCCCGCAACCTGCTCTCGCTCCCCGACCCTCTTCCCACCCTAATCCGCGGCCGCCGCCGCCGAATCGCCGTTGCGCCGCCGCGGAACGCGCCGCCCGCCGCGCGCGCACGCCGCCGGCTCTCCCTGCTCCAGCCCGCGCGCCGCTCCCGCGCGCCCTAGGGCCGCCGGGACCCGCTGCACGCGGTGCCGCCCCCCTCCGCCATCGACCGGCCCTATCCGGGCCGGAACACCACGCACCGCTGCCGCGAGCCGCCGCCGCACTTGGCCCTGTGCCTCCCCGCGAACCGCCTGCCACCGAGCACCCCGGCCGCCCTGGGCCTCGCCTGCAGCCCCGCCGCACCGGCGACGGTCGGCCCCGCCGGCGGGGAGCGCCGCCACGGCTGCCTGGCTGCCGCGCCGGCCGCCTGTGCGGCACAAAGCAGAGGAGTGGGGGGTGGGCTGGGCCACTGGCAAGTGGGCCCGGCAGTCAGCCCCCCCCCACTCCCCCCACTCTTTTATGTTTTCCAATTTGTGTTTTTATTCTATTTTTGGCTGAAAGTTCATGATTGTGTAATAATTCACAGAAAAATGCGAAAAATGCCAAACAAATTTTGTTAGGTTTCTAAAATCTTGATCTTCAGAGGAAAAATGCTTAAGCATGCATTTTACCATTGTTACCACTGTTAATATTTTGTTTTGTGCTTGAGCTAGTTTATTTATTACCATTTATTTTTGTTGCTCTAAAAATTGTGAAAAATTTGCAGTGGCTTAGTTCTTGCGTGTATAGTTCACTGAAAAAGTTTCAGGTGCATGTTCTATGTGCAAGTGTGTGGATCTATTTGTTGTTTAATTGCTTTTCTAGGGTTAAGATAAATGCTTTCGATCGTCGTTAAATGTTAGAAAATTTTGTGAGGCATGCTTTACTACTTTCACGTTACGCTGATTAATTGTGCTGCTAGATCATGTATGCAAGTTAGGGTTTTGCTTATAGTTAGCCCCTAGCTTTACTCTTTTCTTTATTTAAATGTTGTCAGTTGTTTGTCTCTTGCATGCGAAACAAGCCTCTATTTTAATCCCTGCTACCCCAAGCAAGTTAGTAGTTGTTTTTCGAAGGGAACACTTCAGGCTAATTTGAGTTAATCTTTGCATCGCATCGTAAGTGCTCATGCTTTGCACTGTGTCCTAATTGTTGCATGGCATATTTTTTTTTATTCGTGTAGACGCCGCGAACGAAGTCGCCTACGAGTTGATCGCTGAGCCGGTCCAGGAGCCACGAGCAGAAGAGTCGCACGCCGTTGAGCCCGCGCCAGAAGATTTCGTTAACCCCGCTGACCTGCAAGGAAAGCCCCAGAGCATAACCATAATTTAAATTATTCAATGTTTATTTAAGTATTTGTGCATTTAGGTTCTAGGAGTTGAATGGAACCATAGTATGCATGTTTTCCCTAGGTACCGTGGGCCTATACTAGTATGCAGGTGTCGATAGAAATGCTCTGCTAAATAGGATTTCGGTAGAAGTCGAGTGATTACTGTCACTCGCGAGTTTAGGATCTTGATCTTAGCTTTGGCTTTGAAGTGAATTGTTGAGTAAAGAGAAATGGAGACCGGGCGGAAATGAGCTGGATTAATGGTATAGAATGATGAAAAGAAATCTCCGCCTGTGTCGATTGAGGACCGTTCCGTTGTTGGCAGTGTTGATCGAGGATTGAACAGTACTAACCACATACCGGAAGTAGGAGTTAGTCGAAACCGGTAAGCTGTGTACCACCTTACAGCGGTGATTTGAATTCCGTCATGCTACGCTGGGCGTGGGAGTTGGCGGGTGTTGGATAGGATGCCACCTCCGGGTTCTCTTGGAGTTCACCGCGAGGTGCCCATCACCTGGGTTTTAGCAGGCGTAGTTCAGATGCCGTGGTAATGTGGAAACAGTTGACGCGCGTGGCCCGACGGGGCTTACATGTGTCGTGTGAGTTAGGTCCACCTTGCAAGGTTAAATCGGATCGATTCGCCGTGACTCGCGGTTATGAGAGCCTTGATCTCTTTGTCACATCGTAGTAAAGATTTGGAATGATGATGATATAATGATGACACTCTGTAAAGATTGATATGATCAACCATGCTTGCTCTAGATGTCAGGCAAATCTAGTTGGCACTTAATAAACTTAAATTGAGCTAAAATATTGAAAGTAAGGATTCTTTAGTAGTAGCCTTTCAGCAAAACAAACTCCAGAGCCAAAAAGCTTTGCATGTCTAGATAATGGGCTAAGTATACCCAAAGTCGGGTAAGCCTTGCTGAGTATTAGTATACTCAGGGTTGTTGTTGAAACCTTTTAAGCAGGTTGTGTTCCCGCTGACTTCGAGGAGGTCTGTGCGTCCTGGATTGGACAGTCGCTTCCTCCGGGTGGGACCGTCGAGTGGGCCCCGTCTTCCCCGTGAAGATTGGGCAGGTTGGCATCACATCGGTGGGCAGGATGTGGAGCTCATCCTTTTATCGTCGTCGTGGCTATCGTATTGTATTTCGAACTCAGTTTTAAACTTCCGCTGTGTTTTAAACTCTGTCGCTTGTACTAAGACTTTTATGTAAAACCTGTGTTGTAATTTATTTTGAAGATTTCTGTGTGCTGGTAACACCTGTGCTCGTCTTCGTACGGGTCTAAGTGCAATTGTGATCCTGGAGTACAGTAGTTTAATCGGGATTTTACCCGACAGCCTGTCAAGTTACACCGTTTTAAGTGCACAGTAACTGAATTAAGTATTAAGATGATGGTTAGTGCATTTAAGCCGGTTTAATTTGGACGGTGCTGCTACATTCAACCTCCTTCTTGGGCCTCGATCGTTTCACATACACCCCTCCTCCTCTACCACCGGGCTTGCAGCCACCTGCAACCATCCCTCTAAAGCCGTCAGCTATTGGAACCTACCCCGCCTTGACCTCCGCCACCACCACCTCGAACTCCGCCCGCAGCCAACATCAGTGAGGGTAGTCCCTGCATTCCCCCATTGGATGCATGCTGAGCCCTTATATATGGGAGCATATCAGGTGCAAACCAATCCCTTCATGCAAACCATGCAAACTTCAATTTGAAACACCGAGGCGGTCAACTTAAGGAAAACGCCTCGGTTAATCCTACATTAACCGAGGTGGTTGCATTAGGACGTACCGCCTCGATTAATTTTTAATCGAGGTGGGCTGTAAAACGCAACCGCCTCGTTTAATGTATGATTAACCGAGGCAGTTCCCCGGCCGGCGGCCCGGCTACCATTAAGCGAGGCGGGCCGCCAGCCTACCTGCCTTCGAGGCAGTTTTAAAACGCCTCGGTTAATCAGATTTTGTAGTAGTGGGGGATGAGGCGGACGGCGAAGGGTGGCGGCCGCGGCGAGAAAGGAATCGACGCGGACGGACTTGTGGGGGATGATTTGCAAAAAAATAAAAAAGAGATTACTATGGCTAATGGCAGGCGGTTAAGTGCAAAATACACCCATGTCTTTCCCTAGCCATCAAATTAGCATCATGTGGTCTTGATTGAAAGTTTCCAAGTTTGCACAGCCCCCTGGTTTCCACCTGATACGCTGCCCGTTACTATTGATTACATGCACGTTAAAACTAAATTCTATACAATCCAAGATTGCGGTAATATTTCCTTAAAAAAGAACGGAAAGAAAAACAGTCATATATACCTGAGAAACTCGGATTTCTTCATTTGGAATATTGTGCCCTGAATTCTGCGAACATGGAAAATAATAGTGTAGCAGAAGAAGGTTTTTAAGCAATCAATGGGGAAAGGGGGGACTCATCAGATTCCGAAAATGTCAAGTGCATTCTATCAGTTGGAGCAGTATCTCTAGGGAAAAGCGGAGGGAAAAGATGGTGTGCCTCTAGGTGAAGTATCTCTAGGAAGATTCTATGATTGATTTTTTTTAACTACAGTACAAAACACTCACAACGCACGCACATTCAAAAACCATGTAAAATAAAATTATTCAATAATATGTATGCATGAGAAGGACGTGTATTTTAAAAAATCAATTAAGCAACTACAATTAGTATCACACGCATAAAAAATATTCAATAACAAAAACAAGTTAATCATACATATTATTGATGTTGAATTTCTGTAAACTCAGGACTCAACTACCTTCAAAAATAAAAATATTATTGAATATGAATACTTTAATTGATACATCTTTTATGAGATAATTTTCACGTATGCACACGCATGCACCATCCTACTTGACACTGGATGTGAACACAAGCGCGAACTTCGTGTGTCAGTGGACATGCTACGGACTCGATCAGACCCTACAACCTAAATGACTCAATAATGAACACACGCACTCACGCGCAACGATGCACGCCAGGCACACACCATGGCGTGGTTTATTATAACAGATCCATCCTCCAGCCTCAGACAACCACCATAACAGCCTTCCTGTGAGAGCACTTATACTGTTGTCTGACACATCCACCTCAATGAGCAGTGAAATTCAAGTACCCTGTTCAAGTATAGTGCAGTCAACAAACCATTATGATTCATAGAGTTCCATTCATCTACTCACAGATATAGTGAAATAAGCTTTCTTCTAATAGTTGTAGTTTAGGGATCGTGGCATACTGGCATTGTGCACATATTCCAACTCTAGGTAGAGCTACTCCAGCTGTATGGTAATGCTAAAACTACAGAATGTTCATGAAGATGTAGAGCATTTTGCATTTAATCCAATTCTTTTCTAGTGATATATATACCCATGGGAGTACAATTAAATTTTCTGCTTAAATAATGAAATTTATTGTTAGAAACTGATTATAAAAGTGATATGAAAGCAAGTAGATATACATTCCAATACCTTTCAGGAATGGAGTTTGTCCCCGGATCTGTTTGCTTTGATCAGAGCCCTCCAAATCATTATTATCCTAAAAAACACAATTCTGAAAAAAAACATGCAGACATTGCAGATTTCAAAATTTTATCAAAGAAATAAGAAAGTCTTACTTTTTTTGGCTTATTGTGAGGGACCACCTTATAATCAGCTCACATGGCGAACCAGGAAAGCCACGTTGACGATCCAACATTGATACCAACATTACCATTGGATGGTGTTTGGTGTGTTCTGTTCACTTAGTACCATAATTATCCTGAAAAGAGAATAAGTCACAAAAATGAGCGGGCCAGAAAGAAATTATAGTTTGCACATATGTCTAAATCTAAGTTAAACAGATGGCATTACCTAATAAGTGCGCTGTCAATACATTGACAGCTTTCAGTAGTATTTGATAAAAAAAATTGAAATGGATATAAACCTAGGGCTGTGGTGCGACTTCTGAAATTCTCAGCTGACGTAGTGAATCTGCAACACGGTTATTGACATACATGGCTTTCCCTAGACCCTGGTGCTCAATTAGTGAAATGCATTATAACTGAAGTTCATATAATTTTGGTTATGTTATAAATGGTGGTTGGCTACCTTGTGTTTTTTTTTCAAAAAAAAAACAAATCAAGCACCACATACTTTGCATTCTACATGAATGCTTTTGTGTTTTGCTCTACACAAATGTAATTGTATCTAGCTAAAACTTGCAAATTCAAATCTAACAGTTTTAATCAGCATAAGTCATGCCTCCATATTTTCAGTGTTAAAAGTTTGCTGCAGCTCACACCGTCCACCCCGCTCCAAAATGCAATAACATAATAGGTGGAAATACTTAGATGTATAACTCTGTAGCTTCTTGGGCACCCTGTGCTATGGCCAAAGTGGGTCTGAACCACTTCTAATCAAGTGTTTTTTTTTCATGAAATAATCCTCAAGTTGTGTACCCAAAACATCAAAGAAAAATAGAGATGTCATATCCAGGATTTTGGGATGGCCGAAGGAAACCTAAAGCCTGATAAATGAAAAGAATTATCCCCACATCCTCCATACTGTAACCACATCCTCCTAGTTCTAACCAAATTATATCTGATCAGCCGTACATGTCGTAACAACCTAACAGATATCTAACACCGAATGAAATAAGCAGTTTCAGTTTTGAATAAGGTGCAAATGGAATCAACAAAGGAAAAGATATTAATGCAAGTTTGTCTATCATCTATTTTTCAGTGAAAGGATAAATACAATTTTTATTTGTACAGTTTAAGAAATATTCATTTTTATAAGAGCAAACAACAACATTTGATTCAAGAAGACCTGCCACAGGCTTTGGGTATGGAGGTATTCTCTAACTCATCCTTTGCAAACACAGTCCATCAGGTTGACAACCATAGTGAATTAGAGAAACAATGATAGAAAGGTAACCGAGACTTTAGTTCAAATCAATATGTTGGGCTCCTTGATGTTGAACCTTTTTCATTTCATAATTGATTAATTATGACACATACGGAAAAATAGATTTCAAACAACTCATCACACAACCCATAAATGCATTACTAACCTTGATAGAAACATGTGCCTTTGATAATCTAACCCTTGCTCGACTCGATGCACCTAACAACAAATATGATGCACGTAACACCCAGTGCAGCATATGACCTGCTATCATTTAATAACCAATCTACATTCTTCATAAAAATAGGAAATTTCTTCACCTCTCATCTCCCAAAACGAACAGAGAGAAAGGTTCCAGATTAGAGTGAGCTGATGCAATTCATCCAAACCATGGAAGCTGGTAGTTATAATCGGTACTAATTCACAACTATTATGTAGGGGTCCTTTTTTATCAACTAACCTGGACAGGTAGTTTGTGCCTCTCAGCAATTTCTCGAAACATAAATGTTGTCCCAGCATTTGTAGAATAACGTTGGTTGGCATTATGCTTGATCACGGGTCGCCTTGCAATTTTGGTTGGTGGTTTTCCTCATGCTTGTCCTGGAAAATTAAATACAAATGATTAAGAACTGTTTTTCTATCTCAATGCATATATGTAAAATGTTATAAAAAGTAATTCTTACCATATAATTGGGGTGTAAAGCATGTGCCATGTCGGCAGACACCAGAAAGCTCCTCCGAATAGCTTTTGATATCAACTGAAAGTAAAAACAGTTTCTCATTTCCTATCACCAATTTGGAAACAAACTGATGTGAAAAGCTGCGAATACTGTGGTAGGGTGAAATAAAGAATAACAATTGTGAATGGGTGAGCACACAGTAGTGAGTACCTTGGAATTTGAAGAGTTAAAAGACCATGTGATTCTTGATAAAGCGTCCAACATGGCAGGGGAACCAGCTCCCTGAGCAGAATCAGACCCAACTTCCTTATGGTCAAAGAGCTACCATTCGCACGCCAGATACATGATCAAGTGATTGTTCAGCAGAAGTTGAGTCGATTAGGGCCTGAATAGTATCGGGGAAATAATTATATGATGATTTTATTTAAACAATGGAAATAAATAGTAATTTAGTAAAAAGAGCAAGCTCTCAACAATATAGAATTGGAAGTAAATGCAATGATAGAATCCTCGGAATCATACAAGTTTCAATGAACAACTATAATATTATAGAGAGGTTATTATCCAAAGAGAGTATAATGCTTAGAACACAAAAGGTATTCTAGCCTTAAACCATGCTAACTCATTCGATAACACTCAACAGTTACTTTTTTGTAAATAGAAAGGAATCATTTACTCGAACCAGTTACATATGAAAGGAGGAAACTTCCTTCTAAAAAGGAAAAGGAAGGAAAGAAAGGTGACAATATCAGTCAATGTTAAAGCATAGATTACAACTTAAAAAATATTCATGCTCAACAATATCAAAGGTTCCATTCTCCTCCAAAGGTTACTTTGATATAAGTTTCACTAACTGTTATCTGTAGTGTTTTTCTCCTTCCATCTTAAATTGCATAATGTTATAAGATGCATCTGAAACTCCTTATAAGTAATTACTACCTCTTATCACAAATAAGTACACCTAGATTTGTGTTAAGTCAAACCTTTCAACTTTGGCCACCAATATCTAAATTTTTATAAAGATTTACAACATAAGATTAACATTATTAGATTTATTATGAACAATATTTAATAATGTACAACTCTTTTCAAATATACTACCAGTCAAAGTTAAAATTTTGTCACTTAGGACAAACCTAGATGGACTTATATTTGTGATCAGAGTAAGTATTTGACGGGCTAGAAAGAAACCAACATCAAACAATGAAAGCACCAAAAATCATGAGATGTGGTAGCTAAATTAGTAACGTGGTAGCTTTAGGTAAACAGAATAGTGAGGCAGATCTTCAATGAACAAAATGACATACAAAGGCTGTCAAGCCATCCTGAAAAGATGAACTCTTTCATGGCACCTGCTATAACGCTTGGTTGAGTATCACAAAGTTGCAGTTCGAAGTCGCATATTTCATCAGGCTCACAGTTAGCCTCTTTAGTAATCAACTGCAACAAAAAATAAAATCAGTGGAACTTTCTTCATATCCCAAGGCTATTAATATGTATTTCTTATATGAGTTAGTTGAACTGTAAGTCTGTAACGGCAACAAGGAAGATACATGCAATAGTAATGGATGGTGCTTCGTGTTCTTATTCTCCGATGACTCTATTGGGCCATTTTCTTCCACTATTTTCTGCATTTCATTCTGCAAAAAGGAAAATAATTGATGATTTAGTACTTATGTTCAGCACCAAAAGATTTACCCTAAATTGATTTGTTGTAAAGACAAATATTCAGGACTAATTGCAGATCTTATACAAAAATTTGTATTTCAGCCAACGAACGACATAATCAAGAATTCATATTCACTATGGAATCAGATGATATAGTGCCTTCCTCTGAACTAACCCAACAGCCCAGCACTGATGTTGGTAACACATGTGTAGAGATTATAATGAGAAAATATCTGATTCTTGTCTGTGCATTCAAATTACCTTGATAGATGTAGCCAGCACTAGAACAAGATGACTCTGATTGTTAATCTTGCGACCTTCTGAGGAGATAGTCCTGTACATAATGTAAACAGGTGGATATACCCATTACTTAGTGTTACTGCAACAGACCACACCTTCATCCCGTAAGATCTGCATGATTACAAACAGTAACACGGATGAGATAATAAGCAACAGAAAATTTCTTTACTAACCTGTCAAGGTGAATAGCCAAAGTAGGGATCCTCAGGATCGGCTCTTGCACCTGTACAAGCGGGCTAGGGGCCTAATCAACTAGCGCAAAAGGAAACTCGGGGATCCAGGGTGCTCACCGAGGGCGCGGGGCGGACGGATTCGCGGCGCAGGGGACCGGCGGCGAGCTCAGGCGGAGGCGCGCGGACGGAGCTCGAAGGAGGGCTGCTGCTGGGCGTCTCCGGCTCCTGGGCCGCACGGATCGACGGTGGGTGGCACTGCGAAGCGATCCAGGGGGTCAGCGTGGCCAGAAATCAGGCCGGCGGCAAGAATTCGTGAGAGGAAAAGCTCACCGGCGGCGGCGGGTGGTTCCGCTCCGAGCTCCGGGTAGCGACGGCCGCTACTAGGGTTCTGGGGCGACTCTGGTGGCGGCGGATGGGAGGAAAGATGGAGGCTCAGGTCCCTTTTGTAGGGCGGCGGCTACCTTGGCGTGCGTGCCCGGTTTGGAAGGCCGGCTGGATCTCAGGCGAGGATCGCGGGCGGGCGTTGCGGGAGGAGGGAGACGGACCTGGCGAGCGGGCCCGGGCTGGCAGCGAGCGGGTGGAGCTGGCGTGTGGGGCCGGGCTGCAGCGGGGCGGGGAGGCGTCGCGCGATGCGGGCGACGCGCTGGCGTGCGGGCCCAGGGGAGCAGGCCGGCGCGACTGGGCTCGGGAAAGAGTGTGGGCGCGGGCTGGCTGAGGCGCTGGCTTGGGCTCGGGCCGGAGCTGCTGAGCGCGCGCGGGGCGACGCGGGCGCAGGCCGGGATGGAACCGGGCCGAGTGAGAGCGGGCGACGCGGGCCGAGCGGGGTGCGGGCGGAGCGCTGGGCCGCGCGCTTGGGCCGAGCGAACTGGGCCGCGGGGAGCTGGGTCGGGCTGAGAGGGTTTTGGGTTTTCTGGGCGTTGGGCTTTCTATTTTCCTTTTCTATTTCCTATTCTTCTCATTTCTAAATCTAATTCAAACAAAGTTTGAATTCAAATATGGATTTGAATTCAAACCACACTCAAATAAAAGTATGCACCAGCATGAATGCAACACAAAAATTAAACCTATGATAAATTTTAATTACTTAATGGAACAAAATTAGATTAAAATGCCAACTAAACACAATAAACCTTAGAAATTTAAATAAAGCCAATTAAATTTATTGAAAAATACTGAAATTTAAATTAGGGTGTTACAGACCCTACCCCCTTAAAGAAATCTCGTCCCCGAGATTTAGCTGGGCTGGCTAGCAAAGAGATCTGGATAGGTCTTCCTCAACTCATCTTCTCGCTCCCATGTAGCCTCAGCTTCACTGTGGTGACTCCACTGAACTCTGCACATCTTGATGCGCTTGTTCCGAGTAACCCTCTCTGATGTCTCCAGAATTTTCACCGGATGCTCAGTATAAGTCAGATCCTCCTGGACATCTACTCCATCCAGGGGTGCCTGCTCCTCGGGTACTCGCAGACACCTCTTCAGCTGAGATATATGGAAGACATCGTGAACTCCTGAGAGGCTGAGAGGTAACTCCAGGCGATAAGCAACTTCGCCTTTCCGCTCTAGCACCTTGAATGGCCCCACATACCGAGGTGCTAACTTCCCTTTGACATTGAATCTGCGGATTCCTCTCATCGGAGACACCTTCAGATACACATAATCACCGACACTGAAAGTCAGGTCTCTCCGCTTGCCATCAGCATAGCTCTTCTGTCTGCTCTGTGCAATCCTCAGATTTTCTCGCACAGCCTGAACCATCTGCTCTGCATCATCTATGATCTCAGGGCCGAAGAGCTGCTTTTCACCAATCTGATCCCAATAGAGAGGAGTCCTGCACTTTCTGCCATACAATGCCTCGAAGGGAGACTTCTTCAGACTGGCCTGATAGTTGTTGTTATATGAGAACTCAGCAAATGACAGGCACTTATCCCAACTAGTACCATACTGAATAGCACAAGCTCTCAGCATATCCTCCAACACTTGGTTGGTCCTCTCTGTCTGCCCATCTGTCTGAGGGTGATAAGCCGTACTGAAGCGCAGTTTCGTATCCAGAGAGTCATGGAGCTGCTCCCAGAACCGAGAAGTGAACTGAGACCCTCTGTCAGATATAATCTTCTTGGGCACACCATGCAAGCAGACAATCCGAGAGATGTACAACTCTGCAAGTCTAGCACCGGAGTAAGTAGTGTTCACTGGAATGAAGTGAGCAACCTTCGTCAGACGATCCACTACTACCCAAATGGAGTTGTACCCTTTCTGAGTACGGGGCAATCCAACAATGAAGTCCATAGTGATTTCCTCCCATTTCCACTCTGGAATCTTCAAAGGCTGTAATAGACCTGCTGGCCTCTGATGCTCAGCCTTGACACGCTGACAGGTGTCACAAATAGCCACGTACTCTGCCACTGAACGCTTCATCCCATACCACCAGAAACGTTCCTTCAGATCATAATACATCTTCGTGCTGCCCGGATGGATAGAGTAAGCTGTATCATGGGCCTCACTCAGAATCAACTTCCGAAGATCCTTCACATCTGGCACACAGATCCGGTTCTTGTACCACAATGTACCCTGATCATCCTCTCTGAAATGAGGAGCCTTGCCCTTCTTGAGCAACTCACGAATCTCCTGCAGCTTCTCATCATCTTTCTGATGCTGCCTGATCTCTGACTCTAGAGTCGGTACTGCCTCAAACGCTGCACTAGAGGTATGATGCAAGAAACCCAGACTCAACTGCTCGAACTCCTCGCATAACTCTGGAGGCATCTGGAAAGCCACGGCCATGTTGACATAACTTCTTCTGCTCAGAGCATCTGCTACAACATTGGCCTTGCCCGGATGATAGTGAATCTCCAGGTCATAGTCCTTGACTAACTCTAGCCATCTTCTCTGCCGCATGTTCAGCTCATTCTGCATGAAAATGTACTTGAGGCTCTTGTGATCAGTGTAGATATCACACCGCTGCCCATACAAGTAATGCCTCCAAATCTTCAGAGCATGCACAACTGCGGCTAACTCAAGATCATGAGTAGGATAGTTCAGCTCATGCCGGCGTAGCTGCCGTGAAGCATAAGCTATCACTCTGCCCTCCTGCATCAGAACACACCCAAGACCATCCTTCGAAGCATCACAATACACCGTGAACCTCTTCGTCTGGTCTGGCAGAGTCAGGACTGGCGCCGTAGTCAACCTCTTCTTCAGCTCATCAAAGGCCATCTGACGCTCATCAGTCCATACAAAAGCCACATTCTTCTCCAGCAAAGAAGTCAAAGGCTTCGCGATCTTGGAGAAATTCTCAATGAACCTCCGATAATATCCAGCTAAGCCCAAGAAAGACCTGACTTCCTTTACCGTCTGCGGTGTCTCCCACTCGAGCACATCCTTTACCTTGCTCGGATCAACAGCAATGCCTCCCTGAGAGATAACATGACCGAGGAATGGAACCTCATCAATCCAGAACTCGCACTTGCTGAACTTGGCATACAACTGATGCTCTCTCAATCTCTGCAATACGAGTCTCAAATGCTCCTCATGCTCTTCTTCTGTCTTGGAAAAGATCAGAATATCATCAATGAAAATCACCACAAAGACATCCAGATAATCCATGAAGACCATGTTCATCAGATGCATGAAGAAAGCCGGGGCATTAGTCAAGCCGAAGGACATGACTGTATACTCATATAGCCCGTACTTGCAGGTGAATGCCGTCTTCGGAATATCCCCAGGACGGATCCTCAGCTGAAAATATCCCGAACGAAGATCAATCTTCGAGAATATACGAGCACCTCGAAGCAGATCAAAGAGATCCTCAATACGGGGCAGTGGATGCTTGTTCTTGATAGTGACAGCATTCAGCTCACGATAATCCACACACATCCTCTTCGAGCCATCCTTCTTATCTACCAGCAATAATGGAAAAGCCCAAGGAGAGAAGCTGCGACGGATATAGCCCTTGGCTAGCAACTCATCAATAGTCTTCTTTACTTCTTCATGCTCTATAGGTGCCATACGGTAGGGCCGCTTTGCAATAGGAGCTGTGCCAGGCAAGAGATCAATACAAAACTCAATGGCGCGTTCAGGCGGCATACCTGGCAAATCATCCGGAAAGACATCCGGGAATTCAGACACCACGCGAATACCGTCCGTGGGTCTAGCCTCCATCTGATGAAGAAATCCAGAAGGCTCTACTGCACTGATAACAACCTCTTGGCCACTGGAAGCTGATAGCAAGACTGTCCTCTGAGCACAATCTATCCGAACTCCCCATTTGGCCAGAGTTTCCATTCCCAGAATGACATCAATGCCCTTGGTGTCTAGCACCATCAGATCAGTACAGAACTCTACTCCCCTCAAGGAAACACTGACTCTCGGGCAGTAAGTGTGAGACCTCAACTGTCCTCCCGGTGAAGATACTAACAGGCACCTCTTTAATGTGCTAGTATGAATACCATGATGCTCGACAAAAGACTGAGTAATGAAGGAATGCGTAGCACCAGTATCAAAAAGCACTGTAGCTGGATAGGAATTAACCATGAACGTACCAATAACCACGTTGGGAGCCTCGGCCGCTGACTCGGCCGTCACGTGGTTCACCCTGCCCTGTGCTGGCGCCCTGGGCTGAGCTGGGCGCCCCTGCTGTCCCGCCTGCGCCTTCTGGGGGCAAGCGTTGGCGTAGTGCCCCGGCTGGCCACAGTGAAAGCAGGTGCGAGGAGGTCCCTGAGCCTGCTGTCCGGTAGGAGCTGCCGGACGTGGAGCCTGTGGTGCCGGTGGAGCGGGTGGTGCACGAGCCGGAGGTGCCGGTAACCTCGGGCCCTGACCTGCCTGCTGCTGTCGAGGCGGGTACTGCTGCGGTGGCCTCTGCTGGTACTGCTGAGGAGGCCGGTACTGCTGCTGGTACTGCTGGGGCTGCTGGAGTCGAGGACGAGTGTTGCTGCCGGAAGCAACGAGGACAACCTTCCTCTTCTTGTCCTCCATCTCCAGGTGCTTGCGCTCAGTGTTGAGCGCACTGTCAACCAGATGGTTGAAGTCGTCGAAGCGGAGGTTGAGCAGCGCGTACTGGAGGTAGTCCTCAAGACCCTCCATGAAGTGCTCCTGCTTCTTGCGGTCATCCGCAACCTCGGCAGGGGCGTAGCGTGCCAGCTGAAGAAAGCGATCACGATACTCCGTGACCGACATAGTCCCCTGAATTCACAAAGACAGATAGATATCGGAAGATTAACTCAAGATTTCATAAGGATGGAACAAGGGCATTAGCTCAAAAGAAACCGCTGAATGATTATACTTAAGATTACCTGCTTCAGTGCAAGGAACTCCTTCTGCTTCATCTTCATAACGCCCGCGGGGACGTTGTGGCTGCGGAAACGCTCCCTGAACTGGAGCCAAGTGAGAGCCTCGCGGTCGTGAACTGGGTGGGACTCCCACCAGTCCAAAGCTGCCCCTCGCAGCTGTCCTGCTGCGTACAGAACTCGCTCACGATCATCGCACTGGGCGATGTCCAGCTGAGGCTCCACTGCACGGAGCCAGTCGTCAGCCTGAAGAGGGTCGGACGTGTGAGAAAACGTCGGCGGGTGACCCCTCAGGAACTCTGCACGCCTGTCGCGTGGCTGCGGCGGTGGAGGAGGCGGAGGCTGAGTGTGAGCGTGCTGAAGAGCCTGAACGGTGTTGTTCAGGGTAGCCATCATCTGCATCTGGAGCTGGAAGTACTGCTCCGGAGTCAAGGGCGGAGGCATCGGGATCCCGGTACCCTGATTGTTCTGACCCTGCTGCTGGCCAGAACCAGAACCGGTGCTCCTGGTGTTCACCATCTGATTTGAATAAAAGATTTCACGAGTAAGGATATTGCAGGAATAAATTCAGATGGATATGATAACTCTTTGCGGAAAAAGACTCAGCCATGATAAAGTAGACAGGATAGAGTTGACTGTTTTACCCCCAATGATCTAACTCATTTTATTAATTAGTTAACTTTAACATCAGAGTGATTTTCTTTAAACAAAATTAAGCTACTAAGCTATGCAATCATTCAAAAATCCAAATCAAACATGTAGCATAATAACAAGCAGACAATTTTCACAACTTAGCCGAGTTTAGCAATAGACTCGACTAACACAACGCGTCGCAGAACGTGCTATCGTATTATTATAAAAGGGTCACCTAGCTAATACTCATGGTGGTCAGATGACTGATTCAGGCCAAAGTCTACGAAAACTATTCTTCAGAGAGAGAAATCAAGGCAAGACGGGTAAAAAGTCAAAGAAGTCAAGGGGTATAATAGTAAAATAATTTCAGCAGACAAGGATTAGAGAGAAGAAGTCCTAAAACTCGATCAGTTCTATCTAGGCTTCGTCCTACAGTCGATACGGCTCTGATACCACTCTGTAACACCCGGTTTATAAAAGAACATAAACCGAGCAATCATATACGTGCCAGGATCAAGTCACACGTATATACAACAGAATGAACAGTATATCATAGCACATATCACGAATAAGACATAATAAATCGAAATACGAATGTTATTTATTACAATAATGACATAAATGTCTGATACAGCGGAAGCGAAGTACAAAATACGATAAAGCTCTCCGAAGCTGAAGCAGGGCGCCACAGGGACGTCGACTGGGAGACGAACACCTAAAAGTCCTCGTAGTCCTGGTAGCGCTGGAAGAACTCCCTCGTGTCGGCAGGAACTGAGCAGCAGTAGCGTATCCAAGAGGAAAAAGTAGAGAAGAGGCAAGGGTGAGTACACAACTTGTACTCAACAAGTATAACACAAACTATGAGGCTCTAGGCTGGCTGACTGACTGCATTAGCTTTTAAGTCTTGGCAAAATTTTATTAAAGCTATTTACTACGAGTTGATGAATTACCATTAACCCAGTTACATAGTAATTAATCAAGATTAAACATGTTACTACTGAGAACCAAACCAAAACCAAGCCACCAAGGTAACCCCGAGAAGCACCTCCCTCGTCGGAAGGAGATAACTCCACTAATCAAAAGGAGGATCTGGGCCGCTCATAACCGTGAGCACGGCTAGTATACCAGTTTTACACTCTGCAGAGGTTGCACATCTTTACCCACAAGTCGTGAGCTACGCCAGTTGTTCATCACACTTCCTTAGGTGAGATGGCCAGCGACTCACTACGAGGCCTTTAAAAAGAATCTCGTTGGTAAGACGTAACCGCGAGAGTTAGGTCGGCGACGATGGGGCCCACCTCCGGGGGTACAAGCACAGGAGCGCAATCCAAGCACAGACCAAGCCGGAGGAGCAGGGACCATTGAAGCTTACTACTCTTGCCCCGCAGGTAAGTTACTCCAAACCAAAAAGATCTAATTATTACGCCAAGTCTATCCCATTCTAGCCTTGTGGTAGCGCTGTTGTCCCAGGTTGTCGCTCTATGAACCGGTCCTTATGGAGAGTGGCCAACCAAGCACTAAGCACCGTGCTGGCCCCCTAAACCATGTTTCTACAAAAACCACATTTTAACGAGACGTGAGCCACTCAAGCCACACAGAGTGCCACTCTCAGAATTAAGTTCAAGTAAACCATTAATCAAATTAATTAAAAAAGGACCAAAGTGTGTTATAGCACAGCAACCTAGCACAACTAACCAAAATGTAACCCAAAGGTATATATAAAGGATATAAAGTGGCTAGGAAATCCTTATAGGCATACAATATTAAAATGCAGTATGAAATTGCATTTAAAGATGATAGGTTGTTCATGTTATATTTGCCTTCCTCGTACTGCTCCTGCTGCTGCTCAAACTGATCCGAAGACAGCTGCTCTGGGTACTGGTACTGGGGCTCCTCAGATGGATCAACGTCTACTCTCGAACACATGGCCAAAACAATGCACAGAAATAAGCATACAAGCGAACACTAACAAAAACTAAGAAACAATACATCAATACATAAAAACAGCAAGAAAAACTAAGCTAAAACTATTCTACGCGTTACAACGATCGCGTGGACATAAAGAACGCTAAAATCGGAGCTAAAACGCATAAACTAGGCCTAAAACAAGGTTCAGGGGCTTATTTGTAAGAAAACTAAAGTTTCAGGGGCTTTTCTGCTAAAACCGAGGGCCTAGACGTAATTAAACCTTATTCCTGGGGTCTAACTCGCAAAAAGGACAGGTCTGGATCGCGGGTTCAAAAACTACAAAGCTCAGGGGCTAAAGTGTTAAAAACTGGACCTGGATATAATTATTTTTCAACGCGCTAGGACTGCGGGTTGATATCTAGTAAACCGAGGGTCTCTTTAACAATTTTACCAAGCCGAACAGGTATCTTTGGATATGGGCCGTTGGATCGCGATCTAGCGGCTCAGGATGGCTCGGGCTTGGATCTAATCTGGCGCGTTGATTCGGGATCGGGCGGCCACGGGCGGTTGGGGTGCGGGCGGCGGCGGGTTCTCGCCGGAACAGAGTTCCGCGGCGGCGATCTCACCGGAGAAGGCCAAAAAGGCGCCCCGGTGCATGGTTTGGCCTGGGATTTAGCCCAAACGTTCGAGAACGGCATGCGTGATGCACTGGAACACTCGGAGAGGCGGTGCGGGACAGGGAGAGGGGTTCTCACCGGCGAGGGCGGCTCGGCGGCGGTGAAGTTCGCCGGCGGGTGGTGTGCTGACCTCGGGAGCGGGCTAGGGGCCTAATCAACTAGCGCAAAAGGAAACTCGGGGATCCAGGGTGCTCACCGAGGGCGCGGGGCGGACGGATTCGCGGCGCAGGGGACCGGCGGCGAGCTCAGGCGGAGGCGCGCGGACGGAGCTCGAAGGAGGGCTGCTGCTGGGCGTCTCCGGCTCCTGGGCCGCACGGATCGACGGTGGGTGGCACTGCGAAGCGATCCAGGGGGTCAGCGTGGCCAGAAATCAGGCCGGCGGCAAGAATTCGTGAGAGGAAAAGCTCACCGGCGGCGGCGGGTGGTTCCGCTCCGAGCTCCGGGTAGCGGCGGCCGCTACTAGGGTTCTGGGGCGACTCTGGTGGCGGCGGATGGGAGGAAAGATGGAGGCTCAGGTCCCTTTTGTAGGGCGGCGGCTACCTTGGCGTGCGTGCCCGGTTTGGAAGGCCGGCTGGATCTCAGGCGAGGATCGCGGGCGGGCGTTGCGGGAGGAGGGAGACGGACCTGGCGAGCGGGCCCGGGCTGGCAGCGAGCGGGTGGAGCTGGCGTGTGGGGCCGGGCTGCAGCGGGGCGGGGAGGCGTCGCGCGATGCGGGCGACGCGCTGGCGTGCGGGCCCAGGGGAGCAGGCCGGCGCGACTGGGCTCGGGAAAGAGTGTGGGCGCGGGCTGGCTGAGGCGCTGGCTTGGGCTCGGGCCGGAGCTGCTGAGCGCGCGCGGGGCGACGCGGGCGCAGGCCGGGATGGAACCGGGCCGAGTTAGAGCGGGCGACGCGGGCCGAGCGGGGTGCGGGCGGAGCGCTGGGCCGCGCGCTTGGGCCGAGCGAACTGGGCCGCGGGGAGCTGGGTCGGGCTGAGAGGGTTTTGGGTTTTCTGGGCGTTGGGCTTTCTATTTTCCTTTTCTATTTCCTATTCTTCTCATTTCTAAATCTAATTCAAACAAAGTTTGAATTCAAATATGGATTTGAATTCAAACCACACTCAAATAAAAGTATGCACCAGCATGAATGCAACACAAAAATTAAACCTATGATAAATTTTAATTACTTAATGGAACAAAATTAGATTAAAATGCCAACTAAACACAATAAACCTTAGAAATTTAAATAAAGCCAATTAAATTTATTGAAAAATACTGAAATTTAAATTAGGGTGTTACATCCTCTCCCCACTCCCTGATTCTTAGTTGCGTTTCCCAGGGGGTGATCCACAGGGGCTTCACCTCGAGGCCTTCGGTCCCGGAGGAACGCGAAGTCAACCGCCTGCACGCAGAGGCGGTGAAGAAGCAGAAAGCAGCGGAGGCGGCCGCCGCCAGGAAGAGGAAGAGGAAAGAGAAGCACGACAAGGCGTGCAAAATTGCACACACGGAGGGAAAGCCGCAGCCCACCACACCCGAGTCCACCGAGGAGGAGGAGGGCTCCTCGGATGCCGAGATCAATTTCTCAGACGACGACGAGCCGGCGACAGGCGCGGGTTCCCCGCCAGTCTATCGAGGGGCTGGCGGCGAGGATGTGCCCGTGACGCTGGGTGAAGCGAGGCTCACGTCGGGGTCATTGGTGAATCCGCCCCTCGTAGGGGCGGGGCGGAGGTCGCCCACGCCAGCGGTGGGACGAAGGTCGCCCACACCAGCAGTGGGTGGGAGATCGTCTACGCCCGTGACAGGACAGAGGTTGTCTCCACCGGCGGTAGGCAGGAGGGCACCTGCGCCCGCGGTGTCGACGGGTGGCGGCGGGTCCGCGGCGAGTGCGGAGACGTCCGCGCAGACGGTCTCGAGGCTCCAGGCTGATCTAGGGACGACGCCCTCGGGTCAGTCGTCGAGAGGCGTCAGTGTGCCGCGGGCCCGAAGGAACGGCTCGGGCAAGCGCAGCATGAGCGCCCGGTCAGGGTAAGTGATTTTGATTTTATGCTTCGCGTTCGTTTAATCGTCCCCACGATCCTGCTGACTTCAGCACTTCTTACCCGATTACCAGCTCCGGGGCCATTGCCAAGGATGCAGCCCCGCTTGCGCCGACCAAGGCCCTCAAGACCGGGGCGCGCGCCACGCCGCACACGGCACCGCAGCCCCTGCCCGTTGTGGACATTGTGGCGGAGGCCGCGAAGCTCCAGGAGCTGATGGCTCGAGTGGCCCAGAAGGCCCAACAGGCTCGAGCGCCGGAGAGCAAGGGCGATGCCGGCCAGGGCGGCGCTGTAAGGGCCGCTCAGGCTGACGCCGAGGGGGAGGTCGACCGGGGCGACACACATGACACCACCCGGTCGGATGTCGAAGTCGAGGCCGGTCGGGGCGACGCGGACTGCGCCGCCCAGCTGGTCGTAGGAGAAGGAGCTGGTGGGGACGCCTCGGAGCGCCCCGCCAGCCAAATAGAGGTGGAGACCCTCGTTCTCGAGCCCCCGAGGGCTGGGGTCGAGGGTGTCGCGGAGGAGTCGGCGCCAAGGGCGCCAGCAGTGGAGGAAGCCTGCGTCCCGGAGCCTACGGGGGTCCTGAACGACGGTGTTGTTGCAGCGGCGCAAGCGGCGCCGGGGAACGTGGTGCCGGTGGTGCAGCTGCCGGAGAGCAGCGAGGAGTTCGGGGACTCGAGGAACATCGACCCTGCTGCTGCTGCCAGTGCCGCCGACCGGATTGCAGAGTTCACGTCGGCCTCCGAGGAGGTACTCAATGCGGGGACATTCGAGGGGCCCCGTCACAGGGCGATCATCCAGTCCGGGGTCCCCTCGGAGTTTCTCCGCAATGAGCAGGAGGAGGAATCCGTCTGGAAGATGCAGTTCGAGGCCCGCTCTCAGATTCTGGGCCACCTCGAGCGCGCCTTGGAGATTCATAGAACAATGGATTTCCAGATCAGCCAGGTAGGTGGCTCTCTCCCCGGAATCGCTTGTATTTGGCCTTGATTTTGTGTGTTTCATTCACGCTCTTCCACTTGCAACGGCTGAGGGACATCTCGCACAAAAAGAGCGACGAGCTGAACCGGTTGTACTCCCAAATACGCTGGCTTGTGCAGCACAATGCCGACTTGGTGCTCAAGAACATCGACGCCAACACCAAGATGACAGATCTGGGGGCGTGTCAGCAGGTGCTAGAGGAAGAGCTGGCACGGACTGCCGGCGAGCGCGACGTCGAAAGGGCCGCGGCGGAGTAGAAGGCTCAGGAGGCCGAGGCGCAGTCTGCCGAGCTGCAGCGCGTGAGGGCGGCGCTCAAGCAGAAGGAGGTCGAGCTCCAGCACAAGGAGGCCGAGCTCCAGCACGAGAAGGCGACCATCGCCACGCTCTCTGGGACCCTCGAGGTGAAGGAGGTGGCCATCCGGAACGTGGAGGCTGCCCTCAAGGAGAAGGAGGACTCCTTGTCCTCGCTCGAAGAGGCCGCCCGAGTCTAGCAGGAGGAAGCGCAGAAGAATATCGCGGGTGAGTGCTCGAGATTTCGCTGTTGTTGGATTCTAATTTATCGCAGCTTATCTTGGTTCCTTTGATTAGAACTGAGGGAGAGAGTGGCGGACGAGACTGCGGCGAAAGAGGCGGTCAACACCGCGCTCATGGCGGCATAGGCTAAGTACACTAACCTGGAGCGGACCGCTGTGAGCATGTGCCAGGAGCTCGAAGGGGAGGGCGCTGTGTCTGGAAGCTCGGTGATCAGCCGCCTGCGAGCGCTAGGTGGCCGGATCGCCGAGCACGCCAAGAGCACCTTCTGCCTTGGTGTCCTGCGAGCCCTCGCCGTGGCCTCAACACACTACATCATGGACCTCCAAAGAGTGTCGTCGGGGTACGTGGTCCCCAACGACGCCAGCCCGGACACTACGTCGACCATCATGGACGATGCCGACGCCACCGTCGAGGGCTTCGCCCCCATCCTGGCCGCGAAGCTGGAAGCCGACATCCCCCCATAGCCGAATTTGATGCTGTCGAAAACCAGCAAGGGGGGATGATAACCTGTAGGTAGTCCGGGCCTCGGAGCCCATGTAATAAGTTAGTACTTTATTGTAATAGTACTTGTGTATGTAAGAAATTGGTTATTGTAAATCAAAAGTGTGGCCCATCGAGCCCTTGTGCGTTCGAGCCCTCGTTTCTTTACTCTATTTCCGTGTTCTCATATGCGACTTTGGTGAACGTCTGCGAGGAATTGAGCATTCATAAGCGACTTAGTCGTGAGGTGGTGAGGGGGGTGCCGTATCCCGGAGCCGTAGGCAGCCCCATGACTCGGCTGGCCCCGTACCGTAGTTGCTTATGCCTCGCGTCCGTTTTTCCCAAGTATACGAGAAACTTAGATACGAAAATTTTTCGAAAAAACGTTGGTGATTTTTTGGGAACGTTCGGGGGTTCCCCCCATAGTAGCTCCCGAGGGAGGCTTGGCTTTGCCGAGGGTAAAGCCAGGCATACCTCAGTGTTCGTGCGCATCCGAGCCCCCGAGGGTCCGGAAGGTTCCCAAAAAATAAACAACTAAAGCGTACTCCTTTATTGTTTCGGGAAATCGCAAATGCGAGTACAAACGATGTACGAATAGCTTAGAACTCTAAGGATAGAAGCGACGTAGCTGCTGTATGTTCCAGGCATTGGTGAGGACTTCGCCGTTTTCATTCGCTAGCTTGTACGTGCCGGGCTTGAGCACCTCGGCGATGATTTATGGGCCTTCCCATGGCGGTGAGAGCTTGTGGCGGCCTCTGTTGTCCTGTCGAAGCCTTAGCACCAAGTCCCCTTTGTTGAGGTCTCGGCGCCGAACTCTCTGCGCTTGATATCTTTGCAGGGACTGCTGATAACGCGCAGAGTGTAGGAGCGCCACGTCTCGAGCCTCGTCCACTTGATCCAGCGAGTCCTCGCGGGCTTGCTGGTTCTGCTGGTCTTGATAGGCCTTGAGCCTCAGTGACCCGTACTCCAGGTCCGTGGGGAGCATGGCCTCGGCGCCATAGACGAGGAAGAACGGGGTAAAACCCATGGCTCTGCTTGGGGTCGTCCTCAGGCTCCAAATAACCGAGGGTAGCTCTGTGAGCCACCTCCGGCCAAACTTGTTCAGCTTGTAGAAGATCCTTGGCTTCAGTCCTTGGAGGATCATGCCATTGGCACGCTCCACTTGCCTGTTCATCTGTGGGTGCGCCATAGCCGACCAGTCCACACGTATGTGGTAGCTGTCGCAGAATGCCAAGAATTTCTTGCCTGTGAACTGGGTGCCGTTGTCGGTGATGATCGAGTTCGGGTCCCCGAACCTGAAGACAATGTCAGTAAAGAACAGAACGGCTTGTTTGGATCTAATCTTGCCGATGGGTCGAGCCTCGATCCACTTGGAGAATTTATCGACTGCCACCAACAAGTGGGTGTAGCCCCCGGGCGCCTTCTGTAGCGGGCCAACGAGGTCCAATCCCCACATGGTGAACGGCCACGTGATGGGGATGGTCTGCAGAGCGTGGGCCGGGAGGTGTGTCTTTCAAGCGTAGAACTGGCAACCCTCACAGGTCTACATGACGTCGGTGGCGTCGGCGACCGTGGTGGGCCAGTAAAAGCCATGTCGAAACACGTTACCCACGAGGGTACGTGGCGCGGCGTGGTGACCGCAGGTGCCAGCGTGGATGTCACGGATCAGCTCCTTGCCCTCGGGGATGGGGATGCATCACTGCAAAATGCCCGAGGGACTGCGTTTGTATAGCTCATCGTCGATTAGGACGAAGGACTTGGACCACCTAGCGAGGCGCCGCACCTGAGCGCGGTCCGAGGGTAGAATCCCTCGGATCATCCAGTCGAGGTACTGGGTGTGCTAATCTTGCGAAGACAGGGCCTCGTCGATCTCCATTGCTTCGGCCTCATCCATGGAGGAGGTCTCGAAGTCAGTGTCGATGGGCTCGGCCTCATCCGCTGAGGGGTTCCCACCGTGGGGCTCGGTGTTCGAGGGGCCCGGTTCCGCCGGATCCTTGAATTCAACGGAAGGCTTGGTGATGTCGCGAGCAAAGACGTCCGGGGGGACGGTGGTCCGTCCGGACGCGATCTTGGCTAGTTCATCGGCATCCTCATTGTACTTGCGCGGGACATGGTTGAGTTCTAGGCCGTCGAACTTGTCTTCGAGGCGGCGCACTGCATTGCAGTATGCCTCCATCTTCGGGTCGTGACAGCTAGACTCCTTCATCACTTGGTCGATGATGAGCTGGGAGTCACCGCGTACGTCGAGGCGCTTGACGCCAAGCTCGATGGCGATGCGGAGGCCACTGAGGAGGGCCTCGTACTCCGCCATATTGTTAGATGCGGGGAAATGCAGGCGTATTACGTAGCGCATGTGCTTTTCGAGGGGTGAGATGAAGAGGAGACCAGCGTCGGCGCCGGTTTTCATCACCGACCCGTCGAAGTACATGGTCCAGCATTCAGCTTGGATTTGTGGTGGGGGTAGCTGAGTGTCCATCCACTCAGCGACGAGGTCGGCTAGGACTTGGGACTTAATCGCCTTGCGAGGGGCGTAGGTGAGAGTTTCTCTCATCAGCTCTACGGACCACTTGGCAATTCTACCCTCGGCTTCCCGGTTGCAGACTATCTCTCCCAGAGGGAAAGACGAGACCACGGTGACGGGATGGGCCTCGAAGTAGTGGCGCAGCTTGCGCCGAGCCAAGGCCACAGCGTATAGCAGCATCTGGATCTGCGGATAGCGTGTCTTGGTTTCAGACAACACCTCACTGATGTAGTACACCGGCCGTTGGACTGGCAGAGCATGGCCCTCTTGTCTTTCGACAATGATCACCGCGCTGACCACTTGGGTCGTCGCAGCTACGTACAGATAGAGGGGCTCACCGTCTATGGGTGGTGTGAGAATGGGGGCATGAGTGAGCGATGCCTTTAGCCTGTCGAGGGCTTCTTGAGCCTCAAGGGTCCACGTGAAGCGCTCAGTTTTCCTCAGGAGTCGATATAGGGGCAAACCTTTCTCGCCGAGATGCGAGATGAATCGGCTGAGGGATGCTAGGCATCCCATGACCCTCTGTACCATTTTTGGTCTCGGATCGGTCCCATCCGAGTGATGGCCGAGATGTTCTCAGGGTTGGGTTCGATGCCCCTATGGGAGACAATGAAGCCCAAGAGCATGCCTCGAGGAACTCCGAACACGCACTTCTCGGGGTTGAGTTTTACCCCTTTGGCCCTTAGGCAATCGAACGCGATCATGAGATCGGCTACCAGGTCGTCCGCCTTCCTGGATTTTACAATGATGTCATCGACATATGCTTCTATGTTCCGCCCGAGATGGTCCCCGAATACGTGGAGCATACATCGCTGATTTGTAGCTCCGGCGTTTCTGAGGCGAAAAGGCATCGTGACGTAGCAGTACATGCCGAAAGGTGGGATAAAAGAGGTCGCGAGTTGGTCGGACTCTTTCATCTTAATTTGGTGGTAACCGGAATAAGCATCAAGAAAGGATAAAAGTTCACATCCCGTAGTAGAATCTACGATTTGATCAATACGTGGCAAAGGAAAGGCAACCTTAGGACATGCTTTATTCAAACTAGTGTAGTCTATGCACATCCTCCAACTTCCATTCTTTTTCTTCACTAATACAGGATTAGCTAGCCACTCGGGATGGAATACCTCTTTGATGAATCCGACCACCAGAAGTTTCTGCAGCTCCTCGCCGATCGCTCTCTCGTTATTTATGTTTGTGTTGTCATCAATCACCAAAAAGGGGAGATTGTAAGCATCTAGGCCCTCAAGGTATGTTTCGGTGATTAATGACAACCATTATTGTGACTAATGAGTTTGTGCAGCTTAATAGATCATTATCGCTCATTTGGTCATATGTCAAAAGAGGCCCCTCAATTTCGTTATCCAAAAAGGCGATCTCGGTATTCAACTCAAGATTATAACAAGACTAAGGATCTTTCTAGTCCTAAGTGTCGTAAGGTTGAGAAGGACACTTAGGTTAGTATAGGTTTTATAGTTTTGTAGTGATTGCACTATTAAGAAGGGTTAAGGTCAAGTAACTTGAACATGGACATGGTCATTTGAAAATGGATGCACACTACGGTCACTCAGGTTCCTAGAAGTTCAAATAAGTAGTTTTCAACTTATATCTCAAGAATATTTGGATTTCACTCAAGGCTCAAAACAGAAAAGGCAAAATCAGAAAAAGTCTATACACCGGTTTAACCGACGCTTCCACTTTTCTATACGTCGGTTAAACGAAGTCAGCAGAGTCTGGACAAGTTCTATACACCGGTTAAACCGATGTTGTTTGAATTAACGTCGGTGCATTAGTCCAGAGTTGGTTTTTCCAGGGCATTTCAAGTTCAATACACCGGTTAAACCGACGCTGTTTGAAATGAGACGTCGGTGCAATTGACCAGTGAGATGGTTTTTCCAGGGATTTCAGAAGTTGTACTCACCGGTTAAACCGACGATGGTCTTGAGTTAACGTCGGTGCAGTTGTCCAGAGACTTGGTTTTTCAGTTGATCAGTGGACAACTACACTCACCGATTAAACCGATGATACGTTGGTTAATCTGCCCAAGTTGTAATGGCTAGTTTTCAGAATGGGCAGCTTACATTCATCGGTTAAACCGACGCTGACTATTGGAGGTACGTCGGATTAACCGGCGCTACGCAGTTTTCTGGCAGCTTTTCTCCAACGGCTCTATTCGTGTGAGCTGCCTATATATACCCCTCCAATGGGTCATTTTGCACACTCTTAACACCAGGCAACATTCATACACTCATACATTGTTGAGAGCCATCTTAAGCTTCATCTTCCACATATTAGTTCATTCAATCAATCAAGAAGCAAGACTAAGGACTTGAGTAGAGAGAAGCTTGTGTGCATCCGTTCTTGGTGATCGGTTCTTGCTCAAGTGAAGGCCCTAGCTTGTTACTCTTGGTGATTGGCAGCACCTAGGCGATCTTGGTGATTGAAGGTGTTTCTTCCGGAGCTTGCCAACGATTGTGGGAGCCCGAAGAAGTTTGTACGTGGCTTGAGCTCCACCACGCCGGGATGGTGAACGGAGACTCTTAGTGAGCGCCCTCGTCTCGGTGACTTGGGAGGTGACAAGACTCTTAGTGAGTGTCACAACGTGGATTAGGGGTGTGTGCCAACACATCGACACCATGGGAAAAAAATCTGGTTGTCTCTTGCCCACTCTTTACTTTCAAGCACTTACTTTCATACAATTAATCATGTGCTTGACCTTAGAGATCATAGCTTAGCTCTACCTTGCTTAGTTTCATATCTAGTTGTATCTTTATAAGCTTATGTAGTTTGCTTAGCTAACCGGTTGGTGAATTGAGCCTTACTAGTATTGCATAGGTTAAGGTTGCTTTACCTTATTTTAGAAATTTGAAAAAGGCCCAATTCACCCCCCCTCTTGGTCCATCGATCCTTACAATTGGTATCAGAGCCTCGTTGCTCATTTGGATCATTAGGCTTCACCGCCTAGAGCTATGGCCAAGATGGGAGTTTCGCCGCCTCACTTCGAGGGCAAGAACTTTGCCTATTGGAAAGTTCGTATGGCCGCATACCTTGACGCGATTGCCCCCGAAGTGTGGTTGGCAACAAAGACCGGGTTCACCGGAACTCCCACCTCGGAGCAATTAAAATGGAATGCTAAGGCAAGAAATGCAATTTTCGAAGCCATTAGTGAGGAAGTCTTTGCTAGAGTAAATGGCATGGACTTAACAAGTGATATATGGAAAGAGCTAATTGAAATTCAAGAAGGCTCTACAAAAGTTCGTGAACAAAAATATCACTTGTTTAGAGCTAAGTATGATTCATTTAAGATGCTAGCTCATGAAAATTGCAATGATATGTATTCTCGCTTGAATGTCATTGTCAAGGACATTAATGCTCTTGAAGTTTCTAAAATTGACAGTGGCTCCATCAACCGCAAAATTCTCATGCTCCTTCCGAAGCCCAAGTATAACATCATTAATGCTATGCTTCAAAAGGAGAATCTTGATACAATGGAAGTGGGAGAGCTTGTGGGCGAAATTCGCGCTCATGAAATGGGTATCCTTGGTATGTCCGAAGAGCCAACTACAAGCAAGTCAATTGCTCTCAAAACCAAGGCCAACAAGCACCGCAAGCTCAAGATGGTCAAGCAAGAATCTAGCTCAAGCAATGAAGAAGAAGATCATCATGAGAGCTCATCCGATGAAGAAGATGATGGAGAACTTGCTCTCATGATGAGAAAGTTCACACGCTTGAATGACAAGATCAACAAGAAGGGTTTCAACTTTGACCCTAAAAGAAGAATGTTCCGGCCATGGGGAGATGTCAAGAACAAAAATTGCTACAATTGTGGAGAAAAAGGTCACGTTGCTCCAAATTGCCCCAAGCTGGACAAAAGAAAGAAGGACAACAAGAGCAAGCATCGCCATGATTCAAGCGATGATGATGAAGATGAGAAGAAGAATAAAAACAAGAAATTTGGGAAGAAGAAGAGCCATGACAAGAAGACCAAGCTCTTCCCGAAGAAAAAGGACAACACCAAGAGAAGTTTTTTGGTAGAAAAACAAGAGTGGGTGATCGATGTCTCATCAAGCGAAGAATCAAGTGATGAGGAAGAAGATATCGTCACCATCGCCCTTACCAATGAAGAATCATCGCTACCTCCACCTCCCATGTGCCTCATGGCAAAAGGTAAAACAAAGGTATGTGAGGTGGATAGTGACAATGATAGTGATGAAGAGCTTGACCCTTATGAGTTCACTAACCTCATTAATGAGTATACATCCGTTATCAAGAGGGAAAAGGGCAAAGTCAAGATTCTTGAGAGCACTCATGCCAAGTTAGAGTTTGCCCACTCCGATTTGCTTGGCAAGTACAATGACTTGCTCAAAAAGCACAATGAGTTAATTGTACTTGCTAAGCAAGTTGAAGAGAGCCACAAAAAGCTTAAACAAGAGCATAGGGAGTTGGCTCACAAATATCAAGAACTTGAATTTGCCTATGAAGCAATTGACCCAAGTCTTGAGAACTTTGTCAATGAAACTATTGAAAAGGTTAATGCTTCTACTTCATGTGATGACCTACTCATTAATACAAATGCCACTAATATTGTGCCCAAGCTTGTTGCTTCTAGGGAAAAGGAATTGATGGATCAAGTGGCAAGCCTCAAGAGTAGTGTGGAGAAGCTCTCAAGAGGAGAATACATCCACAAGGAAATTCTCTTCAACAATGCTCGTGACTATGGCAAGAGAGGTCTTGGTTCATTTCCGGAGCCAAATCAAGGCACTACTCCTTCTCCGGAGATCAAGACTAGCTTCATCAAGGAAGTTGGTTCATATTGCCAACATTGCCAAGTCACCGGGCACCACACTAGGGAGTGCACCTTACCATCACGTCCCCTTCCCACTTTACCAAAGAATTACTCATCAATGTTTCAAAATAACCATTTTCTCTTGAGTAAAGTGAAGGGCAAGGTGAAGGCCAAATTCATTGGCAAAATTGCTAAGGAGTCAAAGAAGAAGCTCCCCAAGAAACTTTGGGTCCCAAAAGCTCTTGTCACACATGTGAAAGGCCCAAAGCTTGTTTGGGTTCCTAAAACTCAAAAGTGAATTCTCATGTGTGTAGGTGAACTACAAAGCCGGTGGAAAACATTGGGTACTTGATAGCGGTTGCTCTCAACACATGACCGGCAATGATAGCATGTTCACCTCTCTTGAAGACCCCGGCGATCATGAACATGTCACCTATGGTGATAACTCAAGGGGGAAAGTCTTAGGTTTGGGTAGAATAGCTATCTCTAAAGATTTATCTATTTCTAATGTTTTGTTTGTAGAATCACTTAGTTTTAATCTTATTTCTATTGCTCAATTATGTAATCTTGGACTAACGTGTACCTTTGACAAGAATGGTGTTATAGTAACTCATGAAGAAGACAAGTCATTGGTATTCACGGGGTTTAGGCATGGCAACATTTACTTGGTGGATTTCTCTTCAAAGCAAACAAGCACCATGACATGCCTCTTCACCAAGTCGTCTCTTGGTGGCTTTGGCATAGAAGAATTGCTCATATTGGCATGAGCAACCTCAAGAAAGCTCACCAGAGAGGGATGATCACCGGCTTGAAGGACGTCACATTTGACAAGAACAAGCTATGTAAAGCATGTCAAGCCAGAAAGCAAGTTGCAACACATCATCCCATCAAGACGATGTTGTCTACCTCCAAGCCGCTCGAGCTACTACACATGGATCTTTTTGGTCCAACTATATACAAGAGCATTGGTGGTAACCTCTATTGCCTATTAATAGTTGATAATTTTTCACGTTACACTTGGGTCATGTTTCTAGGCGATAAGAGTGAAACTCTAGAAGTCTTCAAGACATTTGCAAGAAGAGCTCAAAGGGAGTACAACTCCCCAATTGTGAAGATCCGGAGTGACAACGGCACCGAGTTCAAAAATATGAAGATTGAAGAATGGTGCGATGAAGAGGGCATCAAGCATGAGTTTTCCGCCACCTACACACCTCAACAAAATGGAGTGGTGGAAAGAAAGAACAAGACACTCATCACCCTAGCAAGAGCAATGTTGGATGATTATGGCACGTCCGAGAAGTTTTGGGCGGAAGCAATCAACACGGCGTGTCATGCATCCAACCGAGTGTATCCCCACCGACTCCTCAAGAAAACTCCATATGAGCTCATCACCGGGAAGAAACCAAATATATCCTACTTTCGAGTCTTTGGTTGCAAATGCTTCATCTATAAGAAGAAAAGGCTCGGTAAGTTTGAAAGTAGATGTGATGAAGGTTTCTTTCTTGGTTATGCATCAAACTCCAAAGCATATAGAGTATTCAATCAAACCTCCGGGTTAGTTGAAGAAACATGTGATGTGGAGTTTGATGAATCTAATGGCTCCCAAGAGGAGGTTGTTGGCTATGAAAATGTAGGTGATGAAGAGATTGATAAAGCTTTGAAGAATATGTCCATTGGGGATATCAAGCCGGAAGAGGTGCATAAAGGCAATGATCAAGGGGGAGGACCTTCCTCATCTACACCAAGCACCTCCAAGGCACCCCAAGTGGATAAAGATCAAGAAAAAGATGATCCACTACCTCAAGAAGATGTGCCAACACCAACACCCCAAGTCCAAGAACAAGAAGAGCAAAGTGTTCCACAACAAGTACAAGTCACACAAGATCCACCCCAACAACCATCCACGCAAATACCGCTAGTGAAGCATGGTCGCATCTCCAAGGATCATCCAATTGGTCAAATCATTGGTAGTCCTTCCAAGGGAGTAAGAACTCGCTCTAAGCATGCTTCATTTTGTGAACATCACTCGTTTGTTTCTTGTATTGAACCCACTAGCATAGAGGAAGCGCTTGAGGACTCGGATTGGGTGATGGCCATGCAAGAAGAATTGAACAACTTCACCCGCAATGAAGTTTGGGTCCTCGAAGCTCCTCCAAAAGACAAGAACATCATCGGCACCAAGTGGGTCTTTCGAAACAAGCAAGATGAACATGGGGTGGTGATACGCAACAAAGCAAGACTTGTGGCAAAAGGGTTTTCTCAAGTCGAAGGTTTGGATTTTGGTGAAACCTTTGCTCCGGTCGCAAGACTTGAAGCTATCCGTATCCTTCTTGCTTACTCTTCACATCATAACATTAAGTTGTATCAAATGGATGTGAAAAGTGCATTCTTAAATGGCGTTATTAACGAACTTGTTTATGTTGAGCAACCTCCCGGGTTTGAAGATCCAAGGAATCCTAACCATGTTTATAGGTTGCACAAGGCACTTTATGGGCTAAAACAAGCTCCAAGGGCTTGGTATGAGAGGCTTCGTGACTTCCTAATCATGCAAGGCTTCAAGATCGGGAGGGTGGACACCACGTTGTTCACAAAAGACGTCAACGGGGATCTTTTCATTTGTCAAATTTATGTTGATGATATTATCTTTGGCTCAACTAATGATTTACTAAGCCATGAGTTTGCTACCATGATGTCTAGGGAATTCGAGATGTCCATGATTGGCGAATTGACCTTCTTCCTTGGTTTTCAAGTCAAACAAATGAAGGAAGGGACATTCATCCATCAAGAAAAATATACTAAAGATATCTTGAAGAAGTTCAAGATGGATGAGTGCATGCCAATCAAGACACCCATGGCAACCAATGGGCATCTCGACTTGGATGTGGACGGTAAACTGGTTGATCAATCCCTCTATCGTTCTATGATAGGGTCTTTGTTTTACCTTACCACATCTAGGCCCGATATAATGTTTAGTGTGTGCTTGTGTGCCCGCTTTCAAGCTAACCCAAAGGAATCACACCTTTCGGCTGTGAATAGGATCCTTCGGTATCTCAAGCACACCCCTAGCATAGGCTTGTGGTACCCCAAATGCGCTAGCTTAGATCTCTTGGGATACTCGGATTCGGATTTTGCCGGAAGCCGTGTGGATCGCAAGAGTACCTCCGGGGGTTGCCACTTGCTTGGGCATTCTCTAGTTTCTTGGTCAAGTAAGAAGCAAAATTCCGTGGCTTTGTCCACCGCGGAAGCGGAATATATAGTGGCCGGTGCATGTTGTGCCCAAATCTTATATATGAAGCAAACCCTTTTGGACTTTGGTGTGAAACTAGATAGGATCCCACTCCTTTGTGACAATGAAAGTGCCGTAAAAATTGCCAAGAATCCGGTTCAACACTCTCGCACAAAGCACATTGATATTCGCCATTACTTCTTGCGTGATCACGAAGCCAAAGGAGACATATCTCTTCAAGGTGTGAGATCCGAGGAGCAATTGGCGGATATTTTCACAAAACCATTAGACGAGAGTACTTTTGTAAGGCTAAGGAATGAGCTTAATGTGATAGATGCGGCAAACGTCATGTAAGTTGCCATGTCATATAGAAAAATGCATACATATAGGACACTTGTCTAACCATGGTAAGATAGTGATGAGCAAGGGTTTAGCTAGAGGTGGTGGTCCACTTGTTTTCCTCTAGGCTTGTAGAAAGGCTCATCATGAAGAAGCTTCCCGTGGGTTCAAACTTGACAAGTAGATCTTAAATTCTTGTTATGCATTTCTTGTCATATAGATGTGCACCTCATGTTTACTTTTACTTTCGCATGTGGTTGTAGCTTGCACCATCATTGCATGCGTAAGGGTCACAAAGGAGATCACTTGATGAAAATGAGACTTGTTTCATATACAAGATCTTAATTCATGAAAAGTGAAAAGAGCAAAGTGTTAGGTACGTTATTGCCTAGTGAGCAATGTCATGATGAGTTTGAAGCTTCCTATCTTCAATATTCCTATGACATGGCTCATACATTTTATTTGGCGCTTTGTCTCGCTTTGCGGCTTTTCCTTGTGTTTGAAAAGAAAATTATTTAAGCTAGTGTGCTATCCTATTTATTTTGAGGGGTAAAGTCGCCTATGCAAGTCCATTAACTTGAGTTTAGTTGAATTTTATAAGTTTATTGGACATAGCATAGAAGAGTGAGCTGAGTGAGGGGTTTTTGGTTCACCGGTTAAACCGACGCTCAATGGATCTATACCCATCGGTTTAACCGGCGTTACTAAGTTTCTGTCTCAGCTCAGTCAAACCAGACGTTCAACCGGCGTATTCAAAAGTCACATCATCGGATCAACCGATGAACGTAACACAGATATGACCTGTCAATCAACCGGTGTTAGCAGCGTTCAACCGGCGAGTTCAAATTGCATATCGTCGGATCAACCGGCGTTCAGATGAATTTTTTGCTGGAGTCTCGGGTAAACTAAACCGACGCAATCAACCGGCGTTCAAACCCTATGCGTTGGATCGACCGGTGTTAAAGAAAATCGCGGGCCCACTCGTCATTTATCTCTTGTGCCCGCGGACGCATGTCTCACTTCCTTGCTTTTCCCGACTCCGCGCCGCCGCTGCTCGTTCCGCCTCTCCAAGCGCCGCCGCTTCACCTCGCCGCCGCCCGTACACGTCGTCGCCGCCAATCCACGCCCGCGCCGTCATCCACGCCGCCGACCCAAGCCACCGCCACGCGCAGCCCGCAGCACCGCCGCTCGCACGCCGCCCGCCTGCGCGCGCCCACGCCGCTCGCGTACGCCATCTCTTGCTGCTCACCGCCGCCGCTCCCACACCTCGCGCAGCCCACGGAGCCGCACATCCACGCCTGTCACACCGCAGCCGCAGCCGCTCCACGCTCACCAGGTGTTCGAGGTTTTGCCTGATCGAGATGGGTCGCGAAAAGAGGAAGGGAAAGGAGGTTGTTGTGGAGAAGCTCGTCCGCAAGCGGACTCGCGCAGAGAGAGAGGCCGAGAGGGCCGAGATGGTGGCCAAGGCCACCAAGGAGCAGGCGTTAGGCCGTGCTTGCCCGTTCGCGATCAGAGAGCAGCTAGCCAGGGGCAGGGGCAGATGCCGAGGTATGGGCAGGGTCAGAGGTGCCTGGGCCACCAGGACCACTACACAGCAGACCGAGGGTGATACGTCTGAGGGGGAGCCGACAGCTGCAGAGTCAGATCACTCAGTTTCAGATGCAGATTCAGATGCAGCATAGTCAGAGCAGACTCAGGGGCAGAGCACACAGGGGTCACCGACTCTACGACATTCTGGCCGCACTCGGCAGACGTCCCCAGCAGGAGAGTCTTCACCAGCGACCGAGCGTCGCACTGGACCGAGGACGCGAGGAGGTCACCAGCCACAGGAGCCTCGCAGGTCCGCAGCAGCAGCAGCAGCAGCTCGTAGAGCCGAGGCCCTAGAGGCCGAGCGCGCAGTGTTCCGTATGGACACTGTTGTGCGTCTGGAGCTAGGTGTACTGCTCCAGAACTTGACCAAGGCCAATGCGGCGAAGGTCAAGAGGCTCAGGTGGAGTGTTGGGGAGGAGGACTGGTTCCCCGTGACCCGTGACAGCAGGGTCGACCGTAGGTTCTGGACACTACTTCAGGCCAGTTTCTACGAGACCTACCAGAGGCGGGGCCACAGGATCTTCCCGCACAAAGTGCTTGACTGGGTGTCACTGAGGACAGCCGCAGGGGGAGCAGACGTCAGAGAGCACTTTGCTCACTTCAGAGGCCTGCCCAGGTTACTCCAGATAGAGCAGAACAGATATATTGAGGATTGGGTCAGAGTTTTCTATGCCACAGCCTGGATAGCTCCCGGGCGTAGAGCCGTACACTTTGTTTTTGGAGGCCAGGTCTTTGGTCTGTCGAGGGCGACGATAGCAGGGATTCTCGGAGTTGACTTGATTGACGTCTCCCTGCACGAGATGGTATACGGAGACGCAGATCCACCGCGCAGAGCTATGATTGGCGGGATTGCACCTTCTCACGAGGCGATCTCTCAGTGCTTCCGCCAGCCGTTTCCAGCGTCGTATGCCAGAGTCCCTAGCCTGTTGACCCCAGAGGCGTACGCAGTTCACATGGCCCTCCGGAGGACTCTGTTACCGAGGAGTGGCTACCCAGAGGGGTTTACAGGCATGCAACAGCTATTACTACTTCACATCCTCACTCACGAGCTGTTCGATATTGTTGACTTTATTTTGGCTGAGATCGAGGATGTGATCACCGATGGGATGGGGGTCGTGAGGCAGTTCCCTTATGCACACTGGATTAGCTATATTTGCTCTATGATTGTACCAGCAGAGTCACCTGTCAGCAGTGTGTACCATCAGGATGAGGCTCCCCGGTTCCCAGTTTACCGTCCGACAGCTCCCCAGGACCGGAGGAGAGGCAGACAGGCCGAGAGAGCTGCCATGGCACAGTTGTCACCAGAGGCACAGGCCCGTGTGGCACAGGAGGATGAGGCACTGCTAACTGCCGAGGCACAGCTTCCCGGAGGAGACGATGAGATACACTGGTATGAGCTTGAGTCAGACTCCTCCGAGGACGTCGAGTACTTTCCTGCAGCAGCCCCAGCTAGTCACGACCACGAGGCAGGGGGGTCCAGAGAGCCAGCCCTAGAGTCACCCGCTGCTGCTATAGTCACAGGTGACTCAGCCGTCCGAGCTTACCTCTCTCCTACAGCAGCTCGTCACTCAGCAGTGAGAGGATCGGATAGCACAGGAGGAGTCCAGGAGAGCCCATGAGGCTCAGCTTGCAGCGATACAGAGGGAGGCCGCCCGAGAGCGTGCTGCAGTGGAGGAGCGGTTTGTCGAGCTTATCGACAGAGTCTCTCAGAGGACAGACGCTCAGTTCCAGCAAATGCAGCAGGGCATGATGGCGATGTTCGGGATGATCACTTAGCTGTACACTCACACCGGACTCGCCCCGCAGCAGTCAGGACAGCCAGGCCTTCAGGGCGTTGGAGCACCTCAGCTTGCAGTCACTTCAGCTCCAGCCCCTACTGCAGCTCCAGCTACTACAGCGACACCGGAGACCACGTTCTCGATGTCCGCACTACTTGGGTCTGCCGGTCGTCCACTCTTCTCACCACTGCCAGCGACTTCACTCTTCCAGGACTCTCCTTCAGCAGTCCAGTCAGTCGCCCTCCCCGTCATACCACAGACACTACCTTCAGGGGGAGGAGGAGAGGGTTCTTTACTTCAGCAGTCGACACAACCGGTAGCTTCAGCACTTACTACTTCAGATGTTGACACATCTTCTGCTGAGCCGGTTACCACTTCTACGGACCCTCTTCCAGGCAGTGCCAGCACGAGAGCCTCCACGACGGCTACACCTCCAGTCAGCTCCGACCAGCAGCTCCCGTCCGTCACCGAGGGTTCACCATCCGACGACGACGATGACGATGACGACCCGGACCGCTTCCTTGCCGTGCCACGACAGCCAGATCAGTAGCTCGCCTTTTTGGTGCTTTGATGTCAAAGGGGGAGAGAGTCAGGGGGAGTTGGAGTCAGAGGGAGGGTAGAGTTAGAGAGAGCTCGTAGTTATCAGGACTTTGATGCTTTGTATCTCATTTGGTGTTAGTTCATGGATATGTACATTTGTCGCTTGAGTATGTTGTGGTTTGAGACATATCTATGGATTTCATTTGAGCCGTTGAGCTCTTTGGTCCTTTTTCGAGTTTTCTTGTGTTTATCCTGTTTTATCTTTCTCGCTCTCTCGTTATTTATGTTTGTGTTGTCATCAATCACCAAAAAGGGGAGATTGCAAGTATCTAGGCCCTCAAGGTATGTTTCGGTGATTAATGACAACCATTATTGTGACTAATGAGTTTGTGCAGCTTAATAGATCATTATCGCTCATTTGGTCATATGTCAAAAGAGGCCCCTCAATTTCGTTATCCAAAAAGGCGATCTCGGTATTCAACTCAAGATTATAACAAGACTAAGGATCTTTCTAGTCCTAAGTGTCGTAAGGTTGAGAAGGACACTTAGGTTAGTATAGGTTTTATAGTTTTATAGTGATCGCACTATTAAGAAGGGTTAAGGTCAAGTAACTTAAGCATGGACATGGTCATTTGAAAATGGATGCACACTACGGTCACTCAGGTTCCTAGAAGTTCAAATAAGTGGTTTTCAACTTATATCTCAAGAATATTTGGATTTCACTCAAGACTCAAAACAGAAAAGGCAAAATTAGAAAAAGTCTATACACCGGTTTAACCGACGCTTCCACTTTTCTATACGTCGGTTAAACGAAGTCAGCAGAGTCTGGACAAGTTCTATACACCGGTTAAACCGATGTTGTTTGAATTAACGTCGGTGCATTAGTCCAGAGTTGGTTTTTCCAGGGCATTTCAAGTTCAATACACCGGTTAAACCGACGCTGTTTGAAATGAGACGTCGGTGCAATTGACCAGTGAGATGGTTTTTCTAGGGATTTCAGAAGTTGTACTCACCGGTTAAACCGACGATGGTCTTGAGTTAACATCGGTGCAGTTGTCCAGAGACTTGGTTTTTCAGTTGATCAGTGGACAACTACACTCACCGGTTAAACCGATGATACGTCGGTTAATCTGCCCAAGTTGTAACGGCTAGTTTTCAGAATGGGCAGCTTACATTCATCGGTTAAACCGACGCTAACTATTGGAGGTACGTCGGATTAACCGGCGCTACGCAGTTTTCTGGAAGCTTTTCTCCAACGGCTCTATTCATGTGAGCTGCCTATATATACCCCTCCAATGGGTCATTTTGCACACTCTTAACACCAGGCAACATTCATACACTCATACATTGTTGAGAGCCATCTTGAGCTTCATCTTCCACATCTTAGTTCGTTCAATCAATCAAGAAGCAAGACTAAGGACTTGAGTAGAGAGAAGCTTGTGTGCATCCGTTCTTGGTGATCGGTTCTTGCTCAAGTGAAGGCCCTAGCTTGTTACTCTTGGTGATTGGCAGCACCTAGGCGATCTTGGTGATTGAAGGTGTTTCTTCCGGAGCTTGCCAACGATTGTGGGAGCCCGAAGAAGTTTGTACGTGGCTTGAGCTCCACCACGCCGGGATGGTGAACGGAGACTCTTAGTGAGCGCCCTCGTCTCGGTGACTTGGGAAGTGACAAGACTCTTAGTGAGTGTCACAACGTTGATTAGGGGTGTGTGCCAACACATCGACACCACGGGAAAAAAATCCGGTTGTCTCTTGCCCACTCTTTACTTTCAAGCACTTACTTTCATGCAATTAATCATGTGCTTGACCTTAGAGATCATAGCTTAGCTCTACCTTGCTTAGTTTCATATCTAGTTGTATCTTTATAAGCTTATGTAGTTTGCTTAGCTAGCCAGTTGGTGAATTGAGCCTTACTAGTATTGCATAGGTTAAGCTTGCTTTACCTTGTTTCAAAAATTTGAAAAATACCCAATTCACCCCCCCCCCCCTCTTGGTCCATCGATCCTTACAGGAGTGCTCGGCGACCTCCCTTGGTATGCCAGGCATGTCCGAGGGACTCCACGCAAAGATGTATGCATTGGCATGGAGAAAGTCGACGAGCACCACTTCCTATTTGCTGTCGAGGGTTGCACTGACTGGCAATGCATTGTTGTCGGGGTGATTCGGGACGAGGGGCACCTTCTTGATACCCTCGGCGGGTTCGAAGCTGCCTGCGTGTCGGTGCGTGGAGTCCAAGACCTCACTTGCCATCTTGTCGAGGGTGGCTACGAGGGCCTCATCCTCCGCTTGAGCCTCCACGTGCTCGACACACTCGATGTCGCACTCGTATGCGTGCTCAAACGAGGAGCCGACGGTAATGACACCCCTCCGGCCCAGCATCTTCAGCTTCAGGTACCGTAGTTGGGGATGGCCATGAACTTGGCGTAGCAAGGACGGCCAAGGATGGCGTGGTAGGCTCCCCGAAACCCCACCACCTCAAAGGTGAGCACATCCTTGTGGAAGTTGGCTGCCATGCCGAAACAGACGGGTAGGTCGATCTAGCCGAGGGTTTGGACTCGCTTCCCCGGCGCAACGCCATGGAATGGCGACTTGCTGGGGGGAGCTTGTTCAATCCGATCCCCATGAGCTCCAAGGTGTGGGCGTACATGATGTTGAGGCTGCTGCCCCCGTCCATGCGCACCTTGGAGAAGTGGGTGTTGCCGATGATGGGGTCGACAACAAGCGGGTACCGTCCCGGGTGTGGGACGTAGTCGGGGTGGTCCTCGCTAGACCTGGGCAAATGTCGGGTCGGGTCGGGTCGGGTTCGGGTCGGGTCAAGGTCGGGTCACGGATCGCATAGGACGGCCCGCGCCCGACCCGTACCTATCACCGGGTCGGGTCGGGTTGGCCCATGCACCCTGCGCGGGCGTGTCGGGTCGGGTTTTTTTCGGGTTGGGTCGGGTTTTTTGGCCTTTGGGTCGGGTTTTGGGTCAAAAATCACGGCCCGTGCCCGGCCCGTTGATTGTTGCGGGTCAAAAAATACGGCCCGCGCCCACCCGCCACGTAGCTCGGGTTGGGTCGGGTCGGGTTTTTTTCGGGCGGGTTGGGTCGGGTTGTTCGGGTCGGGTGACCCATGCCCAGGTCTAGTCCTCACAGCCGAAGGAAATGGTGTCCTCCGACCAGTCAAGGTAGGATGGTGTGGCCTTGGTGATGGAGAAGACTTCCCGGCGCTCACGCTTGCGCTGCCGAGAGGTCATGTTCGTTGTCGGCCCTCCAAAAATAAAGAAGGCGTTCTCCACCAGGGGGAACTCGTCGTCTCCACCTTTGTCACCAGCATCCTTCTTCTTGTCCTCGTCGCGATGCACGACGCGGTTGTAGTACTTCCGGAGCATTTCACACTGCTCGAGGGTGTGGTTGACCGAGCCCTTGTGGTAAGGGCACGACTTCTTGAGCATGTCGTCGAATAGGCCGCCACCACCTCGAGGGGGGCCTCGAGGTCCTTTGCGGTCCGGGGCCGCGACGAAGGCCTCGTCGGAGTCTTCTGCCTGCCCCGGTCCACGTTGGTTTGATGGGGCCGGCTTCTTCCCTTTCTTCCCCAGCTTCTGTTTCTTGGCGGGGGCGTTGATCTTGGCGTTGCTGCCCTCTGCGGGCGCACCTTCCTTGCGCTTGTTCGGCTTGTCGTCGAAGATGGCACCGACGGCCTCCTCTCCAGCGGCGTAGTTGGTGGCAGCGTCGAACAACTCATTGGTGTTGGCGGGACGGCTTCGCGTAGTTCGTGCACCAGGTTCCTGCACGTCGTGCCCTCGAGGAAGGCGTTGATGACCTCGACGTGGGTGATGCTAGGGAGCTCAGTTCATTGCTTGGAGAAGCGCCGCACGTAGTCACGCAGGGACTCATTAGGCTTCTGTCGGCACCCTTTGAGGTCCCAGGAGTTCCCAGGGCGCACGTATGTGCCCTGGATGTTGCCCACAAAGATCTGGACTAAGTCGGCCCAGTTGTGGATCTGGTCCGCGGGCAAGTGCTCGAGCCACGTTCATGTGGCGTCAGCAAGGTGAAGGGGAAGGTTGCGGATGATGACCACGTCGTCCGTCGTACCTCCCAGCTGGCATGCTAGGCGGTAGTCGTTGAGCCAGACTGCGGGATCGGTCTCGCCCGAGTACTTGACGAGGGTGGTGGGCTGTCGAAAGCGTGGGGGAAAAGGAGCGGTACGAATCTCCCGGCTGAACACACGGGGTGCCCGGAGGCTCCGGTGACTCGCCCCTGTCATGTTTGGGGTCGAAACGTCCACCCCGTCAAGGGGTGTACTTCCTACCATTGACAATGTTGCGGGCGTCGCCGTCGCCGTCATGTCCGCGCGTGTCATGAAGTCGCTCCCTTGCGGTAGTCTTTCCGATGCGATTGTAAACCGAGGGTGCTTTCGCACTATGTGCTGCGGCTACCTTTCCCCTCACTCCTGGTGGAGTGTACACCGAAACCTCGTGGTCCTGCCGTGCAGTCCCACCGGGCTGCTTCGGGACTATCGAGCGTATGCGAGACGCAGAGCTCTCGTCCTGCTGCACAGCAGCTTGCTCGATGAGCGCCTGTGCCTCGCGGCGCAGGTTGCGACCCGAACTCGTCGACGACTCGGGCATTGCTTGGAGTAGGTAGGCCGCAGCTACGAGTTTTTCGCCGGCCGTTTTCAGTTCCGGAGGTTTGTCGACGTTGTCATCGGTTAGGATACGCTCCCGGGCAACGCGTGCCACCGCCTGGGCATGCACGCCGTGCGCGGTGCGCTGCTGCTCGAGTGTGGTGCGCAGCTCCTGCGTCTGCCGACGCTGCTCGTCGAGCTTGGCTTTAAGCTCCTTGAGCTGAGCCAGCTGTGACTGCCGCGCCGCCGAGCTTGACGAAGAAGAAGGGGTCCCAGCCGGCACCACCGGTTGGTTTGACTGCGCGTCGGCCCCGCCGTTCCCGTCATTGCCCGGAGCGTTGTCATTTTGCCCGTCCGTGAGCTCGGCCATGAAGCACTCCCGAGTGGGATCGTAATCCCCCTCGCTGGAGTCCTCAGAGTAGGTGAGGCAGTAAGCCGCCGCGAGCTGGAACGAGTGGAAAGCATCGGGGTCACGGACCCCGGAGTAGTCCTCGGCCTCCTTGGCCGTGAAGTTGTTCATGAAGAAGCTGATGTCGTCGGTGATCGATCTCGCCGTCTTGGGGTAGGAGTCGTTAGGAGATGATGCGATGAGGTTGCGGATCGACAGGAGGTGATGACCCGGCGATCCTCGTACTCGGCGAAGTTGGTCCTGGTCGAAGAGGCGTAGGTGGCAGCATTGCGCATCCCGAAGGGAAAGGGCGACGGCGAAGTCGCGGCCCCCCCTAGGAGGCACTGGGGCTGCAGTCAATGATGGTGCCAGCATAGATGACGCCGAGGCACGTGATGACGAAGCGGTGGCCCCGTCGGCCGCGACGCTGAGCTGCGACATGGCATCCTCAACCCGCGTGGGTGAGCTGAGGTGTGCCGCCTGGCGCTGCTCCATGCGCGCTTGTCGCGAGTGCTGGCCCGAGTGCCTGTTGCGCCGGGCTGGTGAAGTCGGAGCGTCGGGGTTGCATCTGGGCGTGAGGAGCTCAATGAGGTAACCGTTGCCGGTTGCTCTGAACTCAAGACTCCCGAACCAGATCACGTATCCCGCTGGGAGCGGATCCGAGGCGCCCATGGGAAATGGGTTGGATCTGCTCGCCATCCCTGGAGATCAAATGGGAACAAAAGAAAAAATGTCACGCAGCGCCCCCTACCTAGTGTGCCAACTGTCGGTGTCCTAACCCGGCAGTCTGGACCCAACCAGTGATGATGCTGCATGTTTCTCGTCCCAAATGTTGATGCAAGAGGCAATACAGTAACGCACGGGTTTATCCTGGTTCCGGCCGTGGGGCCGTACGTCCAGCAAAGGGGTGTGCGAGAGCACTGTACTATCTTGCACCGAGGGGTGCCTGTAGTAGGGGGTACAAGCGGGGCGAGAGAGGGAGGGAAGCTCCCAAGTCTCTGCTAGAGGAGGAGGTGATTGAGGCGAGCGCCAATATCGGGGCTCAGAGGAGCGTATGTGCTCTTTGAGTTGTGCTAAGTGTGTAGAACAGTCCAGATGGAGAAGACGATGACCGCCTCCCCCTTTTATAGACACAAGGAGGGTGGTGTACATGCACGGGGAGATCGCGAAAGTCGTCGTGTCCCCCCTCCCCAAATCGCGGGGGTGCAGTGGCCGAGTACTGTAGGAAGTACATTGTGGGGTATGGCGCCGGGCGTGGCGGTCGTCCTAGGCATCGTCCTTGACTCCATCTCGCCGGGCCAACGGTCCCGGGCCCTCTTCCCGCTTGGGGACCGGTCCGGCGTCACCATGTGTCCCAGAGGTGGAAATGCTCAGCACCTGTGGCCGCGGACCCGGACCCCCGCAGGTGGGTCCGGGACCTCCACGTGCCATCCGAACTCCCGCAGATGGGTCCGGGACCTCCACGTGCCTATCCGGACCCCCGCGAGCTCTCGGCTCAGCTAGCTGCTCGGGAGGGGTCCGGAGCCGCCACGTGTCACGCAGATGTGGGCACGAGCGGAGATCGCACCGGCGTCCTGGCGACTCCAGCGGGCGGCGTGGTCGTTGCTGTGGGGGTACCGTCCTCCAGGCGTGGCGTGGCGGTGTTCCGAGGGTCCTACAGGCCAGGGTCTTGTCTCGGTCAAGGCCGGAGCCGCCTCCGAGGGTCGTGCCCATGCTGCTTGAGGGCTCCGCGGAATGGAAAGTACGAAGGAGGTACGGGGAGTTGGCAGTATAGTAGCTGGAGCAGTGCTGAGCACGTCTTGTACTGCGTCGTAGGTTCCCACAGTATCGCCACAGCGTCTGGAATGGCGGAGCAGTGACCGGAGTTGGCGGACGGGACTCCGGTCACAGCCACTGTGCGGAGTGGCGGCCTGACGCCGTCTGACCTGGGCGCTGTGGAGGAGTGGTTGGCATTAATGCCTCCGTACGGCGGGCAGGTGAGCGGAAGGGCCGTTTGTCCCTTCCGCCGAAGGGTGGCCTCGAGCGAGGCGAAGACGCGGGGCGCGGTCGAGGGCTTCGGCGGGGAGCCCTCGAGCGAAGCAGAGCTCCCCCTGTGGGTCCGAGAGGGGGGTGCGAATGGGCCGCACTGCGTACGTGGGCCGTGTGTTGAGCTTCTTTGAGTCCTTTCCTTTCTTCCAGATTGGAAGGAGGCTGTAGGCCTTCGTGGGCCCGGTTGCCCAGCACGTGTTTGCGTCTTTAGGGCGATTTTAGTCCCCTGATTAGGGTGCCCCTAGTCATGGTACCCGACACGCCCGCTCAACGAACACGACAAACAACGGACAACGCGGCCGAGGTAGGACGACAGAGCATGGAGGTAATCTTGCGCGCCACGTCAAACTGCACAAACGGGTCCGACAGCAGCACCGCCACCACCGCAGGCAGCCCAAAAGCTTGCTGCTTCCCCACCAAGTTGTATTACTACAAGTCAATCTTCCAAATAGATGATCAATGAAATTACTATAGCATATCAATCATGGTGCAACGTGGAATCAATGACATCAAACAACTGATCCATCTCTAGTAATGTAATAGGCACAAGAGAGTAGTAACTTACTTCCTCTTCTCCAATTCTGGTAAATTACTCCTTGAAAACCTTTCAACAATGACCTGCAAATACAAGCTAACAATTCATGAGGTCCATGTTCGTCAAGCAAGAGATGCAAAACTATCAGAGATTAGGGGCAAAAGGGGAAGGGAGAATAAAATGTAGGCTAGAATTTGTTCAGATTCAGTAGAAATATTGGTTTATGCTAAAATTTGCAATGTTTCTAGACCTTCATGCACGTATGCATGCAAGAACAATTGAGTGTCAGAAAATGATTTGCAGGTGCATGGTGGGCATAACTTGAAAGAAAAGGAATTGATTCAATTGGGACAGCATAACGAATTAAGATAGAACCCTGAACGAAACCCCAGGGCCCCATCATGAGAGATGCTAGTAGTTTTTTTAAGTTCCGAAAGCCAACAAATTGTGTGAAGGAACGAAGGAATCCTTAACTGAATCCTAAAATCTGTTATGCTGTTTGCTCCCGTCCATATCCATATATGTGATTACATGATAGATATGTGGAAGAGAAGGGTGGGCGGAAGTGGAAAAAAGGAGCAGCACTCGATGGAAGTTACAGAGGGCAGAATGATCAACAACTAATCTGTGGGCTAGCGATGTGAACACGAATAAGAGCAGAAGGCCCTTTCTGCATAGGGTTTGGGCTGGAAGAGGGAAATTGAAAGGAACGGAGAGGGTTCACATACAGGCCCCTGGCGGGATAGTTGGCGATCATGGCGGCGGATTCCTGGAGCCTCTCAACTGCACCCGGACCACTAGCATGCATCAGAATTCATTCAATTGAGTGAAATACAGAGGTAGATATCTACCGAGAGCTACCGACCAAAGGTGAATTCCTTCTTGAAGGCTTCATGGCGAATCAGATCGGCTCGGAGCGAATCGCCGGTTGCTTCCTTCCCTTCGTTGAAATCCGCTGTGCTCACCGGCCAGGTCCGGAATGGCGTCGCGGCCCATGGTTGGGGGCGGCCAGATCTTGTCCGCCCCGCACGCCAGCTCCCCCACCGTGCCCATGAACTCGGCGGCGCCCGGCCAGTCTGCCGTGGCTGAACCGGAACCCCACCACAAAGCCGCCGCACCCTAACATGCTCACCTGCAGCAAATTCGGCACTGGTGGTAAGAGAGCCGGAAGGAAATCCCAAATCCGCGCCCAATCGAAGCAACCCTACACAATGCGGCTCTAATCGAGGAGGCCTCCGTGTACCTGGACAAGCAGGAAGGGCTTGTTCTCCTCGCGGCTGGGGCGCGGTAGCGGGTGCGGGAGCAGGTTGTCCTTGGAGATCTGCCATAGCCGATGTTGATGTCGAGGTGGGAGTAGTTGAGCACGAAAAGGTCCGGGTTGCGGATGCGGACCTTGAGCGTGGCGGAGATGGTGCCGGCGACGGCGGGGCGCGCCGTGACGGAGACGTGCGCGAGGCGGAGGCGTGCGAGGGAGATGCGAGGGAGACGTGCGCGAGGTGAGGAGGAGGCGGAGGCGCGCATGGAGGATGCCCGCGAGCGCAAGGAGGAAGAGGGCGGCGAGGCAAGGGCCGAGGCAGCGGTCCCCACAGCGCAGGCGGATGGGGACGAGGAGCACGGCTCGGGAGTCGTCGGGGTGGTGGTAGAGGTAAGGAGAGGGCAGCGGCGAGGAGCAAGAGAGGGAGGGAGGCGGCGGCGCCGCGGCGGGGAGCAGGAGAGGGGGTGAGGCGGCCGCGAGGGATCCGAGGAGGAGAGCGGCGGCGGCGGGGGGACTGGGGGAGGAGTGGGAGGGAGAGAGTGGGCGGCGACAGGAAGGAGGGAGAGGGGCTAGGGTTCGGGTGCGGCGGGAGGGGGCAAATGAAAAACATCTGGCAGGGGGTTTTTCATTAAAATGACAAGATTCTTAGATTTCTCCTTTGTATGGAAATAATCATTAATTCGAGGACCTAAGAGTAAAATATACGAACGTGTTTACTACAGTGTCCGGATGATTTGGGTTCTATTGTGATTCTTGGAAAAAAAGAGGGTTTTTTTGAAAAGTATCCGGCGCTCAGAGAGATCGACACGCGTCCCATTTTTCCCGTGGGACGCGGGGAGAGAAGCGCAGAGCAGTAACTTTTAACCATTCTGATTCGTCCTTCTCCCAAGACAGAGAAGGCTCAAGCCGCTAAGCGGGTAAACTCTTCTCCAGTTCTCCTCCTGCGGTCCTACCCATGCTCTCTCCACGGTCTGTCCCTCTTCATTAGCTCTCTCTTCCCAGCTGCTCCCTCTTGAAGATCCCTTTTTATCCTGCTCATCCTCTCCTCGATGCTATTATTTCTTCTCCATTCAAGGAAGCAGAAGCTTGTGGGTCACGAACATGGCCTAGCCCGTACGTGCCCTCACAGCCGCGCCATGGGATTGTCACGAGCAGGCCCCGACACCAGCACGGAGCTCTTGCGCTCGACGGCGCGCTCTGCTAGTTGCCCAGTTTCACGGTGCACGGAGGTGCGACCCTGCCGGGACAGATAGGTAAAGGCGTGGGACAGGCATCACCCCCAACTTCCCACTTACTGCCGGTAACGTTTAAATACCACAATAGTTATGGAATCCAACCAAACCTTTCTATTTTGCAATAAATTAGTTGAGACTTGGTATACGGTGGTTGGAAGGTGTTGGGTACAATACCATTTGGTACAATTTTTTTGTTGATATAACTGTTGACCGTTGATATGATATGTGAACTAAAAAATAAACTAATGCCGGTACCAGTTCTATCTACTTTGTACCGGCCTCCACATATTTGATACTTTTTCTAAATACCTCTAGTTACCTCTTAAATCTCAACCGTTGATTTTACCTCGATGAATGGTTCTCATTTATTCTAATTATAGTAAAACTTCTCAAGTTAGAGCATCTCCAACAGTTTCTCTAAAAGGATCTGGTTAGCTAAAATTTTAGAAAAACCTCCAAAACTACCATCCAACAGACTGGGTATCTTAGCCACCTCGCTACCCGCCTCGCTCCTCGCACGGCAAAGATCCCGAGCGGACTCCCCTCGCCAAACTCCCCCTCCACCCTCCTGCGCCACACCCTCCGCCTCCTCTTCCCGCACGAGCATGAAGCAGGCATGAGCAGCAATCGGCGACGGCGGAGCTCGGCGCCAGGCCAACAGATGCTCCTTCCTGGCCTTGAGATGCTCCTTGCGCAACGAGGCGGAGGAGGGCGCCTGCGCCGACGCCATGGTTCCCCTGCTCCCGAATCGCCGGTCGCGAGCCCACGTGCGAGCTCCAAGGAGCTTCTGCGTGCGGCCGCCGGCGCCAAGAGGTCGGTTCTGGCTGAGTCTCCAGTGAGCCCGTGAGCTGCTGCTGGGCGGCAGCGCCCCTCGGCGAGCCGGCGGCTCTCCCTCCATGACCCGGCGGCGTCCCTCAGCGCTCCCTCCGCAAGCTGCTGCTCGACGGCGGCGTCCCTGGGCGGTCCGCCAGTGCTCCCTCCGAATGGGGTTCCAGTCGAGGCCATGGACCTCGCGCACGTGCTCCTCGGGGTTCTGCGCCGACGGGAGCGCGACGTCGAAGAGGCGCACAGAGCCGAGCGCGACGTCGAAGTGGCGCACAGAGCCGTCCCCGCCATCGAGGATTCCCTGTGCCGGCCAGGCCGGCCGGCGGGGAGGATAAGAAAGGTGATGACGCGTGGAACCCACATGTCAGTGAGTGTGGAGGGGAAGAGTTGTATAAATGGGTAGTTAGTCTGTTGGAGAGTACCATGAAATAGAGAGACAATGTTAGCTAAATAACTCTTGGAGATGCTCTTAGTCATCCCGAAACTTCAACTTATATCTAACATTAATTGTGGCTATATGTGGTAGCCAACCAGACACACTCTAAGGGTGCCGCGAGTTGAAGGGGTGCGCTACGTCCTTGGCAATGCGGCAGTACACCATATGGACATACGTGAAGTGTTCAATATGCACGTACAATGCTGAGATTCTGAAAGTTAACCGAATTTTTTTATCCCCTATTATTGCTCAGTATGAAAATTGAGTCGGGATGCACTCATCTAACAACTCGCTTGCAATACACAAGCAGAATGAAATGACACAAGCGACAATGATCAAATGAGGAAAGAACATGCCAACTATTAAGTTGTGGCCGTGCCGGATAAAAGTTCTTCTCACAAAATCGATCATATACACCCACAATAAAAGCAATAGTCCCTGCACAAAAGATAAGGATTATTAGGTTAGCATTCTGCTAGCTGGATATAAATCGATCATGATAAACGAACTCACAATAAGGAGCGGTAATTAAAAAGGTTAATGACTTAACTACATCTGACCCTAATTTTCTTTGTTGGTACGTATGCTTTACATCGATTAGCTCACACTGGAGTAGGGGATTCTTCTCTCCAACGATAGCACGTGCAAGTATTTTCAAAACTAAAATAAATTGTAATTCTTGAACAGACCATCAAATTCAAATTCTAATTGCGTAACTATATTTCTTTCGAAAAGATATTCAAAATAAGTTGTCACTTGCATATGTTTTTATAATATTTTTTAAAGACACGCGTAGAATTGAAAAATACCAACATAAACAAGTAAAAATGCTCAATTGATTTGCTAAAGTTGCCTATCACTTACCGTGCAATAAACGTTCACCTACCCAACACAAATTGTTGGTCATCATTCACTAATCACACCATCCAATCTATCATCTTAATATCAACATCAATATCCACTTAATTGAACTTAGACGAGTCAAGCAACATTTTGTAAAGCCACAAGCAATTTTTGCAAAAGTTATAAGCAAATTAGAATATACTAAAAGTTTTTTCTCACACAAAAAAGTATGGTGTCGGATCTTGTTTTAAAGCTCTAATTGAAACAAGCACAACGGTGTCACCAGATATTGATTTGGACGCTCAATTTTGAAAGTATGGTGTTTTCTATGTTTGAAATTGTGTGCATACATATGCATATCTGTTCTCTTTCTTCTTCTCACATACATGTAAGTGCTGATATCATCATGCCTGATTTTCTCTACATAAAAAGAAGACGGTTCTACGAACTATTATAATACGGCCGGCCGCAAATTAACAGCATCCATTAAAAAGAACACGAATTATATGGCAAACTGATGCAATCTAGAGAAGCTGCCGAACACATCGCCGCATACCAATTATTGGATGGCAAATTCAATCCAGTGCTGGATTGAATGTGCGCTACTTACCAAAGATCCTAGATTTGGTAGAACTGTAAGGGGACTCAACCAAGCGTGGGTACGTACCCGAATGATGCACTTGAAGGACCTAGCAGCGGCCCTGTCCGACATGGAGTGCCCCGTCGCCTCCCTCTCGGCATCCGCGAGCTCGTGACGAGGCCCGGCGATCGTCTCCGCCTCGGAGTGGCAGGCGCAGCCGCAGCAACTCGTCGTCGACGAGATTCGTTGGGCCGAGGGTCGAGCGTTGTTGCCACGGTGCATCCCTAGCTAATGCGACGTCTTCCTCGAATAATCTGTAGAATTTCCGTGCATCTAAAGCCCTCCGGACTCCCTATATATTCGATCCCTGATTCGCTGGAGGGGAGGGAAAGAGAATCGTGCAACACCTGGTTGGTAATGGTATTCGTGATCGGCTCGATCTGGGCTGGGCTGGCTTAGTGGCCCAAAAACTGGTTGGTAAAAGCGCTGGCGGCCTGCCTGCTGCTTCCACCTGCCAGCGGCCCACGCCAGCGACATAGGAGAGACAGGGGTGGTATTAGGTCATGGCCCTAGTGGTCACTTCACAATCCAACTTCCCTCTTTATGGTTTTTAAATTTAAAATTGTATAAGATTAGAGCCCAGCCCTTTTAGAATTCGGCTCTTAAATTATCTGCGCCAAATTTGACGGTCCTTTACCACCCCTAAGTAGAGACGTTTTCTATACCACTTTTACCAAGCGCATATAAGACAATCATAAATAAAGCCCATTAAGATCCATTAACACTAGTCTTCGGCTCGTGTAACTTTTTTCCACCTTCTCTGGTGGCGGCGGCGGCGGCGGGGAAGAGAGAAGGTGAGAAAGAAAGTTAGAGTTTGGTGTGAATCTAAAGATTATGATTGTTTGCACGAATCTCAAACAGAGAAAGGTAGAGAAGAAAAAAAATCTTTCAAAAAATATATAGAATTTCCGGGAAGGCTTGGCCCTCCTCTTGCCAATTATAAAAATAAAAGTTTAAAATTGCAACTAGCGCTTCCTTTTTCAATGGATATTATCATCGTCATGAGCTGATGTATTTGGATGCAGCGAAATAATTTCATGTTCAGAAATATCCAACCTTTAGTGCCTTCAACACTTTATTATAGAATTTGCCTTAGTTATACTAAGAGCAAAAAATAGGAATAAAGCACTTATGTCTTCATGGCTAGAAGCCCTCGTGTAATTTCTCAGATTTTTTTTCTTTCTTTGTTTCCTATCTGAATAAGACTTGGTTCTTCTCCCATTTTAATATAATTAATCAGTAGGGGGTCCGAGCCCTTCTGTTTCTTCAAGAAAAAAATATAAAATGGGCAGGTAGTCCGGCGAGATCGATCCATGAAGGGGCCAATAAACCAAACGGGCCTCATGAGCACATCCACGTATTGTGTAAATAAATACGGCCCTGATGGGGAACGTTGTGTTGTCGGGAACGATGATGAGCTTGCATTGCATTGCGTTTGTACTGGGCTGAAGCCAAAGCCCAGGGCCCACCACCGTCCCGTGCAACTCCTATATTCCACCCACATACTCCGTACATGATACATCCAACTCGCACGCGGCACGCCTCCTTGGGGGTGAAAAAAAAAAGAATCCTGTAGGCGCACGAGCAACAGGCGACGCCCGCCGTCTCGCCGATGACGAGTTGCCAGGCGTGCGGCGCCACAGCCGCCGGCGGCGAGGCGCCGGCGCGGGACAATGCCAAGGAGGCCTTCGAGGAGCTCCAGAAGAGGATCGCCCAAAGGATTGCCAAGTTCGTCGGCCGGGTACGTACGTGCACAACCTAGCTAGATCAGCCAGCGTGGAGCGACAGATTTTTTTTCTCTCTCTCGAACGAAAGGACTAGGGCACACTCTTTGCCGCAACTAAGTGTGGTAAATAATTTGGTTGCCACACTTTTTCTTGTCTTACAGAATCTTGCCATACTTTTAGTTTCTATGACATGTGGAGCCCAAAAAGAATCTTACCTAAACTTAGTTACCAACCATATACCTACCGATTTGGTCAAACTTGCTTAAGATTAGATGTGGCAAAATATGGCTAGCAACCAAACACTCCTTAAAATTGCCAATTGGAATGGAGGGAGCATATATGAAATATGAATCTTGAAACACTGTTTTTTTCTTTTGCTGCAGGCAGTGCTGCTCTTGCTCTTGTTGTACTTGTACGACTCCATGAGGAGATACGTGACTAGCAGCATCGACGAAGATTTATGGTTCTGCAAGTTTGTAGTGATTACTGTGGCCGTGCCTATGGCTGATGTCTTCATCATTCTGGCGAGCTTGCTCTTGGATTAGACTCCTTTGCATTGGTATTGCTCTGGGTACAGTTACAAATGGGGTTTCCAATATTGTTTCTCACATTTTTTCTAGTCCCCTTTGAAACCAACAAAATCCGATACTTTTTTTATCAAATGCTTGGTGTACTTTGAATTTTTTAAATATTTGAGAAGGTTACCAACAATACTTGCACACAGATGGTTTTGACAACTTGATCCATAGTGGATAAGTCATTGCTTCTAACTCCAAACACGTGATAGATTTTTTTTTAAAAAAATTCTATGCGGGGGTGGACACCGTATGTCAGAGGGAAGAAAAAGAAGAAAAAATCTGAGCATTGTTGGCCAGCTACCGCAAGCTCTCTTTTTCGGCCTTCCTGTACTTCAGACAGTGTGTGATTTCCTGACAAGTTCACATCCGTGAGCCAGTGAGCTCATTGCTAAGATGCTGGCTGATCAAGTAAACAATAATTCCAGGTACACGCTAACTATCGATTCAGACTTCAGTAGCTAGATAGAACAGAACTGATATAGGTTTGCAAGACAACCAGATCGAAGTATAAGCAGAAACTCAACTGACGATTTGATTCACTGTTCAAGTCAACCGTACCATCCATGCATCCTGTCAGTGTCAGACTATCTAGTCGATCGGAAATCCGATCTGCCGACCAGACAACAATCGCCCATACGGCACGACCACCATTCAGGCTAATCTGGAAATATAGTGCCGCGCCACCACATATATTACGGCCAAAGAACTGTTTGTTTGTAACTTTTAAGGAAAAACATTAGGTAGCGTACAGATAATGAGTTTGTTGTGTGATTGCTGACACTAGAAGCACAATAATAATAGGAAACCAAGGCGCAAAAAATCAAACTAGGGTGACTTTGCACAATACTTGGCTTGCTGCATCATTCACATGTACTCAACGTACGTGGAATTATTGGCGGCATACATTCATCCAAGCTACCCATCAACATGCAAAAGAACACCGACACAGCTACAGCAAGAATACCCAAATGGCAATACGGTGTGGGTGGCCGCATATCTTCTCATTAAATCAACCAAATACTGCCACAGTCACACGATCAATCCTGCAAATCATGCAAAAGTTTCAGTTAGAATTTTGCTTAATATCAACCAAAAGATTATAGAGGCAATCTAAATATGAGTTGAACCACAGGAAAAACCACATAGATAGAACTAAAGGAAGACATGAAAATCTCAGTAAGACAATCAATAACTTCAAAATTAAACATGCAAAAGTTCACTACTACGAAAAAGATTTGTAGAGCCAGTTGAAAACGCATTTTCATGGGCGGGTGTGGTACCCGCCCCTGCTTCGCGCAACTAAAAGTGGTGTTTGTAGGGGCAAAAAACTCATTTCCAAGGGCAAGAGAGGGCATGACCCTAAACTCTTTATATATGGGAACATATCAGATGCAAACCAACCTCTCCGTGCAAACTATGAAAACTTCAATCTAGGCCATCAGATCAACATTCGAGGGGAGGGGCGCAAAGAGGTGGGAGGGAGGATTTGCAAAAGTGTGATTACCCAATCCAAGGGCTGGTCTAGATTGTAAAATTAGCCAATCTCACATTCCCCTTGGATGTTGATCCAATGACTCAGATTAAAGTTTCCATAGTTTGCACGGAGAGGTTGATTTGCACCTGATACGTTCCCGCCAAAAAAAAGGGGCGTTCCTCCAGATTGTTTAATGGTTAGATAGTTTATAGTTTAGACAAGTAGGTTAGGAGAGTTTCCACAGTGTTATAGCCTATACCAAAGAGTCTAAACATGATATTAGCTTTTTATCCTCTCTACTTCAAAACCATGTACAGAGAGAGGTATACCATTGTATTTGTCCTATACAAACAATAGGAAAGTGTTTGTAGTGACTTTTTTTGAAAAAGAACGATAAGCCTCATATATACATACAAAGGCATGAACTGTTAGAATTCGCTATTTTTTTAAAAAGAGAGAGAGAGAGAGAGAGAGAGAGAGAGAGAGAGAGAGAGAGAGAGAGAGAGAGAGAGAGAGAGAGAGAGAGAGAGAGAGAGAGAGAGAGAGAGAGAGAGTCAAATCTGTCATCACCAAAACATGGGAAATCACTGGCAAGTGGCAACATCCAGGTCAACATTTGAAATTCCAAACAGAGAAGAAGAACGGTACTTCTCATACGCTAGACAGCCTTCCTTGAAAACTCTTGTCAACGAGAAAATATCGGAACGATTTTCGCGGATAATAAGGAGGGGTTCGGACGATCGACTTACCCGGAAAATACACTTGACGATGGCCTTGGCGGTGGCTTTCCCAATCTCCACATCCTGCGCATCCAATAGGGCAGCCCTGGTGGCCTCCGTCATGGCGTCCGACGGCGCCACACGGTGTGACGCTGGCCGCGTCCCTCAAGCAACGGCGGGTCCAGCTCCGCCCTGAGGGCCTCGCCGCCGCGGCCGCAAGCGCAGCCGGACACGCCGCGCAGCGCACAACTAGCTAAAACTGATTTTAGCTAGCTAGTTGTGTACCGAAGGTGAAAAATATGTTGGTTTAGAAATTCAGCGGTTAAGTAAACAGTTTTATATTTAGAGGGTTACTAGCTACCGATACGTTGCTACGGCTAATACAAATATTACCCATGCCTATATACACTACTAAAAAAAGATTTATAGCAACACCTTATTTTGTTTTCAAGAGCAGATCAAAAAGTAACCCGTTTTTACAAATGGTGAGTGGTCACTGTAGCATTTGACCAGCCGCTGAAAATATATTTTTAGGAGCGGGTCACCCGCCCCTACAAATGAGCCACATTTTCAGGGGCGGCTGATGGCATCACCCGCCCCTAAAAACAGCATTTTTAGGGGGTGGATGATGCCATCACCCGCCCCTAAAAATAGTGGCATTTTTAGGGTGTGGGTGATGGCATGACCCTCCACTAAAAATGGTGTCATGTAAAAAAATTCATAACTTTTTCATACGATCTCGGATGAAGTCAAATTTTATATTAAAACTGTAGAGCTTGACGAGATCTACAACTTTATAGTTGATAAAATTTTCATTTAAGATCATTTAATGGTCGAAAAAGTTATTATAAGTTCTCAAGTTTCAAAATCTACAAGTTTTGTGTTTTGAAACAAACTTAGATATAGAGTGTAGAGTAGTTTCATATCAAAGTTTTTGTGGTAAGATTTAGAATTTTAAAATTTATAGTCAGATCTTAATAACCTCTAAGGGAGCGTTGAAGAGGATTACCAGTGGCAATGCACAGCAAGGGGCGAGGTAGGAGTTGCTGGAGTCAGGAAGGCTGATGCATTGGGGGTATGTTATTATTTGGAATTCATGAATGATTCCTACTTTTAGTGAATCGTTCTTGTTTGTTTGTTTGTTTGTTGACAAGGTTTTGCATGGTGTGTCAATACTTTTGAACCATCATTTTTTTATTGGTTACGATGATACAACACAGATATTGACGTATTTGTTCGGTGGTAATGGCTTAAGTTCTGGTGACGATTGGAGTTACCTTTTGATGATTGGTTTGCAGGAAACGGCTCTTCACCATGATCAATAACCTTCCCACAGTATATGAGGTTGTCACAGGAACCGCCAAGAAAGAGCCCAAAGACAAACCCCCTAAAAACAGCAATAAGAGTAACAAAACTGGCGCGAAGGTATGAAGTTTCAATTGCACTGTCATCATTTTACATGACAAGTAGCCACCTCCAAAGGAAGAAGAGGAGAGTGAAGGGGAGGATGGGGAACCACAGGAAGGCCATGAGAGCGCGCTGTGCGGCGCATGCAGCCAAAGTTACGACGACTTCTGGACCTGCTGTGACCTGTGTGAGAAATGTTTCCATGGCAAGTGCATGAAGATTACCCCAGCCAAAGCTGAACACATCAGGCAGTACAAGTGCCCCTCCTGCACAGGCAGCAAGACTGCAAGAGGGCCAAGGCTTGAGTCAAGGAAACCCGAATGGCCAACAATGCTTGATAGAAATAATTAATGAATTGGCAAAGATATCCTTTTTGTATGCAGAAATAAACAACATTCAAAATTTTTACCTCAACATGAATTAATCAACTATCCAGGATGCAGCACAAGGGGCAAATTAAAATTCCGGCTATGGTACAAAATCGCCCTGCTCGCCACGCAGCAAAAAGGGGCAAAAGAAAACCCTGCTACGATTCGAAATCCCTCTAATCCAATGAAATTGCACTCAGAGCAGAGCACGAGATGTACGCACATGAATAAAACCAAAAGAGAAACAAAAAAGGAGAAGTGGGGCACCGACATGGATTCACGGGCGGGCGCCTCGTCGAGCTTGAACTTGTTGACGAGCGGCATCGCCTCCTTCTCCATCGCTGCAACGAAACCCGAGCAAAAAAGCAATCAGCCGCGGAGTGAGCGAAACGAGGAAGGGACTGAGCCGTAGGAAATGGAAGGGGACGGAGGGTGGGCGGGGACTCGAATCCCCATGACGTTGAGAACCTTGGAGATCGTGTCGGCCCCGGAAGCGGCGGCGGCCCGCTGCTCGGACGACGGTGGAGCAGGAGGGTGCCGGCGACGGCGCCGCGCAGTGCGGGCCAACCAGCGCCTGCGCGTGGTGGAGCGCCTTGACCGCCGCGCCCGCGCCGCAGGGGGGCGTGAAGGCCGCGACCGCGTGGTGGAGCGGCTTGGCCGCCGAGCCTGCGCCGCAGGGGGGCCGCGCCGCCTTCGCCGGGAGGGAGCTTGCCCGCGGTGGCCTTGACGGCGAAGGACAAGGAGAAGCCGGAGAGCGGGACCAGGCCGGACCACCCGAGAGGTCGGAAGGGGCCCCGGCTGCCGCTCGCGCCAGGCCCGGTCGCGAAGGGCCCCGGCCGCCGCATGCCCCTGATCACGAGGGGCATGCTGCGAGGGCGGTGCTGCGGCCTGCAGATGGGAGACCCGGAAGGAAAGGAGAGGGTGCCGGCAGCGTGATTGACGGGCGGGATTGGGTGGGTATGCGCGGGCGGGTAGATGCCCCTCATGGTGAAAAAAAAAAACACGCCAAACCATGGGAAGCATTTTAGAAAGATAGTTTTTTCCATCATCTTCTAGATTTCGATGTCGAGGTTCCTTCTAGGTGGGGACAACGAGAGGGAATGTGAGATGGTAGGAAATTTTCAAGTGGAAGATGACTTTAAAAGCTTTCGTTCCTTATAGTATATATATAGATATAGAATCATCTTCTGGATTTTGATGTCGAGGTTCCTTCTAGGTGGGGACGACGAGAGGGAATGTGAGATGCGGGTAGGAAATTTTCAGGTGAAAGATGACTTTAAAAGTTTTTGTTCCTTATAGTATAGATAGATAGATATATGTTCATAAGTTGATTGGTTTGGTTACCAAACCAAATAACGACAACATGCGAAGGTGAGGCAGTGGCGAAGCTACCCATTAGCATTAGGGTCACAAGACCCCGATAAAAATTCAGAATTCTATAGAACTCTACAGCGAATACTAATAGAAGACCCCGTTGCATAAACATGAAGACCCCGGTGACATTTGTGACTGGCTTCGCCCCTGAGGTGAGGCATACATTTTCTTGCCTCAGATTCAAGCAAACACCGGTCTTCCATAGCTCTAAGCAGATTAGGACAAGCTGATGAGAGTAAAGAAATTAATTAAGGTAATCACAATATGCAAAGCTTTAAGTTCCGTTCACAAGTCAGAACTTGCACTCAAGACTTCGCGCCACAAATTGTTTTTCCAACTTTAGACATATCTTCTTAAACTTTGTTTGTCTCATACATAATAAGGTTAACCTCTTCTTCAATTCTCTCTCTGAAGTACAAGGAAAAAGGAACGATATCTGATTCCACTACAAGCACAGATATAGGAAACGAAGGCCCGTCAAATCAATAAACAAGAGTGTGGCTCTGTACGCAGCACTTGCTCTGCAACTTTCAAGCTGGACTTTTTGGCGGCACACATTTCTCCAAGCACCCCAACAAAACGCAAAAGATCATAGACACAGCTAGAGCAAGAATACCCAAAGGACATATAGTGAAAACTAATTCTTCTACACTGTGGGTGGCCACGTATCTTCTCATTAAGTCGATCAAATATACCCACAGCAAGGCAATCAATCCCTGCAAATTAAACCAAGCATAAGTTTCGGTAAAGATATTTCTTTTTATACCAGCCAAAAAAATGAGAGACAGGCAAAACATGAGTGACTATGAACTACTGGAAAAATCATATAGGACTAAATGGTGAGTGCAGGAGTGTTATTTGTATGCATTTTGCTTTCTATCAACCAAAAAGTTGTATCGGCAACCAAAATATGACTAATATCTATATCTATTACTAAAGCGAATAAGGTTTCCACCCAATTTTTTGGTTTGGTTGTTTGGTTTAGTCCGTTTGTGTTATTGACAGGTGGGCCTTAGTCCATTCCGTATGCGAGTCGGATCAACCCCCTCCGTCTACCACTTGATCACATAGATTCCTACAAATTAACACATGAGCACCAATACATATTCGATACTTATACCAACTTTGTCCGTAGCAACGCACGGGCATAATTGCCTAGTATCACTAAATGGACTATCATGAAAAATCATATTAAGTAGCTAGCTAGCTGTAGGAAAACATCCTCTCAACTTTGTCACAATTATTTTCTTTTCATGGGCATCGGACTAGGCACAACTGCTAAAATCAGTAAATCAATAACAATGTCAAGGTGAATGAACCTTTTTTCCTCGGATGTTGAGATAGATCGATGAGATTCCATCAGCTCCGCATCGATAAGATCGGGGTTTGGGACGTACCCGGAAAACACACTTCATGCCCTTCCAGGCGGCCTTCTCGATCTCCACTTCCTGGGCATCCAACAAGGCAGCCCTGACGGACTCCGTCATGGCGGCGGCCGTCATCGCTGGCGCCACGGTGTGGTCCTGGCCACGTCGTCTCTCGAGGTCAAGCAGCGGCGCGTGAAGCTCCTCCGCGGGGACCTCACCGCCTGCGCCGCAAGTGCAGCCGCGCTGCATGGCTGGTTCGAGCGACGGCGGCGGCGACGAAGATTGCGGGAGGTTTGGCGAATTATTTTTCTTTTCTTTTTTTATTAGTTGGAGTTGGAGGGCGCGTTCGAGTAGAGTTGTAGTGGGCTAAGGGCTCTTGGCCCATTACAATTTACTGGCCAGGCCGTTATCTCTACTACTGGTCCAACAATACCTACTAGATTTTATCTCTTTTTGTATCCATAAGTTCATAGTGGTCCTGGATGATTTGTCTTTAAGAGTCAAGTTGGTATTCATGCTTCAGGGGTTTCAAAACTATGTAGCCTTCTCAAGATTTTATATGAAGCTTGATGGCCATATTCTTGTAATCTGGTATTTGATGGAATTGAGCAATAAGACAATCAGTTCACAGCATCTCTTATTTATGGGAAGTAGCCTGCATTTAGCAATAGCATGCCTTACTTCTACGTGTAATTATCAGTTTTATCACTGTGTCTGCATTGAAGGATAGCATATCTTCTGCCTAAGTGATTGACAGTTTTTATCAACTTTCTAAAGCTTTTCTTTTTACTGATGGGTCAGTGAGCAAATCTGATTAGCTGTGTCATGCTCAGTTACGTGTGGACGAGGGCAGCACATTCAGACTTCATCAACATGTTAGTTTGGTTCGGAGATTGAGTTAGTTTAGAGATTTGGTTGGTTACAATCGATAGAGTTTGTTTAGGATTGTTAAAGGAGTTAATCAAAAGGAGCCTGGTACAACCGTTCAGTTCCTTGTGTTCTGCCATTTCATCGGTACAAGATACGCCCTCACCACTACTTATCCATGATGTGCTGTGACAAACTGAATGTTGCCCTGCTTGCTTATTTTGATTAAGGTGTCTTTCTACCAGCTAAATTATTGTTCATGGTAGATCTCAAGTTGTATTTGGCTACTAGCTAAATTATTCTGCCAGCAATCTACATGGACATCTCAAGTTATTTGATTTTTGCATAATGGAGTATTTTGCTACTGGTTATATATCTTGATGTTTTATACTTTGCACTCCATTTCTATGAGTGAAAGAGTCAAATTGATATGTACGCAGGTGGTGGCTCTGAAAGAATGCGTGCCTAGGCTGGGAGATTCAATTTGTTCATATGCTCATAGTACAAAGCTGAATAGTCGTATGCTCATTGTAGGAGAGAATAGAGATGCGTAATTGATGGACTGTATTAGCCTGAGCCATAGGGCTGAATATATAGGGGTACATGACTTGGAGGGCAAGAAGCCTCTCCTACAGATATGGTAGGATACGGATACAATCCTAATCTACCTAATATAGAGATATCCCTAATATACTCTAACATCCCCCCGCAGTCACAGCGGGAGCATCGCAGACGGTGAGACTGGAGAGAAGTCCATAAACTGACATCCCCCGCAGTCACAACGGTCAGTGCGCCGCAGATACTGTGGCTGGAGTGGAAAACCACAAGGTTGCTCAAGCAGATGATAGCCCTTTGTGCCGATGTCGAGGTAGCCGAGGTGAGGACGAGTAGCCATGGTCGATGATGCCGTACGTAGAGTAGCCGTGGTCGACGTAGCTATGTCGAGGTTGTCGAAGACAAGGCAGCCGCACATGAAGCCGCGGGCGCACGAGGAGGCGCCATGGTGGTGGCGTAATGGAGAAGACGCCGGAGACGAAAATGGCGACGCATCGAGGTAGTCGTAGAGGGAGCGATGCCGAAGTCGATGCAGTCAGGCCATCGGGCGACACATGCCCGAGTTTGCCAGGCTCGGGAACGCATCGGGGACAATGGGCACGCACCGGTGTTGCCAATACCGAACGTGCAAGGGAGGATGCACAACCAGACGCCGTCGCCGAGGGGGACCAGCAGAGAAGGCATCCATGGCGGTCGCAGGCGCAGAAGAAGGTGAGGTAGAAGATGCCAACGCCTGCTGTTGCTGGAGTAGACGAAGTAGTCAGGGACGAGATGGCGACGCTGGCGACATGGTTGTGCTAGACGAAGCGAGGAGGTGAACCCAGATTTTCCAGCACAAGGCCGAATGATCCAGATGACGCGGCGGCGGCGCTCGAAAGAGACGGCGAAGAACTCATACAGCTTGACAAAGACCATGCGCGGGGCGCGCAGCGACGAGTTGACGACGAGGTCGGGATGTGGTCGACGGCGGAGAAGACCACGGGGTGACGCCACTGCTGCCCGAAGAGGCGACGCAGTGACAGCCCTCCGTGCTCGGTGAAGGGCGCGCTCGACGAGGACGGACGTCACGGAAGCCGGGTGGATCGCGCACATCGGCTGATCAGACCGAGTAGCGTGAGGCGAGACGACGGTGGGCGAAGTCGGTGAAGGCGTCCCGATCGGTGAAGGTCGACATGTGGACGAGGCGGCGATGTAGGCGGCGGCGCAAACGAGCGCCCCCTAGGGTGCCGGCCATCTCGCCATGCCGCAGGGTCGAAGAGGAAGAAGAAGCCGGTGAAGTCGACGCCGACGTCGAGGTAGAGGCGCGAAGTCGACGGGCGGTGGGCGACGCAATCCCGATATCTGATCGGGCAAAAGAAAAAAAATGATACAGCAGCAGCTTGTGTAGTACCTCAGGTGCACGTAGCAGAACCCCTCATCCTCTTATCTCTTGCCACCTCTCACGTCCACGGTCAAGAAGGCCATGGGAGAGAGGGAGAAGACAAAGAAAAGGGCTGAGCGTGCGGCGATGTGGAGGAGCGGGGCGGATCCGGTCCGGGGGCGAAGGCAAGGCGGGGCGGAGCCACACCGAGGCGGTTCCCGCTCGGCGCGGTGATGGATCCCGCTGGATCGGGCGGATCCCCGCCTGGATCTGTGGAGCGGCAGTGGACCGGCGGCGGATCCCGCCAGGGCGGACGGTGAGGCAGCGGCGCCCGACGGCGGAGGGACGAGGTGAAGCTGGACGCCGCCAGGGGGGTTCGTCGGCGACGAGCGTAAGCAGCACTCGGCAGCCCCTGCTGCCACCACGGCAGCACGGGTCGGAGGCGGGTGCTGCAAGAGGCCGCGACTGCCACCACGGCAGCGCGGGACGGTGGTGTCGTCGATGATTCCCTGTGGATGACGAGGTACTTCTCAATCTGCTGCTGCTTGACGCGATTTGGCGGCGGATTAAACTGATCCGCCGCGGAGAGGGGCGCTGCCCCCGGCGGAGGTCATGGGCGACCTCCCCGGGGGCGCGCTAGGAGGCCGTCGAGGGGGCGCTTTGGAGGTGCGCCGTGGAGGACGGCCGGCGGCGCGCGGAGGGTGGGGTGCGAGAGGGGCAGCGGAAGATTAGCCTAGGATCTCAAACTCTAATCTCGTGATACCATGTAGGAGAGAATAGAGATGCGTAATTGATGGATTGTATTAGCCTGAGCCTTGGGGCTGAATATATAGGGGTACATGACTTGGAGGATAAGAAGCCTCTCCTACAGATCTGGTAGGATACGGATACAATCCTAATCTACCTAATATAGAGATATCCTTAATATACTCTAACACTCATAGTCGAGTATTTTATCAAATTTGCAAGTGAATTCAGAGTATGTTTGTTAATTTCCCCAAAAAATCTTAAGTTGTCTGATTCATTCAGTATGAATTTTGGTTATTGTTCAGACAATTTTGGGTCTACCCTGTTTTGGAATTCATGCTGCTTGTTGTTTCAGTTCGAATTCATGTGGACCTATTTGAGTTTAGCTGGAATGCTGGACGCTTCAAAGGGGACCCTAGGAGAGCTGCCGCTGCGATGCAGATAAAGAAGCTCACTTGCAACGGTAACTAAACTATATCCAGAAGCTCACTTGCAGATAAAGAAGCTCACTTGTTTGAGTTTAGCTGGAATGCTGGACGCTTCAAAGGGGACCCTAGGGAGAGCTGCCGCTGCGATGCAGATAAAGAAGCTCACTTGCAGCGGTAACTGAACTATATCCAGGAGCATTTGAATGTTTAAATGTAGTTCGTGGTCAATGATGTGATAACATTGATGTTTGCTTTTGTACAAATGGAGCTGTCATTTTGGATGATGGGATCAGCTCACAGCATTGAGAAATGTTACAGCGTCCTTTGGATGATCTTGCATTGATATGCATCCATAAGAACATAAAAATGCTAATCAGTTGGACTCAGACGGCGCGGAGGACTCGGGCGGCGCGGGGCTCGAGCGGCGCAGTCACGGAATTAGCACGAGCAGAGGCAGAGGTCGGCGGCGCGGAGGACTCGACGATGGCAGGGCCGGATTTGCTCCCCCAAGCGATGGCCGCGTCTGCGTACTGCGGTGACATCTATGGCCAGTTCTACGACCTGATTGAGCTCTTCCGCATCGGCGGGACGCATCAGTTCCCCTGCCTCTTGTAGCCTCCCGTGACCTGTGCTGGGTTCCTGTCGATCTATTGATTTGTCAGGTGGTTCGATCTGGTTCTCTGGTGATTGTTAGTTCTTGATTTCAATAGATCCTGCCGGGGAACTGAGGTGCTTGGGCTTGGGGGGCGGAGCGCCTGTGATGAGCTTACTTATACTAAATGGATTGTTGAGCTGATTATTTCTTTGATACTTTTGCTTCATAGATCAATAACTGTGTCAAGTTGTTATTATGCTTTTGATTATTCAATTTGGGTATCTGTTGACTGACTTCAAACTCAATTTTATGCGGATCAGAGGTTAATGTTCAGCATATTTATTTTTTAATGAAAATGAATGCATTTCTTTAAAAGCGTTTTCATGCCTTCTCACCCATTGCGAGTGTGTACTGTCTATATGAAGTATGCTCATAATTTTTCAAAGAGTTAGAAGAGATGGCTCAGTTGAAGTTATTGTTTTCACCAACACTCTAAAGTTCTTTTTTAACATTGTAGATGTGCATTCCTCACGTTTTTGGATATGTACAACTAAAAAAATAATGTAAAAATAAATGATACACAAACAACACAAGGTATATGTTGTGCATTCCTCATGTTTTTGGATATATGATGTGTACTATTTGTAGGGTAGGAAATTCCAATAGATGGAGGCTAAAATGGTTGAGCCCATGTGTTCATACTTGCCTTCTTACATAATAAACCGGGTAACTATGAGAATTATAGAAGTGTCCAGCTAGATTGATTAAGACTAACATGTTAAGCTCTTTTGCATAATATATGATTGGTTGTTGCTATTTGTTTTGCCCGTTGCAACGCACGGGCACGAACCTAGTCGTTATGGATTTCTCTAGTTGGGGTTGCCTGCCTACCTATCCGCGTTTTTTCTTGGAAAAAAAAGAAGTCCATCTAAGAACATCTCCAAGAGACTAGATATAAAACTAGCTAAAAATGAAGAGTTGGAGGCTAGATAAAGAATATAATAAAGCTTCTAAAACTGATAGCTAAATCAAAAACTCTCTAAATTAGACTCTCCATATATTACTGTGCCGATGGGTCCCATGTGTCAGTGTCACGATTATCTTCTTCCTCTCCACCTCTGTGCGCTGGCCTCCGCGGTCACCCCACCCTCCACGCCGGCCTCCGCTTGCTGCCCAGACTCCCAACGCATCGCATCGCCACCACCGACGAGCTCCTATTCCTCCTCCCCCCACGGGTGGAGCTCGATGCTGCGCGCGACCCTCCTCCGCCGCGAGCAGAGCTTGACGCCGCCACGGGCGGGGCACCGAGGGGTGAGAAGTTGGGGCGCCGAGGAAGCTGGGGCGCGCGGGAGGACGCTGGATTTTGCGGGAGCAGGGGCGCGCATAAGATAGCAAGGCGATGGGGCACAGCAAAAGAAGCGAGCAGAGGGAAGGATGTAGCGAGCGGGATAACGAGGGAGGAAAAAAACGAGAGTCTGTTGGATTGGTTTTTTTTTACCACTGCTAATCGGCTAAGTAGATTTAGCTAGTCTCTTGGATATGTTCTAGGATCATGTCCAAAAGACTCTTCAAATCAGACTAGTCAAAATCTTATTTAGCTAGTGATTTAACTAGCATTTCCTCTCTATATATTTTCTTCCTTCAACAGAATAGCTAAGTCTTCTTTTTCATATCCAACTCTCATCTCTCACTACAACACATATGGGCTTCTGCGACCTATCATTTATGTCACTGAATGTTGTATTTTCGTCATTTTTCATAATCTGTTATAATTGTGTGACGAAAATTGATTGGTCGCCTATACCATGTCATAAAAGGTCTTCTGCGACGAAAACATATTTTTTTCATCATAAATCTTATGACGATTAATCTATCCTCATTAATTTGTGATGCTCATTTTTGTCATAATCAATACCAAGAAACGTCACAAAATTGTGTGCTTGGATGACTAAACATGTGCCATATAGAATAGTCATAAAATTTTTACCTCATGCAATGTGGCGATGACTATAATATGACGTGGCACCTCCACTATGACGATTTGATTCGTCATAAAATATTTGGTGGCCCAATAAAGCCCATGTATTAAAAGAATCTAATGTAGAACTACAATACTAACATCATAACAACAGATTCATTCAAAACACAGGTACGTTTAGGCAATGACAGTGATGATGAAAGCGTTCCTCCTTTAGAGCACGCCGTTGATTACGGGATAGCGATGATGAGACTTATGATCCAGCTAATCCCGATTTTGAAAATTATTTCTAATACATGTATATGATCCGTACTTGCAACAATTATATTTGTTTTTCTAATTATGTTTATTTTTTTACTACTTGCAACAATTAATCCGTACTACTTGTTCTAATTATTTCTAATACATGTAAGATCCGTTATTTTCTAATTATGTTTGTTTTTTTACTACTTACAACAATTAATTTCTAGTACATGTTCTGATTGGTTTACTCGTTTTAATTTCAGGTGATAGATCAAAGATGGTGGGGCACGGTGGAGGTATGATCAGGTCGCTCTCGGAAATGATCGGCAGAGTTACTGGGAGAGGTGAGTCCTCCCGGATGACTCGAGGGAGGAGGACGATGAGGAGGGGTGACGCAAGTTCGTCGGCGCCTGCAGCACCTGAAGACTGTGGCACGACACGAGTGAGGACGAGGAGGAGGGGGGGCTCGCATGAGGTCACCCTCGCCTGTAGCCTCCTCGCCGGCTGAGGAGGAGGATGACGGGGTACATGAGGCGCAAGGCTATGGTGACGAGGAGGAGGAGCGGCAGGAGCAAGAGCAGGAGTAGGAGCAGGAGGAGGAGGAGGAGGAGGCCTCTGGTGAGGAGGAGGACAACCAGGGAGGGGAACCAGGGGCCATACCTGTCGTCTGGATGCGAGGCCCCTCTCGGCTCCCAAATCGACCTATACCTCTTGAGCAACGGTCGATTATTCGGCCGGACAAGAAAAGGTAAGTAACTTTAGATGATTTCACTATGTTTTGTACTGATATATTTGAACTCAAGATTGACACAAATATTTTGTCTTCATCACTTTGGCGGGAACTTTATAATTATCGTTGCAGGTGTTCACAAACGCATCCCCAATGGCATTCTGGGCCTGCTTTGCAAGCTACACTACCCTTGATGCATGGAGATTGACAGCCAACTTCAGCCGGCGTCGGCGTGGGAGCACTACATACAGGCCGTCGACAGGGTAGATTGGGAAGGCAGGTGTTATGCGAGTAAGGCAGAGCGGGTGTTGCAGGAACTGTGGGTAATAAGTCTTCCAGGCACTATATTTGTCAATACATCTCATTAACTAAACATTCTTGAAATAATGGCTTTGTTCGTGTTTATGTGCAGGATTTCTACAAATGCGAGGAGGAAATGATGACTGTGACGCACGAGGTGGCTAACATGGCCTGTCATAAGCTGGTGGCGGATATGCTTTACGAGGCGTGCATCCAGGCTAACTGTGATTACAAACGTCGCATCAAAAAAGTGAAGACCAATAAAAGGGATGTGAGAAACCTCAAGCTGACCCGGGAACAATATCTTAGGGTAAATATACAACATTATTAATACTGACTTTTTCTGAGATGAAGTACGCTACAATTGATCTTCTTATATGTTATATAATTGATAACGTGCAGGTGCCTCCATGGTGGTTAGCCGGGAATTATCAGTGCTGGGAAATGATAGTGGACAGGTAGTATGCGGAAGGGTGGGTGGAGATGCACGAGCATTACCTGCAGCGGCGTTTGATGATGCCAGGTGCACCCATCAGGGCAACCGTCACTCCGAGAGCACACGGCTAAATGCGTACATGAATTCATTTCTTCATTCCAACGCTCAATTCTACATAATATGTAATCATCTTGTTTTTTTCACAGTCGGTGGCACATGAGGCCAGCCTTGCCCCCCGATCAAGGCATGGGCTTTGGCCCACAAGGGGAAGGCGACATCCGATGTCTCCTACAACCCGGAGGATCCCCGAAGCGTACAACAACGCGACCGTCCATAGCCGCCTCAATGAGTACAACTCGATGGCAACGGAGGTCCATGGGCCGGAGTTCGATCCGAGCACGGAGCCCATTGACGGAGAAATCGTCATGAGGGTGGGAGGAGGCAAGAAGCATGACCGATTCTGGATTGGCGACAACATAATTGACACAGCTAGGACTCCGACTTTCGTGCAGATTCGAGGTAGGAGCACAAGCTCAAGCCCGGCCATACGCCCACGGCCAAACACTACGAAGGTCCAGATGGCGGCATTGAAGGTTACTTATGTTTCAGTCGTCGTTCCTTCATTGTTAAATATGTTTGTTTTGTATTCTAACCATGCAATCAAATATTGTAGGCCCAAATGTAAGAAGAGTTTCAAGCATAGTTCCAAGCACAGCAGGAGGCGGCGAAGGCGAGGTGGCAGGCCGAGCGGGAGAGGATGCAATGAGAGTTTCAGCAGGAGACCGAATGCCAGAAGCTGGATTAGGCTCTTCAGTACATGCAGACTCTGGGCTCGGCGATGGATCTTTCGCCACCGCCATTCACTCCGACTCCTCTTCCTCATCGTGCAGCTACTCCTTCTCTTGCGAGTGACTTGACAACCTTCTAGTTACATTTATCGTAATGATTTAACAATATGATTGATAGATAACTTTAGTATGACTTAGAACTAATGACTTAGGATACAACTACAATGACTTAGAAATAATTGCTAACAACTTAAATCTTTTCTAACACATATAATATCTTCAATTATGTGCAGCCTCAATCGGCGGCATCCAATGATGGGCCAATTAATCCAGACATATTGCCTCCGTTGCCGGCTCATACTCCATTGTGTCCACCTCCTGCCTGGGCGTCTTTCATTCAGCACTACTCGCGGCCGCCGCCGCCGCCTTCCCCGTGAGTTGCATGGACTTGCTACTTTGTTAGTATGGACTATATATTGTATGGACTAGTGTTGCATGATTGTAATGTTTATTGCGATATATATGAACTGCCTATGATGTATATTTTTTTGGGGTTTCATATACGTGACTGACAAAAAACAAGCTGAAACACACCTTCATCGTGTGCCAGGGTCATGACACACAACAAAGGTGCCATTCTTTGCCGTGTGTCAACAGTGACACACGACAAAGATGCAATTTTTTGCCATGTGCCTTGGCTAGAGCACATGGCAAACATCCAATCTTTGTTGTGTGCCACGCTAGGACACACGGCAAAGAGGGCTTCCACGTCCCATTCCGTTAGTATACTTTTTTTCACCGTGAGTCAAGGACAGCACACGGCAAAGTGTTTGCCGTGTGCCCGTGAATTAGCTCATGGTAAAGAAGCCCTTTGCCGGCCGTTGATTGCCTTGCCGTGGGGGCTTTGCCGTGTGTAACACACGCAAAGACTATGCCATGTGGATTATGGCCTTTGCGGTGTGCCTTAGGCACACGGCAAATGGGCAGCCTCCTGTAGTGCTTGAAAGTTTATTACAGTTAATGTAATCACTTTTCCCATAATAAAAAGACATAAGAAACAAGAAGGAACGTCACAACAAAAGTCCAAAGATGTTATCAAAAAGTGTCATGAGTTAAAGTCGTTATGGAGAAGGGGGAGGGTCAAAGGGGAGCGAATAGCTATCACTTGAGGTGATGATTAGGCGTATTCAAATTTTATTCCGATTACACCATTATCTTTTTTATGACAAGAGTTTCAAAATAAGACCACAGTTGCCTATGTTTGTATGATTTTTAAAAATATATTTTTAAATACTAAATAATTAATTTCTGCTACTAAAAACAAATATTTTAACAACACGGATAAATAATTATTTCTACGAACAAAAATTTAAGCATGATGAAAAAACTAATGTACTACGAACAAAAATGTTAAACAACATGAACATTTAATTATATAGGATAAATGATAAAATTGTGTATCGAGAACAAATAAATTAATATCAATGAACAATTTAATCTACGAAGCGAACAAATAATTGGATATTATGAACAAATTAGTTACACACAAGTCAAGATAAGACTACGAAAGGAAAATAAGTATAAGTAAAAGGAGAAAGGAAAAGAATGTATACACAGGCTTAGAAGAAAAAACAAAAACTAGAAAAAAGGAAAAAAGAATGAAGGAAAGGAATAACGAGAATTAAAAATGAAAAGAGGGAAAACCAAGCATAGACTCCATGCGTATGCGTGCATGCATAATAAAAAGTCATCTACAGAAGTAATGGCACGCAGCATGCATAATAAATGCAGACCTATCTTCGGAATCATATGAAAACGAGCTGTTGTGTGTAAGCGAAAGGAAATATAGTTATGGGCCAAAACAGTCTTTTGGGCCAAATTGGAGCTAAATATGTGGAGGAATTTGCTTTAGGCGATGGGTTCCATTTGGGGGCTGCTGGGGTCACACGGGTGACCCGAGCAAACTTATCACCCACTCCAGATTTTATGTTTTTAGGTCTAAACTGGCCCAACAAACTGGTACATAATCCGAAATAATTTTTTAATTATTCTAGCAATACAAAAAATGTGTTCGGGAGCAATTTTTTCCGGAACAAAAAATAATTATTGGGTCTTATGCGATGGTTTGACTGCTAGTAGCCCAAGCGACTCCTAACATTTGCCTTCCATTTTTGTAGCCCCAAGCGACGTATAGTCGCAGCGGGGTGAAAGACCAAATCCACAACATGAAGGGCTCAATTTTAGAAGAGTTTGGGTGGAAGAATCGGTAGTTAGAGTCGGGGCTAGATGGAGGAGTTCGAAAAGAGAGATGGAGGAGTTATGAATTTCGGAAGTGAAAGATTTTAGAAGGGTTTCAGGATTTTATAGAGTAGTATATTTCTAGTTTTCGTAATTTTTGATTGACGGAAACGTGAGCAAATAAAGGGTCTATATAGGTAGGTTCTAGGGTGCCCGTAGTATTGCTAGAAATTTTCTGTGACCTTTTCTCTAATGGAAATAAAAGGGGTTAAGCTTTGGTATACTAATCAATCATGGTGTACCTACCTTTCTTTTGGTTGGATCGCAGGCTGACGACCAACCGTGCATTGTGCTTGTGGGCCCTACCTTGCATGACTTTACGGAGATAAAGAGTGAAGGGAGGCGTGTCTGGTCAGACACTGACATGCGGGTCCTACGGATGACGTGGTGTGCAGCCATTGACTGAGCCGACGTGGCCGGGCGGGCGAACATACGGTGATGCAGTCACGTGGAGACTGAATTATCGGATGGAACGGGCTGCGAGCGAGCACTCGCTCCGCCGGTGCACGCGCTCCGCTCGGCTTGTCGCTCGGCCGGCCCGTTACAAACTCTCGCCATCGACGCATGCACGTATGTTAGGACCGGCAGTATCACGTTGCTGTCGATCGTCTGCTACAACTCGCCGCCGCTGCGAGTCGCTGCCGCAACAAGTTGTTGCACCGCCGCGGGAAGCCGCCACTCCGTTCTGTCGATCTGGACGACGCACACACCATGGCAGGAGGACCCCACGAAGATGAGCACGCACCATGGCGACGACACACATGTTATCGCGCTGCCGTCGACCGTCTACTACAACTCGCCACCGCTGCGAGTCGCTGCCGCCACCGTGAGTCGCCGCCGCAGCAAATTGCCGCGCCGCTGGTACTCTGATCCGTCTATCTGGACGACGCAGGCACCCACGAAGATGAGACCGCCACCATGCACCCACGTTGACACATAGAGTAGATAAATTCATTGGCTGGCATCTTCTTGACAAAAAAAATGAGATTGTTTCTCTCAATAGGAATATTGTATGATGTAATCCACGTCCAACATTATAAATGAGATATATGGTCCCAATTGTCACAGTACAAATGAAAAAAATGGTCATATTGCAAATATGCTTGATTTGTCACTCTTCAAAATTTAATTTCTTAACAGCCTGCTGTGATGTGGCAGCTCGATCAACTCCTACCAAGAGATTTGTATATCCTCCTTGGATATAAGGAGCGCCCACTATAGAAGAATTGCCATACATATTCATGTATTACGGTATTAGCATATCCACTTTGGATCAATGGAGCAGCCATGGACGAAGATTGTGTTGATGACCAAAATTGGCACGACTGGTGGAACCGGTCAGACCGCTTCCCTAAACCGGTCAGACCGGTCTGGTCAACTTGTTCAAAATGCAAAATAGACTTCACCATTGGATAGATCTCGTCGAGTAGATCAAAATCCATATATAGAACGTCCAATTTGGAGTTCGGATGAGAGAGTTATGAATTTGGGAAGATCTGACCCAGACACAGATCGGTCAGACCGGTCGGCAAGGGCGGTCAGACCGGTCCAGGCAGCCCAGTCCGAGTTAGGAGTTGTATTTTGACACAGAATTAATTATGTTTTCGACTCCTAATGGGATAAGATCATCCCTCCCTATAAATATAAAGGGTCACGGCCGATTGAGGGTATCCAATCGATCAAAACACATCAATACATTACTTTTCTTTATGTTTATTGCCTTTACTTTTATCTCCAAATCCTAGCTCTTCCAACCACAATCTGCTGTTCTTCCTTCGTCTCCGCGACGTCTGAAAGCGTTCTAGGTGGCCTGCCGATCCTAGAACAACCCTACGTGTGCCTGCCATGACGGGGTCTCTCCCGGGCGAGCGTTCGTCGGACTTCGCCGTTCTTCGCCGGCGAACCAGTCTGACCGGTCCCCCTGACCGGTCTAACCGCCCTAAGCATCGGCGCTGCGTTCGTGCCGTCGCTCGCTGTGCGATCTAGCGCGTTCGTGTGTTGGTCCTAAATTTGCGCCAACACATTTTGGCGACTCTGCTGGGGAAGAAAGATCTTGGTTGTAAAGCCTATCTAATCTACTCCATCTACCACCATGGTGAAGCTGTCGAATCCTAGTGAGATCGATTCTGATAACATCAACAGACCATCTGTTGATGAGTTGCCACCCGAAGATCGTCAAGCTTATGAAGCCTTCATAAAGGAGTCTGAAGAGGAGAGCAAACGACGCAAGGAAAAAGAAATTGAAGAAAAGCGACGGTGGTTCTTGTCGCACTATTCTAAGAATCGGAAGGGTGATGTCTTGAAGGACAAGGAGGTGGTCATTCTTTCGGATGAAGAGGAGCAAGCCAAATCAAGTGTCACTGTAAGTACTACAACATCACCTACTTTGGAGCAAATTACTCAATTGGTGGTTAATGGTCAGGAAAAGATACTTGCTACTGTTCAAGGCATGATTGATAAATCATTAGGAAAGCAACCTTTGATTGATGATGGTAGTGCTCCTAATTTTAATGTTGATAGTACTTTTCAGTATAATACCAAGCCTCCTGAATCATCAACAACATTTATACCTCATTATGGTATGCCGATGAATTTTTATAATGGTCAGAAAAATCCAAATCAGTACCGAGCGCATGGAGCGGTCGGACCGGTCACGCCGACCGGTCAGACCGGTCATAGAGGACCGGTTCCAACCGGTCCGACCGGTCCTGGAGCTTTAGTTGCATATCCATCTTCTCCTGAACCAATTACTAGTGTACCTCCTGTTTCAGTTGATTTTAGCCGAATGAATAATTCATACGGTATGATGCCAAATAATGGTAATATGCAGCGATTACCACATACATATCCGAACCATGCACCGTATATGCCGAATAATTCTAGTGTTAATATGCAAAAGCCAAATGACTCTTATTTTAATCAAATACCTGAGAAGCATAAGAAAGATTTGGCTATATGTTTAAAGAAACTTTCAGCGTAGAATTTAAGGACAAAACTCTTGTTTGTCAAAACCGTTATCCTGAGAATTTTGATTCTATTCCATATCCTCAGAATTTTAGAGTGCCAGAATTTATTAAATTCACTGGGGAGGATAGTAGGACTACATGGGAGCGCGCGACGGCGGCGCAGCACCTCCTGCTATGGCACCGGCTTCGCCGCGGCGACCTGCATCTCCCGCAGCAGTCACCACGTGGCGAGCATGTAGCCAAGCGAGCGCATGAACCGCTCCTCGATGTCCAGGCCGACGGCGCGCTGGAACTCGCCGACCACTGGCAGGCACTCGCCGAGCGCACCCTCAATCCGGGTGCTGAGGTCCCAGAAAAAGAGGTAGCCGGCGTCCGCTGGGGCGTCGAGCGCGCACAACAGGAGGGCCCTGTGAGAAGAAGACCGAGGCGGGCACCGTAAACCCTAAGGCGTCGGTGCGCACCTGGTGTGGCAGAACCACCTGAATTATACCGGCTCAAGTGCGATGGCCATCACCATAAAGACAACACCGATTTGAGAGAGGGCAATCCAATCCAATCCAATTCAACTATTGCCTTAAATCAGATTATAGTTTTCTTGGGCCTCGATAGAGAGATGAAGTCAAATGGGCCATGATTAGAGATATGACCACTATCTGCAATAGTGCAATGGTAGTGCATAGATGAGGTGCATGTTTTCTTCTTTGTTCTGTCATGTGTGTTACGTCATTTGGACTTGAGACCTTTCTGTGATGGATGTGAATCTGGTTTCCTAATTTGGATGCAGACAAGTAACACATAATTTATTTGTGCGCTTAAATGAACTATAGAACTTAATATTATTTATGTGCTTGCTCCATTAATTTAGTTTATCAGCAAACGCTCACTGCTACTCTGCTAGACTATTGAACATCAGCATCAGTGCTAACTGGCTTGGTGCTTCAGTTCTGTTAGTAAATAATGTAAACTTCATTATATTTTTTCTTCTAATAATTTCATAGATTTTGGGCAATCTATAGATTTTATTGTTATCTGTTCATATTACAATCCCATTTTGAGGAAGCAAAGAATGTGCACTGTTCATTGCTTTCTTTTCAATGCTACCCTGTGGCCTGTAGTTAATTCTGGTATGCTGAAATACTTGCAGATCAATGGGTTCATATGCTATGCTGTCTGGGATACCAGTCCATGATAATTTTGAGCTATTTAATACCATCTATACCGACTGATCATAGAAGAATAATTGTTTGTTGATTGAGCTTTGCGCACCAGGTCTGCATCAATTTCAGTCAATTTCAAGGTTCTGGAGAATGCTACTTTGTTTTTCACCGACACAGCTGATGCTGATCCAAGACACATATCTTTGCTAAAGCCAAGGTTAGTTCTGCTATGATGGATTACCAAATTAAAATTTGTGGATCCGATGGTTTGTGTTGCTTTCCGTTTCATGACTTATTGCATCTAGGTAAATTGCTTCAAGTGGAGGCGTCCATGAACCAGGTGGCCAGAAACTAGATGCGCCTCTACGATCTGCCCTCCAAGCTACTCTGCCGTGTGCTCAACGTCGAGCTCAAGGTTCCTCCTCTTCCTGCTGCAGAGAGGTGCTGGTGAGCTCTTCCTGCAACCACTGACAAATATCACATTTGCGATTGCTTCTACTAGCTTAGTCCAATGGTGCATCTCCATTTGCCTGAGCATGTTGTAGAGAATTGGGAAAACACCACATACCCTAAGGAGGGGGGGGGGGGGGGGGGTTGACCTCTAATACCCGCCCGTAGTATATTGCCGTATGGCTTGGAGTACAAGTAAACTCAATACAAGGGGAAATGCAACAATATATCTCTAATACATGTTCAGACAAATATTCTTAGAAACATGATTAAAAAACTGCTCTAGAAACAACATCATCTCCTGCTTGAGATAATTATGCATCAGTGCTTCTGTAGAAGCTTTTGTTCAGTTGTCCATTCCTTTTATTTTAGTACTTGTGTCTTGCTTGCTGATCTTAGAAATAAGTATTTGAGAGATTATGTCCTGCTGCCTTTTTGTTCAGAAATTATAGCTTATCCTATCCTTTTGTCCAGAAATAAGTACTTGTGGATTGCTTTCTGTTACTTCTATTTAATATGTGAAAGGTTTAGAATTTAGAAGTATTAGCCTCGTATGCTCACATTGATCGTCATTTCTTTGTGCCATTTTACAAGGTAACCGACTGTTGATTCATGAACTTAACCTGCTTTTTCCCTGCAAGCACTATGGATTCACCTGGCAATCACATGAAGTGTTCAAGAAAAATCACATAGGTAATTTTCTCCAACTATCTATTCTTGCTGCAATTTATTTTGCCTGGTTAGTAAAATGGTATGTACTTGCTGTGTGTTACTAACTAGTTTACATATTAAACTGGTTAATATATACTCCCTCCGTTCCAAATTATAAGTCATTCCAAGAATCTTGGAGAGTTAAAGTTTTTCAAGTTTGACCAAATTTATATTACAAGATAATAATATTTATGATACCAATTAAGTATCATTAGATTCTTTGTTAGCTACTAGCAAAGACGCACATGCGGCACGCACATTTTTTTTAAAAAAAGTTACGGATCACGAATTATAGTCATAGAACACACGTAGTAGTATCAAATGTTTATTCAACTCTTCTCCCACATAGTTTGAGATTTCAATATCTCTGCTTATAGTATTGCTAGGCATATAAAGCAAAACAATAAGAAAAAATGAATTACATCAGCTAAAAATGTCACCTTGATTTAAAAGCAAACAAAAAAATTTCACATATTTTGTACATGGGAAAAAATATGTCCAAAAATTATATCTTCCAAAATCTGATAGTAGCTTCCGCATGGGATTAATTAGTAGCTAGCAATTCGGCATGAGCAGCAGGGATGTGCAGGAGGACCTTGCGTGGCCGGACGAGGGTCCGTGCGGATGAGGAGCGAGCGATGCAAAAGGTAACGAGCCGAGCGATTGAAAGCTAACGAGCCGAGCGGTACGAGCTTATCTTTGCGAGCCGAGTGCTGGTGAGGGCTGTGTGCTTTGCCAAAGCTAGAGGCCTAGAGCCGAGCGAGCAGTTGGTGTCTGATCAATGGAGGTGCCACGCGTCCACCATGAGGGAAGAGTCCTCACGAAGGCACGTTCCCCTTCCAATTTTTTTTTCGAGAGAATCGTGTGCGGGTACGACGGCGGGTAGGAGTGAGTTGGGTGAGAAAAACAATTACTTTTTGGCAGAAACATCTCTTAACATGTGATTTTTATGGGTCTCCACCCCCTCCCACCTCCCATGTCCCCGACAGGTGGGTCCGGCGTGAGGGGTACGGTAGGCCCAATGTGGGTGAGAAAAGTTTTCAATTGTTTTCGATCTTTATAGTATAGATATATTTTCATAGTGCACCTATTTGATGTCATAAATTTTTATATTTCTTTCTATAATTGTTAAATTCAGGTGGTTCTGCCACACCAGGTGCCCCGTCGCTCCCGCTCGGGCGACGCGGGCGCCTCTCCAAACCCTAGGCCGCTGCCGCCACGTGCTCTCTCCCCCACGCCACGCCGCTGCCGGAGCGGGTCGCCGGCAACTCAGCCGGCCCGTGGGGAAGGCGGCGGCATGGCCTTCCTCCTCTCCTCGCTGGTGGGCTGGGGCGGGCGCGGCCGCTCGGGCCCGGCGGCGTGGCTCGCCTGCGCGGGCCGTCCTCCGCGGCGGCGGGAGGTGCAGCCTCCGGATCCGGCGGGGCCATGGCCGGATCTGGGGCCTGCACGGCGGGGGCTCTTCGTTTGGTTGGGGATGGAGGCCGGAGCCTGGCAGCGGCGATGGCGGCCCCGGATGGGGCGGATGGCGGCGGCTGGCCGGCGCTGCGTGCACGTCGCGGCCGCCCGCGTGGCGCAGGCTTCGGCGGCGGCGGTTCGGCGTCGCGCCGGCTAGCGGCGGGGCCTGGTGGTCCTCTGGTGCTGGCGGCCCTATCCGGCGGTGCCAGGGCCATCTCGGGCCTCTCCGAGTTTTTCCATGGAAGGAGTAGGCAGTGGTCGGGCTGCTCAGATCTACGGAGTCGTGGCCTGCTCAAGGTGGGTGGCGGCGTGGGCAGCGATGGCTCGCTTTTGGGTGGCGGTTCTCGGGGCCTACCTTGCCTAGACTAAGTTCTGGGGAAGGATTTGGACGCCGGTGATCGTTCCCGGAGGGAGTTCGGAGGTGGCATGTGGGAGATGGTGGCTTCGACCGGCGTCGCGTTCCAGCATGCGGATTTATCCCGAGGCCTAAGTGCAGCGGAGGTCCGCCGGCGGGCAGCGCGGTGGCGGTGGCGGCTGGTGGCTGCTGGTGGCTGCTGCGGGTTGCTTTCATCTTTGACGTCCCCGTGTGAAGAGGTGGGCCTCACCAGTCTGTACCGGTGCGCCGGTGAGCTGAGCAGGGTGTCACGACTTTCATCGGCGGTCAGATCGAGGGAGCCTAAGTGCTCGTCCCTCACGCTACCGGCGACTGCGGCCAGAGTTGTGGTTCATCGTGTTCTTCGTCGACGGGCCGGCACTGGGCGGAGCTTCGGGCGAAAGTCTATCCCGGCGCTGGTGTCGGGGTCAGCATCGGCGGCGTCTTCGGATGTCGTGAACCTCCGTGGAGGCGTTGGTTGAGGGGTTCCCTGCTTGGTCTTTGATTTTCCAGGTGAAAACCTTTCTCCGGCTGACCGGAGGGGCGGCGACGGCGGCTTCGACGTCGTATATTTCTTGGAGGCGTCGCCTTGGAAATCAAGTAATCGGCTTCAACTGTGAAGGAGCGGTTCGAGGTTTGATTGGAGCATGGACGGAGGAGAAGATTGAAGCTTAGTCTTCCTTTTTTTTGTTAGTTTCTTGTTTCTTGATTCACCTCGGTGTGAGGTTTAAAGTCTAAGTACTCTCGTGTCGTGTAACCTTTGGTCGTATATATATCCACTTGTGGATATAGAGGCTGGGATTTTATTCCTTAATCTAAAAAAACGGAAGAGGCGTCGGTGCCGCCCGCTGCGACGGCGCCGGAGACAACGTCCGCGTCCACCCAGGCCTCGGACGACGCGTCACCGAGGCAACCGACAACGCTCATCGCGCTGAGGCAGGGCTTGGTGGCCAGGGGCCAGTGCCGGCGGCGGGCGGACCCTGCCTCGGCCAGGGGCAAGGGCCGGTGGCCACCATGGTGCATATTCTAGTGTAGCCAGTAGCCTTTTGTGTGCCATCATACTTATTGCGTGTCCTGCCAGAGGAGTCAGATATTAGACAGCTGCCCACATATCTTGAGGGAGTAACAGAACGGTTCACATATAAATCAAATGTGAACTGCAAGATGTGTTACACTGAGCACTATTACAAACATGAGTGTTCATTGTGGCTAACCAGCGCTTAAAACAAGCACAGCTTTGTTAAACACTCTCAGCGCCTATGAATAACTATTCCCAATTGATCATTCTCATTTTGAAAACTAATCAGGATTACTCCTATACAAATTTACGCATGACCCAGACACTAAGAATGCCACAACCTCATATTGAATGGAGGGATGACTCGGACTGTGTAACCAAGGATGAATGCTGCTTGTTCCACCATGTTCAAATCAGATGAATATGTTGTTGCTGGAGCATTCTGGATGTAAAGAAACCTCTTCGCTGATAGTGTAACAATTAAATCTCAAAGGAGAAACAGATCCAGGTATATGTGCTTAAGATGCACTTGACCACAATGGGCACTACGTAGAACTACATGCATCTGAATGGAACACAAGATCAAAAAGGGCGTTTAACCTTCAAGATAAAGGATGTCATCAATAGATTGTTCAACTAATGAATTTCACATTGGCAAGTCTCCAAAGCATGGCAAACCAATGAAAGCAGTCTCACAAGAGTGCCTAACCAATGATTCAGTCATGAACGATCCCCGCTATCAATGGTTCCCCATAAATCGAATGTAGAAGTGACACCGTATGAGTGAAACAGAAGACAAATAATTTCCCTCAAAAAAAAAAAACAGAAGACAACTTCTGTTTAACCTATCACAGTGCTGTAAGATCAATCTATCATTCTATCTATCCTCTTGATTGAATCTGACTCCTACATCAGCTATTTATTAGTGCAGTTCGTTGTCGGTAGAAGCATCCCTTGCAGTAAACTTTTCATCTAATTATCTTCAAGTAAGGTTGTAACTTGTCATATCACATCTGGTGTATCCTGTACAAAGAAAGAAAACAGAGAAGGAAAAATCAGTAATAGAATATTCTTTCAAAAACTAAAAAATTAGCACAATAGTTACCTATTAGTGTAGTAATGCAGATGACTATACACGATGGTTTAGAAGCTGATACCCACTGAGAAACTTGACATGTCAGACTTGAACAAAAGAAACATGAAAGACATTTCATGTGTATCAGAGAGTTGGTACCTTGGTTCGCTGCAACAAGCCACGAGGCGATTCTTCAGTGAGTCTTCATTGGACCAAACAAATTTCCAGGAGGTTTTGAGCAGCCAGCACAAACCACTATTCATACAATAAACAATATCAATATTATCCCATCAGCCGTGATAATTAGATAGTAAACATTGCTGCTGAGGGGTACTGCACTAACCTGGAGACCACTCTCAGTATCAGATAGAGAATAAAGCAGATAACATAAACCAGCAGACCAATAACCCACAAAACGAGCTTGACAAGAACATTGAGTAGCTGCAATTTTATGTCATGTTATTGTTCTTCCTTTTGCAAACATAGTTTAAGAACTTACTATATGAAAATAGTAAAACGGAAATTGCAAAGAATAATTACCAGAGGGTCTTGGCAACTCAATGCCCAGTAGACTGTGACAAATGTGCTTGAAGTAATCATCGAATACAGGCACTCATTGAGATAGTTATTATACTTCAATGAAGCGACGTGAAACGTTCCCAAGAACAATATAAGCGACTGCCAAGATCCCAGTCCAGCCATAAATGGCGCAAGTAGAGCAGTATCCGGAAATGAAGAGGCAACTGCTCCATTCAGCAGCAGCACGAAACAGATAACAGCATATATGTAGACATATTCGATCCAAGAAGGCTTTGGCTCAATGTCTGATAGAACTCCAGTTACAGTTCCCCAAAATAGTGATCCTAAGCCCGACATGCAGAGCTTTATAAGAAGCAAACCTGCTTGCCATTAACTTCTTGCGCTGGAATTAAAGAAAATATATCACCTTCTTAACTCACAAGTGCCTTCACATATCTGATGACATACTAAGCTCATTCGTTGTATCCTAAATTGGACATGTACAGTGACTGGATCAAAGAACTTACCTCCTCCAGTGGTATGATCATTTCTGATCTGGTGTAGTCTGTGATGGTAAAGGTTTCTGGGGAAACTAACAAACAGAAAGTACTGGAGAAGTGCAATCCTTGATGCCATGTATGCCAGCATCTGTAAAGAAAATTCATAAACATTTTAGGTAACGCCTTCTCTGAGATAACACATTCCTCAAACCCCTACAACATCCCAAGTAGCCATCAACAAGTTCAGAAGTAGCCATCGACGACATGAACCTGTTAGGTTGATCTCCACCAGAATTGGCCCAACGGCCATGTTTGGGCCCTTGACTCGCGCCCTGATCAGGGGCGTCCAGCCCAAGAAGAGGCTGGTGGGCCCCCGTCGCGCAGCCCTATAAAGAGGAGGCGGGGACTGGCAGCTCAGTGTATGAGGTTCGTCGCTGCCGCCACCGTTCCCCACTTCAAACCCTAGACTGATCGAGAGGGAGGGCTGACAGCGTCGGGAAGCGCCACCACGCCATCACCGGAGAGCCGTCACCACCGCAACGTCACCGCCACTGCTTCCACTACCCCGACGTACTCAGACCTCCACGGCGGGGCCATGGAAATCGGCAAGCAGAGGCAAGTATGTCAAGGTTTTCGTCTCAATCAAGGTTCTAACCCACATGATCTACTCCTAGACGATCCATGGGATCTAACAATGGTACCAGAGCCGATCTAGTGTTGTAGATCGAGATGGGAAAAGAAGATTCAGTCAAGAATCAAAGAAAAGAAAGAAGAAATTCGATGGAAATCAAAGAACAATAAACAAACCCTAACCCTAGGTACAGAAAAGAGGCGGCCGGTCTTACCCAGGCCTTGCCGCTGGCACCAACGCCGGTGACGGCCGCGCGGCTCGAACACCAGAGCACCGGATTGCCGACGTGCCATCGCCTCCACGCAAGGGATCAGAAGATTCCAGCCGCTGCTCGACGCGAGGGCTCGAGCACCATCGCGCGGCCGCTCGACGGCTGCACGCTCACTCTCTGGTGGGCGCGCACGCCGGCGAGGGGGCCCGCGGTGGTGCCGCCACCCCCAGCGAGCTGTCCATGGCAGCCATCGCTCCATGCCGAGAAAAGAATAGAAAGAAAGGGAGCTCGAGGGTCACTGGCCATGTGGCCCGCTGCCGGACCTCGCAGCACGCCGGCGAGGGGGCAAAGCGGCGGCGCTGACCACCCCCTCCGGCCGCGCAGGAGCTGCCGCTAGTCGAGAGCTGGGAGAAGGAGGAAAGGTAAAGAAGAGAAACTAGGAGCTCGAGGGTCGCTGGCCGTCGTCCGGTGGCCGGAGCTAGCGACCGCGCCGGCGAGAGTCTCCGGCGGCGGCGCCACCGGCTCAGACCGGGAAAGGAAGGGCGAAATGCCCTAGGGTTTGGGGAGAAACCGCTCGGCCGGCGGTTTTGATCGGGCGAGAACCGCGGACGGCCGTCGGATTCGATCCGACGGCCAGCGTCGACCGAGCGCCTCACGGGCTGCTTTCGGCCCAAGAGGGGATCGCGCGGAGGCCGAATGCCCAGCCCAGGCCCAGGTTGTGACCTGGGACGCGGGTGCGCCACGCGCCTGAGCAGGCCTCGGGCCGATTTCGGCTACTGGGCCACATGCGAAGGGGCGGGCAGCTGGGCTGCGTGCACAGAAACGGCCACATGCACAGTAACATCTGAAAATTGTTTCATTCAATTTCAGAACCATTTAATTGATGAATTTTGTACTGTTTTGACTCTCTAATCAATTTGTACCACAGTGAAAATTATTTAGAGAGTGAATGAATACAAAGATGCTTCTGAATGAGTGTTTTATCCAGTTCCAGTTGCAAAGTAAAAGCATGTTCTCTATTCAAGTTTGTACCAACTTGTATTTTGATTAGAGAGAAAAATATATAGTAATGCTTCTGAATATAGAATAGAGTTTTACATGTGTCCGCTGCAAAGTTTTAAAGTTGTTGCTCTGAGTTTTAATTCAAACCTACAGGGGAATTATTTTTTTTAAGAGCATGATTAAAGAGCTTATCTTGAGTAAGTTTTGTACAGTTTTGTCTCTATTCAATTTTGAACCAACGAGATAAATTGTTTAGAGAGAAAATGAGTACAAAGTATTCTTTCTGAAAAGAAAGAAAAGTTTTCCGCTGCTATAAAAGAAATATTGTTGCTATCTTTCAATTAAGTCGGAACCAACAAGAAGAATTAATTGAAAGAATAGTCTGGAAAGTCCTAAATGAGTTTTTTTTCTGTGGGTAAAAGATGGAAAAGCTTCCGCTGTTTAAAGTCAAAGTTGAGTTTTTGGCATTTTTATGCCATTTGAAGTATCAAAGTTGAGCATCACAGGAACCGACCAACGTTGATGATAATGATATTATAATTCTTATGAGTCATAGCTTAAAGTTTAAAGTCTATAGTAAGTGTTGCATCAAAGTGACAATTTTCATAGAGTAGCTAAAGAACTGCTCTCAAACTAGAGAAATGTATTTTTCTAGTTTGTGCTGCAATAAAGTTGATTATCCTCTAATTAAATTCGAACCAATGGGAGAATTTAATTCTGAGTAGCAAATATATGGTTTTAAAGTTTATTGAGTTTCTTATATGTTAATTCTGTTTTTGCCCAACGGTGATATGGAATTAATGTAAAAGATTATTCTATTTTTGCCCAACGGTGATATAGAATAGAACTTAAAGTTTTAATTGTTGTCTTTTCAGACAAAGATTTGCTTGTAGTCCTTCTTGAAGGGACAAAAGAAGATGAGCTGAGTACTTGTGACTCAGAAAGAAAGAAGACCGTCGCATGAGAAAGTGTATTCTCTTTAAAGAATTGTTTGAAAAGTAAAGTAATTGAGGATTTTGATCCAAGAAAAGAAGATAGAGCAATAAGAGCTTAGTTCAGGAAATTCTCTTATGTTCTCTCGATCAAGAAGAATTCATTTTGAGTTCAGTCAAAGTTGTGATAAGTCATATATGTTTAATTTGACCAACGTCGGATTAAGCATGTGTGTCATGGAATATTCAGATTTATTTCTGAATTTGATATGAACCAAAAGTATGAAATAATACCCGCATGATGGGGTAAAATTGGCATAGTGCTAATCCTGCATGGCGGGAGAAAGTTGTGATGACTCATGTGCTGGTTTGTCCCACACTGGGAGAAAAGTTTTGGAGTAGCTCTTATGCTATTCTAGAATTGGTCGGGCACTTCTATTGTGTCATAGTGATTAAGCACTCAATGAGTTTTAAAAGAATGAAATGTTACATACGAACCTCGTATGAGAATGATATGCGAGCGTGACTTGCAAAAGGTTTTAAATAAAGGACTAAGTTAAGTCCTTAAAGTGAAATGAGAAAAAAGAACTGTCATATGAAATAAAGGACTATGTTGAGTTCTTAAAGTGAAATGAGTAAAAAGTACTCCCATACGAACTAAGAATTACTTTGTTCTGCATGACGTAATCATGTGGATGAAGTAAGCAATTAAAGTTTCCTCATTCACAAAAGTTGTGAATAGTCTTCGAAATTGTGGCGGAAAAGTTCAAGCCACATTTCGAGAGGGAGAAATATGAGACAGTTAAGACAGATACTCCCCTATAATGTGCATTGAAAGCAAGAGATGATCTATTAAAGAATGAATGTGACCGTCAGGGGGAGTACAACGGTCACTATACTGATACCCCTATGTAAGATAGTAAGATGGTGCTTACAGAGCACATATAAAGTTTTTAACAGATAACCCAAATAAAGAGATTTACTGATACGCCATATTTACAAAAGATGGCAAAATCTAGGAGAGCATGGTATGTAGAGACCTAAGCCTTGAAGAGAAGTAGAAATGCGTGTCCACTTCGATGATTCAGGAGCAATAAGTTTCTCATACTTGTTGATGTTGTATACAACACCTGTTGTTATCTTTTCAAAGAAGATGAATAATGTAAAGAAGGGTCTTGTTATGCAAGAGCCTATAGAGTCTATTGCCTTTTGGCAAAGAGCAACAACAGCCCTATATAGAAAACAATGTACCAAGAAAAGAAATGGAGGTTGATTCCACCTCATTTGAAGAAGTCACGAGAATTCTATGGGCTAAGTCCATGGAAAAGGAAAATAATTCCTCAAAGAGTCACCACAGTAGGTTGTAATGGACCTACAAAGATAAATGTGACTCTAGAGGGAATGGTGAAAGATATAACGCAAGGCTTATGACAAAAGTTTCACACAAAGAGAAGAAATATTTACATGACACTACTTGACGTTTTGTCATGGAAAGAAAGAATATATGAGATACCACAAGAAGAAACTCTTTTAAAGCCTTGAGATGGTGGTATCTAAAGTTCATAGAAATAGTAAGAAAAATTTGGGTTTAAAGAGATTGAGGAGGACAATAGTTTTTAAGGAAAATTTTAAAGAAAGTTAAAGAATGGGAAATTTTATTTCCACAACTTAAAGATAACACCCTACCCACTAGTGGTGGTGTTAATATGCTATTTCAGATAAAGAATTCTTGTCCTCAAGTTTTTGATCTCGGTGGTTGGTTTTCATTCTAAGAATTGAAACTCATTGAGATAAAAAGAAAGGGGTATTATGGTTACAATAAAGGCATACTTAGAAAAGATTTTAAAGAGCTGAAGTATGCATATGAGTAAACCTACGCCTGTTCCTATCATCAAGGGTAATAGTTTTGGGAACCTTAGTGTTCCAGGGACCAATGTGAAACAGAAATAGTCCCATATGCTTCAGCTGTTAGAAGCTTTATAAGCGCGCGAGTAAAGAACTTACCCTGACATAGTTTGTGTATCCGGGTTATTTTGGCAAAAGTACAATCCAGAGATAGATCACTGGAATTGAAATTAAGAATGTTGGCCTCATGCTAAGTTGGAAAGATCAAGTACTCTCAAAAGATTGTGAGTACAAAAGTAGAACTTGTGAAATGTGTAGCGAAATCCACAATTGTCGCTAACTTTCACATTTGGAGGTTTTGTGTGGAAAAGCTCCAAAACAAAGCAATTATGATCAATGTGATGCAAAGATATAGTATAGCATGATACGAGGCTGAGGGACAGGCAAAATGCTTAATGGAACCTGTACCCGGAGTTAATAATGGTTGACAGCAGCGATAACCATTAAACTAGTTTGCTCCTATGACAACGAGTCAACTGTGGTGCCAAACACGTTGACACAAAGTTATACGTTGTAAAGGAGAAAGTCCGGAATCATGATTGAAATGCATTGTGAGTTTAAATGACAGCCAAGTGTTTGTGGATCCACTTATTAAAGGCTTGCCGCCCAGTGTGTACAGAGAACACACAGTCGACATGGGTTTATGGTATAGCCTATATTTTCCGGACAATGAAGGGCCCCAAAGTTAAAGTATCTATTTCAGAACAGAGACATGTATTGTAGCTGTTGAATCTATCGGCAACCGACCGTGACGATGAAACTGCTCTATGCATTAATTTGTGATGAAATATGAAAAGAAGTAAAAGATATAAAGGTGAAAGTATAAGAGGAGATCAAGGGGGAGAATGTTAGGTTGATCTCCACCAGACTTGGCCCAACGGCCATGTTTGGACCCTTGACTCGCGCCCTGATCAGGGGCGCCCAGCCCAAGAAGAGGCTGGTGGGCCCCCGTCGTGCAGCCCTATAAAGAGGAGGCGGGGACTGGCAGCTCAGTGTACGAGGTTCGTCGCTGCCGCCACCGTTCCCCACTTCAAACCCTAGACTGATCGAGAGGGAGGGCTGACAGCGTCGGGAAGCGCCACCACGCCATCGCCGGAGAGCCGTCACCACCGCAACGTCACCGCCACTGCTTCCACTACCCCGACGTACTCAGACCTCCACGGCGGGGCCATGGAAATCGGCAAGCAGAGGCAAGTATGTCAAGGTTTTCGTCTCAATCAAGGTTCTAACCCACATGATCTACTCCTAGACGATCCATGGGATCTAACAGAACCCACCACTGACTCAGTGACCACTGAGCACCCAACTCCCATGCTACCGCTTGTTCATTCCTATATATGATCAATACCCAACCAATTCCCATGCCAATGGAGCTCTACAGTAGCCATAACTGAGCGTGTGAGCCGGCCATCTGCCACTAACAGGATTAGATTGGAACCATTCATGGCGCCGCGCCAAGTTCACCAACCACCGTGCCCACCATTCCAAGCTCCCAGTTCACATATGACATAATTTCTGCTCATAGCCACAAATAAGCTCGCATGCCAATGCTAATTTTCATTCGGACTTGGCTATCATCCAGGTTCTGGATTTCTGCCACTGCAGCAAAAATTGTGCCTGCTTCCGAAGTCTATGCACGCCACCGTGGCTTGAGGAAGAAATTGTTTGTGTTACAATAAACGTGTCCTCGCCCCTCTTCTCTCCAGGTATTAACAGTCTATTACATGGGCTGGCCACATCACACATTAATCCACTCTGGCCAGCAACACTTGTGTTGGGCTTCCCCTCTCCCCCTGTTCCTCCTGACCAGTGACGGTCGATGGCTTGCCAGACTCCATCATCGGGGAGCTACTAACAGAGGCAAAGCTCAGGAAGCGTTGAACCAAAACCAGCACCGTTTCCATGCCTCAGCTCCGTGCTGACCCGCAGCTTCCTCCCTATGGGTGCCAGCTTGCTTTGGTGCCCGCGAGCGCAGCGCCCTCCCCGACTCCCCGTACGCGCCTGGTGCGGCCCGAGCACGGAGGACGATCGTTCGCGACACGCGTCCGGCCGAGTCGAGGCAAGACGAGGGCGCCGACGAGTGTACTCGATGGCCTCCTCGGATTTCCTCAACTCGGCCGCACGCGCACCGCTGATGATCATCGTTCCGTGCTAGTGGTGTTCCCAAATGTGATTGCTCGCACACGCCCCAAACCCAAACCCATGCCCGCGCGCCCCGCCTCGAGTTGCTCACCATTATCACACACATCGATCACCGTCGCGCCGCCCGTCCCCACCCGTGCGCTCTAAAATAACAGGGAAGCATGTCGGAGTCAGTACCTTGCACGCTGAGGTATACCGGCTCGCTGAAGTCGTCGAAGAGGCGGCGGGGCAGTCAGAGAGGTGGCGCGGCGGGTGCTGAGGCGGACCGGCACTCGTCGGAGAAGCGGCGGGGCAGTCGGAGATGTGGCGCGGCGGGCGCTGGGGTGGACTGGCACGCTGAACTCGGCGGAGAGGCGGCGGCGAGGTAGTCGGAGATGTGGCTCGGCCGCCGCGGCGTCTAGATGAATCGGAAGGCGGAGTCGAGCGTGGGGAATGAAGAAGGAGGAGGCAACTCGCCAACGGGGGAGGATTCGAAGTAGGGATGAAAGTGGAAACGGGGAAATCCCGTACCGACCGACGCCGTATCCCGATTTTACCGATCGAATACCGCATTTTCGGGAAAAAACGAAATCAGGAAAAAAATTCGGGAAAATTTGGTGAAAACAGAAACGAAAATGGTTGAATGGTTTTCCCGACCGAATTCGCGGATCCCGTATTTCATCCGGTAAATTCCCGTGGTATTCCCGAATTTAGAGAGTCCTCAGCATTGGAGCCCACACAACGCACCCCGCGGCCCAAGGATGACGGCCCACGACCCCCTCCGATCCCTCACCCAGGCCAAGCGCCCAGGATCACTCCACCACGGGCTGTCATCGTCGACCCCATCCAGTAGCGGATCAGTTGGCCACCATCTTGGGCTGCCCCTGACCCTCTGTGTCCCTGCCCCTGCGCTCGCCGCTCAGGTTGTCAGGAGGCATGAAGCCATCGTCCTTGGCTTGGCTCACAATGAAGCCACTGAACATCTTGTTACTTGTGCGACATTGGCATGTGATGCTATTTATCTATATAGACTATAGTTTTATTTCTCTATATGTTATGTATGCATATGGTTGAATATATTGCATTGAGTTCAACGTTTGAAGTGGTTACACGCTTGATGTTCCCGCTTTTAAATACCGCTTCCCGACCGTTATCGACATGCTTCCGATCGAATTGTTTCGATTTCGATTTCACGTGCATTCGATTTCGTTTCCCCGACCGAGCTCTCCCGTTTCCTACCCATTCCCGAATAAAAATATGAAAATAAAAGTGGTTAGAGTGTTTTCCCGATCGTTCCCGACCGCTTTCATCCCTAATTCGAAGGCAGCGGAAGCTTTCAAATTTTCGGGTGGAGCCCACACGCTGGGAACGAGTGGACCCCAGCTGTCAGAATTCTCTTCCGCGGCGTGCCACTGGTGCCTTCCGCCGCGGCGGCGACGGCCTGGCGGCCGATTCGATTTCGTCATGCCTGGCTGACTGGTGGGGTGCGGCGGCTCTGCGGTCCCACCAGACAGACACTCCTACCTCTCTTCAACTCTAGGTCTGGTGAGTTGCGTGGGCCCAGCCCAAACACTCTCCCCACCACACCCCCAATAGTGGCGGCGGCGACCCGGGCCGGCGCGCGGAGATCGGCGGCTGGCGTGGCCAGAGGAGGGTCTTGGCGGAGCGGCGGCGGGCGTGGCGAAGTCGGTGAGGCAGAGCTCCGGCTGCTTGTGCTAGCACCTCCGCAGCGACCTCCCTGCCGCTGTTTAGGAAGGGAAGGATTACTTGATGGATCATATAGCGTTACAACAATAACAACATAGCCTTTTTTCCTAAGTAAGTTGGGGTAGGCTAGAGATGAAACCCGAAAGAAATAAGTTCAAGGTTCAGGCATGGATCATATAGCATTATGACAATTTTTTGCAATGCAGATTATGTGAGGGCTTGCTGAATGCATTTCTCAAAAATTATCCTTGGTCTCTTCCTGAGTAGTGATATCTTAGTACTCCACTCATGTTCATTGCCACAGGAGCACACAAGATTTCTTGACAAAATCCAGTCACTATTATCGGTCCTAGGGAAGTATCTAGATGGAGCAGTTTTAATGATCAAAGATGGTAACCTTCTATTTCCTAATTTTCTGCTTCTTGTTTCTTTTATAGTATTTAGCCTAAATTTTGTGTAGCCCTACTCCTACATTCACTCTCCTTCTTTTGATTAATAGCACAAGAAGCCGCTGCTAGTAATGACTACTCGGCAGAGTCAGAGAACTACCCAGATAATTGGGGTTCACATTGATCTTCAGCTGGCAACCCAGACATACCATATGTTCTGGTCTCCAGTCATCAATTCCGAATGCAGTGAGGAGCTTTTGGCTGCTACAGGAAGGTTATTATTATATATTTTTTCAATAAAGACAACATATCTGGGGTTGCAAATTGCTAACGCATGTTGAATCAACCAAACATATCAGTTTTGAAGCAACTTTTACAGACTTTGAGCCAACTGTAATTTTTATGATGTTCTTTCTGAGTTCCAACAATATCAAAGTTAATTACCTATACTGTTGAGGATGTGAAATGTTTGAGGATATTATGTGTCTAGGTAATTAGCTGTTAGATTTGTTCCCACGATGCTTTTGGATTTTGCAACACTTTTGTCTAATTTTGTGCTCTAATCTTTCTGCAGTTTGCTCGTTCTCATATATTATCTCACTTGATGTGTTAATTACTGTGCAGTCAATTTTAAATTCTTTTGTGTTGGAGAAAGAAATCTGGGGGCCAAAGCACCTTGGACTGTCGGGTCATATGCTGCTAACCACTGATCTCCTTCAAGATGCTGAAAGTGGATGGCAGAGTAATAAAGTAAGCGACAGTTCCTTTCTTTCTTCTAGTGTGCTATATGTGTTGATAAGGTTTTAGCTCCTAGGATACGTCCCCTGTTTCTTGTCTGTCAAGGTAATCTTGTACAGGATGTATTGCAAATATACCTCAGGAATGTTGAATCCACTTGAGTTCTGCTTGATGAGCTGACTTGCTCCGTGTTGCCTCAGGTGGATCATCTCAACTTCTTCAGGGATGCTCCCAGAGACATCTCATTTAACAAATTGTACATGTCAATTGAATGATCCTGCTTATTGCCTTAGAAGACTCCTTATAGGCATCTTATTCCTTAGTTAAACGCCCTCTTGGTACTGTGTGGTAAGGCCTTATTTGAAATCACTACTAGGAAGCTTCTTCTCCCAATAAAAGCCGGTGAAGGGAGCCAGATGGTTCAATTCTAAGCAGCTCGTGCAAAACACGCTTCTATGAAAGTCTCGTAAATTTTTTGAAATGGAATCTTTTCATATTTGAAGTATTAAACATAGACTAATCACAAAACTAATTACAGAACTTATCTGTAAATTGCGAGACAAATTTATTAAGACTAATTAATTCGTCATCAGCATATGTTTACTATAGTTTTATTGTAGCAATTTATTGTCTAATCATGGCCTAATTAGGCTCATTAGATTCGTCTCGTAATTTACAAACAAACTATGCAATTAGTTTTTTATTTCGTCTAGATTTAATACTCCATGCATGTGCCACACACATTCGATGTGATAGTTTTGGAATTTTGAATTTTGCATCTAAACCAGGCCTATATGGTGTTCGATACATTTATGAACTATCCCATGTTCTCTCATCTTTTAATATTTTGTTCAGTAATGTAGCATGAGGAGAATACTAGGAGTTGAAACAAGATGGTAAGCAATCTATCTAATCACATGCGCTAGAATGGCTCCTTTTTGCCCAGTTGTTGTGTTCGTAAAATTTAAATCTGTAGCATCAACTGATGTTTGAGTAATGTATTTTATATTTCCTCCGTTCCAAATTATATGTCGTTTGATTTTTTGACCCCAAGTTTAACCACTCGTTTTATTCAAAAATTTGTGCAAAATATCACTTCTTTTATTATGGATTGCTTTATCAATATGTGTTCTTCAAGAATGACTTAAATTTGACTATATTTATATAAATTTTTTAAATAAGACAAGTGATCAAATTTAGAATTAAAATTAAAATCAAACAAACTATAATTTGGAATGGATGGAGTATGAAGCAAGCCCCCTAAAGATTATCTGAAACAGGATCAATTGATACTACTCTAGGAAAAAAATCATAAATCAATGAAGGTCTTTGTTTCTCTAATACCAATGGGTAAGATTCATGAAATAATTAGTTATACCATAACGACTCATGCTCAAGCGGATGCTCGCCAAGCATATGCCGCAACGGTGTGCACCACCAACATGATGCACGGGTCCATGGCGAGTTACGTCTTCCTCGCGCACTACTGGAGGAGTGAAGGATCCGCGCACTACTAAGAGCATCTCCAAGAGTGCTTAAAAAATAGAGTCCTAAAAATCTAGTTTTTTAACTTGCCAAATATTATTGGAAGCTAAAAGCAACCCTCCTCTCCAACAGTTTTCAATAATTAGTGCAAAAAAGTCTTAAATCCCACCACCTCATCCATGGGCCTAGGCTTTGATCGCGAATTTCTTCCTTGGCCATACTAAACGCTGCCTCCATCGAATCAACACCGTCCAATACCGTGCACTGCAGTTAAAAAAAAGGATGATGTCATCTTCTGCTCCTCTCTCATGTGGAGCTTGGTAGCGCGCCACTGCTCTTGGTGGCACACCATCTGTGCTCATCCGTCCACAATGATGGGAAGTAGCAGTGGAGCCCAACAAGTTGTGGCCAGCCAAAGAACAGCTCTAGTGCTCTACTGTGCGTGGCGCCGACGGGAAGGCCAACACGGCAGCAAGCTCGAGAATCCCGAAAAAAAGGTGAGTGAAGGTGGATTGGGAGTGCGGTGAGGCGGCGAATATCTGAGGCAAAGTAGCCTCCGTTTTGGAACTGCGGATATATTGGGCACTCATTTAGATAACTGTTGGAGTATGATTTTTTTCATCTGTTCCTAAAATAAGTTTTTGGAAGCTATGTTTAGCCACTCGTGGAGATGCTCTAGAGGTATTACCAAAATAGGCTCGTGTTGCGGTGGCTAGCACTACGTCAAAAACATTAAAAGGAGACACCCATATTAGTGACGTGAAAACTTCACACGTCACTAATTAAGATTAGTGACTGCTTTACATCGCCAACGTCACCAATGCCACAAACAGTACAATTAATCTTATCCTGGTACACATATTGGTGACGGGCAACATTTACGCGCCACTAATTAGATAGTGGTGACGGGAAACCTTAATTCACGTCACTAATAATGACACATAATGGTGACGTGTAAATTAGTTACGCGTCACCCATATGTCACACTGTATATCACCTTGCGGTGAGAGGAAAATTGACGGGCAACTTGGGCCTGTGCCACAACGGCCTTTCACCCTGCCCAAAATAGACCACCGCCGCCTTCTTCCTCCGCCTCTCTCCCTCCCTCAACCCCGCCGCACCTCTTTCCCCTTCCTCCCAACCCTAATCTCTTCGCTCCCCATGATAGACTCCGACGCCGCGCCGCCAACGCCATCGCCGGAGGTGGTGGCCGCCGACTCCGCCGCACAGGAGGGGGCCGCCGCGAGGGTGGCGAGGACTCCGGGTGCTCGGCGATGTCGCGAAGCGAGATCTAGGCGGGCTCGGGGAGGCCGCGGATGAGGTCGAGCATCTCACAGCGGTACACCAGGATGGCCTGCCCTGCGACGACAAGCTCCCCGAGGAGGCCGGGTACGGCCGGTGGAGGTCGGGCTGGTACACCCACAACTGTGGCGACGACGCTCCGGCCAAATCCGTCCACCTCCGCCATAGGTGAGCACACCCGGCCCATGAGTTCCCCTCCCTCTTCTCTCCCTTATTGCCTCCTATCCGGCATCCCAAACCCTTTTTCCCATGAGCATGAGTCCCTTCTCCCCAGTAGCCACTTCTTCGTATCCTCTTCCAGAAGCGCAGGCTGCGCTGTGCAGGGCTCCGTCGTCTTGCTCGCACCTTATCTGCTCGCCAAGAACGACTTCGAGCGCTGCCGCTGTGGCTCCGCAGTCATCGTCAATCGACATCGCCAGGGTCGGTCCTCCCAGGCACGTCCCTCTCTCTCGAATCCGATCTCATGGGATTTGGTTGTGGCATGCTATTTTACTCGGATTTGAGAGAGGGCAATCCAATCCAATCCAATCCAATTCAACTATTGCCTTAAATCAGATTATAGTTTTCTTGGGCCTCGATAGAGAGATGAAGTCAAATGGGCCATGATTAGAGATATGATCACTATCTGCAATAGTGCAATGGTAGTGCATAGATGAGGTGCATGTTTTCTTCTTTGTTCTGTCATGTGTGTTACGTCATTTGGACTTGAGACCTTTCTGTGATGGATGTGAATCTGGTTTCCTAATTTGGATGCAGACAAGTAACACATAATTTATTTGTGCGCTTAAATGAACTATAGAACTTAATATTATTTATGTGCTTGCTCCATTAATTTAGTTTATCAGCAAACGCTCACTGCTACTCTGCTAGACTATTGAACATCAGCATCAGTGCTAACTGGCTTGGTGCTTCAGTTCTGTTAGTAAATAATGTAAACTTCATTATATTTTTTCTTCTAATAATTTCATAGATTTTGGGCAATCTATAGATTTTATTGTTATCTGTCCATATTACAATCCCATTTTGACGAAGCAAAGAATGTGCACTGTTCATTGCTTTCTTTTCAATGCTACCCTGTAGTTAATTCTGGTATGCTGAAATACTTGCAGATCAATGGGTTCATATGCTATGCTGTCTGGGATACCAGTCCATGATAATTTTGAGCTATTTAATACCATCTATACCGACTGATCATAGAAGAATAATTGTTTGTTGATTGAGCTTTGCGCACCAGGTCTGCATCAATTTCAGTCAATTTCAAGGTTCTGCAGAATGCTACTTTGTTTTTCACCTACACAACTGATGCTGATCCAAGACACATATCTTTGCTAAAGCCAAGGTTAGTTCTGCTATGATGGATTACCAAATTAAAATTTGTGGATCCGATGGTTTGTGTTGCTTTCCGTTTCATGACTTATTGCATCTAGGTAAATTGCTTCAGGTGGAGGCGTCCATGAACCAGGTGGCCAGAAACTAGATGTGCCTCTACGATCTGCCCTCCAAGCTACTCTGCCGTGTGCTCAACGTCGAGCTCAAGGTTCCTCCTCTTCCTGCTGCAGAGAGGTGCTGGTGAGCTCTTCCTGCAACCACTGACAAATATCACATTTGCGATTGCTTCTACTAGCTTAGTCCAATGGTGCATCTCCATTTGTCTGAGCATGTTGTAGAGAATTGGGAAAACACCACATACCCTAAGGCAGGGGGGGGGGGTTGACCTCTAATACCCGCCCATAGCCCCATAGTATATTGCCGTATGGCTTGGAGTACAAGTAAACTCAATACAAGGGGAAATGCAACAATATATCTCTAATACATGTTCAGACAAATATTCTTAGAAACATGATTAAAAAACTGCTCTAGAAACAACATCATCTCCTGCTTGAGATAATTATGCATCAGTGCTTCTGTAGAAGCTTTTGTTCAGTTGTCCATTCCTTTTATTTTAGTACTTGTGTCTTGCTTGCTGATCTTAGAAATAAGTATTTGAGAGATTATGTCCTGCTGCCTTTTTGTTCAGAAATTATAGCTTATCCTATCCTTTTGTCCAGAAATAAGTACTTGTGGATTGCTTTCTGTTACTTCTATTTAATATGTGAAAGGTTTAGAATTTAGAAGTATTAGCCTCGTATGCTCACATTGATCGTCATTTCTTTGTTGTGCCATTTTACAAGGTAACCGACTGTTGATTCATGAAGTTAACCTGCTTTTTCCCTGCAAGCACTATGGATTCACCTGGCAATCACATGAAGTGTTCAAGAAAAATCACATAGGTAATTTTCTCCAACTATCTATTCTTGCTGCAATTTATTTTGCCTGGTTAGTAAAATGGTATGTACTTGCTGTGTGTTACTAACTAGTTTACATATTAAACTGGTTAATATATACTCCCTCCGTTCCAAATTATAAGCCATTCCAAGAATCTTGGAGAGTTAAAGTTTTTCAAATTTGACCAAATTTATATTACAAGATAATAATATTTATGATACCAATTAAGTATCATTAGATTCTTTGTTAGCTACTAGCAAAGACGCACGTGCGGCACGCACATTTTTTTAAAAAAAAGTTACGGATCACGAATTATAGTCATAGAACACACGTAGTAGTATCAAATGTTTATTCAACTCTTCTCCCACATAGTTTGAGATTTCAATATCTCTGCTTATAGTATTGCTAGGCATATAAAGCAAAACAATAAGGAAAAATAAATTACATCAGCTAAAAATGTCACCTTGATTTAAAAGCAAACAAAAAAATTTCACATATTTTGTACATGGGAAAAAATATGTCAAAAAATTATATCTTCCAAAATCTGATAGTAGCTTCCGCATGAGATTAATTAGTAGCTAGCAATTCGGCATGAGCAGCAGGGATGTGCAGGAGGACCTTGCGTGGCCGGACGAGGGTCTGTGCGGATGAGGAGCGAGTGATGCAAAAGGTAACGAGCCGAGCGATTGAAAGCTAACGAGCCGAGCGGTACGAGCTTATCTTTGCGAGCCGAGTGCTGGTGAGGGCTATGTGCTTTGCCAAAGCTAGAGGCCTAGAGCCGAGCGAGCAGTTGGTGTCTGATCAATGGAGGTGCCACGCGTCCACCATGAGGGAAGAGTCCTCACGAACCGGCACGTTCCCCTTCCAATTTTTTTTTTCGAGAGAATCGCGTGCGGGTACGACGGCGGGTAGGAGTGAGTTGGGTGAGAAAAACAATTACTTTTTGGCAGAAACATCTCTTAACATGTGATTTTTATGGGTCTCCACCCCTCCCACCTCCCACGTCCCCGACAGGTGGGTCCGGCGTGAGGGGTACGGTAGGACCAATGTGGGTGAGAAAAGTTTTCAATTGTTTTCGATCTTTATAGTATAGATATATTTTCATAGTGCACCTATTTGATGTCATAATTTTTTATATTTCTTTCTATAATTTTGGTCAAATTTTGAGATGGTTTGACTCTCCAAGATTCTTGGAATGACTCATAATTTGGAACGGAGGGAGTAATTGACTGCATGTCCCACAATATATGTTTACCTTTGTTTTGTCACTTCCTTTTTTGGAATGGCTCTGCTCTTAATATATTATCATGGTACTGAAACTTAGTATAACTACCACTTGGACTACCACTTCAAATAAAGAGAACATAATCTTGTTTGCCCATCAATAGCAGCAGCTCCATGTCCTTTAGGTATCAACCAATGCAGTTGCTAATCCCATCATCATTCTAGTTAGTGCTACTGGTTTTCTTGACTACCTCCAACTAATGTATGCTTCTTACAAACAGGTGGTTGAGTTTGGATATTTCTTAGTCTTCGTTGCTTGGTTTCTACCCAATCATATTAGATTTTTGCTTGTTGCAGGCATGACTTCACCGTTGATGCTGCTGGTGCTGGCGTGGAGGGAGGCCTTGTGTTGCGCGTCAATGATGACGTGCAGGCCATGAACTAGTTCAACTATTGTCTTCCATGGTTCCGGTCCAATGAATTCTGTATGTCAAGCTGTGAACTACTAAATGAAGTGCAGGTAAATATAGACAACTCCGTTTTCATTTCCTCAATGAGTTCTTGCACCCATTATGTGCCTAACAGGTGGTGTCAGCTGCAGTTGTTGGCTTCTGTGTGTTCTAACACATGCTTTGAGTGTAGGTTTTTGGTTTTTTTTGTAGCTCTTTCTTGTTGGAGCTATTCACCTGATTGTGACTGCAGGCAGGATGTTGGGCAAGAGCACGCGAGATCCGGGCGCAGACGGCTACCACGAATTGTATTATTTCAGGTGGGAAGACTGAAACTAGAGAAGGCAATTCTTAGTCAAGCAAAACTTATTGCTACAGACTTAGTTGAATTATAGTCGGATTTGGTTGTGATGTGTATATATTGAGTAGGAGTGATTTATGTCATTATTAGGGGGGGTGAAATGAAGTAGCTAGAAGTTGCATTGTGTGTACATATTCATATTTATGTAGACAAATGAAGTAGCTAGAAGCTACAGGTATGTTTGTGCACGGGTATTTGTGACCAATACAATGCATTTTTATTCTAATTTATTATTTTTATTTTATAAATTCACATTGGTGACAGGCAAAATTGTAGCACGACACCAATAAGAAAGTTATGAGTGACGGTTATATGTTAGCCCGTCAACAATAACTGTCATTAGTGACGTGTGTATTCTATAGTTGTCACCTTTGTATGTTATTAGTGACGTGCGAACTCTACAGCTGTCACCTTTGTGTGTTATTAGTGATGCGGGAACTTTATAGCTGTCACCATTGTGAGTTATTAGTGACGGGTGTTCGCGCGTCACCAATGTGGTTCACATCAGTGACGAAAATTTAGTGCTCGCAATTTGGCTGTCACTAATGTATATTTTTAGTCGTCTCTAATATGTATTTTTGACGTAGTGTAGGATTTGAACATTTTTCTTTTGAAGTAAGTCGTGAAGCACCTTTGGTATTGGATGGTGTTTAGTACTCCGTAGTGTTTTCACCCAGTACTAAGGTGGGAGGATTCATTAGTACTAGTACGTAATAAAGAATAATCTCTGGACCTTTTCATGCATCTCAAAAGTACCGGGACCAAGATGACCTGGTACTAGAATTATTATAGGGTCTTCTTGATTCTGGTACTTTTGAGGTGGATCGATGGCCTCTTTTCTAGCAGTGGTGCATGCCCAAGGCCGCGAATGAGCTGTGTCGCGCACAAGCTTGGCCGGTGCGCCCTCGCCTTCCGTCGCTGGCGCCAGCGGCAAAGAGGCCGCAGCACCTTGCCAAACCGAGGAAGCAAAGCATTACTGGTCGTTTTCTTGCATTGTGGTTGCGGAACATTCACAAGAGCGATTCAGTCTTTGCCGTTGTTTATCCGTTGGTCGTTTGCCTGCCACTGCCATGGAAAGGTGGCGACGGTCATTGTTTTGTTTTAAGGGTGACAAGGCGACATAAGATGGCTAGACAAGATGGTACATCTGGACGTCTAGACGACAAGACGTGGTTATTACCCAAAGTGAGTTAGGTGCATCGTGAGTGTCTGAGTTGTACTGTGTAAACTCAAAAAAAAAGTCTAGCAGGTGTCGGGCGGTTTGGTTCACGTTCTTGTCACATCAAAGAGAATCTTTTTTTTATAGATGGGTGCTAATTCGCGAGATGAATCTAATGAGCCTAGCTAATCCATGAATTGCTACAGTACTATCTGCTAATCATGGATTAATTATCCTTATTAGATTCTTCTCGCGAATTAGCACCCATCCATGTAATTAGTTTTGTAATTAAAATTTATTTAATACCTCTAAATAGTAAAATTATCTTTGATGTGATAGGAACTAGGCTACTCTGAACGTTCGCTTCACGTTTTGGAGGCCAATTCAGCATGACCGTTAATAATCCCACATCGGCAGTTGACATGCAGCTTCTACACCTGGTTACTGTATTGATTCGACTACTGGAAATGGGAGGAGGAGATGAAGATTGGCACAAAACAGGTGTGCCTTTAGCTTTTTGTTGTTGACATTCTTTTCAAGCTTTTTTTTTGTTTCCACTATAACTGCTGGAAACCGTTTTTTCTCTTTGTGTGTTCAATTTTCTTGAGGGTTTTTCGACCACACACAAAGAAATTCATATTTTCTTGTCGGTTTTGAAAAAACGCACAGGAAAATAACTGATCCATAGGAAAACTCACATTTCTTTGTTGGTTTTGAAAGAATGCACAAGAAAATAACCAAATCCATAAAAAATATGTATTTTATGTCGGTTAAGAAAAAACACACAGAGAAATAACTCAAAATCAAAAGGAAATTATATATTTCGTATAGGTTTGATAATTAACAACAAACTCTATCTTTTTTTCCTAGAATTTTGGTACAATCTTGATTTAGTATGGCAAGATTATGGATAAAAATATGTTGTCACTCAATACATATAATTTTCTAACTAAATTTAGATATTATGGTAATGATTATGTGGTGATTTGGAGATAGAAGTTTGAATTGTCCCTAGAAAATAATTAAATTTGTCATCCATCTCCAAGTATGGGCAAGAATGGAACATATGATCCTGAATATAATTTGTATGCAACTTTTTAAGTTTTATTTGAAATACACATAGTTCACTTTGGGATTACTTTCGATAAGCCCGCGAAAATTTAGATCATAATTCTTAAACCTCCTATATGACAACTTGGATGTTGTCTATTACATGTAAAAAATACATTGGGTATATAAGGTAATTATTTTTCATGTTACTTCACAAGGATGCCTTAACTAGTTATTTAAAAATAGAGAAACAACTTCTTTTACAGCAAGCTGCAATTTAAATTTACAAATACTAATAGAAGGATGAAGTTAACGTTATGTCCAAATTTGAAGTGTATATGGGGAAGAAAAGATTTTAGGATGTATAAACTTCAAAGATTGACTTAAATTGTATGAAACAATGCGAGAGATCCATCCATTTTTTTTAACAATGTATACTCCAATTTTCATAAAACCTTATTAAACTTTATGGCAAGCTTGTACATCCAAAAAATGATTCTATTAAAGTTATAGAATTTTTGAAGTAGTTTTACGTAATATTATCATTATTTTATAATAGAATTGTAAATAGAAGTTCGAATTACTCCTAACAAGTGCATGGACTTTTCATCTATGTTTAGGATACTAGTGGATATGCACGTGCCATTATAATAAAAAATAATTACATGTTCAAAATTGATATAACAAAGTAAAATTTGGTAAAACAACTAATTTTTCTTTATTAAAAACATAGTGACAGCATAATCTTATATATACAACTACTGCAACACCCAACAACATCGACATATATAAGACTAATCCAATAATAACACGTATATACACCAATAATAAACATCGAGATATATATTTTAATCACAGAGTCCTGTATACATAATCTTATTCACAGTCAACAAAATTCTAAAAAGAATATATATAGAACTAATCCCATAATAGACATGTCATGTATGTTTACACGTGTACACCATTAGATAATTTTTTCGGCCGCCACATGTCAGGTATTAACAGCGTATGTTTACACATGTAAGGTATGTTTATACGTGTACACTCAACAAAATTATTTGGATAATGATTTTTTAAAAGTATTCCTATTAGATAACTTTTATTTTATGTTGAGAAAATGTCTATTTGACTCTGAACTATTAAAATGATCCCTCCGTTTTTATTTGCATACCGTATTATATTTGTCTAAAGTCAAACTTGAGTAACTTTGAAGAAATCTATAGAAAAATATAGCAACAGCTAAATTATTCAACATATACATTATCAATATATATTTTATGGTGCATTCAATGAAACAAATTTGGTATTATAAATATTATTATTTTTTCTATAAATTTGATCAAAGCTTATTAAATTTGCCTTAGGACAACCTAATAGGACATGTAAATAAAAATAAGGAGTACTGCCAAAACCTCTCACAAAGTTTTAGAAAAACTCTCACGGAGAAAAAATAGACGGTTTCAAAAGTTCACCCCTTCACGGGACAGAAAACCCTAGGTTTTCAATTGGACATGAAAAAACTACACTTCGTCAACAGTTTAAGGGCGTGAAACCCACTAAAACTTTCTCCAAATATATACTCCTTCCGTTTGAAATAATGATAATTTATTTGGCTCTTTTAATTTTAAGTTTTACCACTCATCTTATTTAAAAATTTATACAAAATATCACTTCTTTTATTGTAGCTTGATTTATTAACAAAAGTTCTTCAAAAATAAATTAAATTTAACTATATTTGCACAAAATTTTTAAATAAGATGAGCGATCAAATTCATCAGGGTTAAAAAGGTTGAACGAATTATAATTTGGAACGGAATCGAGTACCAATTTGCTTCTAGATGCGCACCGAACAGAGACGACCAGCGCCGATCGCATCGACTCAGGATTCGGGAACAAGAAGGGTTAGGGTGCAGTGCCCGCGCGGCAAGTACCGGCATCATCGTCGCTGCTGCCGCTCCACGCCGGATCACGATGGCTTGCGGAGCGTGCCGCTGCTATTGCAACGCCGGCCGCGAGGCCCAGATCCCCGGGGACGAGCTGCCGGGCGCGTCGGCTGACCTCGAGAACGGGCGGCGCACGCAGAAGACGACGGCGACCGTAGATGAGGACCCTGTGAACGAGATCGCGATGAGCGCCGTCAATAGGGTCACCAAGTTCGTCGTCCGGGTACGTGCACCACTCTTGAGATCAATAATCATCTTTCCCAGCCTCTCGCACGTACGATCAGTCTGCGAATTGAATCAGCACACACGCATGCATGTGGATTTCGAAATCAAATCGAATATCCAAATCACGCAGTCGCCATGAATTTGGGCAAACTCGAATACTCGATCTCGCTAGCCCAACGTAGACAGATTCCAGACTATATATTTTCTTTTTTGCATGAAAAAACAATTGAGGTTTAGGGTCCGGCCATGTTTAATATGAAAATATTGTGCAATTTTGTATATGATGAAAGCTACTTGATCCAATTAAACAGAGTTCCATTGTTGCATAGACAGATTCCAAAGTTTATATTTTTCTTTTTTGGATGCAAAAGCAATTGATGTTTTCAGTCTCATAAATTTCTTGTAAGAATTGGTTGAGGCCAAAGGAAAAGCTATGTGTGCTCTCAAAAAAAAAGAAAGAAAAAGCTATGTGCGATTCTCCTATGTCAGCTCTCCCTGCACACAAGCAAAAGAACACTTTTTCACGTGCAAATAGGGGTGGTAAAAGGGCCGTCAAATCTGGCCTAAATAATCTAAAGGACCGGGCTTTATTATTATACAATTTTGATCTAAAAAATTTAAAGGTCAAGTTGGGCTGTGAAGTGACTACTAGAACCATGTTCCATTACCACCCGTACGTGCAAACACACAAGAATACTAGAACAGGGAACTCCGTGCTGCCCAACGTAGCAGCTTTCCTGTTTTTTTTTCTCATTCACTTACAGAAAACCACTGCAAGCTAAATAAGCCCATGACTTGCTCCAGCTTGTACACAGCACAGCATGGCATGCAATGCACATGAACCTGTATGTGGACATGGTCATGCAAACTTCAGCATGGAGAAAATCAAGAATGAAACTAGCCTAAAATAGAGCATGAGATTATTCATTCATAACTCTAAAAGACAAAACTTATTTCTGAAGAGAAAGTCCAGTTAACAGTCCAAACAACAATTTTTCAAATCATGCTTGCACCTTGCGTATTCCATGCTTACCAACTTATTCATTCCTCTGTTCTTTTTGTTAGCATGCTCTGTTGTGGGGTTGTTTTACGGTCATGTGTACTAACTGAAAGTTACCGTGGTTGCAGGGATTATTGATCTTACTGTGGGTATATTTGTATAATTCCATGAGAAGATATGCAATCAGCTACATTGGCAACGATACATGGTTTAGTACGTTTGTTGTGACTGTTATTGCCGTACCGGTAGCTGAATTCTTTTGCATTTTGGGCCAGGTCTTGTGCACGCCACCACCAAGGTCTTTTGACTTGTGGCCCAGGCCATTCCCACAACGAAAATAATTTCACGTTGGACTAGGAATGTGGTCAAGTTTCAAATATTAGTACCTATCAGACTTTTTATGTATCGAAGTTTTTATTTTGCATGATCCATACTGTCAATTACTGAGTTGCTTCTAGAAAATTGAATGAGAAAGAAGGCGAGTTTAATGGATGTAGGAGAGGGGTTCCTTTAATTATTTAATACCAAAACTCATGTTGTTCAAACCTGAAAAGGTATGTGTGCTTTTGAAACATGGTCTAAAAGCAAATCCTTGTAAGAGAACCCTAAGGTGTGTTTTGGACTAAAGGTAGAGCATGGTACTCTATCGCGTAAAGTATCATTTTGTTGAGTCCATATGTTACAGTACGACCCCACACAAGCTAAAAAAGGGTATGACATTTGAAGGTACCCATTATGCGGTTCACACTATGTTAGCCGAACCTAGTAATCCCACAACTCGAAAACTTGCTATCCATCCATCACAAAATTACCGATGTGAATTTTTATGGTGGATGGAAAGGTTTTGGAGGCCATTAATACCAGTTAGTGTTGCATCCTTTTTGCACATCAATATCCTAATTCAACCTGATAATGGTTCGGACTCTAACTGGTTTCAATGGTTCGGTTTCTTTTCTGGAGGGGCTTGGTTTGGTTGGTAATAGTGTGAAATATATATAGGTTCGGTTTAGTTTGGTTTTGCAACAAAATTGGTTTGGATTGGTTTTAGGCAGCACTGTCTATTAGAATCGTGCACGCTGCTCCTGCAGCGCCTCTTGCTGCGGAACCCAACAAACCCGGTGCAGTCTTAGTAGAAGCCCCTCTTGCTGCTCATGCACGAAGTTGGTTTGAAGTGGAATCCATCGACGGACAACAAGTTTGGTTTGGTTTGGGGTTAATAGACATATATGGTTTGGTTTGGTTGGGTTACTAGAAACTGTTTAGTGGGGTGGGGTGGTTCGATGGAACAAGTATTTATTTCGTGGGGTGGGGCAGTTTTGGTTCGGTTATTGAACCATTAGCAGCTTGAATCCTAATAGACATGTATTTACAATTGAAGGGAATATAAGATTTGATTGTCAGCTTTTTGTCTATTTTGATGGATTAACACCCTTTTTTTTATTGGTTTCAAGGGGTTTACATTGAAAAATTGTAGCTAATATATGCTATATGTTAAATACAAGTTGCAATTGTGTGATGTATGTTGCGAAGAAGTATAGTTTCATGCTTGCCTGGACCCGGTTATGCCACATTGATGCTTGTGCATCTCATTCTATTGCTAACGTTAAGCATATTGTAGTGTCTGGTGATTTAAAACATCATGTTTTTCGATGCTCCTCTTATTGTGTTGAAAATTTATCACCTCCCATGGCAATGCACGAGCATAGACATAGTAAAATAAGAAATTTAATTCAATTACTGTTAGTTCGTCGAGTTCCAGACAAATTTAGAAGGCAGCTCTGTTTTCTCCAAACAGAAGTAACTGCGTGGTACTCTGTTTCTGGAAGCATGGCAGTTTTTTTTTTCAAGGGAAGCACAGCAGTTCTTATATGAGACGATAGCCTGCCACGACCCACGATGCCTTGCAGTATTAGGGTTATTTTGAAACTTTTCAGTCCATCAAATGATATATAACATAGCTGCAAATTTCTGCTTCAGTAACCAATAGTTAAAAAATGTCCAGAAGAGCTCGAACCATGAGATCATTGGGGATACCAGTCTGCTATGGCTGGTGATCATTTCACAACGGCAACGACTCAGTTTTAGGCAGCAGCACACTGCAGCATTTTTAGCTACATCTTCAGTTAAATGGACCAGAACGTTTAGAGTGGTAGCAGTTCAGAACAGAGGAAAACGCAGCATGCAATCAGGTCCGTCAGTTACAAAAACTAAAACACTAGCAAAACTAAAGACACAGCGATCCTACCCCATGGCAAAGCAAAGACCCTGAAAACTTCAAAAGAAACATTCACGTGTGCTGGTCATCAAAACAGTCTTGGTAAACCTCAATAGGTACATTAACATTTTCAGAAATTAAACTTTAGAAAAACAATCAATCATGGAAAAGCATTGAGTTCTAAATTTGCAGGGTACCAGCACAAATTAAAGGTCATGAACACGAACTAGGAACTTCCATACACAAAGCCAGGGAAAGCAAGAGAGGAAAAGAAAGATCCAAAAAATCCAGGTTAAAGGAAATGAAACTAATGCTCCTACCTGTTGCACTATTGGCATATTTGAACAGATCAATGATCAGAACGACCCATACAAAGACAAGCATCAAATATTGCTTGCGCACATAATGCATGAGTCTTGGGAACAAGGTAATAGGGAAAACTGAATGAGGATTCAAACTCAAGTGAATGGGAGTGTACGCTGAACCTCTCACAGCTGAGAATGGTCGAGTACCTATCATTAATTCTGTTCAACAGCAAATCATTGAGACACTGGTAAGCAGCCATTAGCAAAATCTTAGTGAGCAAACTAAGCTGGATCCATTGCAAAGAATCATCAGGGAAGATCCATGTGGGGTGCCACTGGCCACCATGATGCTGCAGCACTTCCACATTCTGTGACAACTGATAAAAACAGTGTTGTCATCCCATATCTTATGTTACACTCCAGAGTCATGAAGAGTACCTGCACTATGATCAGGCCTGCAATAGTAGTCGCACATGCAATAGATGCAATCCTCTTGAATTCCACTGTATTCTGCAGCAGGGAACGACTTGGAGCAATGACGGCCAACAAAGAGCACTTGGGCATCCAAACCATTGAGGCATTGACCCTTCTCTGTCGACTAGGGTAACTGCTCGACTTCTCTGTCGACTAGGGTAACTGCTCGACCCTGCATCATAAACACCAAATGCAACAGTACAGTGCTTCAAGCAATACATAATACTGAATTTGAAGAAATGACTTCACCAGTGAGCCCTCAGCATAGGTTTGCACGAGGAAAATATTGTTGCCAATGCAACCATGGTAATGAGCCCTCAGGTAAAAGTATCTGGATAATTTCACTTTCTAGAATGCTCAGGAAGGTTCCATAGCAAGCAGGGATTGCAGCCAAGCATTGGAGCACCAAGGGTGTCAGCTCCCACCTCCCAGTCGAACACGATCAGCTACAAGGACTGTGCACCTGCCATTATGCGAGTAAACAATAGAAGACAGGGTTCAGAGTTTAAGATAGTAAATGGACATAAGTAACAATGTATATGGTTATAATACCTAATTTTTAGAAGTTAGAACAAAGGACAGCACAAATTAGCAGTATAATCAAAATTTTAAGATGCGGGGGACAGCTGGAAATTATCGGACTCGAATTATCACAGGCTTGCTGACAGATTAAGTTTGCACCCAAAGCTGGGGATTTGCCATAGATGTCTGCTTTTTTTTCCTCACAGAAGAGACCATGCCCGAATTTCATTACTTAGAAATGTAACAAAATTACAAAGTTCACCATCTGGAAACATCATTATCAGAATGCAGAATACCACCAACCTGCCAACAAGCCACAATGCAGAGCACAGTCCTTACGCACAGTCAGAGCAGACAGGGCTCTCATTACAACCATATTCAGAACTCAGAAGCAAATTCCCAACACCACGGGATTTAGGGGTACTTGCACAACCTACAGGTTTGCGGATGACTACAGCACAAGTCTTCCTTTCAATAGAAGTCTGTTATCCTGCAGAAGATGATATGCATGGGATATAACATTGTTCTCTAACTATTTTCAGAAAATGGAGGCAAAGCCCTACCACCTCCTCGCAGCTGCACTGTTTACCAGAGAGGGGTAACAGCTGAAACAAATCGAAAAGAACAAAGGTACTTACTGTTGATCCATAACTACAATACAGAATATACCCCACAAACAAGTTTAGAAAAAGATCTTCCACACTAGAACTTCTGAAAATATGTCCCATATTCTCCCCAACATGTAGTTCCTTAACTGTGCATAAAATCCTCCTCCACTTCATCAGCACAGCTACCTTCTACAGCAGCTCCTGCATGACTTTATTGTTCAAAACCTTCCTTCAAAAACCACAGGCCAAATCCTGAATCCGATTTTCTTCACAAAGCTCACAACAGTAGAGCAACTTTTTGTGACTCCAGTCTTCTAAGAATATTCACTATGCTTAAACAGGGCACCGACTTTACAATCTGACAAGCAAGCAGCGATAGGAAACAGACAATCTATTCCCCAGACAGAAGAAATGAGAAACACGTATCAAGAGTTGCAAATCACAGCAATCAAAATTTGAAGATGCCAGTGCGAGTAGGAAATCATCAGACTAGAAACATTATGGGCTCGCATTGCTGACAGGTTCAGTTTGCACTCAAAGCAGGGGGAATTGCCATATAACTCTTTTGTCCTGAAGAAGATAATACGGATGGGAGATAACATTGTTCTACAGCAATGATATGGAGGCAAAGTCCTCCTAGCTGTTTAGTTAACAAAACACCATCCAGGTTCCACACAGAAGTTCTTTTGAAAAAAAGGTTTTACATAGAAAAAACACAGATTAGTTACGGATTCCAGCTACAGCTTCGACCCTTTTTCTTAAGGGTCACGGTAAATTTCATTCCAACCTCCCAACAGGGCCAAACAGCATCAATATTTGACAACCTTATCAGTGAGGGTAACAAGCTGAAACAAATTGAAAAGAACAAAGGTACAAACTACTGATTCACAAGATACCCACAAACAAGTCAAGACAAAGATCTGCCTGAATCCAATTTCAACTCTGAGCAACAGCAATTCCAATTTTTATACAGAATTCTCACGGCCATGGTTCAGCTCTTCCATCGAACAATTGGTGGGCACCTCCCTAGCTAAAGGAAACAACACAATTCCGTGGTAGAGCTGGTGCTACCATGGCCGCACTCCAGCTACCAACTGCAGGAATAGGCCGCGCCACCACCTACCCAGGTGCCGGCGGCATCAAAATTTCCCCAAATCAACCAAATCCGCCGCTGAAACTACGCCATGGATCAAGGTTTCAACTGAGAATTTCGACATACGATGCTGTTCTCGAAGCCGAAGAAATGAGAAATACAAAGCACTTCAAATTCGACGTATCTATGTGGATTACCATGGTAACATCAACGAATCGTCTGGCAACATAACGACACAGGGCGGCTAGCAAACTCACTGTCCACCGGTGCGGGGCCGCCTCCCAGTCGTGCCCTGCCGGCTGCCGCGGCCGCGCGCCACGACCGACGACAGCAGGAAGGCGGGAGGCGGTAGGATGCAGCGGGAGCTCCTGCGGCGCGCGGGGAGGGGTTGCCGGCGTAGCAGAGCCCGGAGATGCCTCACCTCCACGCCCGCCGCCCCACGACCGAGCCCCAGGGCTGGGGTTCGCCTTCCTCCATTCGCGCAGCGCGCCTCCGAGTCCGAGCCCACGAGCCAACGACGCGCATCCAACGAGACGAACCGAGACGGATGACAAGTGGGGCCATACCTGTCATTGACTGGAAGGATTCTCGAGTTAAAAACCACCCCTGCGCGGCGTCGTGGTTCGTCTCGCCGCTGCCTTGAGGCTTGGGGCTCGCACCGCGCAACTCCACCACCTCGTCGCCGCCGTCTTTATGGGAGGGGGGCCCGCTCGTCCGCCACCGATGGCTCGCCGCTGCCGGCGACCCACCCCCTCCGCCTTCGCTAAGAAGGTACGAGCTCCCTCCTATCCGCCGCAGCTGGTCGTCTCGCGACGGCTCTCGCTAATTTACGGTTGATCGTAGTGAGGGGCTCCTACGATCGATCTCCGACTGTTTTTTTTTTTCTTTTTTAATAAGTTTTTGTAGTTTTGTGATAAAAAAGATTTAGAAAAAAAACAGAAAATATTTTCGGAGAGATAAAAAAAATTCAAATGCAATTTTAGAGAGAGAAAAAAAATCAAGAAAAATTTTAGACAGATAAAATAATTTCAAAGAAAAAAAATTGAGAGAGATGGAAAAAATTCTGAAGAGATAGGAAAAAAAATTAACGAGAAAAAATTTGTGAAAAAATCAATTGAAAAAAATTACATCAAAAAAATTGAAGGTAGAATTTTTTTTATTCAGATTATAAAAAATAAAGAAAAAAGAAAAAAAACAACCCGGCGGCGGGCGGCGGCACCTCCTCCCCACCGCCGGCTTGCTGCGCCGCCTCCGCTCCTCGCCGCCACCGCCGTCGCCGGCCCGCTGCGCCGGTCGCCCTGGAGCAGAGCTCCCCAGCGCCGCCGCAGATCCGCCCCCGACCCGCTGCACCGCCTCCCCATCGCCAGCCCACCGGCGGAGATGCCAAAGCTCGCCGCCGACGTCGTGGATCCCATCGCCTCCCTTCAGCTAGCTGCGCCGCCCCTCCCCGCCGCGCCGCCCGCCTCGCCTCCGCTCCCCTCCGCCGCCGCCCCCCACCGCCATCCAGCCGCGCCACGCCTCCCAGCCACCGGCCCCGCCGCCGGTGCACCGCGCTGCTCGGCTGCCGTGGAGCGAGAGGAAGGGGGGAGGAAGGGAAAATAAAGGGGAATGGGAGAGGAAGGAAGGAAACGTGGTCCGTGAAGCGCGAGGAAGGAGTGGGGGTGCGAGTATGTGGATCGGATCGATCGTGAGATTCAGAAGTTACGGGCGACTGCAAATTCATTATTGCGTCTCGCGACTTCGCTTCGCTTCGCTTCGGTGTTAGAGAGCGCGAACTCGCTTGCTGCAGCCTTAGGACTAGGGTTTGGGATCGCGTGGTGTTGATTCCAACCATTGGGGTTTTGCGATTGATCGGGCGGGTTTGAAGCGTGGTTTTGTCGCTGATTGGGCTTGGTCATGCCGAGGGTGAGCGGGATCGGCATGCGGGAGGCCGGGAGCAGGTGGATGCGGTTTCGGGGCTCGGAGCCGCATTTGGGGGTGTGCTACTAGGTGGTGATGGGGTTTGAGCAAGCGGGCTTGGGGAGGCCAACCAGTAGGCAATCGAGCGCCATACGAACACCGGGAACGGGCTGGTCACTGGTGCGAGTGAGTGGTGGCTTCAGCTTCAACGATGAAGCGGTGGGAGGCTGGGATTGATCGCCGCGGCAGTGGCGTGGCTGCGTTAGAGACCGGCAATTTGCTGGAGCACTCGCGCAGGAGCGGAGTGGGAGGATGGGTCGTAGGTTGCAGCTGTTGGTTGATCAGTGGCTAGGTCCCAGTGTGCAACATGGATAGGTCGAGGCCCTTTGAGGGGCCCTGAGATTTGTTCAAAGTTATCATTCTCAGAGTATGAATGAATCTTCTTCGCAGAAGGTGGCAGATGCTTGGAAAGCATGGATGCATTTCTTGTTAACTGATTTTCCAAGCCTGGGGACATTTATTACCAAAGATTATGAGAAAGCAGATCTCAAGAAGTCAAAGAAAGAGGTAAGCTCACATAGTATGATTTTGCAATTTCAGATGAATGAATTTGTTTGTAGATAGGAATGGAGAATTCTGTATAGATGGGAATTGCTGTTTTTCAGAGTTTCAAATGCATTTTGTTCAGTGATCAAAATGTAATATGAGGAATGGATTTGTTTGTAGATAGGATTGCAGAGTTGAAATGACATTTTGTTCAGTGATCAAAAGGTGATATGACATTTTCTTGAATTGCAGAGGGAGGAATCCATGACAGAGAGATTTGCGGGCTACCAGAGGCTATGTCTTTTTGGGTTGGGCTCAATGTTCTGGAGCAGTGTCACCAGTGTACTTGCTGATATTGAACAAAAACAAAAAGACAACCCAGATTGGAAAAATTGGACTGGATATTATTTCATTTACTCTGCTGTTGCCCTATTGCTTATGCTCGTTGGATTGGCGGCATCAACATTCACTGACACTTGTTGGTTTGCACCATCTTTGGCTGGGTTGGGAGCTCTACAAGCTGTTATATTTGTGCTGGGCGCCTTTCATATTGATTCTCTCAAGTATCATTCAAATGTTGACCAGTGTTACCACTTTATGATTGGGTTCGCGGTAGCAGTTATCTTTTTCTGGGGATGGAGCATCCAGGACCCTATGGTGATATTTCTTTGCACTACCAGTACTTGATAAAGTTACTCTTTGCAAAATCTCTAGTGACACACTTTTATTTTTCAGCCCCTTCATATAATTTCAAAGTTAATTGTCTGGCTCATTGGCATCATTTGTTATGGTGTTTGGCTTCTTCTACACCAGATTTATCTGTTGATGAAATGGTTTTTCAGGTTAGTGCGCAGTCCCTTGGCTATTTCTTTACTACTATCTAGGTATGCTGGAGTCTGGATAATACTGATATTGTTCACTGTATGAACAGTTGTCTTGGAGGAGTCAGCTTTTCTTCCTGGGAGTATATTTGGACTGGCGAGAACTCGATCAAGAACCGTCTGGTAGCTTGGTACCGCAGGTAGTAATTGTATGATGCAAATTAAATACCTTATCTTGCATATTCCTCTGGTTTGTTTCTGACATGCCAATTTTCTTAGAACGTATGAGAGACTACCACAGCATGCAGTGTAGGCATCAGCTGAGTGCCTGAGTCTACTGCACTGCTGCATTGACAGGTAAATTCTTCTACTGCTGTTTGCTCTTTTTGAAAATTATGGGCTCCTTCTCTGCATATGTGGTACTAATTTGTTTTCATTTCTTGTACAGGAAGCGGTGAGAAGTTTTAAGTAACTGCAAACTTTTCCGGAGACAAAGTAAGGTTTGCTTTGAGGAATGCTACCTTGGAGCGTACACTGAGCTGTAGAATAGCTGAGGCAAGTACTGTAGGTGTCAGAATCAGGATCACAATGGTGATCGATCGTATAGCACTGGTGTGATTTTGACCTTTGTTCATGGCGAGTCGTCGACTCGTCGGTTGGTGGTGAATGTTAACCGGCTCATTAGTTGTCACGCTGCAGATACATGTAATACTTACGTTGGTTGTTCTCCGAAATCCGTTGCTTGAACATAGTACTCATGAAATGTTTTGGGTTCTCACTTTTGTGCATGTTACCATAAGAGCTTTTGATCATCCTGGTTCATTTTCATCAATTTTCTACAACAGAAAGTACTGTGGAATATACTCTGTCTTACTGTTTACCATACTGCCAGTCGTCGAAATCGATAATTACCTCTATTTGTCTATCTGTGCAACGGCAGAAGAAGTGAGTAATTCGCTGCTGCTTCAGTTAATCTCTGCTAAAAAAGGAGTATCTCGTGAGGGAGGCAGCTCAGCGATGACTTCTTGGGCCGAAACCCATTCTGGGCTAGCAATATTGATGCTGTTGGGCCTTCGAGCTCCTGCTCTACTATTCCCGCCAGCGGCATCACCCACGCCACAAAACTTGTCTACCTGAAGAGGTATTAGTGTAACATCACATATTTTTACGGAATGTTATATAGTGCAAAAATATGAAATTTCAAAAACTTTTTGTGTGCATGTTTAATTAGGTAGAAATAATGTAAGGCTGATCTCCCTTTCTATCTCAAATTCCTAGTAAATTAAAACCAAAACAAATATAAGGTTTATAAATATTAGTGTGCTATATTTGGAGTTGGAGTTTATTTGGATCTACCTTGTTTCAAATCTGGTTTGATTGGATTTTGGTTGAAGTTGGGTGGCAAATAATTTGAATTAAGCCATTCAAATTATTTGCAAGAGCTAACTCAAACCCCTATCTAACCTTGGGCCTAAACCTCCTAACCTACCCCAGCCTGGCCCAACCCGCACAGCTGCCTCGGCCTGCTAAATCGCCGGCCCAACCACCCCTTCCTCACCCGACCGGCCTGCACGGCCCGCATCACCCCGGCCGCACAGCCCAACACGCCGGCCCAACCCGCACGCCGCCTCCCTTCGCCTGTGACGCTGACTGCGCGGACCCACGCGCAAGCCGGCGCTGTGTGCCTTTCCCTTCCCTCTCGCCCACGCCCGCGACGCCGCCACTGCTTTTTCACCGCCGTCGCGCCAAAGCTGCCGCGCCCGCGCCTCCACCTGCCCACGCGCGGGCGCCGTCCCGCTCTGCAACAAGATAGCGAAACTGCCCCCGCGCGCGCCCTAGGAACCCTAGACCCCACGCGGAAGGCCGTCAGATGCGTGCCACGTAGCCCCGCGCGCGTCCCCTTGCCGGACCGGCAATCTCCGGTGTCCGTGCCGAGGGGAGCCCTAGCCGGCCGCATATAAAGCCACCTAGCCCCGCAGCGAAACCCTAGAACCACCCCTGGGGTTTTCCCCCAACCCAATCGAGCGCCGCCGCCACCACGATCAGAAACAGAGGAGGCGCTCTGAGCCAAGGAAGAAGAGGAAGAAGGAAGGCAGGAGAGGAGAAGAAGGAGGACTCAACACCGCGCCGCCCGAGCCAGGAGCATCGCCGCCGCGCCAAGAGAAGCCAAGGAGGAGGACAACCGCCGGCGCCACGACGCCACGCCACCGCCGGACTTCCTCACGCCTGCGCCGAACGACGACACCAGCGCAGCAGTTCTCCCTGCCCTGCTATGAGCCGCCGGCCTCGACTCGTCACCGTGTCACGCCTGACCTCCACGAGCCCGCCGGTGAGCCCGCCGCCATCCGCCGCACCCATGTTTCCCCTTTTTGCTGCCGTGTTGCCACCCTTTTTCCTTCGTCCTGCACGAACCCGAGCCCTGCTGGCCATAAGGCCGCATCTTGGACCTCCCCCGCATCGAAACTGAGCCTTGCCATGGCCGTGCCGTGCACGTGGCCGCGCGAACGTGCTGTACCATCCGTGCCCGGCCTCGTCATCGCCCTGACGCCCCGTTCCGCTGCGTCGTGGCCACGCCACGATGCGCATGACTGCCTTGCACGAACCCGAACCTTGCCGTGGCCCCGGCCGCGCGGACACGCCACCCGCCGCGAGCCCTTGCCCAATCCTGCCCGAGCCGCCCAAAACAGGGCCGCCGCCTTGTTGCTGCCGCCCTCGCCACGACGTGCCCGCGCGCGGCCGCGCGAGCGCGCCACGCCGTCGTGGGCAGGAGCTAGCCTTGCACGGCCCAGTTCCGCCTGGCCTCCCCGCAACCGCCGTCGCACCCTAGCCTCATTGTGCACGACCACCGTGGATGACACTGCAACGCCACGCGCGTGTCTTTGCCGGTCCGCCGCAACATATCGTCGAGCACCCGCAATGCACACCCTCAACCATGCCTAGCACACACGCACACCTTGGCCACACACGCGCGAGCCGCACCGGATTTGGTCAGCCGCACCAGATCCGCCCTCCCGCTGACAGGTAGGACCCAGTTGTCAGTGGGCGGGATTACACTGTCCCGCGGGACCCGCCTGTAAGAGAGAGAGGAGGGAGAAAGAGAAAGCTGTTGGGTCGTGGCCTATGTTTAGGCCCGTCAAGCCGAGCCGCCCCGAGCCGGCCTGTGGAGCCGAGCCCAAGTCGATCTGCCAAAACGAGCCGTGTCTGAGCCGGCCTGCGAGCTGTTTTCCCTAGCCGGCCCGTTCCTTTGAGCCCGCCAGACCCAACACCTTGAGCCGGCTTGCCATCTCTTTCGGCCCAGTAGCTATCAGACCTCTTCTTCTTGTTAGTTAACCTTTAACCCGCGGGTCCCACATGTCATCCTCTAGTGAGTGGCTGACAGGTGGGGCCACTGACACGTGGACCCCGCTGACCTGGACGTTGACTGGTCAACGTTGACCATTAAACGCTGACATCAGCTTTGACCCCGCTGACGTCAGCAGGAACCGACCCTGCGCTGACGTCATGGTGACGTCAGCAGGACACGTGGCATTCTCCCGTCCTGCCACGTGTCGGCCCTGTGTGTTTTCTTTTTCCAAAAATCATTTGTTAATTTCAGAAATAGATTTAGGCTTCAAAAATTGATAATAAATTAACTGGAGCTCCGAAAATTATGAAACTAGTTTCATAATTTTTCTAAAATCATGATCTACCCGATAGAGTAGGTTTTGGTGTGATTTGAATCTTATTTGGATACTTTTGTACACTTTTGCACTTTGGCCCCCATAGTAATTCATAATTACAAATAGGCCCTTAGAGAGGAGGAGCTGATCGACGCCCCGGACGCCCAGAGGACCCAGAAGGACATATCGGACTACGAGAAGACTCCGAAGATCTAGGACGACTACGAGAAGTCTCAGGTTCACGCCCATCTATGATTTGATTACCTATTAGGCATTGCTTGCTAGAACTGCTATCGCTTTATTACTGTTATGAGATGAACCTGCATAGCCAATTCTTGCCCTTATTCCTTGAACTCCTAATATAAACCATGTTTGAATGGTTGATATGCTTGCATGTGTATGTGTGGGATTTCCTCGTGATATGATAGTCTTGGCGTGAGTGGAGATCCACCAAATCAGGAGTTGGTGATTAGGGCTTTTAGCAGGGGGCGAGCAAGTTGACTTTGCTGGGGGTGTGTGTTGGGCACACCCTGCGAGCACCTGTTGCGGGTGCATGTTTGTGTCGTTGGACACGATTAGACTTTTGAGGTGTTTTGTGGGCCTTACCTGTAATGGGTGCCAGTCGCGGACCGCTGTGGCGGATACGCATGAGGAAGGAGATGCTCGCCTCGGCATATAAGGAACCGGTTGGTGTAACTATGATTAGTGGGACTTTGTGAGCGTGCACACCACTTATCCACTATGCGGGTGGATCCGGTCCGAGGCTAGTAAGCGTGGTGCCAAGCCTGTAGGCGGATGTAGTATCGGTGCAGGGGGAGCAGGTGTGGACCTAACGTCCCCCAATTCGCGGGATTCATGGGAATCCTATTCTAGATGGCTTCACAGTCCCGGGGCGACCTCTTGCGAGAGAACGCGCCCAAACCCGGGAAAGCAGGATGGTGCCATGGCTGCTAGTTCTTGTTCTCAGTAGACCGGTGTCTCGATGTCAGTCGGCTGGCCTTCGGCTGGCAGCGATTCGAGTGGGTACAGGTGTACAACCCCTGCAGGGTGAAAACTATACGTATAGCCGCGTACTCGGTCATGTACATTCCTACTCTTCTGTTACTTCCATTGGTTAGTGTGACATGATACTTTTCTACCTCCCTCTAGCCTACTTTCCTGCTTGGATAGCAGCTGAGGTGCGAGGAGAGGGAGTTCTCGCACCGACTTGGTTGTCAGGGACTTGGGTGAGTACCGGAGGTGTGAGTTGACCGGGAGTCCGGGATGCCGGAATGGAGTCCGGGATGCCGGAATGGCCCGCGTCAGGTGACTTGGCAGATGCTGTACTTTGTTGATGCTACGCATAGAAAACTCTAGCCTTATCCGTTGACTATTTCTTATACCATAATGCATCCACTTAAAGCTTGCATACGGATGGTGACGTGAACCTATCCCGTCCTTGGGGATAGTTTGGTAGATGCAGGATCCGACTCGAAGATCGACGATGACTTTGAAGGAAGGACTAAGGATGACTCGTGCTTCGCTCAAGTTTGCCTATGGATGAAAGAAGACGTCAAGATGAAGGATGCCCCAGAAGTCTAGCTACCGCTTCCGTTTTCTGGTTGTTTCCTTTTAGCCCAATGGGCTTGTACCAGACGATTTTGTATCGCAATCCGCTGGATTATGTAATAATTAAACCTTTGTTGTGTTTTATCGCGAAGTATGACTATGATATGTAATTGAAATGAGTTCTGTATGTGATAGCTACTGATCCAGGGACTATCACGACGATACAGGGAGTCGGGTTGTCCGTTCGACAACCCAGTTCGTTTCAGTTGGTATCAGAGCCATACTTGACCGTAGCACGAGCCATAGCAATGGTCGTTAGATTTAGGACTCTCTAAACGCTTCCGTCTACTTTATATATCCCCTTGAACTATAAATTCTATCTTTTTGATTCTTTTCCTCACTTCCGACTCATTCTCTTACCTGTGCATATCGAACTTCTCACGAAGCCCTTAGGATGAGATTGAGACGATCTCGTCGACAGACAAGTGACCCTGAGTTTCTTAAAGTAGAGATTACCCTTTCAAAGAAGTCCGTGCACTAATAGTTGTGCGAAATAGTCTTCATAGGATGTTTGATTGCTTGAGTGCCTGATTCTTGATTGGATTTTGTCTGTTTCTATGGTTCTTACTACTTAGTGTAGGTTTTAGAATGTGTGCTCTTTCTGGTGAGTGATGTACGTTAAACAGTACATCCCTTCGTCAATCCTTCACAAAAGATGTCAGATCAGAGAATCAGACGCTTGATGGCACGTTTCGAGGAAACTGCTCAAGAGGAAGCTACCGCCGCAGCACCCAGACGTGCTCAGGTACCTATTCCACCCCCGGAGCAAAGCAGGGGTGCAGACCTGTCTGCTGGAGCTCCTAATAGTCCTAATGAACAGGTGGACGAAAGAGAAGACGAGGAAGAAATCGACAGAGAAGACGATGATGAAGTCAACATGGAGATCAATGCAGATCCACCACCGCCACCGGACATCACTGAGATCATAGTTGCACAGACTCAGTTACTTCGGCGCCTGACCGAGGTGACCGAGCAGCAGATCAATGTGGATCATCACCCAGACCTACAAGCAGAGAGTCTACCTCGCAAGATCGAGACGTTTATGCGTCTGAAGCCACCGACCTTCAGTTACTCTTGGGATCCTATGGATGCCGACGATTGGCTAAGAGTGATTGAGTCCAAGCTGGATTTGACCGACTGCACCGACAAGGAGTGCGTTGCACTCGCAGTACACCAACTCGAAGGAACCGCCAGATCTTGGTGGTACAGTTACTGTAACTCTCACGCCAACCCAGCGAGCATCACTTGGGAGGAGTTTGCCATGGCGTTTCGTGACCATCACGTGCCCCGACAACTTCTCATTCAGAAGGCTCAAGAGTTTCGCACCATGACCCAAGGAACGATGAAGGTTCAGGAGTATGAACGCCACTTCACCAAGATGATGAGATACGCCCTCGAGGATGTGCACACCGATGAGAAGAAGCAGTTCTGGTTTCACCGCAGTCTACACCACGGGATTCGTCAGATTTTGGTAGGAAGCATCCATCAGTCGTATCACGATCTAGTCAACTGTGCTATCGCCGTGGAGACTGAAAGGTTAGCATGGGAGGATCACAAGCGCGAGAAGAAGAGAAAGGCCAATCCCCAGCCTCGCAACCAAATTCTTCAGAAGCCCAGAAGTGTACCACCACTCCCACCAAGGAACAGTTTCCGCTTTGGCCCCATCCAGCCGAGCAGGAACATCAGTGAAGGAGGCAACCAGCTCAATGACGACAGAGATCAGGAAGAACAAACCCAAGATGGTGAAGACCACAACCAACCGCTGATGCAAGAAACTAATGCCGAGACTCCGACAGTCATTTGTTTCACTTGCAACCAACCCGGGCACAAGTCCTACAGGTGCCCCGAGAAGAAGACGCAGACCAAAGCTCAAGCTTCCGACTCTACAAGCAAGACACCGCACACCACTGATCGTGCTCGTCTCGCACACATCACAGAAGAAGAAGCTCGTGATGCACTTGATGTTGTGACAGGTAAGTATCTTATCAATGGCTCTAACGCCTTGGTTTTGTTTGACTCAAGAGCTACTAGCTCCTATGTTTCTACTAAGTTTGTTGCACAGAATGCACTCCCGATGACTCTCAGAAGTCGTCCCATTGTCACTAGCTCTCCGTTGGGAGATCTCCGATGCACTCATGCTTGCAAAGGAGTGAGGATCATGATACATGGGTTACCATTCCTAGCCAATTTGACAGTGCTGAAATCAGATGGGATAGATGTCATTTTGGGTATGGACTGGTTGACTGCACACAAAGGAGTGATTTTGTGTTCACCCAGACTGGTGACTCTAGAACACCCCAGTGGGAAGAAGATAGAAGTAGAGCCTTTGAAGTCCCAAGATGTACCTCTGGTGTGCAATTTGAGCAACTTGAAGGAGAAGACACTCTTTGACGTACCAGTTGTCTGTGAGTACCCCGATGTATTCCCGGAAGAGCTACCAGGAATGCCACCTGATAGAGATATCGAGTTCGTGATTGACCTTGTGCCAGGCACAGCTCCTATCTCAAAGCGACCCTACAGGATGTCAGTAGAAGAACTTGTGGAACTGAAAAAGCAACTGAAGGATTTGTTGGACAAGGAGTACATCAGACCTAGTGCTTCACCATAGGGATCGCCAGTGTTGTTCGTGAAGAAGAAAGGTGGATCCATGAGGATGTGCATCGATTACCGTTCCTTGAACGCGGTAACCGTCAAGAACAAGTACCCTTTGCCCAGAATCGATGACTTACTGGACCAATTAAGGAAGGCCAAATTTTCAGCAAGATTGACTTGAGATCCGGCTATCATCAGATGCAGATTCGACCGAGTGACATCCCGAAGACAGCTTTTGTGACAAGATATGGGCAGTATGAGTTCACAGTTGTGTCATTTGGACTGACCAACACACCTGCATACTTCATGAATATGATGAACAAGGTGTTCATGGAAGAGTTAGACAAGTTTGTCATGGTTTTCATCGACGATATCTTGATCTACTCCGAGACTGCTGAAGAACATGCCGAGCATTTGAGGATTGTTCTCGAGAAGCTGAGGCAGAACCAATTGTATGCAAAGTTCAGCAAGTGTGAGTTCTGGCTAGAGAAGGTTGGTTTTCTAGGACACGTGTTGACAGCTGATGGAATTGCAGTGGATCCAACAAAGATCGAAGCTGTATCAAAATGGCAGCAGCCGAAGAATGTCACTGACATCAGAAGTTTCTTGGGATTGGCAGGATATTACAGGCGTTTCATCGAGAATTTCTCCAAGATTGCTAAGCCAATGACTGAATTGCTTAAGAATGGAGTACAGTTTGTTTGGCCAGCAAAGTGTGAAGCAAGCTTCCAAGAGCTCAAGTCCAAACTCACCACCACCCCAATTCTCATGCTTCCAGACATCCGAAAAGATTTTGTGGTATATTGTGACGCTTCTCGTCAAGGACTTGGATGTGTACTGATGCAAGAAGGCAAAGTTGTTGCGTATGCTTCACGACAATTGAGGAAGCACGAAGAGAACTACCCTACTCATGACCTCGATCTAACAGTAGTTGTGCATGCCTTGAAGATTTGGAGGCACTACTTGATTGGCAACAAGTGCGATATCTACACCGACCACAAGAGTCTCAAGTACTTCTTCACTCAGGCAGAGTTGAACATGAGACAGAGAAGATGGCTAGAGCTGATCAAGGATTATGACCTGAACATCCAGTATCACCCCGGGAAGGCCAACGTAGTGGCAGATGCCTTGAGCAGGAGAAGCTATTGCAGCAATTTGATGGTTCGCGAAGAACAACCTGAGTTGTGTGACAAAATGGAGAAGCTGAAGCTTGAGATTATTGAGCAAGGACAGCTGAATGAACTGATGATCAAGTACAATCTTGAAGATCGAATCAGACAAGCTCAGAAGCAGTGCCCAGAAATTCGGAAATTGAGAAGGTTAATGAGAAACGGAAAGGCCCCCGACTACCGAGTCGACGACCAAGGTACCACCTGGCTAAAGAACCGTATATGTGTACCCCGAGATCAGAAGATCCGAATGGATATCTTGAATGAGGCCCATAACTCTAAGTACTCGATACACCCTAGATGTACGAAGATGTACCAGGATCTAAAGGATCGCTTCTGGTGGAGAGACATGAGAAGGGACATAGCCGAGTATGTGGCTAAATGCGACATTTGCAGGAGAATCAAGGCTGAACATCAGCGCCCTGCGGGATTGTTGAAGCCGTTGGATATACCCGTTTGGAAATGAGATGACATTAGCATGGATTTCATCGTGGGATTACGCCGAACTCAGAAAGGACATGATGCTATTTGGGTGATCGTCGATCGTTTGACCAAAGTTGCTCATTTCATACCAGTCAAGACGACTTTCACTGTGAGTAAGCTAGCAGAGCTTTATATAGATAATATCCTGAAGCTTCACGGAGCTCCGCGAAGTATTGTTTCAGATCGAGGACCACAGTTCACCGCTAAGTTCTGGCAGAGTTTGCACAAGTCCATTGGGACTAATCTCGAGTATAGCTCCGCTTATCACCCTCAGACAGATGGTCAGACTGAAAGAGTGAACCAGATATTAGAAGATTTGTTGAGAGCATGTGTACTGACCTATGGATCTAACTGGGAGAAAAGTCTATCATATGCCGAGTTCACGTACAACAACAACTTTCAGGCCAGCTTGAAGATGTCACCGTTTGAAGCTCTTTACGGCAGAAAGTGCAGAACACCGCTAATGTGGTCAGAAACTAGAGAAAGGTCGTATTTCGGACCAGATGTCATTACTGAAGCCGAAGAGAATGTGGCCAAGATCAGAGAGAACTTGAAAATCGCCCAGAGCAGGCAAAAGAGGTACGCCGACAAAGGAAGAAGAGAACTCTCGTTTAGAGTTGGAGATCATGTGTATTTGAAGGTATCACCACTCTGAGGTACCAAGAGGTTTCATGTGAAGGGGAAGCTTGCCCCTAGGTACATTGGACCGTATCCAATCATTCAGAGAATCAGGAAATTGGCATACAAGCTGAAGCTACCTGAAGAACATGCTGGAGTGCACCCCGTTTTCCACGTATCTCAGTTACGCAAGTGCTTGCGAGTACCAACAAAGATAGTTCCGACTGAGGCAGTAGATTTGCAAGAAACTCTTGAATATGTGGAATATCCTGTGAAGATACTGGATCGAGCAGTGAAAGAAACTAGAAGGACCACCATTCCGTACTGCAAGGTATTATGGAGTAATCATACAGAACGAGAAGCCACTTGGGAGAAGGAAGCTGAATTGAAGGAGAAGTACCCTCACCTCTTCGAAACCCAGGTAAACCTTTAATCTTGGGGACGAGATTCTTGTGAGGGGGGAAGACTGTAACATCCCGTATTTTTACGGAATGTTATATAGTGCAAAAATATGAAATTTCAAAAACTTTTTGTGTGCATGTGTAATTAGGTAGAAGTAATGTAAGGCTGATCTCCCTTTCCATCTCGAATTCCAAGTAAATTAAAACCAAAACAAATATAAGGTATATAAATGTTAGTGTGCTATATTTGGAGTTGGAGTTTATTTGGATCTACCTTGTTTCAAATCTGGTTTGATTGGATTTTGGTTGAAGTTGGGTGGCAAATAATTTGAATTAAGCCATTCAAATTATTTGCAAGAGCTAACTCAAACCCCCTATCTAACCTTGGGACTAAACCTCCTAACCTACCCCAGCCTAGCCCAACCCGCACAGCTGCCTCAGCCTGCTAAATCGCCGGCCCAACCACCCCTTCCTCACCCGACCGGCCTGCACGGCCCGCATCACCCCGGCCGCACAGCCCAACACGCCGGCCCAACCCGCACGCCGCCTCCCTTCGCCTGTGACGCTGACCCGCCACTGCTTTTTCACCGCCGCCGCGCCAAAGCTGCCACGCCCGCGCCTCCAACTGCCCTCGCGCGCGCGCCGTCCCGCTCCGCGACAAGATAGCGAAACCGCCCTCGCGCGCGCCCTAGGAACCCTAGACCCCACGCGGAAGGCCAACAGATGCGCGACACGTAGCCTCGCGCGCGTCCCCGTGCCGGACCGGCAATCTCCGGCGTCCGTGCCAAGGGGAGCCCTAGCCGGCCGCCTATAAAGCCACCTAGCCCCGCTGCGAAACCCTAGAACCACCCCTGGGGTTTTCCCCCAACCCAATCGAGCACCGCCGCCGCCACGATCAGAAATAGAGGAGGCGCTTCGAGCCAAGGAAGAAGAGGAAGAATGAAGGCAGGAGAGGAGAAGAAGGAGGAGTCGACACCGCGCCGCCCGAGACAGGAGCATCGCCGCCGCGCCAAGAGAAGCCAAGGAGGAGGACAACCGCCGGCGCCACGACGCCACGGCACCGCCGGACTTCCTTAGGCCTGCGCCGAACGATGACACCAGCGCAGCGGTTCTCCCTGCCCTGCTACGAGCCGCCGGCCTCGACTCACCACCGCGTCACGCCTGACCTCCACAAGCCCGCCGGTGAGCCCGCCGCCGTCCGCCGCACCCCTGTTTCCCCTTTTTGCCGCCGTGTCGCCACCCTTTTCCCTTCGTCCTGCACGAACCCGAGCCACGCTGGCCATAAGGCCACGTCTTGGACCTCTCCCGCATCGAAACCGAGCCTTGCCATGGCCGTCCCATGCACGTGGCCGCGCGAACGCGATGCACCATCCGTGCCCGGCCTCATCGTCGCCCTAATGCCCCGTTCCTCCGCGCCGTGGCCACGCCACGATGCGCACGACCGCCTTGCACGAACCCGAACCTTGCCGTGGCCCCAGCCACGCGGACACGCCACCCGCCGCGAGCCCATGCCCAGTCCTGCCCGAGCCGCCCAAAACAGGGCCGCCGCCTTGTTGCTGCCGTCCACGCCACGACGTGCCCACGTGCGGCCGCGCGAGCGCGCCATGCGGTCGTGGGCAGGAGCCAGCCTTGCCCGGCCCAGTTCCGCCTGGCCTCCCCGCAACCGCCGTCGCACCCTAGCCTCGCTGTGCACGACCACAGCGGCTGACGCTGCAATGCCTCGCGAGTGTCTTTGCCAGTCCGCCGCAACATATCGTCGAGCACCTGCAGTGCACACCCTCAACCATGCCTAGCACACACGCACACCTTGGCCACACACGCGCGAGCCACACCGGATTTGGTCAGCCGCACCAGATCCGCCCTCCCGCTGATAGGTAGGACCCAGTTGTCAGTGGGCGGGATTACACTGTCCCGCGGGATCCTCCTGTAAGAGAGAGAGGAGGGAGAAAGAGAAGGTTGTTGGGTCGTGGCCTATGTTTAGACCCGTCAAGCCGAGCCACCCCGAGCCGGCCTGTGGAGCCGAGCCCAAGTCGATCTGCCAAGCCGAGCCGTGTCTGAGCCGGCCTGCGAGCTGTTTTCCCTAGCCGGCCCGTTCCTTTGAGCCCGCCAGACCCAACACCTTGAGCCAGCCTGCCATCCCTTTCGGCCAAGTAGCTATCGGACCTCTTCTTCTTTTCTGTTAACCTTTAACCCGCGGGTCCCACATGTCATCCTCTAGTGAGTGGCTGACAGGTGGGGCCACTGACACGTGGACCCCGCTGACCTAGACGTTGACTGGTCAACGTTGACCAGTAAACGCTGACATCAGCTTTGACCCCGCTGACGTCAGCAGGAACTGACCTTGCGCTGACGTCATGGTGACGTCAGCAGGACATGTGGCATTCTCCCGTCCTGCCACATGTCGGCCCTGTGTGTTTTCTTTTTCCGAAAATCATTTGTTAATTTCAAAAATAGATTTAGGCTTCAAAAATTGATAATAAATTAACTGGAGCTCCGAAAATTATGAAACCAGTTTCATAATTTTTCTAAAATCATGATCTACCCGTTAGAGTAGGTTTTGGTGTGATTTGGATCTTATTTGGATACTTTTGTGCACTTTTGCACTTTGGCCACCTTAGTAATTTGTAATTACGAATAGGCCCTTAGCGAGGAGGAGCTATTCGACGCCCCGGACGCCAGAGGACCCAGAAGGACGTACCAGACTATGAGAAGACTCCGAAGATCTAGGACGACTACGAGAAGTCTCAGGTTCACGCCCATCTATGATTTGATTACCTATTAGGCATTGCTTGCTAGAACTGCTATCGCTTTATTACTGTTATGAGATGAACCTGCATAGCCAATTGTGCGCCCTTATTCCTTGAACTCCTAATATAAACCATGTTTGAATGGTTGATATGCTTGCATGTGTATGTGTGGGATTTCCTCGTGATATGATAGTCTTGGCGTGAGTGGAGATCCACCATATCAGGAGTTGGTGATTAGGGCTTTTAGCAGGGGGCGAGCAAGTTGACTTTGCTGGAGGTGTGTGTTGGGCACACCCTGCGAGCACCTGTTGCGGGTGCATGTTTGTGTCGTTGGACACGATTAGACTTTTGAGGTGTTTTGTGGGCGTTACTTGTAATGGGTTGGTGTAACTATGATTAGTGGGACTTTGTGAGCGTGCACACCACTTATCCACTATGCGGGTGGATCCGGTCCGAGGCTAGTAAGCGTGGTGCCAAGCCTGTAGGCGGATGTAGTATCGGTGCAGGGGGAGCAGGTGTGGACCTGACGTTCCCCAATTCGCGGGATTCATGGGAATCCTATTCTAGATGACTTCAAAGTCCTGGGGCGACCTCTTGCGAGAGAACGCGCCCAAACCCCGTAAAGCAGGATGGTGCCATGGCTGCTAGTTCTTGTTCTCAGTAGACCGGTGTCTCAATGTCAGTTGGCGGGCCTTCGGCTGGCAGCGATTCGAGTGGGTACAGGTGGACAACCCCTGCAGGGTGAAAACTATACGTATAGCCGCGTACTCGGTCATGTACATTCTTACTCTTCTATTACTTCCATTAGTTAGTGTGACATGATACTTTTCTACCTCCCTCTAGCCTACTTTCCTTCTTGGATAGCAGCTGAGGTGCGAGGAGAGGGAGTTCTCGCACCGACTTGGTTGTCAGGGACTTGGGTGAGTCCTGGAAGTGTGAGTTGACCGGGAGTCCGGGATGCCGGAATGGAGTCCGGGATGCCGGAATGGCCCGCGTCAGGTGACTTGGCAGATGCTGTACTTTGTTGATGCTACGCATAGGAAACTCTAGCCTTATCCGTTGACTATTTCTTATACCATAATGCATCAACTTAAAGCTTGCATACGGATGGTGACGTGAACCTATTCCGTCATTGGGGATAGTTTGGTAGATGCAGGATCCGACTCGAAGATCGACGATGACTTTGAAGGAAGGACTAAGGACGATTCGTGCTTCGCTCAAGTTTGCCTGTGGATGAAAGAAGACGTCAAGATGAAGGATGCCCCAGAAGTCTAGCTACCGCTTCCGTTTTCTGGTTGTTCACTTTTAGCCCAATGGGCTTGTACCAGATGATTTTGTATCACAATCCGCTGAATTATGTAATAATTAAACCTTTGTTGTGTTTTATCGCGAAGTATGACTGTGATATGTAATTGAAATGAGTTCTGTATGTGATAGCATGCGGCGGAGGAATTATTAGGTCCAATATCTAGCACGAGCAAGATCTGCTTAGGCAATATAGCTTTTTCACGTGAGCTGCACCCTGCACGACATGCCCGCACGGCAGCTTAGCGGTGGGCTTGCTGCATGATTTGTTTCTGTTTTTTATTTGTTACTAGCATAGACACACGTGCATGCCCGCACGGCAGCTTAGCGGTGGGCTTGCTGCATGATTTGTTTCTGGTTTTTATTTGTTACTAGCATAGACACACGTGCAACACGTGATTTTTATACACACTAAAAAGACTAATGGGAGGATAGACATATCTTTCATATTTTTGCCTGGAGCGTGTTGATTTGGCTGTTTGTCATGACACAAGCACGTGTTTGAAACTAATTCTATATCAACTCTATGGATGTACATAATATACTGCATGGTGTAAAAGTTCCGCCAAGTGGACAGATAAAAAATATCAAGAATATATATCACCTATTGGTCAGCGCCTAATGGACAGATCAACAAAATAAAATTAACAATAATAATAGTTCAACGAAAATATTATACCATGTAAGAACTTGTCTTAATTCATTATTGATTATTGATTGATACATGAATTTAAAATATGGCCTAATTGATGCAATACCAGCATGCAAGACTCAAAAAAATGTAGCAAGATCCATCCATATTTCTCGCTCAGCCTCTGGGTACACCAAAATAACAATTAGTGCTGCAGGTCGAAAACACCAAACTCCTAAAATACTTTTCATTTTACTGACATTCATGATAGAAACACATTGGTTATAGACAGGTGCATATATCCTGTGTGACAATGACATTCAGAAGAACCAAACCAGACTTGTAATCACTTTCAAAGTTCAGCCACATCGAGCACAGAAGAACAAGGATTAATAAGCTTTCTAGCTGTGACTCAATAGTACCCAAGTAGCTAGAAGAACAAGCCCTAAAAGAAGAGAAAAGAGCTTCTCTATCGACATCATTGTTTCTGAAGGCATTTAACTTGTTTTATGAAACAACAGAAATTTATCTAAACAGCCAACACATAGGCAACTCAATTTTTGATATATACTGCCCATCAACAAAAATATACGAAACAATAGGGACAAACCTTGGTTCCAGTGTTTCAAAGGAGACAAGACGAGCTGGTATGTCCGGATGCCTTGGCATATGTTAGGTTTCATGCACCAACCAGATGAACCCAAAAGCTTAAGCTATTGGGAAAAGATGGGAAATCCACTAATACTTCACAACACTCCCACTCACATGCAGCCAGAACAAGGCGCAAATGTGGAAATAAAGAAGGGAGCAGAGGACTTAAAAGATGCCTCTACCAAGACTCGAACTGGAGACCTCTGGCTTTGATACCATGTTAGGTTTCATGCACCAACCAGATGAACCCAAAAGCTTAAGCTATTGGGAAGATGTGGGCAATCCACTAATACTTCACAACAGCATACACTGCATGGATCTTCTTGCTTTATCCACACCATTGACAAGCAAGATCCTTGCTATATTTCTATTTCTACTCTGTATGGCAAAATGTTGTGGTGTCCATCCATCCTGCATGAAAGGCAATATTATTAAAGGAATTCATGTGCCCTAAAGGAATTCATGTGTCCCTGAAGGCCTGAAAAGGGTTGAGATGATCTAATTTTGCTAGTGGATTAACATACCTGGCTATTTGATTTTGTTATAGCGGAACTGCGGAAGAAAGGAACATTGTTGAGTTGCAGCATGCCAAATAACATATTTTTTCTCTTCAAAAAAATAATGAAGCACCACCAGATCAAACTTGGAGATTAATTGTAACACAAAAAATAATTGATGTGAATGGATCCCTAGAGCAATTGGCATAAGAGATCAGATCATGCCAAAAAAAGGGAACGTTACCTGCTTTCCACCTTCAGATCCATCGGACAATCCCTATCAGATTCCACGCACTCCATGTCTAATGTCAAGCATCCATCTACAAATGTTACACAACAATTTAAGATACAACACGTGGGTCCAGTGCGGAAAAAAGATTTGTTGGCAGTACTTGGTATTTAGGGGGACATGTTACCATCGGCACAAGACTGCCACCCAGCGTTCAGGTTCTCATTGTTGCACACTTGCCCTTTTTTCGTCCTGTAGGCTTCGTGACACCTCTTGGTACGTGCATCCCTGACATCACCAGAAATTGTAGCTTATTAGTAGACTGGGCTCTCTCTGTCCACCTCTTAAGTTCCTTAGGGTCAACATTTGTTTGGCGCTAATAGGAGACACTTTGAGAACATGCAATGCAACACAATTGTCTGAATATAAATGTAGCATGCGCAAGTATGCAATCAGGACGCATTTGAAACTCACATATTTGGTGGAGCTTGACATGTCACTAAAAGGAGCTCTACCACCATTATTTCTTAATGGATCCATCTACTTGCCTGCAAGCATTACCATGATCAGGACGCATTTGAAACTCACATATTATGAAAATATGATGCCTAGAGTATACAATCAACTGGATTGCATATACACAAAGTACAGGCAGCCAGTGTTTTCTCTAAACAAGAATACACAGAGACTAAACTCAGATATGAAATCAACCAGGAATTGAACATATTCTGCCACAAATGTAGCATTAGTTCTTAAAACATTAATTGGATCTGTTGCTTTGCTTAGCTGAATAGAGTAACCTGAAAAGATCTTGCAACCTGTACTGCATGTACATAGCATGGAGATCAAAGTGCTTAAGCCTGGCACAGGTGAAGTATGTCAACATTAATATGGGAACTCAGCTAACAGTCCATACATATGAATTTTGCAATAGATCATGGCACCATCAGAACACAAGTCTGAATAAAAACTTCGTTGATTGATTACAGCACTGTACTATGTAGCATGTTGATTGTGACCTGTGCAGAAAGGGGTCAGTACGAACCCTAAAACAAAAGTATTTTGTTACTAAAAAATTCACATGACACACAACATAGCTAACATTTTTCATCTGGCCAGTTCCACACAACATAGCTTGCACATTTAGTGGCACTTAGTAAGTATTAGCCTCCACATGATAATTGCCTGGCAAAGATTGTTCTACTAAGATCGATCGGTTCTGCTAAGATGATATACCTAGATAGATCAATTTCCGTGCTGTACTAAAACCCATCTTCATGATTATCCTTCCATTGCACAGACATGCGCAAGAGTGAATCTAAAACACATCAATTAAAGGAAGGGAGATAAGGATTAGTGAAGAACCTGCGACGACCAATTATCACTTCGATTTGCTGGGCAGATGTCCCTGCACAGCACCCATGCAGATGCGGCGTCAGCAGGAGGAACAACGATGGCGAGGGCGACCAGCGTCGGCTTAGCAGTACATAAATTGGTAAAAAACAATAATGTTGGGAAAAATTCAAATCTCTCTGTGGCATTTCAACAAACAAATCATGGGAAAGGTCGATTAAATAAACCTACAATGTGTGCAAGACAGATGCAATTTAGTCATAATAGATGTAACAAGGAGTATCGCTAGCCTATCTTCATGCTCTACAATAATCTTTCTTGGAACAAATTAATTATACTTAAACCAGGAGCCTTAGTCTATGAAGGGAATAAGTCTCTGTACTTGTGGTCTTTGTGGGGCTGTACTTGTAGTCCTGTGTGGGGCTGCAGCATCTCATTTTCTGCAGCACGCACTAGCACCATTGCTGCCCTAGAGGACAGCATCTTGGACTGCTTTAGCATCTAGATAGGACAGAAGTTAGTCCTTTCATTTGGCATCTTAGACTAGGAGTAGAATATGTCTCAGTGTTGGCTGCCCTGCAGCTGTGTATAAATGTGTTGCCTCCCCTCCCGTTGGATGGCATGGCATTGTGAGTGTGAATGAAGAAAAACCCAGAAAACTTCCCCAACTTGAGTGTCATCCTCTCAGCTCAATGAGAGTCAAAATTGAGAGTGAAAATTGAGTTGCTAACAGTCTAAGCCGTGGGGTTGAGTAGCCCTGAATCAGACTATAATCACTACTAGGCTATAATATTGTTTTGTCCATCATTGCTTGTATAACCTACACGATATCATCCCTAAATTAACATTTATCAAATCTTTCTAAAAATGATAGCTAAGCAGTTTGGTTGTACCTGACTGCAGTGATTTCCCCTTCTTAATCTTAATTCCTGAGTTGTCAGCCTTTTTTCCCCTAAATATCTAGAATCCCTTTCTTAACTCCTGAGTTCTCGCCCTTTATTCTCTAAAAAAGGTGCAGAGGCAAAGTCTGGCTCCAAGCGGCACATATCATCAGGGTTGCAATTTGCTGCGAGTGGACAACAATCCCGTAAAATAGAACAACCAGTGAGCAAATCAAAGCTAATAAATAAAGGGCCATATGATTTCAGTGTACAATCAAAGCTGGACAATGTCTTTTCTTCCATATGCTCATCAACCAACACATCGTTGAGAGAGAAAATAAAATGTACAAAGAAAACATGGCTGACCCATTAAATTCAAAGTTTGTTGTGACCTCCCACTCCCTTGGCCAAGTGCAGATATCAAATAAACAAGCTTAAACAAGCATTAATCATGATTAAATCAATTAGGTTGCTTAAAAAACTCTCCGAAGAATGCACACGTACACCAATTAGGTTCTTAAAAAATTGCACCAAAGCCCACATGCAAGCACATATATTGGTCAGTAAATGCATATCAGTTGCTTAGCACTCGCCTGAACTTGTAGAGCTGCATCCACATTTTGTCGAGCAGCTTGTAGGCGTCTTCGTCAGTTGAGCATGGCACGTCGGTGACGCGACGGGGAGTCGGCGTTCCGGCTTGCGGTGGCGTCGGGGGAGCCGGCGTCGCGGGGCCACCAACGTCGCAGGGCGTGGTGGGTGCGGCGCGACGGGGGGAGGCGCGAGGGGCTCGCCGCGGGGAAGGCGGCTCGCGAGGGAGGCGGGGATGCGATTGGATTACCGGGGGAGGCGGCGTCGTTAACACGGGGGAGGGGCGTCACGAGGATGAGGAGGGTACAGCGGGCGGGTAGAAGGGGCGGTAGTAAAAAAAACAGATGATTATGGCAGAAACAATTTCCTTGATGTTATTTTTGTCTCTCACCAAATTCTGTTAAGCACCTAGCTCTTCCATGTGGGTCTTCAAGAGACGATTTGTGTGAGGGATGGCTGGGTTAACGTGAGTGAGAAAGCAACTCAATTTTTTTATCCTTTATAGTATAGATAAGTGTGTTTGGAAGACAAGATTGCGCCACTGTCATCTTTCAACCCTGATACCTGGTTTATAGCCCCTTTGCCAATAAGAAATGATTTTTTTTTCTTTCAAGATCACTCTGACGTCTGACCAGTTCGGTTAAGCTCAGGTGCTGACCCAGGATTCAGATTTTGGCTTGCCTTGAATGAATCATGTTGCTTGTTCGGATAACGATGAGTAAAATGGACATCGCCTCTTGATGTGTTCTGAGATGATGCAATAGTCAATTCCCCGGTCTATTCTCAACTTATGGATCACCAAGAGATCAGATATCCATCTGATGTTTTATCTGCTCAGCGCATCAACCCCAGACATCCCACATCATGCCGTGGCAGCCCCGCCATCCCCACGCCCCAATGCGCCATGTCTGCATCGTCCCGTCCCCCGCGTCGCCACCACGCAGCCGAGCCGCTGCACATCCCCCCGCCCCCCGCCCCCCGCACCGCCACGACAGCACAGATCGCTCCTCGGCGGTGTGCTCGCCACAACCTTCCTTCTACTCTACACCTCCGTCCGCCACGACATCAGCGATTGATCTTGCAGGCCGCGGTGGTGGGAGCAGTAAGGCGCCATGGCATGAGCTCAGCAGGGAGCGGGAGGTGGACGGGCGGCGGGAGGGAGCTCGGTGGGAGCGGGAGGAGGAGGCCATGGCAGCAACGAGCGCCATCGGGGGTGGGAGCAGCGCGAGCAGCACAGGTGGCCAGGACCTGCAGCGCGAGCGGCACGGGCGGTCAGAACCGCGGAGCCACGCCGCTAGACTGGGCGACGGCAAGGGTGGGGCAGTGCGAGCGGCTCCGGCCGAAACGCCGGGCGACGGCGATGGTGGGGAAGTGCGGAGTGGTGAGGTGGAGCGTGGGAGGATGGGAGCCGGTCCACAGTTCGATCAACGGGTATGTATCTGGGTGAAGTGTCGGTCAATAGGTGCGCATCTGGAAGGATGGGTGGGTACGTGGGTGTGGGTGTGGGTGGGTAAGTGCGGAGCGGTGAGAAAAAATATGAGTTTTGAGGTTTTTTATAGGTCTCCATTTCCTCCCACCTCCCTCAACTTTGACAGGTGAGTCTAGCGTGAGAGATACGATGGGCCCAATACAGACGAGAAAAGTTTTTAATTATTTTTTATCTTTATAGTATAGATATGCGTTCCGTTTGATCATCTATTTTTTCCTCTTTTAATCCCTGTATTTGTTTTTTTCTTTTTCCTATTTCATCCTTTATTTTTTATTTGTTTCTATTAATATTTTAGTTTTTTCTTGTCATGAATTTTATTAATCTCTATTTTATATTTTGTAGTATTTGTTCGGTATGTTTAAGTTTTTATAAGTAGAAGTAATTATTTGTTCTGGCTAAATATTATGTTCCTAGGATCGAAAATTAATTATTTAGTATTTAAAAATATTTTTTAAAAAATATCATGCAAATATAGGCAAGTGTGATCTAGAAACATCTTGTCATAAAAAAGATAATGAAGCAATCCACTTTAATTTGGAAGTTCGGTTTAATAGTATAGCTTTATTAGTTTCGGATTTGCATACATGTGGGTGATATTATTATGGTCGTCGTTCTCATGCACAATACACGATTTCTCCTTTCTTTTGTTGGTAGTATACATGCATGCGCTGTGAGGCTGGTTGGTGGAATCATCACCGGAAGTGACCTATAATCTCACTAACATCCACCACTGCTTGAGGCTCGTGCTTCACAGGAGAGCAACTATTGGCCCTGATTGGTTTGGTCCGTAGCACATCTAGTACAAATTTTGACTAATAATTAGGGATACTAAATGAAGGCAATTTGCAAAATTAACTCCACAACCCCTGCGCTACTTCGCGAGACGAATCTAATAAGATCTTTGACCGCACGATTAGAGAATGGTTAATGTAGCATTACTGTAGCCAATCACGGATTTTTTTAGCTCATTAGATTCGTCGCGCAAAGTTACACCCATCTGTGAAAAAATTTTACAAATAGAAAAGATTCCGTAGTTACTGTTCATAGCACATATGAACCAAACGGGGCCGACGCAGAACTTTATAAGTCTTGCCACGTTGCCAGCGACGCTGGCATGCGTGACCTCTTGATCAGCACTTGTGTTGTGTTACCGGCCAGACTCCATGAGTGAGTACCGGCCCGTTTCTGAAGAACCTAGAGAGAGTCAAGAGGATCTAGAACAGATGGACGTACTTTTGTCGGTTAATATCCATCGGCGAGTAACGACAGGCAACACGAAGAGTCGGGAGGCTGCCGGGGCGCTGGCTGGCACCGGTCCCTCGGTCAACGGCCTAGATCCTGGCACACGCCGACGCTTCCGGAGATGCAGGGCGTGCCACCTGATCTATACCCGATCAGAAAGGTGCGAACGTGCTTTCGACGATTTGCATGCATGCACAAACACGTGTAAACATTAGTCCGAGCTGTAGTCGGCTCCCCGGGACGACTCTTGCACCGGCTTTAAAGAGCCGATCGAGTCCCGGTGTCAGATCAGATCTGCATATCCAGATATTAATAGATAAAGCAAATAACTGCAAAAACTACTTCAATTAGATCTAGCTAATCTAATCCACGACGATAAAAGCTTCACTGCTAGATCGAAACATCCTACACGTAGTTAGGCCTAACGAGAGTAATAGATAACCAAATCTTAACCAGAATAGAGGCCTAAGAATAAGCGAAAACCGATTCCCGGATCAATCCCTATTAAGATCAAGGCAAAGCATCTAATACGTCGCCGGATCGTCCAACCCGTTTGCAAGGCCTAAACTAGCAGATATTAAGCCGATTCTTAAGTATAAAAACAAACCATAACAGATTAGATCTACTAGATAGAAAAGAAGCAGGGTGTTATCTCTACTCGACTAACTCTATGCAACGAGAATTAGCGTAAGATTAATACATGATCACGCAGAGATAACATGATATTCGTAGATGATAAACAACAAGAGCATAATAAATCTACTAAAGGTCATGCTACGAATATCAGGATAACTAACACTGCTCGCCATCAAAAACACTTCAGTACGAGTAATACCAAGGTAAAAGTAAGAACAATGCTGCCCTGATCGCAAGAAGTGATCAGGGCAGCATGATGCTTACTTGGATGAAACCCTAGGATTAGGGGTGGCGGTGCGCCGAGAATTGTTGTTGTGAGACGTGATGACGTTCTTCTTTTACGAATATCATAGGGTACATATTTATAGTCCGGAGACTTGGAAAACAATTTAAACCAACGTGTCCAAATCGGACTCTATCTCTAACCCAAACTGAACTAAATCTAAAGATACATGGCCCACAAGACCCAAACACTCACGCAGGAGCCGATTCACAAGCATTCTTTAATTCCTGCTTTAAGCCCAACTTGCTCGCAGCCCATTAATTAACCCTGTTAATTTATGGTGATAACACATGCCCCCTGGTTTTTGCAATGATAATTCCAAAACCATTTCGTTGCTTCATCTTTCCGTTGATGCTCTTTAAAATGCACTACAACCACCATGGAAGACGCAACGTCTCTGCAGCCGGCTCCTTGCAGAATGTGAAAATGCCGATCCATCTTCTATTTTTTATTACTTAATCTCACCCCGAATCGACTCCTTTCACCACAAACTCACCTTCCTCCCATAGCCAAACAGCGCAGAACACCCAAACCTACATCAGCCATGGCGATCTCCTCCTCCTCTGGCTCCAACTCCATTGGCTCCCCTTTCTCCCCGTCTTCCTCGAGTTCCTCCGTCTCCTCCCTCGACTCCATCTCCGAGAGCCGAGAGCCGACACCGGAGTATGACCCGACGGCGGCGCACAAGGCGCTCGCTCCTCTGCATTGGGATGCAGTGGAGTTCGACTTCGGGGTCGTCTCTGAGGACGATGAGCCCAAGATCGACGGCGAGGACCTCCGGCTCCTGTTCCAGGAGGAGCTGGAAAGCGGTAGCGACTTCTCTTGGGATGGAGCCGATTCCTCCTCAGAGGAGATCGGCTCCTACTCCAGCGGCGATGACCCGATGGCCGGAAACGCCTTTCGGTTCCTCGGGTCCCCCGAGTGGAACAACGAAGAGGAAAGCAGCGGCGGTGGCGGCCGGAGCAGCGACGACGAGGCCAGTGGTGGCAGCAGTGCCGACGACGACGGCGACGATAGCGACGGCGGAGACGTGCCGGCGCGAAGCCCCAAGCGACGTAGATACCTAGGTTCCTACGAGCGGTAGATGTAGGTAGTACTGTAGGAGTAATACTATAGAGCCGAAGGATTCGTCCTTTGTCAAATCGGCTCTTCTGCTTGTAAGACTCAATCTTTAATGAAGTCTCTTATCTTTTAAACGCTTGCTCGGATCACTCTCCAAAAGCCGATGGCACCGCACCGGGCTTTACTAATATCCAAGAGCCGACGAAATTCAAAATTGGAAGCAACCAGCATAAGAACAGAACATCACCTCCACTTTGAATCCAACTTGAAATAGATATTCCAAATTCGAGCGCAATTCGAGAATCCCGCTCCATAAGTTCGAGCGAAAACTCACAAAGTATCCAAAACTTGAACCAGAGCCCGCAAACCAACCAAACCCTAAGTTAGCAGATCTGAACCATGGCGGACTCCGAAGCTCAAACAGCGAGATCTCCAATCATCGATACGGCAATCTACGGCCTGAAGGTAATATTCAGCTTGCCCTTTTAACTTTCTTCAGCTCATTAAACCTCCGAATGAATTAAACTCTAAACTATGACACCATATATAAATTTCTGAACTCCAGGTGTCAGACATCCTTTTGCCGCATCCTTCCAATCCCAAATCCCTTTGTCTTGGCCCATGAGTTTATGAAAATCCCATAGATTTAATCTCCTGTGAAGCAAATAGAATCCCTTTCGTAAGTCAAGACATTGATTTAAATTCCTGGGTCGATTGCTTAAGAGCCTGGCCTAATCCACCCGAGAGCTAGATTGCATGGTATAGCAGAGTAGCAAGAACCTACATGCCCTTATGGCAAGAATTGAACATAGCTGATGCACTCAGTTTATCTTTATCCCCCCTTGATAAAGATGAAAACCTTCTGAAGACCATCGGCTATTTCTGGTCCGACGCTCTGAACTGCTTCCTCTTTGGTCATGGACCCATGACCCCTACTCTGCTAGATGTTACCATGATTACTGGCCTAGACATTAGATCCCAGCCCACAGAATGGTAGAAGCCCCCTTCAAACTTTCATCGAAGGCAGACTGCACAAACTGGAGTACTTACATGAACCAGCACATGAAGACAAAAAGTCCAGTAACTAAAAAGGAACACACAACCTTTTTAAATCTTTGGTTAGAACATTTTATCTTCTGTGGTCCTTCCTTAGCTCCAACTAAGAATTACCTTCATTTGGCTTACCATCTGGCCCATGGCAACCGCACCAGCCTAGGCAAACTTTTTCTCGGAGAAACATACAGATGTCTCCATCTGATGACAACTAATTTGCTCAGCCAAAGGAAACTCAGAACTGGAGGCCCTTGGTGGTTTATTCAGTTATGGACACAACTCTACTTCCAGCATCAGATTCCAAACTTTCAAAGCCTAGCCAAGAATTTCTTCCCCAACGAGAATGGCAAGCCAATTAGATGCACCAGCTATGGCCAAGCCCTATTCAGCCTCCCTGACAGTAAACTAAACTCGACAGATGCAGCAAACTGGTTTAGAGTTTTCTACAAAGGTCTAGACAATCCCCTCTACTTTCCATTCACTGAATCTGAAACCTTTGAGAACCCAACTACCTTCAGGCTCGATACCTTTGCTGATAACGGCAGCACTCGGCATCTATATTCCCTAATGATCCGACCTGGCTTCCTCCCTGTTGGCATAAGTACTTCCAACAGAATCATCAAACTAGGTTATGAAACCTATCAACCAGTCGTAGCAGCTCGGCAATTTGGCTTAGGACAAGTCCCTCCCCACTTCCATATTCACCACTTGATGGAGAGTATAGCCGATTTGCCCGATGGTCTTACTAGCTCAAGATGCTACAGCATATTTGACAACCTCCACATTCCAATACCAGCCGATCTATCCTTTACTCCCTCGTCAATCGACTTTAACACATGGTGGGAAATGTGGAAAACTCATGTATTCAGAAGAGCTTCAGGCCCTCTACAGCAGCAAATTGATCCTGAATATGCAATCCCCAAGGAGGAGGTACTGAATCCGTGCACACTACAAGAAATGTGGTGATCTATGACGAAAGTTTTATGACATTTTAATAGAGCGTCACAATTGCACACAATCTATGACGAATTTGAAGGTATGGACCCTAGGCCCAGAACTTTATGACGTTTTATTGAATTCGTAATAATTGAGCCCACAAAATATGACGTTTTATTGAATTCGTCATAACTGAGCCCACAAAACATGACGTTTTAACATTAATGTCATAAAAAGGTTTTGAGTATTATTATCATTATTTTATAATAAGGTTTTGAGTAGAAATTTGAACTATCCCTAGCAAACATTTCAAATTTTCATCTATTTTTATGATATGAGCTATAATTGAACAACCATACTTAAAATTTATTTTTAGGAATTTTCTAAATAGTATTTGAAATAGAAGTAGTTCAAATTGTAATTATTTTCTATAAACATGTAGAAAATCATTTTGTTTGTGTGGCGTCAACATGGACCCACCTGTCATGTGGGACACAAATGCTTTTAAAAAAATAGAAAGAAAAAAGGGCAAAAAATTAGGCCTCCAAGGGCATTCGAACCCTGGTGACAGGGTTGAACTTCGGCCTGCTCTACCACCGCGCCATCACTTTGTTTGCATCAAGTTAAGCATTTTATATTAGATAAAAACTGCCACCACATCTGTACGCGAAATTTGTAACAAAAAAAGAAGTTGCGGGGGGATTCGAACTAGGACCGCAGCGCTGCACGGCAGTCTGCTTTCACCAACATACCATCAGTTGGTTTGTATCAAAGTGTAGCATTTTATTTTAGATAAACCTATTCTCCAGAATGGTTGAATTAGATAAAAAAAAGTGGAGCAGAAGAGGCTTCGAACCCAGGTCGCATCGCTGAACATGAGACCGCTCTGCTCTACCACCAGACCATTTAACCATTTGCATCAGTTGTTGAATTTTCTTTTAGATAACCTTTCTGTCACCAGCTGCTATTGATGGTTGAATTAAATTAAAAAAATCCAGCGCATGGGGTAGTCGAACCCGCGCCCCCCGTGTTAGAGAGGAGGAAGCTGAGCCGCTGAGCCTCTCGTGGATTTGTGCCCCCATATTGAGTTCATTTTATTTGTATCCGGGTTTAGGAGTATACAGGAGTTGCAAAAAAAAATTTAAAATTATCAAACGGATTCAAAAAATAACCAAAATTTTACCTGAGACAATCCATCATGTATATTGCCTATACAAAAAGTTTTGAAGTGAAAACCTAATTCGATCATCACTGTGACTCAAAATCTTATCGAATCCTTCTCATGTCTATGGAACTTCTTCGGAGATGCTTAGTTTTGTAAGCAACGTACGTGACAACTTTTACGAAACCTGCTCAATTTTTTATCACAGCCTCCATGTATGATATCATGATATCCTGACAAATCTCATAATTTTCAAACTTCGTTTGATTTTTATAGAATTTAAAACCTATTCGGCACGCACGTTCATTGTCATGTTTCGTGAACAAGATGTTCGAATTTTCCTTTCAATTCTTCAACAATGCCTCAAATTGGACTCAATAACATGAATATCATTTTTCCATTCATTATACTACATTATAGTTCAGCTTGGAATTACTTTCGATAAGCTTGTAGAAATTCATTTAAATGATAGAAAATAATAAATCTATTAAAAAATTCTTGAAACTTCCACATGACAAAACATATGCTGTCTAATACATTTAAAAAGTGTACTGATATTCAAGATATTTTTTTGCAAGTTACTTCACAAGAGTGTTTTAAATGGAAAAAGAAAAAGAAAACATTAAAATGAGATAGATATGGGATGTTTTTGGCTCGGTCTACCCGGCCTAGTTATTTCTGACCATTCATTGGCAATCCAATGGTTAGAATCAGTCTCAAATAGTATAAAAGGCGAGTCGCCGTCGAAAACCCTAGCTCTCCACTCCTCCCCGCTCTCCTCCGACCGAAACCCCCTCCCTCTCTTTCCTTCCCTCAGATCCGCCACGCCTCCTCCTCAGATCCCCCGGTGGTTCCTCCTCCACCACCGCTGGAGCCGCCGCTCGTCCCTGGCCTCCTCGCGCCGGCGCCCGCGCGTGAGCCGGCGTCCTCCTCCACCGCCGGAGCCACTGCTCGTCCGCGGCCTCTCTCTCTCCCTGGGGCGCGTGGAGGAGCACGGCGAGGTGAAGCCACGCGCAGGCCTCAGAGAACGGGAGGAGCGCGGCGGCCAAGTCCCGGTGGCGCTCGGCCTCGTCCGCCAGCGCGAGTAGCCCCTCCGCGGACGGCGACGACGGTGACGAACGACATGGCGGCTGTGAATCTAGTTCAGGTGCGCCCCTCCTTCAACCCTTTCTGTTTCTTGCCAGGGTTCAACTCCAGCGAGGGCATGGCTGCATAAGCGCGGGTGGGTGTAGCTTCTCGTGGTCCCTCCAACTGCTCAAGTAGACGAGCTGTATGAATACGCAGATTCATTTTCTTCTTGGCCAATCTGATGTAGTGCGTGCTTGTTTGGCGGATTGTTTTTTATGTATTGAATCTCTTGCTCCTGCCGTTTGCTGGAAGGGTGTATTAATTGTGCTCTTTAATGTTTGATTTTGGATCATAGTATCCACTGGAAAATCGTAGGCAACGCTGCATCTGATTCAGAAATAATTGCGCCCTTTCATTTTGACAGAGCTATTTTTTCCCACAAAATCCTTAGCTCACTTTGATGATAACTAAAATGAGTTTATCTGTTGCAGGGTGCTGCTGATGTCCTCTTAACTTTTGCAAACATTCATTCTATTGTGTTAGCCTAACCCTTTACCTCAGCTGCACTGATCCTCTGATCAGTGAGCACAAGCACACACGCACACTTTGTTGCTGCAGGTGGAAGATGAACAAGGTGAATGAGAAAAGAAGAGAAGCACACGAGAAGTGGAGCTGCTTAATCCCCAGAGCTGCAGCTGCCCTTTTTTGGTTGAATACATAGTCTATCCTATCCTCTTAACTTAGCACAGTTATGTTGTGTGTTTTCCTTAATCCAGAGTTTGAACTAAATGGCCTGTCTGGATTTCTTAGAGAGCTGACCATAGCTTATAATTATGTGCTTGAGGCCATGTGCAGATGGAGCAAAGGTTGTGCTGGAGCAAGTGATGAGAATGGCTGGTCATCACACAGGGAAGAAAGATAATTTGATTTCTAATTGATCGTTGTTTATGTGAAGTGATGCTAGTACTCGCACTACAATATTGTTTTCATGAGCTTTTTTGTTTATTTATTTTATCCTAATGTGGTCTAGTATATCCTAATTGGCAATAAGCAAATATTTCTTTGCACAGTAATCTGTCCCTGGAACTTGCCCTATAGTTTTTGTTAAAAAGTTCCACAATTTTTTATTGCATTAGCACGCAGCAATTTTGATTTGGTAAATAAAGTCAACTGGTGCTCGATGATTGTCCTGATAAGCTGTAGCTATCCTGTGCAATGTATTGTTTGTGACCTACAAGCTGATAAGAGCCTTTGAGCCTGTCATACATCAAGATAAGTTTTTGATCCCTTATAATAACAGTCATACCATGTTTGCAATAAGAAATCATTAATTGTAGCTATCTATCCTTAAACTTTGCTATACCAATTTTTTAGAACTTCGGATTAGAGGTGTTCTCAACTGCTATTTTGCTAGACTGAAAGTACTAGTGCTAGGTGGACCAGTTAGATATCTATCTGAAAATAGAGTTCTTGCTAGATGGATGCACTGCCTGATGAGGTATTATATACATGTGCTGTACTGCAGATTTTGTACTCTACTAATCTGTAGAGAACATGGATAGATATAGAAATGTAAGATCTGAATATGCAAGACCTTAGTATCCTCATAATACCATATGAAATTTACCATGTACATGTGCATCTGAACTTTATAATATATATGTGCAGGTACAACATGGTTGTGGATGTGAATGAGATGGGCGTCAAGCATACATGCAGATTTCTGCTAGGTCAGAGATGAAGAAGCAAGCTATGTTGGAGGCGCAGCTTGAGCATTTGCTGTGTCAAAATGGACCGAGCAAAGCGTCATGGTGGTATGTTAGCTTTTGGTGGAACTAAGCTTTTGCAGGAACCAAACTTGTGTTTGTAATTCTGCTGAAACCTATCTTTTTTTTTGTTTCTGATGCTACAATGGACGGCAAGTGATACTAGATGAAAAAAATGTATGTGATCTGTTGATTTAATGCGATGCTGAATGGAAACGTGATTCATGTGATGCTATTATTTTTGTGCTGGGATTTTTGTTTCGATAAATGGGTGGAAAAAATGGGATGAATTGGTGGGCTGAATTTTTATTTGGGCTGTATATAGTGCTGATTTTGGTTAGCTGGAAATTAATGGTGGGCTGAGAAATATTTGGCCCAAGTCTGTGGACCAGGCTGAATTGGGCCCATTCACAAATGGGCCGTGGTGCTGATGTCACCCGCCACGTCAGCAACCATGTCATCGGCCATGTTAATTTACACGTCATCATTGCTATCCACGTCATCACCATGTCAGCAGCCACGTCATCCTTCATGTCATCAATGTGTGACATGGCAATAGAATCTGTGACGAAAATTATACTGTTCGTGACGTTAATTTTCGTCATAGAAAACGGGCTTGGGTTGGGCTTCAGGGGCCCGGAGACATTCCATGACGGTTTTAAAACGTCACGGATCAAGCAATCTATGACGAAAATTTAAGGAATGTCACGAGGTGTGATCTGTGACGCTCAATACATGATGTTATTTGAGATCGTCATAGATACTATTTTATGACGGTTTTTCAATGATCTGTGACGAAATTCAATTGTCATGGATCACCAGATTTTTTGTAGTGGCACCTATTCTTTCTAAGTCCTCTACCACTTTACTTGGCTAACCCTGCTCACCTTGCTTATAGCAACAAGATGATCTAGAACCCATGACCAGTAACGGGGAGCCATTCCACTTCCTTCCAACCGCCCCTAATGTTCTTTTTTGCAAGGAATCACCGCCAATGAAGAAAGTAATAATGACTGTTCAGCCAGACTCACCCCAGTCGGCTTCTAAGCGGAGACAAACCTCTGGAAGTGCTGCCTCCCGAGTCCCGACTTAGAAAAGGAAGATCATCGCAAGACGAGTCATCAAGAAAACAGCACAACCTTCCCCGAATCTATCAGAATCCAACACCAACCAGGTAATTCATCTCTCTGAAATTTCTTCCTTACGCATATATATTCTGGTTGACTGTAATCCTATTTCCAGGACACAGCTGGAGACATCCTCAGTACTGGAAGCCCAGCGCAACAGGGAACCATTGTTCATGAAGCCGACACTGGAACAACTGAATTCCAAGAACAGCAAGAATCAACCATCATCCCAGTAGAAATTTGCAGCGAAGGAACTGCAACAGCTGATGTACCGATGGAAGTTCAACCCGGAACTCCCGATGCTCCGATGGAGGTGCGTGACTAACAGGCTGACATAGTCGATGCCCCTGTTGTTGCCTCAAACCCAACTGAGCCGATCGCACCCGGACCGACCATTGCTTCTTCCTCAGAACAGGTAACACTACTTGAGCCGATTCTAAATCAGCAGATAACTCCATTGATGCACCTTGTTCCCAAAACTAACTCTAATATCTCCACAGGGCTTCAATATTTCAGATTTGCTCTCCTTTGACCCAGCATTAATGGGTCTGATCGCCCCTGGAGCGAAAGTACCATCATCACGGCAGCCGATTGACCTCGCGGATCAGCTTCAACACATCAAAAATCTGCTATCTGCTCCAATCAGTACCCTGGTTGATGATTCCAGCGAAATAAAGAAAATCCTCGAGCAGATAGAATCCCAACTCCCAGAGTCACTTCAGGTCAAGCTCTGGCCAGCCGGCCATCTTCCCTTCTTTCGGGCAGAGGTGAAAGCAGCACAATAGAGAATAGAACTACATCATTCTCAAATTCCTCTGAAAGCCGACATCGCTCAAAAGTGCAAGATGCTCAACCAGAAGAAAGCAACTCTGGACGCCAAAGAGGATATCTCCGCGAGTACAAGGCGACTCAATCTCCTGGAGAAAGAACTGGTGGAACTCGAAGAAAAGGTCCGCACCACCCAGAGACTGATCCAAGAGGAGAAAGCCTCAATTGCAAACTCCAAGCAAGAAGCCCAAGAAATGACCGAGCAAATACGGGCAGAGTTCACAGAGATAAGCAACTTGAGTCAACAGATAGTAACGACGAAGCGATCATAGCAAGAGCCGACGCCGTACGCGCAGAAGCCATCCATGCCATAGATGGGTTCCTGAACTAGTAGAACAATTCAGAGAACATTTAATATTACCTGTTAAATCTGAAACTCGTACCTATTAACAACATCTTAAGTCGATGGTTACACATCGGCTGCCTTCCTTCTCATATATATATTTTTTATTGGCCAACTCAACGTGTTGGCCTCTCTCACTTTTTATTATTATTTTTTTTTACTGGCCAACTCAACGTGTTGGCCATTTATAATACAGCCAGATGGATTTCATTGGCTCTTGTTATTCTCCTTCCCACATACTCGGGAAATATTTCTTGAGGTGTTGGCCATTGACGGCTACAGGAAACTTGACACCGTCTAATTCTTCAAGCATGTACGCATTTCCAGGCAGGACTTGATCAACCTTGTACGGCCCATGCCAAGTTGGAGACCACTTACCATACTTCCTATCTTTAGTTCCCAATGGTAGTACTGCCTCCCAAACTAGGTCTCCAACCTAGAAATTTTTTGTCTTGACCTTTTTGTTGTATGCACGAGCGACTTGAGCCTTGTTTTCCTTGATCTTCTCAAGTGACCAAAGTCTTAGCTCTGTGAGATCCTCCACATTGTCGCTCATCAAGGCTGCATATTCCTCAGCCGACAGATCATTTTGGAACTCAACACGCCTCGATCCGGCCGTGATCTCCCATGGCAACACAGCGCCTTAACCGTAGACCAAATGGTATGGTGACATCTTGATGGATCCGTGACACGAAATACGATATGCCCACAAAGCCTCTGACAACACCTCATGCCAGCGCCTAGGATATTCATCGATCTTCCTTTTGATCAGCTTGATAAGGCTCTGGTTGGATGCTTCAGCCTGTCCATTAGCCTGGGCATAATATGGGGATGATCTGATCAGCTTGAACCCCGTGTCATCGGTGAACTTCCTAAATTCCTCCGATATAAAGACCGATCCTCCATCGGTCGTAATGGTCTGGGGAATCCCGAACCTATGAATGATGTGCTCTTTAACGAAACTGATCACATCTTTTGATGCCACTGACCTCATGGGTACCGCCTCCACCCATTTCGTGAAATAATCCGTGACAGCCAACACCCATTGGTGACCTTTGCTGGATGGCGGGTTGATATGGCCAATCATATCCATGGCCAAACCCCTGAACGGCCATGGCTTAATGATAGGATTCATTACTGATGCCGGCACCATCTGAATCTTGCCGAATCACTGACATGCCTGACATCCCTTGTAATATTTAAAGCAGTCCTCAAGCATGGTAGGTCAGTAATATCCCGATCGCCTAATCAGCCACTTCATCTTATGGCCCGATTGATGAGTACCGCAGGCTCCCTCATGAACCTCATGCAAAAGCCGATTCAACTCCGAAGGCCCCAGACATTTAAGCAGCAGTCCTTCCAAAGTCCTGTAGAATATATCGTCCCCTATCAGAACATACTTCATAGCTTTGAGTCTTATCCTTCTGGGTGCCCCCCGAGCCGAATCCTTCAAATAATTGAAGATATCGGCTCTCCAATCTCTAGGTTCTAGAAACTGAACCTCTACATCGACCCCATCGGCTGTTTCCTTGTATCCGGAAGCCATCTGTGCCAAGTCATTGGCTTCATTGTTCAAAGTCCTGCGTATCCAGTGGAAATTAATGTACCTGAATTGTGACATCAACTCACGGCACTACATCCATATCGGAAAAAGAGCCTCGCTCTCACATCTATATTCTTCCGTGAGCTGAGAAATCACCAGTTTCGAATCCCCAAATATTTCCATCACTTCTGCGCCAGTTTCCAGGAGTAATTCCATCCACTTACGAATGGCCTCACTCTACTAAATTATTGGTGCATGGAGTAGTCACCCTGATGGAAAAGGAATAAGTCGCCCCTCGAGGCAATACCAAAAGAATTCCCAGGCCGCACCCATCATCACATGCCGATCCGTCGAAAAACATGGCTCAAGCACGTATAAAAAGTGCGGCCATGTCAGTGTTGACCCTGTCTGCAATGAGATCCACCAGTGCCTGTCCCTTGACTGCCTTTGCAGGTTGATATCGGATATCGAACTCCGACAACGCAAACATCCATTTTCCGAGTCGGCCTTTAAGAAAAGGAGCCGACAGCATATGCCTTATGACATCCGACTTGCAGATAACGATCGTTTCCGCCGAGAGCAAAATATGACGAAGCTTTGTGCATGTAAAGAACAAACAAAGGCAAAGCTTCTCAATCTCAGGATACCTGATCTCAGTGTCCAACATGCGTATGCTGAGGTAGAAAACAACCCTCTCCTGATCGTCATGTTTTTGAACCAGTACCGAGGCGATGGAAGTGTCTCCCATAGACAGGTACACGAAGAAAGGCCTGTCTTGCTGAGGAGGAACCAACACTGGAGGCTTCGACAAGTATCCCTTGATTTCATCGAAAGCCTGCTATTGTTCTACCCCCAGTGAAACTCATCCTCAGACTTGATCTATACCAGACCCATGAACGGCTCGATACGCCCAAACAGATTGGAGATAAATCGTCTGACAAAGTTGATTTTGCCGATGAGCTTCTGCAACTCCTTCGTAGTAGGCGGCCTCATTGTCCTTACAGCTTCTTGACTCTTTATGCCGATATCGATTCCTCACTCATGTAGTAGGAATCCTAAGAACTGACTGGCCGATACACCAAAGGCGAATTTCCTCAGGTTCATTCTGAGCCCAAACCTCCGAGTCCGCTCCACGACCTGACGCAAATCTTCTAGATGTCCCCCAGCTGATGTGGACTTGACCACGACATCATCAATGTAGATTTCTACCAGTTTGCCGATGAGATCATGAAAAATGTAATTCATGGCGCGTTGATATGTTGCACCGGCATTTTTCAATCCAAAGGTCATAACCATGTACTCGAACAAGCCGACCGCGCCTGGTACTCTGAACGCGGTCTTGCTTATATCCTCTAGGGCCATGAAGATCTGGTTGTAGCCGGCATTACCATCCATAAAGCTCAGCATTTTGTGACCGGCAGCTGCGTTGATCAATGTTTGCGCGACGGGCATCGGATACTCGTCCTTTGGCATTGCTCTGTTGAGGTCTTTGAAATCCACGCAGACTCGCCATCGGCCATCCTTCTTTTGTAAAGGGACCACGCTGGAGATCCATTCTGCATACTGACATGGCCTGATGAACCCTGCATCTAACATCTTTTGCACCTCTTTCTTAACCTCCTCTAGAATTTCGGCCTTCATCTGTCGTGCTCGTTGTTGAAACGGCCGAAATCCTTTCTTAAGCGGGAGCCGATGTTCAACGATGCTTCTATCCATACCAGGCATTTCAGTATAATTCCATGTGAAACAGTCCTTGTATTCTCTCAATAGTGCTATCATCGGCTCACGCAGGCTCGGGTCTAACCTTTTGCTGATAAATGTTGGTCGCGGCTTATCCCCGGGACCGATATCAACTTCCTCCAAATCGTCAGCTGATGTAAACCCGTACCCCAACTTGCCGACGCCTATAAAATCGACTATGAATGCAGGCAACTCGTCGTCATCTGCCATTTCGACAGCAAACACGGGGAGTTAACAAAAGAAAATTTTCGGCCGACCGCACGGGCTGGCCGTTTCTGTATTACCGTTCGAAACTGAATGCTCAATAACTAACCAACTGCCAGAGCAGGCTATTGTTTGTTCATAATGTAACAGTTTCAACAACAAATAAGAATAATCTACTTTTTGGGGCCGGTCGCTGGGACCGGCCTCTCTAAACCTGCTGAATTCCGTAACGTGCCAGGATGTGTTTATTCTGTGAGGTCAGTGGATAAGACCAGCCTCAATCCGTTTTTTGTCGCTTCGATCCGATCACAGTCTTCCAGCGCAATCCCTGAGATCTGCTCTTGTCCTTCCGCGTCCCAGGCGTTCATGTCTGCGAGCGAAACCTCGCTGGAGTCATCTGCACGGACCACCTCCACTTCGTTGCCATCCCATTGAACCAAACACTGGTGCATTGTGGAAGGAACACAACAATTGGCGTGAATCCAATCCCTCCCAAGCAGCACTGTGTACGTACTCTTACTGTTGATGATGAAGAACGAGGTTGGGACGGTCTTGCGGCCAACTGTCAACTCCACATTGAGGACGCCCTTTGCCTCCGACGGCTGCCCGTTGAAATCATTGAGCATTACGTTGATCTTGGTAAGGTCAGTAGCAGAACGACCCAATCGGCGCAGCACTGAATATGACATCAAATTAACTGCGGCGCCGGTGTCGATCAACATCCTATTCACAAGCTTGCCATCGATGAGACCCTTGAGATATAACCCCTTCATGTGCTTGTAGCTTTTCTCCTTGGGCTTCTCAAAGATGATCGGTTGTGGGCCAAGATCCAGCAGCGCGACGACCAGCTCCTCTGGATGAGGTGCTCGAAATTCCGATGGGAGCACAAATACCATATTCACATCAGCCGACGGTTTCTCATCGGCTTTTAAATGCTTGGGACGCCACTCCCTCCTTGGAGGGTGCCTTGCCACTCTTTGCGGGCGCCTAACTTGCCCGGCGAGATCCGGGCGCGCCTTCCTTAATACGTCGAGGTGCCTTGCTTCCGCCTCTTCGAGATTGCGTAAGCACTGCACTCTGCGCTTCTGCGAGCGACTGAGTCTGTCAGGACACCATCGTGGACAATGATACTTATCCTCCCATTCGAGCTCAAGATCATCCCTGGATGGCCGCTCAACATGGTCGTCGTGACGCGCTTTGGGCCCCAAGCACCGGAACACCGACGTCTCGTCTGACTGGTGTCCCCGAGGCCTGCACTCCACGCAATCATCGATAGTAGGCAATTGGCTCATGCCGGAATTCCAACAGTACCTGAAGAACGGGCAATGCCAGTGGCCGCATATAGCCTGGCGCCTCCCCAGCATTCTCCTCGTGTGGTGCTCATACTCCTCCTCTTCCGATTCATACCGGCGACGCAGCTTGTACTGATACTCGTATTTTTCAAGAAGCCAATTGGAAGCTGGGAGTTGATTGCGGATGTGACGCACTTGTTCTTCAGTAATATGTTGCTGCTCCGACTCGTCTTCATCCTGGGGCCGTTTGCCAGAATCGGCCTCTTTCCCCTGCTTGTCACGGCGGCGTACGGGTCCCACTATGTTAGTCTGGAACACAAAATTCTGGCCCTCAAGTCGAAGATCTGACAGCCCCACCACGTTAGCCTATGGGAACGGTTGTCTGTCAACCTTCATCGTGTGTTGGGCCAGAATTTATCGGCCTTGGTCAATAGCCGATTGGATCTGCCGACGCAGCTCCTTGCAGTCATTCGTGGTATGGGTGAACGAGTGGTGCAACTTGCAGTACGTCCTCCCCTGCAGCTCTTGCGTCGTTGGCAGCTTGTGATTCTCTAGGTGCCTCAACTGCTTTTCTTTGAGCAGTAGATCAAATATCTGCTCTGCCTTGGCCACGTCAAAGTCAAAGCCCTTCACAAGCCCCTTCTGTTTGACCCACTTGCACGGGACGGGGTTTGCCCCCCGGGTCCACTCTGCCACAGCTACTTCTTGTTCCCCGCTAGAATCATCAGAATCATCTGCTTGGGCCATATTCACATGGCGCTTGAATTTTTCCTGGTACACCTCAGGGTGATAGTATTCACACGTCGTGAGCTTCTGCACCATGCGCGCCAGAGAGGTGAAATCCAACTGAAAAACCAGATCCTTGATCAGCTTAGCGAGACCCAGAACTGCCAAATTGACTGCCTCCTTTTCTGTGATGCGCGATGAGTAGCATCGATTCTTAACCTCTCTGAAGCGTTGCACGTACTCCGACACACTTTCCCCTCGCTTCTGCTTGACTTGGGCGAGGTCGGCAATACCGGCTTCAGCAGCCTCTGAGTGATACTGGGTGTGAAACTAATCTTCCAGCTGCCTCCAAGTGCGAATCAAATCTGGGGCCAATGACGTGTACCATCCAAAAGCTGAGCCCGTGAGAGACTGGCAGAAGAACCGGACCCTCAGAGGATCCGATACTGAAATCATCCCGAGCTGCGTTGGGTATCGGCTCACATGCTCGATGGAGCTAGCCCCTTCTGACCCGCTGAACTTGGTGAACTCCGGGAGCCGATACTTGGGTGGCAACGGGATCAAGTCGTAGTCGCTTGGGTACGGCTTGCAATAGCCAATCACCTTTCTCTTGGGCAGAATGCCGAACTGGTCCCTGAGTATTGCGCTGATCTATTCCACACTAAGAACTCCTAGGGCCGAGGGCTCAGCACTTGGCCCGGTAGCGTACTTCGCTAGCCATACTTGTTTCTCCGCATCTGCCCCTGAAGCTCATGTACCCACCAGCTATCCCGCGCGTGTTGGGCTGATGTTGTCAGGTATGTACACGCACGTGTAGCCGTGCGGGATCTCCTTAAGTGGCTCGCTCAGGAACTAGCCCTCCCCGGGATCACCGCCGATCTTGTAGACGACGTAGATCGGCGAAGTCTGCGATCCTGGAGTTGTGAGCGAGTATGGTATTGGCGACCTAGACTGAAATGGGGCTTCTCCCCTGTGACTCCCCAGGATTGGTCCCGATGGGGAGAACTGGTTCTTGATCACCTCCTGGATGACGCGATGTGCCACACGCTCGAGCTCGTTCACCAGGCTTTCTGAGTGCCAATGAAGCGAGTGAGCCACCATGTAGTTCATCTCCTGGCGTAGGGCTCTGGTGCGCTCCTCTGACGGTACGGACAGGTCGACGTTAACGAGAGCGCCTTCGGGTGAGAACCCCTTCCACCTGATGTCGTGGCTGCGGGTCCTCTCAAAAGAGCCGATGAGATCGGCTTCGAACTGAGCTTTGACCTCATCATACTTCTGCTGGTGTTCGGGGGTCAGCTCTTCATACGTGACAGGGTTGGTGGCCGGTGGAACCGACGCTTGGTTCTGAGGTCCAGTCATCCCGGCGGTGGACGTTTGTAACGAACATGGCACCTTTTATGCCATTTTGAGTGATTTTGGTGATCGTATGACAACGCAATCAATGGGACTAATGGTATTGTTGAGTGAACTTTTCTAGATCCCAGGGATGAAGTAAAAAGGCCATGCGAAGCAAAACACGAAGAAAGAACTCAAAGAAACGCTGAATTGGACGAGTTCTACTGAAATCAGTAACACCGGAAGAACCGATGCGCATTGCATCGGTGCATCCGATGGTTGTCGGAAGGTCCGACGCCCTGGCATTTGTGCAGAACTGAGCGCCTCTGGAGATCAAGTGAAGAAAGAAGTGAAGTATCGGTTGAACCGACGGCTTCAAGATAGGCACCGGTGCATTCAACATACCATGTTCCAGAGACGATGTCAAACGAACAGGAGCGAAGTCTTCAGCACCGGTTTTACCGATGGTGCATCGGAGCATTCCATCGGAGCAATGACATCAGCAAAAGAGGGAGGCCCAACGGCTAGTCCAGTTGCTGTGTGTGACCGGTTGAACCGACGCCCTTAGCATCGGTTTAACCGATGGTCCTTGGAGTCGCTGCAACTGTGTAAGAGAAGCCAACGGCTACTTCAGTTGCTATGAGTGACCAAAAGATCCGATGCCCTACACCGGAAGTTCCTATGCCTACGCAGAAATGTGTCCAATGGCTCCAAACGGCTAGTTCAAGTTGGTGGCCTATTTATATGTGCTCCCCTGGCCATTTGAAGATTGCTGGAGTCAAAAGACATCTCATACACATCCAAGAACACCTCCAAGCCATCCAAGAGCATAAAGATCAAATCCTTAGTCCTTAGCACAAGCTTTGTGAGTGTTAGTGCTAGGTTAGCTCTTGAGTTAGTGATCAAGCAAGGTTTAGATCCTTGTGCTGTGGTTCTAGAGTGAACCAACATTGTATCTTGGTGCGCCGGCCATCCTTGGAGCTTTGGTGGCTCGTCGGCAAGTCAACGACCCTCCGGCTTGGTGTGGAGCGGCGTCGACGACATTGTGCGGGGGACAGAGACCCCTCCTTCGTGGTCAATCTCCCTTAGTGAAGATCGGGATCAAGGTGACCGTGATTGTGTTCACGGAAGAGACTTGATTGCCGAGAAACGATACTCTTCGTGAGTGCTTCAACAACGTGGACGTAGGGGAGCCTTTGTGGCAAACCGAACCACGGGATATATCCTCGTGTCGAGAGTTCGCTTCCTCTCATCCCTCTCTTTAAGCTTCTGCATTTCATATTACAACTTGTATGCCTTTACTTTCTTAGTGTAGTATCTTGATAGGATTGGCTATAGGTTGCAAAACTCTTTTGGGATGAGGGTTTCACACTAAGGTGAACCGTAGTTGCACATCTAGATAGCTTGATTTAGTTTAAGTTTTGTGCAAACTAATTGGAGCCATAGATTAAGATTTTTAGAGTGCCTAATTCACCCCCTCCCCCCTCTTAGGCTAGAGCACCCAAACGCTTTCAATTGGTATCAGAGCCTTGACTCACTTCTCTCACAAAGAAAGCCAATTCCATTGGTTTTTAGAGTGCCTAATTCACCCCCTCCCCCCTCTTAGGCTAGAGCACCCAAACACTTTCAATTGGTATCAGAGCCTTGATTCACTTCTCTCACAAAGAAAGCCAATTCTATTGGCAAATTTGTGTTTACCGGCTCATTAGATCGGTAGGCTTCACCGCCTAGTGAGTTAGCTCTTAGGGGGAAAGGATGGATCCTTTTAGACCTGCTCCACGGTTTGACGGCATGGGCTTCCAACGATGGAAGGTTTTGATGCAAGCCCATCTCCAAGCAAGAGAGTAGTGAGTGAAGGGGTTAAAAATAATGGTCAACAAGAGAAACAAAATGATGTCACCGCCAACAAATGCATAATCTTGTCTTCTCTTAATGACAATGTGTTCAATCGTGTTTATTCTTGTGAAAATGCTCAAAAGCTATGGAAGACTATCATTGAGAACCATGAGGGCACGGAGGATGTTGCCAACGAAAGATACCATGTTCTCATTGATAAGCTTAATAACTTTAAGCAACATGATGATGAGAATGCCGAATCTATGTACTCACATTTGAACACTTTTGTGAATGAGATCAATTCCTTAGGTGTAAAGCAAATTGAAGACTTGGAACTCATTCGCAAGATCCTTCACTCACTCCGAAGGCCGGACTATGATTTGGTGAGCACAATTCTATATGAGTAAGATCTCACAACAATGACACCAAATCAAGTCCTCAACAAGGTGATCACCCATGAGCTACGCGATGACACCAACGCAAAAGCGCCATCTTCTTCACCAACACATAGTGCACTTGCATGCAAGCAACTCAAGAAGTTGAAGAAGATGGCCATCAAAGGTAGCTTAAGTGATGAGGAAGAAGATGATGCAAGAAGCTCCTCAAGTGATGATAAAGAGCCAATGCACCCCAACCTCTACAAGCAAGTAAAGAAGATGAACAAATGCTTGAAGGAAATCAACTCAATGGAGTATATGGTCTTCCTCAAAGATGGGCCTCACCATCAACTTATGAAGGTTGAGAAGAAGTTCAAGAAGAACAAGCAAAAGAAGGAGAAGAAGAAGCCCAATCATGAATCATTTGCTATATTTGGCGAATGGGTTAGCGGTGGTGAAGAATCAAGTGCAAGTTCAAGTGATGAATCAAACAAGAAATTCACCACCCGCATGTGATCATCATCCAACACTTGCTTTATGGCAAAAGGTATTAATAACGATGTAAGTGATGATGACTCCGACTCTCCTTCAATTGATGAACTACTTGACCTTATTCCTGAGCACCAAAAAGTCATTAAGAAGCAATCGAAGGAAATCAAAAACCTTAGTGCTCTCAAAGATCTAAATGCTTCTCTTACTACAAATTTTGAAGATTTGATGTGCAAATTCAAATTGCTTAGCAAGGAGCATGAAGAGCTCAAATTAAAATTTGAGAGCATTAATGATACTAATGACTCTTGGGAAATGAAGCAAACTATTCCTTGTGCAATTCCCATCTCTAGGGTAGATGCTTCAACTTCTTGCATTGATTTAATTGATGAATCTTGTTCTAACCCTTGCAATAAGATCGGAACATCCTACACGTAGTTAGACCTAACGAGCGTAATAGATAACCAAACCTTAACCAGAATAGTGGCCTAAGAAGCGAAAGCCGATTCCCGGATCAATCCCTATTAAGATCAAGGCAAAGCATCTAATATGTCGCCGGATCGTCCAACCCGTTTGCAAGGCCTAAACTAGCAGATATTAAGCCGATTCTTAAGTATAAGAACAAACCATAACAGATTAGATCTACTAGATAGAAAAGAAGCAGGGTGTTATCTCTACGCGACTAACTCTATGCAACGAGAATTAGTGTAAGATTAATACATGATCACGCAGAGATAACATGATATTCGTAGATGATAAACAACAAGAGCATGATAAATCTACTAAAGGTCATGCTACGAATATCAGGATAACTAGCACTACTCGCCATAAAAAACGCTTCAGTACGAGTAATACCAAGGTAAAAGTAAGAACAATGCTGTCCTGATCGCAAGAAGTGATCAGGGCAGCATGACGCTTACTTGGATGAAACCCTAGGATTAGGGGTGACGGTGGGCCGAGAATTGTTGTTGCGAGACGTGATGACATTTTTCTTTTACGAATATCATATGGTACATATTTATAGTCCGGAGACTTTGAAAACAATCTAAACCAACGTATTCAAATCGGATTCTATCTCTAACCCAAACTGAACTAAATCTAAAGATACATGGCCCACATGGCCCAAACACTCACGCAGGAGCCGATTCACAAGCCTTCTTTAATTTTTGCTTTAAACCCAACTTACTCGCGGCCCATTAATTAACCATGTTAATTTATGGTGATAACAGCTACCTACAGAGAACGTATCCTGTGCTACCATGTGTTTAGGTGTCACTGTATTACCGTTTGAAATAACGATTGCTACAGTGCTAAACAAAATTCCAACAAAAATATGAATGGATAGTCCATGTCATCTTCCACCATCACGCAAAATTTGAGATGCAACGAAATTTTGTGCAAGATGCAACAAAAAAGTGAAATCTGCGTGTGAACAGTAGCACTAGCGGGTTCGCGACGCACGCTACTATTCAAGTGCAAGTTTCTCTTTTTTGTTTCTTCTTGTATAATTTTTTTTTTCAACCTCAAACTTTGCAAGATGATAGATGTTTGTGTGCTCTGTCCATTCATATTTTTATTATAATTTTAGATGCACAAAATTAAATATAATTAAAGTTGGTAACAAGATAACACCGGATACATTCTCGGTACCTACATTCCAGAAGGGGCTGCCTTTTTCAGCAGGGAACGACGGATGGACTGTACTTCAGGCGGCAACTCAAGCTTGTAAGCAACTTCTCCAAGTCGATTAAGATACAATACGGAATGGGCCAAAGAATTTGAAGGCCTGCCATCCAGCTTCTGGTTGGAACATGTGGCGTTGATGATGACTGAATGCATGGCCGAAGCTTGAGACACACTTGGTCGTCAACTGCAAGTGTCACTCCTGACATGTTGCCATATGTTCCAATTTTATTGAATGTCTCCGAACCCTGAAGCCTGAGATAGACCCTCAAGGCTGAGATACACTTGGCCGCTTGTTGTTTCATCCATTCTTGGGCATTGAGCAAATGCTGCTGCTTCTCCAAGGAAAATATGGGTTCACAATTTTGTAGCCACTCCGTAAATCAGCCACAGCATGGGCCGGTCGGGAGGGTCGCCTGCGCCTCTGGTGGTTGATGGACCGCCTGTGGCTACACTTGGGCCGGGGGAACGCGCCAACAACTCACTCTGGAGACCTTTTTTTCTTTTTTTATATTTAAAAAAATACAGAATTTCAAAAATATATGACCGTTTCAAGAAATTTCAAAAATGGACCCCTGTCACCCATAGGGAGGGTCCCTGTCGCCCAGGCAACGGGCGACAGGGATCTTTCTGTAATTTTTTTTCCAAACTTATTTTTTCAAATTTGCAAACAGGTCACTAGCGGGGGACGTGGTGCAGGGGGGGCCGGTCGCCCCCCCCCCAACGGGTGACAGGGGGGCTTGTCGCCCTCCCACCGGGCGATAGGGTCCCCCCTCTATATAACGCCTCCCCCTCATTCCCTTCTCATTTGAGCCCAAAAATTCCACCAAAATTTCAGAAAAAAGAGATGGGTGAGGAGAAGGAAGCGGCGAAGCCCTGCCGGATTGCACACTTGTGATCTGCAGGTAATTATATTTAACTTATGTATTTTTCCATTGCTATTGTAGAGTAATTAAATTTAATTAGTGTTATAGTAGAACCATTTAAGTAGGAGTTTAAGGATATCTTAGTTACGTAGTAGTAAATTAGTTTAGGAAATTAAGATTACGCGTTTATTATTACAATTGAAGTACTATTAGAGACGTGTTTATAAATTAGTTATGATTTAGACTAGAATTTCGGATATGCAGTATAGAATTTGAGTGTTATCACGTAGTTATGAATACTTATATGTTGTAGTTAAAATTCGTACTTAGTTTGTACGGATGATTGAATAATGTAGTGAAGTAAAGAGTATGACTCGATAAGTATTTGGTGATGTACAGATATGTCGAGCAAGATGCAGTTTCAAGTGTTTTTGTAACTGTAATATTTTGTATGGACCAAATGGAGTAGATCTTTCTGCCTTTAAGTGCACATCTAGCGCCATAGATAAATCTCTAGGGAGGAGTTTTGGTTCTATATATAAGTGGTTGCAGCGTGTGTTCCGTGTTGATCCGGAGAAACATGTGATGACCGTCCATGCTCTTGTGAATTGGGAGGTAGAAGGTGATTTATGGGAATGGATGATGATACACAGCACTGATGACTGGCAGAAGTTCATGCAAGCAGCTCTAGAGCGTGGGTGGCCTCTGGCAATTCTTGTTCAAACTCGGATGAAATCCAACATGTTGCAGATCAAGCAACTCCGAGTATTCAAAGAGATGGTGCAGATCAAGCAACTCCGAGTATTCAAAGAGGTGGTGCAGATCAAGCAACTCCGAGTATTCAAAGAGAGACAAACTATGTTGAGCAAGATGAGTCAGAAGAGATAGAGAACCCAAACATCGGACCACAGGGCCTTGCTGATGAGGGAGAGAGGATACGTAGCATCGTGGACAAGATGGAGGCAGAAGACCATGGCACAATGGAGATGGAAGAACATGAGGGCTCATCTAATGACGAGCAATACTCATTGCCAAAAGAGTGGAAGGAGCATGGTTTTGGCAATCATGTCGTAGAAGACGTACGACATCAGGAGTGGGAGTGCAGAGGGAATGAGGTGGTGCAAGATGCAACATATCCAAACATTGAAGCCGTAAAAGATATTGTGAGAATGTGGACAATATCATTGAAGCGAGAATTTAGAATTGTGAAGTCTGGCAGTAAAGAATATGAGGTGAAGTGTGTGAATGCTAGATGTCCATGGCGAGTACATGCATACAAGGGTAGATGGAAGTCGAACTGGAAATGTTCCATTGTGACAGAGCACACTTGTTTGCTATCAGAAGTTCAGCTATCACATCACAATATATCATGCGACTTTGTTCCAAAGCAAATATATGGGTTGATTATGGACAACCTAAATTATGAGCCAAAAATGATTGTTCGACATATTAAGCAAACTTACCAGTATAGCATTAGTTATTTGAAGACATGGCGGGCTAAATAAAAGGTGTTCGAGATGCGGTTCGGCACATACGAGGCATCATATGAATATATGATAACCTACCTCGTATGTTATCCCAGGTTGCTGCTAGAAATCCAGGAAGCTTTTATGACACATACCTCGTACCAGCTGTGACTAGGGGGCAAAACATTCTGGAATGAGCCTTTTTTTTGCCTAGGTGCCTGTGTTAGGGCATTTCAGTATTGTCTTCCGGTGATCTGCATTGATGGCACATTTCTGACTGGAAGGTATAAAGGTCAGATACTCACCGCAATCGGGGTAGATTGCAACAACCAAATAATTCCGCTCGCATTTGCATTTGTTGAGAATGAGAACTTAGACAGTTGGTATTGGTTCCTTGAACGAGTGAAGGTTCATGTTGTTGCTGCACGTCCAGATGTGTGCCTTATTAGTGATAGGCATGCAGGTCTGCTACAATCAATACTGAAATTGCAACACGGAACTGCGACAACGCCTCCATTATGGCCCGATGTCCACAACAGGTGGTGCATTAGGCATATGGGTGCAAATTTCTATGACCACTTCAAGAACAAGGATCTTAAGAACATGTTTAAGAGGTTGTGCATCCAAAATCAACAGAGAAAATTCAATGCTTTATGGCAGATGCTTGATCAGTTGACTGCAGAGCAAGTGAAGGTAAGGGCATCAGGAACCAGCACGAGTCTGGTTGCAGAGGCTAGGAATTCAATTGAGAAGCCATTTTCACACTGGATTCGATGTGCACCTAAGGAAAAATGGTTATTCCTTTATGATACCAACAGAATGAGGTATGGTACTCAGACAACAAATCATGCTGAGTGTTTCAATATGGTTATGCGTTGTTGTCGTGCCTTCCCTCTTGTGGGAATTGTTGAGTTCATCATGTATGGGTGCATGAAGTATTTCAGAGAGCGCTACATAGCTGCCAGTATAAACATCAACAACCCCCAAATTCAGTTTTGCTCAAGAGTGACACAATATATGCAACAAAAAATAGCAAAGGCCAAACTGTACCGCGTCATATCGGCAGGTACAATGGAGCATAGATTTGAGGTTGTATGTAAGGATAGAACTGGTCGTGGTATCCATAGAGATAGGGTGGTACAGGAGACTTTGATTAGAGCAGATGGCAATGCTTTTTGTTCCTGCATGAAGCCAAAGTTATTGCATTTGCCATGCTCGCACCTCACTGCGGCATGTGCAGAGTCTGGGTTGCAGCCAGGAGTATTTGTTTCACCTTACTTCAACAAGGAAGCAGCTGTATCCACCTGGGGCCATGAGGTCTACGGGATTAGTATAGTGGGACCTTTCATTCTGGACAATGAGGCTAAGATGTTTATTCCTGATCCAGCCACTAAGAAAGGCAAAGGCCGCCGTCAAACACGTCGTATTCGGAATGGTATAGACGAGTCCGAGGCAAGCAAGGCACAAAAGCGTTGTAGCCAATGTGGAGCATTGAGTCACAACTACAAGAAGTGTCCTCAGAATGCACTTCACGATGCTGCTGACGCAGGTCCTTCCGAAAATCCCAGAGATGGAGCACCTCCTACGTTCAGACCACCATCGGCGAGAATTGCTCGTGGAAGGCACTCGGTGTCATGATCCAACAGTGTGGGGCTTGCCTAGGTACTAATCGTGCATTGAGTTTGTATCGAACTTATCTGTAATATGTACTAATCATTCGTAGGTAATATCATCCAACACTTATTATATTTTTGAATGTAGGTATGGACTCCTTGCTAGACCCAGTTATCGACTCGAGCCACAGGTCTTTCTTTGCAGCAGTTGAGCACCGTTCCCTCGAAGTGCTACATCCTCGTCCACCTGGGGAGCAGATCTCTATACACCACGATTGGGTTGGCAGGTGTGTACTGAAATATTATTGTTTATCACTTGTGTATTCGTTGGTCTTTTTTTGTTTCGACATTTTTTGTTTGTTGCAAGTTACGTGAGTCCGGTCTACTGACTCTGGGCCGTCTAGTCGAGGGTGGGCTTGTTCCGCTCGATCGATCCCTCCTGACAGCGCTCGTTGACAGATGGAGGCCGGAGACACACACACGTTCCACCTCCCGTGTGGGGAGATAGCTCCGACGCTGCAGGACGTGGCCTACCTCCTCGGCCTCCCTATCGTCGGGGAGGCTGTAGGTCCGCGTGTGGTGGCGACTTCGTGGAAGGATGACCTAGAGGCCCATTTTTCCCTGGTTCAGCGCGTGGAAGAAGCAGGTCCGATCAACCAGCACCCGCGAGCAGCAGGTCCTTCCAAGACCTGGTTGCTATAGTTTACAGTACATATCCAATTCATATTTACGTTCAATTTTTACAATTCACATGTTGCATTGTGAGTTGAAACCATTAATCTAAATTGTTTATGTAGCCTACCCTGTTGCCTGTGGATGCCGACGAGTACAGTGTGACCAGATTGCTGGAGGCATACCTGCTTTGGTTGTTTGGTTACATCATGTTCAACAACACTCATGGCTACTCGGTCGATAGGATTCTCCTTCCGTACGCACGGGAGATTGCGATGCCATCGAGGACGTACCGCCCTACAGCTGGGGTTCGGCGGTACTTGCAGCCACTTACCGTGGACTCTGCGACGGCTGCAGGAAGACACAGCGGGACGCTATCCTGTCGGGGTGCCCACTACTGCTGCAACTTTGGTCGTACGAGAGGCTAGCCGTTAGTCGGCCCATCGTCAGCCACGAGCCTTACCATGAGGTCATGTACGGCGACGAGGAGGACGACAGGCCTACTATGGGAACTCTCTGGATCTGGCATCAGGTACGTTCGCAACAAATCTACTTTTGTTATTCATTGTTACACGATGCATTAGCGCACTCTTAATTTTACCTATTCGCTGTGCAGAGGTCCTGGACGCATGCCTAGGTTAGACGCGCATATCCTGAGTTTGTTTCGGAGCTCGACATGCTGATGCCCGAGGACGTTGTCTGGGAGCCTTACAGCCCAGAGGCTGTGGCTACCCGTGCACCAGCAGGCCTGTCTTCGCACTGCTCCGCGAATGCGGGCCTATGGCTTACTACAGCCGTCCTGGTTTACGACATCGCGGTTGAGGCATATTGCCCCTAGAGAGTCATGAGACAGTTTGGCCAGCTCCAGGAGTTTTCGGTGCCCTCCGCGTTGGAGCATGTCAGTCGTCACGACCACAGGTAATTATGAATGAACTTGGATCATACATTCGTGTCGAATCTAATGTAGATATCTTCGTCGTGCACTTTTGTAGGTTGTCAAGGAGTGGCATGCCATGCTCAGCTGTTTGGCTCACCACGATGCAGCCGTTGGTGGACCAATGGGACCAGGTAGACGAGCACTTGGTTGATCCAACAGAACCACACACAGACAGCTCCTTTAGGGCTTACCTCACCTGGTACTTACCCCGGACTCGGGCTCGTCTGGTTTATGTTGACATTCACCCGCAGGCACACCAGGCGAGTCCACAGGATGGCTATGCCCGGCACCACGCGGAGGCACTAGCTGGCGCGGTGAGTCTCTTGATCATATTTACATATATATTAATATTCATAAGATAATTCATGTGTTACTAGCTGTTTCTTTGCTAAATGGATGCAGTTTCGCCTTTGCAACATGATGGAGATGGACTGCTCGACTTACCTGACGAGGGTACGTGCCGGATCCCCAATGACCCAGTTTGAGCAGACAGAGGCATGATCGAGGCAGCATGACCAGTTGAGTTCAGTACTGCACAACTTGGGAAGCCGTGTGTAGTATGAAGACATCCACGGATCGTCCCAAGCCTCGTCGTCATTCCCGTGTCCGGCGACCGCGCACCAGCCGACGTCTCAGTACTACACAACTGCAGGTAACGTAGATATCTCTTTAAAATCATATCAATTATTGCTATATATTTACTAATATCACAAACAGGATATGATTCCGCTACTGCGTTCGGACATACTGGAATGTTTGGAGGGGCACCACCAGTTGGCGGACCGTACTCAGGGATGGTACCGGGGCCACATACACCGGCCTACACAGGTTTGTTTATGTTTCGTATTTCGGTTTCTACATGTCATGACGACAGACACGAGCGTACGCTAACATCCGCATTTTATGCGTAGAATTCTACCCCGATGCGGGCGCCGGACCTTCTTCCTCCTTTCGACCTGGTACAAAACACTCTCTCAATACACTCACTAATTTACCACGCAACATATGTTGGTTTACGTTTATATGTTACGCAGGATTTGTTTCGAGTACGTTCGTTCCAGATAACGAGGGCGTCACCTTAGACGAACTCGGCAGCTTGACTCTAGACTCACTTGGTGAGCACAGTGAGCCCGATGTCTTGGGGTATTCACAGCTAGGAGGAGCACCACTTGGGATCTCTCAGCAGCAAACACCGCAGCCCCCTTTACTTCCTGAGCGACAGGTGAGGTCTCCGGATCATCACACCTACTCCGAGGGCCATGTCCATGCCCAGCAGAGGGCTAAGAGGGTCCGACAGCGTAGGGGTGGTTAGATATATCCGATGTTTGTATCTCTGATGTTTTTTTGTAATGATATAGCTGTGGACCGCTTATTTATACACTTCAACGTTCGCCTCTGTTCACTCTCGTATTTTCCATTACGTACGATAGATGGTATGTTTATGCTTCGATGCTCCATTAGGACTAACTATGATTCAAACTCGACATTATGTACATGTCCAGTGACTGAAACAAAGGTTCGAAACGAACCAACAAACTTATACCAATGACCACAAAATGCAATAACAAAAAGACTATATATGTAATATGCCTCACTTTAGCAGTTTAATTAGCCACACAGCCATGTGGGTGCTAATGCAAGTTAGGTACGGGACATACATACAAGCATAATACAACATTAACAATACTAAATGCGAATACATCTTAGACAATCTAGACCGATGAACATCATATGTTATAGATCATGACATGAAATCATCTAGGTCGTCATCCCAGTTGATAGATGGTGGTGCTGCAAGTGGTGTAGTATGGCTCGACGAACCTCTTGCCTTTCTCTTTCTCTCTTTTCTGGATCTAGGTTCATGTACAGGGGAAGGAACATCATGTGTTGGAGGCCATGGTTTGGGGGGCATGAAGTCGTCTAGGTTGTCATCCCAGTTAACACAAGTTTGTGCTGTAGGTGATGCAGGATGACTTGACGAACCTCTTGCCTTTCCCTTTCTCTCTTTTCTGGTTCTAGGTTCATGTACAGGGGGAGGAACATCATGTGTTGAAGGCTATGGTTTGGGCGGCATGAAGTCATCCATGTCGTCATCCCAGTTAACACAAGTTGGTGCTTGAGGTGCTGCACCATGACTTGACGAACCTCCGGTCATCTGTTCTTGCGGAGGCCAAGTACTGTCACCCGAAGATCTTCTCCACCTCCTTCATCTAGTTTGCGTCATAAGTCCACTCTGTGTTAATCAACTCTGCGTCATCTAGTTTACGGAAATTTGGTATCGATTTGTTAATCAACTCTGTGTCCTCGGGTTAATCCTAGCATATAATTAAACAACAATTTTACTATTTCATAAATATAGATTCCAAATGACGGACGGGGTAAGAACTGAATGAGAGTTACCTTAATGTGCATCTCATACACCTCTGGCCGCATCCATATCTTACAAGAACTTTGTAAGAATCCAATGACATTAGAATTATTCGCTAGTTCACATACTCTCATGTATATATTCCGACGTTCTAGCAGGTGTCCCTTTACATCTTGCGTTGTAATACCTCGAAATATTGTGAACTCTTTAAATTCTACTACTTTGGACAATATCATCTCTATCGTATCATCCGCTAATGGATCCAACTTCTTCCTGATTACAAGATGTGTCATGATATCAAGTATTATATTAGATTTTTTTTCGGTCCATAAAAATCCTCCAGAATTGGAGGCAGCCATTGCCTTATGCTGCAATATCAATAAGGTACTGTCATTATAAGTTTACAATTCTATATTGCACTATCCAAAAATTAATTCTATTCTAATTCATGATTAATTTAAAAATAAGTCTGTAATAGTACTGAAATTGTAATACGAAACGAGTGTTCTGTAGCACCAAATCTAATTTCGCACTATGCAACTAAGGTATCCTCAAACTTGTACTTAAATTGTTCTACTATAGCACTAATTAAATTAAATTGCTATATAATATCAATGGATTCAAATATAATTACCTGCAGATCACAAGTGCGCAATCCGGCAGGGCTTCGCCGCTTCTCTGGTTCTCACCCCTCTCTTTTTTTCTGGATTTTTGGTGGAATTTTTTAGCTCAAATGAGGAGGGAATGAGGGGGAAGGCGTTATATAGAGGGGGGGACCCTGTCGCCCGGTGGGGGGGCGACAGGCCCCCCTGTTGCCCGTTGGCCGGGCAACCGCCCCCTGCCAGGGACAAAACAAGTTTGGAAAAAAAAATTACAGAAAGGTCCCTGTCGCCTGTTGCCTGGGCGACAGGGGGCCTGTCGCCCCCCTGGGCGACAGGGGGTCCATTTTTGAAATTTCTTGAAACGGCCATATATTTTTGAAATTTTGTATTTTTTTAAATAAAAAAAAGAAAAAAGTCCCACTCTGGATGCCGCCGAGCGGGGAAACCATGTGGGACCCCATGACTCGGTCCGGCATTCGGGTCGGGCCTGGACGTCACGGACGCGGCCGGCCGACTCCGTTCCTGCGCCTGAGACTATGAGGCTGGAGAAAAGTTATTTTAGGGGACCGCCGCCCTCCACAAGATACATCTTGCGCCTATGGGCTGCTATAACTATCCAAGAAGACACTCGAAAAAAGATGGATAAACAAACCTACCCGGTGGACTGCCGCGTCTTTTTTGAAACTCGATTGAGTCTATATTTAGGTCTTTGAGACAGGCTCAAAATAAAAATTCAAACAGGTTGGAGCTGCTTTTGAACTGCGAATATTCCATCATCCAATCTAAGCTTCCTCAGATCCTAACCCATTGGTCATTAGCAGCCACAATAAGAAAGAAGCAAGTGAAACAGCTAAAAGCGCTCGCTTCGCCGCGCCCAACTATTCGGACTTCGTAGAGCCGGTGCTGCTGCTGTCTGCGAAGGGCCGTCAGACCATGTTCTGGTGAAGTGCACAGTAGCTAATCAAGTGTAGATGGTTGGTCTTCCTGAACTCTTTGAGCAGGAGCTTTGGACTCTACGAGGTATTGGGTGCTTGCCCTCGATGGAGGAGAAATCAACAACCCCCCTCGCCCCCAAGCCGGCGAAGAAGGTGAATGCACGCCAATTCATCTATTGTATTGTATGTTCTTCCCATACCATTACTAAATAAGTGCAGATATACATCGTCTTTGTCATGACTACTTTGACTCAACATGAGTAGAGTATTATTTTCACCCTCATTGTATCTGTTACCAACAAAGATCATGAAGTAGATAGTGTAGAACCATTTGTAGGAATATGGCAGTCTTTCATCGTTTAGCTTTCAAATAAAGCAGGTCGGTATTGCCGTACATCAGAAAACCTTAACTTAAAAAATAAAATTAGGCAAATTCGATTACTCCTTACAGACTGGATTAACACACCACCACAGGCCACCATAGGATGATTGAGCCGCCACGGGGAGCCGCAGGACAAGCTAAGAGTAAAGAAATTAAGGTAATCACGATATGCAAGCTTTAAGTTCGGTTCACAAGTCTGGAACTTGCAGTCAAGACTTTGCGCCACAAATTGTTTTCCAAGTTTAGAGATATCTTCTTAAACTTTCTTTGTCTCATACATAACCTCTTCTTCAATTCTCTCTCTGAAGTACAAGGAAAAAGGAACGACATCTGATTCCACTACAAGCACAGATATAGGAAACGAAGACAACAAACTCTGTACGCAGCACTTGCTCTGCAACTTTCAAGCTGGACTTATTGGCGGCACACATTTCTCCAAGCACCCCAACAAAACGCAAAAGATCATAGACACAGCTAGAGCAAGAATACCCAGAGGACATATAGTGAAAACTAATTCCTCTACACTGTGGGTGGCCACGTATCTTCTCATTAAGTCGATCAAATATACCCACAGCAAGGCAATCAATCCCTGCAAATTAAACCAAGCATAGGTTTGAGTAAAAGATTTTTCTTTTTATACTAGCCAAAAAAATGAGAGACACACCAAGCATGAATGATTCTGAACTACAGGAAAAATCATATAGGACCAAAAGGTGAGTGCAGCAGTGTTATTTGTATGCATTTTGCTTTGTATCAACCAAAAAGTTGTATCGGCAAAAGTTTATTTTTGACCATCCAACTATTGCCTGAGTTTGATTTTGACCATGCAACTTCAAAATCGGGTATCCTTGACCATCAAACTATCAAAACCGTTTATATTTGGCCATCCGGTGGTTTTACTGGGTGATTTTGGTGACGTGGCTGACACGTGGTAGTAGGGCCCACATGTCAACCCATTTTCTCTCTTCTCTCTCATCTCTCCGTTTCTTATCTCCTTCCTCTCTTCGAGCCCCCTGCTCGCGACTCCCGGCGGCGGCCCACTCTCCTCCTATATATCTCTTGCGGCCGTGCGTCGAGCGGGTGGGCCCTGTGGCCTCCCCAGCGGACCTCGGCCACGGCTCCCGGTGCGCAGATTCTCGGCGATGCAGCGGCGGCATGGCACGGCACTTGCAAGGGCGGTCTGCGACAGTGCGGCAGGGGCAGCGGCCGGTAGGCGCCATGTTCCGGCGGTAGTGGCGCGGGGAGGGCGGGGAAAGAGGTTGGGGAGGTCAAGGAGGATGCGGCGAAGCTCACCACGTGCTCAGTTCGTGCAGAGGAAGTCCAAAAGATGGAGGTCGATGCGAAAGGCGGAGCTTCGAGCAGCCATAAATGGCGGACAACGGTGAGGGAGCCAATTCCGGCCGAGGAAGAATTCAGCTGGGCCCGTGGATGCGTGGCGGTGGTGGAGGACGAGGTTTGGTGGCTCTTGGCAGGCGGAATCGAAACGGGAGCGGCGGGGATGGCCAGCACGGCGCCGGCAGTTCACTCTGCTCCACCCGAGCTAGACAAAGACGAAGAAGAGAGGGCATTTGGGATCGGAATGGAGCATTGGGGAGAGGATAAGGTCGCGCTCGCTGTGGTCAAGGATCGCTGGAGCGGCCGACGACGAGTAGGAGGCGCAATGCTCCGACGATGGGGCCGACAGCGGCGGTGCGATGCTCGAACGACCGGGAGAGAGGAGAGAGAGGAGAAGAAATAGAGAAATAGGAGAGATAAAAAAATAAGCTGACATGACATGTGGCCTCCACAGCCATGTGTTAGTTTTTTTTTTTTGAAGGGGCACACCCTAATTTTATAGAAAGCCATAACGTTTTGGGTTACACCGCCATGTGTTAGTCACGTCACCAAAATCACCCAACAAAACCACCGGATAACCAAATGTGAACGATTTTAATAGTTTGATGGTCAATGATATCTGGTTTTGGAGTTGCATGATTAAAATCAAACTCGGACAATAATTGAATGGTCAAACATAGACTTTATGGCTAAATGGACTATCTGAAAAATCATATTAATTAGCTAGCTAGCTGTAGGAAAATATCCTCTCAACTTTGTCACAATTATTTTCTTTTCATGGGCGTCGGACTAAGCACAACTGCTAAAAATCAGTCCCATCACTGAAACGACGGGAAATCAATAACAATGTCAACGTGAATGAACCTTTTTGGACAGCGTTAACGCGCGATGGGTCGCGCGGGGGCGCAACGCGCGAGCCCTTCCCTTCCACTTTGCTTTCCATCTGCAATGTTTTCTCTTCCACTGCAGTAACCTTAGCATTAGATAGCTTTCTAAAAAAATACTTCATCTTCTTCGTACGAGCTCCGTTTTAAATTCCGATTGCACTGTTGTATTCTACGTGATAAGACGGTCAAAACTAGATCCCACTTGCATATATTTTAAAGATGTTTTGCACTGGTAGCAAGTTGCTATATGTTATACACATAAGTTGACACAAACCGGAATGTTTCGTACACATGAGTTGCCACACACATAATATATAAGTTGTCACATGTATAAGATACAAGTGGACATATATTTATAAATTATCATAAAAATAAAGTTGCCACAAAACACTTAATTGATTATAAACATAAGTTGCCACAAACAAAGTCTGTCATATAGACAAGTTGTCGCAAACACAAAATGCCATACACATAAGTAATAGAAAAGCGAGTAAGTGTCAAACTCACAAGTTTATATATAAATTATCATAAAAATAAAGTTGTCACGTATATAAAAAAAGTTTCACAAAAACAGAATCTATTATGGACATGAGTTGCCACATATATAAGATATAAGTTAGCACATATATAAGATAATAGTTATTAAAAATATTTATAAGTTGTTACAAAATAAAATTGGCACAAAGCATGATTTGTTATGAACACAAATTGTCACAGAAACAGAAATCGGTTATATACATAAGGTGCCACAAACATAATATGTCATACACATAAGTATTAATAAAAAGAGTAAGTTGTCATACACATGAGTTTATATACAAACTGCTGCAACAATAGATTTTTTTCACACATGTAAAATAAAAATTACCATAAAAATAACATCTATTATACATACCAGTTACTACAAATAGAATCGATGTTACACTTACACGCATGAGTTGATACGAAATAATAGTTGTTATACACATAAATTGTAACTACATTAATATGATATACACATAAGTTGCTACATAAAAAAAAGCAAGTCATCATATAAGTTGCTACTAGTGTAAAATATAGTTAAAACATATGTAAATGAGGTCTAGTTTTGTTTATCTCGTTGCGTAGAATACATTGGTGCAATCAATTTTCAAAACGAATGTAATGTGAAGTAGATAAAATATTTTTTAGCTAGCTTCATCAAGAAAAATTTCATTCCTCCTCACCCACGCGTGGGGCATACAAAATGTGACAGGAGCACAGGATCGCTAGGCCGTGGGTACGTGGGATTCTGGGCCGCGGATGCCAGAATTGGGCCGGTGCACGGTGGCGCCCTCGCGCTGACGCGAGACCAGGCATCGCTTAGATCTTTCCCTCTCTTTAACTCTTGACAAAAGTATGAACTTTCAGCGAAATAATCATAGATCAGTTGGTTAGATCTTTTGTGGTGGAACCTACCACTACTAGAAAATGGCTCTTTTGTCCCCAGCCGTTAGTACCGGTCATGTTTTGGTCCGGTACTAAAGTTGCCTCGACGCCACATTAGTACCGGGTCCAAATTTGGAAGCTCCCAGAACCATTTTAGTACCGGGCCAAGCCACCGGCCGGTACTAAATGTCGCATTTTAGTACCGGTCAGTGTTACTGGCCGGTACGCAGCCATTTAGTACCGGCCAGTAACACTGACCGGTACTAAAATGCGACATTTAGTACCGGCCGGTGGCTTGGCCCGGTACTAAATGGTCCTCTAGGGGTTACTTTAGAAGGAATGCATCTCCCATCCAGTCACAAGTGATGCATATGTGGGATGGTAAGGAAGGCTCACGCGAGGTCGTGAGTTCGATTCCCACGGACCGCGCATATTACGCGCGAAATTCGCGTGACTTGTGACACGCGCATATTACGATGCGTGTGTGCGGGAGCCTCCTAGCTGCTCCACATTTTTTTCTTTAATTTTTTGGCGCAAAACCACAAAATGGTCCTTTTAGTACCAGACGTTGCGATCGGTACTAAATGGACATCCATTTAGTACCGGCCAGCTAGCTGGTACCGGCTGCTGCAGCCGGTACTAAGGGTGCCTGCCGCCCGGTACTAATAGCTCTTTTTCTGGCAGTGTACCCACTCAGGTTCAAGCGTTATGCTTTAAGTGGTAACGAGGAGGTGCTCGTGTTGTGTGCGTGCCTTGTACTGTGTACTCATAAAAAAAAGTATAAACTTTCGTCTCTAGTAGTCATAAATCAGAGTTCCATTTCCCTCCGTTCTAACTTCTAACCTATGTGGTGCCACGCCAACTAAGGTGTGATAAATCGGAACATGATGATGTTAGTTGACGGGGCCAAATGAACTCACTTTCCTAGAATAATGCGAAACAGTATATCCAAATATTTTAAAAAAAAACTACCAAAAAAATTCTGAAAAGAATTATTCAATATTTTTCGTCCCAGAATATAAGGCATGGTCAAACTTCACACGGTCTTCAATAATAATATTTAAGATTTAAATATGAATACAATGATATGATTGTTATAAGACAATTTTTTTGTTACAGTACAAAATTAATTGTAGGCTTATATCTTGCGCGCCTTATATCTTAGAATGGTGGGAATATTTTATAAAAAATAAGAAATGAACCATGGCAGATGGTGAGAGGCTGAGAGCCCGCTGCGCCTCAGTGCTCACTCGATCGTTGTCTCCTGCAGCAGCGAGCCGTCGCGGCTAGTCTTCCGGGGATCAGACAGGGGCAAAGCCAAAAATTATTACCACTGTGGTCATCATCATTTTACAACGAGGTCGTCAATACTAAAAACATTAATGAACAGTAGTTTCATATATATAGAAAAAAATCTAAATTACTCCCCTCAACTATAGCCAAAGTTTTGCTCAAAAACAACTATAGCCAAAGTTCGGATAAACCCCTAAACTATAACTTGGTCCAATTTACCTCCTAAGCTATGCCATTTAGTTCATTCTAATCCATAAGATAATTTGTTTTTTTTTGTTTCTCCATTACACAAGTTGAATTTTAACCTCAAATTTTGTAAGGTGGTAGTGGACATCAGGATGCGTATTTTAGAAAATATTTATAATTTTTCAACTTTATTTTTCATATAATTTTGAACTCCAATGTTTATTTTTTGCTAAATATTCTAACATATCACAATAATGATAAAAAAATTATGATATATTTTTCTAATATGTGTTATGATGTGTGCTATCATCTTGTAAAATTTCAACTTAAAACTCTACTTATGCATGGAGAAATAGAAAAGATAAATTATGTTAGGGGGTAATTTAATTTGAACCAAAGAGCATAATTTGGGGTTAAAATAAACCAAACGATATTTTAGAGGGTTATTCAAACTTTGGCTATAATTGAGGGTAGTAATTTAGACTTTTTTCTTTATATAAGATTATCGAAATTTCATCGGGTCAGGCAAGCCCAGGTAAGCTATTTTTATAGGCCCAGATCCCATGTAACATATCGCCAGTTGTAAGACAGTAAGAGTAAACCGACTCGGTTCTGTTGCTTGCTATATGCAGTAGAGTACTTCATACTGATTCGATCCATGTAATAATCCATCATAGCAGTATACGTATATGCTGACCGAGTTACGTTATGTAGCTAAGCTGGCTAGCGTCGTGTTGGACTAGGTTTCTTGATCGATCACCAACGATCATGCATAAAAGACTCGGTGCCCGGATAGCAATGGTGGAGGCCAGCGCAATTCATGAGTTGCTTCCACAAAATTGAATGATAATTAAAGAAGGTGGTTTGTTTGATGTTGGATATGAGTTTATTCGCTCATTCCACTGTTGATAATGATGCGTGAGAGTCTCGGGTGGCAGGATAAAGCCAGTCACATTGGACTCACTATTACATAAATAGTTTGTAGGGGTGGGTAAAAAGGTATTTTTAGGAGCGGATGCCGCACCCGTTCCTATTTTTTACAGCTAAAAATAACTGTTTGCAAGGCGGGTATGTTACCCGTTTCTGAAAATACATTTCCAGGGGCGGGTCCTATTTTCACGGACGAGTAACACCCTACTCACCCCTAAAAATATATTTGCAGGAGCGGCTGAGCGGGTCACCCACCCCTAGAAACCATTTTAAAAAACAAAAACCGCCCCTATAAACCGTTTTAACAAAAGAAAAATCTCACTTTTCGGCTGCTCGTCGGCGGCCGCCGCGGCTGCACCTCGCCGGTCGCAGGAGGCTGGGTCCACGCCCGTTGGCCGTTGTGTTTGCGCCCCACCTCCAACAGGAGTCCGCCACCCAAGCATCGGCGCGCCTCACGCTGCCGCCTCACATATGTCGTCGCCCCTCACGCCACCGCCTCCACAAGATGCAGTCGACGCCGTGCTCGAGCCCCGCCGTCCGCCACACCCGAGCCCGCTTGCCTCCGCACCCGCTCCTCGCCATCCCCCTATGCTCGCCGGATCTAAAGAGAGAGATGAGGGAGAAGGTGAGAGAGTACACCACTGGCGCGCCCGCATCCGCCCTCGCCGCACCAGCGACCCCACCCCGCCGACGGGCCGATGCCGCGGGAGGCCATCGTGCCCCGCCGGGCGAGGCTGGACCGAGGCCGCATGGCGCGTGCGCGCTCGGACCGGGACCGCCTGTCGCGCCCCTGGGAGGCCGGACCGAGACCGCCCGCCGCGCCCTGCCTCTGGGCTCTTCGGCGGCCGGACCAGGGCCCTGCCGCGTGGTCGGATAAGCCCCATTACAAGAGAGAGATCGATGAGGGAGAGGTGAGAGAGATAGAGGATGAGGTGAAGATGATAAGTTTGAACTGGTGCGAGCACAAATAGTGCGCGCAGCTACTCCCCGGCTGCCCGCCCACTGCTTTCAAAATTTCTAGGGGCGGGCGATGGGATCACCCACCCCTACAAATGGTATTTGTAGGGACGGGTCGCCCCCTCACCCGCCCCTAAAAATACATCCATTTCCAGTGGCGGGTGGGGGGCTAATCCGCCCCTACAAATTAATTTTCAGGGGCGGGTCAATTGCTACAGTGCATCAGGTTCATTTGTAGGAACGGATGAAAAAAATGATTCGCCCTTGAAAAAACTGGGTGTTGCTACAAATCATTTTTGTAGTAGTGAGTGTCATCGACATAGTTACCAAGACCGTAAACTATAGGTACCACATTTCATGGCACTCTTCATTCTCTCTCTTCATAATAACTCTATCATATCAGTAAATTTAATGCCCATACACTCCTAGGACACTCCTATTTGGACTATGGTTCAAACTAGGATGAAACATATCCCCTCAACGCATAGTTTCAGCTATATATTATTATTTTCTAGGTTACATGCAAGACACAAGTTATTTTCTAGGTTACATGCGAGACACAAGTTGTCTAGATAACAGTGTACATAGGATTTCATCTTATGAAACATATTTCTCCTCTCTCTTTATTAATACGCCGCCACAACATCAAAATGCTGATATAGTAGTCTATTTAATGCCCATAAAACTCGCACCAGAAATTGCACCGCAGGAGTTGGAAATGTTTTCCATGAGCTCGTGGACCACAACATACGGAATAACTTGCCACTATGGTCGCCTCGTGACAATAGCGAGGGACCGCGCACCACCACGGCACCACCTCTTCTGCTTGTCTCTTTTGTGTTTACTCTTGTTAGAATTGTCATATACGGTCTCTGTCCATGATATAGCTATTTTTAGGGGTTTTTTTTCAAAGTCAACATTTAGACTTTTATCATGGATAGTAAAAGAATCTTAAAGAAACCAAAGCTGAAGATAAAAATTTTTAACATTGACTAAGTCAAAAAGTTGTTATATATTGGGACGAAGCTAATATAAGTTTTAGGATTAAAATCTACAATGCAAAACGTTGTATAGAAAAAACATAGCGCACGAATAATACACGGATAGCACTTTGTGCAGGTTTTGATATGTAGTATTGAGCACAATTTAGTTTTTGAGAAACCTAATTTAACCCTCTTAGTTTGCCACCGTTCCCTACATACATATTTTAAACAATAGCAGAGGCTGCTCTGTTCTACTATGTTTTCTCCAAACAGAGTAAGATCCTGCCCGCTATTCTGTTTTCTGGAAGCAAGCAGAGTAAATTTGTTCTTTTGGCGCGCAAACGTCACGTTGGGTGTTAGGCTAGTCTCAGTGGGAGTTTCATGAACACAGATACCTAAACTTGAAACTAGGTAACCGTGCCAGATGAGTTTTATGGTGATGAAACTCTCCTCACATCCCATGAAACTCCATCTTTCTTTCTCCTTACCACGTCAGCAAAATTGATAATATTTAATGTCATGAAATTTTACATGAAACCCCCACTGAGACTGCCCTTATGGGTTACTGCCCACTAGGATCAAGCCAACCAAAAAGACGCCCACGAGGTCACTGAGAAGTCAAAGTGCAGGTGGGCAGTGGGCAGGTTGTGGCCAACCGCAAACCCACAAAGCTTGCCGCAAATGATTTTTTGCAGATTTGCAGTTGCCCACAAGTTTAATCATTTAGGCAACAATCGTTTCGTGGGTTTTGCGGGATAAATTGTTAAACCCACATCTCCCGCAAAGACTCGGTGGTTCAAACCCACATCTCCCGCAAAGACTCGGTGGTTCGCAGGTGGCCGACGGCATCCGCACATACAAGGCATACTTATCTAGCTTTTACTTTATTTTTGCTCAACGCTGCAGTTGCATGCCCAAAAAGAAAAATATTACGTAATGCTTCCAAAAAATCATAAAAATATAGAAAAAATCACCAAAATAGAGCAAGCTAATACCAATGTCAGTTACGTATCATGAGCATGTGCTGAACGGAACTGTTATCTATCCTCATTTTACAAAACAGGTCAAATGAGATAGTTAATAAGAAAATCATCAAAGCAGAGCAGGCTAATCCCAGTGGCACCAAACAAGAACAAACTGATCCCATGTACATCAAACAAGAGCAGACCGGTACCAGTATCATCAAACAAAAGTAGACTAATACCAACAGGGACATCAAACAAGAGCAAAGAATGTGATCGCAGCTTGTTTGAGTGAGAGAGAGAGAGGGAGGGAGGGGGAGGGGGAGAGGGAGAGGGAGAGAGAGAGCTGCACAGTCTGCTCCGTTGTCCACTGATCGCAGCTTTCGACAAAGCATGATACTTCACCACTAAGGGCAATGGTCACCTTCTGTCAATTTGCATCTGTAAATAGTAACACCATCAAATTTCAGTATTCCATGTAATGAAATCTCAAAGCACAACAATAGTTTATCTACATGCATGTAGGAAATGCATCAAAATAAGATAGATGCTATCTCAGAAAATTAATAAGGTCAATGGGAAACAACATAAGTGCTCTACAGCCACCCAACTCAAGAGCAGCACCTCAGTGAGGAGAGATCCTGAAGGATTGGTACGATTACGATCATGTGAACAGCATTACTAGCATTTGAATTATAATGTTATCATTAGCGCAAAATGGACATGATAAATTGGAACATTCTGTTCTGCCAAAGACCACGATGAAGATACACGAAAATTGTCTGAACAATAACCAAAATTCATACTGAATGAATCAGACAACTTAACATTTTTTGGGGAAATTAACAAACATACTATAACAGTAAATTTACTTGCAAATTTGATAAAATACTCGACTATGAGCATATGACTATTCAGCTTTGTACTATGAGCATATGAACAAATTGAATCTCCCAGCCTAGGCACGCATTCGTTCAGAGCCACCACCTGCATACATATCAATTTGACTCTTTCACTCATAGAAACGGAGTACAAAGTATAAAACATCAAGATATCTAACCAGTAGCAAAATACTCCATTATGCAAAAATCAAAGAACTTGAGATGCCCATTTAGATTGCTGGCAGAATAATTTAGCTGGTAGCCAAATACAACTTGAGATCTACCACAAACAATAATTTAGCTGGTAGAAAGACACTTTAATCAAAATAAGAAAGCAGGGCAACATTCAGTTTGTCACACCTTAATCAAAATAACCGTCCAAACTTATACTCACCGATGTTGTCACAAAAAATGTCTGTTTTGTTGACGCCACACAATCTCATCTGAGCTGCCATCTTCAGCAAGAAGAATATCTGAAATTATACATTAGCTCAAACTTATTTCTATGCGATTGATCGGAGATATTGAATACGTCATGCTGAGACTATATATATAGTACCGCAGAGTGCAATATCACCAGCATGGTTTTGCTGGGCTGAAGCTTTCCTCTGGGTAAAATGCATCACCTTCACACCAAGGTATCTGATCATGCGAATACATACAATATATTCAATACATAACTACTCAATTCTATCAGTGAGCATGGTCGTGGAAAAGACACTAAGATAGGATGTTTGGTAGTAGTATTTAGTATCAGATATGAACTAGTAAACCATGTAATAAAGTGCGTACCTGAAGATGGCCTTGAAGCGGCACCATAGTATATGGAGGATCTTGAATAGGTACTTCACGATCGTTAGAAGAAACTGCACAGCCAGAGTTAGTTTTGGGCGCAACTTCCAACGGTAGAAGTAAAAAGCCGACGCAAAAGACACTAACCTTTAGGTCTCGTGCACAGAAATGCCAATATACTGTGAAGATTGTTGAGAACATCACACAGGAAATGAATAGGAGAGCCATGGGCAGGAACTCCATCATCTCAAAATGGGCAGCAACTATAACAAATAGTACAGACCACAATCCTCCATTTCCAGCTATAGCCATTGCATAGGGCGCTGATCTTGAAAATGTGGAGGCGGCAAGTCCTAGCAGTATGAAGAGTAGAGCAAGGAGGAAGAACATAGAAGAAATAGCAGCAGCTAAAGGGTAATCTCCATGTAGCTTCTTGATAAGGGAGTATGTGTCCTTCCATAGCATACTGGTGACTCCACCTAAACACATAGACTTGTATTCATCCAACCGCTTGGTGTATTCTTGCTTCACCTGCAAACAACCAAGTCACAACATTACTCGTAACCTACCAATTCTCAAAATAAATTGAACCAATCAAGTTATACCTCCTCCTCAGACATGTTCTTTAGTGTTTCTTCGTATTCCATCCTGCTTTTGTTAAGGTCACTGAATATCCTGTGCATACTGTCCACAGCTGACTGAAGAGCCATCTGAAAGCGATTAAGATTGTCACTGATCTGTCAAACCCAGCTCATTGCCCAATCCACCTACTGTTCTATGCATTTCTCCTCCCATAAGGCCATACCACTGTTTGCTTATCCTCTGCCCAATACCCTTGATTCTGCCAACCAAGCGCTACACAAGACATAGCTGAGCCTGCCTTCTCTCAGCCCCAAGACCACAACCACGGTCACACGCTGTTGTGATCAGTCGCCACCTGCAGTGTCCCGTGGGCACCAAGCAGTCAAGCACCACTCATCCACGTATGTGTTGCTGCACCTCCACTATACACCCTGATCAGCACAACGCAAACCTGACGCCATTCGTGCCCCATTACTTGTGCAATTGTGCTTCAGGCTCCTGGTGAGTGGTGCCGAGTGCAGACCACAACAACAAAACCCGCTGTCTCTCTCTCCAGCCGCGCCACTAGTGGCGACCACCAGCCGCCGCAAGCCAATCCCACTCGCCGCGCGCTGAAGCGCGAGCCATCACCGTCTCAACTCTCAAGGCACCGAAAACTAGGACGACCACGCCTTCAACTGCGGCTTTACCACCAGTAGTCGGCTCCCTCGCGCAGCGCCCTCCTGCACGCGCGCCATGTCGGGGCGAGTCGAGGACGCCGACGAGTGCGCTCGATGGTCCTCGCCCCAACTCGGCCGGACACGCAGGGCCGCCGCCGCGCCGCGGACAACCAATCTGCACACGTGCTAACACCTGGACGCGCGCCCAACTCCCTAGAAATCGACGTCATGCCGTCGCACCGCCCCGAGCTCTCTACTGCACCATAACCCAAACACGTACCGGTCATCTCTTCAACCCACCCCGACACCGACACCGACCACCGCCAGCCCCAGGCCCCCAGCCGCCCACCCATCCAACTGTCGCATGGTTCTTCTCCGGCTCGGCGGACCACCTCGCAGATCCGCCACCTTCCCCGGGATTCAAACTACTAGGCAGTAGGCACTAGCAACTGGCAAGCGCCGCGCCGCAGCTCCCAAGCCGCGCTCCAAACCCCGACGCCCAAAACCACAAGAAGGTGCGCTCGAGTTGATTACCTGGGCGCAGGTGCAGGAGGATCCGGTGAATTCGTCGGAGCGGCGCACCAGGGGAGCTCGTCAGAGAGACGGCGCGCCCGGTGAGGGTGAGGCCGGCGCGGCCTTCGCGCCGAGACGAAGCGGCGAGGAGAGCCGTGGCGAGCGGCGGCGAGCCAGAATGCGAGAACAAATAGTGGGGGCGGTTCAGGTTGTGTGCGGGGCCCACCTTCGCTGACGTCAGGTGGACCGCTGGGGCCAGCTGTCAGCTATCCTCCCCCTCTCCGGCCACCAATCCTATATATCTTCCGGTAGATTTTTTTTCCCACCTTCCAGTGTTTGAAATTCGTGCAATTATCTCCAACCGTTGGATCAATACATCCAAACACTAACCCCTCACCCTCTCTCCCCACCGTGCTCTCCCTCCCGTGCCCCCCGCCGCCACGCACCACCCAACGCAGGCCGGCGCCCGCACCGCCGCCGGCCCTTCCTGTCTCGTCGCCGAGCCTCCCCTGCTCCGCCGCCGCGCCTCCATGCCGCCGCGCGCTGCCCCGCCGTTGCTGCTACTCCGCGCGAGCGCGCCGCCGCTGCCCGCACGTGCCAAGCTCATCGGCCGCCGCGTGCCGAGCTCGCCGGCTCCCGTTGCCTGCTCGCGCCGCCGGCATGTGCCAAGCTTGCCGGCCGCTGCTTGCCCATTCGTGCAGCCGCCGCTCCGAGCGGACCCGCGCCACCGTGCGTCGACCTCGCCGGAGAAGAAGCAGGCTGCTCGCCGGAGAAGCACGTTCAACATTTCAAATTAGTATTTCCAACATTCCATTCTTCTAATTTCAACATTTCATATTTACAGTTCCAACAATTTGAGGTCAAATGTTGAACCTATTTATAGAAAATGTTGAGTGAATTCTATTAAGATGTTGAACATATTTGCAACAGCTAATTGAGCCAAATGGACTTTAAAAATGGATGGTTTATCTAACTTCCACAAGATATATTGGAGCCCCCCTCTCCGGCAGCCTCCGGGCCTCCTACCATATTATGGGCCTTCGGATTGCACAACCCAGCCCACACATTTCATGGCCCAAGCTAGCAAGCCAACACTTGTTCCCAGGTTCGTTTCCTTTTCGACTTTTTTTCTATTTCTTTTCTTCTTGATAACCCTTTACCCTTAGATTAATTTGCTATATTTATAATTCAATAGAATTAGAAGTTTGAGGGATTAGATTCAATATTTTTTAAAATACCATTTCAACATTTTGAATCCAAAATGTCACGGAGTACTAAATTATCAAAATATAATATTTGAATTGTAAAGCTTGTGATATATTTGTGATTAGTGCCTTCAACATTCTAAAAGGCTATATTCAACATTCATAGAAAACTGGTCCAACCTTTTGATAAAGCTAATTCGACATTGTCTGTGATAATGTTGAAATGTAACATTCGAATTGTTAATTATTTCTAAAAATTATACATATTGGACATTATTTTATTGCATTAATTCAAAGTAATGAAGGTTCAAACAGATTTTTAAATAGATGCATGATTAAGAGAAAAGGTCATTTAAGTGTTTCTAAAAAAAAGATCATTAAGTGACAGGGCTCGTCTAGTTTTCCGTTCAACTTCCTCCAACCAGGCAATGACACATACTCCTGCTCCACATCTCCGCATGGAGCTGTGGCTCGTGCACTCCGCATCGATCTCGTCCATCTACTCCCGCACTCATCTCAAACAACACGGAAGGCACGATCGGAATTCGGAAGAAGTACAAGAATTCTAACTCGTGGAGCCTCTGCAGCTCTGTTTTGGGCCAGTTCCATGCTGGACAGAACCTAAGATTTTTTTTATTTGAAATCGGAAACATATATGCTTCCATTCAAACATATTGAATCCCATTCAAACATATTTGCCAAGTGTCATATAAAAGAGATCATTTTTTTAAAAAATTAATACCATAGAGGGAATTCAATTATCTTTCAATATCAAACAAGAAATTTTCCCTTTTCAAATCACTGCACAAATCTAGTTTTGTTGAACGTCTCACACACAAGCTACCAAAACTAAATGCACACAAATACATCTCGTTGGAAGTATATAAAAAATACAATCCCATGCTCTACGTCATACTTTCAGCGTCATCCAAGGCTTGAGCCGCAATGCCAAAGTAAGGAGTGACTCCCAAGGCGATAACAAATTCAACCATGACAATGATCTCCCAGCCTTCTTCGTGGCAGTGACTCCTCTCGTATTGTACCATTGCATAGATCATGTACACCCACAGTGTGACCAGCACTCCCTGCGGAACAGCAAGCAAAAGATTTTCAGAGAGACGCCAAGCATTCAGATTGATCAAAGAGTTCTACGATCGACAGCAATCACAGCATTGGACTGGAAGCTAAGCTACACGAGAACGGGATGAGCCATTGTTATTCTTTGTACCCGGAGGAGGTTTATGACGGTGAAGAACCTCGCCGGTACCTCCGCGCAGTCCACCACCTCCTCATCTGTCGCGTCGGGCATCGCCGCCGGCGGCGGCGGTGCCTCGAGGTCCGGCAACGGCTCCCACGCGACGGCCTCCTCTTCCCGCGGCGGCGACGCCCGCCCGAAGCTGGGGGCGCGGCAAGGCCAGCCCCAGGCGCAGGGCGGCGGCATCGTCATCAGGATTATTGGTGTGGTAGTCGATTGGGTAATACGTGGTTACACAAACCCATGATCGTGGGTTTATAGTCACAAATTGCACGGTGATTATATTGTAATAATCCGAGACGGAATCTGAAGCTTTGCGACGCGGAACCTGCTGAAGACCTCCAGTTCGTTGTACGATTCAACTTCTGGTTGCTGGTGGCCCCAAGGCTGACGTCAGGTGGGCCGATGGCCCCATCTGTCAGGTACCCCCTCCAGCCTCCGGTCAGCTAGGCCCGCGCGCATGTGGTCATTGATTACGGGTAGGCCGCGCGGGGGTGGTGACACATTTTCCAAGCGTCTTTTTTTATATATTTTTTTAAATTTTTTTTTTAAAATATATTTTTGGTTTTAGATTTTACTGTTCTATACCCCTACCGTCCGGCAGGGGGCGTCAGGGGGGGAAAGGTTATTCATCGCGCATGTGAGTGGGTGCTGGAGCATCGCAGAAGGTTCCCCCTGGAGCGGATATACCTTGGATTGCGTGCTATATATACGTTCAGACTAAAAAATCTCTATTTCGCAAACCGATTGTCCAAATTTAATTTTGACTTCATTGTAGTGATCCTTACGTTGAGATCTTCGAAACTAGATCACACTTGCTTACATTTGAAAAAAAATAAACAACTTTCTTTTTTGTTCTAAAACATTTTTCTTTGTCCTTAGAACAGTTAATTTGTTTTTGGCGTACCTTGTTTTATCTTTACACCTATCCCCTATCCCTCTTATGATGAATATCCCTCGGAATATTGATTGGGAACATTTTTTTGGAACTTCCGTGGAAACAAAAACACTTTGAATATCTCAGAACAATTTGAACTGTTTCCAAACAAATCTAAATATCTTGGAACAAATAGAACTATTCCAAATAAATTCGAAATGTTCCAAACATTCCGAACATTCTAAAATATTCCAGAACAACCGAACAAAACAGATAGTTTTGCCTGAATATCTTGGAACAAATTGAACTGTTTCCAAACAAATCTGAATGTCTCGGAACAATTAGAACTGATCCAAACAAATTCGAAATGTTTCAAACATTCCGAACATTCTAAAATGTTCCGGAACAATTAAACAAAACTGAATGTCTCGGAACAACTTCTACTGTTTCCAAACAAATTAACAAGTTTCAAACATTTGGAGCATTCTAAAGTGTTTCGAAATAATTTGAATATCTCGGAACAATTTGAACTGTTTTCCAAACAAATCTGAATATCTCAGAACAATTAGAACTGTTCCAAACAAATTCGAAATATTTCGAACATTCCAAACATTCTAAAATGTTCCAGAACAACAAAAAAAACAGATAGTTTTGCCTAAATATCTCGAAACAATTTGAAATATTTCCAAAATAAATCTGAATGTTTCGGAACAATTACAACTATTCCAAATAAATTCGAAATGTTTCAAACATTCCGAAACAACCAAACAAAATTGGATGTCTCAGAACAAATTCTACTATTTCCAAACAAATTAAAAAAGTTTCAAACATCGGGAACATTCTAAAGTGGTTTGGAATAATTTGAAATGTTTCCAAACATATTTCAATTGTTTCAAACATTCTGAACATTCGAAATGTTTCAAAAATATTTGAAAATCATTCCAAAACAAATCTGAATGTTTCAAAACAATTTGAAATGTTTCGAAACAAATTTGAAATGTTTCGGAATTATATTTATGGGAAACTTTTTATTGCAAACAAAACTATTTGAAATTTGTTCCAAAACAAATCTGAATGTTTCGGAGACATTCGAATTGTTTCGAAAGACTCGAAATGAATAAAAATTCTATTTATTGGAAACTTTTTATTTGGAATCAACTTAAACAAAATGGCAGATCTATTAATGGGCCGGGCCAGGCCGCAAACTTCAGCTGCACCCACGCCCGCATGATCCTTTCTGCGATGCGATCGTATAAAATCGCATGAAGCGATATATAGACGCGCCCGCAGGGGGCCTGCCGCCCGGCAGAGGGGCGGCAGGCCCCCTACCGCCCGGCAGGCGGTAGGGACCTATATGTAAATAAATTTTTTTTTTTGCGCAGAGGTCCTTGGTGGGTGTCTGCCGCCTCCCCCCCTGCCGGGCGGCAGGCTCCCGCCCAGAATATAAAACTACACCCCTTCCCTCGCGCCCTCATTTTGTGCCCACAAGATCCAGAGAGGGGAGAGGGAGAGAGGAGGGGAGAGGTAGAGAGGAGGGGTGAGGGAGATAATTCCACCGGCGAAGTCCTGCTGGATTTTGGATCCGAACCGCATGTAGCCAATATTTCTCAACTTTGTCATTCCAGAATTTTTGTATTTTAATTTTATGATTAGTATTTTTATTATTGTAAGCACTTAGGGTTCGGATTAGTGGTTATAATTGAAGCCATAGCATATTTCTAGATATTATATTAATTAAAATGAAGTCTTTGGATGGCCAGATATGTCGAGCAAAGTGACGTTTCAAGTTCATTACGGTGACTTCTATAGAATTACTCATGATTCCTATGGAGTAAATCTATCAGCATTGGAAAAAAGACAGTGCAGTCTAGATAAACCCCTATAGAGGAGTTTTGAGTCCATATGGAAATGTCTTCATAGGATGTTCAATGTGAATCCAAAGACTCATTTGCTTACGGTTCATACCTTGACTTTCTGGAAAACTAATGGGGATTTCTGGGAGTTGACGCATATAAGTAGTACGGAAGAATGGCAATATTACATGCATGCAGCTCTTGAAAGTGGGTGGCCTCTCGCAATGGTAATTTAGTTTCACCAGAAGACCGGTGATTTAGGTGAAGGGTCAACACACACAACATCTGACTGCAATGAAGAGATGGAAGAGGATAAAGAAGAAGAGAACATGCAAGCTCCATAACCAGAACCACAAGGTTTAGCAGATGAAGGCGAGCGGATACCTGGAATTGTGGAGGACATGGAGAAAGAAGACCAGGATGCACAAATAATAGAGCAATGTGGGGACTCATCGGACGATGAGGACGATGAGCGCTTCCCAGTGCTTGGTGAATGGCGTGAAGAGGGTTTTGGGAATCCAGTGGTACAAGATATTAGATGTCCGGAGTTTGAATACAGAGTGAATGAGGTCATACAAGGGGTAAAGTATCGTACCATTGAGGATGTGAAGGATGCTGTGAAGCTCTGGGCTGTATCTCTGAGGAAGGAATTCAGAGTACTGAAGTCTAGCAGCAAAGAATACGAGGTGAGGTGTGCAGATAGAGACTGTACATGGCGAGTGCATGCATACAAGGGAAAGTTCAAGACACACTGGGAATGTTCAATTGTTACACCACATACTTGTAGATTGACAGGTGTTGTGGGACATCATCGTAATATCACATCAACTTTCGTGGCTAAGAAGATGTATGGGGTGATTCTTGACAAAATGGATTACGAGCCTACATTGATAATTAGGGACATTGAACAGAATTTCTAGTATGTGATCAGCTATGCAAAGGCTTGGCGGGCTAAACAAAAAGTATTTGAGATGAGGTTTGGCACTTATGAAGCATCATATGACAACCTACCTCTTATGCTTGAAGCAATTGTGCACAGAAATCCTGGAAGTGCTTTTGATATATACAGTGTACTGAGCATGTCAGGGGGGCCAATCATTCTGCTGCGAGCTTTATTCTGCATTGGAGCATGTGTGAGGGCATTCATTTACTGCCTTCCTGTTTTGTGTATTGACGGCACTTTCCTGACAGGGAAATATAAGGGAACAATATTGACGGCAATCGGAATTGATTGCAACAAGCAGATAGTTCCCATCGCCTTTGCCTTTGTTGAGAATGAGAACACAGAAAGCTGGTACTGGTTTCTTGAACGTCTGAAGATTCACGTTGTTGCTGGAAGGCCTAATGTTTGCCTTATCAGTTATAGGCATGCAGGTCTACTTGCAGCTATAAGGCAACTCCAAGAAGGTAGTCAATTTTCACCTCCTATATGGCCAGATGTTGTCAATAGGTGGTGTGTGAGGCATATGGCTGCTAACTTTTATGAGCGGTTCAAGAATAAGGATCCGATGAATTTGTTCAAGCCATTGTGCACTCAGAATCAGCAGAGGAAGTTCGATGCTTTGTGGGGTATAATTGATGACATGAGCGCTGAATTGCTTAAGAGCCAGGCCTCATCATCCAGCAGGAGACGTTCTACAGATTTATTAGTTGGACATGCTAAGCCATTTTCACAGTGGATTGATGGTGCGCCTAAAGAGAAGTGGCCACTTCTGTATGACACAGATGGGAGACGTTATGGGATCGAGACGACCAACCATGCTGAATGTTACAATATGGTAATGCGTCGTGTTTGTGGATTTCCTCTTGTTGGTATTGTTGAGTTCATCATGTATGGATGTATAAGGTATTTTAGGGAGCGATACGCATCAGCCGCTTCCTTACTTAATGATCTAGGAGTGCATTTTTGCAAAAGGGTCAATGAGTACATGGAGAAAAAAATTGAAAAGGCTCGATTTCACTCAGTCATATCGATGGGCACAAAGGAGCAAAGATTTGAGGTATCATGCAGGGACAGGACCGGACAGGGTGTCCGCAGACAAAGGGTAATTCAAGAAGTTTTGATATCCATTGACGGGAGGGTGTTCTGCCGATGTCAGAAGCCAAAGGTGCATCACTTACCATGCTCCCATGTCATCGCGGCTTGTTCTGTATCTTGGTTAAATGCTGCATCATATGTTTCTCAATATTTCACAAAAGAAGCCGCAGCATAGACTTGGTGTCATGAGATATACGGCATCGGTATTCTAGGCCCATTCACTCAAAAAAATCCCCATCCAATGCTCATCCCTGATGCAGCTACGATGTCCATCACAATCTAAAACCGATGTCCATCATATGTTACAGATTATGTCATGAAATCATCTAAGTCGTCATCCCAGTTGACAGATGGTGGTGCTGTAGATGGTGCAGCATTACTTGACGAACCTCTCGACTTTCCTTTTCTCTCTTTTCTGGTTCTAGGTTCATGTACAGGGGGAGGAACATCAGGTGTTCGAGGCCATGATTTAGGAGGCATGAAGTCATCCATATCGTCATCCCAGTTAACACAACTTGGTGCTTGAGGTGGTGCAGCATGACTTGACGAACCTCCGGTCATCTGTTCTTGCGGAGGCCAAGAACTATCACCCGAAGATCTTTTCCACCTCATTCGTCTAGTTTGCGGCATAACTCCACCGAAGATATATACCAATTTACGAAAATTTGGTATCGAATTGTTAATCAATTCCATGTCCTCGGGGTAATCCTAGCATATGATTACACAATAATTTTACTATTTCATAAATATGGATTACAAATGACGGACGGGATTACAACTAAATAAGAGTTACCTTAATGTGCATCTCATACACATCTGGCCGCATCTATATCTTACAAGTAGTTTGTAAGAATCCAATAACATAAGAATGATTCGCTAGTTCACATACCCTCATGTATATCTTCCGACGTTCTAGCAGGTGTTACTTTAAATCTTGCATTGTAATATCTCGAAACAATGTGAAATCTTTAAACTCAACTAATTTGGACAACACCATCTCTATCGTACCATCCGCTAATGGATCCAACTTCTTACTGATTACAAGATGTGTCATGATCTCAAAAATTATACTAGATTTTTCTTCGGTCCATGAAAATCCAACAGAATTGGAGGCAGCCATTGCCTTATGCTGCAATAACAATAAGGTACTGTCATTCTTAGTTTACTATTCTATATTTCACTATCCAAAACTAAATCTATTCTAATTCATAATTATTTTAGAAACAAGTCTATAATAGTTGAGAAATATTGGTTATCTGCGGTTCGGATCCAAAATCCTGCAGGGCTTGGCCGGTGGAATTACCTCCCTCACCCCTCCTCTCTCCCTCTCCCCTCTCTGGATCTCGTGGGCACAAAATGAGGGCGCGAGAGAAGGGGTGGAGTTTTATATTTGGGGCGGGAGTCTGCCGCCCCCTTGCCGGGGGCGGCAAGCCCCCTGCCGCCAAGTGGTGGGGCGGCAGGCACCCGCCAAGGACTTCTGCGCAAAAAAAATTATTTTTATTTACATATAGGTCCCTACCGCCCCATGCCGGGCGGCACGCCCCCCGCCGCCCCCCTGACGGGCGGTAGGGGTATAGAATTGTAAAATCTAAAACCAAAAATATATTTCTGTAAAAATTTTTTTGAAAAATATAAAAATAAAAAAGACGTCATTTTCCAATCTATCACCCGAAGGAGCATGCCCTCTCACATGGGCTAAAGTTAATTGCTGGGCCCAACAAACTAAATTAGATTACGGTGCCCTTCAACCATCATTTGATGGGTCATCGGTCCACCAATATAAGCCGATACATGTATAGTGCTAGCCGATACATGAGAGAGAGGATGTACATGCTGGAAAAGACAACTACCATGATCTCATCCACATGGATGGAATTAGGGCCCTTTTGGCATAGCTTTAAGAAGAGCTTCAAAAACAATTTCTTGTGAAGTTAAATCAAAAAGGTAAAACTGCAGCAGCTTCTCCCTTGAAGCAACATGTGAAGCCATCCATTTGCTTCCACTGGCGGGGTGAAGGTAAAAAACGTGGCTTCACCCAACTTCACTAGGAAGAATCTATTTCGCCAAACATTTTTCAAAACTGCTTTAACTCTTTGGCATAGCTTCTTGTGAAGCTATATCAAAGAGGTAAAACTGCAGCAACTTTTCCCTTGAAGCAACCTGTGAAACCATCCATGTGCTTCCACTAGTGGGGTGAAGCTAAAAAATATGGCCTCACCCCGCTTCACGAGGAAGAAGCTATTTCGCCAAATATTTTTCAAAACAGCTTTAACTTTACCAAGAAAGCTGCTTCACCAGAAAAACCGCATCACAAACTGTTTTAAGAGAAGCTAAAGCTATGCCAAACGGGACCTTAAGAAACTAAAAAAACTATAACTATTAAACTGGGTATCCAAATAAAATTTAGATTGCATTATTGTCTTTCTTATGATAAGATCTTTAAAATAAGTTCACACTTGCTTATGTTTTTAATATTACATAATTCATTTTAATTAAATACGGCGAGCAAATATTTTAACAACATGATCAAATAATTATTTTATGAAAAAAAATTAAACACCACGAGCAAATAATAATGTGCAATGAACAAAAACTTTAAACAGTGCGAACATTTAGTTGTATGGATAAATAATGGAAAATAATATCATGAACATAGATTCAACATCACGGAACAATTTAATCTACAAAGTAAATAATTTAACATTGCGAACAAATTAGTTACACACTGACATAAACAACAAATGTATCTACATCAAAAGAAATATTCTTATAAATATATATACACATGTTAAACAAATTAATATATAAAATAAGTAAACTATTAAAGAAACATAAATTCACGGTTAACACATAGGCATAAATGAATAGATAATAAAATAAAGAGAAGCTAATGTCCAGCCATGCATGCCTGGGCATGCTGCTGGCCAACACGCAGATGCAAGGAAGTGAATAAATAATATAATCATGAGAGGATAATGTACAGCCATACATTCATGTGTATGATGCATGCAGCTGGCCAACTAATTCACATGCGAATGCACGACAAAAGAGAAGTAAAGTGCTTGCGCAGTAGTACAAAAGAACGTTAAAAGTCTGCATACAACGCTTGTAGTATGTTTACTACAACAATCTTTACAGCTCATGTCTCGGCCTAGTTGTATAGTAGTTTAGTTCTCCATTATTAATACATAGTCCACTTATCTATTTCACAAAATTTCTTGATTTTTGTATCAAAGTTTACAATCCACTTCTTCTCTCTCCATTCTTCTCTCTCCTCCACCTCATTATTCAGTCTTATAATTTATTATAATATTTGCTCTTAGTTGGTCACATTCCTTGCATAATTTAAAATCAGAGGTGCTGCCCTGCTATGCTACTCTGTTTACTAGAGCATGTTTCTACGCGCTACTCTGGTTCGTGGGAACGAAACAGGTTTTGGCGCGCTGATGTCAGGTTTGGGCGGACGGCGGGCGATGGTCGGCGTGGGCGCGGACATAGCACTGGCAGGTGGCATGTCTAGGGCACTGCTGGGAGCAGCGCGGGCTGCTGCGAGCCCTTCCGTTGCACATGATTTTTCCCATTCAAATTTCGTGTTTTGAATCTAAACTGACTCAATAAACTAACCTATAATTAATTTTTTTTTTATTTCGGAATAATTTTTCAATTGTTCTAACAATATAAAAATTAGTTTGGGAAAAAAAAATTATTCTGGAACAAAAAATAATTATTGAACTTTGTGTGATAGTTTGACTGCCAGTAGCCCAGGCTACTCTTAACATTTGCACATGTCTATCGACTGTCACTGATCTTCGTGATACGTCGTGGTTCCCGACAATGTTCCCCACCGGACTGAGATAACACGCGGTCGCGCAGAAGTCAATCACGCGACACCCCCTAGTCCGTGTAAGTTAGCAGAGGCTGAAATGCATCTGTTCTCAGCCCCTACTGGCGTGTGTCTTGTAGGACGCTAAAGAAGGACGGGTTGTGCGGGGAGCGCAGGGCCTCTTTTTCTTCCACAGGCAGCATTGTACTGTTAAAATTATATTTAGCTTTCCTTCTAAGTTCTAATACTATAATAACTTTTTAGTATGAAATAACTTTCCAAAAAATGTTTTATCTCATTCGTTCGAGCTCTGTTTTGAATACCGATTGCACTTTTGTATTCTGCATGATGAGACGGTCAAAATTAGATCCCACTTGCATATATTTTAAAGATGTTTTGCACTAGTAGCAAGTTACTATATGTTATAAACATAAGTTCCCGCAAAAACACAAGGTTTCATACACATGAATTGCCACACATATAAGATATAAGTTGCTACACATAAATAAAAGTTACCATAAAAATTTTATGAATTATCACAAAAATAAAGTTGCCACAAAAGCATAATCTATTATAAACATAAGTTGCCACAAACAAAATTTATCATATATATAAGTTGTCACAATCACAAAATATCGTACATATAAGTAGTAAAAAAAGAGTAAGTATCGAGTTTATATATAAATTGTCATAAAAATAAAAATTGCTACAAAAATAGAATCGATTATGCACATGAGTTATCATTTATATAAGATATAAGTTACCACACATATAATATAATAGTTTAAAAAAATATTTGTAAGTTGTTAAAAAACAAAGTTGGTACAATAATATAATTTGTTGTGAACATAAGTTGTCATAAATTAAAATTGGTCATATACGTGAGTTGTCACAGACATAATATGTCACACAAATAAGTAGTAAAAAAGAGCAAATTATTGTACATATAAATTCATATACAAACTGCTATAAAATTAAAAGTTTTCACACATGTAAAATAAAGGTTGCCAAAAAAATATCTATTATACACATGAGTTGTCTCATATATAAGATATATTATGCAAGTTACTGCTAATAAAATCGATCATACACTTATGTACATGAGTTGATACAAAAACAATACTCGTTATACACATAAGTTGTTACTACAGTAAAATGATATACACATAAGTTGCTAGAGCAAAGAGAGCAAGTCATCACATAAGTTGTAACTAGTGTAAAATATCATGAAAACGTATATAAGTGGGGTCTAGTTTTGTTGTCTCGTCGCGTAGAACGTATTGGTACGATCGGTTCTTGAAAAGGAGGTAATATGAAGTAGATAAAATATTTTATAGATGGCTTCTCATATAAAAAATTTCGTTTTCTTCTGAGTGGGTTCATCCTGGCAGACCAAAGCAAACCAAAGCATCACGCGGGGGTGGTGGGGATGTTGGGTCGCAGGCGCGCAGACGGTCTGGCACGAGAGTTGCTGGGCTACGAGCGTAGGCCACAGGTGGACCGGCACGCGGCCGCGCACTCGCGCTGGCGTGCGACTGGTCGTAAGTTAGATTTTTCCTTCCCCACCAGGGCCGCATTTATTCACTCAATGCCGTGGATGTGCTCATCAGGCCTGTTTGGTTTACGGGCCCTTTCATGATGGATCGACCTCGCGGGACGATGGGCCCACTTAACAATTGGCAAGAGGAGGGCCAAACCTTCCTCGCTTCCTACGCATCGAGGATTCCCTTTTCATTCTCGTATTTAACAATTTCTGAATTTTCAAAAATAATCGTTTTGAACAAAGAAAATGTAAATATGAACATATATAGCCATTTCAAGCGGCTATACGGCGGTTAGATGACGCGGCAATCTTTCCTAAGCATACGACTATTTTATTTCGCTATGCGGCGGAGGCGGGGGGCTCGAATCCGGCCCACCCTCGATCAGATCTGGAGATTGCGCAGAGGGGGAGCCTGTGTGTTGGCGGTGGGTGGAGGAGGGCGTCCGGCGGTGGCAGTGCGCGGGTTGGAGGCCCGGGCGGTGGCATGCGGGATGGCGACGGCAGCGGCAACTCGTGAGGGGGCGCGCGGGATGGTGGCGGCGGTGGCCTGTGCGGTCTGCATGGGCTGTCGCGCCGGCCGTGGAGCTGTGGGCGGCCCTGGTGGGGGCGCCTTCGGTGCTTGCTGCCTCAGGCCAGGGTGGAGGTGTGCTGGGCGGCGTTCCCCTCTCTCCTCCTCAACGGCGCTGCAGGAATGGCGCCACCTTGGTGGTGGGGCTAGGTGGCTTGTGCTGGGCGCGCCTAGCAATGTGTACACTTGTGGTGCTATGGTGGCACTTCAGGTTGTGCCGGGCCTCGTCTTCGGTAGGGGCGTTGCGGAGGCAGCAGGGAGCGAGCTGCAGTCACGTGGTCATGAGCATGCTGCAGGCATGGGGTTCAGCCGGGCGAAAGCCTTCACCAACACCCCTGTCAGTGGCGATGGTGGCGGCATCATTGGAGCGTCGTTTTCCCCGTGGGGGTGCCATTGTGGAGTACCCTGCCCTGCAGCATGGGATCCTCGGGGTGAAAAACCTGTCCAGCTTTGGACGAGCGACGATGGCGTCATTGGCGTCGTGCCCTTCCTGGAGGCGTCGTTTTCTGAGACCCGTCTCAGCATGTGGCAGTGTTGGTGGTCATTTGTTTGGTGGTGTTGCCCGTGTGCAGCGATGGTGGAGATGTGCTGGCTCCGTGTTGACGGCAAGGTGCAGAGGGCGCATGGGTGCTGGAGGCCTTGGGCTGGCGTGAAACGAACCGGGTTCCCGAAAGGGCAACTCGACTCTCTGTATCGTCGTGATAGTCCCTGGATCAGTTGATATCACATACAGAACTCATTTCAGGCAGTAAACATAGTCATACCAACGATTACAGAACATTCATGGGTTTAATTTATTACAGCATTCGGGGACAACAGAATAATCTTCGAGTACAAGCCCGCTGGGCTAATTGCGATGCAAATAGAAAACGAGACGGTAGCTAAGCTTCAAGCTGGACTTCCTTCTGGATCCTTCTCCTCCACAGGCAAACTTGAGTGTAGCACTGCTTCAGTCGTACCACCCATGGACGGGATAGGTCCACATCACCATCCGCATGAAGCGTAAATGTGGATGCAATAAGGTATAAAGTAAGGCCAAGGATAGGCTTTGGTTTCCTTTGCAAGCATTTATAAACAAGTCATCCAATCTCCTTCTGTCTCCTAACTTCCACTACAACCAAACTACCCAAGTTCAGTGCGGGAACTCTCTCTCCCCGCACCTCAGCTGCTATCCGAGCAGGAAAGTGGACTAGAGGAAGGCAGAAAACTATATGTGGATCTAACTACATTCGTGGGGCCAGATCCAAAGTTGTACATAACCGAGTATGCGGCTATACGTATAGTTTTCACCCAGCAGGAGTTGTACACCTGTACCCTCTCGCCCCGAATCCAGCCGGCAAGCAACTCCGACTATCTCCGAGGCACCAGTCAACGAAACTAACGGCTACGACACCATCCTGTTCCCGGTCTAAGGCGCGTCCTCCCGCGAGAGGTCGCCCGGGGTTGTGAAGCAATGTAGAATGGAATCTCCATGGATCTTGCGATCGGGGCGGTAGGGTCCTGCCCACTCCCCCTGACACTGAAACACTATCCTCCTACAGTCATGATGCCGCGCATAGCTAGCTCAGGGTGGGTCCCCCCTCATAAAGGATAAGTGGTGTGCACTTTTGACATAGTTCCGTCACTAGGGCCACAAAGTCAAGACCTTAACCCAGCAAAGGCAAGCGTCTTCGTCCAAAGTTTGTGTTCCGTCAACACGGTTCGCGATCGGCACCCATTACAGGTATCGCCTCCTCAACTCATCTACTAGTGTTCCCATGGGAACAGCCATGCACCCGCCATAGGTGCCCGTCACCCATCACAGGTGCTCACAAAGTCGTGCCCAACACACAACCCTCAACTCCCGATCCGAAGATCGGAGAAGGGTCCGCTCGCCCCCGCCGTAACCTAAGCACCAACTCCTATATAAGTGGAGGCAACCTTCCAGCAAGCAAGAACTATATCATCATATATATTCTCATACCCCAAATCTCACTCAAAGTAGCAATAGCATGTATCATAACAATGATAAGTATGGGAAATAAGGAATACGGTAAGTAAATGGCCATGCAAGCTCATCTCATCGCTCAATTTGGGAGCGTAGCGTATCTAGCAAGCAATGCCTAATAGGTATCCAAAACATGGATGGGCGTGAACCTGGCATCTCCTCGCCGAACTCCTGGAAGTCGGGGTAGTCCTAGCCTCCGGTCAGCTCCTCGGCGTCAGGTCCTATTCGTAATTACGGGAAAGTATAAGGGACAAAGTGCAACGATGCACAAAACTCCCCAAAATAAGATCCAAACCACAACAACTCCTACTCTAACGTGTAGGTCATGATTTTATAAGAATTATGAAACTAGTTTCATAATTTTCGGAGCTACGGTTGATTTATTATGATTTTTCTAAGTTTAAAAGCATTTCTGGAATTGATAAAAGGATTTCGGAAAACATAAAAGAAAATTAGTGACACGTGGCAGCCTCTGGGCATGCCACGTGGCATGCTGGTGTCAGCATGACATCATCCAAGGGGTCGGTTGTGCTGACGTCAGCATGGCCCATGATGTCATCAGCGTTGACCAGGTCAACATTGACCCGATCAACGGTCCGCGGTCCAGGAGGGCCCACAAGTCAGCCGGCGGGTCTCCCCTACAGGTGGGACCCGCGTGTTAGTGCTGTGTAAAAGAAAAAGAAAAATGGAAAACACGTTCTTGGGCTGAAAGTCTTCCTGGGTCTCCTTCTTCTTCTGGGTTGACGGGCTGAATCCGGCCCATCCTCTTCCTCTTCTTCTCTTTTTTCTCTTCCACCGGTGCTGACAGCTGGGTCCCACCCGTCCGCATCTTTCTTCCTCTGACTGCTGGGTCCCACTCATCATCCGGTGCGGCTCCTCTGGTATCTGGTACGGCTCCTCCCTGATCCGGTGCATTGCAGGCTCGTGTGTGTGCGTGTGTGTGTGTGTCTTCAATAGGCCAGGCTCACCACGCCGCGAACGTGATGTCACGGCGTGGGCGCGGCGATGGCGCGGCGGCGGTTTCAATGCCCAGGCGAGCAAAGGCTCCGCCTTGGCTCGGGCATACACGCGCGTGGTTCAGGAAGGGCCAAGGGACGGTCTTGGCCGGCCCTCGTGCGCGCACGCCGGCGAGGCCGTGGCGAAGCCATGGCGGGCCAGCAGCGGTGAGAGAGGGCGGCGGCGGCTTGTTCCCGGCCACCAGGCATTCGATGGCCCAGCCTTGGGCCTAGGACACGCACGCGAGCAGCTCCAGTGTGGCAAGGCCACAGCAGAACTCCGGCGGCAGGCACGGCGGCGAAACGGACGGCATCCGCGGCGGCACCAAGGCTCGCTGGCGGTGCGGATCGACACGGGTCCAACCAAGGTGACCAAAGGCGTCGCCTTGGTGGCCTGGCCGTGGCTGTGCGCACGCGCTCGGGCATCGGGTTCACCCGAGCCGCGGCGTGGCCGCATAAGGCACGACTCTAGGAAAAGGGACAGGCGACGGCAGGCCGCGGGTTGCGGCGATGCAGCGGCGATCCGGTCCCTGCAGGCGTCCACACAGAAGGAAGGGGGTCCTAGGGCTTGCTAGGGCTGGTCCATCGATGGCCAGAGGCTCGCCGGCACAAGGGAAGGGCAGGCGAGGCGGACGGCTACGCTCACCTGGCGGGTCAGGGGAAGAAAGGCTCGGCGCCGTGTCGATTCGGTGCAGGCGGGTCGAGGCCGTGCCGTATCGAGCTGCGACACTGTTGCAGGGGTACGGGCGCCAGCTCCTCTTCCTTCTCCTTCCCTACTCTGTTTCTTCCCCTTCTTCTCCTCTCTTGGCGGCGGCGGTGGAAGGCGAAATCCCCTCGGTGGCTAGGGTTTCCAAGGGCGCGGCCGCGGGGTTTATATAGGCGAGGTGCTAGGGTTTTGGCCCGGACGCCAAAAAGGAATGGCGGCGATGGGATGGCCGCGGATTAGGGGTACGTGGGGGCATCAGGGGGCTCCACGGCTAGGGTTTTTGGGTACGATGGGATAGGGATCGCGAGCGGGTGGAGGCATGGCTGACCACGGCGGCAGGCGGTGGCGTCACCTTGACCACAGACCGGCGGGAGACACGCCCGCGCGGGGTCGCGACACTCCGTGGGGAAAACGTAGGGGAGGCGCGGGTGGTGTGAGGAGGGGGATAAAGATGACAGGTGGGTCCCGCCTGTCAGCAGCTCAGGGCGACGAACGGGTGAGGGGGAAGGGTTAATGGGCCGGCGGGGGTGAACTGGGCCATTCAGGCCGTGCGGCGTGTCCGCGCACGGGGGTTTGGGTTGCGGCGTGGTTTCGGGCCGAAAGGGTGGTCGGGCCAGCTAGGGTTAGTTGGTTTGGGCCTGGTCTGAGTTAGTAGGTGAGTTAGCTTTTGTTTTTAATTTGAATGGCTGATTCAAATTAAAAACCACTCAATTCAAACAAAAACCACTCAAACCAAATTGAAACAAGTAGAGCCAAATAAATTTCAAATAAACCCAAATATGTCACACTAGCATTTAGGTCCTTGTGTTATAAATACAATTTAAACTCTAGGAATTTGAGGAAGGATAGCATTAATCCTTAAGTGACCCTAGCTAATAGCACTTCCACGCAATTTTTTTTTGAAAACTCGTATTTTTGAATAATATAACATTCCGTAAAATTACGGGATGTTACAGTCTCCCCCCCCCCCTCACGAGAATCTCGTGCCCGAGATTAAAAGTTTACCTGGGTTTCAAACAGGTGCGGGTACTTCTCCTTCAGGTCGGACTCTGACGGAGGTACATAAGGGTACCTCCCAGCCAAGTAGTTGTCTCCCGACTGGGTAGCTAATCGGCCATGACCACTCTGCACGACTACCCGGCGGACAGGCACTCGGCTAGACGTCGAAAGGTTCCTCCGAGGATCAGGATCAAGGTGCGGATATGTATTCCGGAAATCTAGGGATTTCAACCGACCTGATTCCATGTAACAACCCGTGTAGATATCTTCCCTTACTTATAACCCACGGCACCTGGCCTATAAAGGCGCTGTGAGGGGACCCATAGAACGCATCTCATTCATCATCATCAAGCTCATACAATACACACAACACAGGACACAGGGTATTACACTCCCGAGCGGCCCGAATCTGTCTAAACCCTAGCGTCATCTCGCAACCATATAGTTCTTAGCTCCGGAATCCCCCCTTCACCTATAAATCTACCGCCGGGCATACCCCTGGTGGACTTGCCGGATAAGCAATCCGAGAGTTGGCGCGCCAGGTAGGGGAGATTTCTCAGGAATCCTTACAGCGAGCTCGATGGCATCAAGATCTGGCGTCTTCTTATCCGCCAATGTCAGCATCCAAATGGAGGCCGCCGCCGGATTCGCCTTCACCTTCGGTAGTTTCCCGGAAACTACGGTTCCCCGGAACCCACCCACCAGCCCCTCGATCACCGAGAGCGGCAATTCTACAAGCATCAGATCCAATCTAACGGCGCAGAGTTCCATCGTTTGTCAGGTTTCCGAACTCGACATCAACGATCCCTTGATCGTTCGCCCCAGGGCAACGCGTCGTCCTATTATCTCCAATACCGATCTAATCTCTGGAATAGATCGCGTCACCAAATCCCTTGCCGAGTGCATTCAACTCGGCGAGAGCGTGCTGGGTCGTCCAGGCGACTCGGCTATTGTGCCATATGGGCTCCGCAACAACTCTGCGGTCTACTCGGATTAGGTCCGAGTACGCATGGGCAACCTGCACATCACCGAGCTGGATCAGTCTGACTCGGAGTAGATCCAATCTGATCCGCCCTCATCACCTGAGGCTGGATATCAGGCTGTTGTCTTCACCCTCTCGCCCAACCGCAGCAACTCTGATGGCCGGCGTCAGATCTCGGTCATCTCGCTGGACTCTGAGTCCATCACCGGCGAGAACGACCAACAACGGGCGCAGTGCCTTCACCGTAATGCCCTTCGGGCCGATCTTCGGGCCAATGAAGACGTCATCATGCAAGCTGAAGAAGATCTCGAGAATGCCGAGCGCCGCAACTCCAGGGTTGGACGGCGGCGTCCATCTCCACCAAGGCCCAGGAACCCCGAGAATGAGTTCGTCCTCTACTACGACGGCCACCAAGTCTTCGCCATGCCATCTGCCAACATGGCCGCCGTTCTTTAGGTATTCGAAGGTCTTCCTCAAACTCCCAAGATTGAGAAAGCCCATGCTCGTCTCCATGTTGCAGCAACCCAGGCCCAGGGCCTAAGGAGGGAGTACTCCAACTACCGGGTGCAATCGAGCTCCAACCGCTCGGTACGCCCCCATCACTGCAACGAGGAGGTCAACCAGCCAGATCTCCGCGATCACCTCGGCCGCTGCGATCTTCGACCCCGCATCGACAACCGTCATCGCGAACGGGACAACACCGAGCGGGAATGACATTACCATTACGACGAGGAACATGGTGCACCAGGCGCCAACCACAACAACCGCGATCGTCAACCCCGCGACGATGACTACGACCTGGCGGACGACCTCAACGGCTTCTCCACCTTCTCCGACAGGTTGCGAGCCATCCAGTGGCCCGCGACCTTCAAGCCGGTCGGCATCAAGAAGTTCGATGGTGAATCCGACCCCAAGACGTGGCTGCGTACCTACGCTGTTCAGGCTGCGAACGGCAACAACGAGATCATGGCGGCGTACTTCCCGGTGATGATGAGCCGCCAAGTACAGAACTGGCTCGAATCACTTCCTGCTGGCTCGATCAACTACTGGCAGGATCTCTGCACCGCCTTCGTCCAGTACCACCAGGCAGCCTGCCCGGGCCCCAAAACCAGATGGGATCTAGGCAGTGTCACGCAGCGCCCCTCTGAGTCCCTGCGTGACTACATCAAAAGGTACTTTGCTAACCGTAACACGATTACGGAAGTTGATGACAGGGATGTGATCTACCACTTCCACCAAGGCCACCATAGCATCGAACTATGGAGGAATATGTTTGAAAGAAATCCCAAGACCGTCTCCGACATGATGGCCGTCGTCAACAAGCACGCCGACATGGAGGACGCCGAGCGTGCACACCGCCACCACAAGGACCGCCGCGACACCCTTGATCGTCCTCGCTAAAGGGACGATGACTCGGTTCGTCCAGCTGGTGATCGTCCTCCACAGCACGGCAAGAACCGCGACCGCGCCGAGTCCTCCAAGGCTCGTGAGCGCAAGCGCGGCCCTGACAACACCGTAGCCATCGCCGATCGGCCCCAGCAGCGCACCTCCCTCGACCAGGAGGAACTCGACAGGCTCCTTGACACCAAGTGCCCCTGGCATAAGGACGCCAACTGCACAGCGCGCGAGTGCCGCACCCTCTCCAATAGCGTCGCACCGGAGGAGCCCAAGCGTCCAAGGCTGGACGACCGCGAAAGGCCGGGTACTTCCAGAAGCTCCCGCTGTCGCGGACACTGGAACCGCTCGCCCAGGCGAGATGAGGACAATTAGAAAGGCAACAGATCACCCGGTACCTTCCAGGAGGAAGAACGGGTGGTCAACATCATCTTTGGAGGCTCCAGCATGCCATCCTGCAAGCGCAGCATCAAGCTGCACAATCGCGATGTCATCTCGGTGTTCAGGCACCCGGTTGAGCCCCTTCACTGGTCGGAGATCCCGATCACGTTCGACCGGCGCGACCACTGGGTGCACCTACCCAGGCCGAGTGCTTACCCCCTCGTGGGGAACCCAGTGATCCGCCAGATCCGTCTGGCCAGGGTGCTCATCAACGGAGGCAACGCGCTCAACATCATCTTCGCCAAGACCCTGGAGGACATGGGCTTTGACATGACCAAGCTGGTTCCTTCAGACCAGGCCTTCTACGGCATCATCCCGGGTGTCGATTCGACTCCGGTCGGCAAGGTCACCCTCCTGGTCACTTTCGGCACCCGGGACAACTACCGCACGGAGTCCATCATCTTCGAGGTGGCGCCGTTCGAGACCTCCTACCACGCCATACTTGGGAGACCAGCTCTTGCCAAGTTCATGGCGATCCCGATCCACACGTATCTTCTCCTGAAGATGCCAGCTCCGAACGGAGTCCTCTCCATCCGCGGCAACATCCAAACGTCCCACTCCTGTGAGACGGAGAACATCAACACTGCGGAAGCCATGGAGAGAAGCAACAACCAAGCCTATGTCGCCCAGGCAGCAAAGGCCCTCATGATGGATCAGCTCCAGAAACCCTCCAACGACTTAGGATCCCAGCTGCACCCTGATAGCCAGACGAAGACGATCGTCCTCAGCGACAACCACCCCGACAAGACCGCCTTGATCGGGGCCGACCTCGACTCCACATAGGAACTCGCGCTCACATCCTTCCTCCGCGCCAACTGGGACATCTTCGCATGGAAGCCCTCCGACATGCCAGGCATACCGAGGGAGGAGGCTGAGCACTCCTTAGATCTCAATGAGAAGGCACGGCCTGTCAAGCAACGGCTGCGTCGCTTCGCTCAAGATCGGAAGGAGGCTATCAGGGTAGAGGTAACCCGGCTCCTAGCCGCTGGTTTCATCCGAGAAGTCACACACCCAGAATGGCTTGCAAATCCAGTCCTTGTAAAAAAGAAAAACAGCGAATGGAGAATGTGTGTTGACTATACAGATCTCAACAAGCACCGCCCTAAAGATCCCTTCCCTCTCCCGTGCATCGACCAGGTTGTTGACTAAACAGCCAAGTGCGCACTCCTCTCTTTTCTTGAATGCTACTCAGGTTACCATCAGATCGCCCTGAAGAAGTCGGATCAAGAGAAGACATCCTTCATAACGCCCTTTGGGGCGTACTGCTACGACACCATGACGTTCGGCCTCAAGAACGCAGGTGCTACTTACCAGAAGGCCGGCAGATCGGGCACAACGCCGAGGCCTATGTAGATGACGTCGTCATCAAGACCAGGTCCAATGATCAGTTCATTGCCGACCTCCAAGAAACATTTGAAAATCTCAGGAGATTCAAATGGAAGCTGAACCCCACCAAGTGTGTCTTCGGCGTCCCGGCCGGCAAGCTACTAGGCTTCATCATAAGCAGTCGGGGCATCGAAGCCAACCCAACAAAGATCAACGCAATCAGGTTCATGAAGCCACCCAGGTGCAAATGAAGCTTACAGGGTGCATGGCGGCCCTGAGCCAGTTCATCAGCCGACTCGGCGACAAGGGCCTGCCCTTCTTCAAACTTCTCAGGAAGTCGGACAAGTTCGAGTGGAACGAGGAAGCTGCCGCAGCCTTTCAGCAGCTCAAAGACTTCCTCACAACTCCGCCCGTCCTCACAGCTCTAGAAGATGGGGAGACGCTACTCCTCTACATTGCGGCAACTACGCACGTGGTCAGCACCGCCCTAGTCGTCGAACGAGACGAGCCAGGCCATGTCTACAAGGTACAACGACCCGTCTACTTCATCAGTGAAGTACTCGGCGAATCCAAGCTGCGCTACCCCCAGGTGTAGAAACTCCTCTACACGATTCTCATCACGTCAAGGAAGCTATGCCACTACTTCCAGGCACACAAAGTCAAGGTGGTCTCCTCCTTCCCACTCGGCGACATACTCCACAACAGAGACGCCAATGGCCGGGTCGTCAAGTGGTCGGTGGAACTAGGGGCTCTGTCCATCGAGTTCCTCCCTCGCTCCACCATCAAGTCACAAGCCTTGGCCGACTTTATCACCGAGTGGACAGAGATCTAGGATCCTCCACCCGGCGAGCGACCCGAGCACTGGGTCATGTACTTCGACGGTGCCCTCAACCTCGACAGCGCCGGTGCAGGCATCCTCTTCATCTCCCCGAAAGGTGAGAAGCTAAAGTATGTCCTGTATCTACTCTTCATGGCTACAAACAACGTGGCCGAGTACGAGGCCCTCATCCACGGTCTCAGGATTGCGGCTTCCCTCGGAATCAAGAGGCTACTCGCCTATGGCGACTCCAAAGTCGTCATCCAGCAAGTCAACAAGGATTGGGACTGCACTCAAGAGAAGATGGATGCCTACTGCAAGGAGATACGCAGGCTCGAGGCCCACTTCTACGGCCTAGAATTCCGCCACGTCCTCCGGGACTACAACGTGGCAGCCGATGTACTCTCCAAGCTGGGCTCCAAGCGGGCACTCATCCCGGCCGGAGTCTTCGTGCTGGCTCTCAATTCCCCAACTGTCAAGAATGAGGAGGAGCCTCCGACCAAGCCTGACCTAGCACCAGCCCTAGGCCGGGTACCTCCAAGCCGAGTAGTTATCTCACGGCTGGGTACCTACTCGGCCAGGACCACTCTGCACGACTACCCGGCGGACAGGCACTCGGCTGGACGTCGGAAGGTTCCTCCGAGGATCAGGATCAAGGCACGGATATGAATTCCGGATATCTAGGGATCTCAACCGACATGATTCCATGTAACAAGCGGAGTAGATATCTTCCCTTACTTGTAACCCACGGCACCTGGCCTATAAAGGCGCCGTGAGGGGACCCATAGAATGCATCTCATTCATCATCATCAAGCTCATACAATACACACAACACAGGACGTAGGGTATTACGCTCTCGAGCGGCCCGAACCTGTCTAAACCCTAGTGTCATCTCGCAGCCATCTAGTTCTTGGCTTCGGAATCCCCCCTTCACCTACAAATCTACCGCCGGGCATACCTCTGGTGGACTTGCCGGATAAGCAATCCAACAGCCTCCTTCTCCCAAGTGGCCTCCCTTTCAGTGTGGTTGCTCCACAGAACCTTGCAATAGGGTATGGTGGTCCTCCTCGTCTCCTTTTCTGCTCTATCATGTATTTTTCTCCGGGTATTCCATATACTCGAGAGTATCTTGCAAATCCACTGCTTCTGCGGGTATAGCTTCCTCTGGCACTCGCAAGCATTTGCGTAGCTGAAACACATGGAATACTGGGTGTACTCCGGTAAGTTCTTCTGGCAGCTGCAGCTTGTATGCTAGTTCTCCGATCCTCTAGATCACTGGATATGGACCAATGTATCTCGGTGCAAGCTTCCCTTTCACGTGGAACCTCCGAGTTCCACGAAACAGTGATACCGTTAGGTACACGTGATCTTCGACTTCAAAAGCAAGTTCTCTCTGCCTTTTGTCTGTGTAGCTCTTCTGTCTGCTCTAGGCTATCTTCAAGTTCTCTCGAACCTCGGTCACATTCTCGGCTGCTTCTTCGATTGATTCTGGGCCGAAGAAAGGTCGTTCTCTGACTTCTGACCACACTAGTGGCGTTCTACACTTTCTGCCATATAACTCCTCGAAAGGTGACATCTTGAGACTAGCCTGGAAGCTGTAGTTGTTGGTGAACTCTGCATACGATAGGCTCTTTTCCTAGTCTGTGTTGTAGGTCAAAACACACGCTCTCAACAAATCTTCAAGTATTTGGTTGACTCTTTCCGTCTAGCCATCTGTCTGAGGGTGGTCAGCAGAGCTGTACTCTAGTGTGGTTCCAATGGACTCATGCAAGCTCTTCCAGAATCGGACGGTGAATTCCAGCCCTCTATCTGATACTATGCCCTTGGGTGCCCCATGCAGTCGCAGAATGTTGTCGACGTACAAATCTGCCAACTTGGCAACCCTGTATCGATCACTGATGGGTATAAAGTGAGCCACTTTGGTCAATCGATCAACTATCACCCATATCGCATCATGTCCGTTCTGGGTACGTGGTAACCCCACGATGAAATCCATGCTGATGTTGTCCCACTTCCATACTGGAATATCCAAAGGTTTAAGCAGTCCTGTCGGACATTGGTGCTCGTCCTTAATCCTCCTGTACGTGTCACACTTAGCCACATACTTGGCTATGTCTGTCCTCGTATCGTTCCACCAAAATCGATCCTTGAGGTCTTGGTACATCTTCGTACTCCCCGGGTGTATGGATTACTTGGAGTTGTGCCCTTCTCTCAGAATCTCTCCTCGAATTTGCCCATCCTTCGGTATGCATATGCGATCCTTCAACCATAAGGTCCCCTGCTCGTCAACTCTGTAGTCGACTGCTTTTCCTTCCTTCATCAGTTCCTGGATCTCATGAATCTCCGGACACTGCTTCTGGGCTTCGCGAATCCTATCCTCTAGAGCATACTTGATGATCATCTCGCTCAGCTACCCTTGCTCTATTATCTCAAGCTTCAGCCTATCTAGCTCATCACACAACTCAGGTTGTTCATCACAAACCATCATGTTGTTGCAGTAGCTCCTTCTGCTGAGCACATCTGCCACTACGTTGGCTTTGCCGGGGTGATACTGGATGTTGAGATCGTAGTCTTTAATCAGCTCCAGCCCAGCCATCTTCTCTGCCTCATGTTCAGTTTTGACTGGGTGAAGAAGTATTTCAACCTCTTGTGATCGGTATAGATGTCACATTTGTTGCCGATTAGGTAGTGCCTCCAAATCTTCAGCGCATGTACAACTGCGGCGAGCTCAAGGTCGTGGGTCGGGTAGTTCTCTTCATGCTTCCTTAGCTGGCATGAAGCATAGGCAACAACCTTGCCTTCTTGCATCAGTACACATCCTAGATCTTGGCGAGAAGCATCACAATACACCACAAAGTCCTTCTGGATATCCGGGAGTGTAAGGATCGGGGTAGTAGTGAGATTAGACTTGAGTTCTTGGAAACTGGCTACACATTTCTCTGACCAGACGAAAGGTACTCCATTCTTGAGCAGTTCGGTCATCGGCTTGGCTATCTTTGAGAAGTTTTTGATGAACCGGCGGTAGTATCCGGCCAATCCGAGAAAACTTCTGATATCAGTGATGTTCCTCGGTTGCTGCCATTCTGTCATGGCTTCTATCTTGGCGGGATCCACTGCAACACCTTCTGCTGTCAGAACATGTCCGAAAAATGCAACCTTTTCTAACCAAAACTCACATTTGCTAAACTTGGCATATAGCTGGTTCTGCCTTAGCTTCTCGAGTACAATCCGCAAGTGCTCAGCATGTTCTTCTGCGGTCTCGGAATACATCAGAATATCGTCAATGAAGACTACGACAAACTTGTCCAATTCCTCCATGAACACCTTGTTTATCATATTCATGAAGTAAGCCGGGGCGTTGGTCAGCCCAAAGGACACAACAGTGAACTCATATTGGCCATATCTAGTCACGAAGGCTGTCTTCGCGATGTCATCGGGGCAAATCTTCATCTGGTGGTAACCGGACCTCAAGTCAATCTTGCCGAAGTACTTGGCCCTCTTGAGCTGATCCAACAGATCATCAATTCTTGGCAACGGGTACTTGTTATTGATGGTTACCGTGTTCAAGGAGCGGTAGTCGATGCACATCCTCATTGACCCATCCTTTTTCTTCACAAACAAGACTGGAGATCCCCACAGTGAAGCGCTAGGTCGGATATAATCCTTATCTAGCAAATCCTTCAGCTGCTTCTTTAGTTTTACTAGTTCTTCCACCGACATCCGATAGGGCCGTTTAGCGATTGGAGTTGTACTTGGTACTAGGTCGATCGCAAACTCGATGTCCCTGTCAGGCGGTAGTCCTGGCAACTCTTCTGGAAACACATCCGGGTACTCACACACTACTGGTACATCATGGAGTGTTTTCTCTTCTGCACTATCTAGGTTGTACATCCCAGGTACCTCTCGGGACTTTAGGGGTTCTACCTCTATTTTTCTTCCACTAGGGTATTCTAAGGTTACAAGACGAGCTGAGCATGAGATGACTCCCTTATGTTTGGTTAACCAATCCATCCCTAAGATTACATCTATCCCTTCTGACTTTAGCACAGTCAGGTCACCCATGAAAGGCATTCCTTGTATCATGATCCTCACCCCTTTGCACTCAAGGGTACATCTAAGATCTCCTAGAGGGGAACTGGTTACTATGGGTCGGCTTCTAATGGTCATGGGGAGGGAGTTTTCTGAAGCAAACTTGGTTGAAACATAGGAGCTAGTTGCTCCAGAGTCAAACAACACCAAAGATGTTGCACCATTAATTAGGTACATACCTGTCACCACCTCTGGCGCTTCGCGGGCTTCCTCCTCGGTCATGTGGTTCAGGCGACCACGGTCGACGGTGCGAGGCGTCTACACGGGCCGGCCAGCGGATGCTGGGCCGCGTGCAGGCATCTGGGTCCTCTTGTCGGGCAGTCATAGGACTTGTGGCCAGGCTTGTGGCATGTGAAGCAAACAACCGGAGCGGTACTGGTGTTAGCTCGCTGCCCCTGCTGGAAGCGGTTGTAGTCTCCTCCACCCTGAGGTGGTCGCCTATTGTAGGTGTTCTGGTTGCCTCCTCCTCGAAGCTCCTATTCGGTGGGACGGAGCTGGTGCGGTAGCCGCTCCTGGATGGGGGTGGTGGTGCACTCCTGGTCTTCTAGAAAGAGCGGTCGCGGATCGACTGATCAGCCCGTCTCTTCTTATTGCGCTGGCGATCCTCCCAGCCGAGTCTCTCCTTCTCAGTGGCAATGCAATGGTTCACCAGGTGGCGGAGCATGGGGAACTCGCATCTGGCCACCAGCTGGCGAATACCGTGGTGCAGGCCACGCTGGAACCAGAACTATTTCTTCTCATCGATTTTCGTGTCGTCGGGGGTGTATCGCATCATCTTCATGAAGCGGCGCTCGTACTCCTCCACCGTCATGGTGCCCTGCTTCATGGTGCGAAACTCCTGGGCCTTCTGAATCATCACTTGCTTCGGCACATGCTGGTCGCGGAATGCCTTAGCGAACTCCTCCCAAGAGATGTGAGCGGGGTCTGCGTGGGAGTCGCAGTAGTTGTCCCACCAGGACTTGGCAGGTCCCTCCAGCTGGTGCACAGTGATGGCGATGCACTCCTCGTCATTGCAGTCGGTGAAGTCGAGCTTCGTCTCGATGACCCTGAGCCAGTCATCGGTGTCCATCGGGTCCTCCGAGTAGCTGAACGTCGGCGCCTTCAGACGGATGAACCTCTCGATCTTTCGGTGCAGGCTCTCCTCCTAGGGGGGCGGGGTGTGGTCCCCTGTGCTGAACCCCCTGCTCAGCGATTTGGGTCAGGCGTTGCATTCACTGAGTCTGGGCGGCCATAACCTCAGCGAGGTTAGGCAGTGGTGGTGGCGGTGGCGGCGCTTGCTACTGCTGAGGCACAGGATCCACCTCAATCTCTTCGTCGACTTCCTCGTCCTCATCTTCTCCTTCTTCCGCCTGCCCCGCGGGATGTTGAGGGGCTTGGGCAGCCGGGTCTGCGCCCCCTGCCACACCCCGCAGGCGGCACAAGCGCGGGAGCACGTCCGTGTCTGCGTCCGCGGCCAGCTGGGCGGCCACGTCCACGGCCACGTGCGACCGCAGTGGCTTCCTCACGAGTAGCTTCCTCGAACCGGGCCATGATTCGGTTGGACCGGCGGATGGACATCTTCTGAGAAGGATAGACGAAGGTTTTTGGGCTTAACGTACGTCACTCATAAAGAAGGGTTATATAAACCATAGTAATTATACAATCAATGTGAAGAACGAGACAAAAACATAAAGCATCATCATAAATCCAATCACTCAATCAAACATGCATGTGGTACAAGAGACACCAATGCTTATCCGAGGCTACGCCCTAACCCTTGGATAGCACACCCCCCTCACGCTCTAATGATACATCGTGGAAAAACTCAAAAGGGGTGACTCTTAACGATTACATGACTCATCATGACAACTTTGCCGGCATTTGGTCCTCGGCTCAACACTACTCATGACTCTCACGCCGGAATGGGACATCGGCGGCTGCTACTCTACAACTACCTTATTCTAGCACTACTACTCACACACCCTACTCTGGACGTGGGCGCTTGGTCACCATATTGTGCAGTATGAGCCTATCAGACAAAATATCAAGTTAGTCACCCGATTGTCAAATACGAAGGAATCAGGTGAAGAAATAAGCCATCTAATTATCAAACTAACATAGTATCAATTACCGTTTGTAACATCAATGCACTGTACCGTGAACTGCAGGGGCCTAGGAGTCTCGCCGGCGATTAATTCGTGGAAGCATGTTCCTATAACGAAAATCAAGGTAACAAATTGTTATGCGATAATCGATATGAGGCATAAATCACTAAGAGAAAATTCACTTCTTACCTTGGGTTTCCAGAGCAAGAAAGGACCTTGTGAAACAAGCTTCCAAAAGCACACTTGGACCAGATCCAACTGATGACAGTATGAGACAGTGAAGAGACATTAAGCATTCAAAAGTAGAAAAAAAAAGATGAAGTATCATTATGAAACTATACTTCAAGATTTTGCAACCTTATCAGGTACAAAAGGAGGTGCATAGATGATATGATAATCTTGCCAACAGCATGCAAAATCTGCATACAAAGACAGAGTTACTACTAGTATCTAGCATATTTCGCATACTCATATCCAAATTCACTACACACTCACCAGTGGATCCTGAGCAGCATAGGACCAATGCAAACTGAACAGCAAAGCACTCATGTAGAATGAATAATTTGCATGACTTTCCTCCAGATGGTACTTTCTTGTTTCAAGATGGAATAGTGCCAGTAAGAATAGGAAGGACTGCCAGGCACCAAGTCCAGCAAAGAAAAGTGCCCAGGGGGCAGTGGTGTGAAATGTACCAGCAGTAAGGCCAAGCAGGGAGCAATTGAAAGAGAAAGTGAGGAATCGGACACAAATGTTGACCAATTCCTTGTTCCCCTCGCCCTTGTTCATGTGGTCCAAAACCTTCTGAGCCCCTCCCCAGTGCATTGTTCCCAAGCCTAACATGCAAATGGCAAAATAGCCTCGAAGCTTCGCTCTCCTCATATCCCTGATCTGCCTGGCGGTCTTCCCAACTTCTTCACGCTCGTAGTCTATTGTGGTGAGTGCGTCGAAGGAGCTCTGAGCCTTAGCACGAAACCAAACCTGAAAAACATGGCATCATATTCAGATACTTGCAAGCATCAGACAGCAAACAGTTATGAGTGCAATCAAATGAAAATTAGATGTGCCAATATATCCCAGCGCAGGACAAAAGGTTCTGAAACCTGCATTGTTTCCATCGATCCGTGGATACAAAAGAAATCAGAGCATATAATAAATTCAAAGAGGACTAACCCATATACAAAGCGCACAGCAAACTGAGATGCAGTATACTTCAATGGAAGATTTAAATTCAGAAATGAAAGTGACAGTTATCTTCAGTTTCCGCTTGAATTAATGATTGGGCAGCCAAATCCAAAAGTAGCACCGCACCACACGATTAACTGTCAGTCTGTCACCACGCCACCATGCCACACCACCACGCGCTAGCTTCTCCCCAGCCACCAGCAGCCGCAAGCAAGTCTCACAACGCCGCGACTGGAGCGCTGAACACGAAGCCTGAACTCGAACGGCGCCCGGCGATCACGGAGCCGCCGAACACCCGTGCCGACCCGGCGCGTTCCCCGTACGCGCAGGCGTGCGACAGAGAGCACGGAGCGTGACTACACGAGTGCGATCGCCATCCCAATTGGGGCGACTCGTGGACGCCTACGAGTGCAGCATCCTCCTCCACGACTCGTCCCAACTCGGCCGGACGCTCGCCGCCGACGAGCGCAACCCACCCCACCCAGAGAAATTTCAACCCGCGCGCCCCGCCTCCGCTAATTCGGCGGCTCAACTCCCGCCACCGGCGTCCCAAGCCAACCAAAACTACCCCACGGGCCCGCTTCACCGGAGATGAGCCATTCCGCGAGCCGCCACCAGCACCGTGGCCGTGCCGCTCCGCGACTTCCCAACCCAAGCGCTCGGAATCGACCGAAAAAGAGAGCAGGGGCGAAGAGCAAGTACGTACCTTCCACCCAGAGGCGGCGGGGTCGGCACCGGGGGAGGCGCCGGCGCCGGCGCCAGCCATCGCAGCGGTCAGCGGCGGGGTGGACGGGTGAGGAGGAGGTGGATTGGTGGAACAGCACCGGGCCGAGGCGAACTGCGGAGAAGGAGACCGGCTGGGCTTTGGCAAGCAGAAGGAATTCGAAACTATATTTCGAAATTTCGAGTGGGGCCGGCGCCGCCAGGAGGGAAGGTGGTCCCACCTGTCAGCGTTGTCTTCCTCTCCGGTGCTGCGAGGGGGCGGCGGCTTGCGTTGCGTTGCCGCCCCGCGCCTCTTCTGGGCATTTCCTCGAGTACGTGTACTGCAGGGACGTGGTGCCGGAAGCCCGGAGCACGCGTCCCTGCCTCGACCGGCGGCACGCCGCCCAGGCAGGGCTGCGGCACAGCCCGCCACGCCGGCGCGGTGGCCGCCACGGCATGGCCGGGCTATGCACCGCGCGCCCAACCCGATTGGGCGCTTGGAGCCCACACCGCACCCGAAGTCCGCGATCTTGGCACGGCCGTCGGGCGGCGCCGAGCACGACGTTCAGCGCCTCAACGTCCCCGTGCTCGACGCCAGCCTGCTCGCCCGCGCACGCTCCGATTGCGCCCTCGTCGTCCGCGGCGGCGACGAGCGACGCCACCACCCCTTGATGCGCTGCGGCCAAGCGCGCCCCCACTGTCACAGGCTGAGGTCCTCCGGCGCCGCGACCTGGAGCTGGAAGGTCTTTCTCTCGCCGGTGCCGTGGGGGGCGAGCCACGGCCACAAGGGCTCCAGCACCGACGCTGACGCGGACGCCGGGCGCGGTTGTGCTCGCTGCTCCGCCGGGGAGCACCAGCAGGTCCGCAGCGAGGTCAGGATGGGCCGGCCCAATCAGGAGCCCGAACTTGGAAGCAGTTTTTTTATTTATTTTTTCCAAAAAAATGCAGAATTCATCTTTTTTGAGATTGAGATTGAGATTACCCAGCTTAAAATGTCGATGTGTTTGCACGATTTATATACGCTAACTACATTTTTTACTTTTACTAATTATTGGTCACAATATGAAATTTCACACTTTTAAAACAAAGTGTGCCTGGAAGCTTTAGATAGGGCATTGAGTCAAAGCAAATGCAAACATGAACAAGAACAACGTTGGAGAAAATAAAGTGGGCCTCGACGCCACGGTGGACACGGGTGGCCACGCTGGGCGACACCTCGGCCAAAACCGCCCTCCAAAACCAGCCAGGTTGTTAATCAGACTATTTTGCAAAGTTTAAAGTGTGAAACAACCGGTTTTGTAGTTGAGGTCCCAAAGTATTCCAGCGCAAATACTTCAGGGGGTGATTTAGACTTTTTCCAAACCAATTAGTTGATTCATAATGAAACCAATTATCATAGCATGTAACTTTTCTATTTACAATTAATTAATTTTAAGATATTATTAGTTAAGGATGAAAATATTTGACTTTGACTAAGTCGACAGGTTGTTATATACTGGGAAGGAGGTAGTATAAGTTTTAGGGTTAAAAAATCTACAGTGCAAAAACATTGTATAGAAAAATCATAGCGCTCGTCTAGATACACGAAGAGGACCTTGTGTAGGTTTTGATATGCAATATTGAGCACAATTAAGTTCTTGGGAAACCCAATTTAACCCTCTTAGTTTGTCACCGTTCCCGACATATATAATTTAAAAGCAGAGGTTGCTCTGTTCTACTACTCTGTTTTTCTCCAAACAGAGCAGTAAGATCCTGCCGGCTACTTTGTTTCCTGAAAGCAAGCAGAGTAATTTTTTTTTTCTTTTGGCGCGCAAACGTCAGGTTGGGTTTGTCCGCCTGTGTGGCGCCAATTTCTATACAGGCAAACTAATAGGCAGCCACTGGTCGCGCGGCGCGTTTTTTTTTATTTTTGCATTTTTCAAAAAAAAAATTACAGAAATATATTTTTGGTTTTAGATTTTACAGTTCTATACCCCTACCGCCCAGCAGGTGGGCGGTAGGGACCTATATGTAAATAAAAAAAATTGCGCTGAGGTCCGCGGAGGGAGCCTGCCGCCCCCCTGCCGGGCGGCAGGCCCCCTGCCGCCCCACCAGTTGGCGGCAGGGGGCCTGCCGCCCGGCAGGGGGGGCGGCAGGCTCCCACCACTAATATAAAACTCCGCCTCTTCCCCCTGCGCCCTCATATTCTGCCCACGAGATCCAGAGATGGGAGAGGGAGGGTGAGTGAGGTAATTCCACCAGCGAAGCCCTGCCGGATTTTGGATCCGAACCGCAGGTAACCAATATTTCTCAACTTTGACATTCCAGATATTTTTATATTTAATTTTATGATTAGTATTTTTTATTATTGTAAGCACTTAGGGTTCGGATTAGTGGTTATAATTGAAGGCATAGTATATTTGTAGATATTAGATTAATTAAAATTAAGTCTTTGCATGGCCAGATATGTCGAGCAAAGTGGCATTTCAAGTTCATTACGGTGACTTCTATAGAATTACTCATGATTCCTATGGAGTAAATCTATCAGCATTGGAAAGAAGACAGTGCAGTCTAGACAAACCCCTAGAGAGGAGTTTTGAGTCCATACGGAAATGTCTTCACAAGATGTTCAACGTGAATTCAAAGACTCATTTGCTTACGGTTCATACCTTGACTTCCTGGGAAGCTAATGGGGATTTCTAGGAGTTGACGCATATAAGTAGTACGGAAGAATGGCAACATTACATGCACACAGCTCTTGAAAGTGGGTGGCCTCTCGCAATGGTAATTCAGATTCACCAGAAGACCGGTGATTTAGGTGAAGGGTCAACACACACAACATCTGACTGCAATGAAGAGATGGAAGAGGATAAAGAAGAAGAGAACGTGCAAGCTCCAAAACCAGAACCAGAACCACAAGGTTTAGCAGATGAAGGCGAGCGGATACCTGGAATTGTGGAGGACATGGAGAAAGAAGACCAGGATGCACAAATAATAGAGCAATGTGGGGACTCATCGGACGATGAGGACGATGAGTGTTTCCCAGTGCTAGGTGAATGACGTAAAGAGGGTTTTGGTAATCCAGTGGTACAAGATATTAGATGTCCGGAGTTTCAAGGGGCAAAGTATCGTACCATTGAGGATGTGAAGGATGCTGTGAAGCTCTGGGCTGTATCTCTGAGGAAGGAATTCAGAGTACTGAAGTCTAGCAGCAAAGAATACGAGGTGAGGTGTGCAGATAGAGACTGTACATGGCGAGTGCATGCATACAAGGCAAAGTTCAAGACACACTGGGAATGTTCAATTATTACACCACATACTTGTAGATTGACAGGTGTTGTGGGACATCATCGTAATATCACATCAACTTTCGTGGCTAAGAAGATGTATGGGGTGATTCTTGACAAAATGGATTATGAGCCTGCATTGATAATTAGGGACATTGAACAGAATTTCCAGTATGTGATCAGCTATGCAAAGGCTTGGCGGGCTAAACAAAAAGTATTTGAGATGAGGTTTGGCACTTATGAAGCATCATATGACAACCTACCTCGTATGCTTAAAGCAATTGTGCAAAGAAATCCTGGAAGTGCTTTTGATACATACAGTGTACCGAGCTTGTCAGGGGGGCCAAGCATTCTGCTGCGAGCTTTCTTCTGCATTGGAGCATGTGTGAGGGCATTCATTAACTGTCTTCCTGTTCTGTGTATTGACGGCACTTTCCTGACAGGGAAATATAAGGGAACAATATTGACGGCAATCGGAATTGATTGCAACAAGCAGATAGTTCCCATCGCCTTTGCCTTTGTTGAGAATGAGAACACCGAAAGTTGGTATTGGTTTCTTGAACGTCTGAAGATTCACGTTGTTGCTGGAAGGCCTAATGTTTGCCTTATCAGTGATAGGCATGCAGGTCTACTTGCAGCTATAAGGCAGCTCCAAGAAGGTAGTCAATTTTCACCTCCTATATGGCCAGATGTTGTCAATAGGTGGTGTGTGAGGCATATGGCTGCTAACTTTTATGAGCGGTTCAAGAATAAGGATCTGATGAATTTGTTCAAGCGATTGTGCACTCAGAATCAGCAGAGGAAGTTTGATGCTTTGTGGGGTATAATTGATGACATGAGTGCTGAATTGCTTAAGAGCCAGGCCTCATCATCCAGCAGGAGACGTTCTACAGATTCATTAGTTGGACATGCTAAGCCATTTTCACAGTGGATTGATGGTGCGCCTAAAGAGAAGTGGTCACTTCTGTATGACACAGATGGGAGACGTTATGGGATCGAGACGACCAACCATGCTGAATGTTACAATATGGTAATGCGTCGTGTTCGTAGATTTCCTCTTGTTGGCATTGTTGAGTTCATCATGTATGGATGCATAAGGTATTTTTGGGAGCGATACGCATCAGCTGCTCCCTTACTTAATGATCCAGGAGTGCATTTTTGCAGAAGGGTCAATGAGTACATGGAGAAAAAAATTGAAAAGGCTAGATTTCACTCAGTCATATCGATGGGCACAAAGGAGCAAAGATTTGAGGTATCATGCAGGGACAGGACCGGACAGGGTGTCCGCAGACAAAGGGTAATTCAAGAAGTTTTGATAACCATTGACGGGAGGGTGTTCTGCCGATGTCAGAAGCCAAAGGTGCGTCACTTACCATGCTCCCATGTCATCGCGGCTTGTTCTGTATCTGGGTTAGATGCTGCGTCATATGTTTCTCAATATTTCACAAAAGAAGCCGCAGCACAGACTTGGTGTCATGAGATATACGGCATCGGTATTCTAGGCCCATTCACTCAAAAAAATCCCCATCCAATTCTCATCCCTGATGCAGCTACGAAGCGGGGCATAGGCCGACGGCAGACACGTCATATCCGGAACGGAATGGACGAGGCCGAGGCTGGAAAGAAGAAAAAACATTGCAGCTTGTGTGGAGCGGACGGTCACACTTACAAGAAGTGCCCACAGCTTTCAGTACCCAATGTTGCTGCCGAGGCTGGACCTTCCGGGAATCCGACGGATGGATCGGCTCCACCTACAAGAATTCGCCGCATCTAGTTGTGCATTTATTTGTGTGTACGAAATTAAGTATATTATGTATGTACTATGCATAAATGTCTTGTTTAACTAGTTGGCAGTGCGTATTTCTATAGAATTTGGTTGTAATGAACGTAACCTTTAATGTAATATCTTATGTGGTATCTTGTTTAACGTTATATTTATATTTCATTCATTGTATCAAATTGGTTAGCCCCAAATGCTTGGACACATGGTTTGTCGCCACCTATAGCACAAGCCACCACATAATGTGACACATAGAAGATAGCTAAATGAGTACACATCCATGATACTGAAGAATCCAAATTATTTCAGTACAATTTGCTTCACAATCTAGACCGATGAACAATATATGTTACACATTATTTCATGAAATCATCTAGGTAGTCACGCACAGGGGGAGGAACATCATCTCTTGGAGGCCATGGTTTGGGGGGCATGAAGTCATCTAAGTCGTGATCCCAGTTAACAGAACTTGGTGCTGGAGGTGGTGCAGTTTGACTTGACGAACCTCTTGACTTTCCCTTTCTCTCTTTTATGGTTCCACTTTCATGTACAGGGGGAGGAACATCAGGTGTTCGAGGCCATGATTTGGGGGGCATGAAGTCATCCATATCGTCATCCTAGTTAACACAACTAGGTGCTCGAGGTGGTGCAGCACGACTTGACGAACCTCCGGTCACGTGTTCTTGCGGAGGCCGAGAACTATGACCCGAAGATTTTTTCCACCTCCTTCGTCTAGTTTGCGGCATAACTCCACCGAAGATACATACCAATTTTTTGAAATTTGGTATCGATTTGTTAATCAACTCCGTGTCCTCGGGGTAATCCTAGCATATAATTACACAATAATTTTACTATTTCGTAAATATGGATTACAAATAACGGACGTGATTAGAACTGAATAAGAGTTATCTTAATGTGCATCTCATACACCTCTGGCCGCATCCATATCTTATAAGTAGTTTGTAAGAATCCAATAACATGTTGATGATTCGCTAGTTCACATACCCTCATGTATATCTTCCTACATTCTAGCAGGTATTCCTTTAAATCTTGCATTGTAATACCTCGAAACAATGTTAAATATTTAAACTCAACTAATTTGGACAACACCATCTCTATCGTACCATCCGCTAATGGATTCAACTTCTTACTGATTACAAGACGTGTCATGATCTCAAGAAATATACTGGATTTTTCTTCGGTTCATGAAAATCCAACAGAATTGGAGGAAGACATTGCCTTATGCTGCAATAACAGTAAGGTACTGTCATTCTAAGTTTACTATTCTATATTTCACTATCCAAAAACTAAATCTATTCTAATTCATGATTATTTTAGAAACAAGTCTATAATAGTTGAGAAATATTGGTTACCTGCGGTTCGGATCCAAAATCCGGCAGGGCTTCCGGTGGAATTACCTCACGCACCCTCCCTCTCCCCTCTCTGGATCTCGTGGGCAGAAAATGAGGGCGCAAGAAGAAGAGGCGGAGTTTTATATTAGTGGTGGGAGCCTGCCGCCCCCCTGCCAGGCGGCAGGCCCCCTGCCGCCCCACCAGTTGGCGGCAGGCTCCCTGCCGCCCGGCAGGGGGGCGGCAGGCTCCCTCCGCGGACCTCTGGGCAAATTTTTTTTTTATTTACATATAGGTCCCTACCGCCCACTTGCCGGGCGGTAGGCCCCTTGTCGCCCTCCTGCCGGGCGGTAGGGGTATAGAACTGTAAAACCTAAAACCAAAAATATATTTCTGTAAATTTTTTTTTTGAAAAATGCAAAAATAAAAAAAGCGCTCGAGCGACCCAGTAAGTTTTTGAGCTGCCACCCTAAAAATGATGGGTTACGGCCCACTTGCATCAAGCCAACCAAAAAGACGCCCACGAGGTTGATGTTTTTGAGCCGCTTTGTAGTCACTGAAAAGAGATCATGATCTTCTAAAAAAAAAAAAGAGGAGATCACGATGGATTGGTACGATTACGATCATGTCAGCAGCATTACTAGCATTTTGAATTATAATGTCATCATTACCGTAAAAGGAAATGATAAATTGGAACATTCTATTGTGCCAAAAAACACCATGAAGATACATGAAAATTTAAGCTGCCAATAGGATGAACATTCTGTCCGTAGCAATATACGAGCATATTTGTCTAGTATTATATAAAGGAGGTAAAGAATTTTAATACCATATTCAATTATCTTTCAATATCAAACAAGAAATTTTTCCATTTCAAATCACTACACAAATCTATTTTAATTTGTTGAACGTCTCACACACAAGCTACCAAAACTAAATGCATAAAATACATCACGTTAGAAGTATATATAACTAAAAAATACAATCCCATGCCCCTACGTCACACTTTCAGCGTCATCCAAGGCTTGAGCCGCAATGCCAAAGTAAGGAGTGACCCCCAAGGCGATAACAAATTCAACCATGACGATGATCTCCCAGCCTTCTTCGTGGCAGTGACTCCTCGCGTATTGTACCATGGCATAGATCATGTACACCCACACTGCGACCAGCAGTCCCTGCGGAACAGCAAGCAAAAAAAAAAAGATTTTCAGAGAGACGCCAAGCATTCATCAGGTTGGTCAGAGAGCTCTACGATCGACAGCAACAACATGGGATTGGAAGCTAATTAAGCTACACGAGAATGGGATGAGCGATTGTTCTTCGTACCCGGAGGAGGTTTATGACGGTGAAGAACCTCGCCGGTACCTCCGCGCAGTCCACCACCTCCTCATCGGTCGCGCCGGGCATCGCGGGCGGCGGTGGCGCCGCCTCGAGGTCCGGCAGCGGCTCCCACACCACGGCCTCCACCTCCCGCCGCGGCGGCGGCGCCCGCCCGAAGCTGGGGGCGCGGCAAGGTCAGCCCCAGGCGCAGTGAGGCGGCGGCAGTTGGAATGACGGAGGCCAAAAAAAGTGGCACTAGATATGGACGCCGCAAGGATCACTAAATGCATTTTCCGGGTATCTAGATCAACCCTATCCTCATCGATCTATGTTGAATTAATGGAATCTGATTCATCTCAACATATGGGATATTTAATTCTGTACCTGTTTACATAGAGGAAAATTAACCAGGGGAAGTTTTTCTTTATGGAAAAAGAATAAATCAAGAATGTACAGTAGAAATTATTATAATTCCTTTACACGGCTTTAGACGGCTCCTGTATGTACTTGAAATGAAATACCAAACCCGCAAAAAAATAACAGAAGTATGTCTAACTACTGAGAATACTGTTTTTAGTACTTCCAAATATTCACCTCGACATTATCATGCTACCTAAGTTTTCCTGATGAAATACTTGAGAAATTAGTTCAACAGGGTAAGGTATTTAACTTTTGCATAAAAGCATCTAACTTTGATCATGTTGTAATAAGCAAAAGACATAGCATCTATGATCTCTAAAGCATGCATCAAACAATTGCATAAGTAAAATGTTCATAAACCACAAGCTCAATCTTCCATGAACTCCTTCACGAACTCTACACTGGAGCGAACCTCAAAGAGCGTGCTCATGACCGAGAGCGCGGCTATTGCAATAGATTACTAACCCTGCAGGGGTGTACAACCTTTTCCACATGAGAACAAGACCAACGACCATATCCACGGCCAAGGATAAGTGTTGATTCATGCCTCAACCTTTCACACGAACACAACCGGCTATGAGCGAACGGTCGGGAAAGACAAGTGCATCGGAACCGCCGATCGCACTCTAGAGGCTCTTGATTTGAGGACTTTGGTGGTTCGGTAATTTCCTCTATATATGGTGGAGGTGGAGAGGATGCAACTGATAGAACTTGAAGTTGTTGCGTCTCGTTGGGCTGCTCTACTATCTCTGGTGGATCGTCATATATGCCGGTATATTCGGTGCTGTTTAGGACCTTCTTCAAGAGAGTCCTGACTTCGGCCACTGTTTTGTACATGACTGGCCCCTCGGAGGACACATTCAGGAAATGTGCACTCTCCGACTTGAGACCGTAGATGAAATGTTGCATCAGTATTCCCTCTGGGATTTGATGTGGTGGCCCGGATTCTATCAGATGCATGAATCTAGCCCACGCTACTCCAAGTGACTCATCGCCTTGCTCGAATGTCATCAGTTGATTTCGGTGAGCAACCACCTTGGAGATGGGGTAGAAGAACAAGCAGAACCCGTCCTTCAGTTGTATCCAATCTCCTCCAACTCCTCTTGCAGTCCGGTTGTACCAAATTCTTGCTCCTCCCGTCAGAGAGAACGGGAATAGCTTCCACCGTAGGGTGTGTTGAGTCATACCGGGTATAATCAGAAGAGAACAATTATCTTCGAAGACCTGCAAGTGAGCATAGGGGCATTCGTCCTCTCTACCAGAGAAGGACTGAGCGCGAACCATGGCTACGAGACTGGGATGGATCTCGTAACCATTAGATAGTATGGGATGGCAGGATGCTGGTGGCTCCAAATACTCGCTAGATGGAGCTACCGGATAACTAAGAGAAAACTCCATGGAATAAGATGGGAAAGTTGTACGGCTGACTAACTCTAAATCTAGTGTTGCTACCGTTCCCCAGCAACGGCGCCAGAAAGCTTGTTGGCACTCCTTAGCCTAAACGAATTACTCTGCAAGCGTACAGAGACCGATGTAGCCTTCACCAGGGAGTATACCTGGGATATCGAATCCAAGGAACGGCAAAACTTCGACCAAATCTAGAACTACTCAACCGAACACACCAAAAGAGAAAAGGTAAGAGGGAAGAGGGCCTAACTCCAGATAACTTACTACTCTACCTAGCGACAAGCTAACTACTGACTCGATCTACTTCGGCGGCCTCAGGGAAGGACTCAGACTGGGGTGAGAAGGGATTCCAACGACAGTCGGCACTACTGCTATGAAAATACCCGAATGTGGTGGACTACGAGGGACGGACAGAGCTGTCACCACCTTCCTCCTACCACAACGATACCATGGGGTGGAACACAACCTGAGATAGCTAACCAAGCTTGGGCACCACGCCCACACTATCGAGCTACTTGCTCCTACTGTGTACTTAGATAGAAAGCAACCTCAGATAAGTAGAACTTGCTACTTACACAGACTCAGAATCCCGCAGATCAAAGAAAGTAATTTAACAAGTAACTAAAGCAGAAAGTAAAGCTAGCGAGAAACTGAAGTTGAGACAAGGAACTTACTCAAAGATATATTTCTCCGAGGTGGGTACAAAATATGGAGTAAGACCGAGAGAACTCGAGTCCACTCTTTTAAGCTTGGTTTGCACCAAAGCTCTCACCTTACTCTCTCCCTATTCTAATACAAAGAGAGCACAAGAGTGAACACTCTTCTCAAATGGATGGTGTGTGTTACAAGTGAGAGATGGAGCTCTATTTATAGTGCTTCAGGGTCGATTCAGAGGCTGGCGTCGGTTGCAAGCAGGTAAGGCGGTTGAGCTTAACTTCCACGCCAAGGGGGAGCTCCAGAGGATGACAGGTGGGGCCGGCCGGCCTAGGAGTGGCTCTGATCCTGCACCGCCTTCTCGTGGACGCTTCTGATTCTCTCCTGAAATCGGTAAAGGTTGCGTGGCGCCAACGGTGACAGTTAGGGGCCGGCCGGCCTCACCTAGGCCGGCCGACCTGGCTCTAGCTTGCCTCGGCCGCCCGTTGCTTTGTCATGTTGATCACATGTTGCACATGTGTTCTCAAGTCGGTTCGGGTCTTGGTTTAGTGGTTTGTCACTGATTGTGGACCCAAATAGACTTGGTACATGCCTTTCGGTCTTAATGAATTGCTCTTGTGTCTAGCACTTGATCTTTGCTTGATATCGTGTTCCGAACTATCTCCGAGGAGTTGCACGGTGGATTTGTGCAAGGGTAGGCCGGCCGGCCTGGGATTTCTCCCATTTTGGCTCAAATTCGTATGTTATGTTCCTGAAATCAATTAATCACCAAAACTCGTGGAACTCATTAATTTTAGTGAAAATTTATATAGTATGGTCCTGAGAGTCTGAAACCCGAAGGAATGTTGGCGGTAGAAATAACTGAAAATGACCGTCAACAGCCCCCTCCACAATCGGCCATCCCTTCCATGTATAGCTCAGGTTCATGGTGTCCTGCATGTCCACCTCAATCCATGGTGCCCTCCTCCACTCCATATTGGATTCCTGGTCTACAACACCCAGACATGGCTGGTCCATCTGCTCATGGCTTTTGGTGGGCACCTTCTTCCTCTACAAATATAGAAGACTCCGATCTGAAGGTTTGGTAAATTTTCCATGTACTCTTTGTCTATTTAATCTTCTATTTTAGCCAGTTCATCAATTCATGGGCTTGTGTATGAACTGAAGATGCAGTTTCTATTTTAGCCTTTGGTACTTAGTTTCTAGCGAAGAGGATTAATCTGTATGCTCTGTATTTTTTTGTGTTATGGTGCAAATTAGCACTTGATTGGCATATACCAGTTCTCACACACTAGTTACATTCTGCAATAATATGCATTGAGAAAACTGAAATCTGCTTGTTTGTATATTGATTTTTTGACCATTGAACGCACACGTAAATTTTGTTTCAGGAGTGTGCTATGTATGGTGAATGCTGCTGGATTGCTGGTGCTATTTAGAGGTATGCATTCTCTAATCTGAACCGAACATGCTCTCTTCATTAAGTTTGCATTGACAAGCTACTTACCCTTGCCTTTGTTTTGTTTTTTTTTCAAATAGTGGTTGAAGATTGTTGGTGCAATGGATTGGCTGTTCTTCTGAATTGAAGTTATTGCAACTATGGTTCTATCCCTTTCGTGGTCTAGATAAAAAACAAATGGCATGTTTGGTGGAAGCTTATTTAGCACTACTTTTGATGTATGCATTTTTAAAAAGATTTCTGTAACATTTAAACACTGGTGTCATAGTGCTATTTGTCATCAGTTATTTGTATCTAGGTGCAATGTTTAAGCACTGGTATCATGGTTCTATAGAGATGTAGCCACAAAGGATCCTTTGCACCTGCAGACATTAATTGTTTTGATGTTTCAATCGGCCAGTGTACCAGCCAGCTTATAGCCAACCCATTATATGGGTAAGTTTTTTTTTTTGAATCATAAGCCTCCCTGCTTTATTCAGGAACCCCCGGCTCAGCCAGATCGCAAGCCAAAATTTGGCAGCTGAAATGCCCACCAAAGATACGCCACTTTTTCTGGAGGTTTACACACAATAGTTTGCCTTTGAGAATGAACATTGCTAGAAGAGGTATGGTGATTGACACGAGATGCCCTGTCTGTTGGAGGTTAGATGAGGAGGAGGACATTGTTTCTTAAAATGCAAGTATGTCAAGGCATGCTGGAGAGCTATGAACTTCGAGGACACCAGACTCAACCTGTGTTCTCTGTCAGATGCGAAACAGGTCGCGGATTGCATCCTGTCTCAGAAGGAAGAAAAGAAGCTAATGATCATTGGCTTGCTGTGGTCATGGTGGGATGCGCGGAACAAAGCTAATGTTGGGGAGCAGTTGAGATCCACAGATGAGGTGTTGTGGAAGGCGTGTTTGGCTAACATGCACACTGAAACTGAACCTGGGAGGGATGCTGCACCGGTATCAAGAGGTCCGGAACGAAGATGGGACCCTCCTCCGGGTGGTGTTTGGAAGATTAATATAGATGGTGCTTTCTGCGAGGCAAATAAGAAAGGTGCTTGACCTGCTTTATTCAGTGACGGCCGTGATCTTGAACTGCTCTCCCCCTGCTGGCGAATTCTATCACGTGTCATGCCATCATCCAACACATGATAAGCTGATTTCACTGAGAAAACACCCTTCTTGTCATAGTGCCAAGCCAGCAGGTCCTCCATGCCTTGTTTAATAGGGATACACAGTATGCGGGCCACATCCTCCTCCCAAAACACTGACCGGATTAGTGCCCTATCCCAGTCGCCACTAACTGGATCAATCAATTCCGGAACCCGGCGCAAAAGAGTATGACCACGTGGTGTGATCGGTCTTCTAGTAATGCCATCAGGTATCCACGGATCAGACCAAATATCGATCTGCGTTCCATCCCCGACTCTCCAAATAAGTCCCTCCTTTAAAGCCTGCACACCACGGACAATGCTGCGCCAAGAGTAAGAAATTCCAGGTTTCTCCTTAGCCCCCATCAGATTTCCATCAGGGAAATATTTAGCTCGTAGTCCCCGAGCACACAAAGACTCCGGACTAATTATCAGTCTCCAACCCTGTCGAGCAAGCATAGCCAGATTAAACAGGTGCAAGTCCCTGAACCCAAGCCCACCATTCTCCTTTCTTGTGCATAATTTCTCTTTGGACAGCCAATGCATTTTATTCTCCTGATCCTGTTGTGCCCACCAGAAACGGCATATCATTGTCATAATATCATCACAAAGTGATTTTGTCAAATCAAAACAAGACATGGCATAACTCGGGATGGCTTGTGCCACGGACTTAATCAAAATTTCTTTCCCAGCTTTGGACAACAACTTCTCCTTCCATCCCTGTATACGCTTCCAGACTCTATCCTTAAGATATGCAAATGTTTTCTCTTTTGATCTGCCCATATACACCGGCAACCCCAAATATTTCTCATTGCGAGCTTCCACGTTTATTCCCAAGGCTGTCATCATTTGCTGCTTCTCAGCACTTCTAGCATTTTTACTAAATATTATTGAGGACTTTTCCTTGTTAATAATCTGTCCCGGGCAATCTTCATACAATGAAAGAATATGCTGCACACGGCTGCTGGCTACATTAGTAACCATGCTCTAAAATCGACGGCTGCCGATGATTCTGTGATGGTTCAACTCAATCCGACAGCCCACGTTCTATGGATCATCCCGGCTCCTCACGCCTCAACGCGCGGCTCCACCCCACCTCGGCACCGCGCAACCACGGCCACGGTTCGAAACCCAGCCGCATCTCTTTTCTCTATTTTCCCCCGTCGCCCTCCCCCGACGTCCTCCACGGTGGAGCCCGCCCTCCTCCACTCCGACTCCTCCGCCGCCCCCAACCGCGCCCCCACTCCTCCGCCGCGCCGCCAGGGCGCAAGGCGCGGGCGGATCGAGCCGACGAAGTCCATCCGCGTCGCGGGCGCAAGGCAGTTTCTTGTGAATCAATATATTCAGTGTTCTCTTCCCTGGAGGCATTCTTTTCTGATGTCTTAGAAGACCCTGTTGGTGAAGTTCCTAGGCAGTGTCACGTTGTTTTCTGAATGAATAAAGTGGCAGAGTGGGAGCTTTTATTGGCCTTATGGAATTATGATCGAGTTTCAGGTTGTGCATTTTTTTTGCTGCAATGCTAATTTCTTGAGTGTTCCTGTTACAGAGGCTGTACTATTGGGAGCAAAGAATGCTGCAATAGCTGGTACTGTGGTAGCAGTTCCCACGGTGCGCAATTGTTTAACTATTTAATTTGCAGTCTGTAGTTTATGTACACTTCCTTCCAAGAAATTTAATGCCCATGCTTGAGCGAGGCTATACCATCATTTGCTATCTTGACTTTTTTTAGGGAATCATTCCATCAACCTGCTATATCTCTTCTTATAATTTAGTAGGAAGTGAAATTCTGATGACTTTAAAATATTTACTAGCTACCTTCTATCGATTCCCATATGTTTAACTATGAAATGATTTGGATTGTCATCTTGCATATAGTTCTGAACTACATGGAAATTTTATCTGCTGCAGTTGGTCGGCTGCCGTGTCCTTCCTTGGGCTAAGGCTAATCTCAACTACACCGCACAAACACTCATCATATCTGCAGGTACCATTTTACTGTTTAGTTTACTGATAGTTCATGTGTGTGCTTTGTTTGCACAATACAGTTTACTCAATGATTCTTTTTGATCAACTACTCATGTTTCAGGATACTATCATACGGATATTGAGCTTGTGATGTTAGTTCCAGTTAATTTATGTGTTTTATTTTAGATTTTAATGGGATTGGGATTTTTTCCCTAGGCTTGCCTTTTTGTATGATTTTTGCCTGTCAACTATAGAGAGAACAGAGAGGTAAGCATGGTGGCAGTGATTACTTCAAGGTAATGGTCTTTCTGGTTCAGATAGATAGATGAAGATGAGATGGTTCTGTCGTATTTGTGATTGGTTGCTCTTCTTAGGTAGTGCCTCGCTAGGAATTAACCATGACCCAAGCCAGCTTTGCACAATGCAAGCAGCTCTTGTTTGGTTTGTTGGACAGGATTTAAGTTGGCCAAGTCTGCACATGTTTGGTTGCTTGACTTGTTTGGGTGGCGTCACCTCTTTCCTGGTTTGGTGAGCAATATTGCGATCACCGCCTGTTCTGAACTAAGAAACACTGGCCGCGCAAAATTGGAGCTATTGATGTGCTCCAGGATAATTGAACCGAGAGAATTTCAAACATGTTCCTCTCCCTTTTCTTTCACCAAGGGTTCAGAGTTGAGACAAGTGCACGGAGAAATGGCAAAGCTATGTCCATATATTTGGACAGTAACCAGGCGTACCTCCAAAATCCCTGCATTTAGTTGAGCTCTTGCTATGCTTGGGTGGATTCCGTTCTTTGTTTGTATAGGATTAGCTTCCTTTTCTGTGGGGATCAAGGTGATTTGATTGCCATATGTAGGGAAATGAAGAATAACTGAATTGGTAGGTAACTTACTTAAAATGCATAACCAAACATTTTGATGTTGTACCAAACATTCAACATGCTGTGAATCTAGAGTACGAGCAGAGTAGCTGTTCTTTAGCAACTGGTACGACGGGCAGAGTTTAGCTGTTCTGAAACATGCAAAAAGTAGCTGTTCTTAAGGAGTACTGCACTCCACTATCTTAAATAAACATTTATGCTATGCTAACCTGCAGTGTCTTAATATGGATTAGTCATTTTACTTAATATATAGAAACACATGCATTTTTATTGGTTATGCTTGTTGCTGTGCAATTTATCATTTCACTAAAAACTGGGGCTTTTCATTGGGTCCATGAAAAATTATATGATTAATATGCTGAGCTGCAGAATAATAAATTTCCGAATTCATGGTGCCAAAATAGCAATCTAAAATTTTTCTCAGTTAATCTAGAGAATTAACATATGTCACTGTGTCCACTTCGTCTGGCACATTGGGTATTTTTCAGATTATGTTGATCAGTAGCAGTGCGCTGGCTGGGATCATTCCGTTCGAGTGGTTTTCTATCAGTAAATTGTTCTACGATTGTTGTTGCACAGGTAACGAGTTATACATCGTTGGTGGATCTAACAATTCAATGCTTCTTATTACAACTGTGAGCAATTTTATCCTCTTTGGTTGTGCAGAAACCTGCATCAATGGCTGATGCACATGACTTCTTCAAGCCCCTCACTGATGTGATTGCAAAAGCAACTGCAATGACAGAACATAGGAAGCCTGACTATTTCAATCATTTAAAGAGTGTTGCTGACAGTCTCCCTACTTTGGTTGGAAGCCTGTTATGTAGTGGTTGTTTTAGACTGATCATTTGTGAGATTGGATGCTACTGCAAATTTTAGTTATGGATATGATCATTTTGAATTGATCGATAATTTTTAGTTGCGTGTATATGATCATTTTATTCTTGACTATGGAAACATATATTGTCTTTTGGTTGTTTTGATGTGCATGGACAAATTATCACTCGTAGCGTTAGCACGGACATACTTATCCGTGTTGTTTTTGTAAGTCTGCAATTTATCCGTGGCGTTAGCACGGGTACCTTACTAGTTTCTATAGGAGTTGAAACTCTAAAGTGATCGGGAGGTGATGAGGGAGCTAACGTGGTGTGCCACACCATCAGGAAACGAATAAAGTTGGGCCAATTTGGATAGTTGGAAGACTGGATTCCATATTTTCATGGTTAAGAGATGAAATAAAGCCAAGCGTGTTAGTTTAGGGACCAATTCGGCTGTTTTGCCTTATATAAAGGAGGGTTAGCTGCTCAACGATGCAGCCAGATAGCGTTGGATACATGCTGCAATAAGCTGTGGGTCGCAAGCTGCTTGAGAAAAATAGGAATTTTTCGTATATAAGAAAAATAGGAACATCCTGGTCGCTAACCGACAATGTGGTCAAGAAAAGGCTTCCACCAATTTTGATTTCGCTTCCGTTGGGTTTTTGCCATTTTCTTAGAAAATCTGTTTTATTCCGAGAATAGAGCATTCGTTGGATTTGGCAGTATACGATGTCGGTATGAAAATTTTCAATTCCTACTTTCTTCCCTCGCTTTCGTTTCAAAAAAAAAACTTTCATCCCTCGCTAAGGAAGGGGTCCGAACGCTGTGGAAGCTTGGAAGGGGTTGCTCCCCAGGCTAGTGGGCGGTGACGGATCACGTGATCGGTGCTCTACGAGGGAGAGTCACCCGTGGTCGTAGTGTCGCCCGTGTTTTTAATAAGCTTATTTATAAATGCTTTAGTGCTTCTCCGTTTTTTTCACGCGTGCTTGTGTTTTTATGGCATTGGAATTGAACCACAATTCGGTGCTTCAGATTCAGACTTTTCCATGCGCCACCTTTGTGATCAAGCCAAATAGGCCGCGGCATTCTTCATATACAGATACAGATAGCCTAATTGGAAAACAAAAATAAATGAAAATGAAAAATGACATGGAGGACAGTAAAGCACGCCAGGTGGGACTCGAACCCGCGACTGTCTGATTAGAAGTCAGACGCCTTATCCATTAGGCCACAGGCGCGACGTCCTGTTCAAAAAATAAATCGTAATTAGTATTCTAGTTCCCACCAAGTACCTGTGGCAAGAAGCAAGTGCAAGCCACTAGGGGATTTTTAACAGATTCAGCTAACTAATTTTTCTGTAAAATAGATATGTTTTGAGTGTAAATGAATAGTCTGCCTTTTCTGTGTCAACTTAGGATTTTGAGGTCAATTAGTCAAAAATTTTTACCTCAATTCATTTTCAAAAACAGATTCGTAGTGTTGGAATCACCTTGGAGCTAATAAAAAAGTTGTTATCCGCTTCTATTCTGTTCTAAGAACACACTCCATCTACTAAAAGTATGAAGGTAAGGCCGGTTAAATGTTAGATGGGGTTCTTAATTCTTTTTTTTTATTTGAGCCCTAAGCGGGCTCTAGCTCTGGCTCCTATTGAAGCCCTACCAAACGCTTCGAAAGTGGAGCGGCTCCGCCCCGAAGAGCTGCAAAAACGACTTTGCCTGCAAGAAGCCGGAGTAGGTAGAGCAAAAAAAAAAAAAAAAACCAGCTCCGCCTGCTCCATCTCTTTCTGTAGGAGCCGGAGCCCTCTCAAACGGCTTGCCAGCAATAGCCAATTTAATAGGATTGAATGCTTAGTAGGCACTGTTAGTGAAATGGTAAAACCTCAAACATTTACTAAAAATGTGTCAATCTATAAATGTTTTTCATGTATAACTTGTACTGTATTTATGTTTAGAAGTCCTATTGTATTGATTTTTAACCATAAATAAGTGATATATTTCTGTGAGAAAGTATTGGTCAGTTGAGTATTAGTCTTGCATTTGATTTTGCGAGAAAGCAATAATCAAGTCGAAATAAATGTGTAGGAGTATACATTTTTTTTACTGAATACGTATTGTGTTATCTCTCGGACTGTATATATACAGAAGAAAAATAAAAAAAAGTAAAGAAAAAAAAGGGAGCCTTCAATATATGATGAAGTGAAACCCCCGATTTCGCCGAACCGCTTCGCCGCCTTCGCAGTTCGCACTCGGCACCGGGAGCTCCCTTCTCTGCGTCGTCGAGCCGCTCCTCCACGGCGTCGCAGGTACTGGACTCGAACTCGCCTGCTCTCGTTTCGTGGGTTGATTTGGAGCGCGGTTGGGGGAAGCCGCGGCGCGCCGCGTGGTGATTCGTTGAGCCACTGGGACGGCTAGGGTTTGGATTGGTCGGGGGGACGGTGGGAGTTGAGGAGCAGCGGAAGAAGGGGTGCGGTCGAGTTGGGGAGTTAGCCGGATTTTTGGGGGGCGCGTGCCGCCAAGGTCGTGGGCTGGCGAGAGCACGGGGGAACGCAGCGCCCAGTCGGGCGCGGGGCGGCGGCCGTTGGCCCGCCCCAATTGAGTTGGGGACGACAGCGGCGGCGGCGCGAGTCCGATTCCGATTGAACGCGGCACACAAGCACCTAGGCACGCCAATGCCTTTCTGCTGCCACTTTCATTTTTTTGGTTGCTGCATCAGTCCAGCAGAGCAATTAGCAAAGCACTAGCCGAATCAAATGCGACACCTAGCCATGGCACAGCCTTTGCTGAAACTAGTCTTTGTTTTTTCTTGCTGCATCAGTCCAATATAGCAAAGCAACAGCCCGTTCAAACGCTTCACCTAGCCACAACACATATTTTTGCTTGCTGTATTAGTTAAATACACTAACTAGTAAGCAACAGCCAACATCGACTGGTTGCTGACACAATTTTTGGTCTTGGATCGGTGCAGTTCCCAATGGTGATTCAGAGCCTTCGCAGCGTTTTCAGTGACCTCACCTATTATCATGAGATAGACCCTGCAAACATGACACCTGAGATAAAAAAGGAATCATACTGTTTGCATAGTTGCAGCATGATAAGTCAGCCTTTATTCTAATAAATTGTGTGCTTGTGCAGGTGAAAAAGGCTATGACAGACCAAAGAATGAAGCGGTACAAAATTATCTGTTACTGTGGTGCAACGCTTATGGTGGGGACTGATAAAGCAGCTCTGCTCAACAGGGTCTATCAATACAACCATACAGCTGCACAGATATGCACGATATACCTCACTGTCGCATTGGTTTCCATGCTACTAGGCATTATATCTTCTTCGTTTCCCGACTCCGCCCCTTGTGCAATGCCAATTGCCTGGAATGGCACTTTGCAAGTGTTTCTGTACCTGAATGCGTACTTCCATTTAAGTATTATGGAGGTTTATCCAGAGTTGCTGCACCTAACAATATCGTTTATGGTCACATCCATGCTTTTCAGCATCTATTGGTCTTTCTGCACAAGATCCCACAGTAGGTTTCTTTGATTACCTTCCAAAGTTTGTCCTTATATCGATTATGCTAATTTGATTTGTCAGTAAGTAAAACTTGTATTTTTTTATGATCAGGTGTGTTTGGTGGACGCCGCACATCATGAGTAGGTTCCTCTACATAGTCAAGGGCTGGATCGGTAGGGTACATCAAATCTTGAATCATTAATGTATGCCTTCAAAGACTAGTTAGGTAATCAAGAAATGATTTGAAGTTCTGAAATTTGGGAAATGAGGTTGGGTGTAATCAAGACTTGTTATGTCACATGATGATGTGATGGTATGAGTTATCTGGTTTTATTCATGATTTAGTTGCCTACTGATGATGATTCCCTTGTGTAGCAATATGAACCTTGTTAGAAATACTCTGCATGATCTCTTTACGCTATATATGACTTCTAGATGGGTACAGCTGGTTTCTGTACCTGCCATCCAAGAATTTTGTCTTCTTTTTGTGGTAATTATCACACAATAAATTGATGACAAGGAAGAATTGGATATATGTCCTCCAACCAGCTGAATGTATGAATGTAGTTCTGAGATTCTTTACTTTTTTTTTTGGTGAAACCAGTTTATAAACACAGGCAAACTCATACAATTAAAGAGTTGCTTACCAAATTTATAAGGATGCTATGTTGTAAAAGATGTCATGTTTTAGATTCCTGGAGAACATACTGAAAACAGGGCAATCACCATGATAAAAGCCTGAAAGAGATGTGAAGCAGATTGCTGGAGGCCATGGAACTATGGAAGAGTAGCATCGGCTCTTTGTTTTTCGTGATTTCCTCTTGCCAATGTTTGGCTCTTCCTGGCATCAAAAAATGTTTGGCTCTTCCTTCTGATGATTGGCAATGCAAGATGCCAAAACTGTGCTGGCTGAAGGTGTTTTGGGGCACAAAATTGTACCTATCTGAACAGGGTTTGACTGAACTTGGTTTCAGTAAATTTGGGGTCAGAGCACCCCTACCGTGGTCTCTTAACTCTATTATTCTGAAAGGGTGATAAAGCACTTGATGCAACTATGAGCCTATCCAGTTCAAGGCGATTATCTATCTTCTCCGTTCCATGTTCTTGTTGGGGATCACTTATGCCATTGGCGTGTTTGTGCTCTCTAGCGGCACAAGCAATGTTGCAAAGCACATATCGTGTCACTTAACTCGGAAAAGCACATATCAAGAATTTTTAACCAGTGGGAAAAAAGGGATTTTGAGAACTTAATAAACTTCACTGCACACAATAGGTATCAATATGGGATGGGACACACCATTTCCTAAAAACTGAACTGAATACATACAGAGAGCAAAACTTGGCCGTAAGTACGAAAAAAAAACGCTTACAACATTCTGTATTGATGGTCATTGTTAATAGTTGAAGTGGAGCCACATACTCTTCAGGCGCCTACACGTTACAACTTCTTTTTGAAGATTATTGCAAATACATTTACATTGTAGATGGAGGTGGCAGGATTCTAAACTTTATGGGCTTATGACAATAGCTGGACCGCTGCAATCTTAGGGATCTTTTCTCGGAGCTTCTGAGTAAGGGCAACTCGAACAGTCATCACACCAGCAGCTGGTCCCGTAAGCCTAACCTTGACAATAGGTTCCTCGATTGCAACAAACTCAAGCTCGCCACCTCCTGTGCCAGCAAGGTACGGCCTAATCTCATCAAGTACCTGATATAGGAGAAAACATGTAAGTGGTGTTCAGTTCCTATCTCAACACATTTTCCCGCAAAATACCGATGACCCATGGAACTCAAAAGGTCAAAAGAAAAAAGAATGTTATGCTTTGAACAAAAGGAATGGAAGTATACATCTCCAAGGCTATTTTTTCAAAGAAGTCATAATTAAATCATAGAAGCAAAATAGCCACAGTATCATTTGCTTGTTGGTCCCCATGTCCATCTTGATTGCTTTCATCTCACAGGAAGTAAACTTGGAAAATGCATGAAAGGTACCACTGTCTATATCAGTGAATAGAATTTGCAATTAAGCATTGACTAACATCAGTTTCTCTATCAATCAAAGTAGAATAGACAGTTTGACAGCTGAAAGGATCATGTACTGAGCAACCGAAACAGGATGCAAAAGCTAAATGAATCAGTGCGCTAATGAGAAGAGACAGCAGGTAGTTATATATGATATGAATGCAAGTTCTAGGTTCATGCTATGGGAATCAACTGAAGCACCAGTGTTGCCACAAAAGAAATAGCCAGAAAATGATAGTGCCACTATAATGAAACGTCTCTAACCTGCTCCTACCAGACTTAAGTCGAGAATTTTAGCACTGCAGTTCATTCCACACCATAATCAGGAAAAAATGTTTAATTCAATCCTAGTAAACTAGCATATAAAGATGAATCTTAGACATGAAAATAATCAGTACAGCTCTGTAGAAATTAATAAGCACAATCCATCAGAAAACTCTAAATTTGATTTACAAAGTACACTAAAGTGGTGGTAAAACACCATATCTCAGAAGAAATTGATCTTATTTTAGGAATATTCATTCCAATTAGTCAACAATATAAAGCCTGGGTTGCTTCAATATTCCATAAGCATCCAATAATCTTTACTAATCGAAGTATTCAGGCAACAATAGAGCATTTACCTTTTCAATGTTCTCTTGGGTCAACTCAAGCCCAGTCTCCTCATCAGCGATGGGTTCAACTGCTACAATCTCTGGTATTTTCTCCATCAAGCGTCGCTCGATACCCATCTTCATCGTTGTTACTGAAGCCGGGCATGAGCCACATGCTCCTTGCAGCTTTAACCTCACGACATTCCCGTCAATCTCATGCAATGCAACATTTCCTCCATCTGCCATAAGATATGGCCTTACTTCATCCAAAACCATCTCAACATTTTCAGCAGTCAGCGGCAGCTCGATCGCAGGGTCTGGGTTGGCAACAGCTTGAACCACTGCTGAAGCAGGAAAACAGGTGGAGCTTCAGTTGCTTGAACAGTTACATTTTAGTCAATTAAGAAAGATAATCCAATCAAACAGTCTGAAATTTGGAATGCCCCAGTACCAAACCTAAATCTAGGAGATGCTCCAGCTTGCACCAAAACGGTTAACTTTCTATATGCTTACATGATAATCATTACACGCTGCAGGCAACATGAAACTGAGCTCCAACAATGGAAGAGGGAAGGTGCCATAAAGTCCGACAGAACATACTGGATAGGTGCAAGGTGTACTTTGTAGTTTTTAATGATGTTGTCACTGCATAATTACAGAGAATATTACACAACATCCAGGTTTTGCATCTACACTTTAACACCACGTGTCACTACATCAACAGATTAATCATCTTTGAAACTAGCTATCCTTATTTGGAGAACCTAAGTAAACAGTCACCATGTGGCAACGAATAGCGGGCGCATACTCTTTAGACCTGACCATGGGATTTACGACAGCAGAGTATGTGGGTGCAAAATTCTTCCTTTTTAGGAGATGATGCCGCGGTATGATTATATGATTATAGGATTATAGCATCGAAGTTCCGCGACACATGACAAGTTAATTCCTCTAAAGCAATCCCCAGAAATCCTTAGCGATAGCTCCCTATAATATACTACCAATCCACAGAGTATAGCAAAGCTTGAGATAGCTCCCTACCAATACAAAATCCCAAACAAAGCAAGAAACAGGAAGACAAACAGAACCAGGACCAAGAGCCAAAGGACGCACCTTGCTGCCGCCGCCGACGGCCCAGGGGCGCGGACGCGGCGACCAGCCTGGGCGCGGGAGAAGCCGGCACGGCCGTCGACGCAACCCCCACCTGCGCACCACCGAATCAAAGAACCCGTCAGCCGAATGGAGCCACGGAAGAGAGCAGCCCCCCCTCAAGGGCCACGGAGGGGAACGGAACCCTTACCCTGAAGGAGGCAGGCGAGGAGGAGGAGGTGGACGGCGATGGGCCCGGCGCCCACGCCGCCGCCGCCGCCGCCGCCGCCTGCATCGTTGGAGAGGAGAAGCGTGGTGCGCGCGGTTCTTGGCAGGAGACCGGGGAAGATTCCGGGTGGGTGGAACCGTGGAGCTCTCCTCGTTGTGGCTAGGGGTGATTGGCGTGCCTGTTCTGCCTTTTTCTTCTCTCTCTCATTTGTTAATTGTTCCCCATCTTGTAGGAAAAGAAAAGGACAAATTACGGTTTGGAAGCTTTTTTTCTTCTTCAGAATTTCAGTTGCGACAATTTCTCTCAGTTTCTTTTTCATTCGCAAGGAAATGTGCTATTTGCCCGCCGGGGTTAAATTTTAGTGGTGTTTGAGGAGAAGTTGGGCACGACGACGAATCGTGGTCGCTCTTGGTGCTGCCGTGCTGGTTGGGTCTTGAGCCGCACCGTGTTCATGTACACATACACTTGGTCGGAAGCGTGTCAATTTTGTCTTGGATGTACTGCAGTTTTTTCAAGTTCCAAACCGCAGCTTTTAATTTGACAAAGCAATGCTTTTAGGTTGGCTTTCTACCTATTGTTATGCCAATCGGAGTCTTAACATCGTCCAACTTTGAGATTAAAGGCCCGTCTGGCAGAAATTCGGTTTCTCAAAGAAACATTTTTGGAGAAAAAAAAACTGATTATGTTTGGGTTCTCTAGTTTCTCGTAGAATTGGAGAAACTTCCTTTGGTTTTGTCAAAATTCTCTAAGTTTTTTTTTTGTTTTGTTTAAAACGTTTGGTTTTGAACAGTTTGAAAGGCGATCGCGCACTGTTTTCATCATACAAGTTGACCGCCCAGGCCCGATTGTGCTCTCTCTCTTCGCGAATCACTGAATCAGGACCTCCTATTACACAGGTACAGCTCAGTCGAGCAGTTAGGGGGTTACCAGATCAGATCAGCAACAAGTCACTCAGACATCTTTCTCGATGCCGGACGGCTCGTCGTCGTCGTCTACGGTGCCGACGGTGAGCTGGTCGTCCAGCGACGTCGCCGACGCCGTCCTCGACAGCGTGCACACCGTGTTGGTCTCGTGGTCGGTCTCGTAGGTGGTGTCGAGGGAGCACATGGACCTCGCCGTGACCGTCCCGTTCCGCGAGAAGAGCGACGAGCTGTGCCGGTTCCGGTCCTTGACCCTCTTGCACCAGCTGTGGAGCGACTCCCGCACGTTCTCCGAGACCAGCGACTTCTTGAACTTGGACCCCATCTGCAAGTTCCGGCGGAGGAACAGGGTAACAGCTTTAGCTATGTAGAGAAAACTTTGCAAACATCATTTTTCTGGATTTTTTATTGAACACGCAAATTATTTTCTGAATATAAACCGCACAAGATGACCTTGGATGAAATCATGTCAAGAATTCTGTTCTATCCAAGTATGAGTTGGGAGAGAAATTTGGCTTGCTCTTGAGGAGTACCTGAGAGATAATCACGTTAAGGGGCAGTGTGCTGTAGCTGCACCAAAATTGAACTAGCAGCCTGCAATGTTCAGAAGAGACATGTCATTTCTGAGTCCTGAGTCCAACCAATATACTTGCATCACAATGAAGATAGTTTAGCACAAACTATCCCATCTCAGCCTATACTATAGGCTGGACAGTAACACAAGTCAATTTAAAGCTTGCAGGTATCATTATCAGAGTTCTCTCATAATGTTCTGATTTTTTCAAGAGCTTGACACAGAAACTGATGTGTAATGTTCACTTGTGACAATTTTTTCCCCCTAGAAGCAACAATATATCATGAACATAAAGAGATGCCAAATTCTTCTTCAAATAGAACGCCCAAAAAAAAAAAACTTACCCAGAAATCAAGCGGATGACAATCATGTAGTAGTGCTTCATGAAGCACGTTTGAGCACTCAATTCCCACTGCACAAGATGTATGTAAATGAGTATAATGGCAAACCAGTCATGCAAAGCAACCGAGTCGATTCTTTTTGGTCTTTTTTTGCAACTATGTTTTAGCATCAGCACTAGAAAGCTTTGATCCAGACCAGTAATCAAATGATAATTGATAAACCCAGCACCTATCCTACATCTCTTGACTATTGGCTGTTGGTGCCAAACAGATTATTCCTGATCGTAAAGATTAAGATTCTCACCAGAGACCATAAGAATGTTGCCAGCTCAAACGCATTCTGGAAGAATGTAACAAATGTTAGAATGAGGTAAAAGATGTTCATATAAGCATAAAAGAATAACATTACTTCTTTTTTTGATAGTAGCCTAACATTACTTCTAGAGTAGCAAAGACTCACCTGAAATGAAATGAACTGTATGAGCCACCAGAGGACCCGAGGTTTTCCAAACCAAAAGAGATCATCACGCAGTTTGAGTTGTGTGCCCACATAAGGCGCTGTTGCCTCTGCAACTTCCAGAGCCAACTGAGCGATGACGTGCTGAAGTTCAGTACCAACTAGAAGGACCAGCTGTTTCAATTTTTTCAATGCATATAATTGCAACAAAGCATAAGAGAGACATCATAGCCGGACCTAGTACACTGGTTACACAACATGGTTCATACTTACAATTAAAGGAAGAAAGGATAACCAGAAATATATGTTGATACCTGCATTTAAAAAAATGATATTTTAGAAAAATATAAATGGTGTCATATGAGGCTTATAAAGCTTGGGGTGGGTGGGTGGGGGAATACCATGAACATTGACCAATATGCATACGATCGCAAAAGCCCAAAGTGGCCAACTGAAACAAACAGGATTTTAGCTCATGCATTGATATCATAACTGAACAATAGCTCCAGCAACTATAGAACAGAATATTACAAACAAAAACGATAGCTCCAGGCATGGGCATGCTGTAACCAAGTTCTTAGAATTCAGAAAGCTGAATGTTTACATAGCTTCAGCTGGCATTTTGGTACACTATGTTGCTTGACATGGTTACACAGCATATCCACTGGAAATATTTAAAACATTTTGCTCAGGGAGTGAGCAAGTTCTATTACCTGATACCAATAGACCCATTATAATCATCTTCCATGCTCCGTACCATGTATTTGTGGAAGTCATATGAATGTGGTAGCTTGTGATACTGACATAAAAAAGGTAGACAAGCAAATCACAATGAGGGGAACTGGCAAATTGTAAGCATCTTAACGCAAAGGAACAATAATAGCAACAGAAACATATTTGGAGTACTCACTGTGACAAAGCCCAACCTCAGTGCCAAATAGTCTGACCTTTTGATGGAACCCTTGAACTGACGCAGAAAGCACAACTGCAGTGTTCCAGTGAAAATTAGAGAAACTTCACAATCCAATTATTCTCTGTATTGATGAGACACACATATTTCAACATGCTATAACATAAAAAAGTGTGCATTCTTAGAGTATAGGTTATTGAGTATTTACAGTACTCGAGACTATGAATTTTATTTCCCTTTATTTTGAGTGTCCAATGACATTCTTAGATGTCAATCTCGATGAACATCTGACATGTGTTCAAGGTAAAACTAACAATGACTAAAATGAGATGGGCAAATAAGGCACTTTTAAGTATTTTACCATTTAGCACACTTATCAGGTAGAGAATAATACAATAGAACCGGTTACATATCCTGACCAAGGAAAGAAAAAAGGTATCTTACCATCCAAATAAGTATTTTGTTTTTGCTCCATGGATGAGAAGCATGGTGAAAAACAAAGGTAGACTGCCTTCGCATCACCCTGTTTCTCCTAGCTGAGAGAGACAAAGGTGCGTGAGGTAGAAGAAATCAACAGATGCTGCCTTACAAATGGCCACATAAGCATCTCATTTTAGTTGATGACCATACCTTTCATCTCCTCAGCAGCGATCGGACCTGCTAGCGTCTCCCATTTCCTCCAGCTATATATCTGCATCAATAGCAGCATATATGAGAGGGGCGCAACAAACTCACAAAGAAGAGTCAAAATGTTAGATCAGCACGGGAGCAGTGAACACCAACCTTGATCATGGACAGAACCACCGTTACAAAACTGTACACTACATGAGTGATACCAAGGATGAACAAAAACCGATGCAGCTGTTCGAGGCCCTCGTACGAAACGAAAGGCTCATGGCCCTGCAAGCAGCAGCCACAAACCAGCTTGTCAGTCAGCAAAGGGTGGCTCTCCCTACTATCAGCCATTCACCTGCTGACAGAACACCCGGCAGGTACCTCGCTGCAGACGTGCATCGACTGGCTGCCAAACATGGTCTTCTCCAGAGCCGTCTGGTTCGCGCCCGCGTTCTGCAGAAGGTCCTTGTAGTCGGTCTCCGAGCACATGTAGAAGCGGCTGGTGAAGAGCGAGGAGGGCACGCAGATCTCGGATATGAAGTGCGACGTCTGGCTCAGCAACAGCGAGATGACGCCAAGCAGCATCAGCTCTGCGGGCAGACACAGTTTTCTCCGGGTGAGGCAGACGGCCGAACAGCTCGCAGGCGGCGGCTGCTGCCGCAGCAGGAAGTTTCCCGATTGCAGTTGCAGAAATTAATCTGGCTGTAGAATAAAGCGATGGCTAAGCAAGATATCGCAGCACCTGCAGAGACCTTCGGAACCAATGTGGCAAGAGCGTCTAAGCTAGTAAGATCCTAGAATTCAAGAGCGAAACGCCATGAACAGCACTGCTCCATTTGGTGGTTGTCACTACTTGTCCACTTCCATCCATACTCTGCTATCCAGGTGCGCAGCAGATTGGCAGGACATAGCCGAAGCAAGCAACTGAACCGTAACAAGTGTGAGACGCTACCAATAGATCGAGCAGGCAAGGAGGGAGTAGATTGCGCCGCGGGCGACGGAGAGGAGGAGATGGCGTACCTTCGCGGACCTTCTCGAGCGCGGCGAGCATGGCCTTCCGCTTGGTCTTGCGCAGCCACTGCGGAGCGAGCAGGAGCCGAGGTGAGCCAGGCAACCAGCCGAATCGCGAGCATATAGAGCGAGGTGGCGGGGGCTGACCTTGGCGAAGCGCGAGAGGGAGCGCTCGACGAGGAAGCAGGCGGCGACCATGAGCGTGGTGACGGTGGCCACCGACCAGGTGGGCGTCTCCGCCAGCGACCGCCCCTCCTCCGCCGTCATCCCCGCCTCGGCCGCCTGCCGCTGCTGCTCCTCTTCCTCCTCCTCCCGCTCGCCGGATCGCCGCCTCGCTGCCCCTCTGGCTCAGCAGCTCCCCGCAGCTGCGGCGCTGCTCGCTGCTCCGGCGGACGACGCCGCTGCCTGGCCCAGCCTAGGCCGGCATTGGAGCGAGGGCGCGCGCACTCCTCTCCCTCTCCCTCTGATGGAGTGATGGTTTGGGTTGTGGATTTGGGCAAATGGAATTGGGATTCGGGCTCCGGGGAGAGAGAGAGAGAGAGAGAGAGAGGATGTACGGAAGCTGGGAGTAGTTAATGCGGGCCGAGGCGGGGAGGGAAGGTGGGTGCGGTCGGCGCTGAGTCTCTCCGGGATCCATCGACGCCGCCGGGGAAGCAGCTGGCGCCGCGCGCCGCACGAGAGCATTCAAGTGGCAGCAGGAGCGAGCGAGCGTTATGGTCAGCCTCGTTGTTTAGGCAGCGGCACATGGGCCGGCGCGAGCACGAGCACGAGCGCTAGCTGCGCGCCTGCGCCTGCCCCCGGCAGCTGGTAGCTCGCGAGCTCGATGGCGATGGAGACGCGTGGCAACCGAACTCCGTGGCCACGGCCGAGGACGAGGGAGGTGGGCGGCCGGGAGCCCGGGATTGATTTGTCAACGGCGACGGGAGATGCTCTTGGGCACGTGCCATACCAGGCTGACCCGAGATCTTCTGTCCCCGGAGGCCGGAGATGGCCAAGGCACAGTTTGCTCGTTTTCTCTACTACTACGCCTATTGTCTAGAACAAGTGAACAACTGTACCAGCATATTCGTTAAAAAAAAAAACTGTCCCAGCATATATGTTCCTGTGGGCTGCTACATGTGCTTAGGAGTAGGGCTTATTCCAGCTTCGGCTTCCGGTGTTTCGTACAAATCGAGATGTAGTAGTAGGGCCTGTTTGGGAGAGCTCCGGATCCGGCTCCAAAACTGGCTTTTGCTGGAGCCCTCTCAAACGATGTTTTGGGTGATGGATCCAACCATGCAGCTCCGTGGAGCCCTTGAAATCGCGTTCACTGGAGCTGCTTGGATGAGGCGGAGCTGGGAAATCGTGGCTCCGGCCGGCTCCGCGCGGCTGCTCCTTGCCCTTTCCCAGCTCTGCCCCCAGGTGGGCCCACCAGGGCACAGCCCGCGGGGAGATAGTGGCCGGCGGCGGTCGTCGCAGGGGCGCGCACCTGCAGGGAGCCGGTGGCCGGCGGCGGCCGCTGGGGCGCGGCCCGCGGGGAGGTGGCCGGTCGGCGGCGGTTGCAAGGACACGGCCTTCGGAGCCAGGATGGAGGACGTCGCGAGTAGCAGGGGGCCGGCAGCGCCCGTGGGGAGGAGGCGACCGGCGGCGGCGGGGGGAGGAGGATGCCGACGGCAGCCGCGTTGAGGGGCCGCGGGGGGCCGGCGCCGCGGGCGGAGGGCGGGAGGCGGCGGCGCAGGTGGAGATCGGGACACGGGGCAGAGGAGAGGAAAGGGGACGGACGATTGGATAAGGAGAGGAGGAAAAAAAAGAAAAGGAGGGGAAAAAAGGAGAGGAAAAAAGGAAAAGGAAAAAAAAGATAAAAGAAAAATATAAGAAAGAGCAATTTAAACATTTCACAATCTCAGTCCAATAAATGAAGCCAGATGAAACTATTTTGCCAAATGTTTTTCAAAACCGCTCCAGCTCTATCAGAGAAACCGCTCCACCAGAAAAGCCGGAGTCGGAGCTATTTTTTGAGGAACCGGAGCTCTCTCAAACAGGGTCGTAGGATCATTTCGTGAGCTCCGATCAAAATGAGTTGCAAACCGGCACTGACTTTTAGCTTTACCGTCGTTGAGGTCATCTTGGGGAGTTGCAGAATTTTTAGCTTCGTCTTGGAGAAAGCGGATGCAGGAGTACTATAAGAAAATACTAGATATACTACGTTTACAAAACTCGAATAAATTGATGGGATTCACTCAAACGCCCCACTTTTCCCTCCCTTTCTAGGAGGGATTCTGCCAGTGGTCGGGTTTCAATGGTAACAGCACCAACTTCGATGCATTAACTATTGCTTGTTCCGTTCCAAATTATAGTTACTTGCTTTAATTGTTTGTAAGTACTCCCTAAATCTCGTTTCTCGATAAGTCAAATAACTTCAATTTTAATCAAATTTATACAAAAACTTAATAGAAATATATTACATAATTAATCTAAAAATATTTATATTATAATATAAATATAAATATTATTTTATATAAATTTAGTCAAATTTTAAATTGCTTGACTCCTAACAAGATTTACAATTTTTTTTGGAACGGAGGAAATATATAGTTTTTATTGTGCATCCACATGCACTAATAATTTGATTCAACACAGGATCTAATTGAATCGCTGGACGATTAAATCACAACATACGTACTGTAAATAATTCAAACATTTACAAATGAGCATACACACAGCGACACAGGTACGGGCGAGCACGCGAACACTACCGCAACCACGCACGGACACGGACACAGAGTAGTCACGTACGCACGGCCGGCCGGTATGGTTGGCTCTCTTGCCTCTCTATCTAGGCCGCGCTAGCCTATCTCTAGTCACCAACCAGCTGCAGCCTGCAGCGACCGGGCGGACCGGGACGGGGACGCCGGCCGGGCAGCGATCAGTGCGAGCGCCGGCCGCAGGAGAGCACCCGGGCGGCGCGCGACAGCAGCCCGGGCTTGCCCCTCGTCTTCCGGCGCGGCCCGACCACCCGCCGCCACAGCGAGCTCAGCGACGACGCGCCGCCGCTGCCGCGGCGCGACCGGGACGACGCCGAGCGCCGGGTCTTCTTCTTCTTCTTCCCCTTGTTCGCCGTCGGCCACATCGTCGGCATCCTTTCCAGCACGCTGCCAAACGCACTTCCTTCCTGCAGAGCGGCGGTGGCTACTTGGCTTCGGTGTGCTGAGCTAGAGCTAGATTGCTTTGCTCCAAGTCACCTTGCCGGCTGGCGCCCGGACGGGGGGCTCCTTTATAAAACCCCCGGCCGGCCGGCCGGCCGGCGCGCCACGCGTGGCCGCGCGGGTGGACGGTGCTGCCGCGGCCGAGGCGCCACCCGTGGGCGGCGCACGTGTCCGTCGCCTGGCCATGGGCGGCGCTCGGGGGGAGGTGGTGTCGTGGCGCGTCGCCCGGTAACCAGCCAATGCCGACCGTCCGCTTGGATCGTTCCAGAGCCAGCGAATGAAGGGGACGGGGGCGAAGTGTAATCCAATGCCTCCCTGATTGATTGATCACAGATCGGCACGTCGCCGTGACGCCGCCGTGTGCCGCCGCGGCCGCGACACGTGCGACGACGTTGTGCCGATTAAACTATCCCTGTTCTATGCACAGATACAATCATACTACAAGGCACGGTGTTGCCGATTCTTTAAAAAAAAGTTGCGAACTAAGAAAAAAATTATTCTAACAAGTATAATGGGTGGGATAATAGTTTTTTTTCATTTTTTCTAGATATATAATATTTCTTATATTTCTAAATATATATTTATATAGATATAATTTTTGTTATATTTCTAGTCATATAGATATGTCTAGCAAGCTTTAACCGACCAGCAACGATAACAACGGCAATACACGGTATCAGTGGAAGTTTGTTTTTCGATAAGGGGAGCAGTGGAAGTTAGAAATTGTCCGTGCCGACCTCTCCCGTTTTAATTTTTCTTTTAAGATTAAGCAGAGCATTGCTGGTTGGCTGTAGTCATTCACATGAATGATTAAAGTCAGGTTTTTTTCTAATCTAAAAAAGAGCACTGCTGATCCACTAGAGGAGTACTACAAGCAAGTCGAGGAGGATACAGAGACCTAAATTCTATCCCGTGACATCGCATACCTAAATATTAATTACGAGTACTAACATATATTTATTATAAAATTAATCTTATAAATCGTGATTTAATCACGAGACAAATTTATTAAAATTAATTAGTTCATAATTTGACCACTAATTGCTACAGTATTCATCCACTAATCGTGCATTAATTAATCATGCATTAATTAATTGTGCATTAATTATACTAATAGATTTATTTGGAGCTCTAATTGTAATTTATGCAATCGAAAAAACGCGGCCGAGGGGTTGAAACGGCCCCCACCGTATTTCATTAAGAAGAAGCGACCACGACTTCTGCGACCGCGGAAAAACTCCCGAACCTTGGTCCATGCCCACAAAGATCATGCCTTACAGCGAACACAGCGATGGAGATTTTTTTACCCCTGCACTGCCTGCCGGAAAATCCGTCCCCATGGAGGATCGAACCCCGGCCGGCAGGGGGCGCTACTTGAGTCCTGCTAGCCAGTCGGGCTGTTGGCTGGTTCGCGTAACTTATGCAATCAGTTTTATATTAAATTGTGATTCGAGATTCCAAATCAGTTTTATATTAAATTGAGATTCGAGATTCCAATTCATATCCAAATATTCACAGCGACTTAAAAAACTAAACGAGACTAAAAATGTGTGTATCCAAACGGCTGATACCAATTAACCAGACAGGGAGAGAGAGAGGGTTGATGCGTGCATGCATGTAATGGATCGGAGGTTATTATTATTGCAGCAAATCGACGGCACAACGCAGGTGGGTTTACAGATTAACAAAGTGAGCATTACACGTATACGTAAGGCAGCAGTACATGGGTACAAATCTCAAGTGACAGAAGGACTAGTAGTACACACTGAAAAAAAAACATGCACAGTTGCACACACATCGACCGCCGCAGGAAGCGAGCCGGGGTCATGCGGCACCCACCAGGGGCCGTCCGATCGATCGGGATCAGTAGTAGGCGGTGGTGCGGCGCGAGCAGGTGAGCGTGCGCACGAGGCGGCGCCACATGGCGCCCAGCGACGCGCCCCGCCGCGTCCGCACCGCCAGCGGCGTGCCCCCCACCGCCGCCGCCCTCTTCCTCCGCCGCCACGGCGTCAGCGTCATCAGCGACGGCATGGCGCGCGAGCTGCTCTGCTGCTTGCTAGCCTAAGGCTAATTAATTAATGCGGCTATGATGGAGCTCAAGGACGATGACGCAGCGACGACGCAGGAGAGGAGAGATCGCCGGAGCAGCTCTTAGCGGCAGCAGCAGCCAGCAGCAATCCGAACGGCAGCAGCAGCCAGCAACAGACGGAAACAGCCCAGTAGCAACCAGCCGAACACTGGCGATGGCGGCGCTGATGAACAAACACTCACGATCGATCGACGGGGACACGGCTCCTCGGAGCTAGGGGGGGCCCTTTTAAACCCCGGCGCGTCGCGGCCCGGCGCCCCGCCGCGCGCCGACGCGTGTGCGCCGGGGCACGCGTACGTGGGCGCGATCCCGGGGCGGGACGTGGTGTCCGCGTCACTCGTCGGAGGACAGCCGTGCGTGCCTCCGGAATATTCCGGAAAGCGAATTGGATCCGGGCTTCGACTGGTCCGTGTGTGCGTGTGGCAGCCCGGCGCGCGACGCGTGTGGGCGCACGGACCACGTCGAACGGCTCTTCCGTGTGTCTCACTCACACCGGCCCAGGAGCTCGCCTCAACTCGGCTCGGCTCAGCTCGCATCGTATCCTGCCCACCCGTCGTTAAAAAAGAAATACAAAAAATACGCGAGTCTCGGTAGCCACTCGCGTCCGAAGCAGGTGACTTCTTCACAGTCTATCAAGACCTTTAAATTTAAATTATGGGTGCAGCTAACGTACGGCCGGCCATATGGCCACCTCGTTTTTTATAAAAACAAAATATACAAGGCTAATCTTTCTGATTTTGGCAAAAAAAAAATAGGTAGACCAAAGAAAAATGCTAGCACCAATCGAAACTAAAATTTCCACCGAGAAGCAGCCGCACACTACTGCCCCTCCTAATTTGCTTGCATCTAGATGTTTCAACAAGTGCAGTAGAAAAATAAACTTTTAGGATCTCATAAGCAAAGCTTTGAAAATCAGTAAGCAAATTAGAACATATATAAATGCATTTTTACCCATCTAAATTATAAACAATAACAAAGTTTTAAAACTACAAGCATACATCTGATTGCCTGATCGCCTCCACTATTGAACTGACCAAACAAAAAATTAGAGCTACTACAACTACTACCAAGCTGCTCATGAATTAATATCAAGATTGAGTTGCAACTAAACTGCTGCCGATGACAATCTGACTAACTTCCAAGCCACTAAACACCAAGCTCTGAGAAAAAAAAAGGAAAGTTGTCTTTATGATCAAAATTGAAAACTCATAACTCTATAAAGGACACACCAAAAGATACAATGGTAGGAACCTTACAGCTGACAAGCATGTTATAGTGCAAATTCGCCGAGGAAACTTGCAGGCAGAAAAAAAACACATCAAGTTTCAGGTCCTAAACACTGTTTTGTGTCAATAAAATGTGAAAAGGAAACATAAATTAGTGAAAGAATAACAAAAGCAGTTAATATTATGAGTAAATATCAGCAAGGTTGAATACCTCTGGTAATAAAACAGTGCTAGTCTCTATATGACCTACTCATGATCATTCAAAAACCATATTATTTCCTAAAATAAATGCATAATTTGCCTAATCTAGAACAATGTTATTATCTAATGAAGTACACATTTAGGCAAAAAATGCAATAAATGTACTTGCTCTTACTACATATGTAATTATTTACTTGACCTGGTTCATACTACACATCATGTCTGCTTCATGCTTTGTACTTGATCTCCCCTGCTGAAAATTTTGGAACCTGCAATGTAAGAACAGAGAAGAGGAATTAGAGAAGAAAGAATGCTGTAAAAATTGCCCAACGATTTGCATTATTTTACCTTGACCTTGCCACAATATTGTTTGATTATAGTACACTTATTTGCCTATTCTCATAGCTATTATTATTTTCTAACTGTCTAATGATGTTTGATAAATAATCAGATGCACCTGTGGGCACATCATGTTGGTGGCATCTCAACTATAAACCCTGATACCCAAACTAATCTAACTGTTGCTGGTCGTACAACTACATCACCAAACATAAACCACCACTAAGATCAAAAGTTGAATGGTACGGAAAAGAGAAAATATGCTATAGCTAAGGGGATGAATGCACAAGCAAACAGGAATAAGTGCAGGATTTACAAGTCAACCAAGTCACACTGCTCCAAAAATGTATAGAGAAATGTGCAAGACACTTTCGATTCAGAAAAGAGTTGTGTTTGTTCATCCATTGAAACCTAAATCTATTTGGCCTATGATTGTAATGATATAAAAGACTTGATTCTTGGCAAAAAGAGAGTCTATCACATGAGAATTATAAAAGTGCTTGCAGTGAACATTTAAAATGCTATCTGAACAGTATTTAAATGCATACAAAAATTTGTTAAAATGCTTCTGATAATGCTAGTAGAAAGGTTTGTGGGTTGCAGACATCCTATTTGTAGTTTTGCAATTGCTTAGTCAAGCCACCAAGCTGGTTTACAATAATTGCAAAAGCAGGTTCATCCTAGGATAGTTTTGTGAACAGCAGGAGCTAGAAGAGTAAAAAGCAGAGCACAAGAAATGCTAAAAATTAAAATACAAAAATGCTAAACTGAACTGAATAATTTTCTTGTTAATTTAGTATATGTTGTCCACAAATAAGAGTAGATACACTCGTTGACTAACCCCTAAAGCCCGATCACCACTACTAGGGGGTTACAGAATTCTAGCGAGCGAAAACAAAGGACAGCTCCTCGTTTCCAGTCCCAAAATCACAAGCTGCTCGGTGGATTTTTCTAGGACCTGAGCTAGATGCGCTAGTAAACAAGTGCAACTCTACAATAAATTTCAATAATTTTGCAAACAAATGATACCATATATCCAACTGGTAGCAAAATAAAATGACAACCAGTTTTTTACCATCCAAATGATAGCATACATCCAACTGATACCAACAAAAAAAAACTGTCTCAAAAAACACCTGAGCACACATGAAGATTAACGAAGAAAAGCATTTCCTAAAATCTAGTGCATTAGCACAACAGAAAGGGGGCAGAGAAAAGGCGCTCACAGAATTTGTCAGCGACGATCACAAAAAGTTGTAGGCGTGCCTGTTGGCTGCAGCAGTATTTGACCTCATGCAGTTTGCGTCCCTTTCTGAGCGCTGGTCTGCTCGTCCGCATCTTGCAATGCTTTGCGTCCAGAACAGCCACCTCTTCCTTCAAATTCTGGAGTCGCTTGTCAATCTGTCAACCAAAAATAGAAAACACCACACCATCAGAGCACACAACAACATCCCCAGGAACCAACCACCCCACTCGATTCAGTCAAGCAGGTAGGCGTGTGGAACGTAGATGCAGCCATCATTCAGCACCAGCGGTAGAAGGGGGGTGCGACGCAACGGACCTGCCTGCGGAGGCCGACGAGCTCCTTGCACGAGTGCTTGATCAGGCCGAGTAGCTCGCGGCCACGGAGTCATCCTCGCCGCGATACTCTGGGAGCAGATCGTTCAACAGGTCCCCGAACAGCACTTCGAAGGAGAAGCCCCCCTATACAACACGGGTGAGAGTTCGTCGCGGCAGAGACGGCCAGATCGGAGCGGAATTGGTGGGAGGAGGATGGGGAGCAGTAGGGGGTGTACATACCTTGAAGTCCTCGAGGTCGAACCATGGAAGGTGAGGAGGAGCGCGGCGGAGGGGTCGGCGGCCGTCGGCATGGCGGGCGTGAGATCTAGCGAGCGCTGGTCGGAGGTCGAGCTGCAGCAACGGCGGGCGGCGGTGGGCGGGGATGCGGCGGCGGGCGCGAGGGCACGTACCAGGGACTGGTAGTGGAGTAGATTGATGTTGCAGCGCTCGCGCTTGCGGTGCGCGACGAGGGCAACGACCGCCTCCTCCGCCATGGCCTCCTCCTCGTCGTTATTCAGCGGCGCCCCGCTCACAGCGACGGAGGCGGCCGGGGGTATGGGCGCGGCGCCATTGGTGGAGGGGTGGATGGATGAGTGGATGAGAACGAGAGGGTGAGGGGATAAGGTTTACGAAGAAATGCTGGGCCTACGCACGCGGATGGGAACGAGGCGCTCGACCAGAGGCCGGCCGTTCCGGAGAACAAATATACGGCCGGCCTTAATAGAGTGATTACCTTAAATTATTTAGCTCAAAATTGTATAGGATTAGAGTCCGACTTTTAGATTTTCTAGTTCAAAATCTTGAGCCCTTAACCACCCCTAAGTGGGAGCAAGGCTATTCACTTGAATACCTATTGTTTTTATCAAATTATATACGTATATATGTATAGTATTTCTCAATTATATGAAAAAAATAAAAAATGAACCACACAGCACATGACAGAGGTTCGAAAATGAAATAGCCACCACCACTCCTCCGGCCCTCCCTACCAAAATTTAGTTAGTTTCTTCACTTGTTGTATGTCGGTCTAATAATGTCAGTTGCATCAGAAGAAGAAATTTTTTGATATAATTAGTGTACAATTAGCATTAATTGATGTTACAATCAATTAGCCATGCCAAAAAATAGATTTAGGCTGTCAAAAATGTTGCTTTTCAATATTTTTAATACCCATTTTTGAAATCCTAGGCCCGCCCCTGGTCCGAACCGCCGCCGTGCGCACGCCATTGCCGCTAGAGCAGCTCCATGCCGAGCCCCACCCTTTGCCCCTTCTCATCCCAAACCGACCCTCGGATTCGCTTCCCCACCTCCCAATGATCCTCCACGGCCCGACCATGCTCGCTTAGCCCTGCTCAGTACTAAATTTGACTTCATGTGGAAGTAAATATTTTAGAATTTAACGGCATTACACTTTCAGTGGTAGGTGATGTTTTCGTCGACAGCGAGGCGTCTATAGTGCTTCGTCAATCTCAAAAATTTGTTGCCTCATCGTAATAGGTAATAGGATATCATTGTAAGACGGTGCATGTGAAAATGATTGTAACTGACCCATCCCATGCGCCAGTTGTTGGGCCGGACCAAATTGTGATATTGTAGTTTTGGCACAAAATTTTGTGAGTTTTAAGTCCCAAACTGGAAGCGGTATGGGAGCTAGACCAGCTTAGAAGTCTGGGTCTGAGAGCGTACTAGATCTGGATCGATCGTTTTACACGAAGCGAGAATGAAAATGCACGAGATTTCAGAACTAGGTCGTCACATTTGGTAATCAGTGTGGACCCTACGTGGTCATGGTATGACATATTGGCAGAAGTCCTTTAGGCATGTTCGGATGTCAATTTCAATGTTCAGACGTCAACTTAATATAAAATATTTACATAAATTGCAATTAGAATTCTGGACAAATCTATTGAGTATAATTAATGTACGATTAACAGATAGTTATTGTGGCAATTATTAGTTAAATTTTGAAATAATTAGGATTAATATATTCATCTTGTAATTAAGTCACGACTTATGAAATTATTTTTTTAATAAACTTATATTTGGTGCTCCTAATTTGTGTTTAAACATGCAATGGGATGAGACTTACTAATAATAAACCAAAAAAGCCAAACCTGGCCTTAGCCCTTAGGTTGGCTAATTGTTGTTGGGCCGGACCAAATCTGTGACACTGTAGTGTGCAACATGTATGTAGCTGTATTTCAGGCCCAGGTCGTTACAACGATGGTGTAGTTAGGTGCATAGCCTTGTTAGCTACATGTACACAGTGGACAACCAATCAAGCATCGTCCAAATCCATGATTGAGAGTGGCTCAGCTCCGGAACACACTAGTAGCAACGAAAATTTGGGACAAAAAACACGTCCAACTGGTGAATGGAAGCGCGAATCCATGATCGACATCCGACCTCACAGCATGATGTCGGCGTTGGACGGCAGCCGCCGGAAGAAGCACATCAGCGCCGACGGCCGCCCCTTCCCCCGCCTCAGCAGCGGGTGCCGCGTCGCGTACAGCCCCGCACCGGCCACCAGCGCCCGGAGCGGCACCGCGTAGGTCACGGCGGCGAGCGCAGCCGCCGCCGCGATCGCGACCGCCGTGGCGCGGCCGTCCCGCCACGCGAGCAGCGCGTGCGCGCGCTCCCCCTGCGCGGCCACGTCCCCGATCAGCCCCTGGACGCGCGCCGCCGCCTCCCGGAGCTGCCGGTACCGCCACTCCACGACGTGCGGCGGGGTCCCCGACGTCGGCCCCGCGTCGAAGTCCTCCTCCAGCATGCCCGGGTGCACGCCGTCGGCGTAGTGCTCCATCCGCGCAGGCCCCGCCGCTGCCGGCCGCCGGAAGTAGTTCCACGCGCCGACGGCGAAGAGGTACAGGAAGAAGGTCGGCAGGATCAGCTTGGGGTGCCACGCCATCGCTAGGAGCAGGAGCTGGACGAGGACGGTGGTGGGCGGGTGGTCCCAGTCGCGGACGCCCCGGAGCCACGCCGCGAGCGCGGCGGCCGGGGCGAGCGCGTCGCGGAGGCGCGCGCACGCGGCGAGGGACCGGCGCCGGCTGTAGGCCGCGAGCTCCGGCACGGCGGGGCTCGGGTGCGTGGACGGGTCGCGGAGGAGGTAGTGCACGGCCTCCGCGCGCAGCGGCGGCTCGGCGCGCGCGAGCCGGGCGGCGACGGCGTCCACGGCGGCGCGCCGGAGCGCCGGGACGAGGTGCGCCGGGATCGGCCGCGCGTAGTGCTGGCTCGGCAGCGTCGGCCGGAGGTAGAGCGACAGCATGCTCACCCACGCCGTGGCGGTGAACCGCACGGCGAGGTGGAGCTCGCCGCAGCGGACGAGGCCGCCGGGCCGCAGCACGAACAGCGGCTGCGGCTGCTCGTACCTGCGGCCAGAGCCCAGCGTCGAGACGCGGATGCGGACCTTGCCCAGCGGCGCGTCAGCCTCCCCGGCGCCGGCGAGCTGGAGGCTGTCGAGGACGGCGACGGCGAGCACGGTGCAGGGGTCGAACACGTCGAACGTGAACTGCTCCTGCCAGCTCGGCGAGGCCGTGCCGACGAGCGTGCGCGTCCGGACCCACTTCTGCCCGTACTTGGCGACGCAGTACGCGTCGACGGCCGCCGGCGCGCCGTTGTTCGGGCGCTTCTTCGTCGCCGGGAGGCCGGTCGCGCGCAGGACTGCGAGCTCGAGGACGCCGACGGGCGCTGCCTTCCGGAGCGGCTTCGCCGACGGCTCGAAGTCGCTGGCGTACGCGGCCAGCTCGTCGAGGACGTGGTACGCGGCGTCGTAGTAGACGCGCAGCTGTATCTTGCTCCGGAACTCGTGCCGCCGCCACCGTCCTCTGTCCCGGCCGTCGCCGTCGCCGTCGCCGATCCCGTCGTCGGAGAGCGGCCCCTCGAGGTCGAACCACGACGGTGCCGGCTGCTTGACCTTCCTCTTGTCGAGCTGCTGCGACTTGATGCTGCCCTTGGGGAGCACGAGCCGGCCCAGCACCTCGTGCCGCCCCGGCGAGGCGCCGCCGCCGGCGTCCATGACGGTGACCACCAGCGGCTCCTCGAACGGCCACGCCGCGACGAGGAAGAAGTCCTGGTCCCACGTGGCGCTCGGCGACGCCCGGGTCTCCCACCTCTGTGCGCCGAGCTCCACCCTCGCGAACACGCTCGGCGGCCGTGATGGCCGGCTCCGGTCAGGGTGGACCAGGTCCCGCGCCGCCATGACATGGCACCGGAGGTAGCAGAGCCGCGGGGCGTAGTAGCTCTTGGTCTGAGTGGCGGCCACGGCGCTCGGCGAGAGGTCGTCGTGCGCGCCGGCGTGCAGCGCGCCGGCGAAGGCCTCGTCGGACTGGGATCCCTTCCACGCGGCGAGCAAGATCTCGCCGCCGGTCCACCGCCGGCCGTCCTTGCCGCCGCCCTTGAGCCCGTACCATTGAGGCGCCGGGGGCCGATTCGGAGGAGCCGAGCTTGGCACGTCGACGATGGGCAGGACAACCTTCCCAACAAAGCTGTCCCGGACAATGAGGTTCCTGTCCTTGACGATCACCTCTAGGACATCTGATTGGAGGTGATCCTTTGAGAAGGCGAACACTTGGTTCCACTCCGGGGAGTGGTTCCTCACTGCGTGCCGCGTCGCCGCTGAGTAGTTGCCGACCCGGACCTCGACGAAGGGGTCGATGCCCAGCGTGAGGTCCATGCCGGGGAGGTTTGAGGCGCGCACCACGTTGACATAGAGGAATTCCAGCTTGTCGACCATGAGGTACTCCGCCGCCTTGGCGTCGTCGGCGGTGGCGGGCGCCGCCGCTTTCTTATCGGCACCCTTTGTTGGGACTCCGGCCGGTGGTGGCACCAACGGCGGCGGTGGCGGTGGCGGGAAGATCAGTGACCCCGTGCTGGACTGTGTTGGGATGGAGTGGAACGCTTGCGCCGGATCTTTCTTCTTCTTGGTTTGCTTCTTGATCATTGCTGGAGCTGACTGCGTGCTCGCGCCGCCGACGACCGTCTCCGGGCCGTCCATGGAGGCGGTGTCGGTGAAGGTCGTCGTAGCGTACGTGCTGGAGTATGCATTCCCCGCCGGCGTGTTGGCGGCGGCGGACGACGACGCGTACGGCGCCAGGTAGAGCCGGAGCGCGACCTCGCCGCGCGCCGGGCGGAAGAAGCTGGGCTTGTCGAGGGGGCAGCGCAGGAGCACGGCCTCCTCGGCGGACGGCGCGACGGCCGCGCCGAACAGGCGGACGCGGCCGAGGCAGCTCTTGCCGCCGGAGGCCCGCCGGTGGTACACCCCGACGTCGATGGAGCCGCCCGAGAGGCCGCCGCGGATCGCCGTCGCGTCGACCGTGAACACGAGCGTCTCGTTCCACGTTGGGTTGGCCTCGCCGGGCGGCCTCACGCTCGTCGCGTGGCGCTGGCCGCCGAACGCGACCTGCACGAACGGGGACACGCCGCCGCGGCCGCCGCCGCGCCTCGCCGGCAGGTCGCGCGCGCCGGCGACCTCGACCACCAGCTTCATTGCTTCGGGGCTTGTTGGTTCGATGTCCAATGCTACCTACTTTGCGTGCATGGGTGTATGCATGTATAGTGCAGGGCACAAGACTAACAAGACTTCCTGCTTGTCAAATCCAACGTAATGCTGCAATTTGGGGGTTCAGAACCTGATTAGGGAGGACGTAATTTTCTGGTGCAAATTGATCAAGTAATTGTAATCCATGTTGGCTGGATATGAGATGGCGAAGAAGACAAGCCGGCCAATAGAACAGGAAGACTAGTGCAAGGTTTGCCAAGAAACCCCATTGATAACAAAAAAAAGGGACAAATCAAATTCAAATTTGCTGTTCAATCAAGTTTGGAGACCAAGTCACCACTCATTGCTCAACTCTTGCCCGTGTGTGTGCGCCGGTAAGCATCGCTGCATCATCAGTTTCGTGAGGTCCTGACAGCACACAACGATGGATATCTTCTGCTTCACCCTGAATTATTTCTATCTTCTACTTGACTCTGAATTTCTATCTTCTGCTTGACTCTGAATTTCTAAGCACAACCATTCAGCTAATATGGGGGCTAGTTGCAAACTTTCTTCTCTTTGCGAAACATAGTATTTGTCGTATGACTTATGATAACACAGAACAAAAAAAATGAAATATATTCCTTAATAATCATGGTTACTTTTTCAACTATATTCATCTATGTTCCGTCCTAAAACATCTCAATTGCAATCATTTTACTAATTTATGCTCTTAACATTAGCTCATCATTCTGGACTAAATAAACTTCGACAAGGAGCGCAAACCGGGGACGCTGCCGCAAGTAATCTACAAGAGCTATAAAAGATCTGGTGGGCTATAAAAACGTATTCTTGACTGAGATACGCTCGTGTGCCGTGGTCGTCTAAAAGAAACAATATCTTTGGTGGCCACTCTTGCAGTAGCCATTTCTTGCATGTATCATACCAGGACTGTCAATTCCACGAGAACAACAGGATATTTCACCATTCTTATTTAAGGGTGACTTCATTGAGAATTGCAATTGGGTTTTAAATATTTAGGCAAGATAATATTGACACATCATAAGAAAGGGTTGGAAAACCTTTGGACGTGTTCCAGGAATTTGATTAAACTAGTATACCTGTGACTTGTCCTGTCCTGCACTACAGTACTACAGGGGCAGCTATTTTTTTTAAAAAATAAAACTCACAGAGAAGATAAACTGAAAAAAACAATAGGCAGCACTTCTAATAAAGAACAGTTGTGGTGTTGCGGTCTACAAAACAGGGAAACGTCCGAATTACTATCGCAAAAGTCTGATTTTAACCTTCAACTACAAAACTAGACAACATAGACCATCCAACTGTCAAAATCAGACAAATCTGACCCCTAGGTGGTTTCCAAGGTGGTTTTATATTTTTTTTTAAAAATAAAAAATTCTTATTAGATCTTAAAAATCAAAAGTAATTCATTTTAAATCAGAAAAATATGAAACTTGCATCAAAATTTTTCTAAAAATGTAAACGATCTATCTATTATTGCTCTATTTGGAGCTTAGTTATTCAAAATAATAGATATAACTACAAGCAAACAAATATTATGAAAATAAAAAAATTAGATTTGAATAACTGAAAAGTATTGTGCCATAGATAGGTTACACTTTTAGAAAATTTTGATACCCATTTCGTATTTTTTATTTAAAATAAATTATTTATGATTTTTTAGTTTAAATTTGTATAGTTTTAATTCACAAAAAATGGAAAAACACCTAAGGGGCCAAATTTGTCTGGTTTCAACAGTTGGATGCCTTTTTTTATCCAGTTTTGTAGTTCAAGGTTGAAAATCGGACTTTTGTGATAGCTGGAGGGTATAAACCGGACTTCTCCCTACCAAATAAGAGCGTACAGCATGCGCAATATGTTTTTTTCAGTAGCGGGACACCCCCCCCAATATTTATGTATTTCCGTTGGCGCCCTTGCTACTGTGATTCTAAGTTTTCTCATATTCTATCTTAGCACAAAAGTCTATAACATGTAACTGTTATCGCCATAAATTAACATGATTAATTTATGGGCCGAAAGCAATATGAGCTTAAAGCAGAAGATTAAGAAGACTTGTAAATCGGCTCCTGCGTGAGCATTTGGGCCACATGGGCCATGTATCCTTAGATTTAGTTTAAGATTAGAGATAGAGTCCGATCGGGACAAGATTAGTTTAGATTGTTTCCCAAGTCTCCGGACTATAAATATGTACCCTATGTTATTCATGAAGAGGAGCATCATCACGACTCACAAACAACAACTCTCGGCGCATCGCCACCCCTAATCCTAGGGTTTCATCCAAGTAAGCGCCATGTTGCCCTGATCGCTTCTCGCGATCAGGGCGGCGTTGTTCTTGCTTTTACCGTGGTATTACTCGTACTGAAGCGTTTTTTATGGCGAGTAATGCTAGTTATCCTGATGTTCGTAGCATGGCTTTAGTAGATCTATCGTGCTTTTGTTGCTAATTGTCTACGAATATCATGTTGTCTTTACACGATCATGTCATCATCTTATACTAGTTCTTGTTGCATAGAGCTAGCTGCGTAAAGGCAACACCCTGCTTCTTTTATGTCTAGTAGATCTGATCTGTTATGGTTTGCTCTTATTCTTGAGAGTTGGCGCAATATCTGCTAGGTTAGGCCTTGCAAACGGATTGGATGATCCGGTGACGTATTAGATGCTTTGCTTTAGTCTTAACAGAGAATTGATCCGGGAATCGGCTCTTGCTAGTTCTTAGGCCTCTATTTTGGGTTATGGCTTAGTTATCTGTTACGTTCGCTAGGCCCAGTCACGTGTAGGATATTCCGATCTAATGGTGAAGCCTTTACCATCGTGGATTAGATTAGTTAGATATAACTGAAGCAGCTTTACAGTTATTCGCTTTATTTATCAACATCCGGATGCAAACAGATCCAATCTGACACCGGGACTCGATCGGCTCTTTAAAGCCGATGCAAGAGTCGTCCCGGGGAGCCGACCACGGCTCGGACTTACGTTTCCACATGTTTGTGTATGCAGGTTAATCGTCGCAAGCACGTTCGGACCTTCCTGATCGGGTATAGGACAGGTGGCACGCCCTGCGTCTTCACAAGCCGCGGCGCGTTGCTGGAATTGCGGGCCGTCGACGAGGGAGCAGTGCCTGCCAGCGCCCCGACGACTTCCCGGCTCTTCGTGTTGCCTGTCGCTGCTCGCCGGTGGGTTTCGACCGACAACACATTCTGGCACGCCCGGTGGGACACTTGTCAGCAGCAACGCCCACCACAGAGATGACAGGAGCTCAAGATCAAGAACCCGCTCCCAAGCCCATCACGTATGAAGAGCTCCCTCTTGAACACAAGAAGAAGTATGATGAGATCAAAGCTCTGTTGGAAGCCGATCTCATCGGCTCTTTTGAGAGGACCCGCAACCATGGCATCAGGTGGAAGGGACTACACCTGCGCTTACATCCCTGACAGCGTCAATCCAACACGCTCGGTGCAGATGGTAAACCCAGGAGCTTCTAAAGCAGACGCGAAGAAACAAGCATGGTTGGCAAAGTACACTACTGGGCCGAGTGCTGAGCCATCGGCCCCAGGAGTTCTTAGTGTGGAGCAGGTCAGTGCAATACTGAGAGACCAGTTCGGCATCCTGCCCAAGAGGAAAGCGATTGGCTATTCCAAGCCGTATCCAAGTGACTACGACTTGATCCCGTTGCCTCCCAAGTATCGGCTCCCTGAGTTCACCAAGTTCAACGGGTCGGAAGGAGCTAGCTCCATCGAGCACGTGAGCCGATACTTAACGCAGCTGGGGATGATCTCAGTGTCGGATCCGCTGAGGGTCCGGTTCTTCGGCCAATCTCTTATAGGCCCAGCTTTTGGATGGTACGCATCATTGGCTACAGATTTGATTCGAACCTGGAGGCAACTAGAAGATCAGTTCCATACCCAGTATCACTCAGAGGCTGCTGAAGCTGGAATTGCCGACCTCGCCCAAGTCAAGCAAAAGCGAGGGGAGACTGTGTCGGAGTACATACAGCGCTTCAGAGAAGTCAAGAACCGATGCTACTCATCGCGCATCACAGAGAAGGTGGCAGTCGATTTGGCTGTACTGGGACTCGCTAAGCCGATCAAGGATCTGGCTTTTCAGTTGGAGTTCACCTCTCTGGCACACATGGTGCAGAAGCTTACGACATATGAGCTTTACCATCCTGAGCTGTACCAGGACAAGTTCAAGCGTCATGTAAACATGGCCCAGGCGGATGAATCTGATGACTCCGGCGAGGAGCAAGAAGTGGCCGTGGCAGAGTGGACTCGGGAGGGCAAACCCTGTCCCGTGCAAGTGGGTCAAACAGCAGGGACTTGTGAAGGGCTTCGACTTCGATGTGACCAAAGCAGAGCAGATATTTGATCTGCTCCTCAAAGAAAAACAGCTAAAGCTCCCAGAGAATCACAAGTTACCAACGGCACAAGAGCTGCAAGGAAGGCTGTACTGCAAATTGCACCACTCGTTCACTCATTCCACGGGTGAATGCAAGGAGCTACGTCGTCAGATACAGTCGGCTATCGAGCAAGGCCGATTAATCCTGGCTCAACACATGATGAAGGTCGACACAAAGCCCTTCCTACAAGCTAACATGGTGGAGCTGTCAGATTTCGGATCCGAGGGCCAGGATTTGGCATTCCAGATCAACATGGTGGGACCCATGCGCCGCCATGACAAGCAGAGGAGAGAGGCCACTTCTGGCAAACGGCCGCAGGATGAACACAAGCTGGAACAGCAACATGTGACTGAAGAGCAAGTGCGTCACATCTGAAACCAGCTTCCAGTTTCTAATCGGCTTTTGGAAAAGTACCAGTACCAGTACAAGTTGCGCCGCCGATACGAATCGGAAGAAGATGAGTACGAGCACCACACGGGGAGGACACTAGGGAGACGCCAGGCTATACGCGACCACTGGCATTGCCCGTTCTTCAGGTACTGTTGGAATTCCGGCATGAGCCGACTGCCTACTATAGATGATTGCTTGGAGTGCAGGCCTCGAGGACGCCAGCAGGACGAGACATCGGTGTTCCGGCGCTTAGGGCCCAGAACACATCATGATGACCGTGTGAGCTGGCCATCCAGGGGTGATTCCGAGTCAGGAGAAGAAGATAGGTACCATCGCCCACGGTGGTGTCCTGACGGGCTTAATAGCTCGCAGAAGCGCAGAGTGCAGCACTTGCGCAATCTGGAAGAGGCAGAAGCAAAGTACCTCGACGTGCTGAGGAAAGCGCATCTGGATCTCGCGGAGCAAGTCAGGCGACCGCGAAGGGAGGAAAGGCGCCCTCCAAGAAAAGAGTGGCGCCCCAAGCAGACAAAAGCCGATGAGAAGCCATCGGCTGATGTGAACATGGTGTTCGTGCTCCCGTCGGAGTTTCGGGCACCCCAACCGGAGGATTTACCTGTTGCACAGCTGGATCTGGGCCCACAGCTGATCATCTTCGAGAAGCCCAAGGAGAAGAGCTACAAGCACCTGAAGGGATTGTATCTCAAGGGCTTCATCAATGGCAAGCCTGTGAACAGGATGTTGGTCGACACTAGCGCCGCAGTCAACCTGATGCCGTACTCTGTGCTGAGCCGATTGGGTCGTTCTTCTGCCGATCTGATCAAGACGAATGTGATGCTCAATGACTTCAACGGACAACCATCAGAGGCAATGGGGGTCCTTAATGTGGAGCTGACAGTGGGCCGCAAGACGATCCTGACTTCGTTCTTCATCGTCAACAGCAAAAGTACATACACGGTATTGCTTGGGAGGGATTGGATTCACGCCAACTGTTGTATCCCTTCCACAATGCATCAGTATCTCGTCCAATGGGATGGTGATGAAGTGGAGGTGGTCCATTTAGATGACTCTAGTGAGATCTCGCTCGCAGACATGAACGCCTGGGATGCGGAAGGGCAAGAGCCGATCTCAGGGATCGTCCTGGAAGATTGTGATCGGATCGAAGCGACAAAAAACGGACTGAGGCTGGTCTTATCCACTAGCCTCACATAATAGACACATCCTGGCATGCCACGGGATGTAATAGAGATAGAGAGGCCGGTCCCAGTGACCGGCCCCAAAAAATAGAAAAATCCTGTTTGGGTTCGGAATTGTTACATCATGTACACACGATGGCCTGCTCTGGCAGTTGGCCACTCATCGACTATTTAGTTTCGAATGATAATGGAGTTATAGAAGCGGCCAGCCCGTGCGGTTGGCCAAATATTTTTTCTTGTCATCTCCCTGTGTTTGCCGCTGATTTTGAGGATAACGAGGACTCGCCTGCGTTCGCAGCTGGTTTTTCAGACGACGGCAAGCTAGGATACGGGTTCACGTCAGCTGATGATTTGGAAGAAGTTGACATCGGTCCTGGGGATAAGCCACGGCCGACATTTATCAGCAAAAAGTTGGATCCGGTCTTGCGAGAGGAGATGATTGCACTACTGAAAGAGTATCGTGATTGCTTCGCATGGGACTACACTGAGATGCCCGGTCTGGATAGAAGCATCGTCGAGCATCGGCTCCCGCTCAAGAAAGGGTTTCAGGCCGTTTCAGCAACGAGCACGTCAAATGAAGGCCGAAGTCCTAGAAGAAGTCAAGAAAGAGGTGGAGAAGATGTTGGATGCTGGGTTCATCAGGCCGTGCCGGTATGCAGAATGGATCTCCAGTGTGGTACCAGTGCAAAAGAAGGATGGCCAATGGCGTGTCTGTGTCGACTTTAGAGACCTCAACAGAGCTACGCCAAAGGACGAATATCCGATGCCTGTCGCAGAGACATTGATCAATGCAGCTGCCGGCCACAAAATGATGAGTTTTATGGACAGTAATGCCGGATACAACCAGATCTTCATGGCCCCAGAAGACGTGAACAAGACCGCGTTCAGAGTACCAGGCGCGGTCGGCTTGTTCGAGTACTTGGTAATGACCTTTGGACTGAAAAATGCCGGTGCAACGTACCAACGTGCCATGAATTATATTTTTCATGATCTCATCAGCAAACTGGTAGAAATCTACATTGATGATGTCGTGGTCAAATCCAAATCAGCTAAGGGGCATCTAGAAGATCTGCGTCAAGTTTTAGAGCGGACTCGAAGGTTTGAGCTCAAAATGAACCCAAAGAAATGTGCCTTTGGAGTATCGGCCGGTCAATTTTTGGGATTCCTGGTATATGAACAGGGAATCGAGATCGGCCTGAAGAGTCAAGAAGCTGTAAAGACGATGAAGCCACCTACTACGATGAAAGAGTTGCAGAAGCTCATCGGTAAAATTAACTTTGTCAGACGATTTATTTCTAATCTGTCTGGGTGCATTGAACCGTTCATGGGTTTAGTGAAGATCAAATCCGATGATGAGTTTCGCTGGGGGGGCGGAACAGCAGCAAGCTTTCGACGAAATCAAAGAATATTTGTCAAAGCCTCCAGTGTTGGTTCCTCCTCAGCAAGTTAGGCCGTTCTATGTGTACCTATCCGTGGGTGATACGTCCATTGCTTCAGTGTTAGTCCAGAAGCACGACGGCCAGGAGAGGGTGGTTTTCTACCTCAGCAGACACATGTTAGATGCCGAGACCAGGTATCCTGAAATCGAGAAGCTTTTCCTTTGCTTATACTTTACATGTACAAAGCTTCGTCATATTTTGCTCTCGGCGGAAACAATTGTCATATACAAATCGGATGTCATAAAGCACATGCTGTCGGCTCCTGTCCTGAAAGGCCGGCTTGGAAAATGGATGTTTGCATTGTCAGAGTTCGATATTCGGTATCAGCCTGCAAAAGCAGTCAAAGGACAAGCACTGGCGGATCTTGTTGCAAACAGGATCAGCACTAATATTGCTGCATTATTTATTCGTGCTTGGGCTATGTTTTTTGACGGATCAGCTTGTGATGATGGGTGCGGTGTGGGAATTTTGTTGGTCTCGCCTCGTGGGGCGACTTACTCCTTTTCCATCAGAATGACTGCCCCATGCACCAATAATTTGGTGGAATATGAAGCTGTTCGCAAAGGGATGGAACTACTCCTCGAAGCTGGTGCAGAAGCGGTGGAAATTTTTGGAGATTCAAAGCTGGTGATTTCTCAGCTCACGGAAGAATATAGATGTGAGAGCGAGGCTCTTTTCCCAATATGGATGTAATGCCGTGAGTTGATGTCACAATTCAGGTACATCAATTTCCACAGGATACGCATGACTCTGAACAATGAAGTCAATGATTTGGCACAGATGGCTTCGGGCTACAGGGAGACAGCCGATGGGGTCGATGTAGAGGTTCAGTTTCTAGAACCCGGAGACTGGAGAGCCGATATCTTCAATTACTTGAAGGATTCGGCTCGGGGGTACCCAGAAGGATAAGACTCAAGGCTATGAAGTATGTTCTGATAGGGGATGACATGTTCTACAGGACCTTGGAAGGACTACTGCTTAAATGTCTGGGACCTTCAGAGTCAAATCGGCTCTTGCATGAGGTTCATGAAGGAGCCTGCGGTACTCATCAATCGGCTCATAAGATGAAGTGGCTAATTAGGCGATCAGATTATTATTGGCCCACTATGCTTGAAGATTGCTTCAAGTACTACAAAGGATGTCAGGCATGTCAAAGGTTTGACAAAATTCAGATAGTGCCGACATCAGTAATGAATCCTATCATCAAACCGTGGCCGTTCAGGGGTTGGGCCATGGACATGATTGGTCAGATCAACCCGTCGTCTAGCAAGGGCCACCAATGGGTCTTAGCTGCCACAGATTATTTCACAAAGTGGGTGGAGGCAGTACCCATGAGGTCAGTAGCGTCAAAAGATGTGATCAGGTACATCAGTACATCATTCACAGGTTCGGTATTCCTCAAACTATTACGACCGATGGAGGATCGGTCTTTATATCAGAAGAGTTCAAGAAGTTTGCCGATGACATGGGAATTAAGCTGATCAGATCATCGCCATATTATGCCCAAGCTAATGGACAGGCTGAAGCATCCAACCAGAGCCTCATCAAGCTCATAAAGAGAAAGATCGATGAATATCCTAGGCACTGGCATGAGGTGTTATCAGAAGCTTTGTGGGCATATCGTATTTCATGTCATGGGTCCACCAAGACGTCGCCGTACCATTTAGTCTACGGCCAAGACACTGTGTTACCATGGGAGATCATGGCCGGATCAAGGCGTGTCGAGTTCCAGAATGATCTGACAACTGAACAGTATGCAGCCTTGATGAATGACAACGTGGAGGACCTGACAGAGCTAAGGCTTTGGTCATTGGAGAAGATCAAGGAAAACAAGGCCAAAGTTGCTCGTGCGTACAAGAAGAAGGTCAAGCCAAAGAATTTCCAGGTTAGAGATTTAGTTTGGGAGGCAGTATTGCCATTGGGAACTAAAGATAAAAAGTATGGCAAGTGGTCTCCAACTTGGCACGGCCTGTACAAGGTTGATCAGGTTTTGCCTGGGAATGCATATATGCTTGAAGAGCTGGACGGTGTCAAGTTTCCTATTGCTGTCAACGGTCAACACCTCAAGAAGTATTTCCCGAGCATGTGGGAAAGCGAGTAATGAAAAGCCGATGAGATCCATCTGGCTGCATGATAATAGGCCAACACGTTGAGTTGGCCAGTAAAAAAAAGAGATAGGCCAACACGTTGAGTTGGCCAGTAAAAAAAAGAGATAGGCCAACACGTTGAGTTGGCCGGTAAAAAAAAATGAAAAAATGGATGATGATGAATGAGAAGCCAACACGTTGAGTTGACTAGTAATATATATATGAGAAGCAAGACAGCCGATGTCTAACCATCGACTTAAGATGTTTTAAAACAGTTACAAGTTTCAGGTTAACAGGCAGTACTAATTGTTTCTTGAGCCTATCTACTGGTTCAGGAATTCTTCTATGGCACGGATGGCTTCTGTGCGGACGACGTCTGCTTGTGCTATGATTGCTTCATCATCTTTGTCATCGCTTGTTACTATCTGTCGACTCAAGGTGCTTATCTCTTCAAACTCTGCTTGTATCTGCTCGGCTATTTCCTGGGTTTCTTGTTTGGAGTTTGCAATGGAAGCTTCCTCGGCCTGGATGAGTTCCTTGGTGGTGCGGACCTTTTCTTCGAGTTCCGCCAGTTCTTTCTTCAGGAGGTCGAGTCGGTTCATATTGGCAGACACATCAGCTTTGATATCTAGAGTTGCCTTCTTCTGATTGAGGGCCTTGCACTTTTGAGCAATGTCAGCTTTCAGAGAAGCTTGAGAGCGACGTGTTTCTATTCTTTGTTGTGCTTAATTCACTTCTACCCGGAAGAATGGAAGATTGCTGGCTGGCCAAAGCTTGATTTGCAATGGCTCCGGAAGTTGGGATTCTATTTGCTCGAAGATGTTCTTTGTTTCACTGGAATCGCCAACTAGAGCAGTGAGTGAAGCAGATAGTAGATCCTTGATAAGTTGAAGCTGATGTGCCAAATTAGCCGATTGCTACAAAGATGGTTTTGGGGTGATGAGTTACTTGGTTGGTGTTGGACTCTGATGGACTCAGGGAAGCTGGTGCTGGTTTCTTGATCACTCACCTCGTGATCATCTTCCTTTTCTTGGTCAAGACTCAGGGGGGCAACGCTTGCAGAAGTTTGTCTTCGTTTGGAAGCCGACTGAAGTAAGTCTGGCTGAATAGTCATTATCACTTTCTTCATTGATGGTGATCCTTTGCAGAAGAGTACATCAGGGGCAATCGGAAGAAAGTGGAATGGCTCCCCGTTGCTGGTCATAGGTTCTGGACCATCTTGTTGCTGCAAACAGGGTGGGTAAGAATTAGACAAGTGGAAGGATGGATGATCTAGAAAGAGTAAAATGCACAAATTCAGTACCTCTTCCTCGGGGATTACATATTCAGGATCAATTTGCTGCAGTCGAGGACCTAGAGCTTTCCTGAATACATGTGCTTTCCACATTCCCCACCATGTGCTGAAGCTGATTGATGAGGAGGTGAAGGACAGATCGGCTGGTATTGGAATGTGGAGGTCATCGAACATGCTATAGCATCTTGAGCTGGTGAGACCATCAGGCAGATCGGCTCTGCTCTCCACCAAGTGGTGAATATGGAAGTGGGGAGGGACCTGTCCTAGGCCAAATTGCCGAGCTACTATGACTGGTTGGTAAGATTCATAACCTGGCTTGATAATTCTATTAGAGGTGCTGATGCCAACAGGGAGGAAGCCAGGTCGAATCATCAAAGAATACAGATGCCGAGTGCTGTCGTCATCGGCAAAGTTATCTAGTCTGAAGGCAGTTGGGTTCTCAAAGGATTTAGATTCAGTGAATGGGAAATAAAGGGGATTCTCTAAGCCTTTGTAGAAGGCTCTGAACCAGTTTGCTGCATCTGCTGAATTCAGTTTACTGCCAGGGAGACTAAATAAAGCTTGGCCATAGCTAGTGTAACACCCTAATTTAAATTCCAGCTTTTAATAATAAATTTAATTGGCTTTATTTAAATTTCTAAGGTTTATTGTGTTTAGTATGGCATTTAATCTAATTTTGTTCCTCAAGTAATTAAAATTTATCATAGGTTTAATTTTTGTTGTTGCATCATGCCGGAGCATCTCTTTTATTTGATTGAGTGCTAGGATTGAATTCAAATTTGAATTTGAATTCAATTTAGTTTGGGTGTAGTTTGGAAAAGAAAGGAGAAAGAAAATAGAAAAGAACCAAGCCCAAAACCCAGCAACAGCCCACCACCAGCCCAACCCGCAACGGCCCGCTCCCTCCCCCGTCCAGCCCGAGCCGGCCCAGCCAGCAGCGCCGCTCCCCCGGCCCAGCTAGCTCTCCACCTCGGCCCAAGTCCCAGCGCTCAGCCCAGCTCACCCCCTTCGCTCCCCGCGCACGGCCCACGCGCTCGCCCCGCACGACCCGGCGACCAGCGCCCACGGGCTCTCTCTGACACGCCGGGCCCGCGCGTCAGCGCCCTCCTCCCCTCTCCCTTCCCGGCTCCGCAACGGCAGCCCGAGATCACCGGCAAGGTCGCCGGGATCCTTATCCCGCTGCGCCCCGCCGCAATCCCCGCCCGGCCCCTTTAATTGGCCCCCATGGCCCCCCTGCGACCCTACCCTCACCATATCGCCGCCCCAATCCCTAGCCGCCACGCCGCGCAGCCCCGCCGAGCAAAGCAGAGCTCTGCGCCGCCGCGGGCACGACGCTCCGCAGCGCCCAAGCCCCACCGGAGCTGTGCCCAAGCTCCGCCCGAGTCCCAGGAGACTCCCCGAGCGCTCTTTCCCCGGCCTAGGCCCCTGCAGCACCGGATCTCCGCCGAAGCCGCGTCACCGGTGAGAAGCTCCGCCGCCGTAATTTCGTCGCCGCCGGCAACCCCCGATCCCCTCCTGACCCTGTTCCAGCTTCACAGCACCCCGGCGCACCGATTGGAGAGGCCCCGAAGCTCGGAGGAGCACCGCACCACCCTGCCCGCGAACGCCGTCAGGGACCGCCGCCCGACCTCGCCGCCGGCCGACCTACCCTGCAGCACCTCCCCTTCAATTCCGCGGTGAGAACCTGCACAGCACCCCGTTCCTTTTGCGCTAGCCTTGGTAGCCGTAGCCCTGGAACCCCCGGAACGCTCGCGCCGGCGAGTCTCCGCCGCGCGGACCCGCCACCGTCCATGCTGGCGCCGCCACGAGCCTCCCCGAGCTCCGTTTAGAGCCCAGGTGGACTACACGTGCCCCGTAGGTCACCCCAGACCCAAAAACGGGTCGATTTGACCCCCGGACGGCCAAGTTTGGCCAAGTCCGGCGAACTCCCACGCAGCGCCGCCGCGGAGCTTGGTCTCCGGCGACGTTCCGCCGCCGCCCGCGCACCCAAGTCCCCTGAACCGCCCGATTAGAACCCAACGGATGCGATTAGAACCGATCCAGACCTGATCCGGGCCGTCAGATCCAAAACCGGCGGCCCAGATTAGAAGATACCCTTTCGCCTAGTAATCTTTCTAAAGAGCCCCTTCCTTTATTGCTAATCAACCCACGGTCCTGATCTATTCAAAAATAATTACGGTTTGGCCCTGTTTTATTCACTTAAGCCCCTGAGCTTTCCCAAATTAGCACCCACAGTCCAAGCCTTGTGTTTTTGCACGGTAGCCCTTAGATTTAATGTTTAATTACGTTTTAGTCCTCAATTCTTGCAGAAAACCCCCTGGAACTTCAGTTTTCTTACAAATAAACCCCTAGAACTTGTTTTAGGCCTAGTTTATGCGTTTTAGCTCCGTTTTTAGCGTTCTTTATATCCACGCGATCGTTGTAATGCGTAGAACAGTATTAGAGTAGTTTAGTGTGCTATTGTTATGTATTGATGTACTGTTTCTTAGCTTTTTGTTAGTGTTTGCTTGTATGCTTATTATCGTGCATTGTTTTGGCCATGTGTTCGTGAGTAGACGTTGATCCATCTGAGGAGCCCCAGTACCAGTACCCGGAGCAGCTGTCTTCCGAGCACTTTGAGCAGCAGCAGGTGTAGTACGAGGAAGGCAAGTGTAACATGAACAACCTATCACTTTTAATTACATTTTCATACTGCATTTTAATACTGTATGCCTATAAGGACTTTCCTAGCCACTTTATATCCTTTATATATACCTTTGGGTTGCATTTTGGTTAGTTGTGCTAGGTGCCGCGCTATAACACACTATGGTCCTTTTTAATTAAATTGATTAATGGTTTACTTGAGTTTAATTCTGAGAGTGGCACTCTGTGTGGCTTGAGTGGCTCACTTCTCATTAAAACTGGTTTTGTTAGAAACATGGTTTAGGGGGCCAGCACGGTGCTTAGTGCTTGGTTGGCCACTCTCCATAAGGACCGGTTCATAGAGCGACAACCTGGGACAACAGCGCTACCACAAGGCTAGAATGGGATAGACTTGGCTTACTAATTAGGTCTTTTTGGTTTGGAGTAACTTACCTGCGGGGCAAGAGTAGTAAGCTTCAATGGTCCCTGCTCCTCCGGCTGGTCTGTGCTTGGTTTGCGTACCTGTGCTTGTACCCCCGTGAGGTGGGCCCCATCGTCGCTGACCTAACTCTCGCGGTTACGCCTTACCAACGAGATTCTTTGTAACGGCCTCGTAGTGAGTCGCTAGTCATCTCACCTAAGGAAGTGTGATGAACCTCTGGCGTAGCTCACGACTTGTGGGTAAAGATGTGCAACCTCTGCAGAGTGTAAAACTGGTATACTAGCCGTGCTCACGGTTATGAGCGGCCCAGATCCTCCTTTTGATTAGTGGGGTTGTCTCCTTCCGACGAGGGAGGTGCCTCTCGGGGTTACCTTGGTGGCTTGGTTTTTGTTTGGTTCTCAGTAGTAGCATGATTAATTCTGATTAATTACTATGTAACTGGGTTAATGGTAATTCATCAACTCGTAGTAAATAGCTTAAATAAAATTTTGCCAGGACTTAAAAGCTAATGCAGTCAGCCAGCCAGCCTAGAGCCTCATAGTTTGTGTTATACTTGTTGAGTACAAGTTGTGTACTCACTCTTGCCTCTTCTCTACTTTTTCCTCTTGGATACGCTACTGCTGCTCAGTTCCTGCCGACACGAGGGAGTTCGTCCAGCGCTACCAGGACTACGAGGACTTCTAGGCGTTCGTCTCCCAGTCGACGTCCCTGTGGCGCCCTGCTCAGCTTCGGAGAGTTCTTTTTATCGTATTTGTACTTCGCTTCCGCTGTATCAGACATTTTGTCATTATTGTAATAAATAACCTTCGTATTTCGATTTATTATGGCTTATTCGTGATATGTGCTGTGATATACTGTTCATTCGGTTGTATATACGTGTGACTTGATCCTGGCACGTATATGATTGCTCGGTTTATGTTCTTTTATAAACCGGGGTACTATGACTGGTTGGTAAGATTCATAACCTGGCTTGATAATTCTATTAGAGGTGCTGATGCCAACAGGGAGGAAGCCAGGTCGAATCATCAAAGAATACAGATGCCGAGTGCTATCGTCATCGGCAAAGTTATCTAGTCTGAAGGCAGTTGGGTTCTCAAAGGATTTAGATTCAGTGAATGAGAAATAAAGGGGATTCTCTAAGCCTTTGTAGAAGGCTCTGAACCAGTTTGCTACATCTGCTGAATTCAGTTTACTGCCAGGGAGACTAAATAAAGCTTGGCCATAGCTAGTACATCTAATTGATTTGCCACTTTCATCAGGAAAAGAGTTCTTGGTCAGGCCTTGGAAGTTGGGAATATGGTACTGGAAGTACAGTTGTGCCCACAACTGAATAAACCACCAAGGGCCTCAAGTTCTCAGTTTCTTGTGGTTAAGCAGGTTAGATGTCATCAAATGGAGATATCTGTAGGTTTCTCCAAGGAAAAGTTTACCTAGGCCGATGTGATTACCATGGGCCAGGTGATAGGCCAAGGGAAGATAGTTCTTAGTTGGAGCTAAAGAAGGGCCGCAGAAGATGAAATGCTCTAGCCAAAGATTTAAGAAGGCTGTGTGTTCCTTCTCAGTCACTGGACCTTTGTTTTCATGTGCTAATTCATGTAAGTGCCCCAGTTTGTGCAGTTGACTTTGGAAGAAAGTTTGAAGGGGACTTTTGCCATTTTGTGGGCAGCAGGATTAGGAGATCCTATGTCTAGGCCAGTGATCATGGTGACATCTAGCAGAGTAATGGTCATGGGTCCATGATCGAAGAGGAAACAGTTCAGGGTATCAGACCAAAAATAGCCGATGGTTTTCAGAAGGTTTTCATCTTTGTCAAGAGGTGATAATGATAAGCTAAGTGCATCGGCTATGTTTAAATCCTGCCACAAGGGCATGTGAGCTTTTGCTACTCTGCTATACTATGTAATCCAACTCTCAGGGGGGTTATGCCAGGCTCTTAAGCAGTCGGCCCAGAGGTTTAAATCGATGTTTTGACTCACGAAAGGGATTCTATTTGCCTCACAAGAGATCAAATCTATGGGATTTTCATAGGTTCGTGGGCTAAGATAGAAAGATTTTGGGTTGGAAGGATGTGGCAGAAGGATGTCTGACACCTGAAGTTCAGAAATTCAAAAGTATGCATATGGTGTCATGTTTTAGAATTTAGTGTTTCAGAGGTTTAGTAGGCTGAAGAAAACTAAAGATTTATGCCGAATATTACCTTCAGGCCGCAGATTGCCGCACCATCGGTTGCAGAGCTTGTCGTCTGAGCTGCAGAATCTGCCATCGTTCAGATCCGTTGACTTTGGGTTTGGTTGCTGAGGATTCTGATTCGAATTCCGACTGCTTGGGGAGTTCTTGCTCGGATTTGTAGAGCTTGGTTTTCGAATTGTGCTCGGATTCAAGAGTTCGGTTCAAGGTGGAAGTGATATTCTACTCTTATGCGGGTTGCTTCTAGTTTGAATTTCGTCGGCTCTTGGATATTTATAGAAGCCTGATGCGTTGCCATCGGCTTTTTGGGAAGTAAACGGATATACATGGAATTGAAGGAAATTCGATTTCATTAAAGAGAAAGTTCATTACAAGGAAAGCCGATTTTTACAAAGGAGTTAATCCTTCAGCTTTGTGATCCTACCCCTACGATGCTACCTACTGCTACTGCTCGTAGGTACCTAGTACCTACGACACTTGGGGCTTCGGGCCGGCGCATCCCCGCTGCCGTCGTCGTCGCTGTCATCGTCGTCGTCGTCGTTGCTGAAGGCGCTGCTGCCGCCTTCAGACCCGGAGTCGCTCCAGCCGTCGCCGTCGCCGCTGTTCTCCTCCTCGCTGTCCTCCTCGGAGGACCCGAGGAACCGGAAGGGCTTTCCGCCCATCGGCTCGTCGTCGTCGGAAGGGGAGTCAATCTCCTCTTCCGAGGAGGATTCGACTCCGTCCGAAGAGGGGTCTTCTTCCTCGCCGCTCTCCGACTCCTCCTGTAATAGGAGCCGGAGGTCTTCTCCTTCAGTTTCGGGCTCGTCCTCCTCGGAGACGACCCCGAAGTCGAACTCCTCTGCATCCCAGTGCAGAGGAGCCAGCGCTTCGTATGCAGCGGTTGGGTCCCACTCCGGCGTCGGCTCCCGACTCTCCGGAATGGAGTCGATGGAAGAAGCAGGGAGGGGGGAAGAAGAAGGAGAAGAGGAGGAGGAAGAGTCTCCGAAGGAGTTGGAGTCGGAGGAGGAAGAGATCGCCATTGCTGGAGGATTAGGGTTTTCTGCGCTACTGGCTCTGGGAGAAAGAAGGAGTTTGCTGTGGAGAAGAGCCGATTCGGGGTGAGATTAAATAGTGAAAAGATGGAAGACGAATCGGTAGTTTCACGTTCTACGAGGAACCAGCTACAGAGACGTTGCGTCTTCCTTGGTGGTTGCAGCGGTTTTAATGAGCATTAACGGGAAGATGAAGCAACAGAGTGGTTTTAGAACTATCATTGCCAAAACCAGGGGGGCATGTGTTATCGCCATAAATTAACAGGATTAAGAAGATTAAGAAGACTTGTAAATCGGCTCCTGCGTGAGCATTTGGGCCACATGGGCCATGTATCCTTAGATTTAGTTTAAGATTAGAGATAGAGTCCGATCAGGACAAGATTAGTTTAGATTATTTCCCAAGTCTCCGGACTATAAATATGTACCCTTTGCTATTCATGAAGGAGAGCGTCATCATGACTCACAAACAACAACTCTCGGCGCATCGCCACCCCTAATCCTAGGGTTTCATCCAACTAAGCGCCATGTTGCCCTGATCGCTTCTCGCGATCAGGGCAGCGTTGTTCTTGCTTTTACCGTGGTATTACTCGTACTGAAGCATTTTTGAAGGCGAGTAATGCTAGTTATCCTGATATTCGTAGCATGGCTTTAATAGATCTATCGTGCTTTTGTTGCTAATTGTCTACGAATATCATGTTGTCTTTACGCGATCATGTCATCATCTTATACTAGTTCTTGTTGCATAGAGCTAGCTGCGTAAAGGCAACACCCTGCTTCTTTTATGTCTAGTAGATCTGATCTGTTATGGTTTGCTCTTATTCTTGAGAGTTGGCGCAATATCTGCTAGGTTAGGCCTTGCAAACGGATTGGATGATCCGGTGACGTATTAGATGCTTTGCTTCAGTCTTAACAGGGAATTGATCCGGGAATCGGCTCTTGCTAGTTCTTAGGCCTCTGTTTTGGGTTATGGCTTAGTTATCTGTTATGTTCGCTAGGCCCAGTAATGTGTAGGATGTTCCGATCTAATGGTGAAGCCTTTACCATCGTGGATTAGATTAGTTAGATATAACTGAAGCAGCTTTACAGTTATTCGCTTTATTTATCAACATCCAGATGCAAACAGATCCAATCTGACACCGGGACTCGATCGGCTCTTTAAAGCTGATGCAAGAGTCGTCCCGGGGAGCTGACCACGGCTCGGACTTACGTTTCCACGTGTTTGTGTATGCAGGTTAATCGTCGCAAGCACGTTCGCACCTTCCTGATCGGGTATAGGTCAGGTGGCACGCCCTGCGTCTTCACAAGCCGCGGCGCGTTGCTGTAATTGCGGGCCGTCGACGAGGGAGCAGTGCCTGCCAGCGCCCCGGCGACCTCCCGGCTCTTCGTGTTGCCTGTCGCTGCTCGCCGGTGGGTTTTGACCGACAACAATAACATGCAATCAAACATAGTTTCAAGTGTGAAGATATTTTACAACAACAGCAACAGGAAAAACCTGCTGTCTTAGACAAGTTGGACAGGATGTAAAGAAGAAACCAAACAAGAACCTAGGTTGAATAACTATTTCTATTATTATTAATATATTATTTATGCTATTGTTTATATAACCGGGACTCGCTTTCCTTCCTGCTGGATTTGGAGGAGGTTGCCAGCCAAATTTCTGGGAACTGGGTTCTTGCTGGGGATTTCAACCTAACCAGGGGTGCGAGTGACAATAGCAGGGGGGCGTTGACACTCGGCTTGCTAATGCCTTCAACAACTCCATCCATAAACTGGGGCTTATTGACATCCCGTTGCTTGACAAGTGTTTACTTGGTCGAACCACCGTGACTACCCGACCCTCGCACAGCTCGATCATTTCTTCTTCAATACCGCGATGAGCACTGCTTTCCCCAACTCATCGCTCATTTAAGCCCCAAAACCCACCTCCGATCACATGCCCATCCTTCTCACCTTCTCCACCTCCATTCCGAAACTGAAAGCATCTAGGCCCCTAAGTTGTGTTTTGGTAATTAATGACAACTCTTATGGACTAACAAAATTCTTGAGATGAGGATGAGTATAGGTTGGTCCATGGATAAGTAAGCCTAGAGGACGTCATGGAGTGCTTGGAGACGATGTGAAAAGGATGTGCTCAAGGCAAAGGTATAAAGATAGGGCTTTTCCATTTTTGCCGGTCACAAGGTGCTTAGTGGATGAAATATGACCGGATTAATAGGGTAGATAGCCGTACTATCAAGAGGGGTTTGTGAACACGTGCTTGATGGTTCTATAGTGCCACTTTGCTCAAATAATTGCATTGCATGCATGAGGGATTGACTTCGTTGCAAGAGTAGCGCTTAATATTTCAAAGGAGTGCTGACTGGCTCTGGGTGGACGGTCCGGCCCTGGTGGGTGGACGGTCCGCTGTACAAAAGTTTGAAATTGATAGAAACTAGACATTTCTATTGGGCTGAAGTACAAGGGGGGCGGACAGTCCGCTCCCTGACACGCCATGTGCGTCGGTTGAATTTGCACCCTTTTTAGATCGCGTCGGTGTAATCTGACAAGGATGGGCCCCTGGTTGACTTGGGGCGGACGGTCCGGTCCCCTTGGGCGTACGGTCCGCTAGCTCTTTTGTTGTTGGTCCAGAAACTTTGATGTTTCTATCATGGGCAAAATTTTGACCGGCGGACGGTCCGGCCCTGTGGAGCGGACGGTCCGCCGGCCTAACATTTGAAATCGACAGACTTGGGATAGTTCTGTGTGCTTGGAATCTTTGAACTGCGGACAGTCCACACCTGAGGGGCGGACGGTCTGCCAGGGGCATAACGGTCATTTCTGACACGCATTTAATGCTGTTCTAGCCGTTGCATTTGAAGGGCGGACGGTCCGGTTTTTGTGAGGCGGACAGTCCGCGATTGCGCAGATTTGAACATAACGGTTGGATTTCGAGGGAGGGGCTATTTATACCCCCATGGCCGGCCGTGGGGGGCTCTCTTGGCTCATTTGAAAGCATTCTTGACCTTCTAGAGCAAGCCCTCTCCTCTCTCTCTGACTCACATTGCTTAGTGGTTGCACTTTTGAGAGTGTGAGAGCATCCTAGTGCATTGCATCAAGTGTTTGAGCTTTGGGGCACTAGGGAGTCTTCAAGCAAGCGTCATCAACTTTTTACTCTTTGAGGTTTCTGCCTCCTAAACGGCTTGGAGAAGTGGAATCGACGAGCTCACCAAGAAGATTGTGGTAGAGCCTTGATTTGGTTGTGAGAGGTCCTTGTGCTCACCTCGCCGGAGTGGTGAAGAACAACTCTAGTGGAATCGAGGTTTGGAGAGGTTCATTGGTTCAAGCCAGCTCAAGATCAAGAGGTGTTCTTGATAGAGGAGCGGTTGAAACATTGAATCCACCTCAACGTGAATTTTGTGTGACCGGCAAGTCATCGACACCACGGAAAAAATTCTTGTCTCTTGTGTGGTGATCTCTTTGCTCTCTTACTTGTGGCAATTTACTTTGAGCAATTTACTTTACTAGAGCTTGAATTCACACTTGTCATCCTAGGTTGTAAACCCTCACTAGACATAGGATTTAGTAGAAGTAGAAATCTCCTTGTGGTTCTAATTAAATTTGTCTAGTGTTTGTGATTGAAGCTAAAACCGTCTATTCACCCCCCTCTAGGCGGTATCCTAGATCCTACAAGTGGTATCAGAGCTAAGTACTCATTAATTGAAAGGATTTGACCATCCTGGAGTTAGGAAAATGACTAGTGACAATGGGGTTCATGTTGGGAAGCCACCTTTCTTCGATGGAAACAATTATGATTATTGGAAGGTTAGGATGACGGATCATCTCAAGGCAATGAGTAGAAAAATTTGGAGATTTGTCAATGATGGATATGTTATTCTTGATCCCAAAAATTTGACACCTCTTGATGAGGAAAATGAGCTACTCAATGATCAGGCCATCAATGTTCTTTTAGTGCTCTTGATGTGAGTGAATTCAACCGAGTGAAGAATCTTGACACCGCTAATGAAATTTGGAAAAAGCTCATGGAAATTTATGAAGGCACATCAACCATTAAGGAAGCAAAATTATATGTGCTCAAAGAAAAATTTAGTGAGTTTGTCATGAAGAAGGATGAAAGTGTGCCGGAGATGTTCAACCAGTTGAATGATATTGTGAATGAGCTCAAGGGTCTTGGCTTTGAAATGCCGGATGTGGATTTCTCTCACAAATTTCTTAGGTCTCTTCCAGAAAGATATGATACAATTGTGACATTGATTGTGAGATCCGACTTGAAGACCTCCACTCCCACACAAGTCTTTGGAGAAGTTCTCACCCATGACATATTCAAGAAATCACAAGATGAAGTACATGGTGTCACAAGTGATGAGAAGAAAAAGAGTGGCATTCAAAGCTCAAAGCTCAAATGAAGAGTGTGAAAATGATGGAAATGATGATGAGTCGGATGATGAGTTTGCACTATTTGTGAGAAGATTCAAAAGATTCATGAACAAGAAAAGCTATGGCAAGAAAGGGCAATCTTCAAAGAAGAATCCTTTTGAAGATAGAAAGTGCTTTGAGTGTGGAGAAATTGGCCATATTGTCATCAATTGTCCAAACAAGAAGAAGAACAAGAAGGACAAGAATGACGATGACAACAACAAAAAGAAGAAATTTCTCAAGAAGAAGAAAAATGGTCAAGCCTACTATGTGGAGTGGGATTCCGATGCAAGCTCGGATGAAGATGATGATGATGACAAGCCATCCAAGGGGGTTGCCAGAATCACCATCAAGGGAGCTCCATCACTCTTCACTACACCACATTGTCTTATGACAAAAGGTGGTGCAAACTTACAACAAGATGGTGAACTTGATGAACTTTTATATGATGACCTTGTTGAAATGCTCAATGATGCCAATGATTTCATAATTAAGGAAAAGGCTAAGTTGAAGGATTTGAAGTTGAAGTTTACTTCTCTTCAAGATTCCTATGAGGAGCTAAAGACCTCTAATGAGAATCTCAAAGAAACTCATGAGAAGTTTGAGGAAGCTCATAACACCTTACTTAATCATGAAAGCAAAGCAACTTTGAGCATTAGTGTTAGTTGTGATTTAATTGATGATAAATCATGTGGCTCTAGCTCTACTAGTTCATCTTGCTCTACTATTAATAATTCATCTTGCAATGAATCTCTTATCATGGAAAATGATTTATTAAAGAAAGAAATTGCTTGCTAATATAATGATTTGAGAAAGTGCTATGATAGTAGAGCCAAATTTAATCATTGTTGGGCAAGCCAAAAGTTCACCTTGAATCGGCAAGGGTTTGGATACATTCCCAAGAAAGGGAAGAAAGCTTTTGTGCAAACCAAAACTACTTTTGTGAAGAGTAGTGGCAAGCTATATTGTGAAAAATGCAAGAAGGTTGGTCATGATGAGAAGAATTGCACCAACAAAAAAGTCATATCCTTTAATTCTAGTTACATTCTTATGAGAAATTCAAATGGCAATGTTAGTGCAAAATTTGTTGGGTTACCTATAAATGGTGCTAGAAAGAATGCCATTTGGGTGCCAAAAGTCTTGGTAACTAACGTTCAAGGACCCAAAAAAGTTTGAGTACCTAAAAGAGCTAATTTCCTTTTGTAGGTGAACTACAAGTCTGGAGGGAGGCATTGGGTGCTTGATAGTGGATGCACCCAACACATGACCGGTGAATAAAAAATATTTGCCTCTCTTGATGGAGATGTTAGTGGCTACAACGACATTATTTTTGGTGATAATAGTCGAGGTGAAGTGAAGGAAATGGGTAACATCAATGTCTCTCAAGATCATTCTCTTTCAAATGTGTTGCTAGTTGACTCTCTCAAGTTCAATTTATTGCCAATTACACAACTTTGTGATCATGGATATAAATGCATTTTCACTAGTGATAGTGTGGAAGTTACTAGCTCTAGTGGAAATGATTGCATCTTCAAAGACTTCAGACATGAAAGTTTATATCTTGTGGATATCTCATCTAGTGATGCCAATTTAACCACTTGCCTATTCTCACAATCATCAATGGGTTGGTTATGGCATAGAAGACTTGCTCATGTTGGCATGAAACAACTCAACTGGCTCTTGAAACATGATTTAGTAGTTGGGTTGAAGGATGTGAAATTTGAAAAAGATAAGCTATGTAGTGCTTGTCAAGCCGGGAAACAAGTTGCTAATTCACATCCCCACTAAAAGTGTCATGTCAACTTCAAGACCTTTGGAATTATTGCATATGGATTTATTTGGTCCTACAACATATAGAAGCATTGGTGGAAATTGCTATTGTCTTGTTGTTGTGGATGATTATTCAAGATACACTTGGGTTTTCTTTCTTCATGATAAGGCCGACACATTTGATATTTTCAAGAAATTTGTGACAAGGGCCGAAAATGAATTTGATCTTAAAATGAAGAAAGTTAGAAGTGATAATGGTAGTGAGTTCAAGAATTGCAAGATTGAAGAATTGTGTGATGAGAAGGGGGTGAAACATGAATTCTCATCCAAATATACCCCGGAACAAAATGGTCTTGTTGAAAGAAAGAATAGGACTTTGATTGACATGGCAAGATCAATGCTTTCGGAATATAATATCTCGGATAGTTTTTGGGTCGAGACAATCAATACCGCTTGTCATGCATCAAATAGGCTATATTGTCATAGAATCTTCAACAAGACTCCATATGGACTTCTCATTGGAAGGAAGCCTAATATATCATATTTCTGGGTTTTTGGTTGCAAATGCTATATTCTTAAGAAGTGAACTCGGTTATCTAAATTCCAAAGCAAGGTTGATGAAGGATTTCTTCTTGGATATTCATCATGTAGCAAGGCTTATCGGGTTTATAATAAGTCTTGTGGAATTATTGAAGAAACCTATAATGTTGAGTTTGATGAAACCAATGGATCACATGAAGAGCAAGACAATCTTGATGATGTGAGAAGTGATGGATTGAGGAATGCCATCAAAAACATATCTTGGTGATATTAGGCCAAGAGAGGAAAATGAAGAAGAGGATGGTCCTTCAATTTCTATTAGAATTGATCCCTCTACTTCAACCTCAAATGCTCAAGCTCAAGAAGCAAATCAAGATGAGCATGATGATGGTTCTCAAACTCAGGAGCAACCGGAATCTTCTACTCCATTACCTACATCAACTCAAAATTCTCTTGCTCAACCAAGAATTCATCATGCAATTGCCAAGGATCACCCAATGGATCAAATCATGGGTCACATTAGTAAGGGTGTTCAAACTCGATCTCGTATTGCTTCATTTTGTGAACACTTTTCTTTTGTATCTTCTATTGAGCCTAACCGTGTAGATGAAGCACTAAATGATCCGGATTGGGTGAATGCCATGCATGAGGAGTTGAATAATTTCACCCGCAATGAAGTTTGGGAATTAGTTCCAAGGCCCAAGAACTATAATGTCATTGGTACAAAATGGATCTTTAGGAACAAGCAAAATGAAGATGGAATTGTTGTGAGGAACAAGGCAAGATTAGTGGCTCAAGGATTCACTCAAGTCGAAGGTTTGGATTTCGGTGAAATTTTTGCTCCCGTAGCTAGACTTGAGGCTATTAGAATCTTGCTAGCTTATGCATGCTCACATGATATAAAACTTCATCAAATGGATGTTAAAAGTGCCTTCTTGAATGGTAGAATTAGTGAACTAATTTATGTTGAACAACCCCCCGTTTTGAAGATCCTAAGAAACCCAATCATGTTTATAAACTTTCGAAAGCTCTCTATGGTCTTAAGCAAGCTCCCGGGGCTTGGTATGAGAGACTAAGAGACTTTCTAATTTCAAAGGGTTTAAAATTGGGAAAGTTGATACTACTTTGTTCACTAAATCTATTGGAAAAGACTTGTTTATTTGTCAAATATATGTTGATGATATCATATTTGGTTCTACTAATCAAGATTTTTGTGAGGAATTTGGTGAGATGATGTCTAGGGAGTTTGAGATGTCCATGATTGGTGAATTGAGTTTCTTTCTTGGTCTTTAAATCAAGCAACTCAAGGAAGGCACATTTGTATGCCAATCTAAATATGTGAAAGATTTATTGAAGAAGTTTGGAATGGAAGATACTAAACCAATCAAGACTCCTATGGCTACAAATGGACATCTCGATCTTGATGAGGGAGGTAACCCGGTAGACTTAAAGCTTTATAGATCCATGATTGGTATTTTGCTTTACCTTACCACATCTAGGCCCGACATCATGTTTAGTGTTTGCATGTGTGCAAAATTTCAAGCCGCACCTAGAGAGTGTCATTTGACCGCCGTCAAGCGGATTCTTAGATATTTGAAATTCACTCCAAATGTTGGATTGTGGTATCCTAAAGGTGCACATTTTGATTTGGTTGGATACTCGGATTCGGATTATGCCTGGTGCAAAGTTGATGGAAAGAGCACTTCCGGTGGTTGTCAATTTCTTTGAAGATCTCTTGTTTCTTGGGCTTCAAAGAAACAAAATTCGGTTGCTCTTTCTACCGCCGAAGCGGAATATATCTCGGCCGGAAGTTGTTGTGCACAATGTGCACAATTGTTATGGATGAAACAAATTCTTCTTTATTATGGTGTGAAGTTTGATGAAATTCTATTATTGTGTGACAATGAAAATGCCGTGAAGATTGCTACTAATCTGGTTCAACATTCAAAAACCAAACATATTGATATTCAGCATGATTTTCTTAGAGATCATGTGAACAAGGGAGATATCAAGATTGATGGTATTGTGACCGATGATCAATTGGCGGATATATTCACCAAGCCATTGGATGAAAATCGGTTTTGCAAGCTAAGGAATGAGCTCAATGTCATTGACCTCTCAAATGTGGCTTGAAACCTAGTACACTCATCATACATATCTTATATGCCCTCACATGCATGTGCTTCTAGTATTTTTATGGCATTTATGAGCTATTTATGATTTGATCATGTTTTCACTTGTTATATCTCATGAAATTGAATTATCATGCTTATTGGATTCTATTCTATCATTGCTAACCTTGTCTTGATGCATTGGAATCTTTGTTGAGCAATGATCCCTAATCAAAGTTCGTATTGGAAAAAGAGGACAGAAATCTAGACAGTTGATCTTTGGTAAGGCGGACGGTCCGCCCATGAACCGTGGACGGTCCACCGTTAGTGGTCAGAAACAGGGCAGTTATGTCTGGTTTGAATCTTTGTGTAGCGGACGGTCCGGCTTTGCTGGGCAGAAAAGCGACAGAAACTGGGCCGACTCTGATGGCTTGATAAAATCAACAAAGGACGGTTCGCGTGGGACGGGCGGACAGTCCGCTCCTGTTGGTCTCACAGTGGCCCAGGCTGGCCGGTCATATATTCAAGGGGCTTTCTCTTCCTCCAACAAACCCGAGCCATACCCTTCCAAACCCATCTCTTTCATCTCTTGCCCGTGGAAACGAAGCTCTCCAAGGATTCGACTTTTGGAGTTGTTCCCGGACGGTCCAAGCGCATCCCCGGACACTCCGCGACATCCTCCATCATGTCCTCTCGGTATTTCGAAGAATCTCAACTGAAATTCATGGTTTTCTTGTCAATGGAGATTGTTAGGGTTTTACTCGTGATCTACTTTTGGGCCATGGATTCGCAAAAATAGTTGGGGGATCTTGTTCCTAGTGTTGAGGAGATGCAATGGTTAAAATTTGGTCGGTCGATTTGGTCTAGAACTCAAGATTTGAAGGATTGAAATTTGGGGCGATTTTGGGTCGCCCGTGCGCAGGTGGTCGCGGACGGTCCATGCCTCAAGGGCGGACGGTCTGCAGGCAGCAGAGGCGGACGGTCCGCGCCTCCCAGGCAGACAGTCCGCCGCTGCTGTTTTCAGCAGAGTTGCATATTATTGGATATACATTTGATCAATGTGGATGAACATATTGCAATGATTCTCATTGTTGATTCTTGATCACAGGCCTCAAAGAAAGGTATATGTGTCTGCTTCATCCTCATCAAAGATCAAAAAGGCAAGTGCATCAAAAAGGCAAAGGCGAGATGATGATCCGAATGATGAGGATTACGCTCCTAACCAGAGTGATCTAGCTGCCGAGTCCTCTATTGCAGAAGATAGTGATGAGTCTATGGAAGGTGCTCATGGCAGTGATGATGATGAGGTTATTGATGTGCAATCCATGAATTTGTCCGGCAGACGTTGGACAGCAGAATCTTATGCCAATGCTAGATCAGTAAATCAACTCCATCAAGACCAAGATACAAATGTGTTGTTCTTCAAAACTCAGGTACAACAAGATGTCTTTTTTGGCCATATGCTCAAGAAAACTGTGTTCAGTCATCAGACTATTGACCTAGCATATATGAGTAATCAAGCAGTCATGGCTGATTTAGTACCTAGATTTGAAAGTATGGGATTAACAAATTTCTTTCAGCATAGATGTAATTGGAATGAGACAATTATCCGCCAATTCTATGCAACCTTAGAGATTGATTTAGTTGAAGAAAAATTATGGTGGAACACTGGAAAAAGAACATATTATGCTGCCTTTGCTCAGTTTGCTGTTGCCAATGAGTTAGATTATGAGTTCCTTACAGCTGAGGACAGTATCAATATCATGATGGAAAATCCTATGGATGAAAATGATTATCCCATGTTTTATGAGTCTGCTTGGTCTGGAATTCGTCGCTCTTTTGGCCAAACTCATGGTCTTAAACATCATCCTGCTGTGATAAACACGATTGCAAGAGTCACCTTTATGCTAAAAAGTGGAAATAAAGATAAAGTTCGTGGTCTCTATTGGAATGTGATCTCTCATGTCATGAATGGAGACAAGATAAACATCATTGCTCTTATCATGGATCAGATGGCAGAATTGAGGCTAAATTTTGAGATGAATCTATACTTTGCTCCCTATATCATTTCTATAATCAAGGCCAAGAACAACTTTAGGGGTCCCTGTGAGTGCAAGCATACTCCATTTAGACCTTTCAAAAATGAGACTGCATTTCTTCAGAGGCCATTGACTCCTTTCCCTCCTGAGCCTGAATCTGAGTCTGAAGGTGACGAAAATGAAAATGAGGGTGATGCAGAAGATATGGGTGGAGATGCAAACCAGGAGGTCATGCCGCCTCCTATGCAGCAGCATTAGGTGCCTCCAGTTGGATACTTTGATCCATATTTTGCCAACATGCAGTAGGGCAATAGTACTCAGATTGAGGGCTTGGCCACTCAGATGCAGCAGCAGCTTAATGTGGGACTTGAGAACGTGAACGCCAACATGCAGGGGTAGTTTCAGGCATTTGGACAGCATATCCATAACACCATGTACCAGCCCATTATGAATAGCATGCAGACTATGCAGCAGAACTTACACGGTGACATGGCTGCCTTGGACTCACGGTTTGACTATCTTCCCACCAGTGAGCAGTATCAGCACTCGGCAGATTCTCAGGCACAGCTGCAGCAGAACTTCAACACTCTGAACACATCATTCACAGATTTTTCTACTCACTTCTACTCAGTATATCTGGCTCCAGTACCTCCTCCATAGTTTTATCCTCATCAGCCGTTCTACCCACCACCGCCGCCACCACCGCCTGCTGATGATTGAGCTTCTTGGTCATTGATGCCAAAGGGGGAGAAGAAGGAAGTGATTTGATTTAGGGGGAGCTCCTCTGATGATCTTATGATGGAACTCATCTTTATTGTCCTATGCATGAACTTGAACTTTGTGGCATGTTTAAATTTTCGACTTGCATGAACTCTGTGTGTGATCTAGAACCCGTTATGTAATATGTGGTGAACCTTGTTATCTTTATTATCTTGTGATGGTTCTAGTTCATTCTTGTGGTTTTGAGGTTATGCTAACCTTTTGTGCAAGTATTGTTCTATCATATATATCGTGTATGCCTCGACTCCACTTTGTAGGGGAAACTCCTCTAAAATTTCAAATCTCATATATGTGCTCATGGAAAATATTCAAATCTTACATGCACATATCAAGGGGGAGTTATCTCTACCTATCAGGTTTTGGAGAAATTTATCCATTCTATTTTCTATGATGTTCAAGAAAATGGGTAAGTACATCCAATGTTCAATTTCAAGTCCACCTTATGCCTTGTGTATAGAGTTTACTTGAACCTTTTCAAATCACTTTTGAGATGTGTTGTCATCAATTACCAAAAAGGGGGAGATTGAAAGCATCTAGGCCCCTAAGTTGTGTTTTGGTAATTAATGACAACTCTTATGGGCTAACAAAATTCTTGAGATGAGAATGAGTATAGGTTGGTCCATGGAGAAGTAAGCCTAGAGGACGTCATGGAGTGCTTGGAGACGATGTGAAAAGGATGTGCTCACGGCAAAGGTATAAAGATAGGGCTTTTCTATTTTTGCCGGTCACAAGGTGCTTAGTGGATGAAATATGACCGGATTAATAGGATAGATAGTCGTACTATCAAGAGGGGTTTGTGAACACGTGCTTGATGGTTCTATAGTGCCACTTTGCTCAAACAATTGCATTGCATGCATGAGGGATTGACTTCGTTGCAAGAGTAGCGCTTAAAATTTCAAAGGAGTGCTGACTGGCTCTAGGCGGACGGTCCGGCCCTGGAGGGCGGACGGTCCGCCGTACAAAAGTTTGAAATTGACAGAAACTAGACGTTTCTGTTGGGCTGAATCAAGTGTTGGGCGGACGGTCCGCCCAAGGGGGGCGGACAGTCCGCTCCCTGACACGCCATGTGCGTCGGTTGAATTTGCACCCTTTTTAGATGGTGTCGGTGTAATCTGACAAGGATGGGCCCCTGGTTGACTTGGGGCGGACGGTCCGGCCCCTTTGGGCGGACGGTCCACTAGCTCTTTTGTTGTCGGACCAGAAACTTTGATGTTTCTGTTGTGGGCGAAATTTTGACCGGCGGAAGGTCCGGCCCTGGGGAGCGGACGGTCTGCCGGCCTAACATTTGAAATCGACAGACTTGGGATAGTTCTGTGTGCTTGGAAACTTTGAACTACGGACAGCTCGCACCTGAGGGGCGCACGGTCCTCTAGGGGCATAATGGTTGTTTCTGACACGCATTTAATGCTGTTCTAGCCGTTGCATTTGAAGGGCGGACGGTCCGGGTTTTGTGAGGCGGACAGTCCACGATTGCGCAGATTTGAACATAACGGTTGGATTTCGAGGAAGGGGCTATATATACCCCCATGGCCGGCCGTGGGGGGCTCTCTTGGCTCATTTGAAAGCATTCTTGACCTTCTAGAGCAAGCCCTCTCCTCTCTCTCACTCACATTGCTTAGTGGTTGCATTTTTGAGAGTGTGAGAGCATCCTAGTGCATTGCATCAAGTGTTTGAGCTTTGGGGCACTAGGGAGTCTTCAAGCAAGCGTCATCAACTTGTTACTCTTGGAGGTTGCCGCCTCCTAGACGGCTTGGAGAAGTGGAATCGACGAGCTCACCAAGAAGATTGTGGTGGAGCCTTGATTTGGTTGTGAGAGGTTCTTGTGCTCACCAAGCCGTTGTGGTGAAGAGCAACTCTAGTAGAATCGAGGTTTGGAGAGCTTCATTGGTTCAAGCCGGCTCAAGATCAAGAGGTGTTCTTGATAGAGGAGCAGTTGAAACATTGAATCCACCTCAACGTGGATTAGGGGTGACCGGCAAGTCATCGACACGACGGGAAAAATTCTTGTCTCTTGTGTGGTGATCTCTTTGCTCTCTTACTTGTTGCAATTTACTTTATGTCGACGCTTCTTAAAGCGCCAATTTACGTACCGCAAGCGCACAGATCGTGTAGCTTTTCCCTTAGAGTATTCCCCCAAGGTTTATCAATCCACGGAACAAGTGTATTACTATGCTTAACTAAAGCACTAATGATGTTGGTAAAAGATCTATATTGAGTAATTGAGTGTGAAATAGATCTAATCTAACCAATCTAATCTAATCTAGACTAGTGAGCAATGATAGATGTGTGCACAAGATATGAAGAGCATTTGTCCATAGGGTCTAGGATCACTAGAGATGTAATCGCCAAGCAACGAAGAACAGATCTAATCTATCAAAGGTGTGTTCCAAGATCAAAACCTTTCCCTCCCGCATACTGTCACTACACGAGGATAATCGGTAACGAATCAACAAGAACACGATAGTTGATGTAATCTAAGTAAACCATGCAAGAGCAAAGCAAACCCAAAGCCAAGTCGCGAACTATTAGGCATCAAAGCATCATCAACAAGAATCGTGATAGACCAATCTCATAAAGGATTCGGCAATTACAACTCAAGATCTCCTTACAACCCCATGAACAAACGAGGACTTTACCCCATGAAGCTAAGCGAAGCGTAGTCGATCCTGGGCCTTTTCTGGCCCCTTTCGGTCCCATCTTTCGCGTGTTGAATCTTCCTCTTATTCCTCATCTTAGCCCAGTTGTAACCATGCGTCAAAACATCTCCGAAAATGTCCAATTTCCTGTCAAAATGCAACATGCTCCAAAATCCAGGACAAAATCGAAAACGGTCAAGTTCGGGTGCCAAGTGGCAGGTTAGTACATGAATCACCCCGAAGAATTTACCAAAATAACTCCTAATCATATAGTAAAATGGGTACTTAAGGAGCGCCAACATTCCCCCCATAGTTAGCTTTTGCTCGTTCTCGAGCAAATCAAATCATCAAATCCTTCCAAGGGTTGCTCAAGAGTTCTCGAACTGCAAAATTTACTTATGCAAACAAGTCTAACAATATTTCTTCAAACAAAGGTCAGAGGAGCAGCGAGGATAATCATATCATGGGCGTTTAAAAACTCATCCAATATTACTCTACAACTCTTACCTTTAGCCGGCAACTCGAATATCGCCAACACTTGCTTTTCTTGCCATCCTTGGAGGTTTTTCTCTCTTTTTTTTATTTAAGAAACAAAATACCCTGCAACAAAGGTTAGACCAAAAAAAATTCTTGCACAAGTCCTTTCATGTCTCTCGATAAAAGTGGCTATCCTATTATTATTTGCAAACACTCATCTCGCAAAAGTCTCTCAAGTATAAAGTGGGGCTATAGGTGTGGCTTAGCAAAGTATATACATATATTATCAAATTAACAAAACCTTCTAATGATTGCTTACCTTCCGAGCCAATGATCATGAGAGTTTCTTCATAATGTAAAGGGTTCAAGGGTAAGAAGATTTAGAATGGTGGACATGTGCAAAGACATACAAAAAGATTGACTTCAAGGCACAAGCATCGTCCTCGTTGTCAGATTGCACATGGTTGGAATTGAGGATATTGTTCTCAAACAACAAGGTGATATCTCTTTGCACTTCTCTAACCATAGAATCCCTTCATTTATTTTTTTTTCTTCTCTTCTCATACATTTTTTTTCTTTTCTCTTTTTTTTATTTCTCTCTCCCGAATATTCTCTCTCTGTTCCGAACCTTTTCATAGGACACTTTCTATAAAACATAGATAGGCAAATCTCCGAAGTGTCTCCCTGAATTTTTGGAGCCCGAACCGAGACCAGAGAGGCCTAGGCCGGCCGGCTCAAGAGGTGTAGGCCAGCCGGCCTGGGGCTTTCCCAGGTCGGATTCGGTCCGGCTTTCCAGTACTCCTTCCTTTCTTCATCCCAAAGTTATGTTTTATACAAATCATGCGCAGAAACAGAATGTATCTCTCAATTGGGTTGTGGTCAAGGAAGACGATAATAAACAAGATAATCTCGGGTTCGGGTTTTGGAATCCGGTAGTTTTCGTGAGTTGTTCCAATGAGGAATTCTCATTACCGAATATTGACGTGGCTAGCAATTCAGAGATGAAAAATACGGACATGATCATTGCTCGAAATTAAAACTCCCAAGAGAAAGAAATCCTAACTCAACTCAATGTACATCCAATACTTATGGTGGAACGAGTATAGCTTTTGGATGATAGGATTTTTACTCTCAACTTGCCAAGAACTTGATCAACCTTATGTTTGTAGGGGTTTTATTATTTTTATGAAATTAAAGTCCTCCAAATCATGCCTTACTCGCAAGCGTAATCAAAACCAAGCGCTAGATCAAAGCTCAAGTGTGAGTATTATCATGGATGAATAATTTACTAAGCTCCACAAATACTAAATAATTTTCATGACAATGCTCGTGAACAATTGCTTTAAAGAAAATAAAGTAAAACTGAATGCATAAATAAAATTGCACGATCCAACAAAAACAAATACTCTTTTTATTTTGTTTTCATGACTCAACGCTAATTTAAGACTCATTCTCACACATGCGAAAAATAAAGCACACAACGCTAGACTATGACTCTCACACATGCGAAAAATAAAGCACACTCACACGACGAACTTTCGAGTAAACAACGACCAAAATTCAATCTACGAGTCGTCACACCTTCCCCCCATGCTTAGATTATGCGGCGTCCTCGTTGCAATGATATAAAAGACGGGTGTGACGCTCGTCGGTATTCTCAATGGCACCTCAGGCAATTGCATCTTGGACACCTTCCTCCTCCTTGCTTTTGTAGATTTCCGACCATCCCGAATAACTTCCTTATGTTGCGGACAAGGAAGTTGTAGTCTTTTTCGGCCAAGCTCTCGATGTCGTCCATCCTTCGATCCATTGCCACGATTCGATCATAGCACCTATCAATGGTGGCGCGGAGATCCGCGATTTCATTGTGGCACTTGAAACAGCACCCGGAGTAATGCCCGCTGCGGTTGGGGCTGTCGTCCTCGGGCTCGTCGTCGTCCTTCTTCTTCTTGCCGCTATCACCTCCGGAGGGGTCGTCTTCCTCCCTTCTCTCCTCTTCGGCCCACCCCGGCCAATCATCATCGTAGTCACGACCGGTGGCACCCCATGAACCAGGGCTCATGATGCTCTCCCAATCGCTGTCCCCCGCATAATCTTTCGGCTCCGGGGTGTGCTCGACGTAGTTTTTCCTTTTAACTCCGAGAAGGCGCAAGGAACGCCTAGATGCGGGTGGCTTTTTGTCTTGTCGCTTCTCGCCTTCGTCTTCATCGCTGCTGATGACGACGACCACCTTTTGGGCTTGAGCTAACTTCTCGTTGCACCATTGAAGGCCCTTCCCTCCGACGCTCATCCTTGCCTGAGTATTGAATTTCTTCGGAGGGGCTTTCGCTTCACATCGCTTTGCTTCGACAAGGAGGGGCTGCGCACCGGTTGCCGAGATGGGGCTAGGCGTCTTTGGTGTGGGGGTGTCGGGCGTCCAACCCCTCCCCTCAATCTCCATTACTGCAATCATGGCTCTTGCGCTTGCTGGACCGGCCATTGTCGACGTCTCTCTCGAGGTGGTGGTGTGTAGATTGAAAAGTATGAGAGAATAGATCTAACCTGTGCCTCTATTTATATCCCGAAAAAACTTGAACGAGAAGTCCAAAATCTCTTCGTTTTTGGCATGCGAAATCTATAAGGCACATGTTTGAAATTTCCTTATCTCGCACCTACCAAAAATTGAGACCGATTCGCACACGAGGTGGCTTAGGCCGGCCGGCCTAGGGGTGTTGGGCCGGCTGGCCCAGGGGGTTTTTCAGCCCCCTGGACTCCAACTTTTTTCGAGGTGCACACCAATAAATTAGAAGCCTATGTTTTACTCAAAGTTCGTCCAGAATAGAAATAAAACTATGAAAATAAAATCTAAAAGAGAATATTTACAAACTTACCTTGCTTAACGTCGTTAGGCTTGACGTTATGGTTCCTCATCCATGGTGTATATGTCGATGTAATGAAGGGGCACTGACGTCGGGCTCCAAGAATACCTTTAGTCAGTTGTCCGTTCACCACATATTGGTCGCCTTTCGCATCCATGATTGTCACTGCTCTCCGTGGGTGAAACCGAGTGTACGACGTATGGTCCATCCCATTTGCTTTGTAATTTTCCTTTGCCAATGAGTTTGAATCTTGAATTGTAGAGTAGGACCTTGTCTCCTTCTTTGAATTCCTTGTTTTGTAATCGCTTGTCGTACCACATCTTCATCCTTTCTTTGTAAATTGATGCACTATTGTACGCTTTCAATCTTAACTCCTCCAATTTGCTTATTTGGATTCTCCTTTTAATTCCAGCGGCTTCCGCATCAAAGTTCATCTCCTTCATCGCCCAATACGCCTTATGTTCTAGCTCAACCGGCAAGTGGCATGTTTTTCCATAAACAAATTGATAAGGAGTCATTCCAATCGGGGTTTTGTGTGCCGTACGATATGCCCATAGTGCATCATCTAGTCTCTTCGACCAATCTTTTCCTCCTTTTACCACGGTATTCTTTAAAATGTCGTTCAATTGCTTGTTCGAAGTTTCCGCTTGTCCGTTTGTTTGGGGGTGATAAGCCGTGGACACTCTATGTTCAATTCCCAATTTCTTCAAGCATTTACCAAAGTCTTTGCCCGTGAAGTGTGTTCCTTCGTCGCTTATCAATATTCTCGGGACACCATATCTAGGGAAGATTACCGATTTAATCATGTTTATGGACTCCTCCGTTGATGCCTTCCGACATGGCATAGCTTCAACCCACTTTGAAACATAGTCCACCATCACCAATATATGCTCAAATCCATGTGAGTTCACAAATGGTCCCTTGAAATTGATTCCCCAGACATCAAATAGATCTATTTGCAAATTGTAGTTCAATGGCATGGCATTCCTTTGCGAGATATTCCCCGTTCTTTGGCATTCCGGACAAGTCGAAACAAATCTTTTCGCGTCTTCATGCATCTCGGGCCAATAGAATCCACTAGCCCATACCTTAGCTTGAGTTCTAAAGTGCCCATAATGTCCTCCATATCCCGACGAGTGACACTTTCTTAGAACTTCTTCACGTTCCTCCCTCGGTATGCATCTTCTTAGGACCCCATCTTCTCCATATCTATATAAGTATGGTGGATCCCAATAGTATTTTCTTCTTTCCGCGATCACTCTTTTCTTTGCATTCTTGTCCAAGTGATCCAAGGGCATCCCTTTTATTGCCCTTATTATTTCATTCATCCAACTATCTTTGTCGAGGATTCTATATAGGTGATCATCTCTCATTTGATCCTCGATAGGTTCTTTTCCATCATCTCCATGGTTCATCCTTGATAGGTGGTCGGCCACAACATTTTCTGCCCCTTTCTTGTCCCTTATCTCCACATCGAATTCTTGTAGCAATAGGATCCATCGAATCAAGCGTGGTTTAGCATCTTTCTAGGACAAGACATACTTGATTGCCGCATGGTCGGTATAAACTATCACCTTTGAATTTACTATGTATGATCTGAATTTTTCGAAGGCGAATACCACGGCAAGCAATTCTTTCTCCGTTGTTGCATAATTAAATTGGGCTTCATTGAGAGTCTTGCTTGCGTAATAGATAGCATTTACCTTTCCCTCTTTCCTTTGTCCAAGAACGGCTCCTACGGCGTAGTCGCTTGCATCACACATGATTTCAAAAGGTAGATTCCAATCCGGAGGTTGCATGATAGGAGCACTTATGAGGGATTGCTTGAGTGTTCGAAATGCGTGAAGACAATCACTATCGAAGATGTATTCCACATCTTTTTGGAGAAGTTGTGTCAATGGCTTGGTGATTTTTGAAAAATCCTTTATGAACCTCCTATAAAATCCGGCATGACCGAGGAAGCTCCTCAAAGACTTGATGTCCGTAGGTGGTGGCAACTTCTCCACGGTTTCTATTTTTGCTCTGTCCACCTCTATCCCTCTCTCGGAGATAACATGACCGAGAACAATTCCTTCTTTCACCATGAAATGACACTTCTCCCAATTAAGCACAAGATCAACCTCTCCACATCTTTTAAGAACTTTCTCCAAATTTGCCAAACAATTTTCAAAGCTAGTACCATGCACCGAGAAATCATCCATGAATACCTCCATAATCTCTTCTATGAAATCTGAAAATATAGCCATCATGCACCTTTGAAAAGAAGCTGGCGCATTTCACAATCCAAAAGGCATCCTCCGATATGCAAAAGTTCCATACGGGCAAGTAAACGTGGTCTTATGTTGATCATCCGGATGAATAGGTATTTGGAAGAATCCCGAGTATCCATCAAGGTAACAAAAGTGTGAATGCTTTGCCAACCTTTCTAGCATCTCGTCAATGAATGGTAGTGGAAAATGATCCTTCCTCGTTGCCTTATTCAATTTTCTATAATCGATGCACATCCTCCATCCCGTGATTGTTCTTTGCGGTATCAACTGCTCCTTCTCATTTTTCACAACCGCGAGTCCTCCTTTCTTCGGAACGCAATGCACGGGGCTTACCCATTCACTATGTGGTACGGGGTATATTATTCCGGCATTCAACAATTTGATAACCTCCTTCTTCACCACATCACGCATAGCATGGCTCAACCTTCTTTGATGCTCTACCACCGGCTTGTATTGCTCCTCGAGTTGTATACGATGTGTGCAAAAAGCGGGGCTAATACCTTTCAAGTCGTTAATCGAGTAGACGATCACCTTTTTGTGCTTCTTCAATAAATTCAGCAACTTCTCCGTCTCTTCCGGACTCAATTCGTCACTAATAATCACCGGAAAAGTCTTGCCATCTCCCAAAAATTCATATTTCAATCCCTTGGGGAGTGGCTTCATCTCAACATCGGGCGCACCATTCCTCTTGTTGATCTAACTCTCCAATGTCTTCAAATTTTTCTTCCTCCAAATTCCCGTGTTGCGGCTTCAACTCTTCCATTGTTTCCACTAGTTCTCCGTCTTGATCATCTTGAGCAGTCTTCATTCTCCAAAGCGCGTTGGAGAGGATCCCTGAAAGAATCAATGGAACGAATGCTCTCTACCTCTTCGTTATCAAGAGGTAGAGGTGAAGCAAAAGACGGTTTTGAATGAAATTCGAATGAGCGCTTCTCTCCATCTAGATCAAAAGTGACAATCCCTTTTCCAACATCTAGAACAACATTTACTAATTTGAGAAAGGGTTTTCCAAGGATTATGCCTTCATGCTCATCATCACTAGCATTAATCACAAAAAAGTCGGTTGGAATTTTTTTACCCGCTATAGCAACATTTAGATTTATAAGCACTCCTAGCGGTTTGATTAATCTACCATCTCCCATGATCAATTTAATGATTGTGGCATCTAGGTTTGATCTTTCGTTAAAAAGCTCAATGTAAACCTTGGAACTCAGCACACTAACATGGGCGCCAACGTCACATAAAACATTGCAACATTTTATTCCTTCTATTATGCAATCAACACGAGGTGTGGGTGATGGTTTACCTTCGCCTTGATCGCTTCCAATCGCATATACTTGGGCTATGTGCGCGTAGGGTGACGATTCCGAGTTCACTCCCAGGGTCCTTTTGATCTCCAGCACTTCATCTAAGTCAATCTCTTCCTCTTTTTCTTCAAAAAGTTTCCGAATAATATCACCGGCCGATTCCTTGCCAAATGTATATCCCGTGTGATTATCCGGCGGGAAATCTTCCGCTATCACCTTTGCCATTCCTCGTTGATTTGGATGCGGTCTTGCTTTGTCGAACAATCTTCCGAAGTCAATTGGTATCCAATCCATTTGCTCGAATTCTCTTAGCGATTTGGCGGTGCCCATGATTCTTCCTTTCTGTTCCGGGTCGTCTTTCGTTGCACTCCGGATCGATGCTTCTTCATTATGGTTTGTCTCTACGACTTTCCCATGCTTCGGTTGTTCTTCATTCACTTCCGATGCCCCTTTTCTAAAAATTCCAGTAAGCACCCGCACTTGAGATTCTTCTTCGGAGCTTGCCAAACATCGTTTTTCCCAATCTCTTCGCATGGCCGCACCCTTGCTGATTTTTTGTAGGAGTTGGGCGGCTTCCGTGAGTGTTTTCTCCATGAGATCTCCTCCTGCACACATTTGAACAAATTGCATGCACTCGGGGGTTAGGGAAAAATAAAAAGTATGCAAGAGTACTCCACCGGAAAATCCGAGCTTCGGTCCTTGTTCAATCAATCCATTGAATCTATCCCATGCTTGATCTATCCCTTCTTCTTCTCCTTGCGCGAAGTTGATCACTTGCTTCCGAATATGTTGAACCTTGCTTAACGGAAATAACCGCTCGCAAAATTTCTTCATCAAGTCATCCCAATTTCCTTTTACCTCGAAGGATGCAAGTGCAAACCATCTTCTCGCTTCTTCCGCAAGTGAGTATGGGAAAAGATTCCATCTCAACCAAGCTAGCGGAACTCCGTCTTGTTGTACCGTGTTGCATAGCATTGCGAACCACTTGATATGTCTATATGGGTTGTCCGTCTCATCTCCTCTAAAAGGGTTTGCCGCCGCCATCTTGATGATTTGAGGCTTGATCTCGTACTCGGTGGCTCGCAACACCGAATCTGTTTTTTGCATGTCGAAGTCCTCCGATCGCGGGCTTGCATAATCCCTTAGTGATTTTTCTCCTTCCTCCATGTGTTGAATGAGATGGTCCATCTAGACAATCAAAACAAAAACAAGAACAAAAAAATTTCTAGAGAAAAAGGTTAGGTGTTAGTAACCAATAAAATTAATACAAAGTTAAACGTAGCAAAATCGCTTGTTCCCCGGCAACGGCGCCAGAAAAGCTTGTTGACGCTTCTTAAAGCGCCAATTTACGTACCAAAAGCGCACGGATCGTGTAGCTTTTCCCTTAGAGTATTCCCCCAAGGTTTATCAATCCACGGAACAAGTGTATTACTATGCTTAACTAAGCACTAATGATGTTCTTGTGCTCACCAAGCCGGAGTGGTGAAGAGCAACTCTAGTAGAATCGAGGTTTGGAGAGCTTCATTGGTTCAAGCCGGCTCAAGATCAAGAGGTGTTCTTGATAGAGGAGCAGTTGAAACATTGAATCCACCTCAACGTGGATTAGGGGTGACCGGCAAGTCATCGACACGACGGGAAAAATTCTTGTCTCTTGTGTGGTGATCTCTTTGCTCTCTTACTTGTTGCAATTTACTTTATGTCGACGCTTCTTAAAGCGCCAATTTACGTACCGCAAGCGCACGGATCGTGTAGCTTTTCCCTTAGAGTATTCCCCCAAGGTTTATCAATCCACAGGAACAAGTGTATTACTATGCTTAACTAAGCACTAATGATGTTGGTAAAAGATCTATATTGAGTAATTGAGTGTGAAATAGATCTAATCTAACCAATCTAATCTAATCTAGACTAGTGAGCAATGATAGATGTGTGCACAAGATATGAAGAGCATTTGTCCATAGGGTCTAGGATCACTAGAGATGTAATCGCCAAGCAACGAAGAACAAATCTAATATATCAAAGGTGTGTTCCAAGATCAAAACCTTTCCCTCCCGCATACTGTCACTACACGAGGATAATCGGTAACGAATCAACAAGAACACGATAGTTGATGTAATCTAAGTAAACCATGCAAGAGCAAAGCAAACCCAAAGCCAAGTCGCGAACTATTAGGCATCAAAGCATCATCAACAAGAATCGTGATAGATCAATCTCATAAAGGATTCGGCAATTACAACTCAAGATCTCCTTACAACCCCATGAACAAACGAGGACTTTACCCCATGAAGCTAAGCGAAGCGTAGTCGATCATGGTGACGAAATCTCCGGCAAGGGATGGATCCCTTGCTGTCCTCCAACTTGCAGCGGCGCCGAGGAACGATGAGGCCTCCGGTGTCGCCTTTCTCTTGTGTCTAACTCGAATGTATCTCTGGATGCTCTTTCTCTGCGATCTCTGCGATCTCCCTGGATTGCTCCCTCTTTGATGGCAGCTTCGGGATATTTATAGGCAGATATAGTCGGCGGTTTTGGTAAAACATAGATTAGGGTTGACGCATACTTCGTGCTGAAGAAAACCGAGATCGATTGGACTCCGAAAAGGGCTAGGCCGGCCGGCCCAAGGACTCCAGGCCGGCCAGCCTGGGCCTTTTCTGGCCCCTTTCGGTCCCATCTTTCGCGTGTTGAATCTTCCTCTTATTCCTCATCTTAGCCCAGTTGTAACAATGCATCAAAACATCTCCGAAAATGTCCAATTTCCTGTCAAAATGCAACATGCTCCAAAATCCAGGACAAAATCGAAAATGGTCAAGTTCGGGTGCCAAGTGGCGGGTTAGTACATGAATCATCCCGAAGAATTTACCAAAACTACTCCTAATTATATAGTAAAATGGGTACTTAAGGAGCGCCAACACTTTACTAGAGCTTGAATTTACACTTGTCATCCTTGGTTGCAAACCCTCACTAGACATAGGATTTATTAGAAGTAGAAACCTCCTTGTGGTTCTAATTAAATTTGTCTAGTGTTTGTGATTGAAGCTAAAACCGCCTATTCACCCCCCTCTAGTCGGTATCCTAGATCCTACAGAAACCCAACCTTTTTGGCTTCGAGAATGCCTGGCTCCACCACCAGGACTTCCTCCCCTCTGTGCTCCCGACCTGGCATGGTTGTAGCTCTGACGATGCCGCGGGCGCACTGGTTGGCTCGTTGAAAGCGGTTCGGTGTGCGGCAAAGGTTTGGGCTAGGCGCATGCACGCTCCTCCATCCCTCCACCAAAATTGCAAGTTCGTTATCTACATGCTTGACATCCTTGAGGAAGCATGCAACCTATCTGCAGGAGAACAGGTTCTGCGCCGCGAATGCCGGGAGCGCCTGGCGCTCTCCGTTCGGGAACGGGCCGCGTAATGGAAGCAGCGCGGGAAATTCCGTGCGATCCACGAAGGGGACGCCAACACCGCGTTCTTCCATGCACACACCTGTGGGCGGTTGTGTTGTAACCTGATCCGCGGTGTGGAGTTCGACGGGGTGGTAGTGACCGCCCACGACGCCAAGACGCGCGCCATGACGGCGCACCTATAGAGCCTTCTGGGTGTCGCCGAGAACACCACCTGGACGTTCGACCTGGACGGGCTCTACAGCAATGCTGCCCGTCCGGATGCGGCAGCCATGACTGCCCCGTTCACTGAAGGCGAGGCGCGCATGGCCGTGCGCGCCATGAACCGCAATAGCTCCCCCAACCCCGACGGCTTTGGCCCGGCCTTCTACACCGCTGCCTGGCACGTCACCGTGCCCACGGTAATGGCTTTCGCTCAAGCTTTTCAGGCTGGAACGGCAGACCTGGAACGTCTCAATCGTGCCTACATTGTCATGCTGGCAAAACACCAAGCTGCTCTGAAACCCGGGGATTAGCGGCCTATTTGCATGCAAAATTGCTCCCTCAAGATCGTGGCCAAGATGCTGACCACACGCCTCCAGATCGAGATCCCCAACCTCATTGATTCTGACCAGACGGGCTTCATCAAGGGGCGCTCGATCTCGGAGAATTTCATCTATGAATTGGAACTAATCTAATGCTACCACCGCCGGAAGATTCCCACGCTGGTGCTCAAGCTGGACTTCGCCAAGGTGTTCGACTCGGTGGATTGGGGGAGCTTGGACAGGGTGCTCGCTGTCAGAGGTTTTCCCCCCGCCTGGCGCAACTGGATCAGCAACATCCTCACAACATCCAAGTCTGCAGTTTTGGTGAATGGAACGCCCAGCCCATGGTTTGCCTGCGAGCGTGGGCTAAGGCAGGGTGACCCCTTGTCGCCCTACCTATTCCTTTTGGTTGCGGACGTCCTGCAGCAGCTCATCAAGAAGTCTGGGGTGGTGCGTCACCCTGGTGAACCCAGTCTTCCGTGCCCAGTTATACAGTACGCGGACGACACCCTGCTGTTGGTGCGCGCGCACACCGACAATGTTGCAAACCTGAAGAATCAGCTGGACAGCTTTGCTGCTGCAACGGGGCTGACAATCAATTACAACAAAAGCACTCTTGTTCCCATGCATATCTCGGCTGATTTGACCAAGGAACTGATACAAATCCTCGGCTGTAAGCAGGGGACCTTCCCCCAAACCTATCTAGGACTGCTGCTCTCCAACACGAAGCTGCGACTCTCTGCCTTTGCCCTGCTGATCTGCAAAATGGACAAGTACCTGAGTGGATGGCAGGCGACACTTCTAAATGCAATGGGGAGGGCCGTCCTTGTAAACTCTGTCATGGATAGCCAGTTGGTACATGCTATGTCTGGTTTGCTTCTTCCCCAAGGCGTCCTCGATGAGTTGGATACATGGCGGCGCGATTTCCTTTGGGCCGGCGATGAGAAAGCTAGTGGTGCTCAGTGCCTCGTCGCCCGGGAGAAAGCTTGCCAGCAGAAAGAGATGGGCGGCCTCGGGATCAAGGACCTGGCCATGAAGAAAAAATGCTTGTTGCTGAAAGTCCTACACTGTGCGACTTTCATGCCTTTGTCTGGGGCAACAGAGCCCCCCCCCCAAGGTCCAGTTCTTTGCTTGGCTCCTCGTACAAGAACGCATACAGTGCCGAGCCAATCTCCTGAAGAAGAATGTGGTGCAAGACGCAACCTGTGAGGTTTGCCAGGGCGACATGGAGGACTGTGACCATCTGATCTTCAAATGCCCCTTCGCGTCCAGCGTCTGGGCTTCACTTCACGTCGACACCACTGGCTGCAGCGTGAGGCAACTGTGGTGTGCCCCTTGTCCGGGTGCCGTGCCAGAGAAGCACTCCAACTGCTTCATCCTCCTCATATGCTGGCAGCTGTGGAAGCACCGCAATGGCGTGATTTTCCAAGGCTTGGAAGTTGGAACCCTCCCTCACACGTTTCTGGATGGGCTGCAGAGAAGAAGCGACGCTTTGGCCAGGTAGATGGCCGCGCACTGATCGCATTGTAGCTGAAGCTTGGTGCCAAACCCTGTCTCCCATGTAGTACAACTGATATGTATTTCACATTTCACTTTTCCTTTCAAGCTTGCTCAAACTCTAATGTAAAAGCATTTGGCTTGCTCAAAGCCCAATCAATATATCAGGTGGGGGATGCTCCCCCCCCCCGGTTGACCCTCAAAAAAAAACACTACCCACGATATGTGTTGTCACGTATTCATGTATGATGCAAAGAGACAAAAATATCAATTTATAAATAAATGGTTCAACTAAATATATATCAAACACATATGGAGGTGGATGCAAAAAAGAAATATATTGCAACTCGATAATGATAAATATGTATTTAGAGTATGTGTTAGTCCGGTGGGAACCTCATCTAGAACTTCTCCTTCCTCTTCGGGTCAAAATCTGTCTATTTCAGAGCTCAAATCGGCACTGCATACTTTCCCACCGGATTCCTGCAAGATGCATAGCCATAAATATTCCAAATCCACAACGTCTATGAAAACCCAGACAACATTGTGAGTGAACCACAAATTGTGGAAAAATGATTGGGCTAGATCATTGACCGGTGGTGTTAGAAGTATCACCAAGTCAGGCGAATGGGCCCTACCCTTCTTTAAACTGTTGAGGAAAAATGATCGGTTCGAGTGGAACAAGTAAGCCAAAAAAGCTCTGAATGAGCTTAAAGCTTACCTTCAACACCCATCCATACTAGTATCCCCAAACCTCGACAAAAACTTGCTGCTATATCTAGCGGCAGCCCATACGGCAGTGTGCGCGATCTTGATCATGTTGGAGAGATAGAAATTAGCACCAGGCCGCTGGCTAGGTGGCACGAGAGGAGAGAAAAGAGGGAGGCTCGCTGCACCGGCTGGCTGGAATGGGCCAAGGCATGGAGAGAAGAGACAGGAGGAGGGGAGCTGGGCAACCAGTTGTGCTGGGCGCGGAGTGAGGGAAGGTTGGGCTTTAGATAGGGTTTAGGCCTGGGTTAGGTTTAGGTTTTTATTTGTATTGTCTTTTGTTTGAATAGAGTTTTTGAGTAGATTTGAAAAGGGTTTGAATGAATTTGGGGTTTGATTTTAAGGAATTTTCATGTACCACCAAATGACTCATCAAAGAAACACTCAAGCAGAATACAAGTTGTGGTTGGAGGTTTTCAAAATATTTTCAAAAGCATTTGAATCCCGTTACCGTTAATTCAATCTATTTTGTTATAATTCAAAATGTTCAAATTTGTAGTGGTTTTTGGAACTTAGCAAAATATAGGGTTTTTGCAGTATCCCAAGGTTTATATCTAATCCACGGATAGATTGAGGCTAAGATAGATTTATCTATAAAGATCATAAACTTCCCTATAGTGCAAACAATATAAAATTCCAAAGGTAAAGGTATAAGCAGCGCGTTGGTTGAATTCCAAAGCTTTTGGGTGTTTGTGTTTGTGGCACTGTGTGGCTCGAGTTCTGCAGAAGCCTAGGAATAGCAAACTAGGTCTTGCCGGTAAGCTGAGATCGTAACCATATCTAAAACCCAACTCTAGCAGTGGAAATCTACCTAGTCATATATGATGTGTAGGTGGAATAGTAAGGAAGCAATGCGTGAGATAGGAGGTCGTGAGTTCGAATCCTCATGGCCGCGCATGCACATTTACTTGTGAAAAATTCAGGTGACGATGTGCGTGTGCCGGTCTCCCAGGGGTTCGTAATATTTTTTTTCTTGTTTTTCTGGGTGGCGCTCTCCCAGGGGCTCATAATATTTTTTTTTCTTGTTTTTCTAGGTGGCGTGTTTAGTACTGGCCGCTTCGACTAGTACAAAATGGCCCTCCAATTAGTATCGGCCAGAGAGTACCGGTCAGCCCAATCGGTACTAACCGTGCCATTTGACCGATACAAATGAGCATATTTCTAGCAGTGGCATATAATAATGGAAATAGAAGTTCCATTTTACTTCATGGTACCAACTGATCATGATTACACAGTAACACAATAGCTCGGCATCACAAATCATCTTGAGATGCACGATGATAAGTATGCCTTCATATGGATGACACAAAGTAGCACAAATGCCACCCTTCTTCTTCATTTGTGTGTTGGCCATTGTGGGATGGTCCCCTTTATTTTCCTCCAATTGTCACCTTCATTTCTCAATCTCACCATAATTTTAGCATCAAGTGCCACATTTTTTTTACATCAATATTGCATGCTAAAAGCTTCTCAGTATAAAGCTCCTTGTATTGAATTCTTCTCATCATTCAGGCAAGAATGCTTGGCGTAAAGTTGTTCATAGGATGCTGGTAGCTATGACATTGAAACACTGAGCTCCTCCAACTCAACTCTTATTAGCTTACCAGCTTAAGCATCCTTCATAGTTTTTGCCTTCTCAGCATCATGTGCCTTTGTAGCTGCGTCATTTGCCTGATCTGCCAACACACCACAGTCTTCCAATTGCCTTTGGAGCTCACCCACTTCCACCTCATTTGCCTCTAATTCCAATTCGAGTTTAACCTTCTCCTCCCTACACTCCTCTAATTGCTTTTGGAGTTCATCGTTTGTCTCCCTACACTCCTCCAATTCCAACCTAATCTTTATTTCGACTTCCAATAGGAGTTTAATCTTCAATTCGAGTTCCAAAATGATTTTCACCCTCACTTCGACTTCGGATTCGAGTTCTCGGTGTTCCTTCCTACACTCATCTAGTTGCCTTTGGAGTTCACCCCTTGTCGCCACACACTCATCCAACTCGCTCTTCAACTGGGAAGAGGTCTTGGACGACGTGCCTAAAGTTCATTTTAGAGCGAGGAGGCATTAGAGTAGAGAGATGGGACAGCAATGCGACCACACTGCGCAGAAATTGGACGTTGAAAAAAATGATGTTTTTTTTCTCACCTTCTCCTCCGGGTGCAAAAAAGGAACCTGTAAAGGTCCTTCCTAGGGGAGTCCACCATGTTCGTGCTAGGGGCGTCCTTGGTAGACGCAGCAAGGCAGGCTCTCCGAGACTCAACAAAGCACCAGCAGCGAATCCTGCAACAAATCCTGCGCCCAATGGCAATGCAAACGCCATGCTCTGGAGAGACTTGTAGAGGTCGCCGGCTTGCGGCCGTCGTCGCCCTCCTGGCGCTGCTGTTGTCACGCACTCTCCGGAGTTTTTTTTTTTTTTTTGAAACGCACTCGCCGGAGTTGGAAGAGGCGAAGGATGCTGTTCGTGGTCGTGCCCTGCCAAAGCTACCTTGGGGGTCAATATAAGGAGAGAGGGAGAGAGAGAGAGAGGGAGAGAGAGAGAGAGAGAGAGAGAGAGAGAGAGAGAGGGAATGACCGAATGTGTACGAGGAAGCTGGAAGAAGCGGAGAGAAGGGATGGAGTGTCGGTGCTGAAGAGGGAAGAAGCAGAGGGGAGGAAAAGGATGATGCAGTGTCAGCGAGGAAGAAGGGCGGGGAGGGAAAGGATGCAGTGTGAGCGAGGAAGAAGGACGACGGATCAGAGTTGAGACAGAGAAGCTGCCTGCAAACATGCATCTGCCGATGCCGAACGTGAGCAGCAGAAATAACAGCCCATGTACATCAGTGCAAAGATGAGTCACACGTCAGCCATTCTGATGAAAATGAGCCCCTAACGTTTATGCAGATCAGCGCACTCCCATCTCAAATCATGTCGGACCTCTCAAAGTGGCGCAAATGATACTATACTGACAGACAAGCATACACACGATACATGCTTGTGGGTGCATTAAGTTGAGCTATAAGAATTGCATAAAGAGTGAAAAAATAGATTTAACCACTTTTGCAAAATTTCGTGGGTGCATAGGCACCCCCTAATTATTACTTGCCTTGGCTCCTTTGAAGGATATTTGTTGATGCAAAAATCCGACGATCGCATCTCTGCGCAACCACACGTGAGGACCTGGAAGATCTGCTTCACTTCGAGTACAGAATCCACTTAGCGTCGTGTAGGTACATGGCGTGTCAGTTAATTTGACATGCAATTGATAAGAGATGGAAAAATATTAAATTCTAGAATGTATTGGTTAGTGTTCTGAATCGTTCCACAAGACTATCGGCTAGAGATCCAATATAAATAAATAAGCAATCGGTTAGGGAATAGCCGATTTCAATGAGTGAGCAATGTTAATTACTTAACAACGCTCGTGAGAAACACCTAGATCTATATTCAATCGGCTACGGTGATGAAATCACAGTAAAAGCCAATAGTCATAATAAATCTAAGCTGGATAACTGTGGCAAAAGCTAAGACAAGCTAGACCAAACAAGTTAATCTAATAAGAAAAAGCTAATCCAATAACTGGTGAATAAAATAGATCAAAGCGATGGCTATAGATCTAAAATCTAAGATGTTCAGTAACTTTGAGTAAAACAGATAAAGGAAGAAGCAATGCATCGTCAACTTTAAGTCTTTCGACGTTACTCGACTCGGAACTTACAAACAAGTTGGAGATTGAAGCCGATGCAGCCCTGCTAGCTCGGAAGAACTCGTAAAGGGAAAAAAAAACTACTGCAACTAGAGTTTGGCGAACTTGCCGACAAAAAAAAGTAGATGCAAAATTTGGAGATTTAAAATTGTTGACTCCAGATTTTTGCACTTATGACTTTTGCACTTGTAATTTCAAGTCTCAGTGCTAGTGTCATAAAAGTGTCATAGATATTAAAGAATATGACACATCAGCAAAATTATTGATTTCGCTGTAGAGCTAAGAGGAGAGAGACATGACCTGAGTCATCACCAAGGCCCTCTCGTGGCACGGTTGCCAAAGCCACGACATGAGGATGACACTCCTGCTGAGACCGATCTTTGTTTAGTTCTAGCACATTTGATCACACAACCATTGCACTATTTAATGTTGTAAGCTATCTATGAAACTGTACCACGACACTGTGCACTGAGAGTGACTATGTCATTCCAGTGTCAAGTTGATGTGACACTTTTGGCAATTGTGCGATGACACTTCTCAATGAAACTGGCATAAATCACTGAATCAATGCCTGGGCTTTTGGTAATTTGTACTGTTCACTTTCCGGAGCACAAGTTAATTCACATGAATATTTCTCAAGGCCCTGTACGCTCATGCCATGGGCCTCTCAAAGTGGCGCAAATGCATTCTGTCTGTGTACTGTAGTATATCTCAAATCATTTCATAAGGAAGCCGGCAATGGCACTAATTCAATGCTTCTCTCTGTCTCAACTCTGATCCGTCGTCCTTCTTCCACGCTCACACTGCGTCATCCTTTTCCTCCCCTCTGCTTCTTCCCTCTTCAGCACCCACACTCCATCCCTTCTCTCTTCCTCTGCTTCTTCCAGCTTCCTCGTACACATTCCCTCCCTCTCTCCCCCTTATATTGACCCCCGAGTATAACTTTGGCAATTGGCAGCGGAAGGAAGCGTCTTCCAACTCCGGCGAGGGTGACGACGGCCGTAAGCCGCCGGCCTCTACAAGTCTCCAGAACATGGCGGTGGCGATTCCATTGTTGTCTTTGAATCCGTTGGGTCTTGTGGCTTTAGGTGGAGGATTGGCCGCGTATTATCTTCTCCGTGACCTGCGCTTGCCGCGCTTCCGCCCGCGAGGTGAGGAAAAAGACTTCATTTTTCCAATGTCCAATTCCTGCGCAGTGTGGTCGTATTCGTCGCATCTCTCCCCTCTAATCCCCTACTAAAATTAATGGAGTGAACGTCAGTTATGCCGGAGGTGATAGACGCGGAGGCTGATGCCCGGAGGGCGGAGGCTCTCCGAAGGCAACAGGAGAAGGCTGCTCTCCAAAGGCAACTGGTTGAGTGCTTGGCGACAAAGGTTGAACTCCAAAGGCAATTGGACGAGTGTTGGGAAGCAAAGCCTAAACTCAAAGTCGAGCTCGAATTAAAGGTACAACTCATTTTGGAACTCGAGTTAAAGATTAAGGTCCAGTTGGAAATCGAGATAAAGATTAGGCGGGAACTGGAGGAGTGTAAGGAGACAAAGGATCAACTCCAAAGGGAATTGGAGGAGTGTAGGAAGGAAAAGGCTGAACTCCAATCGAAATTGGAGGCGGGTAAGGTGAAAAAAGGTGAACTCCAAAGGCAATTAGAAGAACGTGGGTGTGTGTCGGCAGAGGCAAATGAGGAGGCTACAAAGGCATGTGATGCTGAGAAGGCACTTGATGCTAAAATTATGGTGAGATTGAGAAAATGAAGGTGAAAATATTGGAGGAAAAGAAATGGGAGATCAATATCCTCAACAAGGACATTGAGGTGCTGCATGCCACAATGGCTAGACAAAAAGGAGAGAGAAAAAAGTGCATCTCCAAATGATCAGTGATGCCGACCTATTGTGTTACTGTGTGATCATGATCAGTAGGTACTACGCAATAAAATGGAACCTCTATTTCCATTGTCATATGTGCCGTGTTATTGTTTGGATTCATCTTGTGAATACTATATGCATTAAAATCACTCCAACAAGGAGTCGAACCCGGAACCTTTAATTTGATACTACCGAGACTTTTATAACCACTAGACTACAGACATTTTCGTAGTGCCATCGGGTGTTTGATCTACATGCATTTGCATTTAGGCCCAAGTGACAGCTGTGAGCAAGCGAAAATGGTTTGAAAAAAAAAACTTTCAAAAATTGCTAACTCAGCGCATAGATGTTTAGCAAAAAATTTGTGAGTTGGCATGCTTGCAAAGATGAGAGTTGGTGCTGCCGGCGCTGCTGTTTAGCAGGCACCGGACGTGTCCGGTGTACCACCGGATGGGTGCACCGTACCGTTGTGGCGTGCAGTGCAGGGATGGTCTTGCGCAGGCGCAGCAGCTAGTCAGCTACGTGTACAGATCTTCGTATACGTACAAGTAGAAGCAGGTACGTACGCGACCTGTGGAGCTGTAGTCTGTAGAGCTCCACAGCTACCACACTTGGGAGCAGTCGCTAGCCCTGCATGGTTTGCTTCAAAAGGTGCAGCAGCCACACAGGGAAGTGGCGAGCTCGTGTTGAGGCCAAACAAAGATAGAATGGGAGTGATCCTAACCTGAAGGACAGTGGTGTCGTCAGGGGGGGCGTTCCAGATCGCTCTGCATACCGAGGGATTTGTATTTTGTCCCGGCGCCAGCAACCTCTATGGCCTCTTAGGCTCTGTTTGTTTCAGCTTTTCTGAAAATCGATTGTCTGAGAAGCTGAATTTGCTGAGAATCAGCTTGTGCAATATGATTTTTTTTCAGGAGAAACCCCCCCCCCCCAAATATTTATGTATTTCTCCTGCAGCCCATGCTGCTGCGATTCTAAGGTTTCTCAGAATCTATCTCAGCACAGTCTATAACATGTAACATGCAATCAATATAGTTTTTAAGGAAATAAAATACAACAGCAGCAACAAGAAAACCCTCCTGTCTTGTACAATTGGACAGGCTATAGAGAAGAAACCAAACAAACACCATACGGACCAAAGAGAGAAGGTAAAAGATAGTAATTAAACGAAAACAGTAATATAAAACTACTCCCTCCGTTCCAAATTATCATAGGAACATTTTGACCGATACATAAGTTTTGCTATGTACCAAGATATACATTATGTCTACCAAGGAACGGGTTGAGTAGTAATGATAGTAGGAAAAGTTCAATTCCTATGTCATGGTCCGGACTGGACAGGAGACATTTAAGTCATCAGATATAATGGGCTCAGTGCATGTGGTTATTTCTGACAGGTATGAAATGCATAAAATGAAGCGTAACCAGACTGATGAAGAGAAACCACCTGTCACTGCACAACAAACTGCTGAACTAGACGAAGATTGTCCTACAATTAGCATTTCGCTTTAGAAATTCTGCAAGGAAGCAAACCCAAACAGCTGAAACAGACATGTGCTGATGTCTGCTTCCATATACAAGTTGCAAACTTGCAACAGCAACACAAAGCAATCAAACCCATTAAGAATACCATTAAGAATACATGTAACTTCAATATATTAGCTTGCTTATACTACAAAGAGGGTATGAAAACTGGATGTGGCAATTCATAAGAGGGGCAAATCTAGCCCACTGGAATCTGCACTGCAGTAATATTCATCAATGAACTCCTACAACTGACCAAAAGAGGCCTCACAAAAGAACCTACATGTACTTTCCAGTCCTCACCTCAGACTAATTCCCCAACTAATAGGAATACATTTATCAGGGCAGTTCCATGGAGGAAATAGATAGGCCAAAAAAGGAGTAAACAGAGGGAGAGCGACCTCCTGTGTAGTTTCAGAAGTTAATCAGAATCAAGTATTACTCCGCACCAGACTGCGACAAGACATAATTTGCTAACAGCCTCTATCAGCAAGGTGCAGAAATTTAGTCGCATTTGATATTTCTGTAGATTCTCCTCACAAATAGAGTAGAGCCCACGTAGCCAACAGCACCTTCATACAAAACAGAATGAATGTCAAAATAGGACAAATGTATACTTGAAATGAAGTGAACAAAAGTAAGTTTCAAAGCTCACCGCAAAGTATTCCCAATCCAAGACAGAACATCAGGGTGTAACCAAAGTAGAAGCTTGTCTGGAAGAAGCCTGACATCTTTGTCTTCACATGATAATAGTATATGGAGTATAAATATACATACAAGGCGGTAGAAGCAGCAGAGAAGAATGATGTCCATTGCCAGTGATAGTTCTCAGCATTCAACAGGAAATAAGTACCCACAATAGTGACACATATGGTGACTATTATAAGGATGACAAACACCAATAGCATGAAGCCATAAACATAGTACACCTGCCAGGCAACAAAAGAGACGAACTCAGTATTCCTTCAAACTAAGAAACTTGAACATGTTTAGACGTATTTACTTGGAAACCAACTTCTATAATTAAGAAAGTAGGGATCTTTCACAATGCCAGCTATTGGAATAAAAGGTACTTCCAAGAGGTGCAGCATTCAACAACGTGTAGTTTTTCTTTACCTTGTAGTTCCAGAAGGAAGTGAACACAAAGTACATCTCAATGAAGATGCTGCCGAATGGGAGAAGCCCACCCATCAATGAAATAACTGAAGGTGTAAGGTACCACTTCTTTTCAGGAATAGGACGTGGAATCGTTTTCACACGGCATGGATTGTTGGGAGCACCACTCCAGTTTCTGCCAACTACAGTTCCCAAAAGCACCAATGGGAAGGAGATGAAAGCCCAAAGAACAAATATGACAACCATTGTACCAAATGGTATAGCTGCTAATGATCGGTAGAAGATAGCAATGGTGTTTAACACTAATCCAATTGAGAAGCACAAGAATGGAAAAAGGGATGCCGTAAGGATCATGGACTTTATCCAGTTTTTACCTGCCACAGAATGAATAATGCATTCAGTGATATAGATGAATCAAACTCAAGAATCACATGGGAAATTTGACAGAACTACATAAATTTGTGTGGAATCATACCACCATTCCTTGAATAGAGGCCACCACTAACATATCCAGAGATGAAGGATGTAAGAGCATAGCACACAATAAAGGTTGTGATGATAGCTCCTCGTCTGACAAATAGAGCACAGTTAGGAACTTATTGGAAAAAGTTGGTGCATATTGATGCAAGCTAAACAGTATTTCTGTAGTCTTCTATCCCATAAATGAAGTCAGTAAAAGTCCAGGCATGATAAAGGTTTGTGATCATTGCTTCATGTCTGACAAAAAGAGCATATATGCCAATATCTAAGAACAGTTTTGCATCTTATAATAATGAAACACACATAATGATGAAAGCAAAATATTAGTATTCCTATGTTACAAACTTTCCATGTTTTCCAAGTCTGAACAATGGTACCATTTGTCTGAACTCTGAACTTCCGCGGTGCTCGCTCTTGCACATCGTCTCTCATGGCAACTCGAGTACTAGAGTAGTGCATTTCGTTATAGGGAGGAGCACTGCTCCACAAGTTAATATTGTGTTTTACCTAAGGTACTGATTGATGCAAAAGCAACCATTTTATATAAAGATCCTACTGTGACCATATATAACAAAATAAGAGATTATTCACCTACTGAAGATCTCAATTCTACATTTCTACTTATACCCTATTGTCTCATCTAAAGAAAGATATGAATTTACTTAAGCACAAAAGAAGAAATGCACTTTGAAAGTCAACCATTCTCATTGAAGATTGAACACATCAATTACTAAATGATTATCCATTATAAATCTACTAAATTTTGCATATCCAATGCAGAAAAAAAAGAGATGAAGGAAGCTGCTTATGAGCTTACCCAACATATAACATGCCAACTATGGCCAACACAATCACAAGCAGGATAAGAGCTGCCAGCTGAGTGCCAATACCAACAAGGGCAGAAAGAAACACCAGGCCACGAGGAGGCCGAAATACATCTCCATGGACAAGCTTCCATCCAGATTCCTCATTAACATCTCGCTCCTGAAAAAGGGAAATTGTATCTTAAATTCTTAACAACTCATCCTGCCAAAGGAAAACGTTTTACCATGGCATTTCTATGATTCAACTTGATATTTGATTGATTATTTGACTATTTCTTTCTGAATATACATTGCTGACATGGAAATGATGACCGCATTTTTTTCCCTATAAAGAACGTTCAAGATATTATGCGCTTCTAGAAATATCACATGACAGATAATGATAATGATCAAACATAAGAGATGCAAAAAGTAAAAAAACTAGCAGATGCATATGCAAGCTGATATGCTCCAGACTTATTCAGAACTTACAAGGGATTCCAGGTCGTCATCTTCACGAGCATATTTTGCATAATCATTTCTTAGTGTCCTCATCAATATCATTGACACTAAACCAGTCAAGAAAATAACCATCATGAATGAATTGAAGATGGAGAACCAATGAATCTGAGCATGGAAAATACAATAAGTCAGCCATTTTACAACCCCTAAAGATAGAAAGCAATAATGTCTACCTCTGTTAGAATAAACTTGGAGTCAAGGAGAGAAGATCAAAGTGCCCATATGAAATGTTTGGTTATCTCTGGTGCAATAAGAATTACCTGATGTTCAAAGAATGGGTAGTCCAAGTAAACTTCAAAACGCCGTGCAAATGCCACATTTGTTTGCACCCACTTTACTGAATATGTCATATCCAACTTTTTACCAGCTTCAAGAAGCTTAGGTGACTCTTGCGTGAGATTGACATGAATTATCTACAAAGGAAATTTAATTAGCCAACTATGGCCTCAGCTAATCCTTTCAAGGTTACACACAACACATACCCTGTTACCATTGTATTTAACAACAATGTTCTTGTGAGTGTAAAGGTAGTGCTTGTTCTCATTGTTTTTGTCAGTTTCCCCAACGAAACCTGCTCAGATTGCAACTGAGCAAATTACAAACTAAATTGAGAGCAGAAAGAATTATGCAACATAGATGAATAGGTACACTTACCCCACAATGGCAGATCATCTAGGTGATTTTACCACAGCAAGAAACGGCACAAAAATTGGATGGAAAGAATGTCAGAAGAAAGGAACAATAAAAAATGTGCATCGGAATGGAAAAAAATTAACATTTCCATACCTATGAAAAGCTCAAACCAATATGAGCTCTCAATGGCATCAGAAAACTGCTGAACCTTTTGAGCATCAAGGTCAATTGTGCATATGGGGCCCTTGTCCACATTTTCTAAAACAAAAGAAAACATTCAAATGACAAGTGAGTTAGATAAATTACTTAACAGAAATAAACATGCACTGATGAACGGCCTAACAAAATATAAACAAATTCAAGGTGGATGTGAAGGTAAGCATACTTAAGAATTTGATATCAATCTGACTATCGATCAGCTCATTTCCACCGAGGACCTCTCCCAGTCCACCCCATTTATGTGTGGGGTTTTCAGATGGTTGGCAAAATGGGAGGCTGTAATAGTTGTATGTTTCTTGAGGGTTATTGTAAGGTCCAACTTTGTTTACCCATAGCTTAACCGGTTCTTCTGTTTTGTACTGCACATAAGAAAAATAAGCAGCAGCTGTAATGCTTTAGCAGATGAAACATGTTATCAGCATGATTAAAATCAGTTAGACTACAATTCGAAGACAAAAGGAAAAGTTCCGCAGGTTGTAACTTGTAAGAAACAATGAAGTTCTCTGAATCTGTATATCGTAGCAACAGGTTCACTTTGTTGGACATAGAGAAGAGCAACCATCATAGTCACTTAATGATGTTAATGATGCAGCCAGCAGTTTCTCTACGAAAATTTCACACTATTTGAAAGCTTCATGCAACGAAAAACGAACTTTTGTCTGAATGCGTCTGTCACAGTTCCTTCGCAGCACTCCGATGACAACCGAGATCAAAACAGACAATTCCTTAAACAACCCACAAGCCATTATCTCACTCGCAATCTGAGCGCTCAGCCCTTCGCATCACATAGCATAGCAATAGCCAACAAATAAACGCCGTCATCGTCGTACTAGGCACACAAGTCCCATCGCTCGGCCACGTCCCACCCGCGCGCCAAGAGCGGATCCGGCGTCGAAGCCTCGACGGATCCAACCAAGGAGCGTTCGGATCTAGGGTTGGAGGAAGTGGGGTGTTGGGGGGCGCACCTTGTGGTCGGCCTCGGATGCATATGCGTGAGGTGGGCGCGCGACGGCGAGGAGGACGGCCGCCAGGAGGAGCACGCCGCGGCGGAGCATCTCGTCGGCGGCGAGATCTGGGCGGAGGGAGGCGGCCGCGAACGTTCGGGTGTGTCTCAGTCCCGAACGAGCACGAGCTGCCTCATACGGAGGAGGTAGGCAGAATGAATGGCCGCAGTTTTGCGAAGAGGTCCCTGTGGAACGCGGTATTTGAGAATATTTGCCATGAAACAGAGCATTTATACAGAGCACTTTATATTTTTCTCAAATCCCATTTAATGGCATGGAAGAAGACCATGAAAATGTATACATTGTAACCGCATACTCCTATCATCTTCTTTTTTCTCTTTATATAAAAGATCATGGAATACGAATAAGAGGTTAAGTAAATTAAAGCACAGTACAGTACAGTATAGTACAGTACAATACATCAAAAGAGTGATGGGTCGAAGCATCTTAGAAAGCCATAAAGATGATTGCAGGTATGAGTTAGCAAGTTGAATGTTAGAAAATATATTATTTTATTCGAAATAATAGATGTTCATATTTTAAATTTGAAGGCGAAAAGCTACTTGTAATGTTTATGGTGCTAAAATTCAACCTTAATATTGAAGGATGCCATACTAGATAGCACAAAATTAACTATAATCTTAACATGGCACGTACATCAGCTTTTTAAGTATGTATGTGTCGGTGTCCAGATCTCACTGCCTAGCACCAACTAGTGAATATGCTGCGTGTCCTTGCCTCCAGAGGGTTGATGCAAGAAGAAACATAATGACACCGGGTTTATCCTGGTTCCGGCCGATGAGGTCGTACGTCCAGCAGAGAGGTATTACTTGCACCAAAGTGCATGTAGTTGGGGGTACAAGCTTATGCGAGAGAGGGAGGAAAATTCCCAGGTCCCTTGTGCACTAGGGTTGATTGAGACGAGTGCCAATATCGAGAGGTGTAGTGGGCATGAGCCGGTGTTCGTCCGTCCGAATGAGGCTCTGCCTCCTCCTTTTATAGACCAAGGAGGGGAGAGTTACACGTGTAGGACATCTACGAGTCGCCTCCTCTCCCCCCGGTCCGGGGGAGAACAGTTGGTTTTCCCTGTCGCCGAGCGCTGTGGAGCGCGGCGTCGGGCGTGGGTGTCGTCCTTGCGTGTCCTTTGACTGTGCACAGGGCGTGTTCGCGTCCTGTAGCGCCAGTTGATGGCGTGGCAACGACTGCTGGGCGCGCGGTTGAAAGGCCCTTGTTTGGTTTTGGTAATTGAGTGACAACTTATGTGGACTAATAAGTGTTTATGTTGAGATACACAGGAGATTAGTCCACACAAAGACACTAGTATGAGCAACATGTGCCATGGAGGAAGAAATGTCTAAGTGTTGATGCTATGCTCATATAGTGTGATTGAGGAGCTCATTGCATATGAGACATGACATGGAGTTATGTGACCAAAGTGGAGAAGATCAAGACAAGGCTTTGCTTGATGGACCGGTTGCAATGGAGAAGGGCAAGTCAAGGCTTTGAAGCGAGGGACCGCGAGGTGGTGAAGCTTGAGGCAAGATTTGGCGCCGATGGACCGAGGCAATGGTGAAGAGCGAGCAAGGTCAAGATCGATGGACCAAAGAGGTCATGTGATGATATGGAGTGGATCATATCATTTAAGAAAGATCAAGCCAAGTATTAACTCATGATGATGATCAAAAGGATTGATGGAGTTTGGTGCTTGTGTGGCATCAATATTTGGGAAGATGAAATGAAATGTGCAAGGCAAAGGTATGACTTGTAGGGCATTTCATTTCACCAGGTCAAAGGTTTTGTAGAGAAGTGCATGACCGAATTTAGGATTAGATGGCCGTACTATCAAGAGGGGCAAACTTGTTTGCATATCGGTCATCTAGTGCCACTTGAGCGATCTAACATTGCGATGTTGCTAGGATCGAGTGGTGTGGTGAGATCAAGTGAAAATCCTTTGAAAATGATTGTGAAATGCTAACACATGCACATGGTGTTGTTCACATGGTGGTGTTGGCACATTTGCAAAAGGAGAAAGAGTTGGAGTTGATGTTGATCAACTTTGGGAAGCAAGAAAGGTTTTTCGGTTTTCTCCGGAAATTAGGTGGTCTCTTGGAGTGGAATACTGCTTTGATTCATTGTGTTTTGGATCAAGTATTCAGTTGGGTTGTGTAGCCCTCTGAATTAGCTTTCCATAGAGTCCAAGATCACCTAATTTAGACATCGGAGCTAAGAGTTATGGCCGTTTTACCGAGGTACATTTCTGCTGGAAATATACCTGCGGACGGTCCGCTCAAGGGGGGCGGACGGTCCGCCGTTATCTCGGATGAGCTCGAACAGAACCGTTTTTGGCTCTGTTGGTGGTCCAAAATGAACTACGGACCGTCCGGTCCATAGGGGCGGACGGTCCGCCTTTAAAAGCTGAAACGGGCGCAGAAACTTAGTAGTTCTGTCTTGGGTGTCCAAAATGAACTGCGGACCGTCCGGTCCTTGGGGGTGGACGGTCCGCCTCCTACTGAAAATTCTGGGACTAGAAACACTGTGGTTTCTGTGTGTGCTCACGTTTTGAACTGGCGGACAGTCCGCCCCTGGGGAGCGGACAGTCCTGCCAGGTCACTTCCAGATTTAGTCAGAGACGTTTGCAAATCGGTTGGTTCGAAGTTTTGAACCGCGGACAGTCCATCCCAGGGGTACGGACAGTCCGACCGGGGCTCTAACGGTCGACTCTGACACATAATTATTGCAGTTCTAGCCGTTGGTTTTGAATGGCGGACAGTCCGCGAAAACTCTGTTTTCACGGGATTTGAGTGTAACGGCTAGTTTGGGGCCTCCCTCTATAAATAGAGGGTGTGGCCGGCCATTTGAGGTGCTGAGCACCTTGGGGACTTCGGTGTCCATGTGTGAGAGTGCTTGAGAGCCCTCTACTCACTCTAACTTGATAGTAATCATCCGATCGAGTGAGAGAGCGATTCTAGTGCGATTGCTTTGAGAGTTTGCATCGAGTGGCACTAGGTGATCGTGTTGCAAGCCGGTGTGCTTGTTACTCTTGGAGGTTGCCACCTCCTAGACGGCTTGGTGACAAGAGGCTCCGTTGAAGCCCGCAAGAAGATTGTGCGGTGCTCCGGAGAAGAGATTGTGAGGGGTATTGTGCTCACCCCGCGGGAGCCACGAAGAGCAACTCTAGTTGAGCGAGACTGTGAAGAGCAACAAGTGGTTCGGCCGGATCATGTGCTAGAGCTCGGTGTGAGCACTCCACGTGGGAGAGTGTGACTTGAGAGTCACCACTAGCAAGAGGATCGGCGGCAACCTTGGAGCTTGTCTCAACGGGGATTAGCTTGGTGGCAACCAAGTGAACCTCGGGATAAAAATCACCGTGTCAATCTTGTCTACTCTTCTCGGTGGTTTGCATTCTCCAAATCACAAGTCTTGTGTTTACATTCATCTATATCTTGTGCTTGTGTAGTTGCTCTCTAGTGATTAGTTAGCTTGTGTAGCTTGCTAATCATCTTCTTGCTTGTGTAGCTAGAAGTAGAGATCCTAGTGTAACTAGTTAGCTTGTGTAGCTTAATTAGTGGCTCTTGCTTAGATTGTGTAGCTAAGCAAGTTGAGCTCTTGGATTTGGATTGTGTATCCTTGTCCTTGAGCATCTAGTGAGCTTAGGTTTGGCTTTGTGCTTTTACTCATTAGAATTGTGTAGGAGCTCCCCCGGATTGTGAAGTACTAGTGCTTAGGCTTGTATGACTTAGGCATTAGAATTGTTAGGAGAGCTCTTACTAGCTTGGCACTCCATTTGCTTTGTGTAGGACCTTTTTGGAGGTGCCTTAGAGTCATAGTTAGAGGGGTGAAGTCTTGGCTAAGCGAATAGTTTCAATTCCGCATAAGTTTCGGTTAGCCGGCGCAATTAGTTTTAGAAAGGACTATTCACCCCCCTCTAGTCCGCCATCTCGACCCTACACAGGTGCCTCACGTCGGAGGAGGTGGGACGTCGAGGGCGCTGTCGGGCAGGTCTTCCCCTTGTCAAGAGCCGTACTGTTGTTCGAGGGTCATCGCCCATGCCCACCGAGGGTCCTGCAAGGGAAAAAGGTACAAGGGGACGCCGGTCACGTTCGCTGTGCGGCATGATGGCCGACGCCAGCTGACGTCGCCTGACACCGCCCAACCCCCGCCCCATGCCGTGGAGTAGTTGGCGAGTAAATGCGCCCCGTCCCGTCGGGCGGTTGGGCCGCCGCTCCGGTCTGCCGAGGGCGGTCTCGGGCGAGGCGGAATCTGTCCACGCATCGAGGGGCCCCGGCGGGCGACCCTCAAGTGAGTCGGAGATTGCCTTCGCTTCGAGGGGCCTCGGTGGAGGACCCACGAGCGGGGCGGAGGTGGCTCCACGGCTAGCGAGGCCTCGGAGGGGCCGCTCCATGGAGCTGGGCCGTGGGCCGAGCGTGACTTGGGCTTTCCATACCTAAAGAAGCTTCGGGCGTCCGAGTTCAGGAAGGATCTGGCCCGGGTGCCGAATTATGTTTTGCGCATGTTGGGGGTGTTTTAGCCCAGGGTTAGGGTGCCCCATAGTTATGGTACCCGACAGTAGCCCCCGAGCCTTTGGTCGAGTCGGGGGACTCGGCCAGAGGGTATTTTGGTGATTTTACTTCTCGATGTGATCGATCGGTGCAGTGCCCCCGCTGGCGTGTTTGAGCACTCGCCCGCTGGATGCGACAGCTCAGGCGCCGAGGTAGTGCACATGCAGAAAGAACACTCCGAGGCGTGCGCCCCTTCTTGTTTATTTTGGTGACGAGACGCGTCGGCGCGCTGAGCGGGTCATGATGCCGCCTGCTGCTCCGCAACCAGTGCTGATGCAGCGCTGTCCCGCGCGCAGGGTCTTAGCTCAGCCTTCCCCGGCTGCCTCGCGATGTGCCGTTCGAGGGCAATCGGCCAGCGCCGGTGCTGCACTGCTCAGCATCCAGGGGCTTCGGCTTTGCCTTGTTTGGTCATGCCTCGGCACGGTCGCCGAGGGCATCTTTTGCTTGTGAGGCGTTGTGACTTCACGGGTGCTACGGACCTTGCCCACGCTGCTGGGCTAAGGCTTAGCGTCTGATGGGGCTATAAATAGGGGTCCAGAGTCTCCCTTGCCGCTCCAGCTTCCCTGCTCTTGCTCCTATCCTCCCTTTAACTTGCAATGTTTCCCCTCATTTTCCATGGCCGACCCCCAAACTGGGTGGTCCAAAGTACTTAGGTTTGAGGCTAGAAGAATGCTTGCGAGCAGCGGGCGAATGCTGGAGAGGGCATGCTTACCATCCCTCAGCTTCAGTGGGATCAGCAGAAGAACATCGGGCCCATGGAGGGTCGGCTTCTGTGATGTCCCCCAGCCTGTACGGATGGCGAAGTGTCTCGGGCGCGGGGGCGGTGCCAGGTTTCGCCGTTGTCCTGCGCACCGTCCCCGTCGGCAGCAAGACGGCTCTTGGAGAGGTGGCGTCCGAGGGTGCCATCCGCCAGCTTAACCCCCCGCAAGGTCATTGGTGGAGGAGGCCAGAAGAAAGCTTGCGAGAAGGGCATCCCTTCGGACCCGTGCGGTCTGGAGATTGCTTCTCGTGCCTTTCCCGTAGCCTGGCCAAAATGTTGGCCAAGGACTTGGTGTCCTTTACAGGCGGCCGCTCCTCCCCAAAGACAGAAAAAGTTGCCACGTAGGTGGCAATGCGTTTGCATCTTTCGACGGCTTCGAGCCGGTGACTCTTTGTAATTTTGGTTTGCAAAAAGCAATGAAGTCTCCTACTTCCTCGGCGCGGCTTGCTTTTTTGCTTGATTACTTGGGATTTTTGTCCCGCGAGCTTGTGAAGTTTTTTCCATGGGGGCACGTCAGTGCACCCACGGGTGTAGCCCCCCGAGGCCTTGGAGGAGTGGGAACACTCGTCCAAGAGCTATGAGCATAATGTTTGTTGGTTGGCTAGGCAGCAGGGTCATTCAGCGTTCGTTTCAGCCGGCCTCGGCATTATTTCAGCCGGCATCGGCATTTAGCTGGAAATGCGTCATGTGTTCCCTTTGGACCAGTCTAAACGGCTCACTGAGCATGTGAGGAGGTATGTCTAACACGTAGGATTTCACCGCCGGGCGGCAGCCGGCTCGTTCGAGGGTATGGCTCTTGCCGAGACTGTGCGAGGAGCCCCCGAGCCCTAGCCCATGTGAGGGCGATCAAAGGGGACTCTCGTCTTGTTGGTATGACCCTCGGTCATCCTTTCCTCAAGGAGGAGGGGTGAAACAAGCCATGCTACCCTTGCCCGGCCATGAGACATGGATGCTTCAGCGAGCTGTTAGCGGGTAGTTCAAGTGAACGTCCGTGCCCCGTCGATGAGGGTCGGCTCGTGGTCCGGAGACACGTTCCATAAAGCGCTCGCAGAGGTTCTCTAGGCAGGGCTCGGACCCGTTCGATTGGGTCCGAGGGCTCGATGCTCTCCCTCGATGGGATCCCTCGAACTAGCCGCCTCTGTCTGACCTCGAACACGGAACACAACGTCGGGCATCTCGAACTCCGTGTTCGACGCTTAGGCTATGTATGAGCATGCCCGGGTTACCCCTGACTCTGTTGATCTGAGGCGGCTGTTGAACCCTCAATGGGCCAGCATTCGAACCCCTGGTCAATAGGGCTCGGAATAGCGGTTCCTTAGTTGGTAAGGAACCCCCCTCGGAAGAGAATATTCTGTTACAGTTTTTGGCGTAGCGCGTGGAGCCGTGGATTAATGCGTGTCGTGGCTCAGTGCGTGCGGAGCGGAACCCGCGGGTGCGCCTTTTGAGGCGGCGTCCTCGGGCAGACGGAATGGCGCGGGCGGCCGTAGAGTGATGGGACGCCATCAACAGTGCGCCTGCACCGCTTTGGGAGCTGTCCCGCTGTAGTTACTGCGCACGCACGCGTGCTTCTGCATTTGTGGGGCCCAGCTGTCAGTGTCAGCGGTATCTACCGCATTGAATGCGGTAGATTTGGAACCGCCGCGGGGAATCCGCCTCACTGCTGCAGTTAAATAGGAAGGTACGGGCGAGGCGGTTCGACTTACCTTGCCGTTGCCTTCTTCCTCCTCTCGCCGTCCTTCGCTTGAGCAAACAGACGAAAGGGAAAGAGAGGCAGAGAGAGAGAGAGAGCAGGCGCACCTTCCCCTTTTTCGAGCCCTTTTTCGTCCACCTGTCCTCCACCGTCGCGATGGCGAGGGTGCAGCTCGTCGACCTTGCCATGGGGCCGGTCCACCACCGATCAGCAGTATCTGGAGTCACTGCACTTTGCCACCACTATGGGGTGGAGCTATGCAATTTCGCCCCCAACGCCGTCTCGCAGGCGGCGGTCTTTGTCGCCGTCTGCGAGGGCTACTTGGGGATCCCGGTCCACTGGGACCTATGGAGGCATTTCTTTCGGGGCGAGATCTACACCAAGTCCGTTTCAGCCGAGGTGAGGAGGCCCGTCCGCGCCGGGGGCCTGACGCTCCAGCTGCGGGGATCGAGGAAGGACCTCTACATCCCCTGCAAAATGACAACCAACAACAACGAGTGGGACAGGGGGTGGTTCTACCTTCGCAACGACGACGGGCAGCTCCCGACGTACACCAGCAAGGTGCTGCTGGAGAAGCCGGATGCTTGGTTGTACGGGGTGTCGCCTCCCGAGCGCCAGGCAAGGCTCGAGGTGTACACCGACGTGCTCCAGCGCCTGGCGGGCAAGGGGCTGACCGCGCCCATCGTCATCGCCAACTTCCACCGGTGGAGGGTGCTTCTCTTTATGGAGAGGAAACTTCCTCTTTTCCAGATGACGGGGGATGCCCCGTTCGAAGGTACCCGGATGGTGGAGGAGTTCCTACCTGACGATGTGTCCGCGCAGCGAGCGGGGCGGGCGGTGTCCCAGCCCCCGAGCGACCTCGCGGACTATTGGAGGGTCTCGATGTGCCCCGACGTGGGGTACATTCAAGTGGTAAGTTTCATTTCCAGGCTTCGACGTTGATATTGCCCCCTTTTTCTTGACCCTGGTCTCGTTCGCAGGGGGTTAGTCACAAAAGGCTACCCCTCAGTTCCTCCGCTCCCTGAGATCCGAGCCGTGAACCGCAGGTTTGCGGAAAGGAAGGAGCAGAAGGACGCAAAGAAATAGCGGCGCGACCGGAAGAGGAAGGAGAAGAAGGTGAGGGACAAGGCGAACCAGGCACTAGAGAATGAGGGCAAGCCGCCCATCCCGACGCCCGACTCTACGCCGGAGTCGGAGTCTCCGTCCTCGGAGGCGGCGGACCAAGTCGATTACTCGATGTGGCCTGAGTCCGATATAGAGAGGGCCGGGGGCCGGTCACCGGGCCAGCATCGGGCCGGCACCGAGCCCCCGGTGCAGGCTGAGGGCAAGGGCACACGCGTGCAGTCGCCGACCGAGGAGTTACCTGCGCAGCCGGACGCAAGGACCCTCGAACGAGCGTCGCTGCCGAGGGGTCAAACCGGCCCGGGCGCGACATCCGGTGGTCTCTCGACAAGAGCCAGCGGGTCGTCGCTGGCCCCGAAGAGCAGCTCGAAGAAACGCAAACTCGACGCCGGATCAGGGTATGTTTTCCTCCGCTTGTTTTCTGTTTTCTTGCATGCTATTCCTCCCTGGTTCTAATGCTTTCCCCCCTCGGCTCAGCATGAGAGTCCCTGCCGCCAGGACCGCTCTGCTAGTGCCCGCCAAGGCCCTCAAGACGGGAAGGTCCGCGACGCCAAGCACGGCGCCGCAGCCCCCGAGCGGGGGGCCTCGGACGGCGGAGGAGATCGCTGAGGAGCTCCGGGCGGCGATGGCCCGGGGGGCTGCATCGGCCCGCGCACAATTGGGCGTGAATGTCGCCGGTCGGCATGGAGCGAAGGATGTCATCCGGCCGAGCGCCGAGGAGGAATCCGACCGGGGTGCCGAGGGAGAGACCGGCCATGGCGGCGAGGAAGGCACCGCCTGGCCGAACACCGGTGGAGAGGAAAGGACCGACGGGGCTGCGCCGGAGCAGCCCGTCGGTCAGGTGGAGAGAATAGGCCCCGTCTCGGAGCCCACGGAGGCCAGGGACGAGGGAGCCACCATGGTGGAGTCTGTGGTGCAGCCGGTGCTGCGGCCGGCTCCAGAGGCGGTGCCGGTGGTGGAGATGCCGCCGAAAGACGAGCCGGAGGTGAGGGTGTTGGGGCAGTCTGAGGACCCGGAGCGAGTTGCCCCGAACATCGCCACCGGCGCTACCGATGTTGCCGCTTTTTTCGAGGGTGGCCTCGATGCTAGACAAGGGCCCCCCACGGGAGCCGAGTGGGGGATGGTCCAGCACGGGGGCGCCCCGGGTTTTAATCGCAGCGAGCAGGAGGAGGAGGTCTGGATGGCGCAGTACGAAGTTAGCTCCCAAATCCAAGCCGCCCTCAAACGCGCCTTTTAGCTCCACAAGACGACAGACTTCGAAATTAGCAGTGTAAGTGCCCTTCCCCGGGACTCGTCTATTTCTGATCTCATTTGTGCATCTTCCGCTTAAACTCTCCACCCGCAGCGGCTAAGGCAAATCACGCGCGACAAGAGCGCCGAGCTGGCCCAGTAGTACTTCGAGATGCAATGGCTCGAGTAGCAGAACGCCACTCTGATCGAGCAACTGGACGAGGCCAACACCTTGGTGTCCGACCTGGGGGCACAAGACCGTGCGCGGAAGGAGGAGCTGGCCTAGGCCCTCGAGGAGCACGGCACCCAGAGGGCCGTGGCGGAGCAGAAGGCCCAAGAGGTCGAGCGGCTCAATGCCACGCTGCGGCAGAAGGATGAGGCTCTCGAGGCGAGGGCGGCCCAGTGCGCGCGGCTAGACGAGACTCGCGACGCGCAGGCCGTCTCCCTTATGGAGAAGGAGGCCCTTATCGAGAGGCAAAGAAATGCCCTCCTCACCGCCGAGACCACCCTCACTGCTACGAAGGCGGAGATTGAAGAGGGGAGGAAATGCATTGCGGGTAAGTACCGCGGTTAAGTTTAGTGTACTGGATTTTGCCGAGACTTATCTTTTGTTTGTGTCTTGAGCTGCGGAAGAAGGTGTCAGAGGAGACCACGGCGAAGGAGGCCTCTAGGCCTTGTACACGTCCCTGCAGAGGGACCACGACGACTTGGAGGAAGCCGCAATAGCCGCGTGCCTGGGTGCCGAGGGTGAGGGCAGCCAGTCAGGCAGCTCGTTGTTCAGTCGCCTGGGATCTTGAGGTGACCGGGTGACCGAGCGGCTCAAGGGCGCCCTCCGCCTCGACGTCCAGAAGGCCCTCGGCGTCGTCTCGACACACTATGTCATCGACTTCGAGCACCTGGCCACGGGCTACATCGTCCTCGGTGGCAATGATGATGCTAAGATCGAGGCTATGGAGCAGGCTGACGCAAGTGCTGAAGGTGCTGCCACCACCTTGGTCGGGCTATTCGAAGACGACCTCTTCCCCGACGCCGCGGACAACGAAGAGGGGGGCGCGACGAGGGGGGAGGTAGTAACCTGTAGATAGCCTGGGCTTCGAGGCCCAAGTAGATAAGTTAGGATTTTACCTTACTTTTGCCTTGCTGTGTAAAGATAATATCTTAATGGAGTGGCCATTCGAGGCCTTTGCGTGTATTTGCGTGTTGTCTTTCCCTACTTATTTCTTCGCGCCCTCGCGTGTTTGTTGACGCTCCTTAGCGCCCCGATTTATATACCGCAAGTGCACGGTTCGTGTAGCTTTTCCTTTAGAGTATTCCCCCAAGGTTTATCAATCCGTGGATCGACAAAGAACCACCTAAGGTTTTCCATCTAATCTAACGGATCTATCCTAACATGAAGCATTGATTGCATATAAAGGGTAAACCTTTGATAGATATGAGTGATATGTAAAGGTTGATCTCATCCATGAATATAGGCTTAATCATAGCAAAACCAAAGATATGACTAGGCCTATCGTCATCTAGTTGTAGTTCAAGCTAACGAGCGGATAAATCATGCATCTCAATCAAAAGCATCTTTAAACTCAAAATCTCCAATCCGATCCCTCGATACCCCACCTACTAAGTGGCAACAGCCTGTCACGACGCCACCCCTTTCAACAAGATACCCTGAAGCAAGTCGAACCCCCTTTGGTAGTTCCGCCATGAATCTCTAGCCACCATGACTACAAGATCATGCTAAGCGATCTATCTCGATAATAGATCTAAGATGAAGCAAACCCAAAGAGAAGAACGAAATCGAAAGAGAGAACATGATCGCTAATAGATTCGGAAGATATGATTATCATTACTCACATAATAGATTCGTTTGGATCATCACCACCATGTGCACACCATCGATGAATCCAACTAGCTCTTGAACTCCGCCATGGCACAACCACGCAGGGAGGCCACGGCGGCTAGGGTCGGCCTAAGCCATCTCCTAGACAACTTCGAAGACTTGCGGCGGCCATCATCTCCCTCTGGTCTTGACCCTAGGTTTTCGTCGAGTTCTGGGTGGATGGATGCTTCGAGTTGAATAAGGTGCGAGCTATTTATAAGCCGAGGAAGCCACCGGTCGAAGGAGAGGTCGAACCGACCTAAAAAAGGGCTGGGGCGGCTGGCCTGGCTCATTCCTTCGCCGTCTCATGTCCTCCTTTCGCGTGCAGACTCCTCGCATCTTCTAGAGTTTATGTCCTTCATGATTGCACCCCTTTTGACGTCGTTATCTTGGAGATATCTTCGAGGAAAGGATAGGATAGGGAATCATTCCTTAAATCTTCATTTGCTTTGCTTAATCCTGAAGTATATTGATCTCATCTTCGTAGGCTTGGTCCTTTGGGCTCTCTTGGAGGATGGATGTGCATGAATGGGCTTCGAATCAACATGGGCTTTGGTCCTTTCTTTGGGCTTTGGCCTTCGTCTTTCTCCGTGTTAGCGCTTGATCACGGGCCTCGTCATTTCATGCTCCAAAATAGGCCAAAAACCTGTAAAAACGAAGTTCCTCCAAAATATATGTGCAAGTGTGAAAATGACCAATAATTAGGCCGGGGTTAGGACGGTTAGTGATTTTGATATTAAATTCATGCCATTATCAAGGATAAACAAGGGATAAAAGGGGTACTTAAGGAGTGCCAACAGTTTTCACGCGACTTAGATAAACTTTTGCGAGGATTGCCGTGTTCGTAAACTACTTAGGCATAGGGAGGTGAGTGGGGATGCCGTATCCCGGAGGCGTAGGCGGTCCCACAGCTCGGCCAGTCCCATGCCAAAGTTGTTTACGTCCTGCGTCCATTTTTCTAAGTGCTCGAAAGACTTAGGAGCGAAAAAAATTTCAGTAAAAACATGACACTTTTGGGGACGTTTTGGGGGTTTCCCCCATTCACTATTAGAAAACGGGTCAAAGGTCCTGGCCAAAGGTACCAGCTGTTTTTGCAACCGGTCGCATCAGTACCGGTTGCAAAAACAGTTGGTACCTTTGGCCAGCGACGATCAAAGGTAAGGGGTTTGGTACTGGGTTAAAGCATTACCCGGTACCAAAACCCCAGTATAGGCACCGGTTAGTGCCACCAACCGGTGCCTAAAAGGCGGACAATGGCACTGGTTGTTGAGCACTAACCGGTGCCTTTGAGCCACGTCTATAAATACCCCAACCCCTCCCCCCTCCAAGCTGCCGTGAACTCACTGTTCATGGCAGCTGAGTGAGGGGAGGGGAGGCGAATTTTTGTTTTTTTTCAAAAAATGTTAGTTATTTTTCTCCATAACTTAGCAATTGGTTTTTAGAAGCAGTTATCACTTAATTTAGTTTATACATGTGATAATTATTTTTAGTTGTAGAATTTTATTGTAGTTATATGCGTTATCAATTTATTTGATATGTGAATACTACCAAATTATTGTATTTATATGTTTTATCAATTTATTTGATAAGTGAATAGTATCTATTTATTATAGTTATATGCATTACCAATTATATATTTGAATTCAAATTTTGTATGGAAATATTATCAATTACATATGCAAGGGTGCTTTATTTAGTTCCCTTCAAAATTCCAAAACTTTACAAGATTCCACATTCGAGATGCATGCTGCGCCAATTCGAGACCCGCAGCTCAGCTAGGCCAGAAGGCCATATGCGTCGTTTCTTGTACAAAAATATAAAGTTCCATATAGAGAAACAAAGTTTTTACACAGTCATGCAATCAGAAGGCCATATGCATCATTATAATTTTGTAGTTCAGTTTTATTAATTGCGTATTCAATATTAGTTATAAATTGGTAGTATGAATGAACTATTTGTACACAACAATAGTGTATATAAATGTATTGTGGACCCAGATGAGTCGGCAATGGATGTACATGGCCGACCGGCATTCAAAGGAGTTCATTGATAGCGTGCATGAATTCATAGAAGCGGCCGAGAAACACAAGTATGGCGGTTTCGTTCGTTGTCCATGCAAATTCTGTAAGAATGAGAAGGATTACTCATCATCAAGAACCATCCACAGTCACTTGTTCAATAGTGGTTTCATGCCGAACTACTATGTTTGGACCAAGCATGGCGAAAGAGAAAGTATGCTGGATAATAATGTAGAAGAAGAGGACAGGATTCCTGACTTTGCAGCCAATTATAATGTCTTTTTCAATGACACTGCAATGGGTGAGCCTGAAGAAGATACTGAGGGATACGTTTTAGAATGAGGAAGGTTGCGAAACAGAAAAGGAATCGAGAGATCTGAAGCGTATGTTGGAGGACTACAGAACATTGTTGTACCCTGATTGCAAACAAGACCAAAAGAAGTTGGGTACGACATTAGAATTGTTGCAATGGAAGGCATCAAATGGTTTGTCTGACAAGGGATTCGAGGAGTTGCTGAAACTTATAATAAACTTACGACGCAAAAAAAGTTGTTTGTCCTTTAGGATTAGAGGCACAGAAGATACATGCTTGTCCTAATGACTGCATCCTATATCGAGGTGAGTATGAAAATTTGGATTCATGCCCTGTATGCAACGCATGCCGATATAAGATCCCTCGAGATAATCCAGGTGACGTTGAGGGGATGCGTGTCAAGAAGAGGGTGCCTGCTAAGGTGATGTGGTATTTCCCTCTAATACCACGTCTGAAATGTTTGTTCATGAACAAAACGAATGCTAAATTGATGCGATGGCACAAAGAAGAACATAAGCAAGACAATATGTTGAGACATCCCGCTGATGGGTCACAGTGGAGAAAAGTAGACATAACATTCCCAAAATTTGCAAATGATGCGAGGAATATAAGGTTCGGCTTAAGTACGGATGACATGAATCCTTTCGGTGAGCAGAGCAGTGGCCATAGTACCTGGCCTGTGACACTCTATATATACAACCTTCCTCCCTGGTTGTGTATGAAGCGGAAATTCATTATGATGCCGGTGCTTATCCCCGGCCCGAAGCAACTCGGTAACGATATAGATGTGTATCTGAAACCACTGATTGAGGATCTTCAATTGTTGTGGAAAGAGGAGGGTGTTCGTATGTGGGATGCGCATGCAGAGGATCATTTTAACCTTCGTGCATTGCTTTTCGTCACCACCAACGATTGGCCAGCACTAAGTAACCTCTCCGGATAATCCAATAAGGGTTATAAGGCATGCACCCATTGTTTAGAAGAAACCGACAGCACGTACCTCAAGCACTGTAGGAAGATCGTGTATATGGGTCATCGTCGATTTCTTCCGATCAAGCACCCATTAAGGAGGAGGCATGCTCACTACGATGGAAAGGTAGATCATCGTACCAAGCCTAGGCACCGTTGTGGGAAAATGGTGTTTGAAATGGTCAAAGATATTAAAGTAGTATTTGGAAATGGACCCGGCAGCAGATCAGTGCAGAGTGATGACGGACGTGCACCTATGTGGAAGAAGAAGAGTATTTTTTGGGAGTTACCTTATAGGGAAGTCTTAGACGTCCGCCACGCAATTGATGTGATGCACATAACAAAAAATCTATGTGGAACAAGAAGAAGAGTATTTCCTTGGTGTCTATGGTAAGCCAAAGGATACATTGGAAGCGTGGCAAGATCTTCAACGTATGAAATAATGGGGCGCCCTACATCCAGAAAAAGGGATAAATGACGTCATTATCTAGGTCCTGCGTGCTACACTCTTAGTAAGGAAGAGAAGCAAAGTATGTTCAACTGTTTGAACAGTATCAATGTCCCATCAGGCTACTCTTCGAATATAAAGAGGCTACTGAACTTGAAAGAGAAGAAATTCGCACACGTAAAGTCCCATGACTGTCATATGTTGATGACACAATTGATTCCAGTTGCACTTAGAGGTATTCTACCAGCTAATGTTCGAGCAACAATTATAAAACTATGCGCCATTCTCAACATAATTTCTCAGAAGGCAATCGATCCATCGAGTTTAAGCAGGCTACAAGAGGATGTTGTCCAAAGTTTAGTCAGTCTTGAAATGATATTTCCTCCATCATTCTTCAATATTATGACGCATCTTCTAGTTCATCTGGTCAAAGAGATTAGTATTCTCGGTCCTATTTTTCTTCATAATATGTTCCCTTTTGAACGATACTTTGCAGTCCTAAAGAAATACGTTCGTAATCGGGCTCGTCTAGAAGGAAGCATTGCGAAGGGTTACGTCACAGAGGAGGTCATTGAGTTTTGTGTTGACTATGTGGAAGAACTCTGCCCAATTGGGATTCCAGTATCACGTCATGAGGGGCGGCTGATTGGAAAGGGCACACTTGGAAGAAAATTAGTAAATGCCACAGATCATGCCACGTTGAGCAAAGCACATCTCACAGTTCTGCAACAATCAGCCTTGGTGGCTCCATACATGGAGGAGCACATGCAAATTGTGCGAAGCATATACCCTTTGAAGTCTGAGATATGGATTACAAAACATCATAACGATACATTCGCCACCTGGTTGCAGAAGGAAGTCATGGCCAACGATCAAATTCATGAGCAGCTAGCTTGGCTGGCCAGGGGTCCGGCAAATTCAATCCTGATGTACCAAGGATATGAAATCAATGATTACACATTTTATACAAGAGCCCAAGATAACAAGAGCACCAATCAAAATAGTGGTGTCAGTATAGATGCCACCGACTCTAGTGGCCAAACGAACTCATATTTTGGTTACATTGAAGAGATCTGGGAACTCGACTATGTGCCGTTGAAGATACCTCTATTTCATTGTCAATGGGTTAAACTCACAGGAAAAGGTGTCGATATTGACGAGTACAGAATGACAACGGTAGACCTCAAAGAGCTTGGCTATCGAGCCGAACCATTCGTCCTAGCTAAAGATGTCACTCAAGTTTTCTATGTGCAGGACATGTCTAGCAAACCGAGAAAGGACAAGTCCAGGAATAAATCAAGTTTTGTAGGTGCCAGAGATGAGCCAAAGCGCCATATTGTTCTGGCAGGAAAAAAGAAAATTGTGTGAGTCGACGATGTCACAGATGAAGAAGAATACAATAAGATTGAAGATATGACTCCGTTCGCAGTGGAGGTTGACACAAGTATTCTTTTAGCCGAAGAGGAAGCTCCGTACGCATGTCATGATCATAATGAAGTGACGATTGTAAAACGAACCATCATTAATATTCCCTTAGTTGAATGATTATGTCTTGTAATATTTTCTATGAACATTATCAGATTTCTTATGCAATGAATTGATTTATCGGGCAATTAAATGATTTATTATGCAATTATTTGATTTATTATAATTTATTATGCAATTAAAATGATTAGTTATGAAACTAAATGATTTATCATATAGTAATTAGAATTATTGTGCATTTAAATGATTTATTATGCAATTATTTGATTTATTATGAAATTAAAATAATTAGTTATGCCCCTAAATGATTTATTATGTAGTAATTAAAATTATTGTGCATTCAAATGATTTATTATGCAATTATTTGATTTATTATGATTTACTCTGCAATTAAAATAATTAGTTATGTGCCTAAATGATTTGTTAGGCAATTATAAGAGAAAAATAAAGACGAAAAGAAAAGAGAACCATTGGTACCGGTTGGAAAATCCAACCGGTACCTTAGCGGCCTATTTGGGTAAAAAAAAGTGGGGCATCGCGCGGGAGTCGAACTGTGGCCGCGGAGCCCAAATTACATCGCGTTACCATTGAGATACTGAAGAATTCAATTCAAATCCAGTCAAAGTAGACAGAAAAGTTAACTTTAAAAGGCCTAAGGTACCGGTTCCAGAAGTCCACCCGGTACTATAGGTGATTTTCATTTCCCGCCCGTTGGGGCCTAAGGCACCGGGTGTGCCAAGAACCGGTACCTTAGGCTTGCCAAGGGTACCGGGTGGGTCAACAACCGGTACCTAAGGATTACATAGGTACCGGTTGTGTTTTTTATCCGGTACCTTTGGCCTAGGGTATAAATCCGTCTCCTCTGCTTCTTCCTCCCAATTCTCCACTGCTCATCGCCTCCTCCAGTCAACCACTGCCGCGCGCTATCGCATCGTCGTGCCGCTACCACCGCATCCCGAGCGATTCATCGCCGCCGGTGCCGCTCCGGCCACGCTGACCCCCCCTCGGCTTCACAGGAGCCTTGTGCGTCGACCCGTGGAGTCCAGGAGCCCGGAGGTGTACTCCTGCAGCCCCGTCCACAAACACCGCACCGCCCTCGCCGCCGGACATATCCGTCGACCCCTCTGCACCACGCCATCTTCCGTGTTGAGACTCGGTGAGCCTCGCCTCCCTCTCCTCTTCCTTTTAGGCCAGCTTTCGTAGCCTGTAGCAAGCCCCAGGGGCTGGAACACCAGACGCCGGTGCCTCGCCGCCACACCCACCGCGGATCCGCCATGGCGGACCTCACTACAGCACAGCACAGCCACGCACGGCCCTTGTTTTGGCCCGCGCTAACCTTGCGCATGCTCACAGACCTGGTTACGCCCAGACCCGAGCACTGGCGTCGCCCAACCATTTGCGCCGGCGAGACCCGCCACCGCAGCGCCGCCTCCGCTGCTACGCACCACGCTTCGACCCCTTCAGAACCCCGCTGTTGACCTAGGAGGGTTACACATGTCGCGTACACCACCCCTGACCAGAACTCGGGTCAAATTGGACCCCTGAGCATCGAATTTAGCCAAGTCCGGCGAAGTTCGCCCAGCGCCGCCGCAGGATAGCTCGTCGGCGTCGTGTCGCCGCCGCCCCGCGCGCCCAACCAACCCTGGCCGCCCGATCCGGGACACGCGGCCCAGATTAGATCCTGCGTACCCCTTCGCTCGGGATCGCACGATCGCAATCCAACGGCCCAGAGCCATTTGACCCGGCCGCTTACCGGTCAGCCCAGGCAGTTTTGCTAAAGAGCCCCTCTATTTATTAGAAATCAACCCGCAGTCCAGTGTAGTTCAAAAATAATTCCAGATCAGCTCAGTTTTTAACGTTTAGGCCCCTGACCTTTTTAAAAATAGGACCCGCCCATCCAGCCCCTGTCTTTTTGCACGTTAGACCCTAGATCTAAGGTTTAATTATGTTTTAGTCCCTGGTTTTTGCGCAGAAGCCCCTGGAACCTTAGTTTTTCTCGCAGTTTAGTCCCTAGACCTAGTTTTAGCTCTAGTTTTCACGTTCTAGCTCCGTTTTAGGTGTTCTTTTTGTCCACGCGATCGTTGTAACGCGTAGAATAGCTTTAGCTCAGTTTTGGTTGCTGTTTTATGTAATGATGTACTGTTTCTTAGCTTTTGCCTTTGTTTGCATGTATTTGTATGTGCTGGACCTTGTTTTGGCGTTGCGATCGTGAGTAGACGTTGAGTAGTCGGAGGAGTACCAAAATCCACCTTCCGCGGGACACTTCGAGCAGCAGGAGTAGTTTGAGGAAGGCAAGTATAACATGAACATTCCTATCACTTCTAAATATATTTCCATACTGCATTTTAATACTGTATGCCTATAAGGATATTCCTAGCCACTTTTATTCTTATATATATACCTTGGGTTGCACTTTTTTTGGTTAGTTGTGCTAGGTGCTGCGCTCTCACACATGGTCCTTTTTAATTACGTGATATGATATGCTGTGATATATTGTTCATTCTGTTGTATATACGTGTGACTTGATCCTAGCACGTATATGATTGCGGCTAAGCATATAAAACTCACGCATTCGCCGTCCCTCGACTCTCGACCTCGACCCTCGACCCCGACTCTCAACCCCGTCCCTCGACTCTCGACCTCGACCCTCAACCCTAGACCTCGACCCTCAACCCCGTTCATCGACCCGGTCCTCGACCCCGTTCCACGACACACACACACACACACACACACACACACACTCCCACTAACACACACACACACACTGTCTAATACACTCTAACACACACACTCACACTCTAACACAATTGTATAAAGTATTGACCCTCGACACACACACTCACACTAACACACACACACATAGACACACACACACACACCCTAACACACTCTAACACATTTATATAAAGTATCGACCATCGACCCTTGACACACACACACACACACTCACACACACTGACTCACACACACACACACTAACTCTCTCTCTCTCTCTTTCTCTATCCCACTAACACACAAACACACAGACACCCACACACCCACACACACACACTGACTCACACACACACTCACTAACTCTCTCTCTCTCTTTCTCTATCCCTCTAACATACACACACACTCTCTCTCTCTCTCTCTCAAACATGCATATTCATTCAAAGAATTGAATTCTCCTACTTCATTTAAGGATGGACACATACTCTAACACATTTTTACAGTTTCAGTCAAGGATGGACCCCTTCGGTGATGACGAGGTCGCCGATGAATACATGTTGGACGCAATAAATGAAGATACGAGGGCCAACACCACCCAGCCAATCGCTGAAGAAGATGCCCGGACAGCTGATTCATTCCTGAATATGTCTGGAGATGCCGATGAAGATGATGATGACTTTGCGCCGCCGCCCAATCAGCAGCAGCATGTTCCAGTACGAATCTTAAAACTATATGCATGGTGACTTCGGTAGATTAGTTTTGTGATTAACATATCTTTTCTGTAATTTAGTCGACCTCCGCATCGACTTCGTTCAGCCAGTCAAAAGGGAGACGCCGGCCAACCAAGAAAATGGAGGGAAGATAGGTCGTCACAGAAGTGGACGCAGAGGGCTGTCCAAGTGCTCCAGAGGTTGCTAGCACAAAATTTGTCAACCAATGTGGGGTTATTGTTCGGGTAAGAATTCCGATCACCACAAGACTATGGAAAATGAGCAAACCCGAAGAACAGCAACACGCCGTGCCTGCACATCAGAAGGAAATGCTATGGGCAGAACTCAAGGATATGTTCACTCTTCCTGAAGGAGTTGACCAAGAACTTGTGAAGAAATGTGCCTTGAAAAAGATGGCCCTTGCCTTTGCAACTTTCAAGAAGAAGTTGTACATCAATTACATCAAGAAGGATAAGGAGCCGAATTGGGACGATCTTTCTCAGGTTAAACCATACTGGGAGGAGTTCAAACAATACAAACTATCAGAGGAAGCTCAAGAAAAATCTGAAGAGGCCAAGGTGAATGCAGCAAATAAGAACTACAGCCACCACCTTGGGGCTGCCGGGTACAAGAAGTCGGTTAAAAAATGGCAGAAGATGGAGCAGGACCTTATGGATAGAGGCATCAGGCCGACGACTTGGGATTGGCCGGATATATCCAAGTGGTGGTTATTTGCTAATGGCGTGACACTAAACCAGTTGGATGGAAGTTTGGTCGTGCCCGAGCATATGCAAGAAGTGTCCCGCGATCTAGTCGCTGCAATAGATGAGACCCAACAAAGAACATTCCAGCCTCAAAGGGAGAATGATGAGCTGACAAGGGCATTAAAGAATCCGGTACACCCTGGACGAGCCCGCAGCATCGGCGTGGTCCCATGGAAAGTTGCTTGGGCCGGAGATTACTCTTACAAGACTCACCGAAAGAGCAAAGCCGAACAGGAAGAGAAATTTCGTGCCATACAAGAAGAGATGAATAGGAAGGTTGAGTCCTTGGAATCTCAGATGGACGCCAGGGTCAATGAGGCAGTGCAGCTAGCTCTGAGCCAAAGGGGTACTGCTGGGTTGCACCTGGATGTTGTGATAAGCCCGGCCTCTCAGCAACACAGCAGCTGTGCATCCACGGTGGCGCCTGGCTGTGGCAGCCCCACCCGACATAAACCGGCTTAAGTGCGCTAACCATCATCAAAACGACAATCAGGGTTAACACGCACTTAAAACGGAGCAATCCGGCAGTGCTGTCGGGTAAAATCCCGATAAAACCACTTAAACCTGGATCGAACAAAACAGCATAACTCACACGAAGGCGAGTCCAGAGAAAACAACACCTCACAATAAATTACAACACATAGAGTTTAACATGACTTCAGGATTACAAACCAAGTTCCAGATTTAATGAAGTACTTTTCAAAGCCAACACATAAGAAGTTCAACAGAGTCTTTTATTTTAATGGAAAGTACACACGAGAACTAACGACGAAAGGGGTGTCACGATGAAGCCCGATTCATGACATCACTCGCTCTTGTCATCGTTGGCCGGGGACGGATCCCACTCCACGGACCAACCAGGCGGAAGGGTGCAAGGCCAGGTCAAGCTGGCAATCATGTCCTCAAAAGTATTTCCTGAAACAAAATGAGCCACAAGCAAGGCTGAGTATTCTAATACTCAGCAAGGCTTACCCAACTGAGGGTATACTTAGCCCTTTAACTAGACATGCAAGGCTTTTGGCTTGAGGGGTTTGTTTTGCCGAAAAGCAGTACAGAGTAGATCCTTAATCTTAGGTTTTAGCTTTCTGGTTCTAGTTCAATTAACCACTCTAGGTGAGCATCTATCCAATAGCATACATGGTGGGAACAATTATTTTTCATCAATCAACCATATTCATCATCATCATCTTTCACTTCTTACTCTATGTAGCAGAAGGGTTAAGCAGTCTCAATAACCGGTGAGAAACGGACGATTCGAATCGGATTTGTTAACCTGGCCAGGCAGACCTAAACACACGTCACGTGGATACTCACAGAGTCACACGTGCAACTTTTCCCTTCAATTCCCGCTTCACGGAACAGGCCCACCGCCCTCAAGTACAGCAGTACGACGACTCTGTACTCGCCATTAGCTAGATGTGAATGAGTTCAAGACGGTGGGGAGTATATTCCGGCTGCGGTTCAAACCAGTACTTAAGCTTACCGATTACCGTATTCTCGGCATGTGATTAGTACGTTCAAACGCTTAACCACCACTACCACACACTGCGGCCTTATCACTTTTCACTAAATAGACGGGGCATCCAGAGTATCAAGACCCCGCCCGTAGACCTTATAGTGGTAGCAAGTAGTAAACAACCAATTCCTATAATTTCTCGCGAGTGACCGGAAATCACTCGACTTCTACCGAACCATTAGCATAGCTAACTAGCGACCTACACATACTAGTGTTCAAGTATCGGTACCTAGGATCATGCAACTAAGGTTTCAGTCAAATCCAGTAACTTAAATGCACAAGTAGGTAGGAACAATAATAAGTTGCATAATTTAAAATAGAAGGACATGCTCCGGGGCTTGCCTTCCTGGGCGCAACTAGATCTGGGCTCTTCCGAAATCAGGTTCGGGTCTTTAGTAGCTTCAATTAGATTCACTTGAGCTTCACGCTGCTCACTCTCGGACTCGGGCACCAGCTCATATGTTCCGTCAGCGAGAGTAGTAGTATCTATATGAAATGCACATGAGTGAGTTGTTGTGATGGCAGTAATTAATGAATTATTTCATCATAAAAGCGTAAACCAACAAGACTCAAAACAGCAATAAACACTGTCATTTTTCTTCCATTGGGCAATCGTGTATAGAGTAGAAAATAATATTAGTTAGTGCATAAGCTCCAAGTGGAGTTTTCGTTATATACCAAAACGTACAAAAGTGGCCTTCTTTAACAAAAATAACGATATCATGCTTTGTCCAAAACTACAGTTACACATAGTTTCTAAGTCTCAAATTTTTGCAGAGGAGTCTACATACGATCCTCAACACACTTTAAATTTATCGGAATTTTTCTAGACGTAAATCAGGAGTAATAAAAATGACAAATCCTACTCACATATAACAAGACTAATTAGTACAGATAGTTGCAAAGTGTTTTTGGCTCTTAAAATTTGTATTCTAGCTTATCTTCTGAAGACTAAGCCACAGTAAAATTTTCAGATTTTTCCAGCAGCAACATCTATTTATCACAAAATAGCACCATTTTTAAGGATTAATTCACCGAGTTAGCTACACAAATCTAAAAATAATGAAACTTGGACAGTGGTGTTCATTTAGTATTTTAAGTATACATAAAAAGTTTCATACACATATCTATACAATAACATCCAGAAATAAAAAGTAGATTATTCTACTAGATTTAGCCAAGACTATGGTTTCATCTAGTTACAAGTGTCAACTGGTGTTCAAATTTTTACAAACATCTAAACATGGCATGAAGTATCTACTAGCCAAAAATCATCTATAGACATTGAGTAGAACTCCTAGAATAATTATAGCCTATATAACCTAATCTTTTTCGTAGATTAAAATACAGACAGAAAATAAATATGTGCATGTAACAAAAGTTGTAGATATTGTTGCAAGGATTCCAAAACATTTAGATTTGTATTTTTCTGATTTTTCTACGATTTTATTTCGAATTTACAAGTTTGCTGGTTTTGAAAACAAAAGAAAAAGAAAACGCAAACTTGCATCTAGGGCCCTGGAAGTTTGTTTCTTCTCAGCGTGGGTCCCTGGCGGACATTGGAGAACAGAGGAGGGTCGGGCGGCCGTTTTCCGGCGAGGAGAGGCTCCGGCGGTGGGGGAAAAGTTGGGGAAAAGGGAGAGGGGACTGAGCCGCACCTCTGGGTGTCCTTGGTTCGCGGGAGGAGGTCCGAGGCGGCGGCTCCGCGGAGAGGGGCGGCCGGCGGTGTTCTGGGCTTGCGGCGGCGGCGTTCCGGCGGGCTTGGGCGTTGGCGAGTGGGCCGGGGAGCACCAACGGAGGGTGGGGGTGCTAGCTGCGGGGTTGGATGGGCGCGAGGAAGGCCGGAGGAGGGAGCTCCGCGGGAGCCTAGGGATGGGCGGCGCAAATGGCAGGCGGCGGCGGCTCTGGACGCCGCGGAGGGCTCGGCTCGGCGCGTGGAGCAGGAGGGGAGCAGAGGGGGAGGGAGGAGAGCCAGGCTAGAGCGCGAGCGGGCTGGGGGAAAATGGTGCTCGGCACTGGTCGGCTCGTTCGTCGCCGTGGCACGCCGACGGCAGTCCTCGGCGTGCGTGCAATGAGATGGCGCCGCGTGGTGATGAGAAGCTTCAGGAGGGACCGGGACGGAGCGGCTGGTGGCACGGCGAGGGCGCGGCCCGTGGCCATCGGCCTCGGCGTCCAGCGCAGACAGGGGAGGGAGAGAGAGGAAAAGAGAGAGATTTAATTGATTCAAAATTCAAAATTTTCTCAAAACTTCCTTTTGAAACATAGAAAACTTCGAATACAAAAGTTGTAGAGAACTTAAAAACCTACAACTTTTATTTCAGGAACAAGTTTAAACGAGCAAAGGTTTAAAAGTTATTTTAAATTTTCGAAAACTACAAATCAAACAACTTATCATTTCATGTGATTTTCAACATTTGTACCCCTAGAGTTCAACTGGACATTTACCATTCTTTTCATGGTGAACATGTCTATCAATTTTCATATGCATATTTGCCTTGGTGTGAAAGTTATTTGAGGTTCCTGACCTATGCACATATACGCACATACATATGCACACACATAAGTTATTTTCCAAAAAGAAATGCATAATTTGAAATTCTCTTGTTTATTAAGCATGAAATCACGTTTAAGTTTTCTTGATTAGCATTTTAAAACTCTGAGATGTCACACTGACGTACAAGCGGAACAGCAACCCCAGATTGAGCCAACGGTGGTAGATGACCAGAGGTATCCAGTGGATGATGTCACCATGCTGACACCGTGCGAGCTTCATGTGCGAGCAAGAAATATATCCATTCATGTCGCATACGGGTCAGCCATGCCCCTAAATCCTTCTACTACAATTCATGGAAGGCTGATACCCCCTGGCTACACCTCCGTCACAGTCGAGCAGATAGTTGGAAACAATGAGGATCTTGAGCTCGACTTTGTTGGAGGGGATGGAGAGAAGACATTGGGAGACGCACTGCACGGGGTCGTTCTATGGCGCAAGGCCGACATCAAACTTACTGCAAGCACAACGGCCCCCGTGCAGACCAATCGCCCGTCTTCGTGGCCTCCCTCACCGCCATCCCCACAACCACCTCCTTCACCACCGTCTCTGCCGGTGCAAAGGGCCACAAGTAATCTAACTCCTCCTGCACCATAAAAAGGAAAGAAAAAGACAGCATCCCTCCCAGCGGCTGGACCCTCAAAGAAGAAGCAGAAAACGGTCGAAAGAAAATTAACCTACGAGAAAACCACTGAGAAGTTGGAAGAGGAGACTGCTCGATATATAAAAGAACAATTGAAGCCTAAAGTCCCCCGCCGAGGGAAAAGGTAGCTCTAGAACTAGGGAAAAAGCTTCTCGCAAACCTAGACAACCCACCAAAACTGAAAAGCTCACCCTCGGACTATGATCATACTTTGACAATGGCACACAACGTGAGAAATATGAAGAAAAAATGTGGCAAGACCATTCCTCAGCTTGGCACACAACAAAAAGAACTCGAGCCCCTCCGGGTGCCAGGGTTGCCAGTCCTACACCCGACGGACGTACAACTCCAGGCGGACCTATAGGCAGCGATATTTCTTTCTGAAACTAGATTAACGCTAGAGGAGGCAACGGGGCAAGTGGAGGCGGAAATCCCTGTCGCTCCCGTTCTTACTCCATTCCAGCATGGAAAACTTTTTGTCACTGAGGAAGAGGAGAAAAGTCTAGGCACGCAGATGTTCAATTTGCATAGATGGTACCTGCGAATGTCGAATGACGAAGGGAAAATGTTTGGAGTCAAGTATCGTGACCATGATTTCTTCCGCGGGGAGGACGACTTCTGGGTGTACTTCGAAAATTTATATCACATTTACCATCGACAAGCCCTCGATGCCTCTATCATCACCATTTGGGTTTTGTAAGTATCACTTACCTCTACTTTAATACTTTTTGTTAATAATAACATAATTATATGTGTGCATTATAAAATTTCTATTGTATCGTTTAGACAGGAGACACAAAGAAGTCGAAAACATGGACGGCACCATCAGATCGGCTTCATGTCTCCTTTGCTAGTCAACCAGAAAGTGCTCAAAGAAAATTACAAGGAAATGTGCCAAAACATGTACGATTCGTTGACTAGGCAAAATTACAAATCCTATATATTTATAACATACAACTTTGGGTAAGTCTTGGTCGACTCAATCCTCTGTTATATTACTAAATAAATACTAAGTCGTCTAATGCATGTATGTATATATCCTATCTATATCTACAGTTATCATTGCATTTTACTCATACTTTCCGTAGAGACCGGCAATCTTATAGTCTTTGACTCAATGAGAAATCCAAAGTCCGCAGTCCAACATATCCTAGACCCCTTGAACAGGTAAGTTCAGTTTGCACAATGAAATCCTTTTTTTGTTAATAACAATTCCTGAATATCAAACTTAACTTTGAGCGCAGGGTTTGGAAAAAAATTATGAAAAATAACAAAGAACGTGGTCAATGGAGGCCCGAACTGAACGTTAACATGGATTATCCGGTATGTTGATTCATAAAGATTTGTCTAGTTAAGTATATAATCCCAAATTATTCTAAATTGAGTAATTTATTTGTTTCTCCTTAAGTGTGCGAGACAACAACAAGGAACTGATTGGTGTGGGTACTACGTATGCGACTACTTGCACATCATGACTCCATGCGGGAAGGCTACTGATGAAGACACGAGAGTACGTCCAAACCGTTCACTAGTATATTTTCATAATTGTACTAACGCACATGATGTTAATCCTTTTTTCCTAAATGATAGATGTCTCAAATGGGGAATGAGTGTTACTCTACTGATCGGATCAACGCCGTGTGCGAGCAGCTCGCCGGATTCATTTTGAACGAGATCTTGGATCCTAGAGGCAAGTTCTACCATGACGGTCACATCCATCGACCTCATGAGGGGACCAGTAGTTGGACTACAAACATGACTTGTACATTTGTAAATATTTTTAAACGTTATGCCTTGATGTTTTAAATTTATAAATATATTAGTTCATCTAATTAGCTTAATTATATGCTCGCATTTCACTTTTAGTTAGTTTCAAATATTCTCTGAAAACGAACACGAATGACCAATGAACGTATAGTACTGTAGAGCTTGAGTGTGTTTAGCAATTATAAAAGAATAAACAATAATAATTTGGGAAAAAAAGGAAAAGGTCATTGGCACAGGTTGGAAAGACCAACCGGTACCAAAGGGGCTGCCACCTTGCGTCAGCGTGGCAGCCTCTTTGGTACCGGTTGGACTTTCCAACCGGTACCAATGGGTACCTAAGGCACCGGGTTAAATACCCGGTGTTTTAGACCCAAGCCAATGGTCTCGGCTGCGGGGCACCGGTTGGGAAACCGGTACCTTAGGCCCTTCTCAGCCGGTGCTGAAGGCCTGTTTTCAAGTAGTGATTGTAGCCCCCGAGGGAGGCTCGGCTTTACCGAAGGCAAAGTCCAGGCTCACTCAAAGTTGTGCATGCGTCCGAGCCCTCGAGGGTTCGGGCGACTCCCAAGAAATTTCAAAAGTTAAGCATACTTCTTTATTGTCCCGGGAAACATAAGATACGAGTACAAAGTATGTACAAATGACTTGGAATTTCAAGGATAGAAGCGACGTTGCTACTGAATGTTCCAAGCATTGGTGTAGACTTCGCCCTTTTTGTTAGCTAGCTTATAGGTGTCGGGCTTTAAGACTTCCTCGACGATGTACGGGCCTTCCCATGGTGGCATGAGCTTGTGACGCCCTCGGCTGTTTTGTCGCAGTCTCAACACGAGATCTCCCTTGTTGAGGTCACAACGTCGAACCCTCTGCGCCTGGTATCGCCGCAGAGACTGCTGGTAGTGTGCCGAGTGTAGAAGCGCCACATCTCGAGGCTCGTCCAGCGAGTCCTCGCGGGCTTGCTGGTTTTGGTGCTCTTGGTAGGCTTTGAATCTTGGAGACCCGTATTCCAGGTCAGTGGGGAGGATGGCCTCGGCGTCATAGACCAGGAAGAACGGGCTAAACCCCGTGGCTCGACTTGGGGTTGTTCTCCGGCTCCAGATGACCGAGGGTAGCTCTGTGAGCCATCTTCGGCCAAACTTGTTCAGCTTGTTCAAGATTCTTGGCTTGAGGCCTTGTAGGATCATGTCGTTGGCACGTTCCACTTGGGCGTTCGTCTGTGGGTGCGCCACAGTCGACCAATCCATGCATATGTGGAAGTCATCGCAGAACCTTAAGAACTTCTTTCCTGTGAACTGGGTGCCGTTGTCCGTAATCTTTGAGTTTGGAACCCCGAACCTGTAGACTATGTCGGCGAAAAACTGCATGGCTTGCTCGGATTTGATGTTGGCGATGGGTCGAGCTTCAATCCACTTGGAGAACTTGTCCACCGCCACTAGCAAGTGGGTGTAGCCCCCGGGCGCTCTCTGCAGCGGTCCGATGAGATCCAGTCCCCACACGGCAAAGGGCCATGTGATGGGGATGGTCTGCAGAGCGTGAGCCGGGAGGTGCGTCTGACGGGCGTAGAACTGGCAACCTTCACATGTTCGCACGATTTCTGTGGCATCGGTGACCGCGGTTGGCCAGTAGAAACCCTATCGGAACACGTTGCCCACTAGGGTGTGTGGTGCCACATGATGGCCACAAACTCCAACGTGGATGTCTCGAAGCTGCTCCCTGCCCTCGGGGGTAGGGATGCATCGTTGCAGGAACTCCGAGGGGCTGCGATTGTAGAGCTCTCTGTCGATCACGACCAAAGACTTGGCTCGCCTGGCGACGCGTCGTGCCTCAGCGCGATCCGAGGGTAGTACTGCTCGGTTGATCAAGTCAAGGTACTGGTCGCGCCAGTCCTGCGAAAGTGGAGCCTCATCAATCTACATGTCCTCACCCTCGTCCGCCGAGGAGATCTCGGTTTCTGTCTCCATAGGCTCGGCCTCATCCGCTGAGGGGTTCCCGTCAGAGGGCTCGGCTGTTGAGGGGTCTGGTTCCTCTAGATCCTTGAAGTTGACAGAGGGTTTGGCGATGTCGCGAGCAAAGATGTTTGGGTGAACAGTGGTCCGCCTCGACGCGATCTTAGCTAGTTCATCTGCATCCTCGTTATACTTGCGCGGGACATGGTTGAGTTCCAGGCCGTCGAACTTATCTTCGAGGCGGCGCACTGCGTTGCAGTATACCTCCATCTTCAGATCGTGACAGGTGGACTCCTTCATCACTTGGTTGATGACAAGCTGTGAGTCACCACGCACGTCGAGGCATTTGATGCTGAGTTCGATGGCAATGCGGAGGCCACTGAGGAGCGCCTCGTACTCCGCCATGTTGTTGGATGCTGGGAAGTGTGGGCGAATCACATATCGCATGTGCTCTCCGAGGGGGGAGATAAAGAGGAGGCTGGCGCCAGCCTTCATCACAGACCCATCGAAGAACATGGTCCAACATTCCGCTTGAATCTGTGGTGGGGGCAGCTGGGTGTCGGTCCATTCAGCAACGAAGTCGGCCAAAATTTGGGATTTTGCCCGCCTTTCGAGGCGCGTATGTGAGAGTCTCTCCCATCAGTTCCACCGACCACTTGGCAATCCTACCTTCAGCTTCCCTGTTGCGGACTATCTCTCCCAGGGGGAAAAAAGAGACCACGGTGACGGGATGGGCCTCGAAGTAGTGACGCAGCTTGTGCCGGGCCAAGACTATCGCGTATAGCAGTTTCTGGATCTGCGGGTACCGCGTCTTGGTTTTGGACAATACTTCACTAACGTAGTACACCGGTCACTAGACGGGTAGGGCGTGACCCTCCTCTTGTCTTTCCACAACGATCACTGTGTTGACCACTTGGGTCGTCGCGACTACATATAGGTAGAGGGGCTCACCGTCCGTTGGTGGCGTTAAAATAGGGGCGTGAGTGAGCGACGCCTTCAGCCTGTCGAGGGCTTCTTGAGCCTCGGGGGTCCATGTGAAGCGTTTTGTTTTCCTCAGGAATCGGTACAGAGGCAAGCCCTTCTCACTGAGGCTTGAGATGAACCGACTGAGGGCTGCAAGGCAACCCATGACCCTCTGCACCCCCTTCAGGTCCCGGATTGGTCCTATACGTCTGATGGCCTCGACCTTTTCAGGGTTGGGCTCGATGCCTCGCTGTGAGATAATGAAACCCAGGAGCATGCCTCGAGGAACCCCGAACACGCACTTCTCTGGGTTGAGCTTTACCCCTTTGGCCCTTAGGCAATCGAACGTGATTTTGAGATCGGTTACCAGGTCTCCCGTTTTCCTGGATTTTACCACAATATCGTTGACATATGCCTCTATGTTCCGCCCGATATGGTCTCCGAATACGTGGAGCATACACCACTGGTATGTAGCTCCGGCGTTTCTGAGGCCAAAGGGCATCATGACATAGCAGTACATGCCGAAAGGTGTGATAAAAGAAGTCGCGAGCTTGTCGGACTCTTTCATCTTGATTTGGTGGTAACCAGAGTAAGCATCAAGAAAGGACAAAAGTTCACATCCCGTATTTGAATCAATGATTTGATTAATACATGGCAAAGGAAAGGGAACCTTCGGACATGCTTTATTTAAACTAGCGTAATCTACACACATCCTCTAGCTTCCGTTCTTTTTCTTAACTAATACAGGATTAGCTAGCCACTCGGGATGAAATACCTCCTTGATGAATCCGGCCACCAGAAGTTTTTGCAGCTCCTCGCCGATCGCCCGGCGCTTGAGCTCATCAAAGCGTCGCAGGCGCTGCTTCACCGGCTTGGAGTTGGGTCGGATGTCAAGGGAGTGCTCGGTGACCTCCCTCGGTATGCTCGGCATGTCCGAGGGGCTCCACGCGAAGATGTCGGTGTTGACGCAGAGAAAGTCGACGAGCACCACTTCCTATTTGCTGTCGAGGGTGTCGCTGACCCTCAACGCCTTGCCGTCGGGATGGCTAGGGTCGAGGGACACCTTCTTGATACCCTCAGCTGGCTCGAAGCTGCCTGCGTGCCGGCGCGTGGAGTCCAAGGCCTCGCTTGCCATCTTGTCGAGGGTGGCCGCGAGGGCCTCGTCCTCCGCCTAAGCTTTGGCGTGCTCGACACACTCGCTGTCGCATTTGTAGGCGTGCTCAAATGACGAGCCGACGGTGATGACACCCTTCGGACCCGGCATCTTCATCTTGAGGTAGGTGTAGTTGGGGGTCGCCATGAACTTGGCGTAGCATGGTCGTCCTAGTATGGCATGGTATGCCCCACGGAACCCAACCACCTTGATGATGAGTACTTCCTTGCGGAAATTTGATGGCGTGCCGAAGCAGACGGGCAAGTCGATCTGCCCGAGTGGTTGAACTCGCTTTCCCGGCGCGACACCATGAAACGGTGACATGCTGGGACGCAGCTTGTCCAGACCAATCCCCATGAGCTCGAGGGTATGGGCATATAGGATGTTGAGGCTGCTGCCCCCATCCATGAGCACCTTGGAGAATCGGGTGTTACCAATGATGGGGTCGACAACGAGTGGGTATAGACCCGGATTCGGGATCTAGTCGGGGTGGTCGTCACGGCTGAAGGAGATGGTGTCCTCCGACCAGTCGAGGTAGGATGGCATAGCCTTGGTGATGGAGAAGACTTCTCGGCGCTCCCGCTTGTGCTGCTGAGCGGTCATATTCGTCGTACGCCCGCCGAAGATAGAGAATACGTTCTCCACCGAGGGGTAGCCGTCGCCACCCTTGTCATCCTCGTCCTTTTCCTTCTTGGCCTCATCCCTGCGACCGAGACGGTTGAAGTACTTGCGGATCATGCCACACTCTTCGAGGGTGTGATTGACCCTGCCCTTGTGCTAAGGGCACGGCTTTTTGAGCATATTGTCGAATAGCCCGCCACCTCGAGGGGGGCCTCGAGGACCTTTGCCTTCAGGGGTGACAATGAGAGCCTCGTCAGAGTCCTCCTCTTGCCCCTGACCACGCTGGTTTGGCGGGCCCTTCGTCTTACCTTTCTTGCCCCGCTTGGGCTTCTTCGGGGTTTCCTTGGCTTTGCTGCCCTCCGCGGGTGCGTCCACCTTGCGTTTGCCCCTTTCGTTGTCGAAGATAGCACCAACTGCCTCTTCGCCAGAGGCGAAGTTGGTCGCTATGTCGAACAGCTCATTCGCGCTGGAGGGAGGATTCCGCCCCAGCTCGCGCACGAGATCCCTGCATGTGGTTCCCGGATGAAAGGAACTAATGACTTCGGAGTCCTTGACGCTGGGGAGCTCAGTGCACTGCTTGGAGAAACGTCGTAAGCTCGTCAGGTTGCTGACGACACCCTCGAAGATCCCAGGAGTTCCCAGGGTGCACGTATGTGCTCTGGAAGTTTCCCACGAAAGTCTTGACCAGGTCGGACCAGTCGTGGATCTAGTTGGTCGGAAGATGCTCGAGCCATGTTCGGGCAGAGTCTGCGCGGTGCAAAGGAAGGTTGCAGATGATGACCGCATCGTTAGTCGTGCCTCCTAGCTGGCACGCTAGGCGGTAGTCGTTGAGCCAGAGCCCAGGATCCGTCTCTCCCGAGTACTTAGTGAGTGTGGTGGGTTGCAGAAAGCGTGGGGGGAAAAGAGCGGCGGGGATTTTCCGGCTGAACACACGGGTGCCCAGTGTAACACCCGGTTTATAAAAGAACATAAACCGAGCAATCATATACGTGCCAGGATCAAGTCACACGTATATACAACAGAATGAACAGTATATCATAGCACATATCACGTAAATAGATATAATAAAGCGTATACGAATGTTATTTATTACATTAATGACAAAATGTCTGATACAGCGGAAGCGAAGTACAAAAATACGATAAAGCTCTCCGGAGCTGAAGCAGGGCGCCACAGGGACGTCGACTGGGAGACGAAGCACCTAGAAGTCCTCGTAGTCCTGGTAGCGCTGGACGAACTCCCTCGTGTCGGCAGGAACTGAGCAGCAGTAGCGTAGCCAAGAGGAAAAAGTAGAGAAGAGGCAAGAGTGAGTACACAACTTGTACTCAACAAGTATAACACAAACTATGAGGCTCTAGGCTGGCTGACTCAACTGCATTAGCTTTTAAGTGTTGGCAAAATTTTATTAATACTATTTACTACGAGTTGATGAATTACCATTAACCCAGTTACATAGTAATTAATCAAGTTTAATTATACTACTACTGAGAACCATACCAAAACCAAGCCACCCAGGTAAACCCCGAGAAGCACCTCCCTCGTCGGAAGGAGATAACTTCACTAATCAAAAGGAGGATCTGGGCCGCTCATAACCGTGAGCACGGCTAGTATACCAGTTTTACACTCTGCAGAGGTTGCACATCTTTACCCACAAGTCGTGAGCTACGCCAGTTGTTCATCACACTTCCTTAGGTGAGATGACTAGCGACTCACTACGAGGCCGTTACAAAGGACACGTTGGTAAGGTGTAACCGCTAAGGAATCAGGCTCTGCAACGATGGTAACCACCTCGAGGGGGTACAAGACACACAGACCAGCCTCGTAGCCTGGCCACCATTGAAGCTCACCACCCCCCATGCCCCGTCGGTAAGTTACTCCCGAACCAAAATGGCCTAATTAGTAAGCCAAGACCGTCCCATTCCAGTCTTGTGGTAGCGCTGTTGTCCCAGGTTGTCGCTCTATGAACCGGTCCTTATGGAGAGTGGCCAACCAGGCAGTAAGCACCGTGCTGGCCCCCTAAACCATGTTTCTAAAAAAAACATCTTTTAACGAGAAGTGAGCCACTCAAGCCACACAGAGTGCCACTCTCAGAATTAAGTTCAAGTGAAACATTAATCAAATTAATTAAAAAGGACCAGAGTGTGTTATAGCGCAGCAACCTAGCACAACTAACCAAAATGCAACCCAAAGGTATATTTAAAGGATATAAAGTGGCTAGGAAATCCTTAAAGGCATACAGTATTAAAATGCAGTATGAAAATGTATTTAAAGGTGATAGGTTGTTCATGTTATACTTGCCTTCCTCGTACTGCTCCTGCTGCTGCTCAAACTGATCCGAAGACGGCTGCTCCGGGTACTGGTACTGGGGCTCCTCAGATAGCTCAGCGTCTACTCACGAACACATGGCCAAAACAATGCACAAAATAAGCATACAGGCAAACATTAACAAAAACTAAGAAACAGTACATCAATACATGAAAACAGCGCACAAAACTATTCTAGAACTATTCTACGCGTTACAACGATCGCGTGGATATAAAGAACGCTAAAAACGGAGCTAAAACGCATAAACTAGGCCTAAAACAAGTCCTAGGGGCTTATTTGTAAGAAAACTGAAGTTTCAGGGGCTTTTCTGCTAAAACCGAGGGCCTAAACATAAATAAACACTAATTCCAGGGTCTAACTCGCAAAAACTACCAGGCTGGACGGCGGGTTCAAAATTAAAGAAGCTCAGGGGGCTAAGTGCTAAAAACAGGGCCTCTGCGTAAATATTTTTACACTAAATAGGACTGCGGGTTGAATCTGGAAGACCCCAGGGTCTCTTTAGCAAAAAGGCCAGGGCGAAGGGGTACGCGCCGATCTGGATCGTCAGATCTGGATCTGAGGGCTAGGATCTAATCCAGGCACGATCTAATCTAGGCCGTGCATCTCAGATTGGGCGGTCCAGGGAGGTTGGGCGCGTGGGGCGGCGATTTGTCGCCGGAGCTCTCTGTTTCACGGCGGCGACCTCGCCGGAGTTCAGCAAAAGGCGCTGCGGGGCTTGATTCAACGCGGGTTCGGGTCAGGGAGCGAGCTTGCGCCACGGCGAGCTCATCTGGGCGAAAAAGGGAGCGCGCGGGGGCCCTGACGTGGCTCGTAGCAGCACCGGGCGGCGTTGCTCAGCCGCAGGCCCGCCGGCGTGCGATTGCGTGCCGGTCGGAGGGGAAACAGGGGGGTAGAAGGGGTAGCGTGGTGCTTTTACCTCTGCGCAACGCGCAGGAGACGTGCAGAGGGAGGAGCGGCGGTGCAGGGGTCTTGCGGCGGCGTCGCGGCGGTTCCGAGCTCGGCGAGGCGGCGAAGCGCGGGGAACGGCGGCCTAGGCGTCCCTCTGGTCGTCTAGGCTCCACGGGTGGGCTCGCGGAGACTCCTGGGATCAAGGCGAGACTCCAGCGGCGGTCGGTGAAGGCCGGGGGGTCGTGGCGTGATCAGTCCGCGGCGGCGCCGGGGGGGGTCTGCGTGGCGGAGTGGGCTAGGGCTAGGATGGCGGCTGCGTGGAGAGGTAGGGTGCGGGAGGGGGGCCAGGGAGCGTTTAAAAAGGGAGGGGCCGGCCTCGGCGTGCGGGTCCAGGGCTGACGCGGCGCGGTGATAGCGGCGGGGATCCGGCTGGCAGTTGGCGCGAGGTAGACGGAGGTCGGGGATGACAGGCGGGCCCGGGGCGTCGGGGAGCTGGGCGCTGGGCTGCTGCGAGCGGGGCCCGGTGGCAGGAGCGGGGCGCGTGCGGCCTGGGAGAGAGAGAGCGCGGGGGCGCTGGGCCGCGTGGGCTGAGTGGAGTGGGCGCGTTGGGCCAGGCGCGGGTAAGAGGGGAGGCGGCCGACTGGGCTGCTTGCTGGGCCGAACGGGGGAGTGGCGAGCTGGGCCGGCCGGATGAAAGGGAGAGAGAGGAGACGGACCGGGCTGGGTTGACTTGGGCCGGGTTTGGGTTTTGGCTGGTTTTGGGTTTTTCCTTTCTATTTCTCTTACTTTTCTAAATCTAATTCAAACAAAGTTTGAATTCAAATTCAAATTTGAATTCAAACCACACTCAAATAAAAGTATGCACCAGCATGAATGCAACAAAAAATTTAAACCTATGATAAATTTTAATTAATTAGGAACAAAAATTAGATTAAATGCCAACTAAACACAATAAACCTTAGAAAATTAAATAAAGCCAATTAATTTATTAATAAATACAGAAATTTAAAGTTAGGGTGTTACATACCCTACCCCCTTAAAGAAATCTCGTCCCGAGATTTAGCTGGGCTGGCTAGCAAAGAGATCTGGATATGTCTTCTTCAACTCATCTTCTCGCTCCCATGTAGCCTCAGCTTCACTGTGATGACTCCACTGAACTCTGCACATCTTGATGCGCTTGTTCCGAGTAACCCTCTCTGATGTCTCCAGGATTTTCACCGGATGCTCAGTATAAGTCAGATCCTCCTGGACATCTACTCCATCCAGGGGTGCCTGCTCCTCGGGTACTCGCAGACACCTCTTCAGCTGAGATATATGGAAAACATCATGAACTCCTGAGAGGCTGAGAGGTAACTCCAGGCGATAAGCAACTTCGCCTTTCCGCTCTAGCACCTTGAATGGCCCCACATAACGAGGTGCTAACTTCCCTTTGACATTAAATCTGCGGATTCCTCTCATCGGAGACACCTTCAGATACACATAATCACCGACACTGAAAGTCAGGTCTCTCCGTTTGCCATCAGCATAGCTCTTCTGCCTGCTCTGTGCAATCCTCAGATTTTCTCGCACAGCCTGAACCATCTGCTCTGCATCATCTATGATCTCAGGGCCAAAGAGCTGCTTCTCACCGATCTGATCCCAATAGAGAGGAGTCCTGCATTTTCTGCCATACAATGCCTCAAAGGGAGACTTCTTCAGACTGGCCTGATAGCTGTTGTTATATGAGAACTCAGCAAATGACAGGCACTTATCCCAACTAGTACCATACTGGATAGCACAAGCTCTCAGCATATCCTCCAACACTTGGTTGGTTCTCTCTGTCTGCCCATCTGTCTGAGGGTGATAAGCCGTACTGAAGCGCAGCTTCGTATCCAACGAATCATGAAGCTGCTCCCAGAACCGAGAAGTGAACTGAGACCCTCTGTCAGATATGATCTTCTTCGGCACACCATGCAAGCAGACAATCCGAGAGATGTACAACTCTGCAAGTCTAGCACCGGAGTAAGTAGTGTTCACTGGAATGAAGTGAGCAACTTTCGTCAGTCGATCCACTACTACCCAGATGGAGTTGTACCCTTTCTGTGTACGAGGCAATCCAACAATGAAGTCCATAGTGATCTCCTCCCATTTCCACTCTGGAATCTTCAAAGGCTGTAATAGACCTGCTGGCCTCTGATGCTCAGCCTTGACACGCTGACAGGTGTCACAAATAGCCACATACTCTGCCACTGAACGCTTCATCCCATACCACCAGAAACGTTCCTTCAGATCATAGTACATCTTCGTGCTGCCCGGATGAATAGAGTAAGCTGTATCATGGGCCTCACTCAGAATCAACTTCCGAAGATCCTTCACATCTGGAACACAGATCCGGTTCTTGTACCACAAGGTACCCTGATCATCCTCTCTGAAATGAGGAGCCTTGCCCTTCTTGAGCAACTCACGAATCTCCTGCAGCTTCTCATCATCTTTCTGATGCTGCCTGATCTCTGACTCTAGAGTCGGTACTGCCTCAAATGCTGCACTGGAAGTATGATGCAAGAAGCCCAGACTCAACTGCTCGAACTCCTCGCATAACTCTGGAGACATCTGGAAAGCCACGGCCATGTTGACATAACTTCTTCTGCTCAAAGCATCTGCTACAACATTGGCCTTGCCCGGATGATAGTGAATCTCCAGATCATAGTCCTTGACCAACTCTAGCCATCTTCTCTGCCGCATGTTCAGCTCATTCTGCGTGAAAATGTACTTGAGGCTCTTGTGATCAGTGTAGATATCACACCGCTGCCCATACAAGTAATGCCTCCAAATCTTCAGAGCATGCACAACTGCGGCTAACTCAAGATCATGAGTAGGATAATTCAGCTCATGCCGACGTAACTGCCGTGAAGCATAAGCTATCACTCTGCCCTCCTGCATCAGAACACACCCAAGACCATCCTTCGAAGCATCACAATACACCGTGAACCTCTTCGTCTGGTCTGGCAGAGTCAGGACTGGCGCCGTAGTCAACCTTTTCTTCAGCTCATCAAAGGCCATCTGACGCTCATCAGTCCATACAAAAGCCACATTCTTCTCTAGCAAAGAAGTCAAAGGCTTCGCGATCTTGGAGAAATTCTCAATGAACCTCCGATAATATCCAGCTAAGCCCAAGAAAGATCTGACTTCCTTCACTGTCTGTGGTGTCTCCCACTCGAGCACATCCTTCACCTTGCTCGGATCAACAGCAATGCCTCCCTGAGAGATAACATGACCGAGGAATGGAACCTCGTCAATCCAGAACTCGCACTTGCTGAACTTGGCATACAACTGATGCTCTCTCAATCTCTGCAACACGAGCCTCAAATGCTCCTCATGCTCTTCTTCTGTCTTGGAGAAGATCAGAATATCATCAATGAAAATCACCACGAAGACATCCAGATAATCCATGAAGACCATGTTCATCAGATGCATGAAGAAAGCCGGGGCATTAGTCAAGCCGAAGGACATGACCGTATACTCATATAGCCCGTACTTGCAGGTGAATGCCGTCTTCGGAATATCCCCAGGACGGATCCTCAGCTGAAAATATCCCGAACGAAGATCAATCTTCGAGAATATACGAGCACCTCGAAGCAAATCGAAGAGATCCTCAATACGGGGCAGTGGATGCTTGTTCTTGATAGTGACTGCATTCAGCTCACGATAATCCACACACATCCTCTTCGAGCCATCCTTCTTATCTACCAGCAACAACGGAAAAGCCCAAGGAGAGAAGCTGCGACGGATATAGCCCTTGGCTAGCAACTCATCAATAGTCTTCTTAACTTCTTCATGCTCTATAGGTGCCATACGATAGGGCCGTTTTGCAATAGGAGCTGTGCCAGGCAAGAGATCAATACAAAACTCAATGGCGCGTTCAGGCGGCATACCTGGCAGATCATCCGGAAAGACATCCGGGAATTCAGACACCACGCGAATACCATCCGTGGGTCTAGCCTCCATATGGTGAAGAAATCCAGAAGGCTCTGAAGCACTAACTGTCACCTCTTGGCCATCAGATGCTGTCAGGTGAACTGCTCGATGAGCACAATCAATTCTGACTCCCCACTTGGCAAGAGTATCCATTCCCAGAATCACATCGATACCCTTGGTGTCCAGCACCCTCAGATCAGCACTGAACATTGCCCCCCTTATGGCTACACTGACTCGGGGGCAAACAATATGGGATCTCAACTCCCCTCCCGGTGAAGAAACTAGCAGACAGTTCTTTAATGCAGTGGTAAAGAAACTATGCTCCTCAACAAATGACTTGGTGATGAAAGAATGAGTAGCACCAGTATCGAAAAGCACTGAAGCTGGATGGGAGTTGACCATGAACGTACCAATAACCACGTTGGGAGCCTCGGCCGCTGACTCGGCCGTCACGTGGTTCACCCTGCCCTGTGCTGGCGCCCTGGGCTGAGCTGGGCGTCCCTGCTGTCCCGCCTGCGCCTTCCGGGGGCAAGCGTTGGCGTAGTGCCCCGGCTGGCCGCAGTGAAAGCAGGTGCGAGGAGGTCCCTGAGCCTGCTGTCCGGTAGGAGCTGCCGGACGTGGAGCCTGCGGTGCCGGTGGAGCTGGTGGAGCACGAGCCGGAGGTGCTGGTAACCTCGGGCCCTGACCTGCCGGCTGCTGTCGAGGCGGGTACTGCTGCGGTGGCCTCTGCTGGTACTGCTGAGGAGGCCGGTACTGAGGCTGGTACTGCTGGGGCTGCTGGAGTCGAGGACGAGTGTTGCTGCCGGAAGCAACGGGGACAACCTTCCTCTTCTTGTCCTCCATCTCCAGGTGCTTACGCTCAGTGTTGAGCGCACTGTCAACCAGATGGTTGAAGTCGTCGAAGCGGAGGTTGAGCAGCGCGTACTGGAGGTAGTCCTCAAGACCCTCCATGAAGTGCTCCTGCTTCTTGCGGTCATCCGCAACCTCGGCAGGGGCGTAGCGTGCCAGCTGAAGAAAGCGATCACGATACTCCGTGACCGACATGGTCCCCTGAATTCACAAAGACAGATAGATATCGGAAGATTAACTCAAGATTCATAAGGATAGAACAAGGAGCATAAGCTCAAAAGAAACCGCTGAATGATTATACTTAAGATTACCTGCTTCAGTGCAAGGAACTCCTTCTGCTTCATCTTCATAACGCCCGCGGGGACGTTGTGGCTACGGAAACGCTCCCTGAACTGGAGCCAGGTGAGAGACTCGCGGTCATGGACCGGGTGGGACTCCCACCAGTCCAAAGCTGCCCCTCGCAGCTGTCCTGCTGCGTACAAGACGCGCTCACGATCATCGCACTGGGCGATGTCCAGCTGACGCTCCACTGCACGGAGCCAGTCGTCAGCCTGAAGAGGGTCGGACGTGTGAGAGAACGTCGGCGGGTGACCCCTCAGGAACTCAGCACGCCTGTCGCGAGGCTGCGGCGGTGGAGGAGGCGGAGGCTGAGTGTGAGCGTGCTGAAGAGCCTGAACGGTGTTGTTCAGGGTAGCCATCATCTGCATCTGGAGCTGGAAGTACTGCTCCGGAGTCAAGGGCGGAGGCATCGGGATCCCAGTACCCTGGTTGTTCTGACCCTGCTGCTGGCCAGAACCGGAACCGGTGCTCCTGGTGTTCACCATCTGATTTGAACAAAAGATTTCACGAGTAAGGATATTGCAGGAATAAACTCAGATGGATATGATAACTCTTTGCGGAAAAAGACTCAGCCATGATAAAGTAGACAGGATAGAGTTGACTGTTTTACCCCCAACGATCTAACTCATTTTATTAATTAGTTAACTTTAACATCTGAGTGATTTTCTTTAAACAAATTTAAACTACTAAGCTATGCAATCAGTCAAAGATCCAAATCAAACATGTATCATAATAACAAGCAGACAATTTTCACGACTTAGCCGAGTTTAGCAATAGACTCGACTAACACAACGCGTCGCAGAACGTGCTATCGTATTATTATAAAAAGGTCACCTAGCTATGCTCATGGTGGTCAGATGACTGATTCAGGCCAAAAGCTACGAAATCTATTCTTCAGAGAGAGAAATCAAGGCAAGAAGGGTATAAGTCATAGAAGTCAAGGGGTATAATAGTAAAATAATTTCAGCAGTCAAGGATTGGAGAGAAAGAGTCCTAAAACTCGACCAGTTCTATCTAGGCTTCGTCCTACAGTCGATATGGCTCTGATACCACTCTGTAACACCCGGTTTATAAAAGAACATAAACCGAGCAATCATATACGTGCCAGGATCAAGTCACACGTATATACAACAGAATGAACAGTATATCATAGCACATATCACGTAAATAGATATAATAAAGCGTATACGAATGTTATTTATTACATTAATGACAAAATGTCTGATACAGCGGAAGCGAAGTACAAAAATACGATAAAGCTCTCCGGAGCTGAAGCAGGGCGCCACAGGGACGTCGACTGGGAGACGAAGCACCTAGAAGTCCTCGTAGTCCTGGTAGCGGTTTATAAAAGAACATAAACCGAGCAATCATATACGTGCCAGGATCAAGTCACACGTATATACAACAGAATGAACTGTATATCATAGCACATATCACGTAAATAGATATAATAAAGCGTATACGAATGTTATTTATTACATTAATGACAAAATGTCTGATACAGCGGAAGCGAAGTACAAAAATACGATAAAGCTCTCCGGAGCTGAAGCAGGGCGCCACAGGGACGTCGACTGGGAGACGAAGCACCTAGAAGTCCTCGTAGTCCTGGTAGCGCTGGACGAACTCCCTCGTGTCGGCAGGAACTGAGCAGCAGTAGCGTAGCCAAGAGGAAAAAGTAGAGAAGAGGCAAGAGTGAGTACACAACTTGTACTCAACAAGTATAACACAAACTATGAGGCTCTAGGCTGGCTGACTCAACTGCATTAGCTTTTAAGTGTTGGCAAAATTTTATTAATACTATTTACTACGAGTTGATGAATTACCATTAACCCAGTTACATAGTAATTAATCAAGTTTAATTATACTACTACTGAGAACCATACCAAAACCAAGCCACCCAGGTAAACCCCGAGAAGCACCTCCCTCGTCGGAAGGAGATAACTTCACTAATCAAAAGGAGGATCTGGGCCGCTCATAACCGTGAGCACGGCTAGTATACCAGTTTTACACTCTGCAGAGGTTGCACATCTTTACCCACAAGTCGTGAGCTACGCCAGTTGTTCATCACACTTCCTTAGGTGAGATGACTAGCGACTCACTACGAGGCCGTTACAAAGGACACGTTGGTAAGGTGTAACCGCTAAGGAATCAGGCTCTGCAACGATGGTAACCACCTCGAGGGGGTACAAGACACACAGACCAGCCTCGTAGCCTGGCCACCATTGAAGCTCACCACCCCCCATGCCCCGTCGGTAAGTTACTCCCGAACCAAAATGGCCTAATTAGTAAGCCAAGACCGTCCCATTCCAGTCTTGTGGTAGCGCTGTTGTCCCAGGTTGTCGCTCTATGAACCGGTCCTTATGGAGAGTGGCCAACCAGGCAGTAAGCACCGTGCTGGCCCCCTAAACCATGTTTCTAAAAAAAACATCTTTTAACGAGAAGTGAGCCACTCAAGCCACACAGAGTGCCACTCTCAGAATTAAGTTCAAGTGAAACATTAATCAAATTAATTAAAAAGGACCAGAGTGTGTTATAGCGCAGCAACCTAGCACAACTAACCAAAATGCAACCCAAAGGTATATTTAAAGGATATAAAGTGGCTAGGAAATCCTTAAAGGCATACAGTATTAAAATGCAGTATGAAAATGTATTTAAAGGTGATAGGTTGTTCATGTTATACTTGCCTTCCTCGTACTGCTCCTGCTGCTGCTCAAACTGATCCGAAGACGGCTGCTCCGGGTACTGGTACTGGGGCTCCTCAGATAGCTCAGCGTCTACTCACGAACACATGGCCAAAACAATGCACAAAATAAGCATACAGGCAAACATTAACAAAAACTAAGAAACAGTACATCAATACATGAAAACAGCGCACAAAACTATTCTAGAACTATTCTACGCGTTACAACGATCGCGTGGATATAAAGAACGCTAAAAACGGAGCTAAAACGCATAAACTAGGCCTAAAACAAGTCCTAGGGGCTTATTTGTAAGAAAACTGAAGTTTCAGGGGCTTTTCTGCTAAAACCGAGGGCCTAAACATAAATAAACACTAATTCCAGGGTCTAACTCGCAAAAACTACCAGGCTGGACGGCGGGTTCAAAATTAAAGAAGCTCAGGGGGCTAAGTGCTAAAAACAGGGCCTCTGCGTAAATATTTTTACACTAAATAGGACTGCGGGTTGAATCTGGAAGACCCCAGGGTCTCTTTAGCAAAAAGGCCAGGGTGAAGGGGTACGCGCCGATCTGGATCGTCAGATCTGGATCTGAGGGCTAGGATCTAATCCAGGCACGATCTAATCTAGGCCGTGCATCTCAGATTGGGCGGTCCAGGGAGGTTGGGCGCGTGGGGCGGCGATTTGTCGCCGGAGCTCTCTGTTTCACGGCGGCGACCTCGCCGGAGTTCAGCAAAAGGCGCTGCGGGGCTTGATTCAACGCGGGTTCGGGTCAGGGAGCGAGCTTGCGCCACGGCGAGCTCATCTGGGCGAAAAAGGGAGCGCGCGGGGGCCCTGACGTGGCTCGTAGCAGCACCGGGCGGCGTTGCTCAGCCGCAGGCCCGCCGGCGTGCGATTGCGTGCCGGTCGGAGGGGAAACAGGGGGGTAGAAGGGGTAGCGTGGTGCTTTTACCTCTGCGCAACGCGCAGGAGACGTGCAGAGGGAGGAGCGGCGGTGCAGGGGTCTTGCGGCGGCGTCGCGGCGGTTCCGAGCTCGGCGAGGCGGCGAAGCGCGGGGAACGGCGGCCTAGGCGTCCCTCTGGTCGTCTAGGCTCCACGGGTGGGCTCGCGGAGACTCCTGGGATCAAGGCGAGACTCCAGCGGCGGTCGGTGAAGGCCGGGGGGTCGTGGCGTGATCAGTCCGCGGCGGCGCCGGGGGGGGTCTGCGTGGCGGAGTGGGCTAGGGCTAGGATGGCGGCTGCGTGGAGAGGTAGGGTGCGGGAGGGGGGCCAGGGAGCGTTTAAAAAGGGAGGGGCCGGCCTCGGCGTGCGGGTCCAGGGCTGACGCGGCGCGGTGATAGCGGCGGGGATCCGGCTGGCAGTTGGCGCGAGGTAGACGGAGGTCGGGGATGACAGGCGGGCCCGGGGCGTCGGGGAGCTGGGCGCTGGGCTGCTGCGAGCGGGGCCCGGTGGCAGGAGCGGGGCGCGTGCGGCCTGGGAGAGAGAGAGCGCGGGGGCGCTGGGCCGCGTGGGCTGAGTGGAGTGGGCGCGTTGGGCCAGGCGCGGGTAAGAGGGGAGGCGGCCGACTGGGCTGCTTGCTGGGCCGAACGGGGGAGTGGCGAGCTGGGCCGGCCGTATGAAAGGGAGAGAGAGGAGACGGACCGGGCTGGGTTGACTTGGGCCGGGTTTGGGTTTTGGCTGGTTTTGGGTTTTTCCTTTCTATTTCTCTTACTTTTCTAAATCTAATTCAAACAAAGTTTGAATTCAAATTCAAATTTGAATTCAAACCACACTCAAATAAAAGTATGCACCAGCATGAATGCAACAAAAAATTTAAACCTATGATAAATTTTAATTAATTAGGAACAAAAATTAGATTAAATGCCAACTAAACACAATAAACCTTAGAAAATTAAATAAAGCCAATTAATTTATTAATAAATACAGAAATTTAAAGTTAGGGTGTTACACCCAGAGGCTCCGGTGATGGGCTCCTATCCTCCTTGCGATCATAGCGTCCACCACATCGAGGGTGGTAGCCGTGAGCGGCACCGCCCTCCTTTTTCTGGTTCAGGACGTTGCGGGCGTCGCCATCGTGGGCGTTGCCGTGCGTGTCCCGAAGTCAGTCCTTCACAGGAGTCGGCCTCACACGATCGTGTACCGAGGGTGCTTTCGCCCTGTTCGCCGGCGGGGTATGCACCGAGGCTTCATGGTCCTGCCGCGTCGCCTCATCAGCTCTTGCCGAGGCCACTGTAACACCCTGAAAAACTCACCAAATTAAATCACGCACTAAATTTGTTTTGCAAAAGTTTTCGTCGTTGAGCTCAAATCAATTTTCCGCCCGATCTCCCGAAAAACTGACCCGACACCCAAACCCAACCACTATCCCATCACCTTCTGTTTCTCCTCGCTCCGCGTGCGTCGTCCGACCAGACGTCGCAGCGTGCGTGGCCGACCGGGCCGCAATCGCCGCCGGCGCGCACTCGCTCTCTCTCTATCTCTCTCTCTCTTTCTCTCCCTCTTTTTTCTTTCTTTTTCCCTTCTTTTCCCTTTTTCCATTTTTCTTTTCTTTTCTTTTTCTTTCTCTTCCAGCCTCCCTTCTGCTCTGTCCCGCACGCGCAGCCCGGCCCGGCTCCCCCTCTCCTCTCCCGCGCGCTGCAGAGTGGCCCGCTCGCCGCTCCGCCCTGGCCTGCCCATGCGCCCTCGCGCGCACGCACGCACGCGGCGCTCGGCGCACCAAACCACGACGCCGCGCCACGCCGCGGCCGCCTATGCCCCCCCAGCACGCATGCGACGCCGCAGCCTCCCTCGACTCATGCTCGCCACACCCCGACGCGCCGAGCCGCGCACACCGCACCCGCTCGCCCGCGCGCACGCACGTGCCCACGCTCTCCACGCGCGCACGTCCACACACACCGCGTGGCCGCACCGCCTGCCGTGCCACTCGTTGCTACCCCGCTCTACTCCCTGGCCATGGCCAGCGCCAGCGCACGAGCTCGCTGGCAGCGCCGCACCTCGCCGCTGCCACCTCCCTGTGCTCGAACAACGCGCCTGCAGTACTCGCCTCGTCTACCCGAGCCGTCACTTCGCCCTGGTCAGCCGTGAATCACGTGTCACGCCGCTCCGCAACGCCCTGAGTGCCATTAATGGCCGCCGGCCGGCCACCACCGGCGCCCCTCCGCTCCACCGCCTTCCCTCGGCTATAAAAAGACCCCTGCCTCGCCTCCGAGCTCCGCAACCACCACCACAACCCGCAGAGCCGCCCAGCCCAGCACCTCCCTGCCCCTAGCGCCGCTGCCAGAGCTGCCTAACGCCGCCGCCGCCGGTCCTCGTGGCCCGCCCTCCACGCTCCACCCCAGCCCGAGGTAAGTGGGAGAGTCGAACCCCCTCGGTCCCCTCTCTCTCTCTTACCCCATCCCCGGCTACCACCGTTCCCCAGGGCGCCGGGGTCGACGCCTGCGTCGAGTGCCCCCCCCCCTCTCCTCTGTTTTGCGCGGGGGAGAGGAAGGAGAAGGGCATTTTTGCCCAAAGACCCCCCGCTTTCCCTCTATTTCCTAAAGAGCCCCCCTATATGTCACTTTCGTATAAAGACCCTTCCACTTTTATTTATTCAAGGAACTAGCCTCCACCATATAAACTTATATCAAATAAACCCCTACACCTTTCTAGTATGCCCCAAATATTTCTAGAAATTTCAACCAAGCCCTTTTCTATTTCAAAACTACTTACAAATGAGCCTCTGGATCCTTATTTAACCCTAAACCCCCTTCGGCCTATCATTTCATGCGCTAAACAATCTCCGATCGACTTGAAACTTTACCACACCATTCCTAGCATAGTTTTGGCCACGCCATTAGGAAACCACCCAAAAATATTACTCCTATCTTCATATCTTAATTGTTTCCGAATCGAGCTCAACGATAAAACTTTATTTCTTGTTCTTGATTGAGTGTTTGTTTGTATGCGTCGTAGACCATAGTGTGAACGAAGGAGAGCCCGTCGACGAGTAGTTCTGCGAGTAGGTGAACGAGGACCAGTTCTGCGACCCCGAACCCGAAGGACAGTACTTCCCGGTAGGCTTTGAAGACGGCAAGTTCAATCCCATCCTTTGATGCATACTTCTGTCCTAGTTTTTATAAACACAACCTATTGGCCTGTTTTATAAAATTGCATATGCTTTGCCTGCTGAAAATATGGTTGGATAGCCACCCCTTGATTTGTTATAACCATTCCTTGACCACCTAGATTAATGTATGAATGTGTTTTGTTTGGACGTTAATCGCTGCTAGAACGCTTAGGACCTTATACACAATACAACTTGTTTTATAAAGAAAAGGTGTACGTGTGTGGGAAGGGAGAAATGTGGAATTTCGCAAGATGAGTTTAGATGGGATGGATGGCATTTCTGTGTGATTTGCCGATTGGTGTGCTCGTGCCTGTGTGGCAGAGCAACGAAGAGAGATATCCATCTTGTCACGACTAAGGACCGAGTTGGTGTGTCATCTCATCTAACTCCACTATCGTGCAAACCACTTGACCGTTGAATGGGCAACGGCTTAGCATAAACCCCACTAGTTAGTCTGATAGCCATCAGGAGAGCTGAGAGCAACGGGTGATCAAGGAGAAGGGATTAGCTCTGTGTGACTTATGCCCCGGTTAAAACCTCTGTGATAGGTCAATGACCCATTGGTGGATCCCGTGATGGCTAGTCAGGTCTAGCTAAGGTGGGTAATGGCTTTGTTGGGATCTGCACCGACACTAAGGTGATCGAGTTGCGGTACCCCGCTTGTGGGTAAAGTTGCACACCTCTGTAGAGTTAAAATCTATTCGAATAGTCGTGCCCACGGTACTGGGCGAGTTACGGTGTGGTCACGCAACTAGTGTTTCTTCTGGGATTGGATGGGCTGGCGTGAGTTGTTTTGGGGAAAGTGTCCGGCAGTTGTGCCGTGTGCTATGGTGGATGAGGAGTCCGGTAGCAGCTTAAAACTTGGATCCTGTGTGGGTCAACACTACGTATTACTCGGTGTAAGAAAAACTTACTTTGAAAATCCTTTCTTTCAAATGAACCCCTGCATAAAATATTGCTTTCCGCAAATTAAACCCTAGCCTTATCCTTGATTTACCCTGTGCATTATATTTTGTTTATACCCCCTCCGTGGGTGTGGTTGGACTTGCTGAGTATGTTCGTACTCACCTCATTCTTAATTTTTTTCAGAGGAAGATCCAGACTACGTTCCCGAAGACGTCAAGTAGGGTACCGTCCTGCACCCAGCCTGCCTGTGGATAGAGTCACATGCAGGAAGTTCCGTATGGCGCAAGACTCTGATGACCCCTCTTCATAGTTAATGTAGTTGTTTGGGTTTTAGTTGTAATCCTCACGATAGTGGCGCTTCACTGCCCATTACCGCGCAGAGTTGTACGGTGATGAACCATCTGACGTAATAAATGTGTCATCAACCTCCTGGGACTGATATTGGTATCACATTTAAGTCTTATCTTATGAGGGGACGCTTCAGCCACTGAGCGCAGTTGAGATGCGGAACTCTCGGCCTGCTGTACTACAGCTTCCTCGAGGAGTACCTGCGCCTCTTTGCGCAGGTTGCGGCCCTCGGGCGTAGATGGCTCGGGCATCACACGGATTAGAAGTGCCGCCGCAGTGATCTTCTGGCTGGCCCTGGGTAAAGTCAGGGGCCTTCCGCCAGGATCCGTTCCCGGGCACCACGTCCCGACTCCCGAGCTCCCGTTCCGTGGTCGGTGCATCCTTGCTCGAGCGCATGGCGCAGCTTCTGCGTTTGCTGACGCTCCTTGTCGAGCTTGGCTTCAAGCTCTCGGAGTTGCGTCAGCTGTGCCTGCTGCTCCGCCACGTTTGCCGGGGTGGATGGCCCAGGCACTGCAGCTGGACCCGCTGCGGCCATCGCGGCGGGGGTTGCGTAAGCCGCGATGTCGTCGTCGTCGTCGTCGCCAAGCTCTCCTATCAGAGCGACGAAGCACTCCCGAGTTGGATCGTAGTCCCCCTCACTTGAGTCGTCGGAACAGACGAGGCAATAGTCCGTCGTAGCCTGAAATGACAAGAAAGCTTCGAGATCACGGACCCCGAAGTAATCCCACTCCGGGTTCATGCGACCTCGCGCAGGGATAGACTCCTCGTCCGAGGAGCCAAGGTATGAGCTATCAGGCGTAGACGCGATGAGGTTGCGGATCGAGAGCAGGTGATGCCCAGGCAAATCCTCGTACGCGCTCATGTCGGTACTGATAGATGACGCGTAGGTCATGGCAGAGGACCGCATCCCGTAAGGGAAGGGCGGTGGCCTTGACGCGCCTCCTGTCAGCGTTGCTGCCAGTGTTGCCGGCGAGGGGGCGGTGTCTCCCCTTGTGGCGCCAGTTCATGGCACGCTCGCCTCGACCCGCGCGGGGGGCCAGGGGGTGCCGCTCTGCGCCGTTCGATGCGCGCTTGTCGTGTGTGCCGACCCGTGCAGCTCTGGCATCGTGGTGGTAGTGTAGGGACGTCCGAGTTGACTCTGGGTAGGAGGCGTTCCATGAGGTAACCATTGCCGGTTGCCCGAAACTCGAGGCTCCCGAACCAGATCACATACCCAGCTGGGAACGGATCCGACACGCCCATCGAAAATGGGTTTGGTCTGCCCGCCATCTGGAGATCAACTAGGAAATAGAAAAGAGTTGTCACGCAGCGCCCCTACCTGGCGCACCAACTGTCGGTGTCCGGACCTCGCGGTCTAGCACCAACTAGTGAATATGTTGTGTATCCCTGCCTCTAGAGGGTTGATGCAAGAAGAAACACAATGACACCGGGTTTATCCTAGTTCCGGCTGATGAGGCCGTATGTCCAGCAGAGGGGTGTGCACTGTATTACTTGCACCGAAGTGCTTGTAGTAGGGGGTACAAGCTTGTGCGAGAGAGGGAGAAAAGCTCCCAGGTCACTTGTGCGCTAGGGTTGATTGAGACGAGTGCCAATATCGAGAGGTGTAGTGGGCGTGAACCAGTGTTCGTCCGTCCGAATGAGGCTCTGCCTCCTCCTTTTATAGACCAAGGAGGGGAGAGTTACACGTGTAGGATATCTACGGGTCGCCTCCTCTCCCCCCGGTCCGGGGGAGAACAGTTGGTCTTCCCTGTCGCCGAGCACTGTGGAGCGCGGCGTCGGGCGTGGGCATCGGGCGTGGGTGTCGTCCTTGCGTGTCCTTTGACTGTGCCCAGGGCGTGTCCGCGTCCTGTAGCGCCAGTTGATGGCATGGCGACGACTGCTGGGCGCGCGGTGCCTCACGTCGGAGGAGGTGGGACGTCGAGGACGCCGCCGGGCAGGTCTTCCCCTGGTCAAGAGCCGTACTGTTGTCCGAGGGTCGTCGCCCATGCCCATCGAGGGTCTTGCAAGGGAAAAAGGTACAAGGGGTAGGCGGCACAGTGGGAGGAGGTGTCAAGCAAGTCCGCACAGAGCTCCGCAGAACCTGCCCCGTGCCGGGAATGGCAGCACAGTGGCGGGCGCAGGCTGAGGGGACGCCGGTCACGTCCGCTGTGCGGCATGACGGCCGACGCCAGCTGACGTCGCCTGACACTGCCCAACCCCCGCCCCATGCCGTGGAGTAGTTGGCGAGTAAATGCTCCCCGTCCCGTCGGGCGGTTGGGCCGCCGCTCCGGTCCGCTTCGAGGGGCCTCGGCGAAGGACCCTCGAGCAGGGCGGAGGTGGCTCCACGGCTAGCGAGGCCTCGGAGGGGCCGCTCCGTGGAGCTGGGCCGTGGGCCGAGCGTGACTTGGGCTTTCCGTACCTAAAGAAGCTTCGGGCGTCCGAGTTTATGAAGGATCTGGCCCGGGTGCCGAATTATGTTTTCCGCGTGTTGGGGGTGTTTTAGCCCAGGGTTAGGGTGCCCCATAATTATGGTACCCGACAATATGAAAAAAAATTAATATGTGGATGTAATTGGTTAATTGCATGTACGAAGATTGGAGCGCACGGTTTAACAAGCAACTTAAAGTAATCATGCATAATTTTAGATAAAATAATCCACTCCTTACGTTTAATAGTACTATCTATGAAAAATATCTTTAATGTCTAAGGAATAATGCATTATGGGTAATCGGATTGCTAATATTTTATTCGGTTGGCTAGCAGCAAGTAGCACCAGGCAGTTTTTTTCAGCTTATTCTCTCTTATATCATACTATTGAATCAGCTAAAATCAGCTGGCTTCTAGACCATCCGAACACCACGTGCACCCATTTTGTGTGTTTTTTAGTGAATTTTCATGAGTCAAAGTGTTGTTCCTTGCAAAGGCAAAAGCCAGGCCCTCTTCTCCGCGGGCCCCACAGTACAGCCTCGGCTCTGCGTTCGCGCTAAACCAGGAAACCCGTTGTCTCCAGTCTCCACTCGAATCAAACCCCACACAGAAAACTCCGCTCCCATTTGAAATCCTCCAACCCGCGGGACTCGCCGCCGTCGCGGCCCGCCGGCCCCGCCGCGGAGAGGCCCGATCGCCGACTCGACGCGGGTGGGTCAGCGGCGCGGAGCCGCCGCCGGACGCCACGGGCGCCTCCGACGCGTCTCCTAGCCCCGGTGAGCCGCTCGTGCTTCCTCCAGCGAGTTCTCATTTCATCTAGGGTTTATGTGTGCCAACATTGCTAGCTGTCGCTTCCCTAAGTCGATCGGTTTAGTTCCCGTGGGGAGAGATCGTGGGTTTTTGGGTTTGGCCTACTTCACTGATGGATCGTGGAGTCGGTCGGGGGTTCCTCCTTGAGGAATATAAAAATTATAAATCCAAGCAAACAAAATGAAAGAATCATGTACAGAGCACAGCAGAGCTGTTCCTGTGTTTTTCTGAAAAATTCGGATCAGTCACAGATGTTCAGTGACTGCACATGGCTCGACCATACCATCACTGCTTTTTTTGAAGGAAATATACCATCACTGCTTGAGACTGAATCTGAATGATGAATGACAAATTGAAGTTCTGCTCGCACTAGCATAAGTGATTTTCTGCCTAAATCATGACCGCAGCTGCCTAGTATTGCCATCAGATGGCCCATATTAGGATCTGCATTCTGTCTTCAACCATGGATCCATGGAAAGCAACAGTTGTGCTGCACTCTGATCTTAGGAGCAATCTGTAGATTGGCGATTTGGCATTACTTGTGGGATGACCTGTGCATCTGGTCACCAGCCCAAACGGCAATGCCAATCTAATCACTGTTTTCCATGGTAATTTCTAATTCTGGCATAATTATTATTTTAGTTCCCCAAGCTGAGAGACCATATCCCTGCAAATGCTAGTGTAAGTGATGTCTTCAATAGTCGATTAGTCTGGGGAGTGAAGACTCTGAAGCTTGGTCCTAGAAGCTCCGTAGGACTACATACAAATTTAAAGTATTTGGAGAAATAACCAGAAAATATTGATCCGAAATCATTGTCTCAAATAGTTGTAAAAAGGATACAAAGTTTTGTTTTAGGATACACAAGAAATTATGCCTTGTAACACTGCTGAGGTAAGCCAGCCAAAGAAAATATGCTATTCCCATTTGAATAGCTGAAAAATGGGTACATAGATTTGTTTTAGGATACACAGGGAATTATGCTTTTTATTTTCTATGGTTTTAAATGAATTGTGAACATTAAGCATTTGCAGAAACAAGGGTATCTGATGAATTGAATTGTTGCTTGTGAAGTTCCTTCGTTCCAAACGGAACCTGAATAGAGTTTTCGTTTTTAGCACTGTTTGGATTTGTTATAATAACATAATATTCATGGAGGCTAGATCTGCAAAGTATCGTTTGGTAAAAAAAAACTGTGAAGTACTTTTTATTTGACCTGATCTCAGATCTGGAAAAGAGTTTTTCATGTCCTGAATCAAGTGAAGAGTTTACATTGTGATGTCAAAATATCAGATTGGATTCAAACCATCAAATTGGATGACCATAACATTTTTCTTCTTAAATCAAGAATAAATCTTAGGATGAAAACAAGGGAATTGTCTAATTTTCAAGCCATATTGCTATAATATTTTGATAATTATTATCGACATCGGTACTGTGCATGTGCAGACATCAGCAAAGCTCAAGGTTGGATCAGTCAGTATAACGATTGCAGCTACAAACCAGAAATGTATTGTAACAGGCTAAAAGCATGTGTGGGCAACCACTGGTAGATAAGAGTATCGGAGAGAAGAAAAAACTTCTGCATAACCAGTTGATAAGGCACTTTTGGTTCAGGTATGCTATCAACCTGATATATGTCAATGTGGATGACTGTTTTACCCTCCATGCACTCTAATAAATTTTGTTCTTAGGTTGATAATTTTGTTATATGTATTCAAATGATGTTCTTATATATAATTATTCACAATTCTGGTGTTTTGGAATCCAAAAGATTATATATCATTCTGGTCATTTTTGTCAAAACTATCTTGACTCATCTATACAGTTTGCTCAAATGGTGCACAGATTCAGGCCCATGGCCCAAAACTGGCCTTTTTAGTGCTTTGCTTCCTTCTAAATTCTGAAGGAACAGTTTGGTCCATGTCAATGCGCTTTGGCTTTGCATGAACTTGTCACCAGCCCATCCAAGCATTCAGCATATTTTAGTTTCTAAACATTTAACTAAGTCCTCCAAGCATTCATCACCTTATCCTGCACAATGATTTAGCTTGTGTCATGAATACGGGAATTAAATTAATATCTCGTGGTTTTAACTTTTAAGACTTCTCATCTCATCTGTTCTTAGGATGACTTATTCAGTTAATACAGATGTCTTCCCAAAAATCTGTCAATGTCTTATTCTTCATCAGAGATGTTGGACACACGATGCCCTCACATTGTATCATCTTTCTGCAGCTGATTGCCTGATTGGTATAACTAATTCATATAAACTCAAAGATACCTACATAAACTTTTACCTGAATAAAATTTTACCCCTCACACACTTCTGCACTAACAAGGTAAATCCATTAAATTACTCAGCATGAAGGCCTCTCCTGAACCCTTACATAATGAAATAAGCTCCTCTTCTGAATAATATCAATATGCTACGCCAGCATAGGTATGTCGCCAGCACAAACTATGCTTTGATTTTGTACATGCTGGGGATATTTTCTTTGCCTTCTTCCATCATGGGATGACATGAATCACTACATTAACTAGATGCTATTGCTTGAGAGCAGAACAGCAGAAATGTAACAAGCAAGACTTTTTTTATAAAATGTTTTTGATTATCTCCTGGAAACAGGAGTTTGATAGGGACAGTGGTTCAATAAATTATCATCAAAGGTTCTAGTAGTGATGTCATTCCAGAAATTTTGAAAAATGATCTCTTGTTATCTGCATGTTAGGTGACCCAGCCGCCCGAATGATGCAATGACAAAGATCCATAGAAGCTTCCGATGCATCGGGCCTACCTTACCTTCATGCCTTTATGAACTGGAGCAGCCTGGGCCCTGGTGGGTGCGCTGGAGGTTATAGTAGCTTTTTACTCACTTCTCTTGTTAGGTGCCGGTTCTGAACTTCTGATGCACTGACAAAGATTTGAAGTATTTTTGCACCTGACCTACCTCATTCTAGAAGGGGTTATTGCACTCTTCATCATTGACGTTACAGATAAATCACTTACTCCATCTTTCAGTTGCTCAAACGATGGTGTTAGGTAAAGCTATACAGGCTTTGCATCATATACGCATGCATCCACAATATCCCACCCACTTTATTTTTCTTTTCTACTTTATTTTTCCCTTTTGGTTTCGTCGAGTCCTACTCACAGTCAGTCACAGGTAGAACCTTCGCTAGACCTAACTCATCCTATGTAGTATGAATGTCAAAACATCTTTACATCTTTTCTTTTGTTCTCTTTTGCTTTGGAGAGCAGATTTATCCAAAAGCTTATGTGCCTTTCATCTGGAAAAGGCAGCTGTGCACTTATCTGCTCCACTCATGTAATGTGTGCTGCATGTCGGAAAAGATTGAGAGCAATTTGGCATGCAGTCAAACCAGCTGGTGTTTCACCTTGCTGATGGGAGAGAATCTCACCAATGGACAGTGGCTGTAGTGCTCCATAATGGAGTGCCTATGCGTCTTTGGAGCACAACGAATGAATAAAGTAGCATTTTGACTTTAGAAGAAAACCAATTGCTGCACATATGCCCAATATACTGCCTTGTTCTTCACATATTCTGCCAATTTAAAGGCTGCATGAGTGCTTGAACCTGCCTTTGTTTCAACTTTCAAGACTATTGGTTCGAGAGAGAAAAAAAGATACACAGCTCTCCTGCGTATCTTTTTCCTCTTAATACAAAGATATGGAGCTCTCCTGCATGTTCGAGAACAAGAAAAGACTATTAGTTCGACAGTTTTAGGAAAAGATCACTTTTAGTATGTTTTGGGTTGGTATTTGGTAACAAACTGGTACAGCTGTTACACTCTTTCTAGCGGCAATATACTTTGTATAGCATATAGTATTCTGTCAACACTCCCAAGATGGAGGATCGCTGCGAAAAGTCCTTGTCATAGGGGGCCACTAAAACAAAAAGTGTAAAGCTAAGATCAACCACAATGGGTAGGTTTTAGGATCTAGTTTCTGCCAATACAGACAAGAATCTGTGTGGATACGTTAGGGTTAATTTTGCAATAAGTATTCTGACGACTAAGTATTCATGTTTATCTCCTCACTGTTTACATGTTCAACAGAATCATTAATTCATTTTTGTTTCTTTTTGCAAAGATAAGTGCACACGGTATATTCTTGATGTGTTCTGGAGATCGCGCAAAAGGTTAGTCGTATTAGTGTTTTTTGTTGGGCCTTCTTTAGTATGCACAACTATGACCTCCTGTAGTATGTGTTGTGTGGTCCTGTAGTTGCAGTAGTTGCTTTTCCAGAACATACATCACAGAGTTCACTGAATGGTCCTGAACAGCTTGAATGAAGAATCATGACTTCAAAAGAAGCTGTTACTTGGGCTATCATCCTGTAAAGCCACTGTAAGGTAGGTACTGTTATCTCAGCTGGGTTTCCTAAAAGCTACCTTTAAGGAAGTGATGCTGACTGAACAAGTCTAAGTAATTGTAGCGTATATGGTTTTCATGTCGTTTTTGTAGGTTACCTTACATATAGATGTGAGGATGCATACATGTTGCTGGACTGCCTGCTCGTACTCAAAAGCACGCAGTCTTCTACATAACCAGGTATGCATTATGTACACACAGTATACTCATCATCTAGATACAGCAAGAGGAAGAAGTCTCAAGTGGAATTGCATTGAGCATCATGCATGAACATGTGATGTTGGATGGTTAGTCAGGAGGATAAGATTGCTTTTATTCTCAAACAAAAAAGATGAGCATACTCACCACCAGTTACCACTCACTGGATACCACGCAAATGGCTGACAAGATCTTAGAAGATGTACACCAAAGTTTAGCGGCCACGATCCTGACTGTTTAACAAACATTATTGGGCGGGCCAGGGTGATCCAAAACCGTGTAACTTAACATAAAAGGATGCATATTGGACTTCCACTAAAGTTAGTAGTCGATAAGCTGTTAGATTTTTGTTGCCTCAGCCAAGACTATGAAACAGCCGGCTGGTATCACTTTCAACTTTTCCTGGACTTGCCCTTAAAAAAAACTTTTCCTGACTGTAGCAGCTGCTCCTTTTTTTTCTGAAGAAAAGATTAGGTGATCCGCAATATCGCCTGCCTTTTCGCATCCATTGCCGCTCCCTATTTGGTTACTCCAGTAGCATGAGTAGCACAAACTTTGACCAATAATTAGAGGTACTAAATAAAGGCAGTTTGCAAAACTAACTCCACAACCCCTACGCTACTTCGTGAGACGAATCTAATGAGTCCTTTGACCGCACGATTAGATGTTGGTACTGTAGCATTAATGTAGCTAATCGTCGATTAATTACTGCCATTAGATTCACCGCAAAAAATTACACCCATCCGTAAAAAAGTTTTGCAAATAAACTTCATTTAGTGCTTCATGCAGATAAGATTCCTTTTTGTGCTACTCATGCTAGTGTCATCCAAACGGGGCCGTAGTTTGCAAGCGGACGTGCATCCACTAACCACTCTTGGGAAGTCAGTCATTGGGGTTGGGATGGAGGAGTCACTTCACTTGGGCTTCTAGAAGGTGAGCCCCAGCAAAAGAGAACGCTTTTCCCAAATGCCATAAAAAAAGCTTGCCAAGCCATTGGAAAATGACGCTTGAAAAGGATGGTTGAGGTCGGAGATGAGATGGGTGCAATTGGCATTTGTGGGTGCACGCAAAAGCACAGCCCGGGGATTCGTGGGAAGAAGAAGACCGGTTGTGGCCTGTGGCTGCTGCTGCTGCTGCTGTCTTTTGGAGGTGATGTCATGTGAGGTACCAACCACCAACTACCACCGCCCCATGTTTCCCCTAAAAAACCTTAGCTCTTATTCCATTCCAGCCCTCTCCCTGTCCATCATTACTACAGTGATCTTCATCATCTTCTACCAAGTTGGTGCTGGTGGCATCCTGCACCGGAAGATTCAGACCTTTTCTTTTTCTTTTGCAAGTGAGTGGATTATGATCATTTTGAGTGGTCGACAAGGCAGATGCAAATTCAGAAGGATTTTTTTTGCCTGTATTGCATTACTGATGAACCATGATCATCCGGTCATCTGATCTTGAAAGAACCAAGTTTCGTATGTACTAATGCATGGTCGTAGGCGTAGGACGTTCCGGCTAAATTCGTGCCTATCCAGTGGAACATAGTGAATCATCATCAGCTAAGAATATGGATGGAGGTCCAGACTTGCTTGAACCACTGGGGATCAGCACAAAGGGGAAAAGGAGGAACAATACTTCATACTTGCGTGGAATTGTTTTGTCATCTGTGTCCTTTTGGCGATAGTTGAGGGGGCTAAGAATATATTTGCTCCACTATGCATTCAGGTGGTCAAATGGGAAGGAACATTTGCAGTCGCAAGAGGTTCTTGGCCACTTTTTTTCTTCATTTGCAATGAGCCCTCTGTAGTCACTGCTTGCTATAAAGTTTTGCATAAGATCCTGCCAGCCAACCTGTAAAATAATTCATCTTGTCAGTAGATCACAGGTCATTGTACAATTTACAGTGAGTCAACAATCTGATGTATGAATGGAAGCATTGGGTGGAAGGTTCATGTCACTAGCATGGTTCTTTCCTGCAAGGAAACTTTATTTTTCAAAACATTAGAGAACTTTTTACCCTCTGCCAAGAGAATTATTGGGTCGCACAAGTCCTAGTTCAAACTGTGGAAATTTTGCAGCACCTGTCCGTTTGTTAGATATAAATTTTCAGACAAATCTAGACAAATCGTTACATTAGATCTCTAGATATCCTAATTATTGCCATATGTCCACTGGACTCGCTCTCTGTTGGATATCAGCGTGCGCGATTTGACTAGACAGGATGAGCCAGTTCTTTTTTCCCACCAGGAGTTTTTTGGACAAGTCAACGTTTAGTTTTGGCATAGTTCTTCTAGTGAAAAGACTTTTTTTTTGGCGGTTAGCTTTTTTTTGAATTTTTTTTGGCGGTTAGAGAACATACTTTCTTGTAGCAACAAATACTCGAATACTCGACTATGCATCCCAGTTTTAGATTGTTCTCATTTAGGTATCTCAGAGTCTAGAGAGGTCCAATCTATGGGATTTGCTAATAGTTTTCCCTACCTAAGAAGTAGGAACGCCAATGAAAGGGTGAAGCAGTTGTCACGTGCATGCCTTACACAGATGTGATGAGATCTGTGTACTGTTGATATTGACTTGTGCATAATTTTATTCAGCTCTGGGTGAAGACTAATTCTGGCAATTACTTGTTTCAGTTTGGTCCTGTCTCATATCGCACCTCCATGGAGAGTCTTACACCTGGAGAAAAATGAGGTACGCATCTGACATTCTGACACTAAATGTTATTTACAGAAAATCAGTACATCTGCCTTCATCAGATTTGGCCAGCGATTTCTTGCTAAGATTAACTGCATAGTTGGTGCCCATCAACTTGAAAGCTAAACTCATTACTCTTGTGACCCCTTACACTCTGTTCGGCTACAACCAGCCAAAAATATTTTTCTCCCATACCAAACCAGCCAGCCACCCGCTCATATTTTCTTTTTTCTGAAAGAAACCTACTCATGTTCTGTCACATAGGAATTCAGATATTGCAAATCTTGCAAAAGATGGGGCAGCCTGACATTTGGCAACAAAGGGAGAATTAACACCCATTGTTTAACTAATATGCCTTGCTTAAGTGGAGAGCCATGTTGCAATATATAAGGAAAGATATGTAGCCCAGAATTTTTACCTTTGCTGCGGCTCCGGTAATTTATTAACTCGTCTCACCTTTCCTTTGACTCTCGAGACATTCGAGGCCTCAGAATATAATCTCCCGCCCCACGATTGCATCATGATTCATCAGAATAGCACTATCGCATTTCTTTCCATTCCTTGAAGAAAGTATTTTCGCATCTCAACCCTCCCTTTACATGAATACTGGCATTCTGCATTTCCCCATTGCCCTCTCACCACAAAAAAAATGAGATCCATACATCCCCCTGTTTTTTAAAGAAGAAGAATAAGAAAAAGAAGAAGAATAAGAATCCTGCAGGTCTGTAATCGCTACAGGAGTCACGTACTACAGCTCTTTTCTTGAAGATCCTCATGAGGGAAGAGATTGGCCACACCCACACATAGAGTTTAAGAGAGTTCAGAGCCACCAGGCCACTTCTGTTTCTGTCATCCTTAAACTTCTGATTAAGATCAGCAGATCACCATTGCTGGCCCCCACTCTGCCCCAACCCCTGAAGAAGTTTAGATCCTGTCCTAGCACTACCAGCCACAGACTACACAGCATCAGCCATCCTGAAACTGACCCATGATAAAACTAGCAATCGATCCATCAGACCACCAACCACCACCCCCACCCGTCGTCTCCTTGCTCCGGCCAGTTAGGTCATTAAGAAAACCAAAAGCTCCCCAATCCATGCCGCTCACGCACTAAAAAAAAAAAAAAACATGCCGCTCCCCCGTGGCCCTTTATCCCTTCCATCCCCCTCTGCATTCACTCCCCAGTCCTCACCAGGGTTCACGTATCCGACCGGTGACCGGTAACCGCCGGCCTCCGGTTCCGGTATACCGGTCCGGTTTGGCCGGTTACCGGTCGGAACCGGTGGAATTCAAATTTGAATTCAAACTTCCCCGTTCAACCGGTTCCGATCGGTATGCCGGTCGGTTAGACCGGTATACCGGCCGGTTTGGCCGGTATACCGGCCGGTTTGGATGGTAACCGGCCGGTTTGACTGGTACAGGTCAAATTCAAATTTTTTTCTTTTTTTTTTTAAATTCAAATGCCCACAAAGTATACTAAATAAATGTTTGTACAACATATTTTAGTCTAAATGAACCCTCCAACTCTTTTTTATACTACTTTTACATTGTATTTGTATACTTTCGTATGCACGTTTTTTTTATTTAACTTATAAATTCCGCAAACCATACTAAATGAACGAATTTTTGAGAAAATTTGACACCATTAGATTCATCACACCTTGAAATATTTTTAGGAATTTTTTGAGAATTTTTCATTTTTTTGAATTCAAATTCAAAATTTGAATTTGGACCGGTTGGGAACCGGTCGGAACCGGAACCGGTCCGGACCGGTTTGACCGGTTACCGGTCAAACCGGACCGGTTCCCACCGGTAAGGTTAACCATGGTCCTCACACCCCTTCCGCCCCTCCCACCTACCTACCCAACCAACCAGACGAAGGGCATCTTGCTCACATGCTCCCAACTTCCCCTCCCTCTACAAGACAAGCTCTTTTGGAGCCAGAAATCCGGCGCCATCCTTTCCCTGCCGCTCAGTCCTCACCTCACCAAGTGCTCATGTGGTTGCCGCAGACATTCAGATTTCAGGGGCCTGACTGAGACTTCCCCGTAACCAACCACCAGCACACAGCCCCCGTTCACACAAGCACATCTAGGGTTTTGTTTAGATGCCTAAATTTTTAGGCGTAAAATACTATAACACTTTTGTTTGTATTTAGTAATTATTATCCCATTATGAATTAATTAAGCTCAAAAAATTTGTATCGCAAATTATAGACAAACTGTGTAATTAATTGTTTTATTTAGCTACATTTAATATTTCATATATGTATTGAAATATTCGATATATTGAAATATTCGATGTGATGAGAAATTTTGAAATTTTGAAGGCAACTGTTTAAACAGGGCTTTGAAGATTTCTTTCAAAAAAAAATCTAAGTGAAGATGATTGAACCACGCCTAGGCCTTATTTAGATGAGTAAATTTTTAGATGGCCTTATTTAGATGAGTAAATTTTTAGATGTAAAATATTGTAACACTTTCGTTTATATTTGATAATTATTATTCTATCATGAGTTAATTAAATTCAAAAAATTCGTCTCACAAATTATACAAATTATAGATAAATTGTGTAATTAGTTATTTTATTTAACTACATTTAATACTTCATGCATGTGTTGAAAGGCACAATGTGATGGAGAATCTTGTAAAATTTTGAAATTTTAAAGACAACTAAACAAGACCCTAGTATGGTTTAGTGCTAAAAGGACAAGCACTGAGGAGGTAGGTAGAGTTTGGAGTTAGAGCAGATCATCATGAACTGCTGGTACCAGCACTACACGCATGTCGCCAAGATGATTTGTTGGGAGGGACCGAGGGAGGGGATGATGGCAAGGCATGATCGATCACGGTGCCGAGACCGGAAGCGACAAAACGAGAGCACAGTTCCTCATTAGCCATGAACCCAATCCATGATGCATGTTACAGCAGGGAGCTGCAGCTGCTAAGCATGCATGTGTGGCTTCAAGTCCTGCTGGAAGTAGTTAATTAACTATAATCTGCCGCCATCCGATCCCTCACGCCGTCACCGATCACTCTTACACTATTGGCCTCTGTAGCAGTGTGCTGCTGCTGCCTGTAAAAAATTCCGAGCCCATTGCTCCTGGTGCCTGGCGGCGGCGCCGCCGCCGCAGGCGCACTCGACGCCCGGCCGGTAGCCCAGGCTGTTGAGGCACAGGCACACCGCCGCCGTCGCGCTGCTGCTGTGGCCTGCTGCCGTGGGCGTCGTCGCCGCCGCCGAGGCTTCCTGCTTCGGTGGGTTGCCGGTGGTGGACTCCTCCGGCGGCTGGTAGGGCGCCAGGCTGATGGAGAGGTTGAGGTCGATGTCGAGGCGCCGCCGCTGCGCCGGCGCCGGAGGAGGCGGCGGCGGCGTGGCGGACCGCGGCTCGTCGTCGCTGCTGCGGCTGCAGGCCTCGGGCGAGTCCGAGACGACCTCGAAACGGTCCTGCGGCTGCTGCTGCTGGTGACCCGGAGCGGCGTGCCGCTTCTGCGCTGCCTCCAGCTGGTAATGCTGCTGCTGCTGGTGGTGGCCCGGCGAGGCGGCGGCGGCGAGCGGGCGGTGCGTCTGCGGGTCGATGCCGCGGGCGAGGAGCTTGCGCTTGATGTGCGTGTTCCAGTAGTTCTTGATCTCGTTGTCCGTCCGGCCCGGCAGCCTCCCGGCGATGAGCGACCACCTGCCGGCAAGACAAGAAGGCGCGTGCGATCACAACTCCGGCGATCGCTCCGATCACGCGGCGATCCCTGATTAGTAGGCGGCGGCGGCTTACTTGTTGCCGAAGAGCTCGTGGAACTTGATGATGAGCTCGTCCTCCTCCTCCGTGAAGTTGCCGCGCTTGAGGTCCGGCCGCAGGTAGTTGATCCACCGCAGCCGGCAGCTCTTCCCGCACCGCAGCAGCCCTGCACCGCGCCACCGCCGCCATGAGCATCGCGATACAACATCCACATCCACACACATCGCATCTACCGGGGATATTGACTATGATCTGGCCGGCCGGCCGGTCGGATTCTCGGCGCACTCAACTCACCTGCGGCCTTGGGGAGCGACCTCCAGCAGCCCTCGCCGTGGGCCTTGATGTAGGCGACGAGGCGCTGGTCCTCCTCCTTGGTCCACGCGCCCTTGTTCGTGTGCGCCTGCTCGCAGCACGGGGACCTCCCCATGCCGGCCGGCCGTCACAAGACAAGGCTCCCCTCCCCTCCTCTCCCGTCGCCCGCCCTTGCTTGCTCCGGCGGCGCGGAATGAAGACGAGGACGACGGGCCGGGCGCGGCGCCTCTGTTGCAAGCTCGGTGGCGACGCGGTGGTGTGTGTTCCTCTGCGGCGCGAGCTTTTCGTGAACAAGGGGGAGGGAGGGGGGAGGAGGTTGGTTTTATACGGGACGCCGAGGGGTGGTGGTGGTGGCGGCTGGGGCGGAGGGAGGAGCTAGCGCGCGGGCCCCATTGACCCGGATCCCTGCGAGCCATGCTGCCATGGCGTTTGACCGAGTTGGTGTGATGGGAGGCGGAGGCCGGGAGGGGGAGGAGGGGAGGTGTGGGCCCGGGCGAGTGGTTGGTTGCGAAGCCGGAGGGAGGGGAGGGAGGGGCGCTGGATTTGGTAGGTAGGTGCGCTTCACTCGAGTGCCGCTTGTCCTATTCCCTTTCCAAGCTTTTTCTATTGCTTGGTGTGTGTTTTTTTTGGTTTTGCTTTTGAGTTTGTTTTTTGGTATGGGAAGAGGGTGGCGTGTTAGGTGCACATTGCGAACGTACCCTGCAGCTGCGGTGTGCCTTGGGTTGGTTGGGTTGAGTTTCGTGGTTTTCACTGAGCGAGGAAAAAGATATTCGTAATGCATTAAACAGTCGAGTGTAAACGCCCGATGAAGATGTGAAAATGATGTATTCTAATGTTAGGCCAAATACAATCTCATTCGCTTGCAACGCCAGCTCGTACGAGCCACTGCCGGCAGGCTTGTACCGAACCCGAATGAACTCCCAAGTAATCTTTGCGTGTGGCATCGGCTATTTTCAAATTGGATTCTCGTTGAGCATGCCCAATTATGTAGTTCATTGGAACTTAGAAACGAGAGAGAGGGTAAGTTCACACCCTCCCATGATGCATGTCTATGTGTAGTGTCTAAACTGTTGGTGACCGTGGAATCGCAATTGTTGAGTCCACAAAATAAGTCATCATCTTTCTTTCTCCATCTTGTGTCCTTTTGTCCATATATATATGTCAAATTACCAACCACCACGCGCTTTTTATTTTCTTTCTTTCCTTGTTTTGCGTTATCATACATGTAATGGCCATGACCCAAGCTTTGATGCAAGAGAGCCGTTGCTTCACGACAGGAGGAAAAAGGCTGAGCTGGGAAAAACAATCTCCCAGTCCAATGGCTTCCCCCACCCACTTCATCAAAGCCATCTGAAATTCTTTTGGAGTACACATCAGCGGCACATGGCGATGATGCTTAACGGGTGTGGAAAGTGCTCATTCCCTCCCTACTCTGAGTCAAGGCTGCGTCGTCGCTTGTTTCCATTTTTTACTATATTTATTTTTATTATATATATTATATCCACGAATATAATACTATTATTATTACTATTGCTTTATCTATTTTCCTCTGACTCACTCACCAACATTTTTTTTTGGCACCCCACTTTATTTCCGAGATTCTAGAACGCCCAGCATGTCTTTGTGTGTGGGAGTGTGCACGAAAGAGAGCAAGAAAGGAGTGGGGAGAATCCGGAGCAGTTTGTTGAGCTACCCTTTCTGCTTCACTTCTTGATGTGCAGCAAGATTGCCCTAGCCTCTTGTTTAATCCGCTGACAATGCTGCTGCTGCTGCTTTGCTCCGGGTTGGTGTTGTGTTCGCGAAAATGTTTGGATGTTGATTCTGTAGTATTTTTGTTGTTATTTGACAAATAATATTCAATCATAAATTAATTAGACTTAAAAGATTCATCTCATACTAATTAGTTAGACTGTATAATTAGTTATTTTTTTAACTATATTTAATACTCAATGCATATGTCCGAACAAATTGCTGTAGGTAGGGTATAGTACGGGGTTTAAGCTTGCATTGGAAGTCGTTCTCTTAATAGGCGTCTCATAAAAATTGAACTCTTAACTATACAGAGAGATACTTAAAAGTCTAAAACATTAAGCATCCTATATGGTTTAATTAAGAGAAGGGAGTTAACCAGACCTCAATGCAAAGACATAGAACTCACAACATGACCTACAACTGAGCTATTCGTTGGGGTTCTATTGCACTTGCCAGATTAATGGTACCGTACCTATACCCATGTTCAGGACCAGGAACTAATGTTAATGAACATGTTCAGCTTTTTCTTGAGAGGTTAGGCAAAAAGAGGCAAGCAACCACAGTACTACTACAGGCTACTACAGCAACACGCAATTGCACATGGTTTTATCACTAGTGGAGGTGGTTGGACTAGCTAGCTCTCTAGTCTTCTGGGTTGCTGGCCTCGGAGTCCGTGCCGCACGTAGCAACCTGGCAGCACAAAAGTTGATCCCCAGCCGAGATGTTGGTCCGACAGAAGCAGCTAGATAATTAGATTCGTTTTGCAGTTTAATCTCAGAGTTTTGCGGTTAGTTTTATAATTAATATTTATTTAATATTTCTAAATACTAAAAAGTCTCTGGATTTTTTTTAACTCTATTCCAAAACAGCCCCTGAATCGTAGTAGATCCAGTTGCTCCGGCTACCCCGTCCATGCAGGCGTTCCCTAAATTCCTGCTGTTTTGGAAATTAAGCCTCTTAATGATGCAGCTTTTAGGCTGCGTGACAACTGACAAGTTAAACACCCTGGACAGTCGTCAGTCAACCAAAAAAAAGTGCCCCGAATTAAGGGTCGATTGGGTGCCATCAATTTTTGTAAGGATCACCGGGGTGTCCGACTCTACAAGGGTAGGAGGTGAATAGAGTCGCTAATCACTTTCTAACCTAGGGCTCAAACTATTTACATAAGATAAACCTAACACGTCCTATACATGCTAGTTATGACTAAGGTTTATCTATGCTACTCTCTACTTACCCCTAAAAGACTTGCAACGTACAGCCAATCTAATCAAAGTAACTAGGAAAGTAAAGGCACAGAAGATAGAGTAAAAGCGGAAACGTAATACGGTAAGTAAAGAGGTGAGGGAGAGAATATGCAAACTCCCGTGAAGACACCAAGACACACGATTTAACGTGAAGTCCCTCCCTACGTCTACGTCCACTTGTCCAACAAGAACAAGTGTGATGTCAAATCTCTTCGCTTGATCACCGTCTTGCGTTCGCCACCAAGATTTCCGGCAAGCAAAGGCTAAGTGGCACCAAGTCACCAAGACAAGGTCATCGCCACCGTCTCTCTCAAAGCATCACCAACGGCACCGTCTTCACCATATGAGCTTCTCACCAAGAAGGGTCTCCTTCCCCGCACAAAGTGTCGTTGCCTCTCCACATCAAGTCGGAGGGGTCACACGACAAGTACACGATTGCTTGCCGCAGCAAGACTTTGCTCAAGGGAGCTCTCACAAGAACTAATCTCTATACAAGCGCACAAAGCACTCTCTCAAAGCTTCTCATAAGTTAGATATGACACTAAGCTTTGTTATGATGGTTGGAGATGTTAGTTTGCTTGGGCAACACTTCCTTCAACTTTTCTAGCATCCAACCATATACAGCAACCGGCCTTGGGGGGTATATATAGCCCACAAACCCCAAAAGAGCCATTAGAAAAGTGGCTGACAAAAAGCGCTATTACCGGTTAAACCGATGATCCACTTTGTGTCATCTCACCGGTTTAACCGGTGAGCACCTTTTTCCAACTAGCTGTTATACTTCAACGGCTACCTTAATCAACCGACGTAATCAACCGGTGAATGTATATTCATCGCCGGTTTTACCGGTGCATGTAACTGTCCCAGAGTTCTCGAAAACCAACTCTCTGGACAACTACATCGACGTTCACTTTGCCTTGATCGCCGGTTTAACGGGTGCTTGTAAAACTCCTGCTGCTTCTTCGGTCTCTTCAACTCTTGTCCTTTGGACCGAAGAGGTTTCAGGGCGCTACCCTGAGACCCCCTCGACCCCCGTCCTCTAACCGGTGATAGCGGAACCACCGTAGGGGCGGCACTTCGGGCCTAGCTACGTCTGTCTTCTCTTTGTCATCACTTGAACCTAAAAGACTGAGAATGATCATCTTAACAATTATATTAGTCCAAGTTTTGTGTGTCATTAATCACCAAAATATTATATGTCGCTACACCTTTTTATTTGTTTAGTCATGTACTTTTTTTTATAATGATAGCATTGGTTCTTTGATAGTGAACTGGTAACTACAACTGTTGCGTGGGTATAGTATCTGTTTTTTTCCTGGTCATTCATTGCCTTCAACAATTTGAATCAGATTGTTCAAAAAAACAATTTTTGAAGCTGAAATTTTCCCCCCTCCTAGAATACGTCAGATTGCTCTAGGAAATCGGTGTTCCTTGCAACTCCGTTGAGGACCGAGCCGTAGGCCCGTAGCTTGGTAGTGCCCGTGAAACATGGGCACCTGGCGTTCAATTTGTTTCATTTTCATCGAGTTTGTTTTGTGCCTAGTTTGTGGTTGGTGGCTCTCGACCTCTCATTGGTCGGGCTCTTGTCATGTTTCCAGGAAGAAGATCTCCGTGATAGCCACAGGCAGCGCGAGGCCGGGAGAGGCAGACAAGAAAGGCGACGCCGACCTGGCCTTGGCCTCTTCCTCCTCTCCGGCTGGCGGAGCAGCAACCGAACAAGCAGTCGCAGTGGGGAACGGGGGAGAAGGAGGTAGCTCGGAATTGATTGGCTCGGAGTAACTCCTGGCTGGTGCCTGGTGCTTAGGTTCGGTTCTTTTTTGAAAAGTTAGGTTCGGTTCTTCCCCTCCCCTAAGCTCAGACGAGTGGCCGGCCGGCCGGCAGGCCGCCGGCGAGATCCGCTGGTATCTTTGTCCACGCCACGCCAGGCCTGGAATGAATGCGCGCCGAGCGCCGTGCCATCCGCCCGCCCACCCATCACCTACCTACCAACCACCTCTCGGTCTCGGCTCGCACGCATGCACGGCGGCATGGGCACGGCCACGGTGGCCGCCGCCGCCGCCGCCGCGGCCGGCCGGCCGGGGCCGGATCGGCGACGCACATTGATGAGGGTGGGGTGGCCAGGCCAGCCCCCTACAAAGACCAGACCGCACAGTGGAGGAGTTGGAGAACTGGAGAGTGGCAGGGGGCTCCGGACGGAGTAATGGCGCGCATCCGGCCCGGATGCGTGGACCTGGTCCCCCGTGGACCATGAGTCAAGCCAAAATGGGAGTGCCAGCAGTGAGGCAGTGACGGTTGGGGCACGCAGTGGTGGCGACTGGCAGGAGGGCTGGGGACCCGGTCCAGGCAGGGGCATTGTTGGTTTCCCTTCCCAGGAGGAAGTGGGGAAGGGATGAGAAGGAGCAGGGCGAGGACAGTGAGCAGCTGCAGCAGCTGGAGGTGGTGTGGGCGTTAATGGAGGCTTGGCCGCACCCACCAACAAGAGGTAGGTATAGCCTACGCTACGCTTCAATGAATACGAACCGGCTGGTCAGTGACTCGATCCACCTGCATCTGCAATTCTGCACCCTCCTCCACTCCACTGCTCCTGCAACATGCCTGTCCTGACTGCTTTGTAGGTGAGTGTTTACACTTGCACCCCAAAATCCTCCCGTTCGAATCCGGTCAATGAGGGACATGATCTGCTTTTATTATACTCTCGAAAAAACTAGGAAACCAATCTCTGTGTGCTCTGCTCCTTCTGTTCTGAAAACAAGTGCACTTCTAGACGAATTTGGATAAAGAGATCAATTAGTGAGAAATTATAATGCTCATGTTCTGCTGGCTGCGGCTGGGGTTAGTGTTGGTTTGTTATGAGAGAAAATTACTGCTGGCTGGTGTTAGTTTAGTGTGAAAAAAATATTGGCTGATTGGAGAAACAGCCAGCAGAACAGGAATTATAACAATGGTTCCGCTACAACACGACAAGCAAGCAAGCAGGGAGGAGCTGCAGGATGGGGGATCGATCGGGGGCACGCAGCTCCTGCATGCTCTGCTCACCTTGAATGCTGAAAGGCCATGGCCGTTGGCTGAACAAAGAGGACCGATCGACCGGCCGGCCAGGGCCGCCGTCAATGCGGACTTATACTTACGCCGGGCTCTGGCGGACCGGACTACAGTTTGTTTCTCGAGGGCAGTTGGTACGCTAGCTCTAGCTCCATCTACCATGCTTCTGTCATGTGCCTACTAGCTACCACGTCCTACTGGAAAGTTGCCCTAGGCTGTGTTTAGCTCCGCAAAAAACTGGTAAAAAGGGTCAGATCGGATACTGTAGTATACTGTAACATTTTTCGTTTGTTTGTGGTAATATTGTCCTATTATAGGCTAACTAGGCTCAAAAGATTCATCTCGCAACGTACATCAAAACTATGAAATTAGTTTTTTATTTATCTACATTTAATTCTCTATACATGAGATAAAAATTTTGATGTGATAGATAAATAATAAAGTTTGATTGAGATTTTACAAATAAACACAGCCCTAGCAGTTAGCGCTACCCACCACCACGACTACTGCTACCTGCTGCTGCTCCAGACAGTAACTTCATGCCGGCTGGCCGGCAGCTGACGTGGACCAAAGCCGTGTTAAGATTAAAAAAGAATTTAGCAAAAAATATCACATCAAATATTTAACACATGCATGAAGTACTAAATGAAGTCTATTTATAAAATTTTGTGCATGGATGTGTTGTAAATCGCGAGACGAATCTAATGAGTCTACCTAATTCATGATTTTGCAACAGTGATGCTACAGTAATCATCCACAAATTATGAATTAATCATGAATTAATTAGTCTCGTTAGATTCGTCTCGCGATTTACAACCCATCTGTGTAATTTTTTTATAAATAGATTTCATTTAGTACTTTAAAATAGTAAGATTTCCTTTCAAAAAATTTACATGTAAAGATCTAAACACACCCTAAAAAAACTTAATTTACAGAGGAAACAACGCCGCATTGTATTAGGAAACAACGCCGCATTGTATTAGTAGTGCCTAAAAATTTTGAGCTTCAGAAACAAATCCGTGATGAGGCTCATCTTTCCCGATATTCTATTCACCCGGGCAGCAACAAAATGTATCAAGATCTGAAACAGCGATTTTGGTGGACGAGGATGAAGCGGAAATTGCCAGATATGTACCTGAGTGTGATATTTGCAGAAGGGTGAAGGCGAGTCATTTGAGACCAGCTGGTCCCTTGCAGCCCCTGAGTATACCATCGTGGAAGTGGGAAGATATTAGTATGGATTTCATTGTTGGGCTTCCCAAGACCTCAAAGGGGTATGACTCTATTTGGGTGATTGTGGACCGTCTCATGAAGTCAGCCCATTTTCTACCTGTGAAGACCATTTATAGGGCACAGCACTATGCGGAGTTGTATATCAGTCGGATTCTTAGCTTGCACGGGGCACCCCGGACTATTTATTTTTGACCGTGGTGCCCAGTTTGTTGCACGCTTCTGGGAGCAGTTACGCTCAGCCCTCGGTACTCAGCTCATTCGTAGTTCAGCTTATCATCCTCAGACGGACGGCCAGACAGAGAGGATCAATCAAATTCTGGAGGATATGCTGCGAGCCTGTGTACTCTATTACAGTAAAAAATGGGATGAATGTCTGCCACTTGCAGAATTTTCTTACAACAACAGCTACCAGGAGGGTATCAAAATGGCTCCCTTTGAGGCATTATATGGACGGAGGTGTAGGACACCATTAAATTGGTCGGAAGCTGGGAGAGAAATTTCTTTGGGCCTGATATAGTTCAGGAAGCTGAGGAGCAAGTTCAGCTCATACAGAAAAATTTGAAAGCAGCCCAAACCCACCAAAAGAGTTATGCGGACAAAAAGCGGCAAGCTATCTCCTTCCAAGTGGGGGATCAGGTTTACTTGCAGGTATCTCCAATGAAGGGGGTCCAGCGATTCGGAGTAAAAGGAAAGCTTGCACCTCGTTATGTTGGGTCTTTCCTTATTGTTGAGCAATGTGGGCCGGTGGCCTACCGTCTGGAACTCCCTGCTCACTTATCCGCGGTCCATAATATATTCCATGTCTCTCAGCTCAGAAAATGCCTCCGTGTTCCCACCAAGATTGTGGATTTAGAGGAGCTACAGTTGGAGCCCGATCTTGTGTATCCCGAGCAACCGGTGAAAATCGTTGATTTCAAAACCCGAGTTACTCGAAATCAAACCAGCAAATTCTATAAGGTGCAGTGGAGTAATCACTCCGAGCGGGAAGCTACTTGGGAGACGGAGGAATTTGTTCGGACTAAATGTCCGGAATTGCTACAGGTTTATCAAGGTACACATCAATTCCTAAATTTCCGTTTAGCACCTTTATTAAATCTCGGGACGAGATTTCTTTTAGGGGGAAGGATTGTAACACCCGGATACTCCGGCCATTGGCCCGGATACTCCGGCCATTGGCCCGGATACTCCAGGCGTGGAGTTTCTATTTCTCTAATTTAGTCATCTGGGTCCCACAAATATAATAAATACTCTATTTTTTTCTCTCACCCTCACCAGCACTCTCTCCCTCTCTCACGCCACTCCCTCTCCCTCTCACTCCCTCACGAGCTCTCCCTCTCCCCTAAGCCCTAGATTCCGAAATCTTTCATTTCAACTTGATTCCAAGGCCAAGGGAGCTTCACTCGGCGTGGGGGATCATCTTCTACAAGTATTCCACCTTGGGGCGACATCGTTTTCGAGTTTTCTTGCAAGAGGAACTAGCTCAAGGTACTAGAAGCTAGGGCTCGCCGATTTGGTTGTTTTAGGATGTTCTAGGTGATTTCCTTTGGTCAATCATCTCTATGTGCATCCTTCAACTAGGATTCAAGAGGGTTTCAAATTTGGTGGGGTGGTTTTGCCAAGAATCAAGATTTCAGTTTTTGGGGCGAAAATGCTGTCAATCCCGGAGACTCCGGGTATAAGCCCGGATACTCCGGGTTTTGAACACTCCGGGCGAAACTCCGGGTATAAGCCCGGATACTCCGGGTTTGGGATACTCCGGGGGAAACTCCGGGTATAGGCTCGGAAACTCCGGACGTCGGAGTCCGGATACTCCGGATATGAATCCGGATATTCCGGGTTTTATTAGAACTGTTGGATGTAGAATTGGGTAAATTTGGGGTAAATTTGTAGTGTTTCTACTTGGGCATTTCAAAGATTGTTGTTGCAAATCGTATTTGCAGACATTCTCATGTCATATGCATATGCATACGTATAGCAGCCGCGGCAGAGGAGATCGTATACGAGGTGGTTGCGGAGCCACAGGAGCCCCAGGGGCAAGCCCCGCAGCAGGAGGATCGTGGGGAGTCGGCCCAAGGCCCCACTCACCCCAGTGTTGAGCAGCAGGCGCAAGGCAAGCCCCAGTGCACATCCTTTTATTTCAAACTATGACACCTATATTTATGTTGCTATTACTTGTGCATTAGGTTTAGGAATTTGTTGGAACCCTAGTTGCATGATCCCTAGGTTTCCCAAGTCATACTAGTATGTAGAGGACGATAGAAATGCTATGCTTAATAGAACTCGGTAGAAGACGAGTGATTTCGGGTCGCTCGCGAGATATAGGGTATTTAGTTACTTTGAAAATATGGAATATTGAATTAGGTAAGAAAGGAAAAGAATTTGGAGACCGGGCGGGGAAAAGATAGCCCCGTCTGTGTCGGTTAAGGACCGTTCGTTGTCTGGCCCTGTGATTGAGTTTGAACAGTACTAACCGCATACCGGGAGTAGGAGGTAGTCGAAACCGGTAAGCCGAGTACTGCTTTGCTTCGAAAGTACAGGAACCCGCACCCAACTCCTGGGGCGAGTCGAGTAGTCGCGGAGAATTGGGATGCATATGTTTACTTTTGGTGGTCTCACGTTGAGCTCGGCTGACCATATGTCGTTTGGCTGGTTCCTGTAGTTCGAGATGGGGAGGGAAAAGGTTGGTGTGTGGGGTCCGACGGGGCTTTTGCGTGCCGTGTTGGTTAGGTCCACCTTGCAAGGTTAAATCGGATCGATTCGCCGTCAGTCGCTCTCGGATATGAGCACCTTGATCGCAGCACCGCATCGTAGTAATGCTATATGGAATTTTAAGTGATGTTTAGAAATGACTATCATAAATTATTATCCCATGTTTGTCATGATTTGCTTAGCAGGTGCAAATACTAGTTAATGATTGATGTATATTAAATTTGGAGCTAAAAGTGGAAAAATAAGGACGTATTTTAGAAGCTTTTTCTACAAAATAACCACTAGCCAAAAGCATTGCATGTCTAGTTAGGTGGGCTAAGTTATACCCACTGGTCGGGTAAGTCTTGCTGAGTATTAGAATACTCAGGGTTTGTTGCCACATCTATTATTACAGGACACCCGGACGTCGACTTCTGCCCCTGTTGTGTCAAGTTCATCCGCCGGGATGCAGAGGGGTGGCAGGTCGAGGAGCGGGACCCTTAGGTTAGGGCGCTGTCGAGTTGTACACTTGTGGGCTGAGTGTGCAACCTTTCTGTTTTGCGTAGACCGGTCTGACCGATCCGTGGGACCGGTCAGACCGATGGAGTTGGTAGCGGGGTGCCGACCGGTTCAACCGGTTGGGTGAACCGGTCCGACCGGTCGGGGTGGATCAGAACTCTTGTATTTTCAAGTAATGAGTGGTGATTGTACCATCTGCGCCCACCTTTGCGTGGGACTACCGGTGTTGTTTCGATCGGGCCGTGGGTTGAGAAAGGATCGCCAAATTAAGCCGTTAAGCTAATGGGCCCGATGTGTTCAAATGACGGCCATTATATTTAATTAGAGTTTTAATTTGGCGGTTCCGTCAAAGGAGAGCTATTTTTTTCAAGGAGAAAAGGAAGAAAAGAAAGTGTGGGGGTGAGCGAGGTGTGCGTCGAGGTGCAGCGGACTTGCTGTGGAAAACGGCAGCGAAAGGGGGATAGCAGGATAGGATGTGGAGATAGAGACTAGGGGTGATGCATGCAAGTGCTGACTGGCTGACTGACTGCAACCTCCCGGTGCTTCAGCTCTTTCCAATTCGCGCTAGGGCACGTGCATTCAGATTTGTGAGCATTGGATGCAGACTTAGTCATAGTAAGTATTTCACATATCGAGATTTTTGCACAACATGATTATTATAGTTTAAACCGACAGCTAACGTGACAGGTGGAGCTAGTGATGCTCCAACAAGTGGTAGAAGTCCATCCAGGCTACATGCTTTATTTCTTCCAAGTTCTACACCATGTCTAGCTCTCCGGAGGAAAACCCACGGCGTTGAGCCCGGTTGATACTGAGAGAGACGCTTCGGGGAGACCACGCTGCGTCGTCGTCTCCATCTCTCTCCTCTCTTTCCATGGCCATTCTCCTCGTCAAGCGGAAGCTCTGGAAAATCGGAGCAGAAGAACAAGCCGTACGACCCCGGCCCGTGCCGTACAGTCACCGTTTCAATTCAAGTCGAACCGGTCGCGGTGGAGCACCATTTTCTGCGCGTATGTTTGGTGCAGGTCTTGTTAGGAGCTTCAATTATATTTGGTGGTCTACTCATGCATGCTGTAATCAGCTGTTAGGGATACTGTCATTGTCTTAATTCTTTTTTCTAGATAATAATCACTGTCATCGTCATTGTGTTTATTTTTGCTTGTCTTTTGGGTTGTTGGGTCGCATTTATTTCTACGGGCTAGTCAAATATATGGCGAGGTCTTAGTGTTTAATTAATTTACTAGGGATGTTAATGGTGAAAGATTTCGAATTTCAACCCGTCATTGTTAGTGGTACAAAGTACTAATATAGTATTATTTTTTTCTAGACCACAATTGAGTACCCATTGGCCTTTGGGTCCTCAATAAGATCCTTTTCCAATCCACCAGAGACTCTTACTTGTTCAAAATTTACTTGGTCTACCGCACACACAAGAAAAAATCAGTTTCCAGTAGTAAGCTTCATGTAAAAAGCTCACTGCTCCACTTGGTTGACTAATCTGTGTGTAATAATGTGCTTCCATTAGCACAACTAATTCCATAAACTCTCATATTGATGATTTGGGTTCAAACCTTTTAGGTGAATTTCACCGTATTGAAATGCATATTAAAAAGTTTGAGGGCCCGCAACTTTGCTTTGAGATTTGTGGATCTAGTTGATAGTCTGCGAAAAGTTTAAAGACCATACAATGCACTTTACTCTTAATATTAAAAAAAGTATTTTCATGATTGTGAAGTGTATTTTTGTGAATGAATGGAACGGTTATTGTTCTACTTTGTAATTTTCTTAAATAGCCAAGGTTTTTAGCCTAGTTAAGGTAATTAACTTGGTTAGGGAGTCTTGTTGCTAATTTGTTTTCCCTAACGAGAAATGCCCAAATTAGACTAGAAACCCACCATTTGAAAGGATCACTTGAGAAATCTTTAAAATCATGTAGCATATGCACTTCCTTCATGGGTTATATACGTTATCACGCCGTGCATATATCCTATATCTACTCATATTTCAACAAGAAAACTGGCCATAATCACACTTAGCTTTAATAAAATTAGCATGATTAATTTAGAAAGTGAAACTCGTTTCAAACCTTCCACCGTACTGATTTGAAATTTATGGTTTGGTGGAGAGGGACTATCTTTATTAAGGTTTTGCACATCATTTGCACTGTTGGTGTTGAAAAGAGTGATCATTTGACACGAGTGTTAGGTTTTTGCCCCAAAAAGAAACGACCAAACTCTGCAGCAAACACGGACCAACCTCATAGTCATAGTAGGACGTGACGGACTGTCCTTGTGAATGAAATGTGAACGACACTAGATATGCCTGATTACCTCATTGAATACACTACATCGTTATATATTGAAAAAAAAACAATACGCTACTTTTTTTTTTGCGAAAGCACGGTCATGTACTTACACTACTTCATGTACTTACCAAATACTATTACTACACTACTCTCGAAAGCGAAGTGTCTTATTGCAAAAAAAGAAGAAGAAGAAGAAGAAAGCGAAGTGTCAGAAAAAATAATTAATTTTCTTGTAGTCAATGACCGTATCTTTCCAACACTAAACAAATACTTGGAGTCAATGACCATATCTATACAGGACATCAGTGTAGGCAACAAAGTGAGATACGTGTACCTGACAGCCATCCCTGCAGAAATGGACTTACAAATCATGAGCAGCTTTAATGTGACTCGAGGACAAATGGCCCGGATTCCAGGCTGAAACTGATGGGCCACCTAACAGTGCACACCACAAACCCACCAAATTGAACTTGAGATGCCTTTTGGTGCTTCTGTTTTTGTTCTGTCCATTTGGGAGCACTCCTCCAGGGGCCAGGGTGTGGTCCTATTTGTTTGTTGGGTTCTAGAAGGCTTGCGGCTGGCCTACCCACCTATCAAACCAACCTCACCTTACTTGGCACATAGAGCAACTAACTTGCTAATGTTAGATAGTATAGCCCTATTAGTATACTGACCGCCACTGTTAAGGTTGTTGGATAGATTCACTCTGTTCGGCAGCTCCAGCAGCCTCTAGCCCAACAATATTTTCCTCTCATACCGCTCCAGCACCAGCTTCCAGCCACCAGCCAGCCAACCGTATTTTTTTCTCACACCGCTCCAGCCACCAGTACCAGCTCTAGCCCAGCGAACAGAGTGATTAGGGCAAAGCTTGTGGCCCTCATACATTTGGCAACCTATAGACCTAGGCTATTATTAGCTATTGAAAGTCATGCATGCTCTAGATTATACCAGTGATGTCGTCATCTAAGTTGGATTTGCCATGACTATTTTTGCGTCAACACATAAGAGGCCTTAATTATTTTTTTTGCGAGAAAGAGGCCTTAATATATGAGGATGCAAATGAAATTAGAAAAGGGCGGGCTTGGTGCAGCGGTAGAGCGTACCGTCTGTAACCGGAAGGTCCCGGGTTCGAGCCACAGTCTCTGTACATTTGTGTGGGTAAGGCTTGAGGCTTAAAGACAACCATTCCCCAGACCCCGCACAGTGCGGAAAGGCTACGGCACTGGATACGCCCTTTTCTATCAAAAGATGACACAAGGATGAACACCGTATTCACACACACCATCAATTTTGCCGCCGGCATGTTATTTCCATCAGTTCTCATCACCATGAAAATAATTTCATTGTACTTACCCACAACTAGCATTTTGAGCTTTGATTGTGTCTTTGTACTAATAATAATATTATCCTCTCAAAAAAGGTGTCTTTTTTATTAAGATGTAGCAAAGAAAAAATTCATCGAAGTTTATGTTGAAGAGACACTAGCTTAAGGCTTAAGGGAAATCCAAACCAGTTGGGTACGAGCACGAAAAAGCTGGTACAACTTTTTTTTTATCGCTGACACTGAAACACATCAATCAGGTAGATCACACACATGCGCATTGATCTGTTCAAAGAGGAATTAAAAACAACGCCGGCGATGTCTGTTCCTTTGCAGCCATTGCAATGCTTTAAGCACTGTGGGAGGAACGTTCTTCGTGGCACGCTATGTAAAATTTAATGTCTTTTTCCTAGTATGTGTGTTCTTATCATTTTGCATTCAGAATCTCTCTGTTCACATTCCATCGCAGAAATGCAGCTCCGGCCAAAATACACCAGCTCTGCTGCTTGCTTGTCATGTCACGTCATGCCTCGGCATCGGCACGTGAATGTGACCAATCCATTTGTATTCTTGATAACTCTGGTTTTGTTTAGTTCGCGAAAATTTTTGAGTTTTTGTTACTGTAGTATTTTTGTTATTATTTAGCAATTAATGTTTAATTATAAACTAATTAGATTTAAAAGATTCGACTCGGCATTTACAGTTAAACTATATAATGAGTTATTTTTTAAACTGTGTTTAATGCTCTATGTATATGTTCAAATATTCGATATGATGGGTACGGTACTATAGAAATTTTTTTGAGAACTAAACATGTCCTCTTTTTCTAAAAAGAAGAAAGTGTATTGGTGACATCATACACCTTCACAAAACTTGTACTAGAACGAACTGTGCTTGTATGAAAGTGATAAGCACTGGAACCGCGTGAGCAGATAAAGAGCAGCTAGCAACCTCTAAACAGACATAAAGACCACGGAGAAATTTACCCTGCTGTATCTATCTGCTGAGAGCACAGACAGTGAGTTTTTTCTCTCTCGACGATACTACGCCATTAGAACGCGCTTAGAGTTAATGCAGTGTCGTCAGAATCTCCGTGTTTTCACATTATCGCGCAAGAGTACGACAGCACGGACGTTAATTGAGGCCGACAGAAACCGACAGGACCTGCACAGATATTGCCTGTTTTCAGACAGCAACCAGGTACCATGTAGCAACCACTCGTCCTATCAACAAACCGCACGTTGCCATCGTGCTGCAGCAGTGACCCGTCCATGCAATGCAAAATCAGTCTCGGTTAAGCACGGAAAGCGTGGCAGTGCCGTCAATCGTCGACACATTGTTTGCATACATGTAAACCCTTGTATATCGAACAATATTTACAGGAGAGACTATACATGGTGTATATATAATTCTGTACTGGGATAATGCACTTCTAGCACCAGTGTATATATATATATATATATATATATATATATATATATATATATATACACCCACTGATCTTCCAGCGCGCCCATAAATAACACAGCCAGATCTTAACAGCAGCATGCCAGATCCTGTGATGTTATCATGTAATGCAGCTTCAAACCGTTGCGGAAATGCTCCCGAGTCATAAGCTCATCGCTTCAAGCAGTTCTTGACATGCTCCCGGCTGATCAGGTAGGCAGATTGGTATCCTAAAAGGATGTTCACTTTACACAAGGTATCAGAAACCGAGGTCGAATGATGGAGGTGCAAAGCTAAGCTCTGACGCTTTCTTAGTTTCCACCGGTTTCTGTGTCGACTGTGTAGTCTTTTGCCTCCACAGTGCGGTTGCTTCTGCTTCAATTGCGTCAAGATCAAGGTTCTCAAAGAAAGCATCATCGTAATAATTGTCATCAGTGACTCCGGTGGCAATGTGGGTGGATGCTTCGGTTGCTGGTTCCGGTTCTGGTTCCGGTTCGAGGTTTATTACAGGGATCGCGGCAGGTTGCTGGAAGCTTAGCTTTCTTTTTCTGCAATCCAATTTAGTTGATGATTCACAATTGGTGATAGTTGTCTCACATTGATCCTGTACAAAACTGGCTCTTCCCAGTAAACTTTGTTGGTACGATGGACTTGGGGTCATAGTATGATGTGTTTGAAGCTCTTTTGGAGTCTCAGTAGAATTATGCCCAACCTCTGAAGAACAGCTTGCATTTCCAGTCCTAGAAGCAGACTTGTCAGAAACATCGAGGTATCTTAAAGGTAGAACTACAGGGGACTGAGTAAGCAGTGATTGCCTGCACAAACATCAAATGGAAATTGAGTTTAGTAAAAGCTAATGTATCAACCAGACTCACCATTTCAGAACTATATAACGCCAGAATGTATATGTTACAATCTGATTAGCTTAAGACCATTTGTGTTCAGTTGCAACAAGTAAACAATGCCGTAGTTTTCAACTGCACACTGATTCGAAACTTCTGCGCTTGTTGATGCAAGATTGAATGGCATGAACAGAACAGCAATGAACATACAATTTAAATAGGATATGTCATTTCAAACACTAGCAAAAAGGACTTGTCTTATGATCTCATATTACCTGTAGAAACCCATCATGTCACCACCATTTCGTCTGCCTTGTTCAGTTTGTGTAAATTCGCCGGTTGGAGTTGCCTGATCATCAATGAAGCTATCTTCATATTTATCTTGACTCTGATTATCATCCTCATCCTCCGAAACATCAGCATCTTCAGACACTCTAATGCAATAATGCAAGAGTAAAGCTGATAAGATAGCAGTTTATTCTAAGCGTGAACATGTTACACTGGTAAGTTATGACAATAGCAAAAGGAATCAGTAAAAATTTGCTTGCTGTTATGTAATGAAGAAGTTTTCAATCTGAAGGAGCTAGTAATCTTACTCGACTTCCTCATCAATATAGGTATCCAGATGCCTCTTGGCCTTCCCTTTTTTCCCTAGTCAGGAGGTTCAGAAAAGTCTATCAAGATAACAAAACATGTAAATATTTAATGGGTTCAAATGTCTGGAAGAAATCTAACAAGCAATATAATAAAGACGTCAATTTTTGCCTATGTTAACAAGTGAGCTAAAGGTTTGTGAAGAAACAAACTTCAGCTCACCTGCTGCGTGCTCTATTTTGTTTGACATAGCTCTAGCAGGAATATTGCATTTTTCAAATCCATCATGACAGGCATCAAAAGAGATGGAGGAGACTCTTTTGATCTTGTCACCGTATTTGCATAGTCTTCTGTACTTAGGAGCTTGCTGAACTGACCCTGATGCATCCCCTCCAGACCTAAGGAGACAATCACCTGAGAAACTATCATGCAGCAGATTCACAGTAGGAGTATGTTTGGTAGGAGTACATATTTTCACATTTGAAGGTCGCATTGGCTCTTCTGTTTTTGCTCGACTACAATCTAGCACATTCTGAGTTGTTGAGACACAAGGAACAGTCACAACAGAAAGCCATTCACCAATTTTCTCAAAATCCAGTGGTCCTTTTTTACATCCAGCTAAATTGGTGTGACCTCCCACACTGAATGACTCTCGAGAAGCATGCTTTGGCACTAATCCAACGTTCGCAGATCCTTCTATCTCGAGATGCAAGTGGCTATCTTCAACAACTGGAGACTCAGGAACAATTCCTTCTTCCATATATAGTGTTAACCTGGGACTAAGCTCCATATCTTCCTGATATGAACTGGTGGACTGTGGCAGTTCAGTATTGCGGGTAGTGTCCAAATTTTCCCTCAGGTTTGTCAATGTTTTAGGGGGACGAGGTGTAGGCACATGATTGTCATCAACATTGTCGCAGGACCCAGTATACTCAGGGGAACACATGGCGGAACTTGATAAATTATTCACAAACATATGTTTGCCTGAGTTAGCAACAGGGCGAACAAACTCAACCGTTGTCCAACTGATGTGTGCTGCCGATCTGCGAGGTGTGGCCTTGTTCTGGTCCTTGTGCAATGCAGATGCCCGAGGCAGGACAGGTACAAAGGTAATTGAAACATTGCCTCCACTATCCATAGTTACATAATCACCACTGAAGAAAGAGTGAATAGGGTACTTCTGAACTGGAGAACCTGGCACAGAAACACCTTGATTCCACACTACTCTGGATGAGGTTTCGAAGCCGTCACATTCCTGAGACATTGCCTCATTTCCATTAACAGTATGGAAGCCTAAACATGGTTAAGAATGCCATTCATCAGTTAAACAGAAGTAAATTTCAAACTCCAGGCTTGTAGTGTAGTAATGAAATTGCTGAACAGAATTGTATCCACCAAACAAATGAACAGCCATAAGCCCAGGTAGGGGTGCAAATTGGTGACCCTTAGGTGGACCTCCAACCCTCTTTAGTTCAAATATTTGTGCTAAAGAGGGTTGGAGGTCCACCTAAGGGTCACCAATTTGCACCCCTAAGCCCAGGAATGATTCTATATAAAAGTCAGGGGACAAAAACAATTGGACGCTTAGAGCACCCAGATATCAGCATCATGAACTGAACAACTATACAAGGGAAGAGTATCGACTGGTATTTGTACCTTCATGTTCCTGACCCTTCACAGCTCCAACATCAGCCGGTTCTTGCAAAGGGCTTTCACACTGAATAAATATGTAGGAACAAATAATAAGTATGACCTTTTTTCATTTCTAAATTATATAAAAACAACTGAAAAAAATTCACAAGGACAGTCAATGAATCTACCTTTGGCCTAAAAAAGGATGGATCTTGAAGTTGTTGCATAGCATCAGTAAACATATCTGTTGTCCGGAAAGAATGTGGAACTTTGTGAACAACACTTGAATAAAGCTGGAATTTAGGAAATGCAATAAGGGACGGCCTCCAAACATCTTCTGTGCAACCACCAAAATACCGAGCAATCAATTGACTATCTTCTTGTGACATCTTCCACGGAGTTGGTGATGCTTCTTTTACAGCAATCCTCGTTTTATTTGAGCAACGAATATACTTTTCTATTGTCAATTTAACATACTTAGCTTCTGGTTTATAGACATGTGGAACCTAAATTTGTATAGTGAAATTAGCATCTCAGAAGAAACAATTTATGAACAAGTAGATCATATGATATTACCATCCTAGGACTAGCATGGTATTCAAATCTCTCACTGTTACGCAATAACTTCCTCATGGTTTGACTATCTTTTTGTTTCTTTGAGTACCCAGTCAATTCCTGTCCTTCACAAGCCAAAACCAGTACGAGCAGTTAAGGTAGCAAATGCCTAAAGAAAAACATGGTTAGAACTTTTGGACTTAGAACTTTCTATATCTCATCATCAAAAAAAGGATATCAACTTGTCCATCATGCTTTCTCCCAGTTCTTCCCATCCGTTGAATCATCCTTAGTGGTGAGACATTGGCATCAAAGCAGATAACGAGATCAACCTCAATAATATCTAGCCCTTCCTCACCAATGGATGTTGCCACCAAAACATTATATACCCCGGATCGAAATTTCTGTAAAAAAACAATATAGAAGATGAGATGGCAAAAGTAATGCAAATAAAGAACAGGGGTTTCTATTCGATACCTGCAGAATTGCATGTTGAGTTTTTTGGGTTTGCCCCTTCGATTGTTTACCTGTCAAAGAAAAAGGCTCTGAATTAAGTAATTGTCATGTAGGACACAACAGTAATGTAAAACAACTATATGGATTCATGATTCATCTATTACATTTTTAAATATCCCACATTTTGTAGAAATTTCTGCTGTAGAAGTAACTAGACAAAGGAAGGGGACAAGGGGTATAACTAGATTATACTGCATGCAGTTCCTCCTACCACTTGTTGCAACGAAAATACATACATAGCAGAAATAATCTTTGTAATATAGTACTACCTTCAATCTATATAAAATCGTTTTGGACATACATGCAATTGAGATCTTGAAATTTTGACTATTAATAGCTTTTAAATATTTTTATTGGAAACATGAGTCATATATGTAATTGTGTCCTGAACTTATTTCGTAATAGAAAATACTATAACTATATTGTGTTTTACACATGGTACAATAGAAAATACTGGTCGGAGTTACATTTTGGAGATCTCGTCAACATCTAGAATGGTTTTATGACCAGGAGTGAAACAACAGCTAATCAGAACCAACAAAAATATATTTGCAAGTCCTACTTCTGCAAGATCATAATGATTTTATTATGAAACGAGTAAATATCCCATACCTGCTGAGCTTTGACCAATGAATTCAACAGGTCTGATACGTCTATCATCAATATTTTGTAGTGAGCAATATATTTCTCTGCAAAGCAATCACCAAGACATTCAATCTTTTATGATAAACTGAGGAACAGACAACAAAAGCACTACATTGTTTTCCAGCCATAATACAATGAATATTTTCTGTGCTATGTAAGGATTGCAAAAGAAATTCAACGAAACTTTGTATACTTATTGAATATTACAGGACATTGCCAAAGACAAAAGAGTGAGATTCATGTGCAGTTATGACCCAACTTGTAAATGAACGAAAACGAAATTATATAGATCCAAATCATTGCTTAAATCATCTAATAGTTCAGAGTTCACCAGTAAATGTCAGAACAAGAAAAAAAAAAGTTTGAAGAAACTACTTAGTAGGAACCAAGACTACAATGCAAGGTTTGATTCTTACTTGACACTTCCCCGGAAATGGGAAAATATAATAATCCTTGAGTCCTTCGAGTCAGTCTTATCTGTATCAAGACTATCAGTACCTACCCAATCACTGTAACATGAAAACTTAATAAACTATGTATCAGTTCAGTTGAGGTTATGCAGCAGTTGGATTTCTTGGTGACATGAACTGGAACAGAAATCCTTCATAGGAGACATACATAAATCAACAGCGGTATAGTGCAGTGGTGTGTCCATTCAAAACAGATGACATAATTCCCCATTTGCCAGAATACTACCATCAAGTGTTTTGATAAATTGCAAACTGAACAGTCAAATCTAATAAACTTAACACTACTTTGCTACAGAACAGTATACAATCCTTACAACATCTATTTCAAAAGGCGGTCCTAGGCACTGCTTTGTCTAGGCACTTTCCTACCTAGAGTGATTTAGGCCATGATATATGCAGGAAAGTTGGGACAATTTGGAGATGAAGGAAGATGAATTATGGCCATGGAACTCATGGATACATGATAATGTCAAATTCATGGTTTTATTATGTCAATTTTTCTCTATTCAACATGGCATTATTCTAGCTGACTGGAAAAGTTACAAACATCTAGGAACGCCTAGGTGCAGCCTGATAGCCTACCTAAGCATCTTTGAAACATTGCCTACAATCAACAAATGAACAGAGCAACTGTTGCCACACGCATAATATTCAATAGAAAGCCAGCACCAATCATTAGGTTACACATTTTGCAATGTCAGACAGCTATTAGTAGTGGCTCACAAATGTTTCTATTCATTGTACATCTACTGGCACATCATTGAATTCAGAGGATACACCATCAGGAACTTAGGTCAGTAGGTCACTTACCGAAGTAATCAACCGTCTGCTTTATCAACTCCTGTATTTTTGGAGTCGAACCTTGAGACGAGACAAGCTTTATCTTTTCTTTTACTTGCCAGAAGAGTTCATTCTTGCGCATCAAATTTAATGACCTTCAATAAATAAGAACATTGCTAAGCTTGCTTGTAAAACTAAATGCAGAAACAAAAACAAGTATCAATTCCCTAAGCATGACAATCATAATTTTGTTGATTTGAGGAAACATGTTTATATTACACAAAGCTCCAATAATCTTGGGGTATTAAATTCTGGAATAATCAGGTTTCCTGAATGGTCATTACAACTGCACAATATCGCGCAAACATTCAGAAATTCAACTGAACTATCGGTCTAGTTATTTCAGAAGGAACGCTGTGCAATTGAACATGATAGGAAGAGTTTATTTCACTACTAAGATGCTTATTATAAATTTATACCAATAATTATGCATACAGTTTTAGAAGTGCATGGAACAAGCGAGGAAAAGTACAACTCTCTATTTTTCTTCACAGATTCCCAGTGTTAATTGTGTAATTTTCTTTAAAACTGATCTATTTTCTTAAATTTTATTTCAATGTCCGGCAACTACAACTTCCAACACTATAGGCTTTCAAAAATATTCCATACATCAAGAAAAGAGATCTGTCAAGAATTTCCATAGTCTTACTCTTACCACTGAGAATATTCCTCACATGCTACATATTTATGAGCCTACTTATGCATCATTTCATATAAAAGTAAAGTACGTAGCAAAAATGTGCGCAGCCAATACCCATTCTTCAACTTCTTTTCAAGAAATTGATGCACTTGTTGGATTCCATGGCTCGAAAGCAACTTCCTGATGTGTAGAAGTGAGCCAAGAGCTACGAAAGACCTCGAGATTTCCCCTCTCTCCACTTCACGTATATTTGGTGGGGGTGCTTCCATGAATTTTTCCTTATATTTCAGAAGTTCAAACGGGCCCCACTGGCGAAATCATGTGAACAATAAATAATCATCAGCTAGAAGTGGGTGAATTAATGATCTATAATGAAAATCCATGTAACATAATGACTGACATTTTAAAGCAATGAGAAGCATACTTTTGCATAATCACGATGATCAATCACGCCAGAATCACGCAACCGATTAAAATGTGGGCGCATAATATCCAAAAGCATATCATTGACTTGAGTTGCATCGCTTCCCAAAGGGACCTATACAGGAACAAGTGACTTTTACACGCAGAAGAACAGTGCATTACCTATTTCCTGACCAAAGCTCATGCATACCTTGACAACTTTAACTTTGCGTGTGTTAACGTATTGCTTCACTAAAGAATCCTCTTCATCGCAATAAATCAACTCCGAAATGCATAAATTGTCTATAACACTTTGAATATCTGCATGCTTGGCTGAACCACAGGCAGGATAAGATCGCAAATTTAGATGATGGCGTCATGTTTGGGCAAGTAAGTCTAATTTACAGAGACTTACATCCTGGTGTCGCAGTTAGAGCTAAAATCCTTAAAGGGACATGAGCTGCCAGCAACTGTGGACGTGAAAATAAAGATTGATCAAGCCAAGTTGCACAGCATTCAAACAACTATTTTACTGATATTATCATGAATCAACTGAGCTCACAATGGAAGAAAATGCTGATAAAAATAGGATTCCAAAATACAGATAAACAAAGAAATGAGTGCAGTAGTTAAAACATGCCTCTCGGATAGCAGTGCAGTAAGCAAAATTTCCTGAGGCACGATGGGCTTCATCGATCACCAAGCAAACTATTTGCTTTGCCATGCATATACCTGTTAACACAGTATTCAATGTTAGGTTTCATGCACCAACCAGATGAACCCAAAAGCTTAAGCTTTATGGGAAGAGGTGGGCAATCCACTAATACTTCACAACACTCCCACTCACATGCAGCCGGAACAAGGCGCAAATGTGGAAATAAAGAAGGGAGCGGAGAACTTAAAAGATGCCAATACCAAAACTCGAACTCGAGACCTCTGGCCAGATGAACCCAAAAGCTTAAGCTTATGGGAAGAGGTGGGCAATCCACTAATACTTCACAAAATTCAAAATGCCAAATTTGAGAAGAATTTATAACAATAGTGTTAATTGCATGATAAAAGTTTGAATCACGAATATAAAACAAAAAAAATCAACTCCAGGTATAGTAGTTCTTAAGTGGCCAGTCCAAATATAATTGATGTTGATTTCAAAAGTAAGTTCATGCTAAGTTACAAAACAGCAAATGGATCTTCAATTGATGGCAACATCTATTAGTAAGAACAATCAAAAGAGATTAATAAAGATTGTCATGAATAATCAGAGATAATCACCAGATTTCATATCATTCTGAAGAATTTGTGGAGTGAGAAAGAACACTCTCTTTGACTTCCACAAAATTGATCGACTGGAAGGGCTTTTCTTCCCTATCAAATCTATTGTACACTCCTGAATATAAGTAACAATATCAATTACCAGCATGGGGTACAGAAAAATTGAAGAAGAACAAGAATATTTATAGCTAAAGAAAATCACCAACTGCAAAATTATTAAAGTACCTGTGGTATTCCCACTGTATTGTGGCATGCCTCAATTTGCTGAGCAACAAGAGGACGCGAAGGGGCAGCAAATATTATTTTCCCTAAATTCCCATTTAGGAGATAAAAACAACTTCTCAGCGTGTACTTTCTGAGAGAGTTCATAAAATACACCATCAGGGAGGTAACGATTACAATTGCAAACAAAACATTACCTTCAGGGAACCATCGAAAGTAGTTATACATCACTACCGCAGCAATAAAAGTTTTGCCAAGTCCAGTTGGCAAAGCTATTAACGAATTAGTAAAAAGAGCCTTTTCAACCATATATTTCTGGTAGTCTCGGACTTGTACATTAGCTGCAAGACATAAAAGAATTAGCAAAAGAGTTTACAATTTCTTTTATTTGCAACTTGGGATACATAACAACATAATTATCTGGTTAGGTGTAAACCCTTGGATTTACAGTGCAAACATGGTTCTTGAAGAATTGAAATATAAACACAACAAAATGGAACCTTTGACGGGAATTTTTCAGAGGCTACTTTCCAAGTTGACTGATGTATTCATTTAGTTATTTGAATCTAAAGGATGAAAATAGAGAAAATTCCCTATCTAGCATAAAAAAAAGTTACTCTAGCTTATTTAGCATCCAAACATTAAAACTTCCGTAGCTAGCACCAACTGAAAATTCCCTATCTAGCACCAACTGAAAATTTTGTTCCCTAGCTAGCACGTCCGTTAGTTTGAGGACTTAACGTTATGTGCATCCATGATGAAATTTGGGGTTCCCATGGGGTTTAGGCAGCCAACTGCTACAAAATCAAAGATTTCCCCATATAGATAAGCATCCTGAAAAAAATTAAGATTGTTGAGCACAAAAACATCACAATCCAGGCATAATTTAGCAGAATCCATATATCCATTATAGGCTATACAAAAATAGTACTATTATCAAAGAGCAAATTAACTGTTTCTAGGAAGCAAAATTAGCTGTTCTAACTGCATTGTGTAAAGCAATAGAATCAACAACATAAGCAACAGACAAATTTGAAATTTACTAATACTTGTGAGTGTTTTCAGTGCATATGTAAGGAATGCTAGGTTGATCATACCTAGCAAGCATATAAGCCACCACAGTCAAGTACAATCCTTTCTATTTATGTAACCAAACAAGTAATCCAATTACACAAATAAAATAATTACGCTCACTTGAATAGTTGAACTAGTCCACATGTTGCCTGCCTCAGTATAGGACACTAAAAAATGCAACAATCATAATGCACTCAATGCTTAAGCTACACTAAAAGCTGAAATCATGGCATTCCTACAGTTTGGGAAACTATTTGTGATTGCCCAGACCCAGTAAAACCTGTTCATTCTGAATATATGGATAAGTAACAGAAGAAACTCCAAACAGGCAAACACCCAACCTAAGCCACCAATTACAGTCCCAAAATTTATGCTTGCTTGGTGCAACAAAAAAGACACTGCCAAGGGTGGATAAACTCCTTGCCCATCTGCTCCAGCTGAAAGAGGTGGATGCTACTGTGAATGCAGTGGTGCTCCAGGAAACTAAATTATTTATGCTAGATGTTTTAGTGTTGGTTTGATTTCATATTGTAACTGTCTTTCTGATATGACTGTTCAAGAGCTCAGCAAATTCTGAGTCCAGTTTAGAGTCAGGTTCACCAATCATTTGGTGTTCATTTCCAACAAGCACTGCTGGGATTGTAATAATATGCCTGCTATTGTCGAGTAATAAAGCCTTAGTATCTTCACCAAATGAACGTGTTTTTTTTCAATATATGGCTGCACCCTTAAGCCAAATCCCAGCATCAGCATGCAACCACAAAAAAAAAAAAACAAGCTATTGGCCAAATGCAGCAGAAGCCCAGAGCTCTCACTTGGATAGATCCACGTCTGCACCGCCTCGTGGTCCAGGGCCACGGCGCAGGGGTCGAGCTCGACCTCCACATTGCTCCGCCGCGAGCACCCCTTCTTAGTGCGGGCCGCAGGGCGCTTCTGGCCACCAGCCGGCGCAGCCCTCTCCTTCTCCCGCTGCCTCCTGGTGAAGGCCTCCACGAAGCGGTCCTCCACGGCCTTCTCGGCCGCCTGCCGCGAGCACCCCTCGCCAGCAAGGACACCTGGCCGCCCCACGTCGTCGCCACCAGGCTCCACGCCCGACGGCGGAGGCGCGGGAGCTGAAGTGGGCGCGGGCGCGGGCCTCTCTTTTTCCTGCCGCCTCTTGGTGAAGGAGTCGACGAAGCGGTCGAGGGTCAACTGCCGCGCGGCGCCGCCGCCCGCCGCCGCCGATGGTGGCTGGTGAAGTGGCGCTGTCGCCGAGGGCTCCGGGGGCCGCGGCGGCAGTGGATGATGCACCGGCGCGGGGGCGGGGGCTGAGAAGGAGGCGGAGGCGGAGGCCGACGCCCGGGCGCAGGCCTCGTCGATCTCCCGCACGGCGGCCTCCCAGTCGAAGCCCTGCGGTTAGGGTTGCGTGAGCGGGGACGCGCGAAGGAGGGGAGGTGTGAGAGGCGGCGGGGAGCTTACGTCGTCATCGTAGAAATCGTCGACGGCGAGCGGGGGAGGCTGGGGCGGCGGCGGCGCCGCCATCGGAAGCCTTCGGGAAGCTTCGCGGAGAAGGATTGGGGAATGGAGATTGGCCGATTGGGGAGCGGCGCGCGGGGGATTTGGGCGGGGAGATGGCGAGGTTTTGGAATTCGCGAGAGGGAGGAGAGGGGAAGCGGAGAAGGCGATGGGCCCATATAGGCCGGGCGTTGGGCCAGCCGGGTACGGTGACTAGCCCAGCCCAGCCCGAGCCAACAACTTCCTAGCGGGCCAAGCTTCATGTCTCCAACCTTAACAAAAAATGGGCACGCCGGCGGCATGTCAAATGTAGCCCAGCCCACTATTCTTCCGCCACCGCCATGCGCCATCTCCCTCCCATTCGAGGGGATCGCCGGATCAGGGCCGGTGATCCCGGCGACGCACGCAACCACCACGCCCGCCGGTCCCCCCCTCCGCTCCAACCGAAGCCGCCCACCGACGCCGCGACCGCGGCGCCGTCCTCCCGCCGCCGTCGGCGTGGAGGGTCCCGCACTACTACAGAAGAGGCCTTTTTTCCAGGTCATTTGTCCCAGTTACCTTTGGGTCCGAGACAAAAGTTGGCTTTTATCCCGGGTCCAACGGCTAGCCGGGCCAACGTGGGGGACAGTGCCTTTTTGTCCCGGGTGGAGCCACCAACCCGGACAAAAGGCCCCCCTTTTGTCCCGGTTGGTGGCTCCACCTGGGATAAAAGGCCCAACCCTTTTATCCCGGGTGGTAACACCAATCGGGACAAAAAGGTGACCCATTTGTCCCGATTGGTGTTACCAACCGGACAAAAGACCCCTTTTATCCCGGTTGGTGTTACCAACCCGGACAAAAGGCCCCTCCACGTGATAATTCAAAAGGAAGTTATTCTATACTGAGTCACGTGTACTACTTAGGTGAGTTGGTAAGGAAACCATGCGCTAGACAAGAAGTCTTAGGATCGAATCCCGTGGTGTGCAAAATTTTCTTTAACATCAGGCACCTTTTGTCCCGGTTCTGCCACCCGGGACAAAAGCCCCCGGAAGCCTTGTCCCGGTCCAAAACCGCGGGACAAAAAGCAGTTTGGAACCGGAACAAAAGGCCGAATCTATAGCAGTGCTGGCGCCCGGCGCATGTCCTCCTTAGGGTTAACCGAACCGACCGGTCCGGTCAAACCGCCGCCCTCCGGTAGCGATTTACCGGACCGGTTTGACCGGTAACCGGTGGAAACCGGTTGAATTCAAATCCAAATTCAAATAAATTCAAAAAATCCCATGCAACCGGTTCCGACCGGTTTACCGGCCGGTTTTACCGGTTTACCGGTCGGTTTGACCGGTTTGAATTCAAATTCAAATTCAAAAGCTCCCGTGCAACCGGTTTACCGGCCGGTTTTACCGGTTTACCGACCGGTGTGACCGGTTTACCGGCCGGTTTGACCGGTGGGCTTTAATGGGCCGGCCCATTTTTTCTTTTTTCTTTTTTGATTTAACTTTAAATTCCCGCAAACTATACTAAATGAACGAATTTTTGAGAAAATTTGACACTATTAGATTCATTACACCTTGAAGTATTTTTAGGAATTTTTTGAAAATTTTTCATTTTTGGTGAACCTTCGTCCTCCTCGACACCCATGCCGTCGCCGGCATCCCCAGCAGCAGTACCACCGCCGAAGGCCGCACCCGGAACGGGAAGCCCATCCAGGTCTCGTTCTGCCTCAGGCGCCCGCCGCAGCCTTCCAGATTCTTCGTCCACAGCTCCGATCTGAACCTCTCCGTGCCCACGGACATCATCTGCTCGGCGGACGACCTCCTCCTCCTCCGCGTCAACATGGGGTCCGGCCCCTCGGCCCTGTACGACAAGGACTACGACTACTACGTCTACCGCGCCGACCCCGCCCGCCCGTCGCTCGAGCTGCTGCGCCGCCCGCACCCCTACTTCTACCGCACCGACGTGGGGCTCCTTCCTCGTCCGGGCGGCCACTACACCCTCGCCGCGCTGAATTTCACCGGCACCGTCCACCGGTTCGAGCTCCACGTGTTCCACTCCGACGCCTCGACCTGGACCAGCAGGGTGCTGTCGGCGGCGGCGGCGCCGCAGGAGGACTTCCCGGTGAGAATTCCCCCGAGGTGCGGCCGGCTTCTTCTTCACCACACGACCGCCGTGATCACCATCGGAGGCGAAGGCGGGACCATGGGGTGGGTCGACCTCTGGCGCGGCATCCTGCTCTGCGACGTGCTCGACGCCGAGCCCTCCCTCCGCGGCGTGCCGCTCCCCTTGCCGTTGGTGGAGATGGGCTACAACAACGGGTTGGGAATCGACTTGGGCAACCCGGCGCAACGCCGCGGCATCGCCTTCGTCAGGGGCAAGGGCTGCCTCAACTTCGTCCACTTGGAAATCACGGAGGAATGCTTCCCGGAAGTGGATGAGGAAACGGAATCGATTACCGTCCGAGTGGATGATTGGGCGCTCACCACATGGAGCAACAAGAGGATGAGCAGCTCCCTGGAGGACTGGCACAAGGAATCCGTGGTGCAAGCTTCCAGCATCGCAATCGACCCGGCGATTTCACGGGTGCTGATGAAGGACACTGGATTGCTGCGTGGACCATCGGATAATGACGCTGCAGCGGAGCGGCGAGACCTGCAGAACCTCTCCATCTATCAGCCCACTCCCAGCATCACTGGTGAAAATGTTGTTTACTTGGTAGCCAGGGAAAAGTTTAGTCACCCAAAGGCATGGATTCTTGCTGTTGACATGAAGAATGAAGGCAGAGTGCAATCTGCAGCTTACTTTGGTATTCGACAATACTTTGGTCTTGATGTCATCTATTGCCCTAGCAGAATCTCCAAGTATATGAATCCAGTGAAGTATGAAAAACCAGCCACTGCCCCAGGTAATTAGCATGTAATATAATATTCGCATCACCTCCCCACGGTCATCCATTCTCTATCATATCAGTATGTAATATAATATAAAAATTATTTGCATCTAAACAACGTCTATACTTTATAATAGGTCAAGATAGGTTCTAATCTCACCTGATGATACGTAGCTGGAGTAAGTTTACATGTTCTACTCCGATCCGGGACAAAATTTCAACAGCATCTCCCCGCTGTTCTCCAAACACACGTCCCGCCAGGGAGGTTGTGCATCCGGAGAACAACGGGGAGATGATGCCGATACTCTGTCTCGGATCGGCGTAGACTATGAAAACTAACCCCATCTACGCATCCTCGGGCTGTCCAAATTAACGTGGACAATTCGAATGAGATACAGTTTTTCCATTATAACTAAAGGACTTTATTTGTCTTTGAAAAATATTGTCGAAACATATACAAGCGGAGTCTTGTTTTGAATATCTCTTCGAAAGAGATGTAATTGTCAATAGAACTTTGAATTTGATGGATAGTTTAAGAAATACAATATTTTTAAGTTTTAAAATTAGTTGCATGTGCCACTGCACAGGAGGGGGTTAAATTTAGGCTGCCGTGCAATAGCGCACACGACCGGTCATAATAAAGTCATTATCTTATAGTCTACTGGAGGTGAAGTATAAGCAAAGGTACAATTTGGACAAAAATATCACGCGACCCGTCACGATTACGAGGGATCGCGCGACCCTTCTCTTTTTAGATGATATTAAGCCATCTAGCTATGTTATTGCTTGTTCACCCACTTTCTATTTCTCCTTAATCACAAGAGGACAAAAGATGTCGCTTTCAATGTCAAACAGTCGGGAGAAAATGACACCCATCCTGATTCTTTTTTTACATGCAATTTGTTCCAAAAAAATGCTTTGTCTCCTTTATACGATCTCCATTTTGAATACCAATTGCACCGTTGTATTCTACGCGATGAGACGAACAAAACTAGATCTCACTTGCATATATTTTAAAGACGTTTTGGAGTAGTATCAATTTATGTGTAAATATAAGTTTCATATTATTTGAGGAGTTGCTACAGTATGCATATATAAATTGCTAATATGTATACAATATCAACTTACATGCATAGTTATATCAATTGTTATAATACTTTATAAAAATTATTAATAGATAAAAGTCGTACAATGTAAGATGCCACATAGTTCGTATATAAGTTGACATATTATATGTTTACAAGTTATTATTTATTATATACATAAGTTGTCACAAAAACAGAAGGAATCATTCACATAAGTTGCTGCATATATAAGATATAAATTGCCACAAAAAATAACACCTATTGTCGTGTTTGGGGGGGGTGGCGGCGCTAGCCCGTGGCCATATATATAAGTTGATACTATACACATAATAGCAACTTATATGTGAATATCATAATAACTGATACATGTATATCATAGCAACTTCTTCGATAAACGGGAAGCTCAATTTACACATAATTTTCTACTATTGTAAAATATCTTCAAAATATATGTAATTGAGATCTAGTTTAATTTGTCTCATCAGGTAGAATACAACAGTGCAATCGGTACTCAAAACGGAGATCACACGAGAAAGATAAAGTATTATTAATAGGCAAACTATATCTAAAAAAATGGGAACAATGACACGGTCGGGAGAAAATGACACCCATCCTGATTCTTTTTTTACATGCAATTTGTTCCAAAAAAAATGCTTTGTCTCCTTTATACGATCTCCATTTTGAATACCAATTGCACCGTTGTATTCTACGCGATGAGACGAACAAAACTAGATCTCACTTGCATATATTTTAAAGACGTTTTGGAGTAGTATCAATTTATGTGTAAATATAAGTTTCATATTATTGGAGGAGTTGCTACAGTATGCATATATAAATTGCTAATATGTATACAATATCAACTTACATGCATAGTTATATCAATTGTTATAATACTTTATAAAAATTATTAATAGATAAAAGTCGTACAATGTAAGATGCCACATAGTTCGTATATAAGTTGACATATTATCTGTTTACAAGTTATTATTTATTATATACATAAGTTGTCACAAAAACAGAAGGAATCATTCACATAAGTTGCTGCATATATAAGATATAAATTGCCACAAAAAATAACACCTATTGTCGTGTTTGGGGGGTGGAGGCGCTAGCCCGTGGCCATATATATAAGTTGATACTATACACATAATAGCAACTTATATGTGAATATCATAATAACTGATACATGTATATCATAGCAACTTCTTCGATAAACGGGAAGCTCAATTTACACATAATTTTCTACTATTGTAAAATATCTTCAAAATATATGTAATTGAGATCTAGTTTAATTTGTCTCATCAGGTAGAATACAACAGTGCAATCGGTACTCAAAACGGAGATCACACGAGAAAGATAAAGTATTATTAATAGGCAAACTATATCTAAAAAAGTGGGAACAATGACACGGTCGGGAGAAAATGACACCCATCCTGATTCTTTTTTTACATGCAATTTGTTCCAAAAAAATGCTTTGTCTCCTTTATACGATCTCCATTTTGAATACCAATTGCACCGTTGTATTCTACGCGATGAGACGAACAAAACTAGATCTCACTTGCATATATTTTAAAGACGTTTTGGAGTAGTATCAATTTATGTGTAAATATAAGTTTCATATTATTGGAGGAGTTGCTACAGTATGCATATATAAATTGCTAATATGTATACAATATCAACTTACATGCATAGTTATATCAATTGTTATAATACTTTATAAAAATTATTAATAGATAAAAGTCGTACAATGTAAGATGCCACATAGTTCGTATATAAGTTGACATATTATCTGTTTACAAGTTATTATTTATTATATACATAAGTTGTCACAAAAACAGAAGGAATCATTCACATAAGTTGCTGCATATATAAGATATAAATTGCCACAAAAAATAACACCTATTGTCGTGTTTGGGGGGGGGGGGGGGGTGGAGGCGCTAGCCCGTGGCCATATATATAAGTTGATACTATACACATAATAGCAACTTATATGTGAATATCATAATAACTGATACATGTATATCATAGCAACTTCTTCGATAAACGGGAAGCTCAATTTACACATAATTTTCTACTATTATAAAATATCTTCAAAATATATGTAATTGAGATCTAGTTTAATTTGTCTCATCAGGTAGAATACAACAGTGCAATCGGTACTCAAAACGGAGCTCACACGAGAAAGATAAAATATTATTAATAGGCAAACTATATCTAAAAAAGTGGGAACAATGACACGGTCGGGAGAAAATGACACCCATCATTCTTTTTTTACATGCAATTTGTTCCAAAAAAATGCTTTGTCTCCTTTATACGATCTCCATTTTGAATACCAATTGCACCGTTGTATTCTACGCGATGAGACGAACAAAACTAGATCTCACTTGCATATATTTTAAAGACGTTTTGGAGTAGTATCAATTTATGTGTAAATATAAGTTTCATATTATTGGAGGAGTTGCTACAGTATGCATATATAAATTGCTAATATATATACAATATCAACTTACATGCATAGTTATATCAATTGTTATAATACTTTATAAAAATTATTAATAGATAAAAGTCGTACAATGTAAGATGCCACATAGTTCGTATATAAGTTGACATATTATCTGTTTACAAGTTATTATTTATTATATACATAAGTTGTCACAAAAACAGAAGGAATCATTCACATAAGTTGCTGCATATATAAGATATAAATTGCCACAAAAAATAACACCTATTGTCGTGTTTGGGGGGTGGAGGCGCTAGCCCGTGGCCATATATATAAGTTGATACTATACACATAATAGCAACTTATATGTGAATATCATAATAACTGATACATGTATATCATAGCAACTTCTTCGATAAACGGGAAGCTCAATTTACACATAATTTTCTACTATTGTAAAATATCTTCAAAATATATGTAATTGAGATCTAGTTTAATTTGTCTCATCAGGTAGAATACAACAGTGCAATCGGTACTCAAAACGGAGATCACACGAGAAAGATAAAGTATTATTAATAGGCAAACTATATCTAAAAAAGTGGGAACAATGACACGGTCGGGAGAAAATGACACCCATCCTGATTCTTTTTTTACATGCAATTTGTTCCAAAAAAATGCTTTGTCTCCTTTATACGATCTCCATTTTGAATACCAATTGCACCGTTGTATTCTACGCGATGAGACGAACAAAACTAGATCTCACTTGCATATATTTTAAAGACGTTTTGGAGTAGTATCAATTTATGTGTAAATATAAGTTTCATATTATTGGAGGAGTTGCTACAGTATGAATATATAAATTGCTAATATGTATACAATATCAACTTACATGCATAGTTATATCAATTGTTATAATACTTTATAAAAATTATTAATAGATAAAAGTCGTACAATGTAAGATGCCACATAGTTCGTATATAAGTTGACATATTATCTGTTTACAAGTTATTATTTATTATATACATAAGTTGTCACAAAAACAGAAGGAATCATTCCCATAAGTTGCTGCATATATAAGATATAAATTGCCACAAAAAATAACACCTATTGTCGTGTTTGGGGGGTGGAGGCGCTAGCCCGCGGCCATATATATATAAGTTGATACTATACACATAATAGCAACTTATATGTGAATATCATAATAACTGATACATGTATATCATAGCAACTTCTTCGATAAACGGGAAGCTCAATTTACACATAATTTTCTACTATTGTAAAATATCTTCAAAATATATGTAATTGAGATCTAGTTTAATTTGTCTCATCAGGTAGAATACAACAGTGCAATCGGTACTCAAAACGGAGATCACACGAGAAAGATAAAGTATTATTAATAGGCAAACTATATCTAAAAAAGTGGGAACAATGACACGGTCGGGAGAAAATGACACCCATCCTGATTCTTTTTTTACATGCAATTTGTTCCAAAAAAATGCTTTGTCTCCTTTATACGATCTCCATTTTGAATACCAATTGCACCGTTGTATTCTACGCGATGAGACGAACAAAACTAGATCTCACTTGCATATATTTTAAAGACGTTTTGGAGTAGTATCAATTTATGTGTAAATATAAGTTTCATATTATTGGAGGAGTTGCTACAGTATGCATATATAAATTGCTAATATGTATACAATATCAACTTACATGCATAGTTATATCAATTGTTATAATACTTTATAAAAATTATTAATAGATAAAAGTCGTACAATGTAAGATGCCACATAGTTCGTATATAAGTTGACATATTATCTGTTTACAAGTTATTATTTATTATATACATAAGTTGTCACAAAAACAGAAGGAATCATTCACATAAGTTGCTGCATATATAAGATATAAATTGCCACAAAAAATAACACCTATTGTCGTGTTTGGGGGGGGGCGCTAGCCCGTGGCCATATATATAAGTTGATACTATACACATAATAGCAACTTATATGTGAATATCATAATAACTGATACATGTATATCATAGCAACTTCTTCGATAAACGGGAAGCTCAATTTACACATAATTTTCTACTATTGTAAAATATCTTCAAAATATATGTAATTGAGATCTAGTTTAATTTGTCTCATCAGGTAGAATACAACAGTGCAATCGGTACTCAAAACGGAGCTCACACGAGAAAGATAAAATATTATTAATAGGCAAACTATATCTAAAAAAGTGGGAACAATGACACGGTCGGGAGAAAATGACACCCATCATTCTTTTTTTACATGCAATTTGTTCCAAAAAAATGCTTTGTCTCCTTTATACGATCTCCATTTTGAATACCAATTGCACCGTTGTATTCTACGCGATGAGACGAACAAAACTAGATCTCACTTGCATATATTTTAAAGACGTTTTGGAGTAGTATCAATTTATGTGTAAATATAAGTTTCATATTATTGGAGGAGTTGCTACAGTATGCATATATAAATTGCTAATATATATACAATATCAACTTACATGCATAGTTATATCAATTGTTATAATACTTTATAAAAATTATTAATAGATAAAAGTCGTACAATGTAAGATGCCACATAGTTCGTATATAAGTTGACATATTATCTGTTTACAAGTTATTATTTATTATATACATAAGTTGTCACAAAAACAGAAGGAATCATTCACATAAGTTGCTGCATATATAAGATATAAATTGCCACAAAAAATAACACCTATTGTCGTGTTTGGGGGGTGGAGGCGCTAGCCCGTGGCCATATATATAAGTTGATACTATACACATAATAGCAACTTATATGTGAATATCATAATAACTGATACATGTATATCATAGCAACTTCTTCGATAAACGGGAAGCTCAATTTACACATAATTTTCTACTATTGTAAAATATCTTCAAAATATATGTAATTGAGATCTAGTTTAATTTGTCTCATCAGGTAGAATACAACAGTGCAATCGGTACTCAAAACGGAGATCACACGAGAAAGATAAAGTATTATTAATAGGCAAACTATATCTAAAAAAGTGGGAACAATGACACGGTCGGGAGAAAATGACACCCATCCTGATTCTTTTTTACATGCAATTTGTTCCAAAAAAATGCTTTGTCTCCTTTATACGATCTCCATTTTGAATACCAATTGCACCGTTGTATTCTACGCGATGAGACGAACAAAACTAGATCTCACTTGCATATATTTTAAAGATGTTTTGGAGTAGTATCAATTTATGTGTAAATATAAGTTTCATATTATTGGAGGAGTTGCTACAGTATGCATATATAAATTGCTAATATGTATACAATATCAACTTACATGCATAGTTATATCAATTGTTATAATACTTTATAAAAATTATTAATAGATAAAAGTCGTACAATGTAAGATGCCACATAGTTCGTATATAAGTTGACATATTATCTGTTTACAAGTTATTATTTATTATATACATAAGTTGTCACAAAAACAGAAGGAATCATTCCCATAAGTTGCTGCATATATAAGATATAAATTGCCACAAAAAATAACACCTATTGTCGTGTTTGGGGGGTGGAGGCGCTAGCCCGCGGCCATATATATATAAGTTGATACTATACACATAATAGCAACTTATATGTGAATATCATAATAACTGATACATGTATATCATAGCAACTTCTTCGATAAACGGGAAGCTCAATTTACACATAATTTTCTACTATTGTAAAATATCTTCAAAATATATGTAATTGAGATCTAGTTTAATTTGTCTCATCAGGTAGAATACAACAGTGCAATCGGTACTCAAAACGGAGATCACACGAGAAAGATAAAGTATTATTAATAGGCAAACTATATCTAAAAAAGTGGGAACAATGACACGGTCGGGAGAAAATGACACCCATCCTGATTCTTTTTTTACATGCAATTTGTTCCAAAAAAATGCTTTGTCTCCTTTATACGATCTCCATTTTGAATACCAATTGCATCGTTGTATTCTACGCGATGAGACGAACAAAACTAGATCTCACTTGCATATATTTTAAAGACGTTTTGGAGTAGTATCAATTTATGTGTAAATATAAGTTTCATATTATTGGAGGAGTTGCTACAGTATGCATATATAAATTGCTAATATGTATACAATATCAACTTACATGCATAGTTATATCAATTGTTATAATACTTTATAAAAATTATTAATAGATAAAAGTCGTACAATGTAAGATGCCACATAGTTCGTATATAAGTTGACATATTATCTGTTTACAAGTTATTATTTATTATATACATAAGTTGTCACAAAAACAGAAGGAATCATTCACATAAGTTGCTGCATATATAAGATATAAATTGCCACAAAAAATAACACCTATTGTCGTGTTTGGGGGGTGGAGGCGCTAGCCCGTGGCCATATATATAAGTTGATACTATACACATAATAGCAACTTATATGTGAATATCATAATAACTGATACATGTATATCATAGCAACTTCTTCGATAAACGGGAAGCTCAATTTACACATAATTTTCTACTATTGTAAAATATCTTCAAAATATATGTAATTGAGATCTAGTTTAATTTGTCTCATCAGGTAGAATACAACAGTGCAATCGGTACTCAAAACGGAGCTCACACGAGAAAGATAAAATATTATTAATAGGCAAACTATATCTAAAAAAGTGGGAACAATGACACGGTCGGGAGAAAATGACACCCATCATTCTTTTTTTACATGCAATTTGTTCCAAAAAAATGCTTTGTCTCCTTTATACGATCTCCATTTTGAATACCAATTGCACCGTTGTATTCTACGCGATGAGACGAACAAAACTAGATCTCACTTGCATATATTTTAAAGACGTTTTGGAGTAGTATCAATTTATGTGTAAATATAAGTTTCATATTATTGGAGGAGTTGCTACAGTATGCATATATAAATTGCTAATATATATACAATATCAACTTACATGCATAGTTATATCAATTGTTATAATACTTTATAAAAATTATTAATAGATAAAAGTCGTACAATGTAAGATGCCACATAGTTCGTATATAAGTTGACATATTATCTGTTTACAAGTTATTATTTATTATATACATAAGTTGTCACAAAAACAGAAGGAATCATTCACATAAGTTGCTGCATATATAAGATATAAATTGCCACAAAAAATAACACCTATTGTCGTGTTTGGGGGGTGGAGGCGCTAGCCCGTGGCCATATATATAAGTTGATACTATACACATAATAGCAACTTATATGTGAATATCATAATAACTGATACATGTATATCATAGCAACTTCTTCGATAAACGGGAAGCTCAATTTACACATAATTTTCTACTATTGTAAAATATCTTCAAAATATATGTAATTGAGATCTAGTTTAATTTGTCTCATCAGGTAGAATACAACAGTGCAATCGGTACTCAAAACGGAGATCACACGAGAAAGATAAAGTATTATTAATAGGCAAACTATATCTAAAAAAGTGGGAACAATGACACGGTCGGGAGAAAATGACACCCATCCTGATTCTTTTTTTACATGCAATTTGTTCCAAAAAAATGCTTTGTCTCCTTTATACGATCTCCATTTTGAATACCAATTGCACCGTTGTATTCTACGCGATGAGACGAACAAAACTAGATCTCACTTGCATATATTTTAAAGACGTTTTGGAGTAGTATCAATTTATGTGTAAATATAAGTTTCATATTATTGGAGGAGTTGCTACAGTATGCATATATAAATTGCTAATATGTATACAATATCAACTTACATGCATAGTTATATCAATTGTTATAATACTTTATAAAAATTATTAATAGATAAAAGTCGTACAATGTAAGATGCCACATAGTTCGTATATAAGTTGACATATTATCTGTTTACAAGTTATTATTTATTATATACATAAGTTGTCACAAAAATAGAAGGAATTATTCACATAAGTTGCTGCATATATAAGATATAAATTGCCACAAAAAATAACACCTATTGTCGTGTTTGGGGGGGGGTGGCGGCGCTAGCCCGTGGCCATATATATAAGTTGATACTATACACATAATAGCAACTTATATGTGAATATCATAATAACTGATACATGTATATCATAGCAACTTCTTCGATAAACGGGAAGCTCAATTTACACATAATTTTCTACTATTGTAAAATATCTTCAAAATATATGTAATTGAGATCTAGTTTAATTTGTCTCATCAGGTAGAATACAACAGTGCAATCGGTACTCAAAACGGAGCTCACACGAGAAAGATAAAATATTATTAATAGGCAAACTATATCTAAAAAAGTGGGAACAATGATACGGTCTGGAGAAAATGACACCCATCATTCTTTTTTTACATGCAATTTGTTCCAAAAAAATGCTTTGTCTCCTTTATACGATCTCCATTTTGAATACCAATTGCACCGTTGTATTTTACGCGATGAGACGAACAAAACTAGATCTCACTTGCATATATTTTAAAGACGTTTTGGAGTAGTATTAATTTATGTGTAAATATAAGTTTCATATTATTGGAGGAGTTGCTACAGTATGCATATATAAATTGCTAATATGTATACAATATCAACTTACATGCATAGTTATATCAATTGTTATAATACTTTATAAAAATTATTAATAGATAAAAGTCGTACAATGTAAGATGCCACATAGTTCGTATATAAGTTGACATATTATCTGTTTACAAGTTATTATTTATTATATACATAAGTTGTCACAAAAACAGAAGGAATCATTCACATAAGTTGCTGCATATATAAGATATAAATTGCCACAAAAAATAACACCTATTGTCGTGTTTGGGGGGGTGGGGGTGGAGGCGCTAGCCCGTGGCCATATATATAAGTTGATACTATACACATAATAGCAACTTATATGTGAATATCATAATAACTGATACATGTATATCATAGCAACTTCTTCGATAAACGGGAAGCTCAATTTACACATAATTTTCTACTATTGTAAAATATCTTCAAAATATATGTAATTGAGATCTAGTTTAATTTGTCTCATCGGTAGAATACAACAGTGCAATCGGTACTCAAAACGGAGCTCACACGAGAAAGATAAAGTATTATTAATAGGCAAACTATATCTAAAAAAGTGGGAACAATGACACGGTTGGGAGAAAATGACACCCATCCTGATTCTTTTTTTACATGCAATTTGTTCCAAAAAAATGCTTTGTCTCCTTTATACGATCTCCATTTTGAATACCAATTGCACCGTTGTATTCTACGCGATGAGACGAACAAAACTAGATCTCACTTGCATATATTTTAAAGACGTTTTGTAGTAGTATCAATTTATGTGTAAATATAAGTTTCATATTATTGGAGGAGTTGCTACAGTATGCATATATAAATTGCTAATATGTATACAATATCAACTTACATGCATAGTTATAATACTTTATAAAAATTATTAATAGATAAAAGTCGTACAATGTAAGATGCCACATAGTTCGTATATAAGTTGACATATTATCTGTTTACAAGTTATTATTTATTATATACATAAGTTGTCACAAAAATAGAAGGAATTATTCACATAAGTTGCTGCATATATAAGATATAAATTGCCACAAAAAATAACACCTATTGTCGTGTTTGGGGGGGGTGGAGGCGCTAGCCCGTGGCCATATATATAAGTTGATACTATAACTATACACATAATAGCAACTTATATGTGAATATCATAATAACTGATACATGTATATCATAGCAACTTCTTCGATAAACGGGAAGCTCAATTTACACATAATTTTCTACTATTGTAAAATATCTTCAAAATATATGTAATTGAGATATAGTTTAATTTGTCTCATCAGGTAGAATACAACAGTGCAATCGGTACTCAAAACAGAGCTCATACGAGAAAGATAAAATATTATTAATAGGCAAATTATATCTAAAAAAGTGGGAACAAGAGAGACATATGGTGGGTGAAAAAGAAGAGCCATCGAGGAAAATAGTGTGGGGCTACGTGCAGAATGGACGCAAGCCACGCAGAAGTCCAGGGCAGGCCGGGAGATGGGCCGCCACGGTCGCGCGTGAGCGCGACTGGTCGACAGGTAATATTTTCCAATTTATAATACAGTTTTCTATTATATATTTACAGGATAGAGGACGAGAGGACGCCGTAGTAGAGAGAGTACAACACCCCGACAGCCTAGACATGCTCCGGCAAGTAAAATCGCAATACGATAATTACTACCCACCAGCATTAATATAAGCTAATAAAGCTCCATAGTCTCTCTTAATTTCTCTGTCCTCTCTTTCCTCCTAAAACCAGAGCTCCCAGGGAGCGCCGTTCTCTTCCGTGCTTATCCCATTCAAACGCACAGCTTCCTCGGCGCCTGCTTCCGTGTCCATGAGTAGCAGCGTGGACCTTGTGAAAATGGATGGCCGTGGATGGCTGTGCAGGCGAGCACCGCAGATCCAGCAGGCCCTTGAGGTTGGGCACTACGAGGGCTCCTGGGAAGATGAGGCTCGGAAGGCAGCGCATGGCCAAGCTCCTAGGTCTGATGGTTAGCAATCTTCACAGCTCCACTGCATGCTCTTGGTTATTAGCAATCTCACATTCTGACATGTCTACTTCAATTCAATCAACTAATACTACTAGTAGTTTTCTTGCAGGATCTGGAGGGCAGAAGCGAAGCATCCCTTCAAGAAAAAAAAATCATTTTTCCGATCCCATGGTTACTGGCTTTGTTTCCTCCTCGCGACCATGGGATTCATAGTGAATGGTAGCAAGCGGTGGGGTAATCCACACGATTTTTGTCCTCACTCCATGAAAAAGTGGGAATTTGATGTGTTAGTGCGTTCAGCTTCAGATTGTACATCACTTAATCTTTGTTGAAGCAAATTTTGTGTGATCAGCTGGTGATTTTTTGAGATATATGATTGCATATACCGGATATTACTTCTTGTTTGGTCGCACAATTGTGAAGTTCAAAAGATTATTATTGTCAAGACGTTGATAAAATACTGCCCTAAATTTTAAAAATTACTTAAAGTCATTGAAGATATTTACTTCTTTATGTTTCAAAATTACTTCTTCGAAAAGTACTCCAAGAAATTACTTGTCTACATCTTTTTGTCTATTTTGTGGACCTCTACCATTAATGCGAACTTAATTTCTCGTGTCAACTGGAAAATAATTCCCTTGTCAATTGAAAAATACTCCTGACAGCAGTTGTGTCAATTGAAAAATATTGTAGTCAGTTGCAAAACACTCATAGCCTTCGAAAAATACTTCTGTACTCAACTAAAAATACACTTATCATTTGACAAAAAAAACAACTCCCGACATTTGGTAATAAAAGAATACTCTAGTCAGTTGAAATATAGTCCTGACATTTGAAGGATAAAAAAATACTCCTGACATTTGGAATATACTTTTGATATCTGAAATAAAATACTCATATTTTCAATTGAAAAATAGTTGGACAGGTATTCACTACTAGTTATCTCAAGAAGTAATATTCGCATGCAAGTGTTAACTCCCTCTTAATTCTCTCTCTCTCTCCAATGCATGCAAGTGTTAACTCCCTCTGAATTCTCTCATACTATAAATAGCATTGGTCAATATTGTGAATTAGGGATTAAATGCATATCGTGCAATAAGATTTCAGTTTTGCATCATAGATGTAATCTCTCTCTTTCTCCCAATAACTCGTCCTAGAAGTAATTCCTTGCATGCGCTAATTCACTTAGACATGCATGCCATCAATCCACAGATATCGCTTTCCTAAAAACTAATGGCGTATATTGCTCTTCCAAGCATTCATTGTAGGCATGCAAGTTTAAATAGACTCCTGAAATCACTGCAATTTTACATTAATTGATATACAATGAAATTTCCATGCATGTCGCATGCGCTGCATGCTCGAGAGATTTCGCATGCTTTGTGATCTTAAACTGCAAGAGACGATCATACTACTAATCTTAAAATTGCTTCTAGGATCATACTACCAATATTTATGTTTTTTGCAGCCCGTGTTTTTATGGCTAACTGGACTCGTCAGATCTCTGGCCATAACATATAACATGCAACTCGTCGAGGCTACGTCCATAACGCCTTGCCGGGAGAGCCGAGTATTATTTTTTCTTTCACTACGCTTAGCCATTGAAACACTACTTTTTACTTCCACACACTCTAATTTATACTTCAGCAGTATACAGGCAAGGCAGCCCATAATACACACATGACTGGAACAACCTATTTTTTTGATGCCATGACCTACGTAACTGTACCCTAGCTTTTTACTTTCATATATTCCAGTTTTTACTCCATCAGCATATTTACATCAAAAACAGAAAGCAATGACACGCTCATGATGCCCTTTTCACTGGTCAACCAATGCTCAAAAAACATGCAAAACATTAAAACTGTATTAATAATCCAGGCCCACATCAAACCAGGAGATTTTGACCAGACCCATAGCAAACTACACTAAAACCAAATTAAACACTAGATTTTACTACCAACTGGAACAACAAATTTTTTTATGCCACGACCCACATGTAGTTTTTTACTTGTGCAGATTCCAATTTATACTCCATCTAAATATTTACATCAAACACGGGAAGATATGACACGCTCATGTCGCCATATTCACTGGTCAATCTATGCTCCAAAAAATTGCAAATCATTGAAAATGTATTGAAAATGTATTGAAAATGAAAACTCAATACTACAATTTACTCCTGTCTTAACAAAGCACTGTAAATACCTCTCGCCGGAGGAAGGGCGGCGCTCCGCTGTGGGTTTTGAATAAAAAAACGAACGAACCACTTATTTTTACTTCCACACATGCCACTTAACTGAACGCTCCCTGCATGGCGCACTTTTTACTGGTAATTCAAAGCTTTCTTGATGTGCGAGAAAGTCAGACGTGCATTAATACAATCAATAACCGCGACAAATCAGGGTCTTCATGGCCAATTATGCATTGAAAGCACACAGTCTAAGGAATTTACTACCCCACATTGTTGCACCGTATTTTTCCCTCGCCGGAGTGCTGGTGGTGCTCCGCCGTGGGTGTTGAATATTCAATACCCGAGATGCTAAATAGACCAGTTATATATATATATATATATATATATATATATATATATATATATATATATATCGTGCAGAGATAGGTTGCGGTTTGCCGAGCAATCCCAGGTGTTCTTGAAAATGGAAAAGTGACACAGTAGCTACGAGGTCAAGCATTTTCTCCAATTGTTGTGGCTGAAGCCGATTCCTGAACAACGTCACCTAGCTCCAGATCTTTGAGTAGCGGTTGGTCCCTGTCCCCAGGCAAAGCAAGATAATTTTTTTTGTTAATACACGCACCATCCAGAATTAGTAGGTTAAAAAAATGAGGCACTTGACAGAATGGTTTGAGAAATGAATATTAATCCATTACTAGCCGGTTAATCTTTCGAGGTTACCTTGCCAAGCAGATATCCTTGCAGCGTGCGTCGACGGCATGAATGTACCCGAAGAATGCCGCCATGGACATCATGTCCAACACGAAGTAGTACACGAAGAACCAGGGGACCAGTTTGGCACACAACGAACCGAGAACCATGGACCCCATGTAGTAGCAGACGATGCGCATCATGAAATCATTGGAGACGAGAGCTTCATGCAGAAAGGATGGGTTAACGACGATGGCCCAGAAGTAGACACTACTAGAAAAACAGCCGTAGGCACCGGTTGAAAGGAGTCATAGGTACCGGTTTTTGAACCAGTACCCCGAAACCGCGACCAATGGCCTCCCTCTTCGTCACCGGGTAAATCAACCGGTGCCTAAAGTATTCTTTGTCACCGATTGAAAATAACAACTGGTACCAAAGGCGGTCACCCCGTTCCATCGCATTCTCTCCCGTTCCCTCGTATCCTCTTCCGTTCTCTTCCCACCTTCCACCAATCATTTAAGAATCAACCACAAAATATTGGATCGACATATACAAAATCCATATATAGATTTATCATTCAAAGAATCGATCACAAGATAGATACAATCAACACCCATCTCTATTTCAGAAAAATAAGAAAAAAATCACCAACAGCTGGGTGGAGCCGCTCGCCGCCGTAGAGACCCTCGCTGGCTGGGAGTTGCTCGCCTAAAAATTTCTGGTGCGGATGCCGCTGCGCAGACGGAGGAGGCCGGCAACGGAGGGAGCAGGGGAAGGGGCGGCGCGGCCACCGGGATCCGACCCCGCCGGCGGCCCCTGCTCGCCTCGCCGCCCAACGTCGCCGTGCCGAGGGAGCTGAAGGCCGCCGCCGGGCAGGACCACCGCCGAGCAGGGCCACCGCCGAGCTTGAGGTCTTCCATGGAGGAGGAGGGCGAGCACCCGGCCGGAGGGAGGAGGGAGGGGCTGCCGCCGTGGAGGGAGGAGGGATGGGCCGTCGCCACCACGAAGCACGAGGCCACCGCGTGCCATGGACTCCGCCGCGGAGCTCGAGGCTGCCCGTTGTGGCCCCACGCGGAGGAGGCCGGCCGGAGATCCGCCGCCGCGGCGGAGCTCGAGCCGGGCCGCCGCGCCCCGCGAGGGAGAAGCCGGGCCGCCCGTTGCTCGAGCAGGGGAGGACCTCGGGCCGGAGAGCCGAGGCGGCGGCACGGCGCACGGGGAGAGCCGAGGTGGCGGCGCTGCGCTCGCCCGCCCGCACGCGGCGGCGCGGCGCACGCGCGGCGCTCGCCCGGGGTGAGGGAGAGACGGAGGTAGGGAGGGAGGAGGAGGGATGAAGAAGGAAGAAGGAGGTGCGTCCGTGAGGAAAAAGAGGGCGGAGAGAGAGAAAGAGGAGGGGGCAGAGGAGCCGAGGCGGGCGCGGATCTCCGCCCGGCCGCCGCGGCGGAGGAGGGCGAGGAGGAGCAGCGTGCAGGAGCCGAGGCGGCCGGCGAGAGAGAGAGAGAGGGGTAGAGTAGATGAGAGCTAGAGAAATGAGAGGGGTAGAGAGACGAGAGCTCTAAAGGCTATTAGCTCATGATAAATGAAAGCTGTGTTTTTCACCACCTCTGAACACGTATGACGCATCTTTTGTGATAGGGATGTAGTAATAGAACCATAGAAGCATGTGCCATCACTCCTGAAATGCCTAATAGCAGTGGCATGCCGCTAGGCATTATAAGTGTAAGTGAAGTTGGATAACAATTGATTCACAAGCCATGTTCAAGAATCCATGAGACCATGATCACTCTCTTGCGAGCATAGAAGGAAGACTCCGATTGTAGCTTGAACTGGTGAGCCTATTGTTGACACATAATCTGGTCACACACTCGAACGCGCTAGAACGTGCAGCAAGATCGTCAAAACGATCAACACCAGCAGCCTCCCTGCGCCGACCGGTTAGACCGGTATAGCGGACCGGTCAGACCGGTACTCTAGGAAGACGGCGAAGACCTAGAACCAAGAGCTCGGGAGGGACCCGTCGGAGCTCGTGAATCTAGGGTTGCTCTGAGATCAGCAGGCTACTCAGAACATCCTCGAACGCCGTAGAGACGAGCGAAGAACAGCAGATGGGGTTGGAAAAGTTAGGGTTTCGAAGTAAAAAGTAAAGGATAAATGTGTGAATCGATTGGGATTACCCTCAATCAGCCGTGGCCCTTCATATATATAGGGTGGGGAGGTCTGTACCCGTTAGGAGTCGGAACCCTATCAAATCCCGTGTCAAAATACAACTTCTAACTCGGATTGGACGTTTCGGACCGGTCTGACCGCTCTGGACCGGTCTGACTGGTCAGACTGGGGTGCAGGTCTTCCAGGAGGCATAACTCCCTCATCCGGACTCCGAATTGGACGTTCTATATATGTATTTCTATCGTCTCGACGAAATCTACGCAATGGTGCAATCCAATTTGCAATTTGACAAACTTGTCTAGACCGGTCTGACCAGTTTAGAGAAAAAGTCTGACCGGTCTGCCCAGATTGTCCAGAAAACCTTCATCATGCCAATTTTGAGTGTCAACATATGCCCCCCTGTTTCTTGGTAAAGTTTGCGTACCAAGAAACATCTCTGAATGCCCAAAACTGCACTGAAGCAATGCAAAGCACCTACGCACCAATCATCTCTTGCTTCCAATGACGATAGTGTATATGGCCATGTCATCTGGTGCAAGTAGAATAAGCCTGAGTATAAATTATCTCGGCTGAATCATGTTCTTCAAATGAACCACTTCGGTCTATTTAGTAGAATAATCCGTAGCAACTAACACGAAGCAATGTCTTTTTGAAGATGGAGGATTAATTTAAACAATGAAATCCAATCCTCAACCTCGGAACGGCCATGATTTGATAATAGGATGTATCATCACAGCGGGCACCAAACCGCTAACATTCTTCACACCCCTTATACTGCTTGAAAGAATCAGACATCATGACAAGCTAACACAAACCGGCTCTTTTAAACAACCACTTCACCTTGGGAGCCTATTGATGTGTACCACAAATGTCTTCATGAACTTTGCTCACGGCAACCCTGGCCTGATCCGAGCTCAAAAATTTAAGAAATAAATCTTCGGCTGTTCAACGATAGAGCTTATCGTCGACTAAAATATTTTTAAGTGTTATCCGCCGAATATCTCTTTCTGCACCACGACCAAGATCTTTAGATATGAACCCTCCAGTCCTGATCTTCAGCTTTAGTGATAATTCACCTTTCATAGCCGAATTGGTGTTTCTAGTAGTATGGGCAGTCAGACCGGTTGCATCGACCGGTCGAACCGGTTCGTCCAGAACCTTCAACTCGACTTTTGCTTGCATCGGCTTTCAAATATGAAAATATTTCTTCACAATTGCTTAGCCAGATGCTTGCTTAGCCAGAGCAATAGCCTGTCTATTCTCTTCCCTTGGTATATATCTTATAATAAATTCATCAAAGGAAGAAATAATATCGAGGCACTTGTCAAGATACGCATTTAAATATCCATTGCATCATCAGCATACCTTGAATACTTGCTGCACCGTCAGAAGTGAATCACCAAAGGCTTCAACATGTTTCACGCCCATAGATTGTAGAAATTCCAAGCCAAATAAAAGCGCTTCATATTCAACTTGATTATTTATGCAATCCTCCTTTGATCGGTTTGAGAACTCAGAATACCACCACTTGGAGAAATCAAGACAGCACCAATTCTTTGACCATCATCACAAAACCGATCTAGCGAAATATAATTCCGTGGTGTGCAAGTAACATAGCCGACTTACAAATCATGCCTATCATTAATCCGATGCTCAACAATGAAATCCGGTACAATTTGGCCTCTCATAGATTTGAAGGATTCACAAGCCAAATCATATTCAACTAAAGCATAAGCCCACTCGCCGATTCTATCATTTAAAATTGGCTTTTGTAACATGCGCTTGAGCACATTGGTTTGACATACTACTATGCAAGTACTAGATAGTAGATAATGCTTCAATTTGGTACAAGCATAATAGAGAGATAAACATAACTTCTCAGTAAGAGTATACCTTGTCTCCGCATCAATAAGTCGTCGGCTTATATAAGTGATGACATACTCCTTGTCTTCGGTTTCTTGAGTCAAAACAGCCACAATGATCTTGTCTTCAGCAGCCACATAAAGCCTGAAAGGAACCCCTCTCCTAGGCGCCTTGAGCACAGGTGGTGAAGATAAATAAACCTTGATCTTTTCAAAGACCTCTTGCTATTATGCCCCCAAGTAAATTCGGTTTCATTCTTTAACCGAAGAATAGAAGTAAGAGCATCAATATGCCTTATTACAAATAGTTTGCCAATTTTCTAGCTCGAATTGAAAAACTTCTAATTCGGCTTTTATCCGCTGATGTTGCAATTTTCAACCAGCTCAAGACCTCAAATACATGATCAAAGTCTTGAGAGCCCCTTGCAAACTGATCTGTTGCATAGAAACTTCATGAGGTAAATTATCATTTGCCAATATTTTGCCCCACGAGCACTTAAATGTCGTCGAGCTCCATATTGCTGCTCTTTTGGTGTAGCCTCATGATCCACTAGCTCCTCATTGTCTTGTACCGAGATTGTTAGCGGTGTTTCTCCATCGCAAGGAACCGAAACAGGCATTGACGATCCGGTTTTCTGTTCTGCTGCAACCTCAACCGGCTGACTGGCTGCTCTGGGCGGTCAGACCGGTCGCTTGTACCGGTCAGACCGGTCGCCTGAGGCGGTTCGACCGATCATGCTGGCTGGTCAACTGCTTTGACTCTCCATACCTTTCCCTGAGGGATCATAGGTCTGTAGTTGTTGAATTGTTTATCCCTCAGCCTCTTGAACTCTTGGTCCTTCTTCTCCTGAGCACGTATGCGTTGCAGCTTCCTTCTTTGAGTACGAGTCAACCCTGGAGGACACCATCTTGGTTGAAAGTACTTTGATTTTGAGCTACTGCTGCTGGCCTCATGATCATTAGCCATGATCGGCCTTTGGATAAAAGGATTGACCGATTTACCAAAAACCATCGGTCTTGTACCCGCATCATTGACAACCACTTTGATATTGCCGATTTGCACAACATCATCGGCTTTAGCTTTCTTTGGATCAATAGTGGGTTGTACCTCTTCTTTCTTCTCCTTGACACGGTAAACCTGTCTTGGAGAATGAGTTTTATCCGGTCTCTGATGAGACCGGTCTGACCGGTCAGTGGCGACCGGTCTGACCGGTGCAGGCTGCCGCCTCTGACTTGATTGGTGGGGTCCCAATCGGTCGTGCACTGGTCGTGAAACCTTGCCGAACACAGGCCTTCTGTGATCCTCCTCCCTGTGGTGAGATGGTGAGTATAGCATCGGATAACAATACATCCAAATTCCTTCATGCCCCCATGTAGGACAAGAAAAACCCAATGCCGGTGACGCCCATGGTGTGGTAGTACACATCTTTTGAGGAGGGAACACTGTAGTGCTGTCACCCCTACGCTTGCAGGATTCTCCCCTAGGAGAAGAACACTTTCCTTGACGCGGAGGTGAACTTGGTTCTTTTTTTAGTGGCCGATCTTTTGGAACGGTCTTTGTGTACTTGTTCAGTAGCTGAGCAAAGGTGAGCTTCTGTTTTGTAAAACTCCCATGCACCTTTGACTCATTAACTTTCCTAGTACCTTCTTCCGGGTGCTTAGACTTGAAAGTTCTGGGTCGGCTTTTTGCCTGACCGGTCTGACCGGTTGTGGCGACCGGTCCGACCGGTCGTGCCTGGGCAGCAGGCCGACTCGTGTCTTGTGAGGAACTTTCTTGCCTTCCGGGCCTTGAAGCTTTGACAGTGATCTTCAGTTACTCCTCTCCATCAAGAGTCTTCTCCATCGTTACTTCACTAGCCCGAACCTTGTCATTGACATTTTTCGACCTTAGCTCACCAATGATAACATTTTTTCCTTTTGCTCCTTCGGCTTGTTCCGGCTGAATGAGTACCTTGGCTTTATCCAAATCAATCGTATGGACAGGGAATGACGCCTTGTCATCTTTTACCTCATGCATTGCCAATCGTCCTTCATTAACGGCCGATTGGATTTTTCAACGAAAGATATTGCAATCATTAGTTGCATGAGAAAAAATATTATGCCACTTGCAATATGCATGCCGCTTCAGCTCCTCAAGCGGCGGTATGACATGAGACAACTTGATGTTTCCGCTTCTAAACAATTCATCAAATATACGATCATACTTAGAAACATCAAAAGTGAAACGAGCTTGTTCTTGCCGATTCTTTGGAATCGGCTTAAGCGATGAACAAGAACATGGCTTAGCATCTGATGGCCATATGAATTCAGCAACATAAGCTTCTTTTTTCTCATCGTCCGAATCAGATTTACAATCGACATGTATGGACCGATGAGTATTATGGGCATCTTTTGCGCTCTGGAGTCTAAATTCTAAACCCAAAACTTTCATATGCAAATAATTAATAGTGTAGTACTCAAAGCCTTCGAGTTCTTTTTTCAAATAAGAACGCAAACCATCAAAAGCCAAATCAGCCAATTTCTTTTCAGAAACTGTTAAATTGAAACATCGGTTCTTTATATCTTTAAACCTTCGGAAGTAATCTGAAGCAGGCTCATCTTGGCCTTGCTTAATCGATGCCAAATCCGACAGTTTAGCTTCATTGTGCCCATTATAAAAACGATCATGAAACTTACGTTCCAACTGATTCCAAGATTGAATAGAATTCGGGGCCAATGAAGAAAACCAAGAAAACGTGGTTCCAGTCAAAGATAATGAAAACAAGCAAATGCGCAAAGCCTCATGGAAACCAGCTTTTCCCAGTTGTAAGATATATTGGTCAATGTGCTCCCAAGGTGCTCTATTATCATCACCACTAAATTTCACAAAATAGGAACACACCAACCAGCAGGAAAAGAAACTAAATCAAATTCAGCAGGATATGGCTTTTGGTATAATATAGAATTACCTATATCCATACCGAATTTAGTTTTCATCGCACTAGCCGGATCCTCTTTTAACCTAGCGGGATCGGCTTTGCCTCTACCACTCGTTGATGCTTGTGCTACAGAAGTAAGACGATGTTCTATAGGATTATCTTGTACCATCGTCTGAACCGAACTTATCGGTGCATGCCCCGCAGAATTTTCATGTACATTAACAAAAATCGGTTCATGTGGAGAACCAGATTCTTGTGAAGGAGAAGGCTGCACACAATTTGTCACCTCATTGGTTCGGCTAAGGATTGCCGAGCAAAGAGTAGACGTGTTTGGTGTAGATGTTACTGGGTTGATGTGGCAGAACCACCTGAATTATCCCGGCTCAAATGCGCAGGCCATCACCAGAAAGGCAACACCGGCTCAAACGCACTTCAAACGGAACAATTCTTGGTATGTCGGGTAATGTCCCGATACAACCACCGGTTCTCGGATCGAACAAGCATACCCCGCACGAAGGCGAGTCCAGAGATATTACAACCACAAGTTTACAACATAGGCAAAGTAGTGATTACAAACCAGTTCAAACCATTATTACAAAACCAACTTTGGTAAAACAGTTATACAAACCATAAGTGTAAAACTTCAGAGTTAAAACAGCGGAAGATAAAACACGACGGCTACAACACATCGCAAAAGTATACCAAGCTAGCCCAAGCATGGTATTACTCGTCAAAGTCATTGCCGGCCGAAGACGTATCCCACTCTACAGACCAGCCAGGAGGCAAAGAGCAGGGATAGGTCAAGCTAGCGATTTGCTCCTCAAAACTCATACCTGAAAAGATTTCCAACAGCAAGGCTGAGTATTCTAATACTCAGCAAGACTTAACCGTCAACGGGTATACTAAACCCACTTTAACTAGACTATGCAGGGTTTGTGAGGTTCTGGTTTCCTTTGCTGAAAAGCAATAAAGAGTAGGTCCTTATTTTCAAATTTTAGCTTTCAAGATTCTAGTAGATTAACCATTCTATTTAAGCAACTACTATTCAACCATGGTAGAACTTTAAGCAAACATCAAGATTAATCATAATAATGTTGCTCTTGTTACTCTGTGTGGCAAAGAGATCAAGCAGTCCCAAACTGTGAGAAGCAGACGATTCGAATCGAATTTCTTAACCTGGCCAGGCAGACCTAACACACACGTTTAGAACACCGTCGGGTCGTTTCCAAACAACCGTTTGCCTTTCTTTCCGGCTTGTGGATAGGAACACTCTCCCCGACTACAGGGCACCAACTTCCTCCCTGCACCCGTGGTGTTGATCAACATAAACATAATTAAAAACCTATTTCTAAGAGAGAGTGTCAGTATATCCACTCCCCGGTCCAATCGGTTACTAGGCTTACCGCGTACCATATTTACGGCATGTGGCTAGTACGTTCAAAAACTTAATCAGCACTACCACACACCGCGACCTTAGCAAGTTCATCAACACAGATGGGGTCTCACATAAGGTCATGATATCGAACACAACCCCGTCTGTCGTCCTTATATTGATAACGGAAAGGTAAACAAGCAATTCCTATAGAACTCGCGAGTGACAGGCAATCACTCGACTTTTACCGGTCCTATAAGCTTAGCAAGTAGTCGAACTCAAGTCTAGTGTTCAGTACATAGGTTCCTAGGATCATGCATCTAGGGTTTCAATTCAAATCCTAAGAACTCTAAATGCACAAGTAAGTAATAATAGTAAATGGTATTAAATTGAAATATAGGTTATGTCCGGGGCTTGCCTTCTCGGTAGTCGCTAACTATTTCAGCTCTAGGCTCTTCCGAACTTTGGTCCGGGGCTTCAGTTAGTACCGCAGTGTTCACTTGAGCTTCTAGATCACCTCCGTCAGACTCCGGGATCAGCTTGTACGTCCCGTCCGACAAAGCAGTCGTATCTATATGTAGTGCAAGAACAGTATTATCAACACACATGGGCAATCGTTTATAGAGTAGTTAAATAACAATTCTAACTACACAAGGCATCATGATCAACAGCACAAGAAAGCTATATTAACATCATAAATAAGTGGGAGTGGTTTCCTATAGCAAGCAAACTATGGTTTGCTAACAAATTAGTCACTCAGTGCACATTCAGTAATAAACTCAGAAAAAATTATTTTGAACAGAAGGTAAACAGAACAAGCTATCCTGCAAATTTCATGCTAAAACATGTAGCCATTTATTCATAACAAAACAATCATTCAGACCACACCTAGAACAAGTTTGAATTACACAGGTTAAACTATAGCAAAACAGAAGCTCAAAATTTAACAGAAGACCTACACAGGTATTAATTAGCTACTGTGAATTTTTCATGATTTTATCTACACAGAATACAATTATGAGAAAATAAACAAAATAGACATCATATTAGCAAGATTCAATTTTAGCTCCTGTTCTAGTCAGGAACTGGGGCTAAAACTTCATGTACAAGTCAACCCTGGAGGACACCATCTTGGTTGAAAGTACTTTGATTTTGAGCTACTGCTGCTGGCCTCATGATCATTAGCCATGATCGGCCTTTGGATAAAAGGATTGACCGATTTACCAAAAACCATCGGTCTTGTACCCGCATCATTGACAACCACTTTGATATTGCCGATTTGCACAACATCATCGGCTTTAGCTTTCTTTGGATCAATAGTGGGTTGTACCTCTTCTTTCTTCTCCTTGACACGGTAAACTTGTCTTGGAGAATGAGTTTTATTCGGTCTCTGATGAGACCGGTCTGACCGGTCAGTGGCGACCGGTCTGATCGGTGCAGGCTGCCGCCTCTGACTTGATTGGTGGGGTCCCAATCGGTCGTGCACTGGTCGTGAAACCTTGCCGAACACAGGCCTTCTGTGATCCTCCTCCCTGTGGTGAGATGGTGAGTATAGCATCGGATAACAATACATCCAAATTCCTTCATGCCCCCATGTAGGACAAGAAAAACCCAATGCCGGTGACGCCCATGGCGTGGTAGTACACATCTTCTGAGGAGGGAACACTGTAGTGCTGTCACCCCTACGCTTGCAGGATTCTCCCCTAGGAGAAGAACACTTTCCTTGACGCGGAGGTGAACTTGGTTCTTTTTTTAGTGGCCGATCTTTCGGAACGGTCTGACCGGTGTAGAGGAGAAGTCTAACCGTTCTGCCCAGATTGTCCAGAAAACCTTCATCCTGCCAATTTTGAGTGTCAACACCTATCAGTTCACTGGTTTGAAAAGTTTAACCAGAGGTGGACCGTCGAACTATGGTTCACTTACTATGTATTGTGTGCATATCCTCTTCAATCAAATTGTAAAAGACGGCTTATAGTGGTGGGTTTCAACAGTTTCAATGAGGTTCAAACACCCCCTTTGTTCACGTTTTCTTCTAGTTTTTCGGTGAAACCACTGGTTCAGACTTTTTTTTTCCCAATCGAACTGGTGATTCTGTCCGACTTTTTATTCTTTCCTCGCGAGAGCACTGGGCATTCCTCGTGAAATAAAATAAAAAAACCCGTAACACTTGACATTGATGATTTCTTTTTTTTTTTGGAAGAGATGAAGAGACTCCGCATTGATGATGCACGACCAAAGATCTGACCCGCTCAAACCTCAAAAAAAAAAAAAAAAAAGCCTCGCGCAGCTCAGCTCAAGAGTCCCAGCCTTCAGTCTGGGCCCAGCACTGGTGGTTCGAAATTTGGGCTGTACTTGGGCCATCAAAGCCTAGCCCAACCACTTCGACAGCAAATTCGTTGTCGAGGTTTCTTGCCATTTGGGTGGTTTTAATTTCGTCGGGTGTCTTTTTGACTTCCTGGCGAGGTTTCATTTATACGCTTTTGACTTTTCACTATAGCACTAGAGTCTTCACTACTTGTTCTGTTTCACTATTTGCAAGACACTATTGTAGTTTAACACCCTGTATGCTTAGTTCAGAAAGTGATAGATGGCTTGGCTTGCGCGAGGCCATATGGATGGAGTTTATCTATGCTATGGTTAGGTTGACATTGCTTGATATAGTCTAATGGTTAAGGTCACCTTATTTAAAATTAGGAAAGAACGGGCCCTGCTGGTGTTCACCCGTGTGACCCAGCAAACTTGCCGCACTAGCTCCATCCACTCCAAATTTTATATTTTAGGACTAAACTAGCCCAATAAATTGGCCCACATGTGTAATTCAGTCAAATTTATTCCAGAACATTTTTTTGTTCCAGAATAATTTTGTAATTGTTTCAGCAATACAAAAAATTTGATCAGGAACAAAAAAAATTATTCCAAAATAAAAAAATAGTTATTGAGCCTTGTGTAATGGTTTGACTGCCAGTCACCCGAGCGACTCCTAATATTATTTGCGGAAAAAACATAGGTTACACGGTTTCGTGACGCACCTTGTTGCACTCTAACGACAACTTTTAGTATTTTTAAGTTATTATTTATCTGTGTCAAAAATAAATATGGTCTCAACCAAACCTTTTCATACATGCAACATGGCTTTTGTATGCACGACAATAACGATCTAAAGCCTATTAGCTTGTGGTAAACAAAAGCCGGGTTTTGCCGTTTTTCTCGCAGTTTTTCAACACATATGACATGCCCCCCCCACCCGCTAGGCATTATCATTGTTTTACATGTAAGTGAAGTTGCATAACAAACAATTCACGAGCCATGTCCAAAGGCATGTTTAGCAGAGCTTCAGCTCTTTCAAAAATGGCTCTGACTTTTTTAGTGGAGCAGCTTTTTCGGTGAGGAAGAAGCCGTTTCACATGTTGGATTGAGATATCAAAATGTTTAAATTATCTTTCCCTATATTTTTTTTACCCTTTTCATATTTTCTCTGTTTATTTTCCCTCTCTTTTTCTTTTCTTTTTTGCCTTTTCTCTCTCCCTTTTTCTTTTTCCTCCTCTTCTATTCCATTCAACGCCCCTCCTCCCCTCTTCCTGCCCCATCTCCGCTACACTGCAGCTCGCCCCTCTCCACGTCATTGCCTTGCCCCGTGCACGCCACCTCGCTCGCGCCGCCGGCGCCCGACTCCTGCGAGCCCGCACTGACGCCGCCTCCGCCCCTATTTCCTACCATGCTCCACCACCAGCCTCCATCCTGTAACACCTCATGTGTTTAAAAATAATTAGAAGGGTCATTAACCATGTCATCGTGCAAAATCATCAAGAGGAAATAATGCATTTCTTGTATGTCTACAAATGTATGGGTACATGTGTATGTGTGCAAGTATAGTGTGACTTTGTAACTTTTCATAAACAACTCAATTTTGGCTAGTGAAATGCATCTACACATCCCTATTAACAGGGTCTACAAAAGTCTAGTTGACATCATGATCAAAATAATAATGACTCCACATGAAATGACAAATAATTTGAATCATAGTTTTTGAAAATTTAAAATAACTTTCAAATCATTGCTCAAATGAATTTTGGCCTGAAAGGCAAGTTGTAGGATTTTGAATTTTGAACAACTTTCGTGTTCAAACTTTTTCGAGTTTCCACAAAAATTTTGAGAAAATCGTGAGTCAAAAATGTTAACCTCTCTTCTCTCTCTACCTCTCCCTTTCTCTCTCCCTCCCTTTCCCCTGCTCCTGGCCCCGGCCTGCAGAGCAAAGCAGCTATGCTGCCGCTGCCGCTGCTGCACCGTCGCTGCGCCACCGCCTCCTGCCACCACGCTGAGACCCCAGCCCGGCCATGAGTGCCTCTCTTGCACGCCCGTTGACCTTTGCCCCGTCCCATCGCCGCTGCAACGCACCTCCTCCACGCTGCGCCCCTGCTCGGCTTCGATGGCGCGCCGCGACGCCGCCGTAGCGCCAAACGAGCCCGGCCACGCACCTGCCCGAGCCGCTGCCCACGGCCGGCCTTGAATGCCGCTCACCACCGACACCCCAACCCTCCTCCCTTGGCTCATTTTAAAGGGCCCAGAACCCCTGCGCGCGCACCAGAGCTCGCCGCCGTCCGCTGACCGGCCGCTACCCCGCGTTCCTCCCCTGCCCGAGCTCTCCCCTCCTTCATTTGCTCCCAGCCGCACCCTCGCCCCTCCACTCTTCCCTCTCGCGCCCAAGAAGCCCACCCGATCTCCTTCCTCGTGCCTAAGTGAAGCTTCTCAGCCAGCTCGCCGCCGTCCAGACCCGCCGGAGCACCGCCGCCGTGGCCTGCCGTCGCCGCCGCCCACTGCTCGCCGTGGGGAGCACACCTCTGGCCATCCCCAACCTCATTTGAGCCCACAAACGGGTAGAGCTCAGTCTCCTCTAGCTCCTCCCCCACTTCCCCCTCGCCGTCGGCGAGCTCACTCGCCGGGAAACGGACCGCCGCCGCCTCCTCTGTTCCTGGCTCCAGCCAGGGGCATATTTGCAAACCCCCAAATCATTCCAAGGGCCTAGATGCAAGATTTCGTTTCCTTTTTCTTTTGTTTTCAAAAACAGCAAACTTGTAAAATCGATATAAATTCGTAGAAAAATAGAAAAAATGCAAGCTCAATTGATCTGAGTTCCTTGTTTCTATATCTACAACTTTCATTACATGCACTTTTTCATTTGCTCACTGGTTTTTGTTCTTGATTAAATACAAATTTATTAGTCCTTTATTTAGATCTCAAGTTCTAGCAATGATCTGTAGGTGATTTTTGGACAGATTGTTGTAGACTGCAAGTGTAGGACTCTGTAAAAATTTGAGGTCCATTTGACACACCTAGATATCAGTTTTATTTAGGATTGATGTATGCCTAGGATAAATATTTTTATTTATCCAAGTTGTTATGTTATGATTCATGGGTTCAAACTTTTACAGTACCTTTAGTTTCGTTCCTAGATTCTACAAAAAAGTTTGAGAAATTTTAGTTAAACCCAACTGGACCAAATGATTTTTGGTAAGGAGAAATACATTAAATCATGAAAAATAGTTTCTTTACCTAGAAAAATCTTATATTTTTACCAGATCTGGTATTTCTGTACTGCATATTGATAGAAAAATATGAACCTCTGAAACTTAGTATACCTACCTGTAGAAATTATTTTTCTTTACTGCAGTTGTACATTGTTCTATTTTTCAGGACCTATGTGATGCTTAATTAAATGTTAAATTTTACAGAATGCTCATATTTAGGTAAAAAACATTTAATAGAAGTTTCATTACCAGCACTTGCATATTTTGCCATGTACAAATTCATCTTGTTTTCAGCAGAGGCTAGGTAAAAAAAATTTCATGGTGTTTCTGCTACAGGAAATGGATTGAAATTTTTATGGTAGATTTCTTATCATGAATTTCCTGCTGTGTAAAAATTTCATGACCAGTGAGTGTAGGAAACTATATATTTTGATTTATACATGGATAACTAGTGTAAATAAAGTATTTTTGAGTTGCTTGGTTGAGTAGTGTTTTGGGAAAACCACCCCGGTTCCCTGTGAAATAAATCATGTTAGATAATACCCGATAAATAATTGCCCTATGAGATGATTTTGAAAATGGTTGTTTCCAAAGTTGGGTTTTGTTGGATTACAACTCTATAGTGAAGAAATGAATAAATCATTACCACTAAAGTTACTCACGCATATGCATTCATGTAGATTTGACTACTCTCGCTGACGGTACGTACGAGCTGGTGCCGGAGTCCGAGAGTGAGCAGCGTGAAGCTCAAGTTAATCTAACTGAAATTACTGAAGACATGAACCAAAGTTCAGAAGAGCCCAAGGCTAGCTTCGCTCAGGAAGGCAAGCCCCGGAGCATGTCCTATCTATTTTAAATTTATGCAACTGCTTATGTTCCTATCTACTTGTGCATTTAGGTTGTAGGAATTGTTTGGAACCCTAGTTGCATAATCTTAAGTACCTATGTTTGAATACTAGCATGTATAGGTCGCTAGTCGGCTATGCTAATGGTTCGGTAGAAGTCGAGTGATTTCCTGTCACTCGCGAGCTCATAGGAGTTGAATGTCTACAACATGCTGCAATCATAAGGTTTACGGGCGGGGTTGTTGTACTTGTGATACCCCGTCTATTTAGTGAAAATGGATAAGGCCGCGGTGTGTGGTAGTGGTGGTTAATCGTTTGAACGTACTAACCACATGCCGAGAAATATGGTAATCGGTAAGCTTAAGTACCTGATCGGCCCGGGGAGTGGACTTTTCCCTTACCCTCTTTGAACGTTGTTTCTCATGCGGCCACATGCGGGTGCAAGCGTGGTCACGACCCGGCGTCGATCGTGGCGTGGGGCTCTTGTAGTTGAAGGGGGGGGTGACCCTGATCCACGAGCCGGAAAGAAAGGGGAAATGTTGCGTGGGGACTCGGTTCCCATGCGTGTGTTTAGGTCTGCCTGGCCAGGTTAACAAATTCGATTCGAATCGTTCGCCTCTCACGGATATTGGGATTGCTTAACCCTTTTGCCACATAGAGTAAGAAGTGGAATAATGAGGATGATGAATATGGTTGAATGATGAAAAATAATTGTTTTCCACCATGTATGCTATTGGATAGATGCTCACTTAGAATGGTCAATTGAACTAGAATTTTGAAGCTAAAATTTGAAATTAAGGATTCACTCTTAGTTGATTTTCAGCAAAACAAACCCCTCCAGCCAAAAGCCTTGCATGTCTAGGTAGTGGGCTAAGTATACCCATAGTCGGGTAAGCCTTGCTGAGTATTAGTATGCTCAGCCTTACTTGTGGCTCAACTTTGTTTTCAGGTGATATGTTTGAAGATCAGATAGCTAGCTTGACTTGGCCGTGTACTTTACCTCCTGGTTGGTCGGTGGAGTGGGATACGACTCCGGCCAACGATGACAATGCCGAGTGATGTCATGTACAGGCTTCATCATGACATCTTGTATCGTCGTTTAGAACTCGCTTTATTTCCGCTGCAGTTGAACTCTGAACTACTTTCAATTTGAATTTCAAGTACATTTCTGAGATTTCGAACTTGGTTTGTAATAATTAAGTTAAGACTCGGTAATGTAATATAATTATGAAATGTTGTACTCTCTGGACTCACCTTCGTGTGAGTTGCATGTAAGCTTTGGGTTCGATCGACGCTCAGGTGGATTCTTCGGGACTTTACCCAACAGCACTGCCGGATTACTCCGTTTGAAGTGCGTGTTAGCTGGGATTACCTTTAGGGTGATGGTTAGCGCACTTGAGCCGGATTAATTTGGGCAGTTTTGCCACATCTGGTATCAGAGCCGAACAAAGCACACACCTGAGAGTGCGACAAGATTTCAAAAGTTTTCCTTAAAACTTAGCCACACAATCGCATTTGGAAAATACGTTGGTTCGCTAAGGATCGTGCATAGTACGTAAAGCCCTAGGGAAAATTATGGGAGTTACTAGGTGGCTATCTAACTTATGGTTTATTTATAACTAACTTCCAGCACATTTCTTTCTATACTTTAAATTCAGTACTTTGAATTATGTAACGACGCACCTACGCGAAGGTAAGATGGTAAGGATCCTCAGTCAACTGAGAGAGCTTGACCTTCCCGTCGGTGATGCGAGCCGAACGCTGCCCTCAAGCAGTGGCTTACTTGAGGTGCTGCCAATATACCAACTATTAGTTGATTATATTGGGAGTAAAGTGTACTCAGTCAGGTGAGGGAGTCTGACCTTCCCGTCGGTGATGCGAACCGAACGCTGCACTCAAGCAGTGGCCTACTTGAGCTGCTGCCAATATACCGACCATCGGTCGATTATATTGGGAGTAAAAGAAACCGTGAATACGTTACCTCGGTAGCGTATGAGCGCTGTCCATGCAGTGTTGGACGCATGGATGCCGCTTCTATAGTGAGCGGTAATGTATGGGAACGCTTTCATGGGTGCTGGCATGAAAGGTTCAATGAATATATATCTGTCAATTTTCTGCAGGTACACTAATCACGATTACGTAAGTTAAGAATGGTTAGAACTCGGCTTGATATATATATATAGAGTGGATTTGCTGCAATGGGTGGCCGCTGCCCACCCGCGTAAGCTCAGCGTCAGGAACGGTTTAGCTTTCTGACATTGTACTTCCGCGGATTCAGTCAGTGCGCCGCTAGCCTGCAAATCCGGCCTACCAGATGTAGGGCCTTAGGTTTATTCGGTGCAGGACTTGCTGGATTGCATGGTACGGAAGTACGCGCGGTGCATTGACTTTTCATTCATACCTGATGGGATACGTCGTCTGGGTACATTAACTAATAGTAAATTCACGCCAACCAATACCTCCGGCTTGTTTCGTTCTTTCCCAACTTCATGTTAGCCTTTGGCTCCTGCTAGTCTGTTGCTGATGTATGGATCCATTCTTCCCCTCCTTAGTTCTCTTCTTCGTCCTGAGTTTCGTTCTTGTTAACGGTGGTGGTTTGCCGGCTATTTTATTTGGGTTTGCTGTGGTTGCTGGGCTGTCCTTACTGGTGCACCACTTTTCTCTCTGCAATCGTGGTGTTTTGCCCCTCAGTTGCAGGAGAACGCACGCATTGCTTGCGGCTATTTGTGGCATAATTTGCTCATCACTTCTCTGTTGGAAGATTTACTATGCTTTTTCAAAGCCTGTCGCCGCTGCTTGCTTCTTCGTAGTCATCTGTTTGGATTTGTCTGTTGTGGTGGTGTATTCGTTATCTCTTTACAGCCAAACTGATCAAGAGCTGGCAGTTAGCACCACTCTTCATGTGGTTTGATAACTAGCGCGAAGGCGGCGAGTGTACTTGCTGTACTTGACGCCCGTATACAGAAAATTTGGCGGCAAAATTCTCCGTTTCCCGCCCTATGTCTGCCGGTAACAGCTAAGGAAAAATTCAGCTCCCATAGTTCCCCCTCGACTACAAATATGCCGCACCCGCACGGCCGCCGGCATCAGTTCTATCCTTCCTTTTTCTGCTCTTTGGCCCTGGCAATGTGTTCCGAGCCTGATGGTGTTCGGTGAGTTTTTTTGTACCTTTACAGCTTTCCTTCACAGCTTTTTCTCCTCTTGGTTGTTATGTAATCTATTGTTTTGTTCTTGCGTGCCCTGCAGGCTTCCTGCCTCTTGGAACTACGGCGCTATTGAGCGCGCTCTGCGGGGCGCTCATGCGAGGGGGGATAGGTCAATCTTTGAGCTTGAAGAAGGAAAAATCTTTGACTCTCCGCAAGAGGGGTTTGAGTTCTTTAATATGTATTCGTGGGAGCTTGGTTTTGGGATTCGGTTTGGTCGCAGCCGCAGCAATATTTCTGGCAGACGCACCAGGCAAGATATCGTGTGTGCATGTGAGGTTAGCCAGCCTGATTCTTGTAGTTCAGTGTCCTTGCAATTTTTCCCATTTTTTATTCTGGGTAGTCTTTTTAGTTTCGATTTTTCCAATATTTTCTGTAGGGTCGCGATGGGAGTCCGGATGCCAAGTCTGTTTGTTGCGGATGTGCTGTTATGATTCGGCTCTTGCGCAAGGATGATGATTCATGGTATATTAGTCATTTTGTTTCCAACCACAACCATCCTTTAGCATCCACTTGCGGCGAACGGCGTCAGTGGAAGTCCCATAGCAGGATAGACCAAATGACGCGTGACTTAGTCAAGAATCTTAGGGCCAACAACGTCCAAATCTCTAGAGTTTGTTCGATTCTTGGGAGTATGCATGGTTCTAGCAGTTACGTTCCTTTCAGCCGACAGTCAATTAGGACTCTATGTGGCCGGCTTGCCCAGGAATCAATTGAGGGGGATATGAGTAAGACACTGGGTCTTTTCACTTCCATGAGGGAACGTGACCCTGCAATGGTTATTAGGATGCAATTGGACGATGAAAAGCGGATCAAATCTCTGTTCTGGTGCCACGGGTCTAGCCGTTTCAACTACTCTTGCTTTGGTGACGCTATCACTTTTGATACAACCTACCGCACCAATTTGTACAACCTTCCTTTTGGTTTGTTCGTGGGTGCTAATCATCCTTTCCAGACCATTATATTTGGAGCAGTTCTGCTCACGGAGGAGGCGACGGATGCATTTCAGTGGACTTTCCGGACTTTTGTTGAGGCTATGGACGGACAACATCCTAGGACGATTCTGACAGGTTTGGAAGAAAGTTAATTGTGACTGTTGTGTTGTTGTTACTTTTGATTCTTTTGAGCGTGGGTGCAAAAAGGTTAATTTTGTTTTTTATGCAGACCAGTGCCTGGCTATGAAAACTGCGATTGCTACGGAGCTACCAACCAGTAGGCACCATTGGTGCAAGTGGCACGTGTTGAAAAAAGCTAAAGAGTCGCTAGGAGGCATTTACAGTAAGAGCTCTGCCTTTAAGAAGCAATTGCATGAGCTGGTTGCTGAGATAGTTTCTATCCCAGAGTTTGAGACACGATGGGCTCAGTTAGTAGAGGATCATGGTCTTAGGGAGAACGAGTTTCTTGACCGCGCTTACTCTAATCGGGAAATGTGGGCTAAGCCCTATTTCACCGAGACTTTCTGTGCGGGGATGACTAGTACTCAACGTAGCGAGAGCGCTAATCATCTGCTGAAGACCTATATACCTCGGTCGGCTCCCATGCATCTTTTTGTTTCACAGTACAACAGGATGATCGCTGATCGTGAGGCCGACGAAGGAAAGGAGGAGCACGCCACAAAGCAGGTTACTATTTAAATATTTCGCGTGATTAGTTTGTTAATTTTCTTTTTCTCGACTTAAGCTCATGCCTGCGAGTTGGTGTTCCTCTCGAGTTACATGCTGCTCAAGTATATACCCGTGCTTTGTATGAGAGGTTTTCGAAGGAGTTATTTAAGTCAGGGAAGTTTGGTTGCGTTGATGAACCAGAAGGTGGTTCGTACAGGGTGATTTTGCTAGACTACGGTCCATATATGGACCACGGCATTGTTGAGTACCGTGTGGGATCGAACCCAACGTCCACAGATTTCTTTTGCCAGTGCAAACGTTTCGAGCATTGTGGAATTCCCTGCCGTCACATACTTAAGGTATACACATTTTGAAAAGCTGTTGTTTTGTTGATGGTTTGGTTTTGTTTTCATGTTTGGGTGTGAAAAATCTTCAGCTACTGATGTAGCTTATATTTTCTGTGATTGTACAGGTTCTGGTCCATCATGGCTTTACTAAGATTCCTCCTGGTATTTTGCTGAAGCGATGGACTAGGGAAACCAAGGCTTTTGGTGATCCAAAGCTGGCAGCAGTTATCTCAGCGCAGCAAGCTACTGATCTTGATTTTTCTGGTATGCACACTTTACTGTATGCTGCCGTGATGGAGCTCGTTGGTCTTGCATCCACGTCAAGGCCAGCTTTTGAAATTGGGATGCAGACTTTGTCCCGTGGGAAACAAGCCATTACTTCTTTGACGTTGGTTGCAAATGCGGGACCTGTTGCTCCAGCTGCTGCAGCTGACGCCCTGGACGCCGATACGGGTGCAGATGCCGAGCTTGGCGGTGCAGCTGCACCGCCACGTGCTCGTTCTCGCGGGAGGCCTGCAAAGTCTCGCATGAAGTCTGCTGTGGAAAGCCCTGGTGCCATGAAGGGCAAGGATACCAGGGCCGGTGTGGCTGTTCGCCAGTCAAAGAGACTGAAGCAGATCCTTGAAGTTGATGTTGCTGCCGGTAAATGCAGGTTATGTGGTTCTAGTGATCACTTTGCTAGTGCTTGCCCGGAAAACATTGTTGCAGATCCCAAATCTGCGGCTGCCTGGAAGTGCAAGGTGTGCGGTGAAGAAGGCCATTACAGAAGTACCTGTGGGCGCGTCTCAACGTACCATGGAGGCAAGGGGAAATGATTTGTGCTACATCACTAGATTTCTGTTTGGGTTTGGTTTGGTTATCGTTAGCTTGGTTCAGTAAATGTTGTTGCTGTAGTTTATGTCGTAGACTTTTCCATTGTCAATTCGGTTGGTCGCGGCAACTGATGTAGTCGGAGACTGGAAGGCTAGTTTTTAGGTGGGAAGGATTGAATGCCAGCTTGATCTGCTGTACCAATGTATGTACTATGTGTTGCACGGAACGGTAACATCTTTCGAATACTGGCCAGCTGGAATTTGAAAATGGTCCTGTCCTTTGATGTACTTGAGTGTACCCGGCCTTTCTACAAGTTCCTTAGCGTGTGTATTTAAATAGCTCGTCACCACAGCCGCGCAACTGCGTCCAAGAACCGCTCGTAGGGTTCCTACCTCTATTGTTTCTATAACTCCTTTTTTTTCTCTTTAGGTGCTGCTATGTCTTTTGCTTCGACAAGCAGGAGTTCCTCGTACCTAGGTGTTTCGGATCACAGGTGCCACTGCGGTGAGCTCTGCGGCATGTGGGTTTCCAGGACTCCTCGCAATCCTGGGAGAGTGTTCATCAAATGCATATGCCGTAGGGTAGGTGTACTCACCTTGTACGTGGGTCCGTATAATATTTTGTTTCAATTCTTTATTGATGACTTAAATCAGTAAACTTTTTGTTTTCCCAGTGTGATTGTGGGTTCTGGCAGTGGAAGGATATTGCGGACTGTGCTGGTGCCGCTACTTCTTCGCAAGGTGCACCTGAGACATCTCCTGCACTCGGCAATCATGGTCCCGTGGACGGCTATCCTTCCCAGTCTGCGACTCGTGCCAATGGGTTGGACGCACCAGCTGACTTTCGGGCCGAGGTTGATCGGCTACGGAGAGAATACTTGGAATTAGAGGGAAAGATTTACCGTGCTTTTGTGTGTTGGTTTACGTTGGCGCTTGTTATTGTGTGGTTTGCAAGTCGTGTCTGATGATCTGTACATGATTGCCGTACTGCCTGGTCTTAGATCGTGGCATGCCTATGAGATGTTCAGTTTATTTCCTAAGGTTTTATATCATTCGCGTGTCTCACTTTGGTTGGCATTTATTTCGTTTTAATAAAATAAGACGTGAAAAGTGTACCCCAATGCCGTAATGAATGCTTTGATGTCGTGCACGATTTCAACGGCGCTCTTGTGCCGTGCGCGCTGGGCCTTCTGCAACGGAGCATGACTGCACGGGACTGCGCCTAACGGTCACTTTGCTTGCTGTGTTTTTTTATTTGTCGATTTTGATTTTATGGTTTTTTGTAAAGAAATTTTGGAGAGAGAAAATATTTATGATGAAAAATTTGAGATAGACAATTTTTTGGTAACAATTTGAGAAGAAATCTGGAGACTACAATGTTGCATCTAGAACAAAAAAGAGGTTTGGTAAAGATTTTTGGTTTTCGAACAAAAAATGATTCGGTGCAGAAAAGGACCAAAATGAAAAAAACATGGAGGACGCCGTGAATATATTGCAAAAAAAAATTAAAAAATCGGAAAGCCCAAAATCTTGCCGTACAGGTCGTCGCGTCTCGGTTCCTGGTACGATGGAGATGGGGCTTAGCTTGGATGAGACCACGGCGGACGTCGTGAAAGGAGCTGGTGCTCAGCCTCTGGATGGTGTCCGGAGCTAGGAGGGAAGCGGATCGCGGAGTTGGGGAGGCGGGACCTGGAGTAGGGGGATAGTAGGTGTGGCTGGCTGTCCACGGAGCCGGCGGTGCGGCTCACGCTCCTAACCGGACTGCTACCCGCCCTCAGCCTCCCATGGCCGCTGGCGGCCGAGGCTATCAGGAAAGACAAGGGGGGAACCAAGTCTCTGGATCTAAGAGACCGAGCGGAACGGTCAACAGTAGATGTGTAGTGGGCCCAGCCATGTGTAGAGGGTAGGTGAAATTTGAAATCGATCGTGGGGAAGCAGGTTGCATGCAATCGAAATTTGTGCATCGGGTTCTGGGGCCCGGACGCTGCCACGTGCTGGAATAGTGCTGACCGGTTTCCGCGCCCGGCCTCAGCGCCGTGCGACCGATTTAGTTGGTCAAGCATGTATCTATCTCTTTGGCCCTGTTCGCTGTGCTGGTGCTGGAGGCTGCTGCTGGAGTGGTGTGAGAGGAAAACACTGTTGGCTGGCTGGTGGCTAGAGGCTGCTGCTGGAGTGGTGTGAGAGAAAAACGCCGTTGGGTGACTGGAGGCTGCTAAAGCAGAACAGGGTCTTTGTGGGCAGACAACTTAGGTTGGACAGCCGTCGCAATTATTGAAGCATTGCTACATAATGTTTGTTGGGGTCGATCATTGACCTTTTTAGTAGGCTACTGCCAGCGCATAGGATACAACCTCGAATATAGGTGGTGATTGGGTGGTTTGTTTAGTCAACCATCGACACATGTACTCGGTCAATGGCAAGCGTGTGTAGGTAGTTGGTCCATTCTTATAGGGTTGCGTATGTCGTCCGAGCAATCAAGAAAGGTTACTTGAAAATTTTTGTAGGCCGATTTGGTCGGGTAAGTTTTGATGTAGTAGTTAACGATGTTAATCCATTTCGTCTGGCACCCTAGGTGGTGGTCAAGCACTTAGCTATGTAGCCGGGGCAGTAACTGTTGCAATCAGTTTCTCGTTAACTGATCAAATTTTTGACGCACTGAACCATTTGACAGGTGGTTGTCAAAACAGCGACCCATTAGGAAGAGCATCGAGGACTACATTTGACAATAAATTTCCAATTAAGTTTGCCAGGGAGAACCCACCTTGCTTGTCTGCTCAAGTGTCAGGTGATAAAAAAAAAGAGATGGACCATTCTGTCGCTCGTTTTTTTTGTGAGGTAGGACAAATAATTTTGGATTTGGGATTCCCAATGTAAGATCAACGTGAATCCAAAAGCGGTTGAATAAGGAAATATCTGCTGGTCCATACAAAGGCGTCTTGCGCCTGCTTACAAAAGCCGGTAGAGCCAAATGTTCTTGAGACGCATTACAAACAAGCATGGCAAAAGCAATTAATTAAAACGACTACATCAGAAATGGTAGTTTCTTCCGGAAGTTGATGATCTGAATCATAAATCTCTTGCACTGGGCCTCATTGTGGTGGGGTTGGAAGTCTGTGCGGCAGGTGGGCACGGTTGCACTCCATGTGGATCAGGTCGTGCGCCAGTTGCTTCCTAGTTTCGTATGCCGTGCGCTGCGTGCATTCAGTTAGTGAGTGAAGCGCATCTAGTCCGATAGATGCTAATGGTAAGTTTCGGTGATAAATGACAACCGTATGCGACTAACGTGTGTTTTGAAGGAAAAGTTAATGATTAAATTAGTCTCATATGAAATGTGAAAAGAGACCCCTCAATTCGGAACAACCATGCGTGCCAAGGACTCAATTTCAAAGATTAAGGACCTTTCTAGTCTCAAGTGTCACAAGGAGATGAAGGACACTTGATTTAGTTAGGGTTTATAGTTTTTAGCTCTTGACCATACTATTAAGAGGGGTTCATGAGTTAGTAGCTTAACCAAAATTGAGTTGGCCTTAGAAATCTTGCACACTTGCTCAAAAACAGTCTAATATGGTCAATAGAAGTTAACACAACGCTTGGAAGAAGAAACAATCGAAGTTACATTCGAATCCAAGTCAATTCATCTGAAAACAAAGAAAAACAGCAGCACCGGTTGAACCGGTGCCCTAGCGTCGGAGCATCCGATGCTTGGCGGAAGGACCGATGCCCTGTCGGTCTATCTTCTCTGGATGCAGGCAGAAATCAAGTCAAAAACTCTATAGTACCGGTGGAACCGACGGTCAAAAGATAAGCACCGGTGCATTGGATGTACCTTGTTCCAGAGAGAATGTTTTGGTGGACTTCAACTTCTCTTCAGCACCGGTTGAACCGACGCTTCAGAATCAAAGCACCGGTGCATTAGACGTCCTATGTTCCAGAGAGCTTGTTTGAGTTGATCAGTGAACCTCTTCAGCACCGGTTGAACCGATGCCCCTACGGAGCATGCACCGGTGCAATGACGCAAGCCTGGATACTGTGTCAGAACCCCAACGGCTACAATTTGGACACAGAGAGACCGGTTGAACCGACGCCTCAAATCTGACACCCATCGGTTCTTCCGGTGCTCACGGTTTTTCTACAGTGGACTTCCAACGGCTATGTAACTCTTTCCACTCTATATAAGGGCACCCCATGGCTCATTTCAGTTGCCTTTGACACCCTGAATACTTGAGGCCACCCTTGAGAAGAAGAGAAAGTGCTTTGAGCAAACAAGAGAAGATCTAGTACTTTGTTTGTGCTTCAACCTTGAAGAATCCATCCTTTGCAAGTGTAGCAAGTGTGCTTGAGCTAGGGCCTACTGAGTGTAGGTCAAGTGAAGGCTTAGGAGCTTGTTACTCTTGGTGTTTGACGGCACCTAGCCGGTCTTGGTGATCGGGAGGTTCTTGGTGAGCTCTTGGAGTTTGTGGGAGCCCCAAGACAAGAAGATTGTACACGGTGTGAAGCTCGCCGTTCCGGAGATGGAGAAAGAGCATTCTTAGTGATCACTTGCTCCTTGGTGAAGCAAGGGAGCTATACCCTTGTGTGGGTGCTCCAACGTGGATTAGGGGGGGGAGCGTCAACTCCTCGATACCACGGGAAAAAATCCGGTTGTCTCGTGTCTATTACTTTTATTTCAAGCAATTAAATCATTTTGTTGTTACTCTTGCCTTTGATTGCTTGTAGTTTGACTAGGACAACTTTCATGGTAGTGTGATCTTTTGCTTAGGTTTTGATCTTGCTAGTGTGATATTTTTTAGGCAACATGATCATGATAGTGTGTTTACCTACCTAAGGACCTTGTGCTAGCATGCTCTAGTGACTAGGTTTCAAATCTATAGATTGGGCAATACTAGTTTAGGTTAAGGACAAGATAGAATTTTGAAAAAGTCATAATTCAACCCCTCTTCTTGGGCCACGATCCTTACAGTGAGATACATAAAGATTTAAAACGCAGGCGTCAATGGACTAGAAATAGAGATGGAAGCATTGAGTTGCAGCTAGGATTCTGACCTCGTCCAGCGTCACGATACTGACATTAACTTCCGGTGCGTACCACCGCATGCATGTGATCGTATAGATCCCGGTGTCCCATCTGCAAAATGGCAATCGTAAGAGCCCCAGTAATGCAGGGTAACTGTTTCAGATGTTTACTTTATTCACTTACACCGAGCACTTTTCTTCTGGCATCATTTGTATGGTTACTTTCCACCTGGTGTTTTCTTCGGTTGCGACCCTCCTGACGCAGTCGAAGCATCTCATTGCTTCTTGGAGCACCTTCCTAGCTGTCATCTCATGCCACTTGGTGCGGATGGTCCCCCCTTCTTCCTTAAGCAAAGGGTCCATCACGGTGAGGGTCCTGCTTTCGATGTTGAGGGCGTAGCATGACCAGCCTTGGCCGACGCGAACGGGTGCCAGTAGCTGAGTTACATAATTCGGAAATTACGGGAAAAAAGTTGTGGTTGTTACAAGACGTAATAAAAAATGGAACATGGATTAACGCAGACTGCAAAAGGATTGTATGCGGAAAAGGCAACATTGGATTTGGGACTGAAAACAGAGCATGTAGGAAACAACATTTACCAGTGTGCATGTGCTTAGATCATATCCTATAGGGCTGCTTTTGAAGTACTGCAGGGAGATGTGGCCTTCGTAGTTTGGCTGTGTTACATATGACTTTTCGAGGGCACAAAGCATGGTCTGATCGGTTAGAAAAATAGCATTATATGATTAGGGGAAAACAAAAAGAAAGAAAATGCAGGTACACTCACAGTCCATTCGGGCGGGATGTAGTGCCTTGCAGCGATATTGGCTCTGTGGGCCATCATGTTCCTCTCGAATTCCCTGAGCAAGCGGATAGTACCTCCCAAAATGAAGCTGTCAATCTCGACCGGTTTAAGGATCCCCTGCTTAATCTGGTTTCCAGTGATTTTAACTGGCAGCCTCCCCTTGACGTCGACCCAAATGCTGTAACGAATTATAGAGGAAATGATTTCAAGGTAAAAAAGGTGGATATTCAGGAAATGAAAACAAGAGAAGTTTGAGGTGGCAACATTGATCAGTGGGAAGTGTGTAGCGGCGAGCCATACCTGCTAAGTTCTTGTTTTGTTGCCATGTGGTTGATCCATTTCAGCGTATTGTCGCAGGACCTTTGTTCAAACTCTGCCAAAGAAGCTTAAGCCTTGGTTGAAGCCACGCATCTTTCCTGATGGGCGTGGCATTGACCACAACCTCCCTGTTTGAATAAACAACTGATCCTATACAAATTGATGGGATATAGCTGCAGTTAAGGAATGTTTTGTTTTTTCGGTGTTACCTCTCCCTTTGGTGTGCCTTGTCCTCCCCCTTTGCTGATTTTAGCGTGGCCAGCACATCTTCTCCACTTGTCTCAGTGAGATTAACAACTTGGTCAGTATTTGGCGAATCTTCCTGCAGCCAAATGGATTTCCGTTTCTTGTTTTGGGCCAGCTTCCCTTCAACCTCATCCAGTTTCCCACTCATCCTGTCACACCATGACCGGATGGTTGCAATGCCGTCACGCATGCTGTTGATTGCTTCTTCCAGCTCTTGCAGGGCTGCGGTCGAGGTCTCAGTCCAAAGCTGGTTGATAGGTGCCTAATATTAGAAACAAATCAGCATGAAAATGTTGACCTGTCTTTCGGTAATGAACGATTGTGTAGTAAAAGAACTGCATGATTTTTTGCTGACCTTGTCCCCTGCTATGCGGCCTTCCACTTCTATGGAGGTTTGTCGCATGGGCATCTGTGATTGGATGCAGTCCTCGTATAGCTGCGGTTAGGGATAGTTGTGTGCCATAAGAAAAAATGAAAGCCAAGACATCGTGTCGCTGTAACAAAACACTAGATTTCTGAGGCCGCATAAGGTACCTGTTCCCTTGGGTTCGTGCGCGAGCAAAAAGATTCAGCTTGTTCCATTGTTTTTGGTGGGATAGATGCTTCAGATTTCAAACTTGTGTTAGGTCTGTGGTGGTGCGTGCTAGCTGTGCATTTATTACCTAGGTTTTGCCGCATGGTGCTTTGCTACGTGCAGGCAGAGGGTGTGAGGACTGAGGACAGTTGGGTAGTACGCGTTTGTGTAAAAGCAAAATGTACGATAAAAAAATAGTACGACAGTTATTAATGTGCGCTGGACACCTTGGAGTGCATAGTTTTCTATACAGTTGTGGCTTAAAACTTCCAGGCCATATGCGAGTACAGCTAAGTCCACATCGAAGGGGGTTGACTAGGGTTACCTCCTTGGTTATTGCCCTTACTTCATCTTCTCCGTGTTGGGCTTCATCATTTGACTCTCCAACTGATGCTAATACTGACGGCAGAGGCTGGGTCAGTAGGAGGTAGTCTTCTTCTAGTTGGGCGTCATTTAGGTTGCCATCGGCTGGGAGCATGCCATCGTAGTTGCTGGTTGATGACGGGATAACAAATTTCTCGGCAGTTACATCGGGCTGTGGTAAAAAAAACAGATAGTATACGTCATAATGGGTTAGCTTGCGAAAGTAGTTGGGGAAGGTACCGTTTACCGTATTTCCGATGATGTTCTCGGGTTGGTATAATACAATAGCCATTCCTTCCTGACTTGCCGTCGGTTGCTGGTATGATCCTGCCTTCATGACTTCCTGCCCCTGCATTTGTGTTTTGCTTGCCAAGGGGTTAGAACCATAAGAAAAGGTGAGGGTTTAGCTTGCTATGGGGAGCCAAAGTTTTAGCGTTGGGTGGGTGTGGAAGTAACCTGTATGAGCTGCTCTATCTGTTGTAGAGTGTAGCCGAAGTTGGTTTGTGCATTCTCATAGTCCATGCTGACGCAGTAGGCAGCAGGTTCGTGGAGGGGCGCGGTTTGGTTGGCATCATTTGTAAGATTAGCCAAATGAGAAAAGGTGGTCAAATACAAGTTGTCGACCTTAAACCAAAAGATTACACCGGAGCTAGGAAGAAGAATGATTAGCAAATACGATCTGAAGTATGCGTGCTCTACCTGATTCTCCCAGTGGTCCATGCTTGTGCTGTTGTGTGTTTCCCGGAAGGAGGCAGGGCCCCCCTACTCTTATATACGTGCCGTTGCCTTTGCTGGCTTTGACTTTGCCTCTGGTAGGTGTGTCATAGTTATTACTGTTAACCTTCCATCATACAAAACATTTGTTTGGCTCGTCCTGGCGACCCGGCCTCAAGAATGAGAGGAGTATTGTACCAGTGTACTTTGCATTAGAGCAATGCATTGAAGTGCATTCCTTAGGCCGGGGCCGGCAAAGAGATTTTCTGCAAGATTCTGATGCAGTGCTGGGCGGCCAGTTCTGGTCAGGTAGCGTGCATTTGCTCTGTGATATGACCCAATATTGCTGGTCCGTGGTACTGTTTTTTTGGTTTCTGACATTGGAAACGTTGTGGTGCATTGTTTCTTTGTATAGTACAGTGCTGCGATTTGCGAAGGCGGTGACTGATTTGAGTTCTCAGAAGAATGCATTGAACAAGTTTCTTTCCCGTATTTTTTTACGTGCAACAAAAGTATGTGTACCAATGTCCGAAAACCAAAGCAACAGTAAGCTTGGAAGAATTAGCAAAACATTTAAATGGTAGTACATTCATAACTTCAAATCTGAAGCAAGCAGTGATCCGACTACTCACGAAACAGTTTCAAATAGGCACTAGTTAAATAGTACAGAACGATAAAGGCGTACAAAAGCTTAGCTAGTCTACTGGTGGTGGGGGGGGGGCAGTTCACTGCATGTCGCTAGCAGTGACCCCACATTTATTGCGTGCTAGGGTGTGGATGTGGGGGTAGTCCCATGGTAGGGGCGCGAGTGGCACTCTTGATTAGGTTGACTTGAAGTGGTCCTCATCAATGGTGGTGTACACTTCACCCACCGTTGCCAGGTCCAGCAGCAGGGTCCTGCGGGGCATGTTAATTAAGATGAATTAAAATGACGAAACCATCATCTTCGATTCTGAGGTCAAAGGAAGGACCCGTGAAGTCCCAAGTCTTAGGCAGCAGACGATTGCTGGGTTAATTGAGATCGGCCGGCAGGAGGGGTTGCTGCATAAATGTGATCCGGCCCTGCGTTAGCTGGTAAGCACGACCCGGGGGGGGGGGGGGAGGAGGGGGTGTTGTAATTCTCCTTAATCCACGTGAGGAAAGGCAGAAAAACATACCTTGCTGTGCTGGTGGTGGGGGTGCAGGCGTGCACTCCAACATGCCCGTTGCTACTTCCATGTTTTCCACGTGTAGTGAATCGGTCGACGAAGCCTTGCTTTGGTTGTTCATGGAGAGGTTCAGTAGGCTTCGGACCAGCTCATCTGTTTCTCTGTCTAGGTTGAGGCGACACTGTGTAAGCTGTTTGAGGCATTTTGCCTTGTACCCCTTTACAAGAACTGAGATTCTGACGTCATCGTACGTGTGCCCAAGTGTGACCTAACATAAACAATGGGGAGGGACTGGTTTACATATCAGGTAGATGCATGGTGCTTTAAAAACAAAAAGAAACTGTAATGTGTTGATGGGTCTCACATTATTTGCTTGCATATTAGGGTCCCAACCAACAGTCAACGCGTCCCTAGGCCTCTTGCAGCTGGTTTGTTCTTTGATATTTCCTGATAACTTGTTTGGGCTCCAAGCATATCCAATTTGCCTTTTATATGCGACGTCTTGCACCGGGCGCAGCTGGTAAGCAATGATAATGCATGAGACCTTTTAAGATACAGTAATGCGCTGCTGTTAAAAAAAAAGAATTCAATACAACTGTGCGTACCTTCCCTGCGCCAAAAAACCTGGCCGGTGCAGGTCCTTTCAATCCAATTGTGTCCGCGAGGATTAGACGGCTAATCAATTTCTGATTAAAAATATTAATCCTTGGCAATCCCCGGTACGGAGTAGAATCCTTGTCGTAATCCATGTTATCCAGGTAAAAAATCTATAATGAACACATGTAGTTACGCCGTTTACTACACGAAAAAAAGAACGAAACTTTCAAAAAATTAAAAGTGCTGCGTACCTGAAGGAACAGCATGGCCCCAGCAAGTGGGCAGGGTGTCATGCGCTTCTTTTCGTCCAGCTTTGCTGCTCGACATGCAGTTAGTACTGCCTCAATTACACAAGCCGCCCAATTGTGTTTGTGAACCTGACCCATCCTCACTAGGGCTGGGAAGTAGTTCTCTGCCTCCAACTCTCCTGCTCTCTTAGAATCTACAAACGTGCTCATAACGTAGATTATAAACGCTCTTAAGAACCTATACTCCTCCTCTTTTGTTTTCACAGATGGGGGGCTCATTAGTACCCTTTCTGCTGCTACACTTGCAGGTTCGCTATCTGACAACGCGCCTATTGACTCACGAATTAACTGGATCGTATCAGCCCCTTTTGGCAATGAAGCATCCCAAACTTTCTTGCCCCTGTATGGCACCCCGAAAATGGCTGACACATCCTCGTCGAAGAAGAAAAGTGTAGTTTGTTTGTTCGTCGAAATACTTTTCGAGAGCGTATTGACCCTACTAATTAACCAGCAAGAAAAATTCCTGTCTAGTGCTATGTCGGGTAAACTATCCGCAAACGCCCCAAACCCCGCTGACTGGCAGATTTCCCTGTGTCTGCTGGAAAACTTACTAGTCAAGTCGTTTAGAGTTCTAAAAACAGCAGAACTACCGAATGGGTGAGGCTGCTCAGAAGGCATTTGGGCCGCGGGCTTCAAATGACATGGTAAAACCTCTCTCTGGGATCGCTTTGCCTTACTGAACCATAATAATTCATGATTTCCGTCGGACGCCATTCTTAGCAAAGAACTAGAGGATGAATGGAACACAAAGACAACAAATGGACGGGGATTAAAAGCAACCACTGACCTACCGCAGTACATGAACCATAGAAAAAATAATGCTGAAGAGGTTACCTGCAAGGGGTGTGTGGGGTGCAATGCCTTCCATGTGTGTTGACCCCCGGGGATTTCTGTACTTATAGATGGCTGCCCAGGACACACATCGTGCAAGGCAAAAGGAAGATTCAGAAAATAGACTGGAACAAAAAAGAACGCGCAACAGTTGAAGTTCGGGAAAATTCAATCAATGTTTGTATGTGTGAGGGAGTACTTTTCGTACATTACTGTGGTACACCATCGAACAGTCTTGTCTGTATTAAGTGGTTACAAAAGGACAACGTACAAAAAGGAACATTTACAATGACTGTGCATGCGGCAACAGAAAGCTACTATTCTAACCTGCTTCGCATTGGATAATGAGAGGGTTCATAGGTCTATATCGCATGTCAGGGAGCTTCGTAGGTCTGCGCACCTTACTGTGGTCACGTCTAATTGCTTGGTTAATCGCGTTTGTACCGTGCCGTTGGATCCGAATCCAACGACGAGATGTGCAGTGGCCAGCTACCCACCGTTGTAGCTGGCAATTTCCGATATATATATATATATATATATATATATATATATATATATGAGACGTAAATTGTGTCATGCCACCGGTGCTAACTCCGTAAGTCCAAAACTATTGGGTAATTGTTTTCCTTGTGAGGACGAATAGGTCGTGCATGCATCATGATCATAAATTGAAAGCCAATGAAAATAGATGTGGGTTAGTCGGGAATGTTAAGGTTTGCACATGAGCACGGTTCATTTTCTCTCGATTAAGGTCTATCTAGAAATCTGTCACTTTCTGCTATACCCTAAGAGATGAAATTATTGGACCTATAAAATGACCTTATCTGTAGTTCTTCCTGTGGAGGATTTTGATCCAAATCTTGTTTTCTAACAGCTGTTTAAATTTGAGAATTTTTCAACTAGTATACAGTGGGGTACACCAGAAACTTTGACACCCTGTTTTCTGTCAGTTTTGAGCACTTCGGTTGCACGAATTTTTAGGCCTTCCTAGGGATGTTTTCTGCAGATATGTTCAACACAAAACTTGTGCAAAATTTACTCTCCGAGCTGATGTCAAAATTTGGTAATTTTAGGCTTTGTAGTTTGTCCTCAGCACTCATTTTACTAGCTCTCTGGTCACTGAAAATTTTGGGCAGACAGCAAAGGAAAACTCTAAGGATAAAACCTTCTTAGGCTCTAACCTAGCTCTTGGGTTGACTAGAAAAGTTGTGCATAAGAACCTTAGGAATGTTCCTGTAAATTTTGAGAATTCTTAGAGTTATGTGCTTTTAGTTATACTTGTTTTCGTGCACTACCCAAAATCTGTTTTAACCATCACTCATTTGTGCACATCTTTTGTACAGATGGCTGCCCCTGCTCTCCTAGTGTTTGATGAGGATGGGCGTGCACACTCTGAGTGCACACACTGGCAGGGTTTTCCCTCCATTCTTTGGAAAGTGATGCGCGATGCCGGATATCCCAGTCCCCCGCGCTATGTGGGCGAGGAGTTCCATGAGATGGGAGTAGCGCGCTGTCGCGTGCGCATGACTCATGCTCCCCACCCTTTTCCAGCTCACTGGGCTTCCTTGGAGCTGGAGGTAGTTGGACACCGTCTGGTTGACACTTGGGAACTTGCAGCCATGAGAGCGCTCAACAAGTTTTGCGAAAAAAATTATGCAGCTGTCACACTAGCCCCTATTGGCCTCTTCCCAGCAGATCAGCCCAATGACCCTAACTGGCTTAGTCGGGATAGACACACTGGGTACCTTTAGCAAAACTGAGCTGCAGAGACTATCTCCATGTCGGTGAAGTGCATGAATGCACTCTACCGCTTGCAGACCTTACAGGACAAAGCCATGGCCCAGACCATTGGTTCTGCACAGACTAGCCATGAGATGGTGAATGCTAAGAACGAGCAGATCGCGGATCTTGATGCCCATATTGGCCAACTTGAGGGTCAAGTTGAGGAGCGTGACGCTCTCTTGGACAAGAGGAATGCTAACTTTGCACTTCTGGAGCAGCAGTTCGCCGCCCAACAGATTCAGCTAGATAATGCTTTGGATCACATTGAGGTGTTAAAGGATCAGCAGGCCCAGCCCGAGGCCATGGAGGAGGAGCCCCAGGAGGTTCAGGGTATCTCAGGACTTGACACTACGTCTGGAGTGCCCATGCCACCACTTCCGAGAGCTCACTCACCAGTGAGGAGCGAGTCGTCAGTCAACAACCTCGACGACTTTTAGTTGTTGTCTTAAGTAGTCTTTTGCGCATACTCCTCGATAGGGTAGCCTAACTTTTGGACAGTGATGTAATAGGCTAACTAAGAGTAGAGTACCTTGCTTTTGTAATGAGTGCCACTCAGATGTAAAAATACTTTAATCGCTTAGGCCTTGGCTAAGAACTTGATGGATGGTTGTAATGGTTTGCCTGCAGAAGGCTCGCTTAGAGCAAAACAAGGCTCGCTTTGCCGCGCAACAGCTCCGCGGTTCGGCGCGTCTTTGGTGGGATAACTATCTTGGCATGCTCCCAGCTGATCACATTGTCACTTGGGATGAATTCAAGACTACATTCAAGGGTCACCATATTCCAGAAGGACTCATGGAAAGGAAGCTAAATGAGTTCCTGGCTCTTACTCAAGGGATTCGTATAGTTCTCCAATATGCCCAAGCTTTCAACAATCTCTGTCAGTATGCAGGCTATCATGCTGACACGGATGCTAAGAGGCGCGATCGTTTTCGTAGAGGCTTAAGTACCAAGCTCAAGGAACGTTTGAACCCCGTTAAGGTTGATACTTACAATGAGCTGGTTAATCTAGCAATCACTCAAGATGACTGTATCACGGCTCACCGTGCTGACAAAAAGAGGAAAGCACCAGCTGGACCCTCTAGTGCTCCGCCACAGAGGTATCGCATAGTGCAGAATGTTGCACCCCAGGCTCCTCCGAAGGCCTCTCAGCAAGGGCGTTGGGTTATCAGGCCTCCACCACAGCAGGGCGTTGCACGTCTCCCTATTCCTCAGTTAACTGGCCCAAGGACAAATGCGCCACAGCCAACCCGTCCAAGTGATGGAAATCGTTGCTTCAATTGTGGGAGCTCAACTCATTTCACCCGTGAGTGCCCGCAACCCAAGCGACAAAACCAGGGCCAAGGCTCTAATCAGAACAACAAGAACAAGGGCAGAAAGCAGACTATTCAGGTCAGGCAAGGGCGCATCAATTTCACCACTCTTGCAGAACTTTCTGAGGGCGCACCAGTGATGACGGGTACATTTTCTATCCACAACAAGCTTGCAGTCATACTATTTGATTCTGGTGCATCCCATAGTTTCATTAATGCAAAATTTGGTGCAAAAGTAGGTTTGGATTTCTGTCACAACAAAGGGTCCTATATGATATCAACACCGGGTGGAAAAGTTGCTTCAAATAAAATCATGAGAAACGTTCCGATCAAACTGGGTAGCAAAACTATCAAAACTGAACTGATCCTTTTGGCACTTGGAGGCATAGATGTGATTTTGGGAATGGATTGGATGACTCGACATGGAGTGGTCTTAGACATTCCTTCCCGAGCTGTTGAAATCAATTCCCCAACCCATGGAACTACTACTCTCTATTTGCCATTTCAAGAGTGCATGAATTCTTGTGCATTTGCCATGAGTGAATCCAAATTAGAAGAAATCCCGGTGGTATGCGAGTATGCCGATGTTTTTCCGGATGACTTGCCAGGAATGCCACCAGATAGAGACATTGAATTCATTATTGAGTTGCAGCCAGGCACTGCCCCTATCTCAAAGAGACCATATAGAATGCCACCTAAGGAGTTGGCCGAGTTAAAGATTCAACTTCAAGAACTTCTAGACAAAGGTTTCATTCGCCCTAGTGCATCACCTTGGGGTTGTCCATCCCTCTTTGTAAAGAAAAAGGATGATAGTTTGAGGTTGTGTGTGGACTACCGACCTCTCAATGCGGTGATAATTAAAAACAAATATCCACTTCCCCGCATTGATGTTCTCTTTGATCAACTAGCTGGAGCTCGAGTTTTCTCAAAGATTGATCTTCGCTCTGGCTATCATCAGATCAAGATTCGTCCATGTGATATTCCTAAAACTGTCTTCTCCATGCGATATGGACTCTATGAATATTTAGTCATGTCTTTTGGTCTCACAAATGCACCTGCCTATTTCATGTACCTCATGAACTCGGTATTCATGCCTGAGCTTGACAAGTTTGTCGTGGTTTTCATTGATGACATCCTTATTTATTCCAAGAATGAGGAAGACCATGCTACGCACCTGCGCATTGTTCTCCAACGTCTTCGGGAGTATCAGCTCTATGCTAAATTTTCCAAGTGTGAATTCTGGCTAGGTAGTGTGAAATTCTTGGGCCACACTATTTCTAGCGAAGGCATAGCTGTGGATCCTATTAAAGTGCAAGAGGTGATGGACTGGAAACCTCCTACCTCCGTTCATCAAATTCGCAGTTTTTTTGGTTTAGCCGGATATTATCGCCGATTCATTCCGGATTTCTCCAGAATTGCTAAGCCGATGACTGAACTGTTGAAGAAAGGAGTAAAATTTGTGTGGGATGAAAAATGTGAAAAGGCTTTTCCACACCCTAAGGGAGCAGTTGACTACAGCACCTGTCTTAGCTCAACCTGATAATACCAAGTCCTTTGATGTGTATTGTGACGCGTCGGGTACTGGTCTTGGTTGTGTGCTCATGCAAGACAATAGAGTTATTGCTTATGCGTCACGAGCTCTTCGACCCCATGAGCAGAATTATCCTACTCATGACCTCAAGTTAGCAGCTGTCATTCATGCCTTAAAGATATGGAGGCATTATCTTATGGGTACTCATTGCAATATCTACACCGATCACAAAAGTCTCAAATATATCTTCACTCAAGCTGACCTAAATATGAGACAAAGACGGTGGCTAGAATTAATCAAAGATTATGATCTTGAGGTGCACTATCTCCCAGGCAAGGCTAATGTTGTAGCAGATGCACTAAGTCGCAAAGCTCATTGCCATTGCCTATCCGTGGAATCCTATACTGAAACCCTCTGTCATGAGATGAGGAAGCTCCAGTTGGAAATGATTCCCCAAGGCACTTTAAATCACATCTCAGTTGAACCAACTCTTCATGACCAAATCATTATGGCCCAATTACATGATAAAGGTGTTGGGATCATTAAACAAAAACTCTCTCAAGGAGAAAGGAAATATAAGTGTTTTCGTCAAGACCATAACGTAGTCCTATGGTTTGAAAGTCGTCTAGTTGTTCCGAAAAATCATGACCTTCGAAAGCAAATTCTCGATGAAGCACATCTTTTCAAATTTTCTATTCACCCGGGCAGTACCAAGATGCACCAAGATCTTAGGCAAAATTTCTGGTGGACTCGGATGAAAAGGGAAATTGCTAAATATGTCTCCGAATGTGACACCTGTCAGAGAGTAAAAGCCAGCCACTTGAAAGTAGCCGGTTTACTTCAACCTTTGCCTATCCCATCATGGAAATGGGAAGACATAAGTATGGACTTTATTGTTGGATTGCCAAACACATCCCAGAAGCACGATTTCATTTGGGTTATCGTGGATAGACTCACCAAGACGGCACATTTCATTCCGGTACATACTACTTACACTGCCAAGAAGTATGCTGAGATCTATCTCGATCGCATTGTTTGCTTGCATGGGGTACCCAAGACAATCATTTCTGATCGTGGTACACAGTTCGTTGCACGCTTTTGGGAACAGTTGCAAGCATCTCTTGGGACCAAATTGATTCGAAGCTCAGCTTATCACCCACAAACTAATGGACAAACTGAGCGGGTGAACCAAATCCTGGAAGACATGTTGAGAGCTTGTGTCATTCATTATGACAAGAGTTGGGACAAATGCCTAGCTCTAGCAGAGTTCTCATACAATAATAGTTACCAAGAGAGTTTGAAAATGGCACCATTTGAGGCCTTATATGGTCGACGGTGTCGTACCCCTTTGAGCTGGTCGCAAATCGGAGAACGAGTGGTATTCAGACCCGATCTCGTAGCAGAGGCCGAAGAAAAAGTAAGGGTAATACAAGAGAATCTAAAAGCCGCCCAATCTAGACAAAAGAGTTATTTTGATAAAAGGAGAGAGCCTTTGCAATTTGAAGTGGGTGATCATGTCTACCTTCGAGTCTCACCAACCAAGGGTGTCCAGAGACTCGGAGTAAAGGGCAAATTAGCTCCCCGATATGTTGGCCCTTATGAAATCACTGAAATTTGTGGACCCGTGGCCTATAGAGTGCGACTTCCTCCTCGACTTGCAGCAGTACATGATGTTTTCCATGTCTCTCAACTCAATAAATGTGTCCGAGTTCCCACCGAGATCATTGAACAAACTGAAATATTGGTAGAACCAGATCTCTCTTATGTCGAGTATCCTGTCAAGATTCTCAATAAAAAAGAAAGAGGTACTAGAAGAAAAGTGGTTAAAATGTACAAAATCCAATGGAGTCATCATACCGAAGAGGAGGCTACTTGGGAAACGGAAAGCTATCTAAATCAAAATTTCTCCGGTTTTCTAAATTCAACTGCAGGTACACCCCCTTTTCTGCACTTAGCTTGCTTATCTGAATCTCGGGACGAGATTCTTTTTAAGGGGGGTAGGCTGTAACACCTTAGGTGTTTAAAAATAATTAGAAGGGTCATTAACCATGTCATCGTGCAAAATCATCAAGAGGAAATAATGCATTTCTTGTATGTCTACAAATGTATGGGTACATGTGTATGTGTGCAAGTATAGTGTGACTTTGTAACTTTTCATAAACAACTCAATTTTGGCTAGTGAAATGCATCTACACATCCCTATTAACAGGGTCTACAAAAGTCTAGTTGACATCATGATCAAAAAAATAATGACTACACATGAAATGACAAATAATTTGAATCATAGTTTTTGAAAATTTAAAATAACTTTCAAATCATTGCTCAAATGAATTTTGGCCTGAAGTAAAGTTGTAGGATTTTGAATTTTGAACAACTTTCGTGTTCAAACTTTTTCGAGTTTCCACACAAAATTTTGAGAAAATCGTGAGTCAAAAACGTTGACCTCTCTTCTCTCTCTACCTCTCCCTTTCTCTCTCCCTCCCTTTCCCCTGCTCCTGGCCACGGCCTGCAGAGCAGAGCAGCTATGCTGCCGCTGCCGCTGCTGCACCGTCGCTGCGCCACCGCCTCCTACCACCACGCTGAGACCCCAGCCCGGCCATGAGTGCCTCTCTTGCACGCTTGTTGACCTTTGCCCCGTCCCATCGCCGATGCAACGCTCCTCCTCCACGCTGCGCCCCTGCTCGGCTTCGATGGCGCGCCGCGCCGCCATCGTAGCGCCAAACGAGCCCGGCCACGCACCTGCCCGAGCCGTTGCCCACGGCCGGCCTTCAATGCCGTGCGCCACCGACACCCCTACCCTCCTCCCTCTCCTCCCTTGGCTCATTTTAAAGGGCCCAGAACCCCTGCGCGCGCGCGAGAGCTCGCCGCCGTCCACTGACCGGCCGCTACCCCGCGTTCCTCCCCTGCCCGAGCTCCCCCCTCCTTCATTTGCTCCCAGCCGCACCCTTGCCCCTCCACTCTTCCCTCTCGCGCCTAAGAAGCCCACCCGAGCTCCTTCCCGCCGTCCAGAGCACCCCCGCCGGCGCCATGGCCGCCGGTCCTCCATAGGCCGCCGCGGAACCCCCTCCTCCGCCTCACCTCGCCCCCCAACGGACCCCCCCAGCCACCTTCCTCGTGCCTCAGTGAAGCTTCTCAGCCAGCTCGCCGCCGTCCAGACCCGCCAGAGTGCTGCCGCCGCAGCCTGCCATCGCCGCCGCCCACTGCTCGCCGCGGGGAGCACACCTCTGGCCATCCCCAACCTCGTTTGAGCCCACAAACGGGTAGAGCTCAGTCTCCTCTAGCTCCTCCCCCCACTTCCCCCTCGCCGCCGGTGAGCTCACTCGCCGGGAAACAGACAGCAGCCGCCTCCTCTATTCTTGGCTCCGGCCAAGGGCATATTTGCAAGCCCCCAAATCATTCCAGGGGCCTAGATGCAAGATTTCATTTTCATTTTCTTTTGTTTTAAAAAACAGCAAACTTGTAAAATCGATATAAATTCGTATAAAAATCGGACAAATGCAAACTCAATTGATCTGAGTTCCTTGTTGCTATATATACAACTTTCTTTACATGCACTTTTTCATTTTCTCACTGGTTGTTGTTCTTGATTAAATACAAATTTATTAGTCCTTTATTTAGATCTCAAGTTCTAGCCATGATATGTAGATGATTTTAGTAGAGATTGTTGTAGACTGAAAGTGTAGGACTCTGTAAAAATTTGAGGTCCATTTGACACTCCTAGATATAGGTTTTATTTAGGACTTGATGTATGCCTAGGATAAATAGTTTTATTTATCCAAGTTGTTATGATATGATTCATGGGTTCAAACTTTTACAATACCTTTAGTTTCGTTCCCAGATTCTACATAAAAAGTTTGAGAATTTTTAGTTAAACCTAACTGGACCAAATGATTTTTGGTAAGGAGAAATACATTAAATCATGAAAAATAGTTTGTGTACCTAGAAAAATCTTATATTTTTACCAAATCTGGTATTTGTGTACTTCATATTGATGGAAAAATATGAGACTCTGAAACTTAGTATAACTACCTGTAGAAATTATTTTTCTTTACTGGAGTTGTACATTGTTCTATTTTTCAGGACCTGTGTGATGCTTAATTAAATGTGAAAATTTTACATCATGGTCATATTTAGGTAAACAACATTTACTAAAATTTTCATTACCAGAACTGGCATATTTTGCCCTGTACAAATTCATCATGTTTTCAGCAGAGGCTAGGTAAAATATTTTTCATGGTGTTTCTGCTGCAGGAAATAGACTGAAATTTTTATGGTAGATTGCTTATCATTAATTGCCTTCTGTGTAAAAATTTGATGACCAGGGAGTGTAGAAAACTATATATTTTGATTTATACATGGATAACTAGTGTCAATAAAGTATTTTTGAGTTGCTTGGTTGAGTAGTGCTTTGGGAAAACCACCCCGGTTCCCTGTGAACTAAATCATGTTAGATAATACCCGATAAATGATTGCCCTATGAGATGATTTTGAAAATGGTTGTTCCCAAAGTTGGGTTTTGTTGGATTACAACTCTATAGTGAAGAAATGAATAAATCGTTACCACTAAAGTAACTCACGCATATGCATTCATGTAGATTTGACTACTCTCGCTAACGGTACATACGAGTTGGTGCCGGAGTCCGAGAGTGAGCAGCGTGAAACTTAAGTTAATCTAACTGAAATTACTTAAGACCTGAACCAAAGTTCAGAAGAGCCCAAGGCTACCTCCGCTCAGGAAGGCAAACCCAAGAGCATGTCCTATCTATTTTAAATTTATGCAACTGCTTATGTTCCTATCTACTTGTGCATTTAAGTTGTAGGAATTGTTTGGAACCCTAGTTGCATAATCTTAAGTACCTATGTTTGAATACTAGCATGTATAGGTCGCTAGTCGGCTATGCTAATGGTTCGGTAGAAGTCGAGTGATTTCCTGTCACTCGCGAGCTCATAGGAGTTGAATGTCTACTACATGCTGCAATCATAAGGTTTACGGGCGGGGTTGTTGTACTTGTGATACCTCGTCTGTTTAGTGAAAATGGATAAGGCCGCGGTGTGTGGTAGTGGTGGTTAAGCGTTTGAACGTACTAACCACATGCCGAGAAATATGGTAATCGGTAAGCTTAAGTAACTGATCGGCTCGGGGAGTGGACTTTTCCCCCACCCTCTTTGAACATTGTTTCTCATGCGGCCACATGCGGGTGCAAGCGTGGTCACGACCTGGCGTCGACCGTGGCGTGGGGCTCTTGTAGTCGAAGGGGGTGACCCTGATCCACGAGCCGGAAAGAAAGGGGAAATGTTGCGTGGGGACTCGGTTCCCATGCGTGTGTTTAGGCCTGCCTGGCCAGGTTAACAAATTCGATTCAAATCGTCCGCCTCTCACGGATATTGGGATTGCTTAACCCTTTTGCCACATAGAGTAAGAAGTGGAACAATGAGGATGATGAATATGGTTGAATGATGAAAAATAATTGTTTTCCACCATGTATGCTATTGGATAGATGCTCACTTAGAATGGTCAATTGAACTAGAATTTTGAAGCTAAAATTTGAAATTAAGGATTCACTCTTAGTTGCTTTTCGGTGAAACAAACCCCTCCAGCCAAAAGCCTTGCATGTCTAGGTAGTGGGCTAAGTATATCCATAGTCGGGTAAGTCTTGCTGAATATTAGTATGCTCAGCCTTGCTTGTGGCTCAACTTTGTTTTCAGGTGATATGTTTGAAGATCAGATAGCTAGCTTGACTTGGCCGTGTACTTTACCTCCTGGTTGGTCGGTGGAGTGGGATACGACTCCGGCCAACGATGACAATGCCGAGTGATGTCATGTACGGGCTTCATCATGACATCTTGTATCGTCATTTAGAACTCGCTTTATTTCCGCTGCAGTTGAACTACTTTCAATTTGAATTTCAAGTACCTTTCTGAGATTTCGAACTTGGTTTGTAATAATCGAGTTAAGACTCGGTAATGTAATATAATTGTGAAATGTTGTACTCTCTGGACTCACCTTCGTGTGAGTTGCATGTAAGCTTTGGGTTCGATCGACGCTCGGGTGGATTCTTCAGGACTTTACCAGACAGGACTACCGGATTACTCCGTTTGAAGTGCGTGTCAGCCGGGATTACTTTTAGGGTGATGGTTAGCGCACTTGAGCCGGATTAATTTAGACAGTTCTGCCACACATCCTGCCCAGCTACACGCTCCTCACTCTCACTCTCACTCCCGCCTAGGCACCTCACCCTCCTCCTTTCGCTGCTGCCATGGGCGCGGTCGTCCTCCATCGCGCGCCCCTAGCGGCCCTACCCGGTGGCAAGGTTGGAAAGGGTGAGGTGGAGCTGGATGGAGCCATGTTTTGTGGCTCCGCCTCGCTCAAATAAGGTTTTTCGGGGCTTTAGAGCTAGAGCCGATTGTGGAGCACTCTCTTTGACCGGGCTTCACGTGGAGGCAGTTTTGGAGCCCCGCTAAATGGCTCCAAGAATCCATGATCCCTTCTCAAGCATAGAATGAAAATCCGGATAAAAATTTAAACCGATGAAACTACCGATTCACTTGTCAAAGGTTTGACCAGAGGTGGACCGGTCGAACCGCAATTCAGTTACTACATATTGTATATATCCTCTTAAATCAGACAAAAAGATCATGTTAGATGACTTAAAAGCCGTGAGTTTCAACTAGTCAACACAGGGTTGGACTTGGACATCCTCTCACCTTTTTCTTGTAAACTGGTGGTTCGGCCCTATTTGGTTTTCCAGAATTCTAGAAAACGGTATCAAACAAAGGTATTTACAAAAACTAACTCCAGAACTCCTGCGCTAGAAAACCTAACAAACTTAATGAGATCTTTAACTGCGTGATTAGAGGATAGTTACTGTAGTATCACTGTTGCAAAACATTGATTAATTATCTTCATTAGATTCGTCGCGAAAAATTACACCCATTCCTAAAGAGATTTGGCAAATAGATTTCATTTAGTACTCCATGCATATGAGATTTTTTTCTAGGAGAAAGTACATTCTAGATGCTAGAACGATCCAAACAAGACCGAGGAGCACTCGGCATTCCTCGCAAAACAAAATAAAAAACCCGTAGCACTTGCATTGATGATAATTTCCCTATTTTTTGAGAGATGATGAAGATACTTTTTTTTTGGGAAGAAATAAAGAGACTTTGGCATCGATGATCCACGGCCAAAGATCTGCCCCGCTCAAACCTCGAAAAGAAGAAAGAAATTGCCCCGCGCAGCTCAGCTCAGGCCCACCAACAGAGTCCCAGCCATCGGTCCGGGCCCACCACTGCCAGTTCGAACCCACAGCCAGCGGTTTCCCTTTCGGCCTTTCCCCCTTTTCCCCCTCGCCGTCGCGTCTCGTCCCGTCCCCGGCCACCGCGTCCGCCATTACCCCCTCCCCGCAGACCAATTTCAAACCGAGGACGAGCCCTCCCGCACCCGCCGTCCCTTCCACCCACGCCAACCACCCGCTCCGCGTCGGATCTGCAGCGCCATCCCACCGCCCCCCTCGTCGCCGTCACCCGCCGCGGTCGTCACCTTCGCCCCCAAGTCAAGTCTCCGCTGCTCCCCCACCGAAAATTCCGATCCAACCACTCCTCCCCCCTCCCGTCCCTTCTATTTAAACCCGCCGCCGCTCCGCCACGGCGACCCCGACGATCCCCCCGGCCGCGCCCCCCGCCAGCTCCCCCTCACCCCCGACGATCCGCGCCTCCAAGCGCCGCCGCCGCGGGGCCGCCGCCACGGGGAACTCGCCGCTGCGGGGCGGCGGGGGCTCCGGCCCCCGCCGCCCGCCGTCCCCGACTTCCCTGGCGCTGCCGCCGCCGGCTGGGGCGGCGGCGGCGGCGGCGGCGGGGTTCGACCCGCTCGACCCCGGCGCGGACCCGCCCGCCAGGGCGCTCACTGGGGACCAGGTCAAGCACTGCAAGAAGGCGCTCAAGGCGCTCGAGAAGAAGCTCGGGAAACCCGCCGCGCTCTCCAAGGAGTTCTACAGCCTCCCGGTACCCAAGCTCCTCCTCTCCTCGGCCCCACTTTCTCCACCTCTCGTCGCTGTGGTGATAATTACGCGCGAGTTTAGGATACGCTGACTTCGCCTTCTTTTCCACACCGCAAAATTGAGCACGACTGACGTCTAATCAGCCACTTAACCATAGTTTTTAGGCCTCGTTTAGTTCCCAAAAATTTTCAACTCTCCCCTTTGAACACATATACGAAGCACTAAATATAATTAAATAATAAAACTAATTACACAGTTTGGATGTACACGACGAGACGAATCTTTTGAGCCTAATTAGGACATAATTAGCCATAAGTGCTACAGTAACCCACATGTGCTAATGATGCGGTCAAAGTTCTCAAAAGATTCGTCTTGCGGTTTCCAAATGAGTTCTGAAATTAGTTTTTTAATTAGTGTTCGAAAAATCTTCGCGACATCTGGTCAAACAATGATGTGACACTCAAAATTTTTTGTTTTTGGAACTAAACGCACCCTTACATTCTGGAGGCTGAGATCGTTCGCTCATGAATTGTCTTGTCGAAGAATGCAGCGGGCGAACTACTCTGTACAGTGGTTGGTGCTGTACGGCTAGCGTAGCGTGGCTTCTACGTGAAGCGTCTAGACAGGCAACTGGTGTACAGACACAATGATACGTCCTGGTCATGATTGCACCACGCTATTTCGGTGCTTTGCTGTGGCCCCATTTAGTTCCCAAAAAATTGTCTACAGTAACATCAAATTTTTGGACATATGCATGGAACATTAAATATAGTTGAAAAAACAATTAATTACACAATCTAACTGATTAGCACGAGACGAATCTTTTAAGTCTAATTAGTCAATAATTGAACATTAATTGTCAAATAACAATGAAAAGTGCTACGGTATCAAAACCCAAACATTTTCGTGAACTAAACAAGGCTTGTGTAACATTATCTTGAATTCTTGACTTGCACGCCAGAATTGAATTGGATGAGTCAATAACTCAATACTGCAGGCATCAGAATATGTTCATTGAAAGTAGCACTTAGGTTAAGGATTCTAAAACTTGGTGCAATTATACTCCACTCTCCTCTTCCACAAACCATTCATTCCTGTGGCCTGTGACTTACTCTTTTGCATAATCTCCATGCTTCTTGTTAACTTAGCACAAAGTGATTTTGGAACAGGGTTTGTCCATCACAATTAGGTGATGTTTTCAACATAGCACTGTTGCTAGCCATACTGAATTCTGCATAAATAGATGAATTAGCCGCTGTTAGCAACAAACTGTTATGTTTAATTTCTTGCTGTTCCAGTTTATTTCAATGAATGGGAAACAATTGCTTTGTGCATTTTTATGTTAAGTCCAATATACCAAGAACTTGTGCACTTAGCTCTGCCACTTCTTCTAAATTATGCAAGCAAGAATTATTGTTGGAAAGGTCTATAAGTTAATTTTCATAGGAAATGTTTCTTTGAACTGAGCCAAGCAGCCATTGATAAATACCCTTTTTCAGGATATAAGAAGTGTGCTTCAGTCGACACAAAAGTTTACTGTTGCTCGGAGACCTGAAAATAGGGCAAGAAATCGCTATACTGATGTTTTGCCATGTAAGCATCATAAACTTGTATAGGGGTGCAGGTGTAGATAGGAAGATCCCATATATTATTATTTACTTTATTTAACTTGATTTATTTTCTTTAGTTGATGAAACCAGGGTGCGATTAAAGTCTTCAACAGGCAATGATTACATCAATGCCAGCCTTATAGAGGTAGAGTTGGCATATTTCCTTCTGTTTGCTTTTTATGCATGTTTCTTTTTCTGACAGAGACAGTAACTCCAGTAGCCATCTGACTCATGTCCTATACAATTTGCAGATTGATGGAAGAGATCAAACAAAGTTCATTTCTACCCAAGGACCACTGACCAATGCGTTTGAAGATTTTTGGCAGATGGTATATGATAATCGCTGTCCAGTGGTTGTTATGGTCACCAAATTTGACAGTCTTAAGGTGCGAAAATAGAACATAATCGTGTGGATACAATTTGAAATTTACTATCTATTTCCTTGCAATTAATAACAGGCTATTAAAGAATACCCACATTCAAAATAATTGCAGTGCGATGAGTATCTCCCATTGAACGCGAACCATTATAAATTTGGAAAATTTACCATTGATATCACGAAGATCAGAAAAGATGGTCAATTAGTGTTGCGTGGTGTGAAGGTGCAACGTGATGAGGTAACTATATATAAAAGCTGTTGTTTACACACTTCTGTTCTAGGTGATGTGATAGGAAGGTTCACCATGTACTATACTATTCTGTTGCATCATATCATATACATTTCAAGAAGAAGAGTTGTTCTTGTGTAAAGAAACATGTAAACACACTTGAGTTCAGCTCTTGTAGGGGTACTTGCCATTCACAAGCATTTCCTTTCTACAGGATAGATCCTCGATTATAATCTTGTTGCATAGGATCTGTCGTATATACTAGTCCTGCATATAATTTCTGGTTTAGCTTTGGTCCTCATGCATACTTTTGTGGTAGTAAAGGTTTTAGTTGGGTATTTTTGGGCATTGACCTATCGTAGGCAATTGGCCAGATAGTGGCACTGCAAAGTTTCTTGACATCCTTGTGTTGGTGAATGAGATCAGATGGCAAATCTTTCTGAGATAGTATTTCCTTGCCATCATATAATGTATTATTTGCTGAGTGAGATGCCAAATCTTCTTGAGATGATGCAGAATGTTTAGCTGGCAAATTTTACCTCATTTTTTTTCCTCGAATTCTTTTATGTTTCTCACATTGTTCCCCTCTTGTATTTACCTTTCCCTGTATGTTTACTTTCTTCTCTTTGTCCTTACATAATAGTATTGGAATTGCTGCAACTTTTTGCTGAAGGATTGTATTACTGAAATTTTTTCCTGGCTGTGATTCTTCACGTTTCAGTCAGAAGTAGTGCACTCACTCCTCCATATTGAGTATTCTGAGTGGCCTGACCATGGGGTGCCAAACAGCAGTACTGATGTACGAATAATTAGAAAAAGATTGTATCACGTTCCAAGACAGCAGCCAATAGTTGCACATTGCAGGTTTGTTTCAAATTAATGCTTTGATTTCTGGTGCGACCTTTACCGTATGGCAATACACTTAACTCGATACAATTGTTCTCTTTCTGCAGTGCAGGCATTGGAAGAACGGGTGCTTATATCACCATCCATAATACAGTAGAGAGGATTTTACTTGGAGAACTTGGTGCTGTTGATCTTGTTGAGACTGTCAAAAGATTTAGATCACAGCGGCCTGGAATGGTCCAAACAGAGGTATAATTCTTTCCTTAATTTTGTCTCTAGGTCTCAGGTACAAAATCCTCTCAAGGCTACAATAGTTTCCACATAGTGCAGTGCTCTGCTGCTCGTGGAACGGTCATTGCAACTTTTGTAAGAATTAATGGACAGTGGTTGCATAACTCGACATCAGAGTTGAAACTTAGCTGTAATTTTAGATACTGTAGTAGTACTCGATTGGTACACAAATAGGTTGCTCCTGTGGCAGATGGATATTGTTCTACAAATTTGTATGTCAATGGAAGTTTGCAGCTAGCTGTTGCTGTATGAGGGTTCTTTGGGAGTTGTGAGTTGATGCATCAGTGTTTGTCTTGATCAAGCAATCCTGAAGAGTAGCACATAATAGATTTGCTAGAAGCACTAAAATTTAGCCTAATGGCATCCTTTCCGCTTTGCAGGATCAATATAAGTTTTGCTATCAGGCAATTGCAGATGAACTGAAAGATCTCATATCGAAATCAAAACACTGAGTGGTTTTCGAGGTAGGTTTCTCACACGGCCATACGAGTGCAGAACATTGGTGTATCATTTTCATACTTTGCAATCGCCTATGTACATGATCTCTGACAAACATGTGCTTGACATCATCATAACACTGGAATCTTTCATATCTTCACATTTGAATTCTATTTCCCTGCAGGGACAAGTAACGTCAGTTTAGGCGTAGCTCTGATGTACCAGAGGGCCTGATGCCCCATTTGGCATTTACTTGCCGATTCTTTAGGCTTCCACAACTGCATTCATGTACAGCATGTAGACAGAGATGAAGATTTTAGCAGGAAGCACAAGCGTTTCTAACATTACCTTATCTGAAGATTGGGGTTTCTGTGGTCCGTATTAACTTGTATCCTTGATTGTACCCTGCAATGTATTCACCTGTATATTTTTCCTCATGAATTAGAATTTAGGTGCTGTTATTAGGATAATAGAATGCCAATTATTGAGCCTAGCCATAGTCACAAAGTCCCTGGGTCGAGGAACGTGGTCGAGGGTCGAGGGTTGTCACTTTATAAAATTGTGGTACGAAGGGGGTATACCTTTATGGAAAGATAAATTATTATATGGACCACGACCCTAATTCATCCGGGTCGACACGTCTTTATAAAGACAAAAACTATATATATGTGCTACTAATGAAGAAACTAATCTGCACAAGTATACAAGAAACATATAAAAAAGTACATTTAGATCATGCTACAGTACTTAGCTCATTGTTTAATAAAAACCACACTGATCCACTATCCTTAACCTCCTTATCCCAATTAAATGTGTTAATAATGAGGTCGCGACCCCTCTCAAACTGGGACGCAATCCAACCTTGAATGGGACACCGACCCTCTTCGACCTCGACCCTCGAATCGGAACGGTGTTCCCGGGTCATGGGACGAGGTATCGACCCCGAATCCTGTAACTATGAGCCTAGCATCAACCCTGACCTGTATTGTTTGCTGGTCGGCGCATGATGCCGAATGTCCAGGAAAGATTCAATATTTGTTGGTTCTGTTGTGTTGTCACCACAAAAATTTCTATCCATTGTTATTCAGTCCAACATTTAATCATGTTCTGGGGTGAACATAACAAAGATGGGGCTTCCTATGGGTATGCGTTAAGAGGCTATGAAACCAAGCAGCAGGTTATCCATTTTGCATTGTGATGCTGATGGTCAATCATCCGCTTGATCCCTGGTTCAACAATATGATGGGTTGGATTGGGAATGGGGATGATGTTCTTGCAAGTCTTAAGCATGTGTCTAGGTGGGAACTGGGTAGTAGAAGAAAATGGGCTGAGCAAATACGGTCCTCTGAGTGAATTAGTGTGCCCAATGGCATGCTGGAGCAAACAGCCATTTCCCACTCCCATCTCATTAGAAAGTACTCTCTCCGTTCCAAAATGTAGGTCATTTTGACTTTTTTAGATTCGTATATTTTGTTATACATCTAGATATATATTATATCTAGGTGCATAGCATACATTATGAATCCAGAAAAACCAAAACGACCTATATTTTGAAACAGATGGAGTAGATGCTAGTGCTTCATTTTTCAGAGGCCAACATAATCTCCATCAGATTTGCGTGAAGCTTCTTTTCCGAAAAAAAAAAGCTCAGAACCTTCTGATGGACACGGAACACGCAAGCTACAAGCCGTGAAAAGAGGAAGGCTGATTTGTGAAAAATAAAAAAAGCAAACACTTTCTGATGGTACAGCATCACGCTTGAAAAGCCTTCATCAGTGACACCATTAGTCCATTATCATCTTTGCAAATGGTAATCTCATGTCGGCCAAACTCCCTCCGTCCGTGCTAGTGCATGACGTAGACGTCGTACTCGACGGTGGCATCGCCGGTGCGGGCGTCGAGCCAGCGCGTGCGCAGCAGGGCGTAGCCGCGGGCGAAGCGGAAGGCGCCGGTGCCGCCGACGACGGGGAGCTCGCGCACGGCGTCGAGCGGGCAGTTGCGGCCGAGCAGCGCCAGCGTGCTGCCGTTGTGGGCGCCGGAGGTGAAGACGAGGTTCATGGCCTGCAGGAAGCCGAGCCGGGCCTGGTCGGAGCCCATGTACAGGCCCTGGGCGCGGCCGACGGGGGCGGAGCCCCGCTCGGGCCCCGCCGTCAGCGGGTCGTCCATCACGTTCACCATCCCGAACATGGACGTCGGCGACGACGACGACGCCGCGGCCGGCGGCGGCTCCACCACGCGCACTGCCGTCGGCGACTTGCCGCTCACCGTGTCGTGGAAGTAGAAGTGGAGGTGCGTCGTTGTCGGAGCGGCGGCAGCGACTTCCTCCTTGCGCTGCCCGGCGCCGTGGACGGCGTCGGCTTCGGCTGCGGCGGCGAGCAGCACGAGGAAGAGCAGCAGGGTCGCTCCTTTCTTGTCCATCTTTGAGCTGCCAGTGCGAAGTGGAGTGTGAGTGTGACGGGTGTGTCTCCGAGCTGGTTCACGAGCTAGTACGATTTATAGAGAAGTGGTCAGTGGAGCCTTGTAGGTGCGGATCAAGAGATTGGTGACACGAGAGGGTTAGCGATTGGGGGTTCAGAAAGCTGCTCCATGAACACGAAGGAAGTGACAAAGTGGTAGGGCGGCAATAATGCTTTGCTTGGGCATCCATGAAAGGCACCTCAGGTGGGGAGCACACTGCAGAGGAGCAGATCGCATTCGCGAATCGCTTGTGGTTCCGGGAGGGGAGTTTCTGGAGGGATTCTCATTCTCATTCGCAGAGCTCTTTGCTCTTGTCGGTGGAGGGCGGACAATGGGAGAAGAATTTTCGATGTTGTGCGTGGGGTGAGTTGGGAGAGGAATTGTCCACTTCACAATGGCATGTTTCCATGGAACTAGGTCCACTTATTATGGGCTGGCTGATTGGACCGACTGGACTGGGCCTTTAAGCTAAAGCATGGACATAGAATAAAAAAAAGGCCAAGTTACTCTCTACGAGTATGGCGAAATTCAGGATGGGAATGGGTCGGCCCGGATCTGGCCTTGGATCTGGACCTATGGCGTCAGGGCCAATTTGTGAGGCCACGGGTCGACCCAAAAGGTATGATGGGTCAATTGTATGTGGCTTCGTTGGTCCAACAGGTATGATGGATCGACACATACATAAAATATATAGTAAATATTGCACCACTAATGATCATTAGTACATCTAAATATTGCTGGAGCAACGTACACATTAATGTATTAAGGCAAAATTATGAAAACTAATATAGTATCATCTAGTGCTAGCTGAAAATTCTACAAACAACAATACCTTCCAAAGCCAAGATAATATCATGAACCGAGATTAGACTCACGCATGATTAGCCTTTTGTTCAGTGAATGACTCATAAGCAAGAAAAAGAATAGAGACCTTAGCCATCGTGATGTATAGCAGCCGCATATCACAAGAAACGAAAAGCTCTGATCTACTTGAGAACGTGCGATCAGTGAGAATGAATCAGGGAGGCTCATTTGTTTGGCTTGACCGAGGGAGGAAGAGGCACGCAGCAAATCCTACCAAGCGTGACGAGGAATTCTACAAACAAACCCTAGGACAACCATGGGAGAAGAACATAGATGGGAAAAGTTTACATGACGGGATAGCCACTGGAGGGAAGCGCGGCGCGCGGATTCGTCACCGCTAGGTTGCTCGCCTCCATGGGTGCTTCCGACCTCCCCCGTGCGTCAGATGGTGTGGGATGGTGGGATTGTTTTGGGTCAACCCATCTTGCCCATTGGGTCGGTAGGCTCCAGCTTCTATGGACCCTTCTCTAATTTAAGGCTGACCCATGTGATCCATTGGCCTTGCTCTCGTGGGTCGGGCCAACTACCCATTGGGTTGACCCGGCCCACTCCCATCTTGAGGCGAACTCCCATCTTGAGGCGAAATTCATGATTAACTTGCGCACAATTTTTTGTTTTAATTCACTCTCACAATTAGGCCAGGACTTTTTTTTAAAAGAACAGTCAGGGACCAATTTACCTCTTAATAAAATTTAGAGTAAGTTGCACTTCTTATCCCTAAATTTATCTCACGGTTTTACTTAGATCTCTAAACTCTCAAATCTTCCATCTAGATTCCTGAACCATGTTAATTGATCCATCATCCGAGATCTCAAACGCGCCATGCGAGTTTTCGATGCTGACATGACACGCCACGTGGTGCCACGTTGGCAAATATTTACAGAAATTCCGTGCACCGTCTTGTCTTTTCCATTTGCTCCTCCCCCTCACCTATCTCTCTGCTTTCCTCATGGCGGTGGTGGCGGACACGGCGACCGGCGGACGGCAGTAAAGGATGACAAATTGGCCGCAGTGGATCATAAATGGACGGTGATTTACGCCTCCGCTACTATCCACACTTCTCTCGCTCTCTATCCACACCAAGCAGGCCTGCATGCTGTGTGTGGCTGTGCTGCAGCACTGTAGAGGAGCATCGGCAGCACCAGCCAGGGTTTGAAATTTTGCCGAAATTCGGCGAAAAATTTCGTTTTCGCTACTTACCGGGAAAAAAAATTCGGTATTTTTCGGAAAATTTCGGTATTTTTCGGAAAATTTCGTTTGAAAATTCAAAAAATTTCGGCCAAAAGTCACCGAAATTTACCGAAATTTCGGAACGAAATTTCGTTTCCGCTAAACACTGGGATTTGCAACGAAAACGAAATGGTTAACCCTGGCACCAGCTCACAGAGGGGCCACTAATTAAGCCGGTACTTTTTTTTTGGCCGATTGGCCGTGCCGTGGGGTCGACGGTGCGCCCATCTTGGCGTACCCGGTGAGCATGGCGTACCGTGCAGCTGCGCAGCCGAGGCCGCCGCGGCCGTTGCAGGCGGGGAGGACAGGACGGCGGTCAGGTTCGGCGAAACGCCAAAGGAGCGTGACAGCAAGGTCGAGGCGGACACGGCGACGCGCGCTGGTGGCCATGGCGGAAGTCGACGGCTTTGTTGCGGTCGAGGACCACCACTGCGTGGTTCGCCGTGAGCGTGGCATGCTGGCCACGGGCTGCTGGACTTCACCCGGACCACTCGCAGGAGAGGGATTGGTTAGGGATTAGAGAGACACGAGCACATTTCTATAGATGAAAGCCCGTTCCCACAGCGCACAGGCAGGCGGTCCACGTCGGTAAAAATAATTTTCACCGTCAGATGGTAAATCAAGTGCCCGTATTCATTCCACCCGCAATGCAACTGTAGCGTATATATCTCTACTTCTGGAGCTTTCTTCTCGCCTCGCGAAGACAGCCTCGTCTCTGCTCGGATCCAGCCGTCTTCATCTCCACCCCCACGCGGCCACGCCTGTCGCGGCAGGCGATGCGCGGGGTGACGCGGCGGCGGCCGCGGACGTGCCAGGGTGCTGCGGGCTGCATGGCTCGCCGGTGCGCTCGTAGTCCCGCTCGCCCGCCGCCACCACTCCTCCTCGCCGCGTGCCGCCGCCGCCACCGCTCCTCCTCCCCCACCGCCGCCGTTCCTCCTCCCCGCCGCGGATCTGCGCCACCGTCGCCACCACCTCCTCCTCCTACTCCCCGCCGCCTCCACCTCCTCCTCCTCCACCACCTCCTCTCCTCCTGTGTCCCTTAGGATCGCGAGGCATGCAGCCCGTGATGGTGCGGCGGACTATGGCGTCACGGTTCGGCGAGAGGCCGCGTCGCCGGATAGCTAGCTCGACGTGCAGTGCCGGTGGAGCTCGGCCGGGCTGCAGCTGCCGGACGGGACCATCCTGGTGGAGCAGGTGGCCGCCGCCATCAGGATTGGATGATGCGTCAAGTTTGCCGGCAAGAACGAGGAAGAGAAGCATGAGTATTGGCGGCGGCGCGAGCTCCACCCCCCTGCGGCCAGAATTGCTCCTGAAGCCCGAGGACGCGCTGCTGCTGGGCCAGGTCCACCGCCTCGTCACGTCGCAAGGTGCGTGCCTGCCCTCCGCTCGTAGATCCCTCTTCGTCGTGGCCCAATTCCTCCGCTCCGGATGAGACGAGCTAATCCGTTCCCCATTCCCACCACTGATGCTGTCGCGTGCGCAGAGGTGACGAAGGCGATCCAGGCCTAGCGGCAGGACAAGGCGCGGCGGTGCAAGGAGGCGGCGCCCGACGACCGGCGGCCGCCGCCGCAGCCCGGGCCCGCCGTCGCCGCCGGCCAGGCGAGCGCTCGCGTGCGGCTCGCTCGCTCGCTCGTCCCCTGTCCGGCGTTCGCGTTCTGAGTGAACGAACTGCGAGTTCCGGCCTCCGATGATGAATCGCTGACTCGCCGCGGTGTTCGTGCAGGAATGTCAGCGGGCGGATAAGTCGGACCAGCAGCACCGCGGCGGCGGCGGGTCCCGTGGCGTCGGGGCGAGGGGGCGGCACTGGCGGCCGTCGCTGCAGAGTATCTCCGAGTCGGCGAGCTGACGCGGCGTGCGCCGAGGCCGGCTGCTACCCGGCCGCGGCGAGCGGCTGCGGAGCGACAGACCGAGCGCGACGGCATTTTCAACAAGAAGCGCTTGCATTTTCAACGAATGATGGTTACTCACTCGACGTCTTTGTTGTTGGTTGGCATGACGAGGTAACACTATCTTAAGTTCTTCTGATTTCCATTTGGCAATGACCTGCAACTGCAAGAGTCTTGTTTTGCTTTTTAATATATATACATAGCGTCAGTATATGTCTATCTTTCAAAGATACAGTCAGAGAGCACGAAACCTCAGAATGCTTCTTGTGAAGTTAAAATAATTAGATGGCAGGTTGATTATTTGTGCCCAACAGGAAATATTCTGTTTGCAATGTTCCTGGGTTTAATTACATTGACTTGGTGAATAAAAGATACTCAAACGACAGTTGCAGGAAGCCTAAAATTGAAACAGTGTATGAATGCAAGACACCTTGCTCATGCTGCCTGCTCTTTTATTCAAAGATCGTACCATGCCAGCTGCATCTTCATTATGAAGCCGAAGAAACAAGACACTCTCCAAGTTCATACAAGCAGTCTCCTTTCAGCTATGGCCTATGTTCCCATTTGTCCCCTCTGCAATGGAATCCGGAACTATCCTCTCCTAAAAGAAGCTACAAAGGTGTATTTCCTACTTTTTCTAAAATTTAACTTTAGCTGAGTAACTCAACCTGCTAATTTCCCCAGGATCAAGTGCAGATATTTGAACGATTGTTTTCCACTGACCTGTTTCTGACAACCAACGAAAAATGTTAAATGTTCTTCTCCAATGAATGCAAAGGTATGCATCCATAATATTCAGTTGTCACCATTTCATGTTCAAAGACACAAGAATGGAGAGCTTCTACAAAAGGAGTCGTCCATTCCTGACAATACTTCAGAGAGAGGCACTGCCTTCATACAAGTCTCACTGTTTTCAGGATGGAGAACCTGGTGCTTAAGCTCCTTTTCCTCGTCCTCCTATTACAACTCTCGCTGGTATGTGCTTTGCATAATTTTTTTCCATGCTAAACTTGCCACATTGTATGTTTTATAAACCCTTGCAATTTACGATTTGTGACAGCTGCTATCCTGACCATTCGGCGTCGCATGTCCAGCATCCGCCTTCACAATGCCCATTCAGGTATTTTTTAACTTTAAAGTGTTTGCTACCCTGCCACAGATAATTTGTATATTCCAACCATATAGGATATCCCGTATATTTTGCTAATTATGATTCCATTGTAACATCAGTCATTCTTATGCAGCCTCCGCCCCGAGATGAAAGCTTCGACTTCATCACGCGGATATAATCTGAACCTCAGGAGCCAGCATATTCCCTAATCTTTCATCGTGCGGCAACAACGATAACCAAAGTTGCCGGTATTTTGTGCCATCAGCAACGTCGGGCCTTTTCAAGTTAACGCGTACAAATTAAACTAATTACAAAGCTCCACCATCATATTGTTATGCAGACCCATTCTCATCTGATCATTGTAATATGATATTTCAAGACTTAATTCTTGTACTATAGTATAGCCATATCTGACTCTGTTTTATATCGGTACCTAAGTCCTTGATCGCTTCAGCCTGCGTAGCATTCCGTCAAATGAACGATGTCTGCTAAAACCGTTCTGCATCATCCAGCGCTTCAAATAATAAACATTATGCCTCCATCTTTACGTAAACTAATACCCAGATTGATGCCTACTTTGTTCCACAAAACAGATGGCCGTTTTGCAGGTCCCCGCGCGCAAGCGCGCGTCATGCACTAGTATGAGAAGATAAGACTGTGCACACGGGGATTTCTATTGCAAGCATGGCACCACGTGGCATGACACATTGGCGTCAGAAACTTGTGTGGCATGTTTGAGACCTTGGATGGAACACTTAACACGGTTTATGGATCAAAATTGGCAATTTGAGAGTTTAAAGAACGAGATGAATTCATGGGACAAGTTTAGGTATCTAGACTCCAATTTACTCTAAAATTTGCCATTGTGAAATGGGAAGAACAACCCATTCATACATACCTCATTCTTAGGAAATTAACCTTATTCGAAGTGATGACATAGCGTTTGCATATTCTTGAATCAAGTGATAGAAAATGTTAAATGATATCCATAATAGAAGGTTGCTGGGCTACGATGTTTAAGATAAGTGGGGCTAGTGGATCTTAAAAGTACTACCCTGAGCTTCCTCCACCCATACGAGAAGGCACCATTCATGTTAAGTTGAAAACATGATTGATAGGGACGCCCTCCACGATGTATTGCTAAAGTTGGATTTTAGGCATCACTTCTATCGATGCTCAAACACTGCGACATCCGATCCGATACCTAATAAAATTTTCCTTGCGGCAGCGCACGAATGTGCACCGGTGTCTGTTGAGAGGTTTTCAGGGAAGGAGAGAGGAGATGAGTTTGGAATTTTAAATTCTATTTGGGTCGAGAGTGATTCTGGGTCTAATTAGGTATAGGACGAGAGTGATGCTGCACACTGCGGCGTTACAAGCGAAATGTGCACATCGCCTATGACATGATGTTTCAAGCATCTAATTAAGCACATTGAGCACAATCCCCAACCTATTTGTACCATGTGTGTTTTTTTCCATACGACTCGTGCCCATGTTAACTTTATATCTGAGAAGAAATTTCTCTACAATCAAATGGTCTATTGCACTACTGTAGTATAATAAAACAATCATTGCTAAATCAACAGGTGTAGTATAAAAAAGAACATGCATCCCAAAAGCTTTCGACACCATGTTCCAAATTTCACCAAAATTTTGTATTTTTCACCGGCCAGCGAAAAATATAATTTTGGAAAAAAATTCAGGAAATTAGAACTATGTACTGAACATATAAGTTTTGTGAGTGCCAAATATTGAATTACGAATGCACGACCTCGGGATGCGACCGCGTCAAGCGACTCGCGGCTCCACGGAATTACGGGATGCCACTGCCGGTTCCCCCAGCGCCGCGTCGTCTAGCCCTGCATCCGCACCAGGCTTCCCTCCGCAGGCCGCAGCTGAGCACTCTGCCTCAATCCCCTCGACATTGACACTGCTGCTGCGGCGCATCAGCCGACGGCGCCCGCTGTTGTTTGATTGACCGCGCATTGCAGTAGCTCTCCCTTCTGCAGCCGCGAGCGCGACCTAGGTGCCTCGGCACTCCACTCCTCCTAGCTCGGTAGCTCCACACATTCTGGTATGAAATTTGTGGAACACTAAGTGTAGCTCGCTAATTTTTTTTACAGTGCTTGAACAATTCGACAATTGCAAATTAGTGTAGCACATACGAATTATAGATTCATGAATTTCTCGGTGAAATTTAGATTTTATTACCAATTTTTGTATGGATTATACCGACTTGCAGGTACAAAAAAAATGTGGTGGCATACATCTGTGAAAAATTCTAGATACGCGTGGAACCTATATTTTTGCCCTCATCAGCTGGTCTACAGTTGCATTCCTTCCTGCATTTGTGTTTTTTTTCGGAAGGCGCAGCAAGTACTCGAACCTGGGCCTCCCAGTTGGCATTCTTGGGAGCAAATGACGAACAAAAAATACGCTATTTCTCCAAAAAAAAAAGAACACACCGTTCTGATGGTCGAGTTGGTCTAACACGCCAGTTCCAGTTGGAATGATATGGCTAGCTGTAGAAATTTGACTATACTTGGTCGTCCTCGATTGTATATAGATACATTGGGCAATGGCAATATGCAACTAGGATTTGTTCTGCTGGATATTGCTCGGTTGTTAGCGGTGGGCTCCTCATGTGTTAGCCAACTGTCCTTTTGCTTTGCTTGCTTAAGATGGGGCCTTCCCTAAAACTTTTTTTAAAAAAAGCTCAAATCAACGGTGAACGATCCGATCTTTGACCTTGAATCGATCAACAACCAGTAACGTGAATTGATCAACGATCTACTTGTCTCCGCCGCCACGTCACATACACGCATCCCCTCCATTTTAGTAAGCGCATATACTCTTCTTGTCTGCGCTGTTCTGAGTGTATATCATTTGGCGTTTATTAGTCAATCTACTTGCCTCGGCGGGTACACGTATGCGTCGTGCATGCAGGGTTTTATTTATTTACAGCTCATTTGTAAGGGTTTTTAGCGGCTTCACTTCAACTGTTTTGCGCAAATCGAGACGTTGTAGTGTGAAACTATATATTTTGTAAGTCGAGGTAAATAATGTTCTAGAAGCCGTTTTGAAAGAAGTCCTTCCAAGCAGCCTCTTAGCATATGCATCATGTGTTCCTTCTGTCCGCTATTCAGATTTTTTTTTTTGCTTTTAGTTAATCTACTTGCATCGGCTGACTTGCTTGCTTGGTATCGGGGAGAAGAAACAGCACATGGAAGAGAGCAGGACTGGAAGAGAGAGCTACCGCCGGTGACCAGACCAGGCCAGCAACCCAAGAGCTGCCTGTTGCATGCGTGGCTGCAGCTCTCTCCGGCGACACAAGCTCTCGGTCTCGCTCACATGCCTGGATGCAAGTTGTATTTAAGTTTATTCCATCAATGACAGCAAAAGATGGAGACGCCGCGACGACTCCTAGTAGATGCGGATAAAATAATTGGAAGATAAGGTGCCATGAAACTTTCCTGACGAGGATCCCAAATCTTTTGGTCACACACGTTGAAAACTTTACCGAAATGTGGTTGCCGACGTGCAAGTCTATCTATTAAATTGTAAAAAGAAACTACCACATTCGCTGAGACGGTTTAGAAATTTCCACACACATGCACACACTATAAAAACTGAAAACTTTTAAAAACTTTTGTTATTTGAATCGGGTCCACTGTACTCCTCATGTTGGACCCACCTGTAAGGATGGAGGGAGGTAGGTAGGTGGGAGAGCAGATCTATAGAAATTATAGGTCGGAGGATATTTCTGCCCGAAACCAATTATTTATTTTCACCCATCGCAGCCATATACCCACCCGCAATATCCAAAATCATCGCTCGCACCATAGCACTGAGTCTTGTCTCAGGCGTAAATACCAAACTTCCAAACTTTGAACATATATCATGAATATTTTTATATGTATCGGAGAGGGGCATCCAAACTTCCAATGCCCATGTCAAAAAAAAAACTTCCAATAATGCCATGACGCACAAGGCCACGACAAGTCAACCACAACCTGCACGTGTAAATACTTGCCATGAGCCCATGACTGAGAGGAAAGACGACTAGACTCTGTTGATGTGCCAACACGACGGATGTGTCGTCTCTCGTCTACCTCCTTCCCTAATTATAATAACCATTGAATCTGTCATCTTTACTAATAATGATAGCAACAGAAGATGGAGACGCGACGAGACAAATAATTGATAGAGAAGGTGCTATGAAACTTCACTGACAATTAAAGTCCGAGAATTGGTCATGAAAAGGACTACACGTTGAAAACTTTAATTGCCTAAACGCGATTGCTGACATGCAAATCTATTACTCCCGGCAAACTATCCCTCACTCACTTCCTATTTTCTAAGCACTATGGAGGTAGAGCTTCACCTAGGAGTGGAGCTATTCTCTTATCTCCTCCTCCTTACATAGTCCTCCAAGGGTGATTTCTAAAGGGGTTATAGATGGAAACCTTGCGAACCGCCTTTGGGACAACGCGAGGGTTCTTCCCGCCTAAACTAAGCAAGACAAGAGGCTGTCCAGGTTCGGCCGAACCTAGGGTTAGGCCCCTTGATGCCGCCTCTCGCACCACCTTTCATCCGGGACACTGCCAGGTGGGTCCCCAAGTGGGTACAAGGTTATTGGTGGTAAGTTTAAACTTGTGGGCTTTTGAAGTCGAGTGACATCCTCTGATTGGTCGAAGGTGTATTTGTTAACCTTGTGGGTTGAATTGCTTTCGGATGTGGCCTCTCCAGTTTAAAGGCACATCGAATAAATGATTGGTGTTGAATGAATCAGCCTCCGCGTGTTGCACGCGCTCAGTAAGTCAATGTCCCGGAGGTAGGAGTACATGCATGTGCAGAGAGTAGAGGTTCGCAGGTGCGTGTTGCATATATGCGGGCTTCGTGCCTCCTTCTTAATCTATTCGATGGCATTATGAACCTCGCTTGGAAAACGATCGATCAATTTTTCTAGGTCAACTCAGCCTCTAAAAGGATTTCATTCACAACTCATCCAAGAGATGTATAAATACGGATGAATACGATATAATTAATTTTTTAAATTTTATAATTGGATCTTACAAAACCAGATCCTACAAATTTTATGAATATATTGTCAGGTTTTCATTATAGTTTTGGATAGGATGTTTACAGACCCTAGAAAATCACTGCGTGTCATTGAGCCTCCGTTTAGTAAAGATAAAGATTGGCCCAAGCAGTCACATGCATGTCACGTCATTTGTTCTTCTTTTTTTATCAGTAGTTAGTCAACAACTTGCATTGGGGTTGGGCTGCCACCGCATCCTTGCAAAAATATAAAATTGTAGTCGTTCAGCCAACCCTTCAATCCATTAATAGCGGCGAGCACCCACCGTCAGAGCGTGCGGGCTTCTTCTCCTAGCAAGAGTTGAGCCTTTTTTTCTCCGAAAAGGCGTGCCTTCCTCTGAAAGCTCAGCACTCCAGGTTTCTCTTCTACCTGGTAAGTAGCCTTGCTGTTCACATTTATTATCGTTTCTTGAATTCCTGTTGAGTGCTTTGCTTGTTCCGATCTGGGGCACCTGTATGGGTTGTTGCCGCACACGTACGAGAGCGTGAAGAAAATTTACCAGACCATATGGATGGATTCTCCAAATCATTGTGCCATTTGAGCTCCGATTTAGCTTGGGTTTTGTTGGCACCTGGCATGGCCGCGTTCTGAGCTCCTCCGATCCACCCACAGAGGCGGACTATGCATGTAGGGTGAACGGGGAGATGCATGGAAAACGGCAGGCGGCCGGAACACCATAGAAATGAAACTGCTGCAGCGGGACAGATGCACCAAGCAGTTCTTGTTGTGATTTTTGCAATCGATTCCATGTGCGCTATTTCATTCTCCATTGACTTTCTCAGCTCGTCTTTTAGATCGAGGAACTGTTGTGTAGTTCTCTTCCTCGTGCTCCCAAAGGCCAGTGTGGATTGCCTTTTGCATGGCAACCACATCAATGGCGCCGGACTATACTCCTGATGGAGCCCTGTGACCCAAACGAGGCAGGCCTAAATCCTAATCTTCTTGCTCTTGGTACTTTAGACCTAAAGATTACAAGTATAAATCCTAAGAACATCTCCAAGAGCTCTTGTATCTGTGAATAACTAAAATCCTAATATAGTTATTATGTAAAACGAAATAGCCAGCGAAAAAGGGATGAAATCCAACAACTTCTCCAAAATCCAAAAATGTATGGCTAGCGCTCAGCCCTAGGCAAAGATGCCTAGCGGCATCTCCTGGATAGAAAACGAGGATAGAAGACGAGGTAGATAGAGTTTCTGTTGTATGGGGTTTTTTTATCTTTCTTTAGCTAATTCACCCAAGATACAAGAGCTGTTGGAGATGCTCAAGTTGCTGGCTTGACAGCCTGCTGCTGTGCAGGAACAAATATTGGGAGAATTGGAGAAGATATTGGGCCGTGAGTAGTAGGGTAGGGCATAGTGATGGGCTTGTCTTTACTTCAGGCCAGGTATTTGGACAGCTTGTATTTTGTGCCATTTTTGTTTTTTTTGTGAAAACAATGTGCATGGTGTACGTACAATATATAAACAAAATCTTTTTGATAAAATTAATGAGATACGATATTCAACTGAATGCCCTTAAATTGAAGTGGGCCTGCCCCTGTTGCCATCCTACCGTATATAAGCGTATATGTACAATTAATTAGCGGTCATCATGCATAGTCCAACAACCAAGTTTAGTATAGTCAGCGAATGATGGGGTCAACACCGTCACCCGTTGCCGTGTAAACAACTTTTTCTTTCGGAGATTCATGTGATTTTGATCTGGGTCTCAACGTGATGTGCACTGGGAGCAATCTTCTCCTGATCTTGTGCTTGTGCTTTGTTTTGTTTGCTGCTAATTTTCCTGGCAGTGTCTTTAATTTCGATCTCAAAAGTTCGGCTGGACTCTATGCAGTCTTGCCGAAGACCAATCATAGCTTCCGAACTGGTTTGGAAATCGAGACTAAAGGATGTCCCCAACCGATGATTCAAAGCTGGTTTCCAACGACATACTAAAGCCATCCAAGATCTTTCTTCCACCACAAATAACCCGTTACTAATGCTAGCTTTGATACCGGATCTAATTCCCACTGGCGCACGCACACACAAGGCAATGCTATTCTACACCTAAACTTGGCAGAATAATTACTGAACAAATTTCTAGTAGTTCAGTAACCGGCAAGCTATTACTGAACAATGTTAAGTAACTTGGTAAAATTTAGTTCAGTATTTTGCCGATTATTTTTGCTAGTGATAGGAGGTGGATGCAGAATAGCATTGTCGTATATATACTACATGAAAATCAATTTTGATATATCGACACTGGTTGGTTACCGGCACTGATTTTTTTTCGCTTTTGCTTTTTTATACAACAAAAGATGATAATTATGCAACAAAAGCTGGTAATTATGCGGTTAAACTCAATTCACTGAATTAAATCTATCTTTTAACCGGTTCATGACCCTTTCATTCGGTTCAGTGTACCATCTCACTCGTTTTCTCTTTCTTGCACTGTCACACTTTTATTATGCATACTATGTAGCCTACTCGCAAAGTGTAAACTAATGCTTTTATTATGCAAACTAATGCTTTTATTATGCAACTCATTTAGTTTGCAATTTATTAGTTGTAAAATGCCTGTTTATACATTTTTATTATGCATGTAAACTTGTTTTTTATGCACATAATTTCATTTAGTCTGTGCAACGCATTAATTCTAGACTGCGTGTTACAAATACTATATGTAAGTAAAAATATTATGCACCCAAATTTATTTCGTATGCAATGTATTAGTTGTAAAATGCATGTTACCAAATGTCTTTTTATGCAGGCAAAAATGCTTAGTATGCAAGTTGTTTAATGTTCTTAAGCTTGACAAATTGGTTTTATATGCATAATAAACATTTTTCGCTGCATAATAAACAAATTTACATGCACCAGGAATGTAAACAAAGTTTGACCAGTCAAACCATCTGTATCAACGATGGGAGCTACAACAGTATCATTGTATCAGCTCCCATAAAATTATTGGTCCTGAGCAGCTATGGCCTACACATCATATCATAATTTTCTATTTAAATGCATATATAGTACACAAATTACCAGCAAATCAATTATGCAAGTGTCTCTCGAGGATCTGCCAGCTTAGTCTCTCAGAGGTGCTCATAGAGTAGGGTTGCGTGCGTGTATTCATAGGGATGAGTGTGCATGGATTTGAGCATATGTGTCTGTACTGTGTTTCGCAAAAAAAATCATGCAAGTCTCTTTGAGTATGAGAACATATTGAGAACCAGTTGATGTGCATGCCTTTTCTATTATAAATATAGCACTACACTTTATTGATTGTTAATAACTTTCAAAGAATACATTGTTACTTCTTTGTAAGCCCTCGTATTCAAGATCATACATTCATTTAATTTGTTTGCAAGCAGCCATGGGTTCAGGTCTCTTCAAGCCTTGTGTTCATCCGGACCTCCGTGATGTTTTCTCTAAGATGTCTTTCGGTGACAAGATTGGCTTTCTAGTATGTTTTAATTAATTTTTAAGTGTAATTTATATATCAAGTATTTATTTGATGTACATACATACATATTCCTTAAGAAAATCAGGTAGTGATTATATATTAATGTATGATCATAGAAATTATGTTATGTATGGAAATTAATATGTAATTCATGTGGTCATCTTTTTATTTTATAGCAAGGTAAGGGTGTTATAATTAGATAGGATGCATACATATATAGATGAGAACTTAATTAATTACATCTTGCATTTATGAAGTGTTATTTTTATACTAGAATAATTGATAATAATTAACATTTGTAAACGTTGCTTTATTAGATTATATATATATAAATATATTTAACAATTCTAATGCAACAAAAATATGATTATATTTTGAGCTAGCGATGCAGGATTTTAATTGCATGATCTATTTAATTAATATCTCAAAAAATACGGCAAATTAAGTTTGATGCACCATTTAATTAGGGCATTTTGTTATAGTTAAGTATATTTCCAAATGAGTATGCGTGTCAATATGTATTATTTTTTTCTGCTTATCAAGGTAATAAACAAATTATGTTTGTAAATATGGCCATTAGAAGCACGCATATATACTTAAGCTTGATCATGCTTGTGCACCACCTTATTATTAAGTATTCAAGTTATTTGAAGCTTTCCAATTGATATTCCTCATTACTTGAAGTATTTAATTTACATATGCATACCTAATTTAATTTCCAAAGTATTAATTCTTCTCAATTTTATGTAGTTCATTCATGCATTTGACAAGAGAAACCTATGGCATAAGATGCCTGTTCCGATCGGTTTACTCTACCTGAACACTCGCCGGACCCTACTTGAAAAATACAACCTTCTACCAGTTGGGAGTTCTCATGGTGCCCTGTTTGACCCCAAGGAGTTCTTGTACCGCACTGGAGATGGCAAGTACAACGACCCCCATAATGCTGAGGCTGGTAGCCAAAACACCTTTTTTGGGAGAAACATGAAGCCAGTTGATCAAAAGGATGAGGTACTTAATTATACACTATTTACAAAAATCTAGTAATTTTCTTACAAAATTCCAAATTTTTAAGTTTTAACAATACACGTTAATAACTTGACATAAATTAATTAAGCACTTATTTCCCTTTTATTTTGGTAATTCTTGTTGTATATATACACATGCCCTAGATGTGGTTATCTTCTTATCTGCTTATTTCAATTTGTATCCCTATTATTTTGTTCAATAAAAAATTAGATACAATATAGAATTTATTTAATGAAAAATAGACCTGAATTAGAGGGAAAGAAGCCAATTAAAGGAGTAAAGATCACCAAAAAAAGTGTTTGATTTTTATTTCTTATTTGAAATTTATTTTGACACTTTGACTTTAAGACTCTATAATAAAACTCTTTTTTGTTGAAACTGTTTGTTTGGTAGTTCATTTTGCAGGCTTCAAATAAATTGTGACACTCGACCCGATTTGGTTTTGGCCCAGTAGTGGCCCATGAGTGTTGTGTATATATATTTAATACGACCTTGCTAGTTGAGCAAGGGTGTGCCAATTTATAAGCCTATCCTTATGCTATAACACCTCCAGGTTGATCCTTTTACATGAAGCGAGGACAAATGTGTAATCAGGGAGCTATGTGTATGTGAACCCGCCCCTCGGCCTGGGCAGTGCGGCTTTGTAGGACAGGGTCTGACATAAGTAAATGAATGAATTAATGTTGAAAGTCAAAAAATAAAATGCGAGTTTTGTCATTATTTAAAATAAGAGCTAATGTTCTTGTTAGTTTAAACACAGAACCATTTTCTTTTTAATTTTATCATACTGTTAACACATAGAAATTTGAGGTACACTTTTAAATCATCAGATTATGCATAAAATAATTAACTGTTGTTTATTGATGCAGTTGATGAGCCCAGATCCATTTGTTGTGGTGACAAAGCTGTTATCTAGGAGAGAATACAAGGACACAGGGAAACAATTCAATATACTAGCAGCTGCATGGATACAGTTCATGGTTCATGACTGGATAGATCATATGGAGGATACCAAACAGGTGCATCCTTAATTTATTTCCTTAATTCGAGAGCCTTAGTTTGTTGAAGTCTTAAAAATAGGTCTTCATCTTCCATTCAGAATTTGAAATATATATTGTAGTTACATGTGGCAAATCAGGTGGGCGGTCGGATTCGGTTTTGGGTTCGACGGGTTGGGTCAGTTTGAACTTCTAGAATATCTCGGTTCGGGTCGGGTGATCAGGTTGGGTTGGGTGATGGACGGTTTGGGTCGGGCCAATTTCAAAATCAATTTTTTTTATCGTATGTTGATTTGAGTTGGATTGGATGCTATTTGATCTCGGATTGGGTCAGTTTTGGATCAGGTTGGGTCAGGTCAGGTTAATTTGTCTTTTTGGAAAATATCGAGTCGGATATGAGTCTACTCGAGCAGGTTTCTCGGGTCGGGTTCTGCCCACCGCTAATTGTGACTTGATATGTAATTCAATTTTCTTGTTTTCTTCCAGATTGAAATCACCGCTCCAAAAGAAGTGGCCAATGAGTGCCCACTCAAATCGTTCAAGTTCTACGCCACAAAAGAACTGCCTACGAATTCTGATGGAATAAAGACTGGTTACTACAATGTCCGCACAGCTTGGTGGTGAGCAATGCTTAAGATTTTCTCAAGTTAAGATCTTCATCGGAAATTTTTTTAAGCACAAAGAATGAACTTAAAAAAAATAGAGACGATCGATGAATCAATACATATTTTCCTATAACATGTCATAATTCTTTGCAATTTCTATGATTATATATACCAAGGGATGGGAGTGCAGTATATGGTGATAATGAGAAAAAGGCAAAAAAGATCAGGACTTATGTTGATGGAAAACTAGTGATCGGAGATGACGGTCTTCTTTTGCATGATGAGAATGGTGTGCCATTATCCGGCGATGTTCGCAACAATTGGGTTGGGGTTTCGATCTTACAAGCTCTTTTTGTTAAGGAACACAATGCAGCTTGTGATGTAATAAAGGTAAGAGAGGCATCACTGTTATCTATTTGTTTAGTTATTAGGAAGAATTTGTTGTTCTTGACCTCTTGCCACTGATAAAACTGTTATGTACCAAGACATTAATTTTTTTTATTTTTTGCTAAAAATATGAAGAAAAAATTACAAATTTTGTTTTAATCTCAGGAAGAACATCCCAACCTATCAGATGAAGAATTATATCGATATGCCAGATTGGTCACTTCTGCTGTCATTGCAAAGGTTCACACTATTGATTGGACCGTCGAGCTTCTCAAGACTAAAACCATGAGAGCTGCAATGCGCGCAAATTGGTGAGGATATATTTACCTCATTTTCTCATATTTGCCGAAAGAAAGAAAAAATAACCATTGATGCTCGAATAACTTTTCCAAGTGGAAATTTTATTTACATATGCAAATTCAAATTAATTAAATTAGTGAGAATATGTACAATTTACCTAATATTCTGATTCTTTTGTGAAGGTATGGATTATTGGGTAAGAAGATAAAAGATACATTTGGTCACATAGGAGGACCGGCATTAGGTGGGCTTGTGGGATTGAAGAAGCCGAACAACCATGGCGTACCTTATTCTTTGACTGAAGAGTTTACCAGTGTTTACAGAATGCACTCCCTCTTACCAAGCACTCTCAAGCTTCGGGATCCGAATGGGCAACCCGATGCAAATAATTCCCCACCATACCTGGAAGAGTGAGTACACAATTTATGTTTGGCATCCATTCCTCTCATTTTTTTAATGTAGAAGATGAAATGCAAACTAACAATTTCCATTAAATCAAACAGAAAAAGAGTGATATGGGTTATAAAGAAATGATGAAAAAAACAAAAAAAAAGTTAAGACATTCTTCTATTATATATCTACTCTTACATGTTGGATTACTGAACCTGACTTTAGACACTGAACTCGACACAAACAGCTAGATTTATTATGTTTTTAGCTTCTTAACTATACTATAAAAAGTAGGATGTATAATCTTTGTCACAATAAGTTTTCAACTCGGTTACATTGACATAAACACTGACACAATTTCTTTCTTGTGTCAAAATTTAGCATTGATATTGGAGAATTGGTTGGTCTCAAGGGGGAAGAAAAGCTATCAAAAATAGGGTTTGAAAAACAAACATTATCAATGGGATATCAAGCTTGTGGTGCACTTGAACTATGGAACTACCCAAGTTTCTTCCGGGACCTCATACCACAAAATTTGGATGGTACCAGTCGATCTGACAGAATCGACCTTGCTGCCCTAGAAGGTATGAAATTTAGACCCAATTTATACCACCACAAGTAGAGGATCATTATTTTGCACCATATCAAGTTGGTACAAGGGTCCACCAAGAATAATCCAATGTATAAAAATATTGAAAATAACTCATACTGGCAACAAATTAAGTAGTAGGACAAATATTGTGGCCTTAAACTACTATGTTAAAATTTATCACAACATACTTTTCAATTTTCAAGAATTCCCAAACTATTATTGTACTAACCAGATTGAACCATAGCACCACTCTCTAAGCAATCACAACTACCATTTATTTAAAAAACAAGGACATTGCTGCATACTATTATAAACAACAATGTTAAGCAAAAATTGTACTCTCCAAGTTAAATAAAGAGGATTACTGTGTCTAATGCCTTTGATAATGATTACACTGAGATTAACATAATTTTGTTTTCCTCTAAATTAAAGTATACCGAGACAGGGAGAGAAGTGTACCGAGGTACAATGAGTTCAGGAGGAGACTATTTCTGATTCCAATAAAAAGCTGGGAGGATCTGACAAGTGACAAGGATGCAATTGAAGCCATAAGAGCAATATATGGAGATGATGTAGAGAAATTGGACCTTCTTGTTGGTCTTATGGCAGAGAAAAAAATCAAGGGATTTGCCATAAGCGAAACAGCATTCAACATTTTCATTATAATGGCATCAAGGTAACATTTAGTTTTAACTGATATTGAATGCCAAACAAAGTACCAAATATGATTTAAACCCTTGCTAAAAATATATTAGGCAACAACTGAGAATGTGTCTTAAGCTAATTTTGATTGATTCAAAATTTACCCAAACTAAAGTTCAAAATGGTAAGAAAACATAACAATGTGACCATTGTGGTACTTTACCGGTAGATCCAGAATGTTACTAGAAAAAAGAAGTCAAATGTGGAGGTACTAATTTTTGATGATAACCACTCAATTAAGATACGAATATTAATTTTAACATCTCTGAAAACAGGAGGCTCGAATCAGATCGATTTTTTACAAGCGATTTCAATGAGAAAACATACACCAGGAAGGGGATGCAATGGGTCAAAACAACTGAAGGCCTACGAGATGTGATCAACCGGCACTACCCTGAAATCACTGCCAAGTGGATGAAGTCCTCTAGTGCTTTCTCTGTGTGGGATGCAGACTACTAGTGCAAAAATAAAAGGCCCCTGCCAGATTTACTGCATGCAATTTTTCAAGTTCTATGAAGTATTATTTGTTTACAGAATTGTGGTGTGTAATATATGTAATAGGATTCATTACATGGCACAAGTTGTATGCTTATTTGTTTACAATTTATTGTACATTATTATTTATTCACTGTAATTAAATATATCTGGGAAAATAATCAGGAGGAGACCATATAACATCTTCCTTAAATCTTCTCTTTGATTACATTTTCTTTTCTTTCTTTTGTGTTTTGTTTACAGTGTGTAATTATACATCTTCATATACCAATTAAATAAGTATTGGGCTTGATCATCATCTTTTTCTTTAAAATAATCAAATCGATCTCAAATGTATGCCTAAAAAATTGATGATATATTGTCTATTTGGCCCAACTATTGACAACCCCTAATTCTTCCTCTCTAACCAAAAAATAAGACACTAATAAACCATTAATCATACATTTTTTTTAATTTTGTATGCTATGTCTTCCTGTTATCTCAATGCACAAATGATTAAATACAAGTGATACTTCTAAGAGAGAACAATTCATGAAGATGATTTGACAAAATCACAAAATATTGATCTAACGCGAATTAGTGGTGAACAGTTCAAGTAATATGCTAATCCGAAAATAGAATTTCCTATGTTTTTATTTATTTCATTTTTTTTGTAGTAGGCGATTTCATTTGTTCTTATTAAAGAGTAAAAAACTTCTCTTGTTGAATTATTTTTTAGTATATTGTTGTCACTCCTTAGCCTATACGAATTACTCCACAAGCGCACAAAGACCGATGTAGCTTTCACCAGGGAGTATACCTGGAATATCGAATCCAAAGAATGATAAGCTTCGACTAGGTCTAGAACTAGTTCAACCAGACCCACCAGGGGAAGAGAGGTAAGTGGGTAGAGGGCCTAACGTCGGTTAGCCAACTTGTTACCCAGAAGACTTGCAACTAAACTATCTTGATCAGCTTCGGTGGCTGGAAGAGAAATGACTTCAGAAAGGGGTGAGAGGGGAGTCCAATGGCAACCTGCAACTATTGCTATGAAAACCTCCGAACGTGGTGGACTACAAGGGATGGACAGGGCTGTCACCACCTGCCGCCTACCACAACGGATACGTGGGGTGGAACACAACCCTATGTAACTAACTCAGTCTAGCCACCATGCCTACAACTATCGAGTTATGTACTCCTGCCTCCCTGGCAAGGCAAAGAGCACTCTCAAATAAGTAGAACTTACTACTTACACAGACTAGGGATCCCGCAGATCAATGACAGAAAGTAAACAAGTAACTGAAGTAAAGAGAAAGACTAGAGAGATACCAACAAGAGACGAGGAACTTCGCTCCAAAGATAATTCATTCCTCCGAGGTGGCTTACAAAAGTGGAGTAAGGCCGAGAGAACTCGGCACCGCTCCTTTAGCTTGGTTTTCACCAAAGCACTCACCTCACACTCTCCCTATTCTACTAAAGATGGACTACATCTTGCTTGAGCTCTTCTTCTCTCCAAATGGTGTGTGTTGGAATGGAGGTGTGGGTGTCCTTTTATAGCTCTTCCAAGGCGGTGCTGAAGCTAGTGCGTGCACTTTACGCAAGTAGGTCGGCTGCTTAGCTCCCACGCAAAAGATGGGCATGTGGCATGACAAAGTGAGGCCGACCAGCCTCCCCTAGGCCGGCTGGCCTGGGATCTCCGCCAATTCTGCACCGTCTTTTAGTGGACGCTCCTGATCACTCCTGGAGGTCGGTAGTGGTTGTGTTGGTTTGAAGTGTGGCAGTTAGTAGGCCGGCCGGCCTGGAGTTGGCTCCTCTCAGCCCTCCGTTGCACCGACATGTCTATCAACAGTTGTGTGTTCTTGCTCCAGTTGGTTTGGGTCTTGATACTTAGTTTGGTCACTTTTGGAAGCCCATTGGAGGGACATATGAGGCCTTTCGTCTTAGTTTCACTTTTGGTTTGCCTCCCATGTGTTAAGGGACCATTGGTGAGTCCCCAAGGCCATGATACTGAGTGGAGAGTGTTTTGAGGGAGGTGCAAGGCTGGCCTGGACATGGCAGGCCGGCTGGCCTATGTCAGGCCGACCGGCCTAGCAGGGCCGCGTCGGTGATTTTTTCGGAGGCATAACTTTTCCGTCCGGTCTCCGAATCTAGTGATCCAAGTGTCCATTTTGATCATCTCAGAGAGTCCTTCAACATGGTGCAGTCAAATATATGAATTGTGTAACTTTTGTACCATGTCCAACTGTCATTTGTGCCAAGATGTCTGAATGAACCATCATTTGTATGGCCTCAACTGCTACTTCACCGAAAAATGGTATTTGTGCACCATATTGCCTGTATTCCTTGCAAAACAAGTTTGGGCACAAAACTTGTGGAACTCATTAGTTTAAATCAAGTTTTATGGCCTTGTAAATATGAATTCTGGAGAAATATTGGTGGTAAAAATCATCAAAATCGACCGCCAATATATATCGATCAATCTGATTGTGTATCAGCTTTGCTATGCCTTCTCAGTATACCGAGTGATGCCTTGTTTCAGATGTGTACACATGGTTACAACAATCCCAAATGTGCACTTGTTTAAGAGCTGATCAAAGGTAGGTTTTTGCTTTGCAGATCTCCCCTGCATCTCTAACTCATTAACCTTCCAAGTACCAACTTCCGGGCGCTTGGGCTTGATCATCTGAGGCCGACCCTGACCAGGACCGGTCTGACTTGTTGGGGTGACCTATCTGACTAGTCGTACCTGAGCAGCAGGGCGACCTGAGTCTCGCGAGGAACTTGCTTGTCCCCGAGTCCAGAAGCTTTCATAGTAATTTTCAGTGACTCCTTCCCATCAGGAGTCTTATCAACCACCACTGCCCTGGCTAGAATCTTATCTTCTGAAGTTTTCAGCCTCTTCTCACCAATGATCATATTGTTCCCTTTATCTCCCCTGGCTTGTTCCAGCTGTATGATCAATGGTACGAACAGGGAATGGTATCTTGTTAATGACACAAGACATATAAAACTGAAAATTTAGGTGAAAATATTACTTGCTTTAGATTAGAAAAAATAGCTATAGCTATAGATATAGATTTAGAATTAGATAGGAAACTAATAAACAAATTGGATGCTTAGATGCATGGTCGGGCCTGTGTGAACTGAAAATCTGCAGATACAATCGTGAGGTTCAACTCTACACTTGTACTACTACTAACATGCATAGTATTCCCTTTTGGGGGCCTTCAGCAAGCGCCATGAACACGCCGACATGAATGGAAATAGTCAAGGGAATAGTTCATGGCCTGACCTGCCTCCACGATGACATGGGCATCATCCACGGCAACCTCACCGCCAGGAACATCCTCCTCGACGACCAATCCGACCCTATGGTTGCCGATTTTGGGTTCTTAGGCTTCATGAGTATTGACGAATGCTGCTAACTCATAGCAGTGCTCTCTGTGCAAAACAAGCAGTGCGCCGGAACTGTCCATACCGAAGGAGGCCAGTGACAGGACAGACATGTATAGCCTGGGCATCATCATCATCCTCCTTCAGGGATGGAACTCGTCGACGCACGCTGATGCTGGTGCTGCAATGCGCAGACCCATCACCGTTGTTGTGGCTGCAGGCTCAGGAGGTGGCCCTTGGAGCCTGAAGGAGGTATATAGCTCATGTTGCCTCGCCACCTGAGATCTGGTCGATCTGCGGACAGAGCTCGTGATGTGGGAGGGACCCGACCGACAATGGCTTACCGATGTGCGAGGGGTATGTTCACGACCAAAATTGGCAACAAGACCAGGAAAACCGAAAACTCCGGATTTAGGCCTGGATAGTCCATACATTTGTTCAAACATCCAAACATTTTATTCGGATACTCTAGGGTGCTGACCGGATACTCCGTGAATACCGGTCTGACCGGTTGTGCCTACAGGTCTGGCCGGTCTGGGCCATGTTTATATGGAGTACGAGTGTAATTAAATAAATACATAAATTTAGATATGTAAAAGGATTCCTTGAGAGACAAGTCCACCCACCCTATAAATATAAAGGGTCACGGCTGATTGAGGGACCCAATCGATCAAAAAACATATCAATACATTACTTTTCTTTATTTCGCATAACTTTTTGTATTCTCTAAATCCTAGCTCCTCCAAACCCCTATCTGCTATTCTTCCTTCGTCTCCGCGATGTCTGAAGGCGTTCTAGGTGGCCTACCGACCCTAGAACACCCCTGCGTGCGCCTGCCCTAATGGGGTCCCTCCCGGGTAAGCGTTTGTCAGATTCGCTGGTCAACCTCGGTGAACCGGTCTGACTGGTTGCTCTAACCGGTCTGACCAGTCTGTGCAGGAGGTGTTGCATCGAGCTCCTCCTCATGCTGCACGTGCTAGCGCAATCGTGTGTTGGCCCGGATTGTGCGCCAACATATTTTGGCGACTCCGTTGGGGAAGAAAGATCTTGGCTGTAAAGCCGATCTAATCTACTCCAATCTACGACCATGGTGAAGATATTAAATCCTGGTGAAGTTGATGCTGACAATATTGTTAGGCCGACTGAACATGAATTGTCGGCTGAGGATCGTAAAGCGTTCGAAGCTTTCATCAAGGATTTTGACGAGGAGAGCATACGGTGCAAAGAAAAGGAAATTGAAGAGAAGCGTCAATGGTACTTGTCCCACTTCTTCAAGAATCAGAAGGGTGATGTCTCCAAGGACAAGGAGGTGGTCATTCTTTTAGATGAAGAGGAGCAGGCAAAATCAAACACCAATGTAAGTGCTGCAACAACGCCTATTTCTTTGGAGCAAGTTAGTCAATTGATTGTTGGTGGTCAAGGAAAAATGCTTGCTAGTATTCAAAACATGATTGATAAATCATTAGAAAAGAAACCTTTGACTGATGATAGTGGTGCTCCTAGATTTAGTGTTGATAGTACTTTTCAACATAATACTATGCCTCCTGAGTCATCGGCAGCACACGCGCCTCATTATGGCATGCTAATGAATTTTTATAATAGTCAGACAAGCCCAGAACAGCACCATATGCATGGAGCGGTTGGACCGGTCTCACTGACCGGTCAGACCGGTCATGGAGGACCGGTTCCAACTGGTTAGACCGGTTCTGGGGCTTTATTTGTGTATCCAGCTTCTCCTGAACCAATTGCTATTGTATCTCATGTTTCGACTGACTTCAATGAATAATTCATACACTATGCCTCCTCAGAGTTCATGATTTTCATATGGTGCAGTGCCAAATAATAGATATTTGCAGCAAACGCCATATACAAAACCGAACCACACCACATATGCTGAATAATTCTAGTGCTAATATGTAAAAGCCAAATAATTCTTATTTTAATCAAATACTTGAGAAACATAAGCAATATTTGGCTATTATGTTTAAAGAAACTATCGGTGTACAACTTAAGGACAAAACTCTTGTTTGTCAAAAACTATCCTGAGAGTTTTGATTCTATTTCATATCCTCAAAATTATAAGGTGCTAGAATTTATCAAATTCACTGGAGAGGATAGTAGAACCACATGAGAGCATGTTAGTCAGTTTAATGCACAGATGAGAATATATGGTAGTCTTGATCATTTAAAAATTAGAATGTTCCCTTTGCCATTATCGGGTACAACTTTTTCATGTTTTTCGGAATTAGCTCCTAATTTTGTGCAAATATGATTTCAATTAGAGTGTAACTTTCATGAGCACTTTTACAATGGTGATAATAAATTGAGGCTATGTCATTTAACATCGGTTAAGTAAAAGTATGATGAGCTTGTTGCTGATTATATTAGAAGATTTAGATATACAAAAAACCGATGTTAGAGCTTGGTTATTTATGAAAAGGATCTTGCCGAATTAGCTCTTAATGGCTTGATGTCTCATATTAAAGAAAAACTAGAAGGATATGAGTTCTTAACCATTAATCAAGTGTTCCAAAGTGGCTCAAAAAAGTCGAAGTAAAGAGTCTAAGTTTAAACCTGATCGTCTTGGTATGCATGTTTTATATGGTGATTCTTCAGACGATGAGAATAGTGAGGTTTATGTTGCTGAATTTGTATGGTCATCTAGCAATAAACCAAGCACTTGTGCGTCTTTAAAGCTGATTCCTAAAAATCGGCACGATGAAGTTAAATACACTTACGATGTGTCTAAGTGTGATAGGAGTTTTGATGAGTTAGCAAGGCTTGAGAAAATTAAGTTCTCTCACACTATTCCATCGATGGATGAGTTGAAGCGGCGTGCTTATATATTGTAAGTTACACATACCTTCTCTCATTCTACCAATGATAGCAATGTGTTGACACCGTTTTTTGACACGTGTCATGGAAGATGGTGTTGTGAAGGGAAGGTTGCAAATTTGGAAGAAACCAAAATATGCACAGTATCAGAATCTGCCGATTGAGCCGTAACCGATGGGCTGAAGGAATATGCCAAGAATATACTGATCGGCGCGGTTTGGAAATCGGCCGATGGAAGTTGCTGACGAGTCAGAAGAAAGGGAAAGTCTGAATTTTATGGGAATTCTGATGATTCGGTTGTAATCTTTAGATAGTTTATTTTAGGAGTTTTTATTTTTTAGTCAAGTAATGTGTTTGCCATAATCGGCTAGAACTTGTTAGCGCAGGCTATATATATCAGTTGTACGGGATTAGAAAAAGTTGATACACATCCAATACAACAACCCTTTACAATTTCCTTACACTTTATTTTTCCTGTTGGCGACTTCGCTATTTTCGTTTTCAATGAGTTCTTTCAAGTTAATCAAGGACGTCTCACTTTCGAGCGACTTGATTTGCTGGTGAGTCTTCATTTTACCAAGTAAATCCAAGCTTTAGCTACCGGACGTATCGCTGTAGCTTCATTTGGATCTATTCAAAAGTTATCGAATTCATCTAGGCCTTGATTTTGGGCGCAACACTGTTTTCTCGTCTAGATTTATTCACAATTTACCGATATCGGCTAGATTTGTAGGTTTTTTCTAAGTTTTTTGCCATTATCATATTTATCTGCTTATAAACATATCAAATTGGCTATAGAAAATTGTAATATCATTGTATTATCGTAAAAGCCGGTTTAAATCCGTTTCAAGCATTATCAAGTAACATCATTCGAGTTACACATTCGTAGCTTTGATTTTGTTACACACGTACAATCGGCTCCTGATTTCATTGTTTTTCCGCATTGACTGAAACTGTCGACGTGCTTACTTATCTTGTAACCGTATTTAATATCCTTTGTCGTTTTCTCTATCAGCAGAGCTTGCCGATACGCTTGTGTGAGAGATATTCGGAATCCCAGCCGATACGCTCTCAAATTTAACTCTTGTTTATCTCTTGTCAATTGCAGGTCAAATTGACTGGCATGCTCAGTTGACTTTCCAGAGCTTGGCGAACACTTGCTCTCGGATTCCAGTGTGTTGATTTTTGCGTCAACACAATGTTCTTCATAGACAAATACAATCAGTCATAAATAAAGGACGATTGGTTATCTCTACAATGCAAATTGATCAGAATCCTTTCCCAAAGCATACACATGTACTTGAATTAAAGAATCCCAAGGTTCTAATTCGGCCAAATCAAGCCCAGGGCCAGCCCTGAGGGGGTGCGGATGGTGCAACTGCACCGGGCCTCCAAAAATTGCTATGTTAAGAGGCATGTCAAGTCATAAGTAATATTTGTGCTCATAAGCTAGCTCATTTAGGTGTTGAAAGAGACTGGGATCATCTAAACAATTGGCATGGGTCCTGTTTGGAACATTAGCCCAGGGCTAATTTTGAGAGCTAATATTTAGTCTTAAATTGGTAGGCTAAGAATAAGTTTAAGGTAGGTTGTTTGGATCCATGGGCTAATGCCCACCCTCTCTCTCCCACTCCCATGTCTAGGTGTGTGTGTGTGCATAGTCACATTTTTATGGGGTCCATACAAAATTAGCCCCATTATCACCTCTTAGAGGGGCTAAAAATTTTGGAAGGAATAATCCACTTTAGCTCAAAATTATCCCACCTATTTGGCTGCATGAGGGATAATTTGGGGCTAAGGTGAGGGATAACTATTATCCCTATGTATTCAAACAGGCCCATAATCCCCTCATAAATTTTGTATCCTGTATTGTTGGGCATGACATTTCTGTCCAATTGGAGGAATAAAGCCGTGTGCTGCATTGGGATAAAAAAAAGTACCAACAAAGCCAAGTTGCAGGTTTACATAGAGAGTAGAATCTCAATCCACAACTTCTCCAACATCTGCCCAACTACACGCTTTAGTGCCTCCTTGACTTCCTTACGAGAAGACGCCACTGTCTACATTATTTTTTCCGCACCGGACCACCAAAAAGTCAGGACCGGCCCTGATCAAGCCGAATCAACAAAGGGAAAGAATGTGATAATTGGGGAAGAGAGGCTGCATAAAAAGACTTCCCGAGCTAGAATAAAGACTTCAACACTCAGGAGGCAAGACAAAATGAAGAAGGCCGACAGCAAGTCGACCGGTTTGACCGGTACCAAGACCGGTGCTTCCAGTGAACCTGAGAGTTCCTCCAAGAACAAGATATGGCCGAGTTTGAAGGAACTCTTGGCCAAATATGAGAAGCAGAGAGCTACTCAGAAGAAGAAGAAGCAGCCAGCTGAAGCCAAGGATATGGGATCATCATCGAAACTTCAAGAGCAATCGGTTTGTTGACCACATCAAAGTAATTATGTTGTCGCGCATTATGGGCCGGTTACTCCTTGGTTTCATCTTTATTTTTATACACCCTTAGATTATAGTATGATGCATATGCAATTATATTACATTCAATATCCTCCTATGTTTCCAAATTATTCTTCACCACAAAGACCGATTGCTGCTAGCAATAATTTGGTCAAAAATGATTTTGGTTGTAGCAAGGAGGATAGAAAGGACATGAAGCAAGATTCTAGGTACTTACAGCCGAGGTGGTGTCCCTCTGGCTTGTCTCATACTCAAAAACGGAGATTGCAATGTTTGTGCAAGCAAGAATCGATGGAACAACAAGTGGAATTCGAGCCAACGAAGCCAGTAGCCATGAAAAAATTTTAAAGGCCGAAGCAAACTATTTCATCATCAACTTGAAGGAAAGCAAGATATGGCCCATAACTTTTTATTGCCCTTAGCAAAAAAAAAATGGCCGATGTATTAGTAATCATTGCCCATAGACAATTTTGGTCCAAAGAAGTGTTCTTTGGCACGCAAGCTTTGCCAAAGAAAAGGGAGGCATATGTTGATGACCAAAATTGGCAACAAGACCAGAGAAACTGAAAACTCCAGATTTAAGCCCGGATAGTCCGTACATTTGTTTAAACGTCCGAACATTTTATCCGGATACTCCGAGGTGCTGACAGGATACTCTGCGAATACCGGTCTGACCGGTTGTGCCTACAGATCTGACCGGTCTGGTCCAGGTTTATATGGAGTCTGAGTGTAATTAAATAAACTCATAGATTTAGATATGTAAAAGAATTTCTTGCGGGACAAGTTTATCCACCCTATAAATATTAAGGGTTACAGCCGATTGAGGGGTCTAATCGACCAAAAAGCATATCAATACATTACTTTTCTTTTCTTTATTTCGCATTACTTTTTTTATTCTCCAAACCCTAGCTCCTCCAAACCCCTATATGTTGTTCTTCCTTCGTCTATGCGATATCTAAAGACGTTCTAGGTGGCCTGCTGACCCTAGAACACCCCTGCGTGCGCCTGTCCTGTCGGGGTCTCTCCCGGGTGAGCGTTCTTCGGATTCGCTGGTCAACCTCGGCGAACCGGTCTGACCGGTTGCTCTGACCGGTCTGACCGATCTATGCATCGAGCTCCTCCTCGTGCTGCATGTGCTAGTGCAATCGTATGTTGGCCCGAATTGTACGCCAATAGGGTAAGAAGCCAGCCCCGGTCCTGCTGCGCCAATTTCACCCTGTTGTGCCGCCAACTGAGATAGAATAGGGAAGAGAGAGCATGGGAGGATTAGAATGATCCGTCAATGGTGAACAGAGAGAGTGGAGACCTGGAGTGACCCTTTGCATTGGGTTGTTTTTTATTGACTAGAATTGACGCACGTGAGACATGCACGTGATTTAAAAAACTTAAATATATTAATCTCAAAGAAAAAACTTAAATAGATTTTAATTCAAAAGTATATTTAATTAAAATTTTAAAATATGTAGGTTAGGGAAACACAAATCTAATGTAAGTATGTAACAGGACCGGACAACAACAAATAATTGGGAACAAATTATATGCATATTTCTCTTCATGAAATCTATTTTTTCAAATATAGAAAAGAAATGATATCACATCCATTCTCCTTCGTAGAAAAAGAAAAAAAGGAGGTTAAGATCAAGATCAAAATTAAGCCTACGCGTGAGAAGTGCTAAATAAAACTTAGTAACTTATCTTAAAACAGTTTGAAGCTCTAGCGGCAATAAATTAAACATTAAACATACTTAGGGGTGGGCATAATTAACCGAAATCGAAAATCCAACCGAACGACCGGATCGAAAATCAAACTGAAATGATTGGGACCGAAACTATTTGATTACATCTTCAGTTCCAAGAAGTAACTAACCAAATTAAACATGGTTAATTAAGTCTTGACTCTCTGTTAACCGAAATATCCGAATTAACCGAAATATACATTAGAGCCCAGCAAAATTCCAGCCCAAACTGGCCCAATAGCCCACCATTTAACTCCCAACCCCATCCCGTTCCTATAGCTGGCCAACTGGGCCGAGCCCGTTGGGCCGGCACGGGCCCGGCCCAAGAAAGCACGGCACTAATCCAGTCCGGCCCGGGAGCATGCGGGCTAGTGCCGGGACGTGCCAGGCGCCGGGCCGTGCCTGGGCCGCGATCACGGCCCGCGGCACTAGCACGGGCCAGGCCCGACAGAGGCGGCGGCACGGGGAGGCACGGCCTCGGCCCGTGAGGCACAGAGGCGGCCCGATGGGGCACGGCCGCAGCCTCCCCCCCGCGCCCCCGGTGACCGTTGGATCGGCCCAGGGGAGGCGATCTGCCCGTTGGGGGTTGGGCTATATAAGCCCCGGCGCTGGCCGCCCTCCCTCCCAACCCTAACCCTGATTCATTTGCTCCCCCCGGCAGCCGCTCGCCTCGCCTCTCTTCTCCAGACTCTCCTCTCGTCTCTGATCTCTCACCCTCTCGCCTCACGGCCTCTCCCCCTCGTCTTCCCGAGCTCCGGTGAGAGGCCGGGGCCTGGTGCCGGCACTAGCAGACGGCACGGCCTTGGAGACCCATCATCTCGATCTCGCACAGACCATGTAGCGTCCTCATCTCCTTGTCGTCCTCCTTGTCATCTCCGTCGCCATCGCCGCCGCCGGACTCTGGTGCTCCGGATCTGGATCTAGCGTAAGTGAAACGAATCCTCTCCCTCTCGTTCGCTCTCTCTCAGTCTCAGACTCTCACTGTCTCACTTCTTCTGTAGATGTAGAAGGGATCCGTTGAGGAACCAGGGCCGGAGGCGGAGGGCTGGATCCGTGCTTCATCCACGTCGCGCGGTGCACCTGGTGCTCCAGCTACAAAGGTAGGTCCCAAACCCAAACCCTAATCCTAGATCCAGTCATCCAGTACCGTTTCTTCTCCAAGATTTAACCCTAACCCCTGTTCTTTTCTGTGTTGCATTGTAGCTGTTGAGGAACCAGGTCACTGGCGCTTGAGCATGGCCGGATCTGACGAAGAGACGGTGGAGGTGGGCATGAACGAGGAGCGGTGGTTGTGCGGCTTGGCCGGAGATGACGACGAGGACAACATGGACGAGGACCGCGCGGCCCTATTCGGTGCAACCGCTGATGATGCTATTCCCGTCGACGGCGACGGTGAACACGTTGAGGAACCACCTGCACCTGACGGTAACACCGCCAAGCGCCCACGCCCCTCTACCTCTCCTGTCTGGGCTGACTATGAGAAACTATTCAAAGAAATCAATGGTAAGACGGTCAGGTATGGAGCTTGATGCCTTCACTGCTCTAAGTTCTACTCTGCTTTCTCTAGTGGTGGCACTGGTCACTTATCCCGGCATATTTTAGTTTGCGTTAAGAAGCGTGAAAAGGATCGCATGTCTCAGTCTCAAATCTCTGTTACTGCTGATGGTAGTATGCGTACTTGGGACTACTGTCCTATGCGCGCTCGTACTGAACTTGTTCGATTGATTGCTAGACTTGATGTTCCTATCTCTCTTGGTGAATCTGAGGCTTTTATCGAGTACATTAAAAATGCTCACAATCCTAAATATACTAAAGTGTCTAGGCAAACCACCTCTAGAGACATACTGAAGTACTTCACTGATTGCAAGGCTAAACTTGTTGAGACTTTTAGTACTTCTGTTAACTGTGTGTGTCTAACCTCCGACATTTGGTCTGGTAATGCCAAAGAGGATTACATTAGTGTTGTTGCTCACTACATAAACTCTGACTGGCAACTAGAGAAGAGGGTGCTTGGTCTGGTTCTTATTGATGTGTCCCACAATGGACAAAATATTGTTGACTGTATAGCATCTGTTTTTGCTGATTATGGTTTGTCTGAAAAGGTGTTTGCTGTTACTTTGGACAATGCATCGTTTAATGCATTAGCCATGCATAAACTGAAACCTATTCTGTCTAAATACCTTGGTCTTGAAGTAATTGATGAATCAGAGTATGCATCATCTAGTTTAAACAATGCAGTCAATTCTATATTCTTGCATCAGCGTTGTGCATGTCATATTCTGAATCTGATTGTCAAGGAGGCACTAACTACTCTTAAGCCTTTGATAGAAACATTTAGAACTGCAATATCATTTTTAAATTCATCTAATCAGAGGATTGCTGCATATAAAAGCTACTGCATTGCAACTGGTGTTAGGCCTAGAAAGTTTCAACTGGACATGGAGGTTAGGTGGAATTCTACCTACCTAATGCTTAAACATCTGTTTCCTCATAAGTCCCCTTTCACTACTTTCATCCAAGCTCAGTATCCTAGGGATGAAGGTGAGCCTTTGCTGTTAACTGAGGATCATTGGATGATGGCACAAAAAGTGCTATCCTTTCTTGAGTTATTTTATGATGCTACTGTCACATTGTCTGGTGTGTACTATTCTACATCTCTACTTATGATTCATTATCTTGTTAAGATTTCTCTGCACCTAAAAAACTATGCTAATGATGTGCACGTCAGATCTGTGGTGCAACCTATGATAGACAAATATAATAAGTATTGGAGGGATATACCTTTGCTTTACTCTTTTGCATTCATCTTGGACCCAGAGCTAAAATGAAAGGTTTTACTAGGGTGCTAAGAAGGCTAGGTAATCTCACCAGTACTGATTATTCTGCTTATTTGGTTGGCACTAGAGCTAGACTTGCTGATGTTTACAATAAATATGATGAGAAATATGGTGCTGTTAGGTTGAGGAGGACTAACCCTCCTGTCCTGTCTGGTAAGTCAAGATCGGCTTGGGATGAAATATATGGTGATGATGGTCCTGTTTTGAGTGGTGGTATATTGCCTGGTAATCCTAACATGTCTAGAGATACATCTGCAACTTATCTACTGAATGCAGTAAGGTCATCAGCTTCTAATGCTTCTGAACTTGTGTCCTACTTGGACTGTGACACTGTAAACCACCTAACTGATGACTTTAACATCTTGGACTGGTGGCATCAACACAAACTTACATACCCAGTACTGTCAATCATGGCTAAAGATATCTTAACTGTTCCTGTGTCTACCATATCTTCAGAATCCACTTTTAGTATGACTGGCAGGATTATCGAGGAGCGGCGAAGGAGTTTGAAGCCTGAAATGGTGGAGATGCTGACCTGCATCAAAGACTGGGAGGCTGCAGAAGCAAGACTGCAACAGAATGTGGAGGACAAAGAGCTTGAGGAAGCTTTTGAAGAACTTTATCTTGATTCATGATCATTTATGTAATGGCCTGTAATATTTAGGACTTGGACTCTATAACTTTAAGTTTGAACTGTGATGTAATGAACTACTTAATTGGAGCTTGGATGTACTCTTTTTCCCTCTCTAGGGTTTCTCACAAGGGTGAGTTTTACCTAGAGAGGTTTTTAATGAGGCAGCTATTGCACAAGCACCTAATAAAATTGATCTTTTGTTAACTATCTTGAGTTTGGTTTGTGTCTGAATTTGATTCAGTTCAATTTCTTATATGTTATTTGCTTCTATATGTTTGAACTTGAAAGTGCTTGAAATTTAGAGTTGAATGAGGTGTTTTGGCAGTTTAGCACTATAGTGCTAGTGCCGGCACTGGCACTAATGTGCCCCTTGGCACGGCACGACACGGCAAAGTGTTAGCCATGTCGTGCTAGTGCCTGGACTCCGGTACGGCGGCACTACTGGGCACGGCACGACTAGTTTGCCGTGCCTGGTCGTGCCGTGCCGTGCCTGGTCGTGCCGTGCCGTGTAGTGCCGTGCCGGCACGTTTGGATAGCTATACCCGTTCCCGGTCCCACCCCAAAGCACCAATGGCCACCAGGCCATCACAAGCTGCAGCCGTGGCCGGTGGCGCCCGCGCGCCCTCGTCTTGCAGCCGCGGCGACCGGGGCCCGCGCGCCTGCATGCTGCGCGCGCTGCTGGCGTGCTGCAGCCTGGAGCAGCGCTCCCGAAGCTCGCGTGCTGCAACCTGGAGCAGCGCTGGCACGGCCGACGTGCTAGCGGGCCAACGCCGCCTTCTCTCGATCCGGTCGCTTGGGCTCGCGGCGCCTTCGCTCCCCTCCCATGCGGCTGCAGGGGCTTGTAATTTTATCTCTTAATTTGAGACCGATTTTCTATGTGCATTTGAGGGTGGCTTGTTTGTGGACTTGAGGATCGATCTTGTGTATTGATTTTAAGCGCAATCCCAACCTCTATCTCAACCGCGAGGGCGGCGCACAAAGTAGTAGTTTTTTCAATCTATGCTGAAACTGTGACGGATCGGAGAGCGAGTGAAGGAGGGAGTTGGTAGCCTTTGCCTGCCGGCGGTGGAGGGCTCGTTCGGTGACCGTGTGGGCCCAGGCGGGTATGACTGTGATGGGTGAAAAAAAATAATTGGTTTCGGGCAGAAACTCTCTCTAACTCTCAAATTTTATGGGTCTCCATACCCTCCCACCTCCTTCGACCCTGACACGCGGGTCCGGCGTGAGGTGTATGGTGGGTTCAATTTGGGTGAGTTAGGTTTTCAATTATTTTCAATCTTTATAGTATAGATTAGGAGTTTTTACTGTCTTATTTCAAGCATTTACACCTACGGGGCTTATGGTTCGCCGACTTATGGTTCACCGGATGCGAGCCGAGTTTTATTGCCTCGGATTTAATGCAGGAGTAAATAGATACCTTGGTTTGACGGAAGCGGGATTCTAGAAGTAAATTTATGCCTTTGTTTTATGGAAGTGGGATTTTAATCACCTGATCGGACTTGGGCACCGCTCCGCTGTCGCGTTGAATACTATTCAACGGCCGCGAGTAGAATATATATATATTTGAATTTGGTTTGTAGACTTATTGTAATTATATGCTACGCTTATATATTTTGAAGTATTTATCGTGATTGTACCATCTGCGCTCACCTTCAAGTGAGACTATTGGTGTTATTTCTATCGGGCCATGAGTTGAGAAAGAATTGTCAAATTAAATTATTAAGCAAATGTGCCTGATGTGTTCAAATAATGACCGTTACATTTAATTAGGTCGGTTTAACCTGATGGTTCTGTCACAAGGCAGCAGTCTGCAGGCATCTTCCATATTAGTGATCTTAGTAATGCTCTCTCCAGATTGAGTCCTGAAGGCCCTATTGGTTTGAGCGTGTCGGATAGCTTTATAGAGTGTGTCTGCAATCTTAGGTTAATCCCAGTGCAAGTTTAATAGAGGTTTCATGCACATTAAATAAGGTGCCACATAGTCAAAAATGATAACATGGCAAAAAAATTTATGGAGAAAGATAAGAAATGGATTTCATCTAGATGAAACTTGGGTTACACTATTCTTTCTAGCACTATGAAACTTATCGAGCTTTGCTCCTCATCAAGGTCTCGGCACCTCCGCCATCAGCTCGTCGATCTCCGGATACGTGGCATGATCGTCGATGGAGTGGCAGTTGCTGACAAGAACCCTGAAGGCCTCTCCGGTGCCCATGTGGATGTGCATGTCAATCCTGCCAGGCCGTAGAAGCACCGGGTCGAGGCACTCCTTGGTGGTGAAGACGATGATACTCTCCTCCCCCTCGTCGACCAAAGCCCATCGACGAAATTGAGGAGCCCGGATAGTGTCACCTTCTCGTCTTTCTTAGAATTGGATTTGGGAGGCTTCTTCTTGTTGCCTTTCTTCCGCTGTTTGAGTTCGATCGTGCAATCAATGTCCTCGATCGGTTGGTCACCCCAAGGAGGAGCTTCCTCGAAGTAGAGCTTGCCACCGCGGCGGCCGTACGTTGCCGCCGCGGACGTTCTTGCCGGGGTGGCCGGCGGGGAGGTCGTGGGAGTGGACGCACCAGGTGAAGTCCGCCCCCTGGAACGCGTCGACCAGCTCCTCGCCATCCCGACGACGAGCTTCTCATCGTCGCCGTCGTCGTCCACGCCGGCGGTGTCCACGCGCGCGGCGAGGTAGGTCCTGACGGCGTAGACGACGCGGTTGGTGTACCAGCCGTCGCTCTGCTCGATGGTGATGGTGTGGCGGCGCCACGGCACGCGCGAGCGCAGGCCGTCGAGGCAGGAGGACAGCAGGCGGCGCGCCTCGTAGGGGAGCAGCTCGCTGGCCAGGCCAGGCTGCGCGCCAGCATCACGGACGTGGCCACGGACATGGCCTCCTTGGCCTTCTCGTAGGACGAAGACGAAGGCATATCATGGCGGCTTTGTTTTCTGATCGATACTTCTGATTTTGATTTGATTCTGATGGCGCTGCTGATCGAGCTGCGCCTGTTGTTCTTACATGCCCTTTCCACTATATGATAGTATCTCTGCATCACTGCATCTAAAATGGATACTGGCCTGACTTGGGCAGGTCTTCGAAGAGGACTCGATGTCTGGATCGATCTTAACCCTCGCCGGAACTAGATCGGAGAGGGACTTTCCTAATAAACTGCTCCGGTGGCTGCAGCAGTGCACAAAAATTGTGCTGGAACGTGGGGTATACTCCCTACGTCCTAAAAAACCGAGCACATCCAAATCAAAATCCAGTTGCGCCATTGCAACGGCTTCAAAATAAGATCTCATGTCAATATATTTTAGTGATATTTTTCAGTGTATTATAATTTGCTCACCGGCCACTTTCAGAAGAGTTGCTTATGACTTTACAAAAGATTACTTTAGTCACCTTTGTTAAATTAAATGGAAATTTATGATGATATTGTGAAGATAAATTGGATGGTATATGATCAGAAAAGAGGGGGTAAACAATTGTGTTCTAGTAGGGGGATGTTTCATGCATGTTTAATAATAGGTTATTTTGGCAAACCAATTAAGCATTTTCATGATAGAAATGATATTGTCTTTGATCGGATTCCATCTCTTTTGCAAGATGGTCGCCCTACGGCAGGACCATCGTTAGGGGACAAACTTAATATTTTTTTTATGAAACAGGAGGAGGATTCCCCTACTGGTTATATATTAGGAAAAAAAAGAAGTTACAGTTAAGTAGCAACAATTAAGAGACAAAAAAAGAAACAAAGAAAATAAAAAGGATTACACAAGGGCTTCTAGACATAAGTTCATAGGGGTTTGGTGTCTTGGTTTTGCTCTTAGAATAACTAAGGCAAATTCCTTCTTGAAGTGCTGCAGACAGGAGACCTGCGAGGGCTGAATTCCTTTGAAGATGAAATCATTCCTTTGCATCCAAATACACCAGTTCATGAGAATAATAATCTCCATAAAGAAAGGGACTCCCAGTTGCAATTTGAGCTGCTCCAGTGTAGTGAATGGGTCGTCAAAACCAATTTGTATTCCTATGGCATCCCAACAGGAAATTGCAAAGGGGCAGTGTATGAAAAGATGTTCTAGAGATTCTTCTATTGCTGCCAGACATGTCACACATGAATAATCAGGGAGGTTCATATTCCTTCTACGGAGTAAAGCTCTAGTATTTAGTTTGTCTTTTAGAAGGAGCCAGAATAATACTTTATGTTTATTTTGACATGCAGATTTCCACAACCACTTGAAAGCCAAATGGATCACTCTGTGGCCTGTAATATGGGTATAAGCCTTGGATGAAGAGTAGTAGGGAGATCCCCAGATGTATGACCAGTAATCAAAATCCGTTGAGCTTTGAATTGTATCAGGACCTTCTGCCAAACTAACGAGTTGGTGTGCTTCCTCAGATAATGGCAGATGAAATTATTCAGCAGGGTTCTGGGCTTCCATAACAGCTTTAAAGGAGATGTCTTTGTTCTTTACAAAGGAGTAAAGTTCAGGATATTGAAATTTAGGGACTCTGTTGTTCCAGAGATCATCCCAAAATAGACAACTGGCACCATCTAGAACATTCACCATTGCTAATCCCTTAAAAGAAACTAGTAGTTTCAGAATATCTCTACACCAAAATGATCCTCTTTTCCTCTGTCCTGGCAAAGATCCATCATTGTAATAATTCTCCCAAATGAGCTGAACCCAAGGAATGTCTTTTCTGTTAAAGAATTTATGTAAGTGCTTCATCAAGAGAGCTTCATTCTGGGTTCTGAGATTCAGAACTCCAAGACCACCTTCTTTTTTTTTTGGTAAAATGACCATCTCCCAAGCTGCTTTGGGTGGCTTTTTTGCATTTAAATCAGCACCTCTCCAAAGACAATGTTTTCTATATTTGTCAATCTGTTTGATGACAGTTTTATGAAGCTGAAATGTACTCATAAAGTACATGGGCAGAGTAGCGAAAATGGAGTTTGTGAATTCAAGCCTGCCAGCTTGTGAAAGATAAACTGAGGTGCAGGTCAGTCTTCTCTCACATTGTGTTACTAATGGCAGAAAATCCACTATTTTGGGTTTTGTAAGACCGAGTGGTAATCCCAGGTAGGTAAATGGGAGGGAACCTAAACTGCATCCAAATGCCTGCGCAAGCTGCAGAGCCCCATTATCCTCCAAGTTAATGGGCACAAGCATAGACTTAGAATAATTAACTTTCAGACCAGTTGAAATGGAGAAGGATTGTAGAAGGTCCTTTAAATGTAACAACTGTGTAAGGTGAAAGTGATCGGGTGCTCTAGCCTAAGAGGGGGAGGGGGTGAATTAGGCACTCTAAAACCTTAATCTATGGCTCCAACTAGTTTGCACAAAAACTTAAACTAAAACAATCTATCTAGATATGCAACTATGGTTCATCTAGTGTGAAACCCTCATCCTAAAAGAGTTTAGCAACATATAGTCAATCCTATCAAGATACTACTCTATGAAAGTAAAGGCATAAAGATTACAATATGAAATGCGGAAGCTTAAAGAAGGGATGAGAGAAAGCAAACTCTCGACACGAGGATTTATACCGTGGTTCGGATTACCACAAAGGCGCCCCTACATCCACATTGTTGAAGCACTCATGAAGAGTATCGCTTCCCGGTAATCAAGTCTCTTCCGTGAACACAATCACGGTCACCTTGATCCCGCTTTCCACTAAGTGAGCTTGCCCACGAAGGAGGGGTCTCCGTCCCCCGCACAATATTGTCGACGCCGCTCCACACCAAGCCGGAGGGTCGTTGACGTGCCGGCGAGCCACCAATGCTCCAAGGGGCCGGCGCACCGAGAAACAATGGTTGGTTCACTCAAGAACCGCAGCACAAGGATCTCAACCTTGCTTACTCACTCAAAAGCTAATTTAGCACTCACACTCACAAAGCTAGTGCTAAACTTAAGGATTTGATCAATATGCACTTGGGTTGGCTTGGAGGTGTTCTTCAATGTGTATGTGGTCTCTCTAGTCTCCAACAATAACAAAATGGCCGAGGTGAGGTGTGTATATAGGCCACAAAGTCTTGGAGCCGTTGCTCCAACGGATAGCTGAAATCAGCAAACCATCGGTTGAACCGATGCCTCAGCATGGGGTAGTATCGGTTCAACCGGTCACTCATAGCATCTGGACTAGCCATTGGACTTTCTGACACGCCTGCGGAACCATCGGTTTAACCAATGATTGGGTGTCGGTTAAATCGGTCACACACAGCATCTGGACTAGCCATTGGACCTCCCTCTTCTGTTGTCGTCATTGTACCGATGCGATGCTCTGATGCACCATCGGTTCAACCAGTGCTGAAGGCGTGGCTCCTGCGCTCTTGACATCGTCTCTGGGCAATAGTACATTGATTGCACCGATGCCCCTTTTTACACCGTCGGTTCAACCGGTGACTAAAGCCTGACTTGGCTTGATTCCATTCTGTACTGAGAAATGAGCCGACGTGAAGGCGTCGGTTTATCCGGTTACTTTCGGATGCACCGATGGTCATGCATCGGTTAAACCGGTGCCACTGTTTTCTGCTAAACTTGTCCAATGCATCGCAGTGATCAATTGGATCCTTCAAATTTATTCTATCTCTGGATTTTTACTATGTTTCGACACCTCTACGACTGATTGGACTTGTCATCTTGATGGTGGATTGGACTTAGCGTCTCGACGATAGATTGAACATTGTGTCTTGACGATGAATTAGACGTGTTGAATTATATCCATGAGACCTAATAATTTCTACAAGTGTGATCTCACAAAGTCATTAGTCCCATTGATTATGTTGTCACTCAATCACCAAAATCACAAACAATGGCCTAATTGGGGCCATGTTCCTTATATAAGGTCAGCTTCCATAATAATCAATGTATCATCTGCATATTGGATAATAGGGAAGTCCTGTGTATGCTGCAAGGGGATGGGCAGGTTGAGATGCCCAAATTCTTTTCTCTGTTAATCAAACTTTGCAAAAGATCAGCTGCAAGAACAAAAAGCAAGGGTGATAGAGGATCACCCTGTCGGACTCCCCTTCTGCAGTGAATTGTTTTTCTTGGAATACTATTTAGAAGTACCAAGGATGTCCCAGATGAAAAAATGAGCCTCTTCCATTTCATCCAATTGACAAACTTAATATTTAGCTGAGTAATCTCTCTTAATCTTTTCCTTTTTTCCTTTTGAGCGTGCGCTTTATAAAAAACTCACTTGTGCATATCCATCTTTTATCTATAAAAAAATAGTTTTGTTTAGCATTTGTATATTCTACATAAGTGCTGGCGTGCGTGAGTTATAGGCTGTCTAATTTGCAGGCGCCCATAAGTTTTGTTGCGTACGGTCAATTCCGACAAGAGGGAATCCTCTCCCTGCACGTGGATCTCCCGACGTTTTTTTTCCTATCCTAGTAACTTTTTTGTCATTTTTTGATAATTTTTTTTGAAAAAAAAATCAGGAAAAAATCTGGAGAGGAACTTGAAAAGTTTTGATGAGAAAAAAATGAAAGAGAATTTTTTTGAAGAACTTTTGCATCCAAAATCAAGAAAAAATTCAGGTAAAAAAGTTTTGTAAAACTTTTCCATCAAAAATAAAAAAAATTGGGAAAATTTTTTTTGCATCCAAAAAAAGAGAAATAAATTTGCGCCGCCACCGCCAAGCTACCAGCAGCACCGCTCCGCCGCCGCTGCCTCGCCGCGTCGCCGCCGCCCCAGCATCGCGAGCAGAGCTTGCCACCCCCCGCAACCGCCGCTCACGGAGCTCGGCCCCAGGGAACCATCGCCGCCACCACTCATGGAGCTCGGCCTCGGGAGCCCGCCACTGCGCTGCTCGCCCCTCGGATCGGAGCTCCCATGAGTCTGGTCCTGAGAAAAGAAAAACGAGAGGAGATAGTGAAATGGGAACGGGGAGAGAGAGATCTGGTGGGGAGAGGAAGAGATAAAATCACATGCGCGTAGGGCCCACCATGTTGTTTGGTCGACTGTGACTTCCTCTGGAAGCAGACGACGGTAAAAGCAGCATTGGGAGAAGGCAGGGAAGAACAAAGCGGCCGGCTGCGTTCGGAGTTGGTGACATCTACTACTATAAAATTGATTTGTAGGAACGTCCCGATTTGTTTAGGAACGAATTAAAATTTCACTCGTTACCATAAATATAGCGAGGTTACTGCAGCATCCGATCCGTCCCTAGAAAAATATTTTTAGGGGCGGGTCACCCGCTCTTAAAAATGAGCGTCATTTTCACGGGCGGGTGATGGCCATGGTCCGCCCCTATAAATGGTACGGTTCCACGAAAAAAATCATAACTTTTTATATGATTTTGGATGAAGTCAAACTTTATAATTTGAGGTTTCCACAATCCTAATCTTTATATACACTGAAATATACTTGACATATTTTTTGTCTCTATAGCTCGCAACAATCATTGTGTAGAAGTTTCACTTTTTTATTTGTTCTGCTATATGTAAACAATTAAATGAATTTTCGAATAAAATAGAAAAATACTCCCGCCCCTAGAAACAAATTTTTAGGGGCGGGTGACGCCATCACCCGCCCCTTCTGAGTTAATTTAAAAGAATAGGATACCCTATAGAGTAACAAGTGATTGTGTGGTATGGTGGTAAGTAAGGTACGCACAAAGCTGGAAGTAGGCGGTTTAAACCCTAAGTAATACTAGTGCGCATATTTCTTTGTCAAAAAATTGTGGCTCAACAGTGCAGGGCTAGTTGACTATTTTTTATTTTGCTGTTTTCATTTTTTTAGATTTTTTTATTTTTTGGATATAGATTTGTAGGGACGGGTCATGGCATGGCTAGCCCTTAGATATTGATTTTCAGAAACTAGCACGTTACCCGCTTTTAAAAATAATATTTTTAATTGTGAGAACTAACGAGCTACCGCACCCGTCCTTAAAATAGATTTTTATCCGTCTCTAAAAATCTTTTCAACAGTAGTGATCCTCGGTCTCCGATTATATTGGCCAGTTTATTCGTTTTTTTTAGCTGAATTCTCGTAACTCTGAGTGAAATCGTACACCCACATATCCTGATCGTGAGTTCGTGACACTGACCCAGCTGGATTGATTTCCATGTCGCCTACAAGATCGGTTGCCGGACTAGCAGTGCATTGATGAAATACCACCACAAGGGTGCTACTGGCAACACCGACATGCACTGGCTAGTGTTCCAGATGAGCGTTTGTGTTTTACGGTAATGCTTGCGCTCGGGCGTACGACGCGTCGGACGCTTCGGAGATCAGGTGACGGTCCCGGGTCCGCATGTCTCATTTTCCTTCATCACCGCTCATCTCGAGGCTCGAGCTCTCTGCTTCTTGGCAGAGCCATCGTTTTTCTAAGAATCGAAAAGAGGTTGCTTACAAGAAATAGAAGTATCCCGACCTCTATTGCTCTCGCGTAAAGTCTTTTTTTACGCGACGGCACGGAGGTGGCGCCCGACGGCCTGGCACGCCGCCGCCCGCAGCAGTCGGAGCGCTCGCGCAGCCTGACCTCCTTGGCTCCTTCCGACGTCTCTCCTCGCTGGCCAGCACTCCCAGCACCCCGACAGACGTGGACACCGTGGTGGCAGCAGGGGGAGGATAGTTGGGTGGCGACCGTGGCGACGAGCCCGGAGCTGACTCTGACTGCGAGCGTGATGACCTCGTCGCCGGTGAGGCGACGACGCTGCATCTCGGCGGAGGAGCACAAAGCAGATCCGCCCAGGGCTAGAGCTTGAGTGACCGCCGTGACGGCGACCCCTACCTGCCGGCCTCCTCCAGAGCCATCGCCATTGTGGCTAGCGGCGCGTACTCCCAAAGCTCGACGTGGGGGAGCACCACTGCTGCTTTCCTATATGGTGTTGCAGTAGAAATTTTGAATGGTGCAATAGCTGATTCGGGATGTTGAGGTCTGAGATTTTTGTTGCTGTGGGGGTGTTCTTCTCACTGGTTGATTTCATGGAGAAGCTTTTTTCATGTTGCATTTTATGATGCATGATTTTGACTGGATGTTGCATGAAACAAAGCTATGATGTTGCATTGGGAATTATACTCTTTCGCATCTAGATATTTTGATACGTCTCAGTACATGTTTTCTACATTGCAAATATTAAAATTTTGTGTTGCAAGCATGTATTCTTGACATAAAAGAGCATCCGATAAAAAAAAATCGAATTCCGAGCTAGGATTGCATTGCCTGAGGATGTAGGCCGAGAGGTTAGGCACGGCTTGACTAGCCTAGCGACTAGATCCACTTATTATTGGGCTAGCTGGGCCAACTGAACTGAATCTCTGAGCTAAACCATGGGCTAAGGGATAGAAGCGTCTGTTCCCCAACAATTGAGAGAGGCGATGTGCCGGTGATTTCTCGACTCTCCGCTGGATTCACCGCTTTTCCTCGCTGTCAGTGTCCTTATTGGTGCCAATGTGCTTTGAGAACTGTAGATCCGGTGGAGATCTTGTCGATTTCCAGAATTTCTCTATAATCATATATGTGTATTGAAGAAAAAATAAAAAGAATAACATCCGGCCCACCTCTCTTCCTCAAATGGGCCAAACAGCCCAAAAATGGCCCACTGACTGATCCAGACCTTGTCCCACTTTTATATTTCCACTTTGATATGTTGATCATTTAGTACCCTATTACTACCCCTAAAAAAAATTAGTACCCTATTACTTATAAGAAAAAAATCTAAATTACTCCTCTCAACTATAGTCAAAGTTTGGATAACCCCATTAACTATTGTTTGATTCATTTTACTCTCCCCGCTCATTACACACACCAAACTATACCACTTGGTTCAAATTACCCCCTAATATACATTTATCTTTGTCATTTCTGCAATTCTGCATGCATAGGTAGAGTTTTCAATTGAAATTTTATAGCATAATAGTACATAACATAACTCATGTTACAAAAAGATATCATAATTTATTATTATTATTCCCATAGGTTAGAATATTCAATAATAAATTAATCATTGGAGTTCAAAATTATATAAAAACTAATGGCGAAAATTATGAATTTTTTTCACAATATGCATTATGATGTGCACTACTACCCTACAAAATTTAAAATAAATTAAAATTCAACTTATGTATGGAGAAACAAAAAATATAAATTGTATTATGGGGTAAAATAAATTAAATGGCATAGTTTAGAGGATAAATTGAACCAAGTTATAATTAGGGTGTTATTAGACTTCGGCTATAGTTGAGGGGTGTAGATTGAACTTTTCCTTATTTATATGTTGAATAATTTTAAACTATAAAAGTTTGTATTATCGGCACTCAATTATGTGCTACTAATCTGTATTTTGGACAATCAATTTTTTTTGCACTACTTAAAATTTTGAATACCCACCTCCTATTTCCTAGGTCCGTCCCCTGCTAAATATGTATTTAAATTACCTACCTCTGCTATTATAAAAAAATCAAAAGTAACCCCCTAATCTTTGTATAAATTACTCACCTATGCCATTATAAAAATAATGCAAATAATTCTCTAAATTTGTGTATAATTAAATTATATAATTATATCAAAATATTAAGTGCACCAATAAAAAATCTAAATTACTATTACTATCATTATTCATATATTGTCTATTTTTATTTATATAAAATACTATTCATGTTATGTGTCACTATGTATTCATGTACGGCGGAAGAGATAAGAATACCAATTTATAAATAAATAATTTAATTAAATATATATAAAAACATTTGGAGGTGTGATGCAAAATAAAATCTATTGCAACTAGATAGTGATAATATATATTTTAGAGTACGTGTTAGAATATTTAACAGATAAAAAATGGTGTGAGATAAATAATTATAATTAGCTATAAGCTTTAGTTTTTTATTAATTTTAATTAGCCCGTGCAGGAGGCCGGGTTGTTAGGCTAGTATGCTTTAATTTGAGTTATGTTTATTATACACTTTCTAGATTTCAATATATCGACTTGTACAAAATCTTGGAACAGGTCTATATGCATGAGAAGTACTGAATAGGATTGTTGGTAGATTTCTGAACGAAGTGAGAAGTTGGTGCTCCGAGAAGTGAGTAACACGTACCACGTACTACGCGTTTCTAACGTCACCTACTACTTCATGCCGGCCAGGTTCGTTTCAGTCCATGCGCCAGTCATACCTTCACCTACTGCCGCTGCTTGTCTCGGCACGCCGCCGTGTACATGTTGGTCAAAGTCCAGTCACCGACCAAGTCCATTCAAAAGAGGAAGTTGGCCAGACCAGAAGTCCAGAATAGTAATTCTAAAAAAAAACTCATGCACATGTACACACCAAAACAAATTAAAGAGAAAAACAACAACTTATCAGTCTCGAAGATAACATAAGAAATGTGACTCCATTGTATGCAAGTGTGTGAAATAGACTCTGAAAACACGACCAGCAGAAATCTTCCAATCGTCATAGCTAGCAAGTAGAGCTGCATGCAGCATATTTTACAATCTGTCTAGAACAGGTAGAAAATTCACTGCACATGTTTGTTGTCTAGTACCCAAACCCAACCACCATGGATGCACCCCCTACCGTTAAATAGAGCCGTCCTCCTTGCACCCCTCACCACACACCTTGCTAGCTGTTGCAGATCAAGAGAAGAGCCAGCTGAGCTTAGATCAACAATCAAGCAAAGCTCCGCCTCGACCGCCATGACCGGCAGCAGCAGCTTCGCGGCTCTCTCCATCCTCGTCGCGGTCGTCGCCCTGCTCGCCGCCACGGCGGCGTCGGCGGCGGGGGAGAAGGAGACGCACCTGCGCGTGTTCTGGCACGACGTGGTGAGCGGCGGCCCGAACGTGTCGACGGTGGTGCAGGTCGCCGGGGGCCCCTCGTCCAACGCCTCCGCCACGGGGTTCGGCTCCGTCGTCGTCATCGACGACCCGCTCACCGAGGGCCCCAACCTGACGTCGAGGCTGCTCGGCCGCGCCCAGGGCATGTACGTCAGCGCCGGCAAGGACAGCCTCTCGCTGATGATGGCCATGAACTTCGTGTTCGTCGACGGCGCCTACAACGGCAGCAGCCTCGCCATCCTCGGCCCCAACCCCGCCGAGCGGAGGGTCCGGGAGATGGCCGTGGTCGGCGGCACCGGCGCGTTCCGGTTCGCCACAGGTTACTGCGAGGCCAGGACGCAGTGGATCGACACCAGGACCGGCGACGCCACCGTCGAGTACAACCTCCACGTCCGCCATGACTGAGACGACGGGTCATGCTGCGAGCGAGCAACCACACTGTTCCCGATCGTCCTTGATTTAATGATGATGATCTTTTTACATGTTTATTAGAGCTCGTATAGATGCTTGTTTTATCGATTTTGGCATTTGGTTTAAAGTTTTGATCTAGAGGGTGTGTTTGTTCTTGTGAGATGATGCAGAATAATGAAGCAGTGTAGCATTTGATTATTCAAATAATGCAGTGTTCCTTGTATACACCGGCTTTACTGTTTGAACGGGAGTGATCGTTCAATTCTGACTTAGCCAACCCCGTTCATTCTCTAAATATTTTCGATGAGAAGAACCGCAAGGAGAAGATGCATGCTATCAACTAACAAGCTAAGGACGACGATGAAATTAAACCATTATTACAGATGAAATGTGATGTTGCAGCGACGCACACAGTACAGTATATATTTCGACAAGAACAGATCAAGAAACAGTTGTTGGAATGGCAGACATCAGGGGCGAAGCTACGGTCATCGTGCCTGGTGCATGTATAGGTGAAACGAAATTCACAGTAACGTGGCAACCAAATTTGGGTGCCTGGTGCCGGGTACAAACGTTTTCTTGGTGCCTAAATTTGCTGATATGATAAATTTATTTATGAGGAGTTTCATGGGATAAAAGAGTGTCATCGCCCAGGGGCGAAGCCACGGTCATGATGCCTGGTGCCGGGTACAAACGTTTTCTTATTCCATTGTAGTACTAGAATTTTCTTGTGTCTAGAATACAATGCTAAGTTGTGCGCCAGGGTTTGTTTGACCTTTAGCTTCGCGTCTGTCATCATCATAACACTCCTCCGATACTGTTATCATCTCAGTCTTAGTAACTCTACAACTCCGATATGGTGACACTCTCCACTAATCAGAGTGTCCTTACTACTTTTCTCATTGCATTGGTTCCTCTTCAACTCTACAAGCGACTACTAACGGTTTTAACTATATATATTTAGATACTAATTACTATTATTGTGGTCCAGGGGCGGAGCCAGGACCCGTGTTGGGCGTGCTGGAGCACGGATCCAGCTCGGTTCATCCCATGTAAGCCCGTGTAGTATTTAGACCAAAGGAGTACTATTTTAGCATAATTTTAATTAACCATGTATTGTTCACTGGTTTAGCCCGGCTGGAGGGGCTTTAATTGACTAGAAAAACATTCTATAGTCGTCTACTTCAGAAAAAAATGCCTATGTAGTATTTAGACCTACAACTTCTGTATAGACTATTTTTTAATCTGAGACAATTTGAATTTCAAAAAATACATGTTCAAATATTATAAAAAGTCACAAAGGTGACGTGTCTTGATGTTGCACGTCAGGTATGTCATACGCGCTTTGATGCCCGTCACCTTTGACTTGTCAAAGCCCATCACCTATAATAACCTTATAGGTGACGTGCTTTAATGTTGCTTGTCACCTATATGAAACTTATAGGTAACGGACTATAAATGTAGCTCATCACCTATAACAAAGGTGACGGGCAATGTTTTAGGGAGGCCCCCTGTAAGCATCTAGGCCCTCTAGGTATGTTTCGGTGATTAATGACAATCTTTATTGTGACTAATGAGTTTGTGCAGCTTAGGTCACTTGTTAAAGAGGCCCCTCAATTTCATTATTCAAAAAGGCGATCTCGGTATTCAACTCAAATATATATCAAGACTAAGGATCTTTCTAGTCCTAAGTGTCGTAAAGTTGAGAAGGACACTTAGGTTAGTATAGGTTTTATTTTTTGTAGTGATCGCACTATTAAGAGGGGTTAAGGCCAAGTAACTTGAGCATGGACATGGTCAATCAAAAATGGATGCACACTGGTAACTCAGGTTATTAGAAGTTCAAATAAGTGTTTCTCAACTTATATCTCAAGAATATTTGGATTTCATTCAAGACTCAAATCAGAAAAGGCAAAAATCAGAAAAAGTCTATACACCAGTTTAACCGACGACTCAATTTTTCTATACGTTGGTTAAACGCAGTTAACAGAGTCTGGACAGGTTCTATACACCGGTTAAACCGACGATATTTGAATTAACGTCGGTGCATTAGTCCAGAGTTGGTTTTTCCAGGGTGTTTCAAGTTCTATACATCGGTTAAACCGACGATGTTTGAAATCAAACGTCGGTGCAATTGACCAGTGAGATGGTTTTTCCAAGGATCTCAGAAGTTGTACTCACCGGTTAAACCGACGATGGATTTGAGTTAACGTCGGTGCAGTTGTCCAGAGAGTTGGTTTTTCAGTTGATCAGTGGACAACTACACTCACCGGTTAAACCGATGATACGTCGGTCAATCTGCCCGAGTTGTAACGGCTAGTTTTCCAAATGGGAAGTTTACATTCATCGGTTAAACCGACGCTGGCTATTGGAGGTTCGTCGGATTAACCGGCGCTAAGCAGTTTTCTGGCAGCTTTTTCTCCAACGGCTCTATTCGTGTGAGCTGCCTATATATACCCCTTCAATGGGTCATTTTGAGTCCTCTTGACACCAGGCAACATTCATACACTATACTCTTATTGAGAGCAACCTTGAGCTTCATCTTCCACATATTTGTTCATTCAATCATTCAAGAAGCAAGACTAAGGACTTGAGTAGAGAGAAGCTTGTGTGCATCCGTTCTTGGTGATCGGTTCTTGCTCAAGTGAAGGCCCTAGCTTGTTACTCTTGGTGATTGGCAGCACCTAGGCGATCTTGGTGATTGAAGGTGTTTCTTCCGGAGCTTGCCAAGGATTGTGGGAGCCCGAAGAAGTTTGTACGTGGCTTGAGCTCCACCACGCCGGGATGGTGAACGGAGACTCTTAGTGAGCGCCCAAGTCTCGGTGACATGGGAGGTGACAAGACTCTTAGTGAGTGTCACAACATGGATTAGGGGTGTGTGCCAACACATCGACACCACGGAAAAAAAAATCCGGTTGTCTCTTGCCCACTCTTTCATTTCAAGCACTTACTTTCATGCAATTATTTATGTGGTTGACCTTAGAGATCATAACTTAGCTCTACCTTGCTTAGTTTCTTATCTAGTTGTATCTTTGATAGCTTGTGTAGATTGCTTAGTTAGCCAGTTGGTGAATTGAGCCTTTCTAACATTGCATAGGTTAAGGTTGGTTTAATTGTTTTAGAAATTTGAAAAAAGCCCAATTCACCCCCCTCTTGGTCCATCGAGCCTTACACCCCCAACGGGTCAAAGGTGATGTGCATCATCTTCGCGTGTCACCCATATGACAAAGGTGACATGCGACAATAATGTGTCACCTTTGTGCGCGTCACTATAGGTCGTTTCTTATATAGTGAACTTTTCAACTACAAAGTTGCGGACCACGTCGAGGGCTATAATTTTGATATAGAGTTTATCTTCATTCGAGTTCATATGAAAAAAATTATGAATTATTTTCTAATATAGAGTTTTTAATTGCCCTATATTGACTCAAACATGACTCAAAACCAAGTTTAGGGACCGGTATGACACATCTTAACAAGTTTGAGGACCTAAACGGGTGATTTCTAAGTTAAAAGACTAGGATGACATGGCTGAACAAGTTTGAGGATCTAAACGGTCGATTTGCAAGGTTAGGGAGCGGAATGTCACAGCCGAACAAGTTTAGGAATCAGTGATGATGGAATTTACTCTAAGATAAATTAGTGTGCTACTCTTTTGGCAGGGCCATCGATTCAGAACTGACGACCGGAGGGAGTGAATAAAAGCCTTCTTCAAAAATTCTCCAAAAGAACAATGCCTATGTCCCGACTTCAACCTGACACGTCTTTCTTCTAAACAACAAGGCGACACAAGCCAACTCATAATGATCTCACCCTAGGAATAGTTAGAAAAAGCTCAATGCAAAGTAGAAACAAAGATGAACCAAAATACCAAAAGCTCGACAGTAAGCAGAAACAACCCAGAAGTAAACAACTCGAGTGAAAGATATCACAAAAGCTTCACTTGACCAACATGCGATGACTCAATACAGATTAGCGCATCACTAAATCAAGCGAAAGCAAAGCTTAACCTATAAGCCGATCAGAGTCTCACCGAAAAAAGTCAGACTGATCACTATAAAAGAGTCCACTTAATTAAGCAGGTAAAGACCAGTAAAGATTATCAATCACAAGAGCTAACTATCAAAAGTTAAATACTTGCAAGCACCGGTAACAACGCAAACTAATTAACTAGCTTAAGCAGGAAAGAAACATGAACGGAAGTAAATTGCAAACCAACACTGCAGGCTGCTGGACCGTGCTGCGCTCACCTCTTCTTGGGCCACGTGCCTGCTTGCCTTGCGTGCCTAGCAGCTGGGCTGCTACGTGCTGCTGCCGAGCCTTCTTGTGCAAAGCTGGGCTGCCGAGCCTGCTTGCGACCAGCGGTGGAAGCTGACCCGCCTGCTCGCGCTTGGGCCGCGTGCCCGGCCTGCAAGTCCCACAGGCCTGCTCCCTCGCGGGCTGCCTGGATGGGCCGCGCGAGCCTGTGCTCCCCCGGCCCACGAGCGAGCCGCCGCGCCTAGGCGTGCGAATAAGGCTAAACCCACCCCAGGCCCAGCTCAATGCTTATGGAAATTAAATGACAACCCACTCTATAATAACCCAAAAGGTGAACTAAATAACCCTCTCTGCCCCCATTGAATGCCTAAATTCATGGGTATAGATAGATCTACTAAATAAAATTCTCCAACCCATATTTAACTATATATATACCAACCTAACCTCCATGTCCAAATACTTGTAACTTTTGGTCACTTTATATGTTTCGAAACACTTGGCAATTCACGTTTCTCTAGAAAACACTTTACTATTTTGTCCTTAAAAATACTTTAGGAATATTCTAGAAACACTCAAAGGTAGCTTTATAAGGGCGTTTTAGTTATTTCACTCATTAAAAAGTGAGTTGCCTTGGTAACCATGTATGTTCAAAATTGCCAAATATTTAGAAACCAATGGGGTCTATATGTAGGTCTAGCCACACTACTTCGCACAGAGTAGCTGTCAGTTAGACTGAGTCATCTCTAATAAATTTTATGGCTCCTGATGTTATGCCATGTGTAGTTCTAGCCACGTGCTGCTGGTAGTCGAAGAAAACAACACAAATCTAATCCAAGGAGGATCTGCCCCAAGAAAAATCTAATCGAAGAGTACATAGGGCCAACTAAAATTTTGTTGAAAGGGTTAAGCAGATAAAATAGATTGTTTAGAATGATAGGACAAATTAGTGTGCTACTCTTTTGGGAGAGCCATCGATTCAATTCAAGCTCACCTTGTCCAAAACCACATCCTTTCAATTCATCATCTTACCTTATGCATAGATAGTCTGAAGAAAGTATTAAATAATTAATAAATAAATAACTGAAATGACCTTGTCGATACATATTCCCCATTGCACCGAATCTTTGCATGTGCATTGCAACTATGCTGCAAGTATTCTAATCCAAAGTGCTACAGAGTGTTAAAGTCTACCCTTGAATTGCCGCTTTTTTTTTTACATCAGCTTTGAGCTTTTCACATGATCTGTGCGTCGGGGGGGGGGGGGGGGGGGGGGGGGGGGGGCGGCTCCAACAACGGCTTTCCGCGGAAAAATTCCTCGAATTCTGACTCATGTCCACAAGGGTCATGCCTTGCGGCGAGCACAACGAGAGGAATTTTTTTTACCCGCAACGGAAATTCGCGCCAGTCAAGATTCGAACTCGCGACCTGCGGGGTGCCAACCGGCCGCTGTCGCTACTGAAAGGATCGAGGCCCAAGAAAGGGGTTGAATTTGGACTTTTTCAAATTTCTACCTGGTCCTTAACCTAGACTAGAGCACACTAGCAAAAGGTCCTTAGATAGGTAAACACACTATCATGATCATTTTGTCTAGATGGTTGCACACTAGCAAGATCAAGACCAAAGCAAGAGATTACACTACCATGCAAGTTGTTCTAGTCAATCTACAAGCAATCAAAAGCAAGAATAACAATAAAATGATTTAATTGCTTGAAATAAAAGTAAGAGACACGAGACAACCGGATTTTTTCCCGTGGTATCGAGGAGTTGACGCTCCCCCCTAATCCACGTTGGAGCACCCACACAAGGGTATAGCTCCCTTGCTTCACCAAGGAGCAAGTGATCACTAAGAATGCTCCTTCTCCATTTCCGAAACGGCGAGCTTCACACCGTGTACAATCTTCTTGTCTTGGGGCTCCCACAAACTCCAAGAGCTCACCAAGAACCTCCCGATCACCGAGACCGGCTAGGTGCCGTCAAACACCAAGAGTAACAAGCTCCTAAGCCTTCACTTGACCTACACTCAGTTGGCCCTAGCTCAAACACACTTGCTACACTTGCAAAGGTTGAATTCTTCAAGGTTGAAGCACAATCAATGTACTAGATCTTCACTCTTTTGCTCAAAGCACTTTCTCTTCTTCTCAAGGGTGGCCTCAGGTATTCAAGGTGTCAAAGGCACTTCAAAAGAGCCAGGGGGTGGCCTTATATAGAGTGGAGAGGGTCACATAGCCGTTGGAAGTACACTGCAGAAAAAACGTGACCATCGGAAGAACCGACGGGTTAGAAAGTGAATGCGTCGGTTCAACCGGTCTCTCTGTGTCCAAGTAGTAGCCGTTGGGGTTTCTGACATAGTATCCAGGCTTGCGTCATTGCACCGGTGCATGCTCCGTAGAGGCATCGGTTCAACCGGTGCTGAAGAGGTTCACTGATCAACCCAAACAAGCTCTCTGGAACATAGTACATCCAATGCACCGGTGGTTGATTCTGAAGCGTCGGTTCAACCGGTGCTGAAGACGAGTTGAGGTCCACCAAAACATGCTCTCTGGAATATAGTACATCTAATGCACCGGTGCTTTGCTTGGGACCATCGGTTCAACCGGTGATATAGAGTGACTTGACTTGATTTCAGCTTGCTTCCAAGAGAGATAGACCAACAGGGCGTCGGAACTTCCGTCAAGCATCAGATGCTCCGATGATAGGGGCATCGGTTAAACCGGTGCTGCTGTTTTTCTTCGTTTTCAACTGAATTGACTTGGATTTGAATGTAACTTCGATTATTTCTTCTTCCAAGTGTTGTGTTGACTTCTATTGACCATATTAGGCTGTTTTTAAGCGAGTGTGCAAGATTTCTAAGGCCAACTCAAATTTGATCAAGCTACTAACTCATGAACCCCTCTTAATAGTATGGTCAAGAACTAAAAACTATAAACCCTAGCTAAATCAAGTGTCCTTCACCTCCTTGTGACACTTGAGACTAGAAATGTCCTTAATCTTTATAATTGAGTCCGTGGCACGCATGATTGTTTTGAATTGAGGGGTCTCCTTTCATATTTCATATGAGACTAATCTAATCATTGATTTTTCCTTTAAAACACACGTTAGTCGCATACGGTTGTCGTTAATCACCGAAACTTACCATTAGCATCTATCGGCCTAGATGCGCTTCAATCTCCCTTTTTTTGGTGATTGATGTCAACACAAAGTAGAGATACAAAGATATGAAATTGAAACGCGATAAACAAGCATGCATTACTAGAAATAAAGCACATGTAGGGACATGTCAACTCAGAGCAAACACAATATCCAAAAAACATGTCCATACACAAAATCCATGAAGATCGAAACACGCCACAAACCACCAAGCTCCCCCTATGCCTACTCCCCCTAACTATCTCCCCCTTTGGCAACAGAGCACCAAAAAGGAAGGCGATCTAGTCCTGAGCTGGAGAAGGCGTGGTCTTCATGCTCGGTCCGGTGGAGAACTGAGTGGCGGAGTCGTCGGCGTCGTCGTCCGTCCAGTCTTCGTCGGCCGAAGAGGACTTCTGCTCAACCGGAGTCGTCGGTGCAGCAGAAGTAGCTGGAGTAGAGGTAGCAACTGGCTCGGTGACGACCGTGGAGTCCGTCGGAGGAGCAGACGTGACGGGAGTCAGGTCTGGCTGAGTAGGGCGAACAACGGACGGACGGAGCACCTCAGGCTGTGAGGGTGACTCGAACGTGAGGGACTGAGCTGAGGGGTGCTGTAGCTGATGCAGAACCTGCTGCTGCCTAAGGAACTCTGCACGCTGCTCGGCAGTCCAGACACTAGGCTGTGGAGCAAGAGCCGGAGCAAGAGTGGAAGTAGGAGTAGGGCTGGCAAACAACCCGGTCTGAAGAAGAGGTGACATCGGGATGGACGCCAAGGGTGTCTGCACAAAGCCACCAACAGGTGGAGCAGGAGCAATGGGGTCGAACTGGAGCTGCTGGGGTGTAGGGAGCTGAGGCTCAGGCAGTCTAGTGTGACGGTACAGCTGACCGAAGCATCCCGAGAAGAATTTGAACATCTGCTGCTGAATCTGGGACTGCTTCTGAAGCTGTAACCTCTTGGCCTCCTGCTGCTGCCAGATCCCCTCAAGTACAAGTGTCTGGGCCTCTTGCTAGCGAGCCTGCTCGGCTTGCATGCTCAGCTGAGCTGCCGCAAATCTGTCCTGCTGGTCAGAGAGCCTCTGAAGAATAGCAGCGAGTGAATCAGGCTGAGTGACCTGAGCAGCAGTAACTGGAGGAGCAGGGACTCGGGCTGCACCAGAGGATCCTGCCTCATCATCATGAGCACCTCGAGGGACGGTAACAATGGGTATGAAGTCCTCGTCATCCTCCGAGTCCTCTGAGTCTGTGTCCAGGTAGTGTGGGAGTTGGGCCTCTACCGCTACGAGTGAAGCGTCCTCAGCTGCAGTGGGATCATCCACAACTCTACCCTCAGCCAAAACACGCTCATCCAGAATCCGTTGTGCCCTGCGCTGGCCTCTCGGGCTACGACGACCGTCTCGAGGAGTAGTAGGTGAGTAAAAACTAAAGTGCATTCTCGACTGCTCCAGCTCATCCATATGAGCATTCTGATCGAGCTGAGCGAGTATCCAGCAGATCCAATGAGCAAAAAGATGGCGACAGTGAACTGTCATCCCATCCAGGATCACGTCCTCTAGCTCGCAGATGAAGAAGTCGACAAGGTCAAAGTCTCGTCCTGTCATGATATACAGTAGTAGTCACTGCTGCAGAGCTGTGATCCCCTCGTTGTATCCAATCCGGAACAACAGACTCTTCCTCAAAGCTAGGTGTACGGTGTGAGCCACGAGAGTCAGTCTGTCCGGGGTCCTCAGTGTGCCAGGCAGGAAGGACTGCTGAAAGAGAACGCTGACCGCTTCGTCAGACGGGACGTGAGTCTCATGAGGACGACGAGGAGGCACCGTGTTGCCATAAGCCTGATAGTGCAAGAAGTGTGACTCCTCGGCAATCTGAACTCCTTGCAGGGTAGCCAAACGTGCTCGAGTCAACCTATAATGCCTCTGCTGGTAGACCCTCATATCTCTCAAACAAAGGGAGTATAGGAATACCTCCTGCTGCCACGCGCATAGCCACCCAGTGAAGCATTTTGTGCTCACTGATCTTGATGTCCATATGGAAATAAGAGTGGTAGAAAGATTCCTGGAGCAGAGTGTGAAAGCGACGGTCAACTCCAACGTCCCTCTACTCGGGAAACCACTGCTCCGGGGTGACATATCTCAATCTCTTGACCCTAGGTTCTGGAATGCCCCGAAGATCAAGCAGCTCAACATGTGGAGGCTCCTCCTCTGCATCACTGTCCTGACCAGCTACCTCTCTCTCACTGTCATGGCCTGCTGCCCTGTGAGTACCACCACCTCGAGTCCGTGGATGAGAGCGGGACTCAGGTGTGGTCTGAGCTGTCTCTGGCTGACGAGTACGTCCTGAGCGACGTAACTACTACTGCTGTGGCTCCCCCTGAGCCTGAGGAACCCTGATCCTGAGTGAACCCTGCCTGTCTACTGCATCTGCAACTGCCTCTGCTCTCTCTCGCTCTCGGTCCTCATGAGTGCGTTTCTTCTTCTGCACAACCTGCTTGCCTTTGCCCTTCTTGTCTCATGCCATCTGTCATAGAGAATCGATAGAAGATAATGGAAATAAGACAGGGGATTATGCATATATGAGATATCCACTAAAGGGAAGAATGTCCTTAAGCAAAGCATGGAATGATATGAGCCTATCATGATGAGATCTAGTGGATAACAACTCACTAACACCCTAAAAGGACTATTGAAGTAACGAGATTTGATGTGAGTGAGCAAGGTAAGGATATATGTAAACATGTGTTTAAAGGATAAGAAAACGAAGATACATCACATGCTAGGAGGGGCAGCACCATACCCTTGCAAATCCGAGAATCGGTCGAGAAGAAATCGAAGAAAAAGCCTAAGAGGCAATTCCTCGAACACCTTGCGTGCACTCGAACCAAAGGATGGGGAGGACGAAATGAGTCCTGGAGTCGAGTGCGTGTGTCTGAAGGAAGGGAGCTGCGCACAGGTGGAGAGGAGGAGCTGCGCCGGGGACGACAGTGAGCAGCAGTGTAGGCGAGCGGTGGCGCTGGACGTGGATGGCGGTGGCGCGCGGGCTGCAGAGCTGCGCGGGAGGAAGCGTGGGTGCGCAGTGCTGCAGCGGAGCAGAGCTACTGCAGTGGCGGCGTGTGTGCGCGCGGCGGTGTGCGGACGGCGGAGCTGTGTGCGAGCGGCGGCGGAGCGAAGGCGCGGGGCGCAGCGGCTCGGGAGGAAGAAGAAAGAGAAGGGTGTGAGACTGACACGTAGGGCTCGCGGGAGGGATAAGTGTAACTGAATGATCGGACCCGCAAACCCTAGCTTACACCGGAAGAACCGATAGCACAGAGTTTTGAGCATCGGTGTAACCAACCTAGCAATTTTGACCTAGATCTGAAAGAGTTTGAACGAGGTCAACAGAGGGCATCGGAAGAACCGCCACTGGGTCATCGGAGTATCCGATGGGCGTCGGTGCAACTGCAGGAGGAAGGTCCAGAGACGCTGCAAGGGCTAAAACTCCACGCAGTAGCACCAGTTGAACCGATGCTTTGGCGTCGGTTCATCCGCCAACCATCGGATGCACCGGTGGCCATCGGTGTAATGGTCGGAGGTTGTTCCAGAGACGATGCACAAACCATGCCACAAGGAGTTAAGCACCGGTTGAACCGATGCAGGGAAAACAAGGCGTCGGTTTAACCGGTGGTTAAGGAAAAATTTCTGCTGAACTACAAACTCTACTTCTGATCCAAATATCTAAAATCAAGGCCATAAACGCTCAATTTGGACCATTTTCGAGAGACAACCTCACCCTTCAAACACTCATACTTATAGTACTCGCAAGCTTTTACATAAACATAGGCAAATTAAGATCCAAGCGAGGTTTTAAACACAAAAAACCAAATATATGAGGCACTTTGCCTATGAATTTAGAGATTGAAACTTTAAGTTCGATAGGACGTGGCTCAATAGGCATGAAAGCGCAAAATTGATCTTATCACTCTTGTAGAGTTGATATATCATATTTAGCATGAATATCTTTCTCAAAGTGTGATTTGCTTCCTTGTGATGCTACTCACGTGATGCAATGCCAATGCAAAGCTAGAAATTAAACATGGATGCATTCTATATGACAAGCACATGTAATATAAAAATTTAAATCTATCTTGTCAAGTTTGAACCCTTGGCAAGCTTCTTCATGATGAATCATTCTTCATGCCATGAGCGAAACCAAGACCACCGGCTCATGCAAGACCCATGTTCATCACTATCTTTACAAGATTAGACAAGCCCCTAGCATTTGTACATATGAAATGCATCTATATGACTAGGCAATTACATGACGTTAGAAGCATCTAGAACGTTAAGCTCACTTCGCAACCTACAAAAGGTGCTCTCATCTAGTGGTTTGGTGAAGATATCCGCCAATTGATCTTCGGAACGAACACCACAAAGTAGTATATCATTCCTTGCCACATGATCTCTTTGAAAGTGATGACGAATATCTATGTGCTTGGTGCGAGAGTGTTGAACCGGGTTATTAGCAATTTTAACGGCACTCTCGTTATCACAAAGGAGCGGGATCCTATCTAATGCTACACCATAGTCCAAGAGGATTTGCTTCATGTAGAGGATTTGAGCACAACAAGCCCCGGCGGCAATATATTCTGCCTCCGCGGTTGACGAGGCCATGAAATTTTGTTTTTTTGATGACCAAGAGACCAAGGAATGCCATAGCAAGTGGCACCCACCCGATGCACTCTTGCGATCCACACGACATCCGGCAAAGTCCGAATCCGAGTATCCCAAGAGTGTAAAACTAGCGCCTTTGGGGTACCACAAGCCTATGCTAGGCATATGCTTGAGATATCTAAGGATCCTCTTAACGGCACTAAGGTGTGATTCCTTAGGATTAGCTTAAAAACGGGCACACATGCATATGCTAAACATGATATCGGGCCTAGATGCGGTTAGGTAAAGAAGCGACCCAATCATAGAACGATAGAGAGTTTGGTCAACCGGTTTACCTCCCTCATCCAAGTCAAGATGTCCATTAGTTGGCATTGGAGTCTTGATCGGCTTGCAATCATCCATCTGGAATTTCTTGAAAATATCCTTTGTGTATTTTTCTTGATGGATGAACGTCTCTTCCTTCAATTGCTTGATTTGAAACCCAAGGAAGAAATTGATATCACCGATCATGGACATCTCGAATTCCCTAGCCATCATTTTTCCAAATTCTTTGTAAAGAGTGGGGTTAGTTGAACCAAAAATGATATCAACAATATAAATTTGACATGCGAATAGCTCTTCATTGATGATTCTTGTGAATGGAGTTGTATCCACCCTCCTGATCTTGAAGTCCTGGTTGAGAAGGAAGTCACGAAGGCGTTCATACCAAGCCCTTGGTGCTTGCTTGAGCCCGTAGAGCGCCTTGTGCAACCTATAAATATGATTAGGATATCTGGGGTCCTCAAACCCGGGAGGTTGTTCAACAAACACCAACTGATTAATAAAGCCATTTAAGAACGCACTCTTCACATCCATTTGAAAAAGTTTCATGTTGTGATGTGAAGCGTACACTAAAAGGATACGGATTGCTTCAAGTCTTGCAACGGGGACAAATGTTTCACAAAAATCCAACCCTTCAACTTGTGCAAAGCCCTTTGCCACAAGTCTTGCCTTGTTGCGAACCACTACACCATGCTCATCTTGATTGTTGCGGAAGACCCACTTAGTACCAATGATATTCTTGTCTTGAGGACATTCTTCAAGAACCCAAACTTCATTGTGGGTGAAGTTGTTGAGCTCTTCTTGTATGGCCATCACCCAATCCGGGTCCTCAAGAGCTTCATCTATATTTGTGGGTTCCAAGCAAGAAACAAACGAGTAATGTTCACAAAAAGAGGCATATTGACATCTACGAGTTTTTACTCCACTGGAGGAGTCACCCATGACCAAGTCAATGAGATGATTTCTTGAAGTTCTTGTAAGCCTCTCTTGTGCTTGCGACGTTGATTCTTCTAGTGGTTCGCCATCTTGATCTTGAGCTTGGGCTTGTTCACTTGTGATGTATGTGTCATCAAATGGAAGTTGTTCTTCAACCACTTGTTCATTTTGGGCATCATGGAAAGGAAGTGAGGCATCATCTTCTTCATCGAATGACTCATCATGGTGATGTGGTGGTGTAGACTTGTCTTCATCCTTTGAGTCATCCTTGGAAGTGACTTCAACTTGAGTGGATGAGACTTGTAACTCTTCTACCTCCTCCTTTGGTTTGACTTGCCCAATAGTAATGTTCTTCATGACTTCTTGAAATGGTTCATCACCTACATCATCACAAGAGAAAACTTCCCTTTGGGAGCCATTAGTCTCATCAAACTCCACATCACAAGTTTCTTCAATCTTGCTAGTAGCACTATTGAATACTCGATATGCTTTGGAGTTTGATGAATAACCAACAAGAAAACCAACATCACATCTACTTTCAAACTTGCTTAGGTGCTTGCTTTTCTTGAATATGTAGCATTTGCAACCAAACACCCAGAAGTAGAAGATGTTGGACTTCCTCCCAATGAGAAGCTCATAGGGTGTCTTTCCCAAGAAGCGGTGGAGATAAACTCGGTTGGATGCATTGCATGCGGTGTTGATGGCTTCCGCCCAAAATCTTTGTGAGATGCCATAGTCATCCAACATTGCTGTTGCAAGAGTGATTAATGTCTTGTTCTTCCTTTCCACCACTCCATTTTGTTGGGGTGTGTATGTTGATGAAAACTCATTCTTGATCCCCATGTCGTTGCAAAGCTCTTCTACTTGAGTGTTCCTAAACTCCGTGCCATTGTCACTCCGGACCTTCACAACACTAGACTCAAATTCATTTTGAGCTTGCTTGACAAAAATCTTGAAGATCCCCATAGTCTTGCTTTTGTCCTATAAAAAGAAAGTCCAAGTATATCTAGAGTAATCATTAACAATTACAAGACAGTAGATATTACTACCAAGACTTTTGTAGGTGGTTGGCCCAAAAAGATCCATGTGTAGTAGCTCCAAGCTTCTTGATGTTGACAAATAAGCCTTCATGGGATGTGATGATGCAAATTGCTTCCCGGCTTGACAAGCACTACACAATTTGTTTTTGTCAAAAGTAACATCTTTGACACCAACCACCATACCTCATTTGAAGGCCTTCTTGAGTTGGCTCATGCCAATATGAGCAATACGGCGATGCCAAAGCCAACCCATGAAGTTCTTAGAGAAGAGACATGTCGCCAAGCTTGCATCATTAGATGAGAAATCAACAAGGTAAATGTTACCATGTCAAAATCCTTTGAATATTAAGCACTTGTCCTCCTTGCTTGTCACTACAACCTCACTATCACTAAAGGTGCATATTAGTCCTAGATCACAAAGTTGAGCAATAGATAACAAATTAAAACTAACCAACTCAACAAGCAACACATTAGAGATAGAAAGATCCTTGGTAATGGCTACCTTACCCAAACCTACAACTTTTCCTTTTGAGTTATCCCAAAGGTGACATATTCATAATCGCCCTCATCTTCATCTAGTGAGGTAAACATATTTACATAGCCGGTCATGTGTTGTGTACATCCGCTATCAAGCACCTAATGCTTGCCACCGGCTTTGTAGTTCACCTACACACAAATGAATCACTTTTGAGGTTTGGGAACCCAAGCAAGTTTGGGTCCTTTGACATAAGTTACTAAAGCTTTAGGAACCCATAGTTGGCGTGGTAGCTTTCCCTTCTTGTGAGTGCCAATGAACTTTGCCTCAACCTTGCCACTTTTAAACTTGTTTATCAAAAAATGATGTTCATTGAATTGAGACTTGTAATTAGGAGGCAAGGTAGGAGGTGGACGAGTAGGAATTGGACACTCCCTTGTGTGATGCCCGATGATTTGACAATGTTGGCAATATGAGCCAACTTCCTTGTTGAAGCATGCCTTGAGCTCCGACGACTTGGGACAATTTTCCGGAGGTTTGGGAAATGATCCAAGTCCATTTGTCCCAAAGTGCCTTGCATTGTTAAAAAGAATTTCCTTATGCAAGTATTCTCCCCTTGTCACATTGAACATGTATTTGGTCATGCTTTCAAGTTCCTCATCAAGTTGTTTCTCCCTGCCATGGTTAGTTTTTGAATAAGAATGAGAAGTATGATGACAAGTAGTAGGGCGAGGCAACTCCACAAGATCATCACAAGAAGTAGCTATATTGACTTTGATGACTTTCTTTTGAGTTTCTTTTAGTTCTTCATCCAAGGCATCAAAGGTAAGGTCAAGTTCTTGATACATCATACTTAAATTAGCATAATCAAACTTAAACTTCTTATTGCATGAAGTGACTTGTTAAGCACAACTACTTCCTCATATTTAACATTCAATTCATCATGGTTAGCAAGTAGCTTGTCATGCTCCTCTCTAAGTTGCTTGCTAGGAACAATACAAGTATCATGAGTTTCAATTACCTCATTGTGTCTAACAATGAACTCATCATTTGAGGCCTTAAGCTTGGCATATTCAATTTCAAGAACTTTACATTTTTATTTGTACTTCTTGATCACTTGTTGGTACTCATCTAGGATGTTTTGCACTTCATTAAGAGATAAGTCATGTTCACTTTCATCACTGGATGAGTCGTCGTCATCACTCACCTTGGAGTTACCTCTTGCCATAAAGCACATGGATGGTGGAGGTAGAGGTGCCTCATCACCATCACCATTATCATCATGCATGGCAATCCCCACAATCTTTTTCATGGATTCTTCATCACTTGAGTCATTACTTGAGGATTCACCATCCGTGATCCATTCTCCAAGAAAAGCCTTGACATTCTCTTTTCTTGTGAAAGACCCTTTCTTCTTGTGGTCCTTCTTCTCATGATTTTTCTTTGATGTCTTGTGTTGGTTGTCATCATCTTCTTATTTCTTGTTGAGTTTTGAAGGCTTCGGACAATCATATGAGAGGTGGCCATATTTGCCACAATTGTAGCAAATTTTCTTGACATTGTCCTTACTTTTCCGGGTACGAAACTTGTTTTTCTTGGGGTCATAGTTGTACCCTCTCTTGTTCAACCTTGACCTCATCTTGGAGGTCTTCCTCATGAGAAGTGCTAGCTCAACATCACCATCTTCATCATTTGAATCTTCGTTAGCTTCATCCTCGCTTGAGCTTGGTGATGAAACTTTGCACTTGTTTTTTTTGGACTTATGATCACTCTTAGCTTTGAGTGCAAGATCTCTCTTGTATTGCGGTGGACCAACTTCTCACAAGAGGAATATCTCATGAGACCGAATCTTCCCAACAACATCACTCACTTCAAGTGTTTCATGATCCTTCTCATAGAGTAATGAGGTGACGATGTTGTACTTGGGCTTGTGTAGACAATGAAGAATCTTCCGGATGATGTCACTAGTAGACAAAGGAGAAATTTTAAGAGCATTAATGTCCTCAATAAGCACATTTAATCGAGCATATATTTGTTCAACGAACTCATTTGGAAGCATTTTGAATTCATTAAGTTTTTCCTTAAGCACTTGATATTTTTCTTCACGAAGTTTTTTAGAACCAACATAGATACCTTCAAGTGCTTCCCAAATTTCATGAGAGGTCTTTTTGCTGTGAACACGAGCAAAAATCTCATCACTAAGAGCATCAAACAAAGCATTTTTCGCTCTAGCACCATATTTGATTTGATCTTCATTCCAAGGACCGACAATAGGTTTTTCCGTGACCGCCCAAGCGATGGGATTAATAGCCTCAAGGTAACCCGCCATGTGCGCTTTCCAATAAGCATAGTTTCTCCCATCGAGCTTGGGTGGACCACCACTCCCCCCGGCCATTCTCTAGGATTTTAAGCCTAAAAAGAGAGCACTTGCTCTGATACCAATTGAAAGGATCGAGGCCCAAGAAGGGGGGTTGAATTGGGACTTTTTCAAATTTCTATCTAGTCCTTAACCTAGACTAGTATTGCCCAATCTACAAATTTGAAACCTAGTCACTAGAGCAAACTAGCAAAAGGTCCTTAGGTCGGTAAACACACTATCATGATCATTTTGTCTAGATGGTTGCACACTAGCAAGATCAAGACCAAAGCAAGAGATCACACTACCATGCAAGTTGTTCTAGTCAATCTACAAGCAATCAAAAGCAAGAATAACAACAAAAGGATTTAATTGCTTGAAATAAAAGTAAGAGACACGAGACAACCGGATTTTTTCCCGTGGTATCGAGGAGTTGACGCTCCCCCCCTAATCCACGTTGGAGCACCCACACAAGGGTATAGCTCCCTTGCTTCACCAAGGAGCAAGTGATCACTAAGAATGCTCCTTCTCCATTTCCGGAACGGCGAGCTTCACACCGTGTACAATCTTCTTGTCTTGGGGCTCCCACAAACTCCAAGAGCTCACCAAGAACCTCCCGATCACCGAGACCGGCTAGGTGCTGTCAAACACCAAGAGTAACAAGCTCCTAAGCCTTCACTTGACCTACACTCAGTTGGCCCTAGCTCAAACACACTTGCTACACTTGCAAAGGTTGAATTCTTCAAGGTTGAAGCACAATCAATGTACTAGATTTTCACTCTTTTGCTCAAAACACTTTCTCTTCTTCTCGAGGGTGGTATCAGGTATTCAAGGTGTCAAAGGCACTTCAAAAGAGTTAGGGGGTGCCCTTATATAGAGTGGAGAGGGCCACATAGCCGTTGGAAGTATACTGCAGAAAAAACGTGACCATTGGAAGAACCGACGGGTTAGAAAGTGAATGCGTCGGTTCAACCGGTCTCTCTATGTCCAATTAGTAGCCGTTGGGATTTCTGACACAGTATCCAGGCTTATGTCATTGCACCGGTGCATGCTCCGTAGAGGCATCGGTTCAACCGGTGCTGAAGAGGTTCATTGATCAACTCAAACAAGCTCTCTGGAACATAGTACATCCAATGCACCGGTGGTTGATTTTGAAGCGTCGGTTCAACCGGTGCTGAAGACGAGTTGAGGTCCACCAAAACATGCTCTCTGGAACATAGTACATCTAATGTAACTTCTATTGTTTCTTTTTCCAAGTATTGTGTTGACTTCTATTGACCATATTGAGCTGTTTTTGAGCGAGTGTGCAAGATTTCTAAGGCCAACTCAAATTTAGTCAAGCTACTAACTCATGAACCCCTCTTAATAGTACGGTCAAGAACTAAAAACTATAAACCCTAACTAAATCAAGTGTCATTCATCTCCTTGTGACACTTGAGACTAGAAATGTCCTTAATCTTTGGAATTGAGTCCTTAGCATGCATGATTGTTTTGAATTGAGGGGTCTCCTTTCATATTTCATATGAGACTAATCTAATCATTGATTTTTCCTCCAAAACACACGTTAGTCGCATACAGTTATCATTAATCACCGAAACTTACCATTAACATCTATCGTCCTAGATGCGCTTCAGCTACCAACCTTATGCGACAGCTCAACACAATATCAAGAGCTTGAGGTGTTGATACGAGCCGTGACCAACGCAATCAATAAACGAAAATCGCACCCGACACATCATAAATCGAATTCTGCAGCAAGCAAGCAATCAAGGTAAATGCTTGATTACCTTGTGTGCAACTACTGTACGAACAGTACGGGCGCCTCTTTTGTTGGAGTTCGTTCTTTGCTTGAAGCAGCACGGTTCATCTTCAGGGGGATGCTCAAGAAAAATGGCAGCTTCTACCAACTCCTCAGTACAATACAGAGAGCATAGGTGCTCCCTAGGGCCACAGTACGGGTGGGGTTAGTTACCAACAAGAGATATCGATGCGCGACATACTAACAGAATATAGGGCGCGTTTAGTTCCCAAAAATTTTCACCCAAAAATTTTCACCTCCCCTTTAAACACATGTATGAAGCACTAAATGTAATTAAATAACAAAACTAATTACACAGTTTGGATGTACATGACGAGACGAATCTTTTAAGCCTAATTAGTGCATGATTAGCCATAAGTGCTACAGTAACCCATATGTGCTAATGACGCGGTCAAAGTCCTCAAAAGATTCGTCTCGTGGTTTCCAAGTGAGTTCTGAAATTAGTTTTTTAATTAGTGTCCGAAAAATCCTCCCGACATCCGGTCAAAGTGCTGATTTGACATCCAAAAATTTTTGAACGGGGAACTAAACGCGCCCATAGTTATATAAATTGTGCTGCGTCATCGTCATGGGTTCTACCAAACCCCTGAATGATTCAATATAACAAATCTTACAGTTACTTATTATCAGTGACTCGTTTTAAGCTTCATGCTAAACATCATAAAACGTGGTAGAAAACAGAAGCATATCATAGAAATTCTCGCAAAAAAGGATAAAACGTATACAACTGAGTTGCTTCTAAATTGTGCACCAATTTTATTAAGCAAGCAATCTTTAAGTAACAACAAATTTGGATTTAAATTATTCCCCTCTAACATTACGGTAATTATCTAGAGTAGTCATCCTTAATTTCCATGTAAGCTGGCCAGCTATATATGTCATAATAATAATCTAAAAGAACTCTCTAATTCTACATGTAGATTACCTTCCTCTACCATTAAACAAACTAATTCAAAATTATTTCTAAATATATGTGCCAGTAAAACGAAAAATATCCAAAGTACCTTATATATATATATATATACTAATCTACACCCTAGGTGTAGAATAGCATTCTACACCCAACCAACCAGACAGCCCACCTTCGTAACCTACACCCGCGCTCCTGAGCCCACCTGTGCGCCCTCATGATGGCCCAACCCGCCCATGGAACGGCTAAAAGCCCACACACGCCCGCACTAGCAAACCCACCCCAGCCCCCATAATCCCGATCGGTTGCCCCAAACCCGATACATTTTTCCCTTTAGTTTCGCCGGAGGCGGCAGGATCTGCAGGCGTGGGGGCGGCCGGCGGCAACAGCAGGCGCGCGAGATCCCCCCACACCCCGCAGCCCCGAACCACACACTGTGCTCTTCGCGCACGCGGCGCTGGCGAGGAAACACAGTCACCGCGAGCGGGATGAGACAGCGGCAGCCGCGGAACGGCGGCGAGGGTGTGGCAACAGCGGAACGCTGCAAGCGTGAGCCCTGCTTCCTAGCGCCCCTCGTCCTACCCCGGCGCACGGATCACGCGCAGCTCCCTCCTTCACCTGCAGGGACGACGACAACGCCCGCTGTTCTCCATCGAGTGTTCGAGTCCTTCTTCACCACTGCCAGGAGGTAAGTGCGTGCTACTTTTCTCGTACGAACCTATTAGTTAGTCCAGTATTTCTGTTAGTATTTTTTAGGCTCAGTATTTTGATAATTCCAGCACATGGTAATTGTATTTTCTATGTCTATATGGTACAAGAAGAGGTATTTTGTTCAATTCAAGTTGGGCATGAACTCTCTCTTTTCTCTCAATTATTTTACTGAACATTGATGCTTTGAGTTAGTCTAGTAGTTGTGTCAGCATATAGTATTAATAATTTTTTGTTAGGTCAATATTACCATGGTTTTTTTCTTAGACTCAATAATATTCCCAACACCATATTTTTTTGTGATTACTGAATGGTTATGATGAGCTGAGTAGTTAGTACAATAGTTCATCTTTAGTCCAGTAGCTTGTTAGCTGCTCATGTACAATTGCTCTTTTTTTTGTTAGGCTCGTCAGTTCAGTAGTAGGTGGTATTTCCGTATTTTTGATGTGTTAAGTTGTTGGTATCATAAATTGTTCAGTAATTTTAGTTGGTATCATAAATTGATCGCACCAAGCTAGTCATTAAGCAATCAACGACACTCATAAATTCATAAAAATAGTGGGAATAATGCTTAATATCCAAGTTCACATGCCCATTTTTGTTTGCGGTTACAGAATATTTCGACGCTCTAAGCTCAGTAATATTCCCTGCACCACTTTTTTGTTGGCAATTACTAAATGTTGATGCTCAAAATTTAGTTAGGGCAGTAGTATCAGACTATCAATAATTTTGTTAGGTTTAGTGGTTAGTCCAGTATTTTTTTTATTTTCCTGAGCACTGATGATCTGAATAGAGTACGTAGTTTAGTAGTTCAGTAATGAAATACTAGACTATCGAACTACATGATATTGAGCTCAATCATCTCATGAATCATCTCATGAATCATCTAGATCCAGCCACTCAACATAGATTGAATATGCTAATTACTGAATCATCTGCACAATATTTGACTGATATATGTGTTCTAGGTTTTCTCGTGGTATGTTGAAAATGGAGACATGTTGATCACATCAAGCTAGTAGTTAAGCAAGCAATGATGTTGACAACTTGAGGTGAGAACAGCGGGAGTAATGTTCAATATCCAAAATCACATGCCCATTTTTTGTCGGCGCTTACTGAATATATCAATGCTCTAAACCGTGCTCCATGTTGGCTAGTTAGGCTAATTGTTTTTGTTAGGATTTAGTATCAGTAATTTTTGGCTAGTTGTTTTTGTTAGGATTTAGTATCAGTAATTTTTTAGGTTTCGTAGGTAGCCATTATTTTTTTCATTACTGATGCTTGATGATAAAGAACTAAACCCCAATTCTATCGGATATGGGGCCATCCTACCGCCCTTGCTGTATGTATCCAGTAATTCAGTAATACATACAAATATCAGTAATCCCTCGATACCCGAGATTTACTAGCGTATTTTTTTCAGTAATTCTCTGTAACCCCGTAATACCTATGTAGTAATTCAGTTACTCTTAGTAAAGCAGTAACCCAGTAATTCAGTATCCTGCTGTATTTGCTCTGTTTTTGTCAATGATTTTTTCAGAGTTTCTGGTGGCAGGTTTATGTGGGCATGCTCTATTTTTGTCAATGATCTTTTCAGAGTTTCTGGTGGCAGGTTTATGTGGGCATGGCATGACTTTCCAACTCTCTATTTTTGTCAATGATCTTTTCAGAGTTTCTGGTGGCAGGTTTATGTGGGCATGGCATGACTTTCCAACTCTGTCACCTCATGCACATGACAGTGATAGTACTGAACTTCACAAGGGGAGAGGGCTCCAAGTGAAGAGAAAAATGCTTCATGTTTTTTCTTGAAGACTTTTTGTATTTTTGGAGGCTGCATGAGATAGATAATCATAACTAATATGTGTACATATGCGTAGTCACCGACCAACTACATGTATATCCTTGGATTCAGTAATTCTGGGAACTCGCTGTTCAGAATTATGTATTTTTTTCAGCTGTTTCTTAGATTCTTGATGAATGTTTTTTTTCCAGTAATACACCATGTACATGCTTCGATTGACATCCAATTATTCAGTATTTCCAGTTATCCATACCCACTATCCATGCCCACCGCCGACTATATATATATATATATATGTATATATATATGTATGTATATGTATATATGTATGTATGTATATGTATATATGTATGTATGTATATGTATATATGTATGTATGTCTATGTATACATATATATATATACATATATATATATATATACATATATATATACCTATGTGCTATTCTACACCCTAGGTGTAGAATAGTATTCTACACCCAGCACCCAATCGACTCTAGCCAGCCAACCAACCGACCGAGCCAGTTTTCCCCGTGCCAGACCCACTCCGAACCCGCTCGGCCCACCCCCGCTCCAATCACCCCCTCGTCTCCTCCCCCAACCCGACCTCTTCCTGATCCAAAAATCAACACGGCCTCCGTGAGCGGCAGGAGCGCGCGCGGCAGCCTCGAGCGAGAGGTAGCACGGCGGCTAATAGCGGGATAGCCGCGGGCGAGCGGCGGGGCGCAGAAGCGAAAGCGGCAAGCGGGGCGTGGAGGCTGCAGTGGCGGTGAGCAGCATCGCGGGGCTGTGGCGGCATTGAGCAGCGTGGTGCGGAGGCTGCTCGTCGGCGTCCTCGAGCGGCCGGGGGTGCGGCACCGGTGATGGAGTGCGGCGGGGCGAGCGGCCGCCGCGGTCTCCACACACCCGCCTGGGCCCTTCGCGCACCGAGCGGTGTCTCGGGGTTTCCGGATGCCGGCGTTCTCCCCATCCTTGCATTTGGCCCTTGCACCTCGATCTGTGGGAAAAGCTACCTGAAAGCATCCCTACTCCGCGCACCTTACCGTCCCTCCCCTGCATGGTCCTGACGAGCAGCAGGTTAAAGAAGCGTCCTGATCCTTCACGAGGTACTCCGGTGAGCATCACACCGCATCATTTTTCTAATTTTTGCAATCCTCTAATCTGGAATTCATATCTATATGTATGCTCAATTGAAAATGAACACGCTGATTCCATCAAACTGGTTGCAGCGACACTGACAAATTAGTGGGAATAGTGAGAGGAATGCTCAATATCCAAAATCACATGCCCATTTTAATTTATTACTGAATATTTCGATGCTCTAAACCACACTCAATGTTTGCTAGTTAGGCCAGTAGTTTTGTTAGGATTTAGTATCAGTAATTTGTTAGATTTAGTAGTTAGTCTAGTTTTTTTATTGCTAAGCACTGATGATATATGAATTGAGTAGTTAGTCTAGTAGTTCTGTAAGTATTTTTATTTTTTTTCAGTTCAGTAATTTTGTTAATGCAAGCATAATTATTCTTTTTATTGCTTACTTTAGGCTCAATACTTTAGTCTAGTATCAGTAATTTTCGGTCATTGCTGTGCTTTGAGTTAGTACAGTACTTCAGTAGCTATTACTGGACTACTGGATCAAACAACGAAATACTAGACTACTAAACTACATGAGGTTGAATAGATGAGATTGAATGGAGCTCAATAACAAAAACTACAAGAACTAAAAAAATTACTGAACTCGTCCAATTTTTTATATTTAGTAACTCAACATAGTTTGAATAGGCTATTTACTGAACCATCTAAAGCAAGATACTGATCTCCATGCCATAAACTACCAACTCAAACACATGAGTTAGTATAGTAGTAATATTTAGCATCTAGTGTCAATAAATTTTTTTTGCTAGTTTAGCAATACAGAGGCTTGTTTTGCTTAGACTAAGTAATATTCCCAACACTACTGTTTTATCGGAAATTATTGAATGTTGACGCTCAAAATTGAGTAGTTAGGCTAGTACTATCAGTAATTTATTAGGTTTAGTTGTTAGGCCAGTATTTTTTTCCGATTCCGAGCACTGATGATGTGAACTGAGTAGGTAGTTTAGTAGTTCAGTAATGAAATACTAGACTATCGAACTAGTAGTTCAGTAATGAAATACTAGACTATCGGACTACACGAGATTGAAATAGAGCTCAGTAACCAAAACTAATGAGCTCAATCATCTCATGAATCATCTAGAGCCAGATACTCAACATAGTTTGAATAGACTAATTACTGAATCATCTACGCAATTTTTGTTCCATATATAAGTTCTAGGTTTTCTTGGGGTATATTGGAAATGAAGACACGTTGATCCCATCAAGCTAGTCGTTAAGTAAGCAACGGCGCTAACAAATTGAGGTGAGAACAACACGAGTAATGTTTAATACTCAAAATCACCCCATTTTTATTGGCGATTACTGAATATTTTTTATGCTCTAAACAATGCTCAATGTTAGGTAGTTAGGCTAGTAGTTTTTGTTAGGATTTAGTATCAGTAACTTTTTAGGTTTCGTAGATAGCCCAGTATTTTTTTATTACTGATGCTTGATGATAAAGAACTAAACCTCAATTCTGTTGGATATGGGGTATGGTTACCCTACTGGCCTCGCTTACGATATGTGTTCAGTAATCCAGTAATACTTACAAATATCAGTAATCTCTGAATTCCCTAGAATTTCTTGCTTATTTTTTAGTAATTCTTTGTAAACCAGTAATACTATGTAGCACTCTAGTTATTCTCAGTAAAGCAGTAACCCGATAATTCAGTATCCTGCGGGTCTTGCTCTGTTTTTGTCAATAATCTTTTCAAAGTTTTACTAGTGGCAGGTTCATATGGCATGACACCCTTTTCCAACTCTATCACCTCATGCACATGATAGTGATAGTACTGAACTTCACAAGGGAGAGGGTTCCAAGTGAAGACTAAGAGGCCTCAATTGTATTTTTAAGATTTTTTCGAAGGCGGCATGATACAGTTAATTGTGACTAATATTTGTACATATGTGTAGCCTAGACAATACATGTATATGTTTGGATTCAGTAATCCATAGAAGCCTTTTTATTTCTGCAGTATGCCCTTCTCCATTATTTCTCTGGTGTTGCTGGTGAATCATTATTTTCTAGTAACACCCCTGTACATGCTTGGATTCAGTAATAGGGAGATCCAGTTATTCAGTATTCTTTATGTACATACAGTAATTTTCTGTTCACATTTTTTGGTGACTCGAGACTTTTTCACCTACACCGTTTTTTACATTGGATGGATTCAACAAAATAAGATCCAATTATTCAGTACTTTTTTATATACAGATCCAGTAATACATATGCATACGTAGATTCAGTAATTAATATAGATCCAGTTAGTTAGTGTTCCACGCAGGCCCGTAATTGTTACAAATTTGAGAGGGGGATGGGATGATTTTCTATTATTTCAGTATTTTTGGATGTATATATAACCCCTGTGTTTTGATTCACTTACCGAGAGACTTAGAAAAAACTATTCAGCTGATGTTTGGATCCAAGAGCACCTATTCAGTATTTTATGAAATTTGTAGTTTCGTATTTTATGCAATTTGTAGTAATTTCTTCAGTTATTCAGTATTATATACGTTCAGTTATTTTCTTATTTTCTTACATGATTTTTTACGTTCAACAATGGTGTACCAGCAATTACTCAGTATTTTTTATGCAGATCCACTTATACTTATGTATGTCAACTCAGTAATTCGTAAATGCGGTTGTTCAGTATTTTGAATTATTGAATTCAACAATGGTGCAGGCCCTTCATTCCCCTGCCGTTCTAGCACAACTTTCGTATTGTGACCCCCTTGAACAAGTAATTGAATTATTGTCTATTCTTCCTTGTCCTATTCTTTCTTGATAGGAAATCCAACAAGCTTGATATATACTCTGTAGAACTCATCATATGCAACATCCAATGTTTTTTTGAACTATTGAAAAAAATATTAGACTACTGAACCAGCAATCGATGACTAAGAACAAAACCAAAAATCATGCTATAAACTACTGAACTCAACACAGCAAAACACACGGAGAGAAGTTACATCTGGAGGTGGAATAGCTCAATTACTGAAAGGAGAAGTCGAATGTTTCAGTAATTTTCTACCCCCAAATCTGCTCACCCTGGTACAGCCTCCTTGCGGCCTCGGCATGGCGGCATGCGCCGCCGCTGCTTACTACCCCCCCACCCCCCCCACACACACAAGCAGGTCCCACCGCCGGCTACTGAGCAGCAGGTTCGTGCAGACCGCGTCACCACCACCCGCGGGCCCTCGAACATCCGGCTCTCTGAGAGCTTGCACCTCCCGGTGCCACGGCTTGCTTCAACGAGATCATCAAGCTTGAGAGCCTGGCTATTATTCCACTGCAGTTTGTTGGCCGGCCCGTCACCGCCAATCTCGCCGGCTGCGCAGCTGCCTCCTCCCACGCCGCCCCATCTTGCAGCAGGCTCCACCACCATCTACTCTTCGCACCGCTGCTACTGGCCACACCGCCGCCGCCACCGTGTGCCATCGGAGAAGGCTGGCACTCGCGGCTCGTTCTTTGCAGATCGCCGCTACCCCCCGTGCGCCGTCAATTCGGAGACTCGTGCTCGCGAATCGTCACGACTGCTGCAGGCCTGCGCACCGTCGATGGGGCCCGCGCGCCACAGCTCCCACCAGCCCCGCGCTCTGCTGCCGTCGCCGGCGTGCGCACCCACAGCTCTCACTGGCCCTACGCGCCGCCGATCCAGGGAGGTCTCGCACTCGTCGCTCGCGGCGCTCCGCGCCGCTCGCAACTCATGCTCGTGAAGGAAGAAGGTGGGGGACGGGGCGGAGCGGTGGGGTTATCGGTTCGTTGGTTAGCTGGTTGGATGTTGGGTTGGTTGGGTGTAGAATCCCATTCTACACATAGGGTGTAGAATAGCGCTACCGTATATATATATATATATATATATATATATATATATATATATATATATATATATATATATATATATATATATATATATATATATATGCTTGGATTTTGGTAATATAGAGAATCAGTTATTCAGTATTATGCACTTCCAGTAATTTCTCATGTTTTGGGGGAATCATTTTCTTGTAACAACCGTTTACATGTTTGATTTCATGCACAGTTTCAGTTATCTAGTAATGCATATGCATATGTTCATCCAACAATACCTATGTATATGTAGATTTGGTAATTCATCTAATAATTTTGTACATTCATTTGGGTTCAGTAATGTGGTGATATTTCAATTCAGTATTTTTTATGTATATGTAGATTCAGTTATTCAATACACTCAGGCCTAGTAATTCTTTTTACAATTTATCAAGCAAATCCATAGAATATTTTGTGATCCAGTACTGCTTGTGCACATGTCTTGGATTCAATAATCCAGAATCATAGTATAAATATTCAGTAATCCAGTAATATATGTTGACCAACACTGCATAGGACGTTCAAAACATTGAGGTGTTGGACACGGCTTGCATGTATGGTAGGACGCTTAAAACGTTGGGGTAGAGGACATGGCTCACATGTATGGTGTCAACTGGATTCATCATAGTTGGGTCTTCACCTTGTGCGCCATTATACGCATTTTATACGCGGTGTAGGGACGCGCTTGTAGTTATATTGAAGCACAATGCGTGTAAAAAGGGCACGCCTACATCCCCTGTTATTCTAGCACAACTTTTGCCTTGTGTTTCGCCTCCAATGAGCAATGTAATTCTCGCACATTCTTCCTTGTTATGTTTCTTAGACCGTCTACTAAGCTACACGAAAAACCTATGTCCAAATTTTTTTGCAACCAACAATGGTATACCTTCCAAATATTTAGTATTTTCTCATGCAGATCCACAAATGCTTATAAATATTTTTAGGATTACTAGTTTTATGCATTTTTTTCTATTAATCTCAAGTTTTTGGTGATTCGTTTCTTTTGAGTAACACACCATGTGCATGCTTAGATTCAGTAATAGGGATTTCCAATACAACCAGTATTTTTAGGAGCATATCATGACCAGTAATCAGATAATACAAGAGATCATCAGTAATGTACTTTTTTGTTTCATAAAAATAAATAGACATGGTATATCAGTAATTTTAGTATTCCAGTAATTCATGAAATCATCAGTAACTCAGTAACGACCATGAATTCAATATAACATGATCATTAAACAAAATCAATGACATGTTTTTAGCGTTTTCAGTAATAATAGTGATTTTTGGGGAAGGCCGTGGACTGCGTTGTAGTAACACAATTACTAAGAGAAGATGCATGGCGAGTGCTTCAGTAATTTTATCGAATCCAAGCAGGAGGTTCAGTAATTTTCGAATTCCTAATCTGCTCCACGGAGAAGAAGGCATGAGGCCCCCTCACTGCCGCTGCTACTCGATCAAGCCGCCACCTGCCAAGCAGCTAGCCGCTGCGCGCTCTGGTCTCTGCTCTCCTTGCCGCTTGCGGCGCGCAACCTGGTCCCCCCTGATAGGCGCTGCTAGGTGGCCGCACGGCTCCTCCCGCCGCCCCTCACTGGCGACGACGCTGCTCCTTGCGCCACTACTACTAAGCCGCACCTCGTGCGCTGCTAGCGCCTCGTCACGCACACCCCGCAGCTGCCACCCGTGATCCGCTCGCCGTGCGAGGCCGCCGTAGCCGCTGGCTGTGTGCCGCTCCCGACATCCCCGCTGCTCTTGCTTGACCGCGGCACTGCTGCTGGCCGCTCCTGTGCAGGGCGTGCCGCCGCCGCTCCCCTCGGGCCGCGCCACTATTGCTCCGTGCTCGGGCCGTGCCCGCCGCCCCGCGCCGCCGATCCAGGAACGGCTCGCACTCGCCGCTCGCGAAACATAGAAGCTAGATAGTTTGGGGATGGGTGGGATGTATGGGTGTAGAATTCCATTCTACACCTACGGTGTAGAATAGCGCTGCCGTGTGTATATATATATATAATCACATACTTCTACCACTATTAAATGTATGGAGAAGATAGGTCAAAGTATACTGATTGGTGGAGAGTAAAGATAATAAATTCTGATTAGCTAGATATATGCTTAGTTAAATAAATATGTACCGCAACGAAAGTTAGCTATTGGATCAAGCCCGGTGAACCACCTATGCCACGCGCGTTCGTGCCCCAATCCCTTCCAGCCTTCATTGTCGTCTCGTCAAGCTCACCGCATCCTTGTTGCTGGGACGATCGACATGGCAGTTGAATGACCACCGGGAAAAAAGTGGCCAATTGCCATGCGAGAAAAGGCAAAAATAAGTTTGGAGCAAAGGAAGAAGACGATCGATGGCGACCTCACCTACCGGCTACCGAGCCCACCACTACAGCAGACAGGCTGGCTAGCTGGCGACCTGCCGCGCACCGGCCAGATGCCAGCTCGACCACCACACTAGCTAGTTGCTTCACCTTCACCAACTACTCCCACCACCACCACCACCACCCACCTTACATATCCTGTAGCTATCTAGCTGCCTCATCCCGGCCACCGCCTCCCGAAGCACAGCATCCCCCACATCTCCACCACCATGGCCGGCAGCAGCAGCAAGCTCCTGTTCGTGTGCGCCGCCGTCGCCCTGGCGGCGGCGATGGCCCCGTCGCCGGCCGCCGCGGCGGGCGACGGCGGGTTCACGACGTTCAAGCTCTACTTCCACGACATCGTGGGCGGGACGAGCCCGACGGCGATCCGCATCGCGCAGGCGGCGTCCTCCAACTCCTCCTCCACCTTCTTCGGCGCGGTGGTGGCCATCGACGACCCGCTCACCACGGGGCCGACCCGCGCCGCGGGGACCGAGGTCGGGCGCGCCCAGGGCACCTACACGTTCGCGGACCAGAGCACGTTCGGGCTCCTGATGGTGATGAACTTCGTGTTCACCGCCGGCGAGCACAAGGGCAGCAGCCTCTCGATCCTGGGCCGGAACCAGGTGCTCGCCGACGTCCGCGAGATGAGCGTCGTCGGCGGCAGCGGCAAGTTCCGGATGGCGCGCGGGTACGTGCAGGCGCACACCATCGACTCCGGCGCCACCTCCGGGGAGACCGTCGTGGAGTACACCGTCAACGTCAAGGCGTAGCCGCCGCCGCCGCCGTCGTCTCGCTCTCCGGCGGCTGCTGCTGCTGCTGCCGCCTGAGATGGGTTTCAGTCTTTGTACTTTAGCTTGTTGTTCTTCATTCTGATTGCTGATATCCGTGAGAGAGTTCATTCAGCAAGATGGATTCTTGTTGCGAGAGCAGTAGTTAGTTGAACGGGGGGTTCGGATTTGGAGAGATATGCACGAAATTCTTGGAGAATTCGCAGGGTCGGGTCGAAATGTCTGAAGAAGAGAGGTTAATCGGGTTGGGAACTTGGGATTTCTTTCCGGACGAATCGAATCTCGGTAGTAAAAAGTCAGCAGCGCAAGAGCATGTGGCTGTTGATGATTGCGTCGATGCGACCAGCAGCAACCGGCTGCTGGCCAACCAGAGCAGCAACATGTGAGGTGCGAGGAAAAGCAGGGGTGGGGTGGAACAGAAGTAGGTGAGCAGCAGCGCCAAGATATGGGCTCCGAGGGATTCGCATCAGCTCTCCTCTTTTTTTTTTAGCCCAACCACCTGTGCCAAGATATGGGCTTCTAAAACAGGCCCAACAGCCCACCACCACACAGGGCAAACCGAACAAACGTTGCGGGCTGCCAATTTTGGAGCCAGAGCCCATCTCATTTCCATGCGTAGGCTTCTGCATGCGTTCCGCGGCCCGGCCCATGGACCTTGAGTGGGCTACGTGCTCAAATGATTCTCGGGTCTTGTTGGCATGCGACCCAGCTCGGTGCGGTTTTTTCTTTTTTATATTTAAAAAAAAATTAAAATTTCAAAAATATATGTCGGTTTTGGAAAATTTCAAAAATATACCCCGGTCGCCCTATGGGGGGCGACAGGGCTCAAATGTAAATTTTTTTCTTCAAATTTGCAACGAAGTCCCTGGAGAAAAAAAAAGAGGGGGGCCTGTCGCCCCCCCAACGGGCGACAGGCCCCTGTCGCCCACCCCAGGGGCGACAGGCCAGTGGGCCCGCCAGGGGGGCCGGTCGCCCCTCCTGCGGGCGACAGGGGGGGCCTGTCGCCCCCCCACGGGCGACCGGGTCAGCCTCCCTATATAAGGCCCCCCTCATTCCCTCCCCTCATTCCCTCCTCTCATTTGACCTCAAAAAATCCAAAAAAATCCAGAAAAAATAGAGGGGTGAGAAGAAGGGAAGCGGCGAAACTCTGCCGAATTCCGCACTTGTGATCTACCGGTAACTTTCGTATAAATTCGTTGATATTGTATAACAATTTAATTTAATTAGCAGATTAGCTGAATTAGATTTGGTGCTTTAGAACACTGGTTTAGTATTACAATTTGAGTACTATTACAGACTTTTTCAAATAAAATAATTATACATTAGAATAGAATTATGATAGTACCTTATTGATATTGCAGTATAAGACAATAGAATTATAACAGTACCTATATTTTCACGCATCGATTTGGTATACGATATGTGCATTGCTTAAATTATGGTTTGTTATTTGGCGCACCACACTATAGCGCCAATGTCTTCGTCAGGATCAACCTACATTCCGTGGAGCAAGTGTAAAGCCACCGTACCCAAAGGAATTAATGTGCCAATGTGCTTCTGCGGTTCGTTATGCAAGTTCATGCAATCTGAGGTTTTAGGAGATGACTACGGCATGAGGTTCTTTATGTGTGAGAACTACGAATATGATCCACCTAAGCGATATGGCAAAGACCGGGCCAAGGTAGCAGGATAACATACGCTATTTTTCTATATGACCTAACATTGAATTATGATTCTAACTTGTGTTGGACAAAGTCTCCTCCGCCTCTTTGTGATTTTATGCAGTGGTTCGACACCGTGCAGTCGCAGCAGGCAAAGGACATTGTGGAACAAAAAGCAAGATGGGCTGCAGAACGTTGGCGCCGAATGAAGCACGAGGAGCAGCAAGAGGAGAAGCGCAACAAAGAGCAAGAAGAGATCCGCAAGAGGATGGAGGAGGTGGATCGTAAGGCGGCGGCCGAACGTGAAGCTGACAGGGAGAGAAAGCGAGAGAGGGCACCCCGTGCGAAGGAAGCCGGGCCCGAAGCAATTAGGAAGGGCAAATATCCTAGGTGCACTCAGTAGAGTAGTACCATGTAATCCCGGCATTTTACATTCCATAAGGCATGGTAGGTTTAGATGCAACAAGAAATTATCTTGTCGCGTGCACATGCCACTGCAATTAGTTGTTTATGTTTTAAGTTAAGAGCTTAACTCTGTGTGTTGTAGCCTTTACCATTAATTTGCAGTTGTAGCCGGGAGTCTATGAAATCTTTGAACTTTTCCTTAATATTTTCGGAGCTTTTCATGTCACTAGAATACTAAAAAACACACATTAATATAACGATAAGAATTAAGAACTAAGAAATACATCAGGGTCTGCTGCTAAAAAGCTCAGCACGCCGATCACAGGTTTCCCAAATGTCGCATTGTTTGCCTAGACATACGTGACAAAAGACGACAACCTAATAGCAGTGCTCTTCCATGCCACTGCATGTTAGGTTAGTCCGGAATCTGTTTACCGTAGTTTGCAACGGGTTCTGACATGCCACTGCATGTGTGATGTGTGTTTCATTATCGTTGTATTATGATGTAAAATTTGGTGGTTCACATTTTTACTTCTCGTCACCCCTCTCTTTTTTTCTGAATTTTTAGTCTCAAATGACAAAGGGAATGGCGGCGAATGGTGGCCAGGGTTTAAGCAATAATGGAAGCAGCAGCAATTAGTGGATTCATGTTGAGTTCCTCGTGTCAAAAAAAAAATGGTTAAGGATAAAATCAACCAAGAAATTATTACTTCGAACTTCTAAGCTCTATTGGTAGAAGTAACTAATAAGTACAAATAAATGATAATCGAAATCGTCCGAATTGCTTCGAGATCTCGTTTTTAGTTTCTAATCATTATAGGTTTGTGAAATCTGCATCTACCAGACATCCGCGCTGACAAAAAAGTTTATAGTTCGAAATCACATGAAAAGTAGTTTATCTAGTGTTATCCTTTAGAGGCCGCATCGCCCACCAAAATTGATATCCGACACCTTCCGTAAATTTCATGATAATTCGAACTCGATTTCCAAATCCTTCTGCAAATATATCACAATAAATCTTTGGACGCTGGAGGAATTTTATGAAATTCAATAGGCTTTGTTGGCTAGGACACAGGACCCTGCGCCCCCCCCAACGGGCGACAGGGTCCTGTCGCCCCTGGGGTGGGCGACAGGGGCCTGTCGCCTGTTGGGGGGCGACATGCCCCCCTCTTTTTTTTTTCTCCAGGGACTTCGTTGCAAATTTGAAGAAAAAAAAATTATATTTGAGCCCTGTCGCCCCCATAGGGCGACCGGGGTATATTTTTGATATTTTCCAAAACCGACATATATTTTTGAAATTTTAATTTTTTTTAAATATAAAAAAGAAAAAACCGCCAGCTCGGTTGGGTTGTCAGATGGACCCGCTAGCGGGCTGCAAGGTGATCAGTGAATCCGTGGGCTCTTCTTAAAAAAAAAGGTGAATCCGTGGGCCCGTCTGGGAAACAGACATGTTCCGTTGATCTCTCTCGAGTTGACCCAACATCTTTCGTCAGGCCGTGTTAGTTCCTCTTAAAGTTCCAAAAAATTTCCGGCGCTACAGTAATTTCGAACATTTAACTACTATTTAGAAGTCTTAAGTCTGGATAACTGATAAAATTCATTCCATAACCACCGTGCGTGTGGGCGGCAGCGCAGCGCGCAGGCCGGTGATCACCACGAGCGCCAGCGACGAATCCAGCGGACACCATCACCGGCCACCATCTGTTTTGCGATGGTGTTCCTCACCCGGTGTTCATCCTCGTGGGGACATCAGCATCCATAAGGGTATTTACAGATCAACATGTAAGTGATTAAGTTCTGTTTATTTACAGTTCTTATGTGTTCGTGTAACTAGTCCACATGATCATCAGAATAAGTGATGTTATTTTCTAATACGAGTGAGTCGAATAAAAAAATAATAGGGAACACATCACTACTGGGAAAAGGCTCTTTGGCACCGGTTTTTCCAACCAGTACCCCGAAACCGAGACCAAAGACTCTTGGCTTTAACACCGGGTAACACAACCGGTACCAATGTCATTCATTTTTGTCAAAAATATGCATGTGGTGGTGGCTAGGATTCAAACTTGGGACTTCTTGCGTCATGTGCACCTTTCTTACCATCTCACCTACACATCACTTGTGATGGGAAGAGAGATATTTTTCTTTTGAAGTAACCTTTGGATGAGCCTTACGTACCGGTTGTTAACACCAACCGGTACCTAAGGCTCATTCATAGGTACCGGTTAATGGTACCACCCGGTACTAATGTAAAAGTTACCACCCGGTACCTATGGTGAGTCTTAGGTACCTAGGCTCATCCATAGATTCCATCAACCCAAAAGTACAGGTATAAAGATGAATCGGTACCTATGCTAGCATAGGTACCGGTTTATTTTCATACCGGTACTTTTAGGGTGGACTTTTGGCTTGTTTTCTACTAGTGCATCGACAACAGACTATTTTGTTATTATGAATTCAAGTGTAGGAGTATGACCAGATAGATAGGTTATTCTTGATTAGATTGAATAAAATTTTGAAAAATGAATGATGACTGCCGTGGTAGCAGACATTAACAACGCGAAAAGGTATTTGTGAGAAAAGGACGTGGATATACAATAAGCGCTGCATGTAAAAGGAAGAACTGATATGGTCAGGATGTCACCCTATGGTCCACTGCTGCTTTGGGCTAAAATATCGTTATGGATTGATCAGAGGTTAAACGATACGACGCACGATCCATGCTCGCAAGAACATAACAAGCTTTACTTTCTACAAGGATAGGGCAAGGTAGCGTCCATTGTCGACACAAGAGGTCGACTTCTGATATTTTCCCACCTGAACAGCAGATAAAGACTTGAATTGAAGTTGAATGTGGATCACGAGCCATTTCTTTATGCCTTTCAAAAGCAATGTTTGTTACCTACACAAATACTGTGCCATAGAACACTACTTGATGTGAATCTTCTTTATTTTTTTTTTGCCACTCTCCACCTCCAGTGGCACACACTTGGTGAATCAAAGGCAATGAATAAATAGAGATACAAATAAAGAATTGATCGATGATCCATCGTCAACCTGTCGATGCTGTAAGAGCGGTAAAAATCAAAGATAAAGAAGATGTTTTTATTCTATCTTTCAAACCACTTTGATCCTGTCGGACCGCTTGAGTGGCTGGACAATGAAATATATATATATATATATATATATATATATATATATATATATATATATGCTATATTTCTGGTCGACGATGCAGATTACGAGGCAAGGCAAAGTACCCACACTACTCTTTTGGGTGTGCTGTGAATGACCTACATATACACGCAACAGCTACGTGGATGCACCTGATACCAAGTGGTTAATGTGTGGTGACTTAGATAAAGATTCAGTGCTTGCCTAGTTGGCATGGCAATCCTAGTATGTCGGATTTTAAAGTTGATTTGCTTGCATTGTCGGTTCGGTGATTCATGTGATACATACAAGGGTTGTAACGCAAGTACATGAGTCTTCATGTTACTTATAGTTTTGAACCGCCTCTAGCTAAGATGTAAAGCTCACTTTGCGACTTTGCGAACATGTGAAATGAGTTTTCTTCTTGATTTGGATGTGTGACCCTTAGCTTTTTGTGTGTGGTTTATATCACAATCGTGCCATCTTGGATCACTAAATTAGTCAATTTGGTTACTTTCATTCTTTTGATGATTCTGAATGTAGAGCTACGACATATGCGACCATTGTTCGATACTTTTGACATTATCCATCTTCAAAAGTAAAATAAAGGTCTTTTGTGTATGAAACCGATGTGAGTCACTTGATTCATTTTCCTTAAATCCATCCTTGGATAAGCTTTATGTACTGACTTAACAGGATAAATTATGTACTATACACTATTATAATTATCTTGCCGGCTATTTCTAGGGGTGCTTATTTATTAGATGATTCACTGGGCTGCAGAATACATTTGCCTTGACGAGCACAGGAGGTTGATGCCATGGAATTCAATTCTTTGACAATAAATATGATCTGAAGTTCAGTAATAGCACTACTGCCACAGAAACATTATGTAGTTTATTATATCGTTTCTTTGAAACATCAGCTCCAAGCCGAACAACAAATATAGTGCATGCATACAGCTTGCTGCATTATGCAGAATGCCAAAATGATTTAGCTAGGTCATTTGATGAATACAAATATAGTTGCATACTTGGATCCCTGGGGCAGAGCTACATGTATTCATCGATGTTAGCTGACATCGATGATTTTGTGCAAAAATCAGTAATGAATCACTATTTTACACTGTTTATGTGTGAAGCTGACAACATTGTGACATAGGGTTGATATCGGTGGCTTCATCTGCTGGCTCCACCCCTGTTGCATCCTATTGTGTTTCACTATATCAGGATATATTTGTGATTGAAGCTGTATGCGAACAAGAGACTGTCTAAAAACCAAAAATAATGTCAGTATTATTTGGCTGAATGTTGGATCGGAGGTAGTGTATTAAATACCAGACCCCTAGTTGTCTGATAGAAATTAAAATTAAATCTGTAGGAAATCATTTGCATTCTGAGCTACGGTAAATTAAAAGTAAGTACACCTTTGATAAGAAAAACATATTTACTCTGTCAAATCGATCTGCTTTAGCGATAGCTATCGGGCTCAATTATTTTTGCACGTTCTCTGGACAATATACATATCCATATGACCATGACAACAAATCAATGAGGGTATGATTTTTCCAACCTAGGAAACCAAATTTGCATCTTTTGATTCAATGCATGCTTTTGGGGTTAAAGGTTTAGGACTACTACGAGAACCCTGTGTTGCACACATGGTTCTATCCATCGATTATTTTGTTCACTAGTAAATTAATATTAACATAGACGCCCAATAGAGACAAGCTAAGGATTTTTGGTCAATTGATTAAGAATTGTTGATGCTTAATCACTTGATCTGTTATTGGGACCCAATGTCGTCCCTGCCAGTAAGCGGCCAGTAGGATTGAGCAATTGGTGCGGAATAAACATGATTATATAGTGAAGGGGGGAAAGGAGGACACTTTAGCTTTCCTTTAGTTTTATTACTTCCTCATTACAACAAATTTGGATTTCATATGGATCGAATCTGCTATGAAGAAGGAATCAGAAAATGACATCACTGCGCATGTCATTTATGTTGGTATGATGGTTCTTGCCGGGATATGATGCTCTACAACAAACCTTTTTCTAGAAAATGCATCCTCCCACAAGATTTTAGCTTTGCCATCACTTTTACCTTGGCATATGATGCTGAAACGTCAGGGTAGGACCCAGAGCATATTATCGTTGGTGGCAGCAAAAACTAATTTTTTATATTTTTTTAACAAAAGGCATACTTAGTGGTCATGGCACAAACGGGCAATAGAACTACATGCTTGATCAACTTTTTAAAATGCTACAACTACTGGCCTAGATTACATGGTATAAGCCTCATTTGGAATGCTGGAACCCAAAACTCAAGGCCTGTTTGGCATGGCTCTAGCTCTACCTGGAGCAGCTCCACTCCAAAACAATAGGGGAATGCAGAGATCCGCACTACATGACTAGAAACGTTTCCTAATGGTCCTTTCTGTAAGTGGCCAATGCTTTATAGCTATTTTGTTTAAGTACCCGCTACAACTGTGGGAAAATAGTTTTCACTATTACTAATTACATAATCTCTCTATAAAATTTTCCTTTGCAAATGGCCCCCACAAGATTTTCTATCTTTTCCACCACTTTTACCCTGGCAGTTGATGCCGAAATGTCAGGGCCTGTTAATTTGAAATGCAAAAAGAAACATTTTTTACAAAAGTCTCCCTTAATAATCATAGCTCGATTTGGCAATGAAAACTGCACATTGCGCTTTTTTAAAATTGTGTGGCCACCGTCTTAAGATTACATGATATAAGGCCTGGTTTGGAAATCTAGAACTTTTTAACCAAGGCATCATATACCTGAACCAAGAATAGACTAGAATTGATTAATCATTCAGCCCACTGCCCGCTAATTACGATATAACAGTAAAAGTCCTACTTTTGTGGCCTTTTTTGGTGAACAAGCATTGTAAAATTTCCCCTAATTGTCATCAATATTCGGATTCTCAGTGCTTTAAGCTATAGCTAGCATTTTTAAAATTATTGTAACTGTGTAATCTCAAAAAAAAATCCACACTATCCTCTCTTCTTTTAGGATCACTTGACTACTTTTAGGAACATTTATTCATGGCAAGTTCGACAGGGCCAAGCCGCCTAGGCTTCCACGTGCAGAGGCAGTTGCGGTACACGAAAAAGATTGGCCGTCCAGCTGCCAAAGGCCACCCGACAAAAGCCGACCAGATCAACGTGCAGCGTATCCTGATCTGATCAGCGATGAGCCAGCTGAGATCGTAACGGGTCAGCAGGTGAGCAGGGTAAGCTGCTGAGCTCGACATGCCTGCATAGCTGTTTTCCTTTCATGTCATACACGCCGTTTCTTTTCCACACAGAGATATGCTTTGCAAATTGTATAAAAAAAGTTTTTTTCCATGGAATAATCGGCATGTACAGGATTTGCCGTGTTGATCATCATCTCCGGAATTCGCCAGATTGCATGATCCTAACCATACATGGATGTTGGTAGAGCCTCCATCTTCCATTATTAGTTGGCATGGATTCGTATAATTCTGACATGGTAAAGCCAAAAAAGGAGAATGGAAAAAAAAAGCTGCTGCTTTTGGAGGATGACTTCATGTCAATTGCCTTTGCATTGGAAACGAATGCAGAAGCATGCCACAACGTGTAAGCATCTAGATGTATCTCTCTACCTTCGTGTTCTACCTCTCTTGTTATAAAGTTGTAAGCTTGGAGCTAGCATCTGTGTCGACCAATGATTGAGGCCACTGGGATCGGTCCGGTCCATCAAGCCAATAAGGGATCAGAGGAGCACTTTGCTTGCAAGCATGACAAGTTTGCGATTCCAGTTGATTGATCCAGAGCATAATTCTCTCCCTCCATACTCATCCCGACACACCAGTTGTGCTCCATCAATCGGCACAACTACAGGGGCATGCTTCTATTTGAGCATCTGACCATGACCAGTTTTTGTCACTAGGACAACAACTCTTTGTGCTTTTGTTCATTTGTTCGGTAGGATCCATCTTGTCGTAATTAAACTATATGTTTTTGAAATACTATTCCCTACCAATTTCGTTCAATTTCAACAAGTGTAAAAAATTATGTTTCAGCAGTGCACTACCCTATGTTGTAGATCAAACACTGGTTGATTTCAATTAATAAACGCCCTACCAGTACCAATTATCTTTCTTGAAAAATGCCATTTTGCTTTCGAGTACATGCGGAAAGTTCCTTCATTCAACATTCGTGGACTTTTCTCTTCGATCATGTCAAGTGATTACAGATGAAAATCATCTCCGCCGCTTTTGTCCTTTAATAATAATTGATAATAATTCTAACATTATCTCTGAATAGAGTACAGAATTATACAGCATTATTGGCCACCAAAAGTGCTAGTACAATTAGCTAGGTAGCCAACTATTTTGGAGGGAACAATATATATAATGTGTAAATGCATTTGGCCTAACCTTATTCCGTTCCAATAATTCCAAGCACCATGGAGTCATCTGAAATCCAAACGCGGGATATGACTTATGACGACATAAATAATAAAAATAATGATCCATCAGCTATCGTTGTCAAGTGTAAGTACATTCATCTTATTATCTCATGTATCTTATTACAACAAATTAGAGGATCCTTTGGAGCCTCCATGGTAATCTCGGCATAGATTTGTACTAACCGATGGTTCATCGCTGGAACGACTTTTACTGATCGCAACGAAATCGCCATTTTGGAGTTGTTGTATAGTGTGAGATGTGCTAGAAAGATAAATCCTAGAAATTTTAATAAAAATCAGAAGCATTTAAGCATCAATTCAATAGACTCTAAGCACCATGATAATTGTCATATGATCTATTCTATTTTTTTTAAAAAAAAATTACGCACTACTACTGAATATAAACGACCCACTAAATTCCCTATGTGTTCCTTCAAAACCAATAAGAAAATCCCAGTTTCCTTTTGTGTGTCAAAAAAAACTCTCAAGAAAATTGGTCTCGCACAGGAAAATTCCAATTTGTTCCTAGTGTCTATATTGCTTACCTCTGCCATTCACAAGGATCCTCACATATTTACCATCATGTTCATGCGTGAGAGTAACGCAGTCATATAATTCAAGCTGGGTGCCTTCAAGACTTATTTATTTAGAATATCTAAACTTCTTACATTTCGTATGCCCTAAAAAATAAACTTCTTACATTTGGTATGGGAAGTCATTTATGTTCTTAAACCTATGCGAAAGAGTACCGTGCCATGCCATATCTCTCTGTGACATGAGTCAAAGAACCAACCCTACATAGCACTACTACAAAACTAGATTAACTGAGGCGTTTTCGAAAGACCTCGGAGGCGGACAGGAAAAATGAAAACAATTGGGTTATTACCATTGTTACACGTGTCCACCTGTACCTAGCAAAGCTTACCATTCTCCATCCATTAATGGGTCCATGCATCCACAAATAAAAGGAACCCATGGATGGTGTTTCATGTTCACAGCATATTCTACGGAGCACACATACCGCCATCCGCCGCCCTGGAAGATTCGGCGACAGATACGGGGCCTTGAGCTGCTGCCACATCTTTGGCCTACTCCTTCTTTAGGCTTTGGCTTTGGCTTTGGCTTTTGCTAAAGGGAAAATGGCGGTGCAAAAGAGGCGGATTGGACGCTCGCTCCTGCCCTGCATGATATGCGGCCCAAAATAAGGCAAGTCAAAATACTCATGCAGGTTAGGCTAAGCTAGGAGAAGCATCTACTCCACATTGTTGATGACCGGGCTTGTTTTGGAACTTGTTTTTTGTCAGATATAGAGCGTGCGTGTTAGAGTGCTGTGCAATCTTGCCAAAGCCAGATGTTGCACTGGTCCAAGGCATGGGAACTTGGGAGCGTGCAGATCATTTATACCTGTGTTCTCCATACGTATTTACTCGATCTAGCTAAGTAGCTAGCTACTGTCTTTTTTTTTTGACTCGAGCTAGCTACTGTTTTTGGAACACAGGAGATAAAATGCACTAAGAAACAGCTTTATTAATATTAATAGGATCCTGCATGAACAGAGTACAAGTTCCTGATATCGCCACATGTGCCGTGTGCGCATATATGCTCTACAAACTGATTTGCTAAACCCCATGCATGTATATGCATGCATAGTCCTTTTAGGCTACACATATTCTTTTGTAGAACAATCATGTTGGACAGTAATGGGCATGCTCTTTCTTTCAGAAAATTGCGCTTCTTCTCATTTTTTTAAAAGAAAAACTGCAGCATTTCTTTAATTTTTCATTTCTAGAAAAGAGAAGAGTATGTCTAGTTTGGAGTTTGGATGGACATGGCATCTTCTTCCTGCTGAGCGCGAGAGCCACTCCTCAGCTCGCTTCGCATCATCCAAGCTGCCACATGGCGTCTCCTCCGCAGCCGCGAGTGGAGAGCCGGTCCAAATGCAGGAAAAAGGTTACGGCAAATCAAGTGACGTAGTGGCCTCAGTGGGCCGGGCTAGTTTGTTGACTCGTGACACAATGGTCCCTCCGTGGCTCTGTAGTTTTGAGTGTTTATCTGTATTGATGCTCCAATCCAACTGAATGAGAGTTGAGATATGGAGTTCCCTGTGTTGTTGTCCCAATCCAACCGAGAGTGTTGAGTTGTGGTGTTCCCCACGTTGATGTTCCTTTCCAACTGAGTGACTTTTCTTTTTTGTTTCTTATCTTTTTTCTGCCTATGATCTCTCAGGGCTGTAATCTTTGTATTTTTCTACTATATCAACTGAAACTCGCACTATTTTGTGCGGTTTGTTAAAAAAAATGAGAGTTGAGAATAAACTTATCTGAAACATATATTTATAAGAAAAATCTCATTTTCAGCCTCTTATTTGTACAATAGTTCGATTTTCAAAATAACCAAAATAGGATAACATAGGCTATTCAACTGTGGAATCAGACAAATCTAGTTATTTGATGGTTTCAAAGGTAGCTTGGTATTTTTCTAAAAAAACATAAATGTCTGGTTATTACTTAAAAAACCTAATTAATTCATTTTAAATAAAGAAAGTATAAAAGGGGTACAAACTTTTTTTTTCTAAAAATGTAATCTATCTTTGATGCTCCATTTGAATCTTATTTATTTCAAAATAATAAAGATAATTATAAGAAAATAAATATTAGAAATATAAAAAATTGAATCCGAATAAGTAGCTTAGTGTGCCTTACATTTTTAGAAAATGGTGGCACACGTTTCATATTTTTCTAAGTTTTTAGTTTAAATTTGAAAATGTCTAATTCTTGCAAATTGAAATAATATTTTTAAAATCACTTAAAAAAGTCAAATTTGTCCGGATTCAACAGCTGGATAGTCCTCATTATCCGATTTATAGTTAAAATTTTAATTAAAATAAAACTTTTGAGATGTTTAAGAGCGCAAATTGGACTTTTTCCTGTATTTAAAAATGAAAGAAATCCTACTAATTAAGGTTAAGGTTAAGGTTAAGTGCAATTAACACGCGCTAACTACCGCCGGGGTGCCTCGACTCTACTATCAGATCTAGCACTAGTTGAAACCGACGCATATCCATCTCGATCCAAGGCCCAGCTGTTGTAGCCAACACTAGAAACAGGGTGCTGGCTGAATCACCCGATCGATCACGCAAGGACGACAAGCCGGAGAGCGAGAGCTGCCTGAGTGTAGCTACCACACTTGCATCCAGAGCTAGCTAGTGATGATGCGACGCAATCCATCATCATCTTGGTCTCTCCATGCCACCATTGACCTAGCTCCAGCACGTACAAGGCTGCATCCTACTAGAGTGCGTGGCGGCAATCCAGGTCTCCATCATCTATCCTGAGCGCCGCCACCGGCACTCAGGCTGGTGGACACAGCGGCGCTTGCCGGCAGTGAACAGGGTCTATGAATTTGTCTCAGTCGGCGTGTAGGGCAGTGCGCAGCGTTGTCCCTGTTAGAAATCTAGGCAATTTTCGGTATATTTTAATTCCAAAATTAGATGTATAAACTAGCAATATTTCTATGACTTTAAGGAGTAAAATAAAACATATGAACATGTTTATACTTATCACACATATAAGCATAAACAATATAAATAACCAAAGTTTTAGGGAGTACCCTAAAGCGGGGCCGTTGCCGGAGGCATTGGCTGCGCTGTTACCAACTGGAGTAGACATCTACTCGGTTGGCCTCAGTCGAAGTAGTCGAACTAAATCGGTGCAGGAAGATGTTCGCAGTGCAGTCCCACGAACGGTCACCAAGATGTAGTCGACGTAGTCGTTCGGCCACCAGAATGTAGTCGACGTAGTTGTTCGGCTCGTCCACCAGGAAGTAGTCGTACAATCGGGCAAAGCCTTAGTATTTTTGAGCAGTCACGCTAAAGCGTTACCCAAAAACCTGATTGCCCGCCTATCCCGTGCAGGATCTCAAGGCGAGCAAGGTTTCGGAGGCCTGCTCACGCTAATTCTGTGCGCGCAGAGATTAGCGTTGGGGAACTCAGTTGTTGCAACTGGAGAGGGAGAAGAGAGGAGCCGAGTTGCCTCAGTGCTCTGGTGTAGGATGGATGAGGGGCATGGCACTCCTTATATAGTGACTCAGGTGCTCAGGTTCGTTGAACCTGGACACCATCAGAGTCATTTAGGTGATGCGGTTATGGCCATTAATTACAGATTTAATTGCACGTTTAATCGCACGATTAATTGCTGTCAACGGCAAAATAGCCATCACATCACACCGCGCCACGGCCACGGCCACGGCCACGGCCCGGCCCGGCTCGGCGAGGCGAGCGAGCGCGCGCGCGTGTGGTTCACCGTCCTCCTCTTACCGGCTTCACAAGTGGTGTACAAGAAGTCCACCTTTTAAGTCGGTTGAGATCCTCCTCAATTCCCGGTACGGAATTAAACATTGATTCCCTAGCATTAATAGTGGGCTTTAAATTCTTTTATTGCTTTAGAATAAATGGGCCAAGCCCATTACTCCAACAATCCCCACCAAGAAATTCAAGCCACACTAGAAATACCCTCATTCTCTCTTTGATATACCAGTATTCGACAGAGACTGTTAAGTTGAACTTCCATCTAGGACAAAGGCTACACTTATTCACAACTGTGCAATGGACTATGCCTTGAATTGCCAGTTTTGTGCAAACAAGTTTGACCAGAGCCCTACACTGGTACTAGGCTGCAAAAGCATCCCCGCGGTTTGGAGCTTATAAGTCATACTCCAGGCCCTTCATGAGTTTCTAGAGAATACCCAATTCTCATAGACCATGACCAGTGGTCAAACTCATATAGGTGTGTTCCTTTCAGATGTTCTGTAGGACAACATCTTTTGTTTCAAGAAAACAACTCATTTGTTTAAAAGAAACCACCTGGCACACATTAAGGTATAGACCAACCTGCCATACAGATTAGAAGAGAAATGCACCTTATACACGGAATGAGCCCTTTTCACAAAGGTTCTCTTCTCACAGTCAGACTTTAGTTTTGTTTCACCATCCTAATTCACGGGATCTCCGATCACATAGGACAGGTTTCCACTATAGAATGACTCACGTGGGTCTCAAGCCCAATTCCATAGATGCATTGTCTATCACATTTCGTGAAAGACCCTTTGTAAACTGATCTGCCAGATTTTTAGCCGTCTGAACATAGTCCAGGGCTATAACTCCGGAGTTTCTCAATTTTCTGACAGATTTCAACCGCCTTTTCACATGTCTAGATGACTTCATGTTATCCTTTGAACTATTCACCTTGACAATTACCGTTTGATTGTCACAGTTCATTAGGATTGCCGGTAACGGTTTTTCAACTATCGGCAAGTCCATAAGGAGCTCACGAAGCCACTCAGCCTCAACAGTGGCGGTATCTAATGCTGTGAGTTCTGCTTCCATAGTTGACCTCGTTAAGATGGTCTGCTTGCAAGACTTCCAGGAAACAGCTCCACCACCAAGTGTAAACACATAACCACTTGTGGCCTTTATCTCATCAGCATCAGAAATCCAATTTGAATCACTATACCCTTCTAGTACCCTTGGGTACCCGGTGTAGTGAATTCCATAGTTCATTGTCCCCTTCAGATAGCGCATTACTCTTTCAAGACCCTTCCAATGATCATCTCCCGGGTTTGAAACAAACCGGCTCAGTTTGCTTACAGCAAACGAGATATCAGGTCTTGTAGCGCTCGCTAAATACATTAATGAACCAATGATCTGAGAATATCTCAGCTGATCTCGCATTATCCTTTTGTTCTTTCTAAGAATTAAACTGGCATCATATGGTGTTGAGACAGGTTTATAGTCGCTATAACCAAAGCGACTTAACACCTTCTCCACATAGTGAGACTGTGTAAGAATCACCCCACCATTGATCTCTTTTACCAGCTTTAAATTAAGGATAACATCAGCTTCTCCCAGATCCTTCATCTCAAAATTTTGAGATAAAAACTCTTTGACTTCCTTAATCACATTAAGGCTAGTGCCAAAGATCAGTATGTCATCCACATACAAGCACAAAATCACTCCTTCAGCCCCACCATAGCGATAGTACACACATCTGTCAGCTTCGTTCACAACAAAGCCGGCAGAGGTCAAAGTTCTATCAAACTTTTCATGCCACTGCTTAGGCGCTTGCTTGAGACCATATAAAGATTTTAACAACTTACAAACCATTCCTTCTTGACCCTTTGATACAAACCCATCCGGCTGATCCATATAGATCTCCTCTTCTAACTCTCCATTGAGGAAAGCCGTCTTAACGTCCATCTGATGAACGAGAAGACCATAAGAGGCTGCCAAGGAAAGTAACACTCGAATTGTGGTCAATCGGGCAACTGGTGAATAAGTGTCAAAGAAATCTTCTCCTTCTTTTTGTGTATAACCCTTGGCCACAAGCCTAGCCTTGTACTTTTCAATAGTACCATCTGGCCTAAGCTTTTTCTTGAACACCCACTTGCATCCAACCGGTTTACATCCATAAGGACGTTCAACGACCTCCCAGGTTCCATTAGACATAATAGAATCCATCTCACTCCTTACTGCTTCCTTCCAATAGTCAGCATCAGGAGATGAATATGCCTCTTCAATGGTTCTGGGTGTATCATCTATGAGGTATACAATGAAATCATCACCAAAAGACTTTACAGTCCTTTGTCTCTTGCTCTTTCTCGGAGCATCATTGTTATCCTCCTCAGGATTTTCTACAAGTGTATGTTCATTGTGTTCTATCGGCTCAGCAGAGCCATCATCCTTGATGAACTCTTGCCTAGATGAACTTGTTTCATCTCTCATGGGAAAAATGTTTTCAAAAAAATGTAGCATCTCTGGACTCCATTATAGTACCAACATGCATGTCAGGTACTCCAGATTTCACTATTAAAAATCTATATCCAACGCTGTGAATAGCATAACCTAGAAAGATACAATCCACAGTTTTAGGTCCAAGCTTACGTTTCTTGGTTATTGGCACACTCACTTTTGCCAAACAACCCCATGTACGTAAGTATGACAGTGTTGGCCTTTTCTTCTCCCATTCCTCGAAAGGAGTTATCTCTTTATTCTTTGTAGGAACACGGTTTAGGACATGACATGCAGTCAATATAGCCTCACCCCACCATTCCTTGGAAAGTCCCGCTGTATCTAACATGGCGTTAACCAAATCCGTTAGAGTGCGGTTCTTTCTTTCGGCAACCCCATTTGACTGAGGTGAATAGGGAGGCGTCCTCTCATGAATAATACCATGTTCCTCGCAGAATAAAGTGAATAAATTTGAGAAATACTCACCACCACGATCTGACCTAACTCTTTTGATCTTTCTCTCAAGTTGGTTTTCTACTTCAGCTTTATAGATTTTAAAGTAGTGTAAAGCTTCATCTTTTGACTTCAACAAATAGATGTAACAAAATCTAGTACTATCATCAATCAAAGTCATGAAATATTTTTTACCACCTTTTGTCAACACTCCATTCATTTCGCACAAATCGGAATGAATTAATTCTAAGGGTGCCAAGCTCCTTGCCTCCGCGGTCTTATGAGGCTTACGAGTTTGTTTTGATTCAACACATACATGACACTTAGAATTTTTGACAAAAGTGAACTTTGGAATTAAGCTCAAATTAGCTAAGCGCATCATACAACCAAAATTAACGTGACAAAGCCTCGAATGCCAAACATTTGTTTCATCAACGTTAATAACATTGTATGCAATTTTATTACAAACATCTGACAAAGAAAGACGGAACAAACCTCCGCTTTCATAACCTTTTCCAACAAAAGTACCAAACTTAGACAAGATACATTTATTGGACTCAAAGACTAATTTGAAACCATCTCTACACAGTAGAGAGCCGCTGACTAAATTCTTCTTGATGGTGGGGACATGCTGCACGTTCTTCAGCTGCACGGTCTTCCCCGAAGTAAACTTCAGATTTACCGTACCAACACCAAGAACACGCGCATGTGATCCGTTCCCCATCAGCAAGGAGGAAGTCCCGCCGGTCTGGTAAGAAGAGAACAAAGAAGCATCAGCACAAACATGAATATTAGCACCAGTATCAACCCACCACTCGGGTGAACCAAAGACTGAAAGAACAGTAGGTAATAAATTACCGTACCCCGAAGTTCCTCCAGGCTCGCTAATAACCATGTTGGCGGAGTTGTTGCCTTTGCGGTTCGGACACTTTGCAGCAAAGTGATCCGTACTAGCGCACACATAGCAAGCTCCCGTCTTCTTCTTCTTCTTAAAAGTGGTTGTCTTCTTAGTCTTTGGTTGGTTCTGCGGTGGCTTTTTCTTGTTCTTGTTGGAGTTGTTCTTCTGAACAAGATTGGCACTTGAAGCACCAACAACTCCTTTCCCACGTATGTCCTTTGCTCTCGCCTTCTCCTCAACATCAAGAGTCCCTATGAGTCCATCTATTGTGAACTCCTGTCTCTTATGTTTTAGAGAAGTAGCAAAGTCCCTCCAAGAAGGTGGCAGCTTAGAGATTATACCTCCAGCCACAAACTTATTGGGTAACACACATGGGGACTCTTTGCTGCAATTTTTGAGATCTTTTGCCAGAGTATGTATTTCATGAGCCTGTTCCACTACAGAACGGTCTTCGACCATCCTGTACTCAAGGAACTGCTCCATGATATACAACTCACTCCCGGCGTCAGATACTCCATATTGAGCCTCAAGAGCATCCCACAAAGCTTTGCCAGTTGGCAGCCGGATATAAGAATCCACCAGGTTATCACCGAGAACACTAATGATCAAGCCTCGAAAGAGGATATCAGCCTCATCGAACGCACTCCCTTCCTCTGGAGAGAATTGTTCAGGCTTACCCTCTTTCACATGGATCACTCTCGATAGTGTTAACCACAGTATAAGCCGCTCTTGCCAACGTTTGTAATTTGAACCATCAAAAGGTGATGGTTTGATTGATGCAGCAAAGCTAGATACCGAAAGCCTATTAACATAATCAGGTTTTTGGATTGTTAGAAATCTAGGCAATTTTCGGTATATTTTAATTCCAAAATTAGATGTATAAACTAGCAATATTTCTATGACTTTAAGGAGTAAAATAAAACATGTGAACATGTTTATACTTATCACACATATAAGCATAAACAATATAAATAACCAAAGTTTTAGGGAGTACCCTAAAGCGGGGCCGTTGCCGGAGGCATTGGCTGCGCTGTTACCAACTGGAGTAGACATCTACTCGGTTGGCCTCAGTCGAAGTAGTCGAACTAAATCGGTGCAGGAAGATGTTCGCAGTGCAGTCCCACGAACGGTCACCAAGATGTAGTCGACGTAGTCGTTCGGCCACCAGAATGTAGTCGACGTAGTTGTTCGGCTCGTCCACCAGGAAGTAGTCGTACAATCGGGCAAAGCCTTAGTATTTTTGAGCAGTCACGCTAAAGCGTTACCCAAAAACCTGATTGCCCGCCTATCCCGTGCAGGATCTCAAGGCGAGCAAGGTTTCGGAGGCCTGCTCACGCTAATTCTGTGCGCGCAGAGATTAGCGTTGGGGAACTCAGTTGTTGCAACTGGAGAGGGAGAAGAGAGGAGCCGAGTTGCCTCAGTGCTCTGGTGTAGGATGGATGAGGGGCATGGCACTCCTTATATAGTGACTCAGGTGCTCAGGTTCGTTGAACCTGGACACCATCAGAGTCATTTAGGTGATGCGGTTATGGCCATTAATTACAGATTTAATTGCACGTTTAATCGCACGATTAATTGCTGTCAACGGCAAAATAGCCATCACATCACACCGCGCCACGGCCACGGCCACGGCCACGGCCCGGCCCGGCTCGGCGAGGCGAGCGAGCGCGCGCGCGTGTGGTTCACCGTCCTCCTCTTACCGGCTTCACAAGTGGTGTACAAGAAGTCCACCTTTTAAGTCGGTTGAGATCCTCCTCAATTCCCGGTACGGAATTAAACATTGATTCCCTAGCATTAATAGTGGGCTTTAAATTCTTTTATTGCTTTAGAATAAATGGGCCAAGCCCATTACTCCAACAGTCCCGGCATTACGTTTATTTTCTTGGTGCACTTTTGCACTCGTCTGATATCGGATAGGATTTTTTTTTACAAGAAGGAATAATTGGTTCCGACCTCTGCGACCACACACAGCCAATGCAAGTCACCATATCAGACATGAATGAGCTGCTTCCAGTATCGGACACAAAAGTTTAGTGAAGGGTAGGGGGCTGAGAGTATACTTGCACACAAGAAGCAAGAACAAGCCGAAACACAACGTTCATTGACAAACCTAGATGACCCAGAACAATTCAGAGGTTCATTATTTTCTGTTTTGAAATTTGAAGGTTCCGAAATATTTGGATGATCCGTGCTCACTCAAACGGTGCCTCCGGAGCCTAATGTCGCAGCCGATTATATGTCTCAGCGGAAAAGCAGTTGCGCTTCCATAGATGTCGCTGTTTTAGGCTACACATATTCTTTTGTAGAACAATCATGTTGGACAGCAATGGGCATGCTCTTTCTTTCAGAAAATTGCGCTTCTTCTCATTATTGTACTTTTTTAAAGAAAAACTGCAGCATTTCTTTAATTTTTCATTTCTAGAAAAGAGAAGAGTATGTCTAGTTTGGAGTTTGGATGGACATGGCATCTTCTTACTGCTGAGCGCGAGAGCCACTCCTCAGCTCGCTTCGCATCATCCAAGCTGCCACATGGTGTCTCCTCCGCAGCCGCGAGTGGAGAGGCGGTCCCAAATGCAGGAAAAAGGTAACGGCAAATCAAGTGACGTAGTGGCCTCAGTGGGCCGGGCTAGTTTGTTGACTTGTCGTGACAAAATGCTCCCTTCGTGGCTCTGCAGTTTTGAGTGTTTATTTGTGTTGATGCTCCAATCCAACTGAATGAGAGTTGAGATGTGGAGTTCCCTGTGTTGTTGTCCCAATCGAACCGAGATAGTTGAGTTATGGTGTTCCCCATGAGGGACCGAAAATGCGACCAGAGGGGGATGCATAGGAGCCGATAAAAAATTATCGCAATTGGAAGCTCGGCTTAAGATCCCAAGTACACACCCAACCCTATAATCCTAGGTGAAGTGTGGAGTAGCTATAGATGAGCTACACCAACACAAAACAGCCCTAGGAACAAGCGAGAACAATTGCAGAAGCAAGCATGAAAAACAGCACAAGAAACAGCACGATATAACTCACCGGTTGATCCGACGTATATGAGTCTGAGTACGTCGGTTGAACCGATGAGTCAGAGCCGGCAGCAGTGAAAAACGATCACCGGTTGATCCGACGTTCAGGTTTGAACACCGTCGGTTCAACCGGCGATACTGCACCGGATGATCCGACAAATTCCAAATGCAACGTCGGTGCAGTTTTCCAGAGCGACCCCAAAATGGAAAGTGCTGAGCACCGGTTAAACCGACGTTAAGGAAACTCGACACGCCGGTTGAACGGGCAAAACAGCAAGCGCCGTGCTAACGCCGGTTGATCCGATGCACGTAGATACTAATGCACCGGTGCAACAAAAAACATAGGTCGAAAACCCCAATTGAACACCGGTTGAATCATTGGCAACGCTGGTTCAACCGGTGATAGGAAAAATCCAACCCGACGCAGAAACTCTGTTTTTGCTCTCGGTTCGATCCAAGACTTGACGATTGGAGGATCAAAACAAGCCCAAATCTCACCAAATTTTGCAGGCACGATCACAAAGACCTTGTGAACATACCACCAAAGAAATTGACGAATCACTCCATGGTTTGGGAGGAATCGAGGAATTCCCGACCAAGAACGGTGTTTTCTCAAAACGTGAAACGCTCAAGAACGTCGATCCTAAGGAGCTCGTGAATCCTAGGAGTTTTGCACTAGGCAAGAGAGCATGGATTCACCACAAAGAGCTCTAAGAACCACCACGATCTCATGCACACAAAGAATCAAAACGGAATTGAAATTCAACACAAACAAGAGTGCACGGAGTATTGAATTGATACGAAATCGAAAAGCCTCGAGGGCACAAGGAGGATAGGGCCTCCTTTCCCAATCGAATTCAATACAAGGTCTCAAAATTCCATCTCAAAAATCCTACTCTAGGCAGAGGAAGAGAGGGAGGGGCGCCAGGGAGAGAGGAGGTGCTGCGGTCTGGGTGCCAGCCAAAAAGAGAGAGGGGGTATTTATGGTGCCCACGCAGGGGTCCAAAATACCCTTAGACTTAAACTAGAGACTAAAACACCCGTAGGGGTTAAACCGGAAATATCTACATGATCTCATCCGACGGCCGAGGTTCTTTCTTCGAATCGAAGTCTTCTCCGCGATGCCACCACGTAGATGAAGATCCGGTCCGCGGTTTTGGAGGGTCTGCGAAACCCGGGTAGGTGGCCGGTTTTGAGAAAACCGCCAAAACTCCACGCACGGGAAGATTCCCGCCTCCACGCCGTGGCCCTGGACGCCATTCCCACCTCAGCCTCCTGACGGCCCTAGACACCGCCCGACGCCCGTCAACTCCTCGCCCGCAGCGAGGCTCTAGACGCCATCGACGCCCGTTCCTCCGCCAGTCCCGAGACCGACGCCCGTGCCTCCACGACTTGGCGTCTTCAACCGCCGTCCGCCAACTTGGTTTTGTGCCGCAAACCAAGAAACCCGCCTTCTGTCGGCGCTTGCGCCCTCGATCCCGGAGTGGACGCCACAGCTGTCACCCGGCCCGAGCTCCGGTCCCGGCTGCCCTTCACCACCATCCACCGCACGGTTCATCGGCCACAGCACCTCCACGGTAGCTCTCCGTCGACACTTGATACACGTGTACCTGCAACCAAAAACCAAGCACACGATCACACCGCATGGTTGACAATTCACTCATTATAGCCAGAAGAAGGTACTCAACATTCCTCAATCTCCCTCTTGATGAGTGCATTGTCAACACACCACAAACGAAATAAAACGAACTAAGAGAGAAGCAAAAACCGAGAAGAACAGGGAAGAAGGAGAACTCGAACAAGTGACAAAAGCTCGAAAGAGGCAAGAACAAGTCACTTGACCAAGCAAAGATCAATTCCCTAAGACAAGGGCAACGGCTCGACGCAATCGATCAAACACAAACATGACTCCTCAAAGACATGAATTGCTGAACCAGGATGAATTGCAACAAGTTAAATATCAAAAGCTACACTAGCATGAATAAGATAGCAAAGCATATCAACACGCTCTAACATATTAGTAGCCAAGACAGGGTGACCATGTTTTCGATTTTTCAAATCAAAATAGCTTAACTCAGAGGATATCATATACACAGTGGAGCAAGCTATTCATGATCACGTTTATAAACTCACACTAGCAAGCACTAGGAGGTCATAGCAAAGTATACAAGAATGCTAGTGTAAGTGAGGCAATGCAAAAATGCTGAAATGTACAATGCAAGTGCAAAATGCAGCTACCAAGCCTAGAAAAACAAAGAGAAAAAGAATCAAGCCCTGCAAAGCTAACCAAAGAAAAACTAGCAACTAAAAGGGGTAACAAACCCCAAGATCCCCTCGCAAGCGAGCAAAAGTCTCATGCTCAAGTGGTTTGGTAAAGATATCTGCTCTTTGCCTCTCGGATGGTACATGGATCATGTCTATGTGGCCTCTCTCATGGTTATCTCGCAGGAAGTGGAACCTGGTGTCTATGTGTTTGGTTCTGGAGTGGAGCACTGGGTTCTTTGCAATGCAAACGGAAGACATGTTGTCTACAAAGATGGGAACCCTACCAAAGCTCAACCCGTAATCCTGCAAGGTTTGTTTCATCCAAAAAATCTGAGAGCAGCAGCTAGTAGCGACAACGTATTTGGCTTCTGTGGAAGAGAGTGCTACACTAGCTTGCTTGCGAGGGGACCACGAAACCAGCGATGTACCGAGAAAGTGACAAGTGCCAGAAGTCGACTTGCGATCCAACCGGCACCCACCAAAATCGGCATCCGAGAAACCAACTAAAGCAAGAGATGAATCCGCAGAATACCAATGACCGAACTCAGGAGTGAACTTGAGGTACCTGAAGATGCATTTCACCACTTGCATGTGGGAGGTGCGTGGCGAAGCCTGATACCGCACACAGAGGCCGACACCGAACTGAATGTCCGGCCGCGTCGCCGTCAGGTACAGGAGGGAGCCGATCATGCTCCTGTACTCATTCTGGTCCATCGCCTTGACGTCCAAGTCCACATTAAGCGTCGTCGATGTGCTGATCGGAGTCGGCTGAGGAGACAAGTTACTCATGTCGAACTTCTGCAGTAAGTCCTTGGTGTACTTGGCTTGATGGACGAACATGCCCTGAGAAGTTTGCTTGATCTGCAACCTGAGGAAGAACTGCAGCTCACCCATCATGCTCATCTCGAACTCCCTGGACATCTGCTCAGAAAACTTGGAAACAAGAGCGTGAGAGGAGCCACCAAAGATGATATCATCCACGTAAATCTGAATCAACAAAAAGTCAGAGCCAGAGTGCATGAGGAACAAAGTTTTATTAACACATCCCATTTTAAAATCTTGAGCAAGCAAGAAATTTTTAAGCCTATCGTCGCTCTAGGCGCCTGTTTCAAACCGTAAAGAGTTTTCTGAAGTTTTTAAACTCGGTTTGGAAACTTGGGATTTTCAAAGCCAGAGGGTTGTTTCACATAAACTTCCTTTTCAATAAAACCATTTAAGAAGACAGATTTCACATCCATTTGGAAAACTTTAAAACCCTTGGAAGCAGCAAAAGCAAGAAAAATTCGAATCGCTTCTAAGCGTGCTACCTGGGCAAAAGTTTTCTCATAATCTATCCCTTCCTTTTGACAAAACCCCTGGGCAACAAGTTGAGTCTTGTTCCGCACTACCAACCCATCTTCACCTTGCTTGTTCTTGAAAACCCAATTGGTTCCAATGGGGTTACAAGTAGGCGGAGGCTCAACCAAAACCCAAACCTGATTCCTTTCAAAATTTTCGAGTTTCTCATGCATGGTATTGACCCAATTGGAGTCAGAAAGCACGTGTCCAACATCTTTGGGCTCGAAAGAGGCAATAAACGCTGAATGAGCAAAGCCAGTGATACTTGTTATCTTGGACCGTGTGACTCGCTCGTTGAGGTCACCTAGCATCTGTTGAGGTGGATGACGACGCTAAATGTGTCGCGGTGCTTCCCTTGTCGAAGTCGCCTCCTCCTCAACCAAAACTGGTGTCTCCTCAGATACAGTTGCTGAAGGCTGAGTCACCTGCTCGATCGGCCCCCGGGAAGTAGATATAGTCGGGGCGGGGCCGTCATCATTGTTTGAGCTCGTGGCGGAGGCAGCTGGGTCCACAGCACGCGTGGTTGCCTCAGCATCACCCTCCGCAGCTTCTTCCTCCTCATCTTCAAAGATGGAGGTGCCGAGCTCATCATCTCCTGCAACTTCAAAGACAGAAGAATTGCATGGTGCAGTCTCGTCGAAAGTGACCTCACAAGTCTCTCTGACGATGTTAGTATCAACAATCAGCACACGGTAAGCTCTAGAGTGAGAAGCATAACCAATAAAAATACCGTCAGACGATCGAGACTCAAACTTATCGAGATTTCCTTCCTTCAGCACAAAACACCGGCAACCGAAAACTCTAAGATGGTCAACGCGGGGCTGGAGTCCAAATCGCAACTCATAAGAAGTCTTGTGCATGAAAGCATGCAAGAAAATATGATTGGACACATAACAAGCGGTGTTAACTGCCTCGGCCCAGTACTTTCTAGGAGTCCTATGCTCATCGAGCATCGTCCTAGCTATCTCAACCAGCGTCCGATTCTTCTGCTCTACAACCCCATTCTATTGTAGAGTGCAGGGGAAAGAATACTGGTGTTCAAGACCTTGATCACTGCAAAAGGTGTCAAAATGAGCATTTTTGAATTCTGTGCCATTGTCACTGCGTATCGCTCTCATGGCATGGGGTAGCTCATTTTTCAACCTCAAGATCAAGTCTCGAACAAACTCGAAAGCCTCATCCTTGGTTCTCATGAAAAAGACTCAAGAATAGCGAGAAAAGTCATCCACGATCACAAGAACATACCACTTCCCACCAACCGACATCACCCGAGAAGGACCAACTATGTCCATATGTAGCAACTCTCCAGGGTGAGTGGTCAACACTTGATTAATCGGCGGATGAGAGGTGGCAACCAGCTTCTCGTGGTGACACGGGTGGCAAACAAAATCTTTTTCAAACTTCAATCTGGGCAATCCTCGGATCAGGCCAAGTGAGCTAAGTTTTGACAATAAGTCAAAGCTCAAATATCCAAGTCTCCTATGCTACTTCCACAAATCAGAAGAAGGACCAGCCAACAAGCAACAAGGAGGACCAAGAGAAGTTCCAGAGAAATCAACCAAGAAAACCTGATCGCGAGGTAAAATCCGGCAAACCAACTCTCCTCTGGAATCTAAAACATGAGAACAACCCTCATTGAAGCGAACTTCAAACCCCTCATCAAGAAGTTGCGAAACAGAGAGCAAATTGAACCCAAGGTTCGAAACCAAATCAACTTCTCTCAGGGTAAAGCGAACGGAAACACAATCAGCGCCAATTCCATGTACCTTTCCTCTCCCATTGTCCCCGAACACAATGTACTCCTTTGAGCACATCGGGATGAGGCTAGAGAACCACTTGTCATTCCCGGTCATATGGCACGAACAACCGGAGTCCATGATCCACCCGTTCTCCAAGCCTCTGGCCTTCACATCAGTAGCGAGACAAAGGGTGAGCAAATATCTCAACACTGGGGTTAGCAAAGTGTGAAGCAAACCAGTGTCGAGCCATTTACTCTACAGAAGGGTTAGCAAAATCAAGCAAAGTGTATCCCTCGTCCCGTCTACCGCGAGGCAGACGACCACCACCACGAGGAAAGCGTGGTGTCTCGTAACCTCCTCCAAAGCCTCAGTCCCGTGGTCCATAGCCATACTAAGGACGACCAGGAGCACGACTGGCAAAGCGACCACCCGCTAAAGCACGGTATTCACCACCGTCTCCCTATCCTCCACCTACATGGCGCACCCTAGCATCTTGCCTACCACCACGCTGAGGAGGACCATGTACTCGAGCAGAGTACATGTCCGAGTTACGTCTCTCCTGCTCACGCCTCACAGCTCGCTTCCTCCTGAAGCAAAATTCCTTCAAGTGACCGTCTTTGTGACAGTACTCGAAGTGGTACCTCACCTCTCTCTTGGGAGGTGGAGGCCCCGCCTTTGGACGGAAAGGAGCAGCCCCCTTCTTCTGGGAAAACTGGGCTGTGGTAGCAGGGAGCGTATCGAGGGGTTTCCTCAGCTCATTTGGCTTTGGAACCCAAACTTGCTTCTGTGGAGGTGTTTTTTGTTATTCTTTCAGCACACCATCCACGGGGTCAACAAGCGAAGGCTGTGTGCTCGTACTAGCAGTGTTTAAAGCACTTGGAACTCCAGCAGCCTTGCCGATCTTACCATACAGCATGTCAAAGTCTGACTTCATGTAGGTGTAACCGACCCAAACCCATCACCACGCTTAAACTGCTTGATCATCATGCCCAACTGTGGCTCACTACTAGAAACCCAACTAAGAATTGCCCTAAGATATGTGTTCTCATTCTCCAAGTTGGCTTTCTCTACCGCAACATTATCCAAATCAGAAATCAGACCAGGGCAAACATGACAATCAATAGGTGGGCTAGACTCCCCGACCTTAGTCTTCCCCAAAGACTTAATCAAGGCGTTCTTCTCATCTAGCTCCGACCTAAGCGTGGGACAAAGCTTACAAGCACCAAGCAGAACAGGCCTAGACCTAAGCTCCTCTAGCTCACATACAACAGTAGCAAACTTAGACTGCAAAAAAGTTAGATCAGACTTAAAGATGGAGCACTCGTCACATTCAAGCACATCACTAACGATAGGAGCGTACTTGGGCAGTTCAAGCTCATGCTTGGCCCTAGCTAGCTTGTGAGACACGTCAGCCAGTGAGATCTTGGCAACATCCATGTTCGCTACGTTCTCATCAAGCTTGGCATGGAAAGCAACAAGATCATTCATGTGAGATATGCAGCCAGCACACTCATCCTCACCAGATTTCTCTCTAGCACAAGTCAGCTCAGCCCTAAGCCGCTTACGCTCTCTAGCTGCTTCCTTAAGCAGCTTTTTCTGATTGTCGAGAGCGGCGTACAACTGCCTAACCTTAGTATCAAGCAGGTCGATAGTGGAGTTTACCTCTGAATCACTCTCGGATCCAGGAGAAGAGTCGTCGTGCGTCGGTGTAGCATGTCCACCTGGAGACGCACGAGCACCATTGGCCTCACCTGCCATGGTACAAAAACTCTTGCGCCGACCAACCACCAAGTAAAGGCCGATGAAGCCAGTGGCTTCCTTGTCTCGCATCTTCTTCTTCTTGTCATCGTCATCAGAGGTCGATGAAGAAGAGCGGTCGGTGTCGAAGCTCTTGTCAAGGTCGCTGAGCTGCGCCAAGAAAGTCTTCTCCCGCTTCTTGGCCTTGTACTAGAAGCGCTTCTTGATCGATTCCTTGTCAAAGCGTCCTTCCTTGTCCCGGTCACGGCTGCGGTGCTTGTGGCGTCGACGCTCCTTGTTGGAGCCTCCCTCGTCGCGGTTGCGGTAGTAGTCGAAGTTGTTGTTATGGCCACCGCCAGACTTCTTGGGGCAATCGGCGACGAAGTGGTTCGGATCGCCGCAGTGGTAGCACCCGGGGTTCTTTCGCCTCTGCCTATTGTGGTAGACACGCTGGAACTTACTGATGAGGAGGCACAAGTCGTCATCGCCCAGCGTCTCCAACTGCTCATCTATAACAGAAGGCAAAGAGGCAAGAGAAAAGCCAAGAGCAGAGTTAGCGTTAGAGCTCAATCCACCTGGGCCAGTCACAAGAGCGATGCTCTTGGAGGGCACCATTGAGCTTGGCTCGTGTCTGGTTATCCACCTCAGTGGCCTTGAGCTTGTTGAAGAGCTCATTCACGGTCAGAGTCTCATAGCCTGCAGACTCGATGATCGTGTTCATCTTGAGATCCCACACAGAGCGGTCAAGTGCGTAGTGCAACTTGAGAGCCTTCTCATGCTCTGTGTAGTTAAGGGCATCAGCAGATCTGTTAGCACTGACTTTGTTCACAATCGATTGAAACCGACTCAACATGTCGCCAATGCTCTCACCCGATCCTTGTGTGAAGTTCTCATATTCATGCCGGTGAGTCTCGAAAAGTCTAGCCTTAACCTGAGGTGTGCCCTCGTGGTAGTTCTCAGGCACGTCCAAATCTTGTGGGCTTCCTGAAAACCCTGGATGCGTGAGAACTCCGCACGAGAAACGCCAGCGAACAAGGCATTGACAGCCTTGGTGTTAGCCTCGTGCTCGGTCACTTGAAGAGGAGTGACCCGAACGGCAAGCACCTCGTAAGCCTGGTTCTTGGTTATATCCCAAACCTCGGCTCCCAAGCTCTGCAAGAAAGCCCGCATGCGAACCTTCCAGTAAGCATAGTCCTCGCCGGTAAACACAGGGATCTTACCAAGACTTGCCATGGTCGCCAAATGGTTAGGGTAATGAAAACCTTAACCATGCTCTGATACCAATTGAGGGACCGAAAAGGCGACCAGAGGGGGGGGGTGAATGAGAGCCGATAAAAAATTATCGCAATTGGAAGCTCGGCTTAAGATCCCAAGTACACACCCAACCGTAGAATCCTAGGTGAAGTGTGGAGTAGCTATGGATGAGCTACACTAAAACAAAACAGCCCTAGGAACAAGCGAGAATAATCGTGGAAGCAAGCACGAAAAACAACACAAGAAACAGCACGGTATAACTCACCGGTTGATCCGACGTATATGAGGCTCTGTGACGTTGGTTGAATCGGTGAAGATTTTCTTCGCATGTCGGTTTAACCGGTGTTCATATACCGTGCTATCTTTGTTGCTTGCTCTCCGCTCTTGATCCGATCTCTTCGCGGCTTGATCCTAGAGTTTTTGCTTGGTGTCTAGCTCAGCTATAGCTACACTTTGCACACTCTAGAAGAGAGGGCTTGAGTGTACTCTTAGGACTTGACCAAATCGATTTCGCTCGTGAATTTTTTAATTGGCTCCCATTCACCCCTGTCTGGTCGCCTTTTCGGTCCCTCACCCCATGTTGACGTTCCTTTCCAACTGAGTGACTTTTCTTTTTTGTTTCTTTTCTTTTTCCTGCCTATGATCTCTCAGGGCTGTAATCTTTGTATTTTTCTACTATATCAACTGAAACTCGCACTACTTTGTGCGGTTTGTTAAAAAAATGAGAGTTGAGAATAAACTTATCTGAAACATATATTTATAAGAAAAATCTCATTTTCAGCCTCTTATTTGTACAATAGTTCGATTTTCAAACTAACCAAAATAGGATAACATAGGCTATTCAACTGTGGAATCAGACAAATCTAGTTATTTGATGGTTTCAAAGGTGGCTTGGTATTTTTCTAAAAAACATAAAAGTCTGGTTATTACTTAAAAAACCTAATTAATTCATTTTAAATAAAGAAAGTATAAAAGTGGTACAAACTTTTTTTTTCTAAAAATGTAATCTATCTTTGATGGTCCATTTGAATCTTATTTATTTCAAAATAATAAAGATAATTATAAGAAAATAAATATTAGAAATATAAAAAATTGAATCCGAATAAGTAGCTTAGTGTGCCTTACATTTTTAGAAAATGGTGGCACACGTTTCATATTTTTCTAAGTTTTTAGTTTAAATTTGAAAATGTCTAATTTTTGCAAATTGAAATAATATTTTTAAAATCACTTAAAAAAGTCAAATTTGTCCGGATTCAACAGCCGGATAGTCCTCATTATCCAATTTATAGTTAAAATTTTAATTAAAATAAAACTTTTGAGATGTTTAAGAGCGCAAATTGGACTTTTTCCTGTATTTAAAAATGATAGAAATCCTACTAATTAAGGTTAAGGTTAAGTGCAATTAACACGCGCTAACTACAGCCGGGGTGCCTCGACTCTACTATCAGATCTAGCACTAGTTGAAACTGACGCATATCCATCTCGATCCAAGGCCCAGCTGTTGTAGCCAACACTAGAGACAGGGTGCTGGCTGAATCACCCGATCGATCACGCAAGGACGACAAGCCGGAGAGCGAGAGCTGCCTGAGTGTAGCTACCACACTTGCATCCAGAGCTAGCTAGTGATGATGCGACGCAATCCATCATCATCTTGGTCTCTCCATGCCTCCATTGACCTAGCTCCAGCACGTACAAGGCTGCATCCTACTAGAGTGCGTGGCGGCAATCCAGGTCTCCATCATCTATCCTGAGCGCCGCCACCGGCACTCAGGCTGGTGGACACAGCGGCGCTTGCCGGCAGTGAACAGGGTCTATGAATCTGTCTCAGTCGGCGTGCAGGGCAGTGCGCAGTGTTGTCCCGGCATTACGTTTATTTTCTTGGTGCACTTTTGCACTCGTCTGATATCGGATAGGATTTTTTTTTACAAGAAGGAATAATTGGCTCCGACCTCTGCGACCACACACAGCCAATGCAAGTCATCATATCAGACATGAATGAGCTGCTTCCAGTATCGGACACAAAAGTTTAGTGAAGGGTAGGGGGCTGAGAGTATACTTGCACACAAGAAGCAAGAACAAGCCGAAACACAAAGTTCATTGACAAACCTAGATGACCCAGAACAATTCAGAGGTTCATTATTTTCTGTTTTGAAATTTGAAGGTTCCGAAATATTTGGATGATCCGTGCTCACTCAATCCATAGGCATTTTCACGATTAGGAACATATATGCCTGGACAGTTGTTAAATCTTAAACAACAATAGTACACGCAGTTGCATATTGGTAATGTTGATTGCTGGACATTATACATGGCTAGATGGGCGGCCCAACCCAACATGGTACGATTCCGATTGGGCAAGCATGACGTGGCAGGTCGGCGAATCGTGCCGTGCCGTGCTGCCACGGCGGAGGCCCAGGCACGGCATGAAAGGCGTGTGGTCGTGCTGTGCCGACACGATGGCAGAGTCGGCCCTCACGGGTCATGCCGGCTTGAGCCCGATGGCGGCTGCAGTAGGAGTGGCAGCGATGGCGAAGCGCACCTGAACGAGGTGGTGGTGACGGCAAGGCGTGCGGGGGAGGAGGCGGTGATGACGGTGAGGACCCCGTCAGCAGCTCCTTCTGGACCTCCCCACATGTCTTGCCGCCACCGTCTCCTCCGCGTCTGACCGTCACCTCCTCCTCCTGTGCCTTACTGTCACCACCTTCCTCCTCCCCCGCATGCCTCGCTGCCGCCGCCTCCTTCTCCCCGCGCGCCTCATCGTTGCCGCCTCAACGGACGACGCGGAAAGAGACAGAGAAAAGAGATTAGAAGAGGCGATAGTCGTGGGAAGAGAGAGGGGAATATGGATGGAGATGGATTAGGCTGTTAAATGTTCTAGATTGTACCGGATCTAAAATTGTGTCGTGTTTAGGCCGGCACTACGTACTAAGATCGCGGCCTAGGCACGGCCTGACTTATCGTGTCGGGTTAGCTAGCTATCGTGTTAGGCTATGTTAGTATCGTATTTTTAGTGTCGGGCCTCGTGCTGCCCATTAGGCCCGGCCCATTTGGCCATCTATACTGGACATGCAAGCGTAGCTGCTTTGCTGAGATTTGGCTTGGGCTATACAAGACTTGTCCGCCTGTGTACGTCTGGGCTAGCACAAAATGCATTTTCGACATGGTTTTCGTGTTCCTGATTACTTCTTCAAATTTCTGTCACATGTACATGTATAACGATTTAGTTGGTCGTCTCATCAGAACTTTATTTCTTGGTAGCTTAACCAGATGCATAGATGCACTCGACAATGGATCACACAGGACAAGAATTTGTTCGTTGAATTATGGCCACTGATCTGCCTGACCATCACATACTTCAGACAAAGATTAGTGGACACACACTCATTATTACTGGCCCTGGCCAAACCAGGAGAAACTTGGAAACCTTGCTAGCTTACCAAGAGACTTTTCGCGCTAAACCCATGCGCACTACACACTCGTTTCTGCCTATAGCTACGTGCATCTGCAGCTCTCATTGTAGGGGACATCCCGGTTCTTTTTCTCGTGCAATAAAGCAGGCGTGCTGTCAACTCGGCCTGATCGACGACATGGATCCTTTTTACACTTGATGGCAGCGTTTGTGCCCTTCATCAAACCATATTCTATTGATCACCGCCGTGCGTGTTGACCTTGTATTCTCTTCAATCGATCGCGCTCATCCCAGTGACCATCACTTCTGCTAAAGTAAAAGAACCGGAATAATCCATGTTGCTGGTTGCCCGAGTGTTAGCAAATGCTCAGCCATCTCAAATATCCGCTAGCTGCCGGCAGGTGGTGCTAGCTTTTGGAATCCTTTTTCATTCGCCACTGCTCAACGGTACCAAATACCACTCGTTCGTGCATACGACGACAACACAGCGTCCACTAGCTACTATGCAGCGATCGATGTGGACAGTGGACGGCGTCAGCATCCAACAGAGACCTGCGCCGCCGCGCGCGTTTCCCACAAGGCCGGGGCCGGCGCCTCCAGGGCGCCGCCGCGTGCCCCGCCCGCCGCCGCGCTTTTCGACGTGTCTCCAGGGCCACCTCCGGCGACCACCACCGGGCGTGTGCGATAGTGGTGGTCAGCGTGGTCACCACACGCGCACCAACAGAGCCAGCGTGATGGCGATGGCCCGTTCATCGACGTTGCCGAATTGCCTAGCGCTAATTGGTCGGGAGAGACGAGAGTTTTGTTCAGGATACTCATCAGACTTTTCTACATCTGTGTAGTGTTAACGTTAACGTACGTACGTTCTTCTCGTGAGGATATTGTCGAGGACGAAGGCACCTTTATATCTGCTCGTATGTATGTCTCGATTTCATTGTCGTATCATGTGTAGTATCTTTGCTGGTCGATCTGAGTTGGCACTGACATGAAAGCGCGAGGTGTGTGAGCCTGGTGTAGGCCAACAAAAAAGTTATCTACTTTTACCTTATTTCCTTTGATTTCATGGCCGCAAGACCCACAGAGTTGAAGATTCAGCAGCAAGAAGTGCACGGCTAAAATGTTGTAGAAACTGGAAGAACAAGCAGCCACACATTGCTATTGCAGTAGTACCTATGAAATTCATATGTACTAAACAGATTATTCCTGTCTCTGTGAAATTCAAATGTACCGCGAACAGAAGCCTGTCTACGAAATTCAAGTGTAACAAACAGGGGCTCTATCGATATGATTGTTTTTTTTTCAAACTTTTTGGAGCATAAATTATTTTTCATGGCATGGTTGACATTGATATAAAATTATATTAGTGGCCTCCAAAAAAAAAGGAAGAGCTATGGGTAAATATAAAAGTGCCGCCTCTTGTAAATGGAGTCACTAATGATGGTGCATGGATGTCACCATATGGTCCACTGCTTTACACTATAACACCATTATGGATCGATCAGAGGTTAACAATGGTAGATAATGGTTATCTACTGAGCACGTCCTATGCGTGCAAGAACATAATAAACTGAATCTACTATCTAAGGCGGCGATAGAAGAAGGTAGCGTCCATTGTCGACACGAGAGGCCGCCTTCTGATATTTTTTTCCCTCACCTCGAACGACAGCAGATAGACTTGAATTGCAAAAGTTGCAGCTAGCTCATGCGGTCGAGTCCATCTTGAACCTCTCTTTATGCCTTTCAAAAGCAGTGTTCATTAGCTACACCGTAGCAGAACATTATCTGATGTACATGTGAATCTTTTTCCTACCATCCAGCGGCACACTTTGCTGAATCAAAGGCATGGGACAAATAAAGACGTGAATAAAGATTCGATCAATGAATCAATCAGTCCATCAATCCTGGAAGAGCGGTAAATAATTAATTAAAGATAAAAGCTGTTTGTTCCTTTCAAAACATTTTGAGATGGCCTGCAACCAGAGAGTGACTGGACACCGATAGTGAGATGTGTGATTTTTCTGGCCGACCATGCATAGACTATGCAGGGCATGAAAGGTTACCTAGCGACTCGTGCTGCAAGGTGAGCGATATAGATACACATGGCTACAAGGACAAACGGGGAATCAAGAGGTTTACGTGTGGCGTGGCTATAGCTAGCTAGATTAAGTGCTTCCCCTGTCAGTATCGTAATCCAGCCATGTCAGATTTCAAAGTTGATTTGCTTGCATTGTCGGTCCGATGATTATAAATGCAAGGTTGCGAGATAAACACACATATGTCTTCATGTTACTTGCAGTTTTTATCCGTCTCTAGCTAGATATAAAATTACTTTGCATAAAGCCCGGTGAAATAAGTGGTTTATCTTTTTGGTTATTTGGATGTACGATCCGCTTAGCTTTTTATGTGGGATCAGGATAGAAGTAATCTCTGCCTCTCAGATTACTCGGTTAGGTACTTTCATCGCTTTTGATGATTATACTAGGTCATTGTTGTGCCACACATGACGACCTATGTATTTTGATTACTTTCAACATTATCCATTTTACATGAAAATAAATACTTTGTTGTGCACAAAACCATTTTTATTCATATTATTTATAAGTATATAGTATATATGTTGCAGTAGATATTCTGTGATGAAGTTTGCGCGCGCGCACACACACACGCACACACGCACACACAAGGTCTAGTAATAGAAAAAGCATTTAAAATACTGAGTTTGACAAGTAATATATCTTAAAGTAGAGAATTTTTACGGTGATTGAAAAAATAAGAGCCATCCATCTGACAGAATCATACTTATCTTGACATGCATGTCTTATATTAGGGTCATATCATTTTGAAATGTGGTTGAGGCTAAATGGTATACATCATTAGCATGCAAAGTTCAAACAGATTAGCTAAATATAAATCTACATGATTCCCTATTTGACCTAATGCAAGGGAGTGCCTTTCTTTGGGGGGCCACATCAGCCCTTAGCCGTGGAACGTGCACAGGCACCAAGCACTAGAGAAGGGCTTGTGTTTAGTTTGACCCATCACCTCGTACGTTAAAAGAGCAGCTAGTCTGTTTCTACGCATATTGTTTGCATTGGTGTGCAGTACACGCTCAGATTTCCGGGCATCTAGCACACAAATCAAGAAATATGATATTTCCCTAATCAAATAATGCAACCATGTTCGTTGATTATAAGATACCGACATCAAGGTCCATTGTTGACGATGTTTCTTTAGAAAAAAAAAGCAACAAGCAAGAATACTTTTTTTTCATTTTGTTGCACTACTGCTTGTCTTTTCATTATTAGTACGGGTTGATCAACCATTTGATAAAATATGCCTCACTTTCCTGTGAGATATAAGATAAATAAAACTTTAAACAAATTTTCAGCTATAAGATTCCTCTTATAAAATATAATTAAGTGAATTCTACCAGAGTTTTTTAGAAAAAATCCTTCTCCAATCATTTCAAAAAACGCCATCCTAGTCTACAATTTATTTATACTTCAGTAAAATTCAATTTGCATGACGAGTTTGGTAGACCTGACTTGAAAGTACTTTATAGTACTATAAAATTAATAGTCTTCAAATATTATTATTAGTGGAAATTATATTGATGGCCAAGATTTGTTTATATCATGTCAGTATACCCAAGGAAAAAAGTGGTCCACCTGCCCTGTTGAGACACACTTTAAATCACTTTGACCTTGAGAGATCTATCTATCAAACACTATAAATAAAAGACACTACACTCCTGCCACGGGATGCATATGTTGAGCAGATTAGGTAGCCAGTGCGAGCTGTCAACCTTGGATGATGAGTAATATATAGTTAATTCGATGCAACCATGTCAACGCCAGACACGAATGCAACGGACGACAACATTATTTAAACATATGATTACATGGTCAAAGTGCAAAAGGATATGTATGATGTTGCGCTATGATTAATAACCTATGAGTGATCCTAGAAAGATGTAGGCCTAGGGTGGAAGTGAAAATGTCAAACTCTAAAAATCCAAATAATATTGGGCCGGTGGTTCAGCCTTTAGCATGAACGCTTTGCCCTAATCCATGTGTACACCTAGCTTACCTCTCAATTTTTTTTTTCTTTTGAGATTAACCTCTCAATGTTTTGTTGGACCACACTGATCCCAATACCGTACAATTATCTTCATCACAAAAGTAATGCCCACTTACCGTGGTCCTATGCGTGAAATGAGATCAATTATGCGTAGTGTCACAGTCCTGACAAACTTAGGGATCACACGTGGCTCTGTCTTCAGGTGATTAGTTCTTACTTAATTAGGGTTAACACGCGCACCCAATAGAGAGAAGGGTTGGTGGTCAATTAGTTTATTTGATTACTTGCTTGACACTTAATCCCTAAATAGTCTGCAGTTGGGACACGATGTCACTGCCGTTAAGTGGCCAGTAGGATCGAGCAAAGCTTTATTATTAGCTTTGAGCTTTTGTGCCCCCCATTTACAAGGAATTTGGGCTTTCCCATATGGATCGAATCTGCAGCGAAGAAGGGGTCTGAAAATGACATCACTGCGCATGTCATCATTTACCTTAGTCTGATATCTTACTATTGTATCATGGTTTCTCCAACATCGAAATCCTTTTTCGCAAGTGCTCTCAAAAGATTTTTTTTTACTTTTTATCACTCACTTTACAGTGGTATGTGATGCCCAAACGTCAGGGCCGGGCCCAGAGCTTATATATAGGTGGTTGGAATACAAAACTAATAATCTGTTTTTGCAAAAGGCTTATATATAGCTTAGTGATCATGGTACAAACCGAGATAGAATTTATTATTATTGCATGCTTGACTTTTTATAATGCTGTGACCACTTAGGCAGCCATTAGGGCTTACATGGTATAATGCCTCATTTGGAAAGCATGAACCCTAATATATGTATAGCAAGAGAAAACGTTAGAAACCCACTCAGGCCTTGTTTAGTTGCAAAATTCAAAATTCTAAATCTATCACATTGAACGGGAATCTTACATGCATGAAGTACTGAATCTAGATGAAATAAACAACTAATTGTATAGTTTGCTTTTAAATTACGAGACGAATCTAATGGACCTAATTAGGTCATGATTAGACACTAAATTGCTACAGTAACCATGCACTACTGACGGATTAATTAAGCTCATTAAATTCGTCTCGTAGTTTATAGACGAGTTCTGTAATTATTTGTAGTTAGTCTATATTTAATATTTCAAATGTGAAAAGATTCTATTTCAAAAACTTTACACACCGCAAGTAAACAAGGCCTCAATGTTGGCAAACCTACCATCCTAATTGAATAAGTAACTCGTCAATCACGTACCGGATCTTGCTAGGTTAAACTAGCTAGGTCGCAACTAGTCCCTCCAATTCAAACTGTGTAGTACGGTAAATTAGTGTAGATATCAACATAATCTACAAGGTGAAATCTTTGTAACCAAGAGCTGTTCTTTTTTGAAAAACTAAGAGTTGTTCTTCTAAATATAAAAAGAATTAAAACCAACCAATCTCAGGCGAGGACCTGCTAGTTGCAGGTAGGGCCGAGATTTGACGGGTGTGGTGGGTCCCGTGGACGACATGGCGTGCAACAGCATGCATGGATGAACAACAACTGCAGCAGGGCTAGCTATGGCCTTTACCTTCCACGTGTAGCGCCCCGGGGTACACGGCAAAAGGTTGCCGTCCAGGTGTAGCGACGCTAGCAAAAGCAGCCACCCGACAAAAGCGGACCGGATCAAGGGGCAGTGTGCGTATCCCTGAAGATGCCTGATGGCCCTGATGGGCTAGCAGGAGCTTGCTCATCACAGATTGCAACGCAACAGGAGAGTTGGTGGTGACCTCGACATGCTTGCATTGTATACATGCAGTGCATGCACGCTGTTCCTCTTTGCTTTGGTATTCAGATCCTGTTCCTTTTCTTTTATTTGTGGAGAAAAGGTCCATGTGTGTAGACGTTGATGCCAACTGCCGTGAGTTTCAGAAGCTAGCTAGCTAGCAGTTGTTCACACAAATTTGTTTGTTTTCTTTTTTGAAATTATTGTAAGAAACGGTTGTTGTTCATTAACTAATCTGCAGATAGTAATCATCTCTTGATCATCTCCATAGTTGGGTGCATGGACAACCATGTTCTTGGCGTGCAGGTGCAGTTAACAGATATGTTGGTTAAAGCCTGCTACATATAGACTAGTATATCTTTCGTTTGTGGTGACACACATTATAAAGCTGAAAAAAAAGAGGAGCAAGAAAAAGGTGCTTTAGGAGGATGGCTACATGTCAAGCGCCATGGAAACGAAGACAGACAGACACACGCAACAACCTTCTTGGTAGGAGCTAGGGATGCATGCTACGTGTAATAAGCACCTGGCTTTCATCCACAATGTCTAGCTGCTAAAGCCCGGAGAATATCAACCAATCATCAGTGCCACTGATCGTATCCATGAGCAAACCAAATTGGCGTCCAAGCATCACAAATTGACAAGAGTTATCGATTCCCTGTGATTGAGAGAGCACAATTATTCTCTCCCTCATGCTGACACGTCAGTTAACTATATGCTCCATGAACTGATGCAACAACTGCAGTTAGGGCCCTTACCTTCTCATCGATCAGTTTCTGTTTTCGTCACCAGGACAACAACAGCAACACCTGTTCATTTGTTTGGTGAAGCATATGCATTGTACAATTGATGCTTATGAATAGCTGACTATCTAGCCGCCATCTGGTGGCTCTAGGTGCAGTAGTAGTGCGTGGAAAACAATGTGTTTTAGGATTACTCGACAGGGTTCCATCATGGAACACTACAACAGGAAGTCAGGAACACCCCTTTATCAGAGAAAATAAATGGTCTATTAAATTGGGTTTACTAGTTATCACCACACTAGTATTTTTCTAGCTAAGTAGTCCTATATATGTTTATTAATTACAGCGTCCGTAGTGGGACTCAAGTGTTTCCGCAAAAGAACAAAAGGAATAATAAGCTCTTCTTTGAAAAGGAAAATATTTGGAGAAAGTGATCGAATACCTTCGGCTCTAGATGCTGGTTGGGAGACATAGATGTGTCTCAAATAAACTTTTTTTTATTAATTATCAAAGTTCGTCCCTCCGAGTGTTTCATCAAAATAAATAATTATCAAAGTGAGATTCTTCGTTCTTATAATTTTGCAACATTGTCAATGAAGAAAAATCCATACCACTTCATAATACATGTGGAAAGATCCTTCGTCTCAAAGCCTAGAATTTTCCTCTTCAACTAAAAGAGATAAAAAATCATCACTCAACATTTGACCTTCCATTATTAATTGGAGCATTATTGAAGCTAGAGTAGAGTATAGAACTATCCAGCATTGGCCTTTCTTGTGCCACCAAAAGTGGTAGTACTAATTAGCTAACCAGACAGCTATTTTGGACGGTCATATTTGCAAATGCCTTTGGCCTAACCTTATTCTAACAATTCCATGCATGCATGATGGAACCAGCTAAAAACCAGACGCCTGCAGCACAATCCACTAGTTATCGTTGTCAAGTTATGGACTTGTGCAAGTTTTGATTGCCATGGTGATAACTACGTACTGTTTATGATTTCCATGGTGATAACTACGTACTCAATCTCTATTCTAACTTATCTAGTTCATTTTAGGTATATCCCTAATAAGTCAAATTTTCTATTTTGACCAAATTTATAGGAAAATATAGTAATATCTACAATACCAAGAAATAAATGCACTACCAAGACATATCTATGCTGACTTTAGTAAAGACTAATTTGATGTTTCATACGTTGATATTTTTTATATAAACTTGGTAAAAAATTAGAAGGTTTGACTTAAGATAAAACTCAAGTGACTTATAACTTGGAACGATGGTAGTAGAGATGACTAGATGTCCTATTCTCTAGGCGATTATCAAAGCAAGATATTTTTCACCTTCTATATATCTTGGTTCATGGGCACACATCCGTCGTCCATCCATGATTCCATCCCTTGGTAGCAAATATAGGTGCATACACTATAGAAACAGACGGTTTGCCGAGTGTCAGGAACACTCGGCAAATGCCCTATTACACTCGGCAAAGCCTTTGCCGAGTGCCTTTTCTCGAGCACTCGGCAAAGCTTTGCCGTGTGCCAACACACACTCGGCAAAATAAAGCAAAACGACCGGCCCAATTACGGTTTGCGTCAGCTTTGCCGAGTGTCAAACGGAAGGCACTCGGCAAACACGGACGCTTTGCCAAGTGCCAGATCACAGACACTAGGCAAAGGCCCAAGCTTTGCCGAGTGTCTAAGATCTGGCGCTCGGCAAAGCTTGGGCCTTTGCCGAGTGGCTTGGTAAATGCTCTCGGCAAAGCTTGTGCCTTTGCCGAGTGTTTTTCCATTGGCACTCGGCAAAGCCATTTCCCAGGAACCTGGAAATGGACGCTTTGCCGAGTGCCAAGGTAAAAACACTCGGCAAAGGTAATTTTTTTCTCTGTTTTCTCGCATATATGAGCTCCCTCTTGCATAAATCAAACATAACATTATATATATACATCACAGACAATTAATATCACATATTCTCATGTGACATCCATCACAAACATCGCATTTATATCACAAATATCACATAATGTTCAAATTTAGGCCACAAAGCATTCATAGTCCATAGTACAAGCATTATTCCAACATCGACAGGTCCAACGGCTACAAGTCCAACATCTGGCAGTCTAACAACCACAAATCTAATATCATAGTCCATAGTACAGTGCACACATGACAACCGAACGATACCTTAATCATCTCTGCTCAGATCTTGAACCTGGCCACTGTGACGCCGGGGAGTGCTGATCCGGAGGCTCATTCTATGCCACCCCCGATTGATTCTGCAAAAGGGATGACATACAAGATTACATTCCAAGTCAGTATTTAATTTAGGCAACAGTTGCAAGCAAATACATTCATACTCACGGGAGCGACTGCAGTAGGAAATACCATTGGTGCAAAGGGCAACTGTGGTGGAGGTTCAGTTGACGGAGGCCACGGCATTGTTGGCGGCGGTTTATAGTTTATCGATGCACCTAGACCTTGCATGTAGGCGAACATGGCGGCAACCCTTTGCTCCTGCTCCTCCCTCAGCTTCCGCTCCTGCTCCAACCTCTCCTCCAACTCCTACCATAGTCTCTTCTCTTCGTCCAGCCGGGCCTACAAGATTTCACCCTAATGGCACAATGCGAAACAAAGGTACGTAAACAACCGATGAATGAAACAGAAATAACCTGGAATGCATGCATGCTGGCCACTAAAATCTCGGGCCGTGGAAGTATGGGCGGGGTCGAGTCGGTGGTCCTTGCCCGAAGCTGGTAGAGAGTGGGCGTACTGGCCATGTCGACTACACTGTCGCCGAGCCAGTACCGGCCGTGCTTCTTCCCTCCTCCCGCCCTCATGATGGATTCTCCAGAAAGGGGTGCAGTGGCCGGATCCCATGTGTCCCCGTGGAGCGCCTTTCCTATCTCCGTGTACCGAGTCACGCGGGCGTGGATGTTCGGGTTGCTGTAGGCCTCGGGCGGAGCCACCGTGTCGAAGGCGACGTCGGATGTCGCCTTGCCCATGTGAGCCATAACGTATGCCATGAACTCGTTGCAAGGCTGCCCTTCACGTCGTGCCGACTGCAAAGAAAAAACAAGATGATTAGTAAGCATGCAGAATTTAGCGTTAGAAATAATGAAAAAGTGAATTCACGTACCAAAACCTCCTGAAATTTGGGAAGGCTACGGTTGCCTTGATGGAGCGCTGCACCGGGCAACATCAAGCGGTGCTCCCAGCATAAGGCGTGCTGCCGGGCCCATTCCTCGCTCATCCACTTATCGACCATCATAGCCCAGCACTCAGCCTTCCTTGCGCACTAGTTCGGGATCACCTACACATAATTAGGTGTATGTCATATTGGAATCTCAAATTCACAAAAAATGAGTAGAGATGTTCCTGATTTACCCTTGTGTATTGATCCAGCCTGAGATAGATTTCCCTTGCAGGTCCTTTCTTGACCGACCTTTTCTCGTAATCGGCAATGTATTGGACATTGGCCTGAACGCGCACCTTGTAGTGCATGTCCTTCACCAGTTTGTAGCAGGCTTTGTTAGCCACTTGATTTGCCCTGGCCTCATAACCTGGAGTGCACCTGTACAAATCCTGCATATAGGACCGGTACTTGCAGTAAGTATTTCAAGAATTTAAAGTGCATCCGATATATTGACCAATGTAGTGCCACGATTACTTACCCACAATTCCCCGACCACCCACCTCGCCTTGGTGCCGAAATTCCTCCCTTCCCAATCATCTGCATCTGTGACGGCCATGTAGTGGTCCCACGTGTAGGCCGGCTCCCTAACCCTGCCATGCTCCACGAGCCCAGGGAAGTGCTCCCTGCACAGAGCACCGATGATGCCATTGGGCTTCCGGTTGTGGGCACCTCCAGACAGCACCACCCAATTCCTACAAAAGTGTTCAAGATAAAGTATTAGTTTGTATTGTGATTTTGAACATATCAAATGAAAAAGAATTGATACCATCTGAAGTTACTTACCGAGGCCCTGCGGGTCGAATAATCGGCCTTCTCTCTAGAGGTATCGACTGCGGCGGGAGTGTCGAGGTTCCTCGTAACCACACCCGCGTACACCCTACTGCCCCCTCCTCCTCACCCCCATCCTCCTCCTCCTCCTCCTCCTCCTCCTTCTCCGCCTGTACAGGAGAAGGTGTCCTCTCCCTCCTCCTCCTCCTCCTCCCCCCTTTCCTCCTCCACCACCTCCTCCAGTACCTCTCCTTCTCCCTCTCCCTCCTCCATTACCTCTCCCTCCTCCACCACGGCTCCCAAACGCCTCTGCTACATTGGACCCCTCAGGACGCGCTCCACCTTTATTTCGATACAAGGAGCTCAGGAAAGACATCTTGCCACCGCCTGGCATCTCGATTCAATGACCTGCAATCAAGATGAGTGAATGAATCAGCAAAGATAAATATAGTAATAAATAGTGCAGATGATACTTAGAAAACGATACAAAAATAAACAAACAAATTTGGAAAAAAATGTAAATGAACAGAATATTAGTACAAATTAACATAGTATTAAATAATACAGATCATACATGATTTAGAAATAGTCGTCATGATCAGGAGCCGCTGGATCATAATCCTCATCATCACTATCATCTACATAACCAACAGTATCCGAAGGAGGAATGTCGTCTTCACTGTCTCTGCCTAAACGCAATCGCTCTAGCCCCTCTTCTTGAAAGAACTCTCGGTCATTGTTTTAGTCTTCATTGCTTGGGACAGGTAGTTTGTCGTGTGGCGATATCTTGTACACAACATCCCAACCCTTAAGTCGTTTGTCAGTTTGGCACAGGTATGAGAGATAATAAACTTGTATGGCCTGTTGCGCCACAATGTAGACATTGTCGCCTGGTAACTTTGAATCCTGTCGAATTTCGACTAGGCCAAGTTTGGGTGTATGCCTCATTAATTTCTAATATGACAGGAGTCAGTGGTACGGAACCATGAAACTAGAGTTCGTATATTTCTAATAATCTTCCATAATAGTCGGCCCCATCTTGGCCTAGCGTAAAAACTCCTGTATTAGTGGTTCTTCGATTGGGCCGACTCTGCTCGTACCCCATTGTGTGGAAGCGGTATCCATTCACGTCATAATCGTTAAATGACTTGACCCTATAGACAAATCCATCGGCCACCTGCCTCAACTTAGCACTCATAGATGAATCGGTTTGGCCCTGAAAGCGAAAGTACCATAGTTTGTCATATTATTCGAACCAAGAAATGAAAGCAGGCTGTGCATTGGAGATTACCTTCTGTTTGAACCAAGAAATGAAATAGGGCTGTGAATTTCCCGGGCCATTTTTAAGAAGGGCATCCGATTCCCTCGGGGTAGGAGGCCTTGAGCGATGCTAGAATTGTAGATGAAATTCCCTATATCAAACATGAGGGGGTGGATTATTCTTCCTATGTATTGGAAACTTGTGATCAGGTTAGACGAGAACTTACGCTATGTATGGCTCCACCTCGGAAAGGTTGGTCAACAAATAAAACATGATATGGTGCCACTCTTCATAGTTCAGAGTCTTGTACCTCGCATCACTTACAGTTCCAAGTTGCCCTCGGAAAATGCTGAGGCTCGATTCATTATCGCCAGCATTGTAACGAGGGGGTGGATTATGCACGCTAGGAAGCTTATCACCATAGTATTTAGTTGTGAAGTTTGACACCTCATCTAGAATATATGCCTCTGCAATGGAAGCTTCGATTTTGCATTTATTTTAACATTTCATTCGAAGAACCTTCTGACATCTCTCGATTGAATAGCACCAACAATTCTGCACAGCCCCCCCCCCCAATTGTGCCTCATACGGGAGGTGCAGAAGAAGATGCTGCATCGGATTGAAGAAGGAGGGTGGAAATTTCTTCTCAAGCTTACATAGCAACACAGGAGCCAATTTTTCCATGTCCGCAATTACGGCCCGAGATAACTCCTTAGCACAAAGCTGCCGAAAGAAATTGCTCAACTCTGCCAGCACTAGCCAGACATGATCAGGGAGGTATTCTCGAACCATCACCGGAAGAAGCCGCTCAATCCATATGTGGTAGTCATGACTCTTGAGCCCATTGATTAGCATAGTAGTTAGGTTCACTCCCCTCCTCAGATTCGCAGCATACCCATCGAGAAATTGTAACTTTTGGATCCACTCTAGTGCTTCCTTCTTTTGGGCCCTCGTTAGGACGAAGTCGGCACATGTCTTCTTCCATTGTCTCCCGGGTCCTGGAGTCCTCATTTCGTATCTTGGTCTATTGCACAACGTTGCCAGATCCACTCTAGCCTTAACGTTGTCCTTCGTCTTATCTGTGTCCATGACTGTTCCAAAAAGAGCCTTACCCCAATTTTTTTCTGTGTGCATCACATCAATGTTGTGTGGAAGGAGGAGGTCATCAATATAGAGGAGCCTCCACAAGCCCGACTTCTGAGTCCAGACATGTTCCTCACCATATCCCACAAAACCGCCTTCAGAATTTTCCCAGAGAGCATCTATCTGAGCATGAACCGCGGTACCCGTCATTATCGGTGGCGCAAAATCTGTAACTATGACACTTTTCGTGAAGCTCCTAATGTCTTGCCTAAACGGATGGTCAGCAGGGAGGAATTGTCGGTGTTTATCGAATGACGAATACTTACCCCCTTTCCTCAACCAAATGAACTTCAGAGCTGCCTTACATGTTGGGCATGGGAACTTCCCGTGAGTACACTAGCCGCAGGCTGGGAGGTCATGCAGGGAGTAGTTATACCTTAAATTCATTTAATTTCATCTAAAATTCTTATCTAATAAGTGTGTAAGTAAATTTGTTTGAATTTTTTTTGACAAATAACTTTACTAATTCACTAAATAGTTCATATTTGATGCGTCAACGAAAGAAATCTCATTTTTTTTCATGTAGTATAAATTCAAATTCAAATTACATCAATTTCATTAATATATAAGTAAAAAATTTAATATTATCAAATGGACTCAAAAAATAACAAAAATTTAACATAAAACATTCCATCATGACTATTGCCTATAGAAAAAGTTTTGAAGTCAAATCTCAATTCGATCATCACTTCTACTCAAAATCTTAACAAATCAGTCACAACTCTCTGCAACTTCTTTGGAGATGCTTCGTCTTCTAACCAATGTATGTGACAACTTTTGCAAAATATTCTCAATTTTTTTCCACAGCCTCCACTTATGATATCATGATAGCATGACAAATTTCATAATTTTCAGACTTTGTTTGAGTTTTATAGAATATAAAATATATTCGGGCGCCACACATTCTTGAGCATGTTACGTGAATCATATGTTTGATTTTTTTTCTTTGAATAACTCTACAATGCGTCAAATTGGACTCAATGACATGAATATCATTTTGCCATTCATTCTACCACATTTTGCAGTTCTAATTTAAATTTTCCCCAATATATCCATTTAGTCAATTCAATTAACTAAATATAGTAAACAAAAAGGAAAATTTACCAAATTTTGATATGAACTCCATCACATTGTGTAATAACAGAGAAAAAAATTTGGAGGGCGGAAGAGGAAGTTTTTTTCATTAGTTTCCCGAGAGCAACAAAATACACTCGGCAAAGGCACCTTAATACCGAGTGCAAAAGATTCGACACTCGGCAAAAGAGTCTTTGCCGAGTGCCGCAAATAGACACTCGGCAAACGTAACAGGGGGTGGAGCCACAAAGGGTCATAACTGAAAGCGATCGGGTGCTCTAGACTAAGAGGGGGAGGGGTGAATTAGGCTCTCTAAAAACCTTAACCTATGGCTCCAACTAATTTGCACAAAACTTAAACTAAATCAAGCTATCTAGATGTGCAACTATGTTTCACCTTAGTGTGAAACCCACATCCCAAAAGAGTTTTACAACCTATAGCCAATCCTAGCAAGATATTACACTAAGAAAGTAAAGGCACACAAGTTGCAATATGAAATGCGGAAGCTTAAATAGAGGGATGAGAGAAAGCGAACTCTCGACACGACGATATATCCCATGGTTCGGTTTGCCACAAAGGCGTCCCTACGTCCACGTTGTTGAAGCACTCACGAAGAGTATCGCTTCCCGGCAATTAAGTCTCTTCCGTGAACACAATCACGGTCACCTTGATCCCGATCTTCAGTAAGGGAGATTGCCCACGAAGGAGGGGTCTCTGTTCCCCGCACAATATTGTCGACGCCGCTCCACACCAAGCTGGAGGGTCATTGACTTGCCGGCGAGCCACCAAGGCTCCAAGGAGGCCGGCGCACCAAGATACAAGGATGGTTCACTCTAGAACCACAGCACAAGGATCTAAACCTTGCTTGATCACTCACTCAAGAGCTAACCTTGCACTAACACTCATAAAGCTTGTGCTAAGGACTAAGGATATGATCTTTTTGCTCTTGGATGGCTTGGAGATGTTCTTGGGTGTGTGTAGGATGTCCAGCAACTCCAGCAATCTTCAAATGGCCGGGGGAACACATATATATAGGCCACCAACTCGAACTAGCCGTTAGCCAGTTTCTGCGTAGGCATCAGAAGTTCCGGTGCTTCTGCTTCGGTTCTTCCAGTCACTCACAAGCTGAAACTAGCCATTGGCTTCTCTGACGCTTCTGCGGCTGAGTTGGCAACCACCGGTTTAACCGATGACATGGTGTCGGTTCAACCGGTGCCTCTTGATCTCCATGTAGCCTTTGCTCTTGCTGACATCATTGCACCGACGCCTTGCTCCGACGCACCATCAGTTCAACCGGTGCTGAAGGCGTGGCTCCTTCTCACTTGACATCGTCTCTGCAACATAGTACGTGGATTGCACCGACGCTTCTGTCGACACCATCGGTTCAACCGGTGCTTCACTCTTTCTTCACTTGATCTCCAGAGACGCTCAGTCTTGCAATAAAGCCAGGCCGTCGGATCTTCCGACAACCATCGGATGCACCGATGCTATGGGCATCGGTTCTTCCAGTGCTACTGGTTTCAGTTGAACTCGTCCAATTCAGCGTTTATTTGAGTTCTTTCTTCGTGTTTTGCTTTGCATGGCCTTTTTACTTCATCCCTGTGATCTAGAAATGTTCACTTAACAAAACCATTAGTCCCATTGATTGCGTTGTCATACAATCACCAAAATTACTCAAAATGGCATAAATGGTGCCATGTTCGTTACAGTAACGTAACAGGTGTGTGACACACGTGATGGTTTACCGAGTGTAGTATGGATGACACTCGGTGAAGTTTTTTTTGCCGAGTGTCGTCTTGTACGGCAAAAAATAGGTTTGCCGAGTGTTTTCTTGTAGGCGCTCGGCAAACAATATGTTCGCCGAGTGCTTTTTAGAATACACTCGGCAAAGGCGTTCTTCGCCGATTGCTCAATTTTTCGCACTCGGCAAAGCCCAGACACTCGGCATACGTGCGATTTCCGGTAGTGATATTCTATATATGAAGCGTGTTCATGCCATTATTATTGATCATCTAGGACGAAGATTCGGCGAGAGATCTGAGACATTGAGCTGGTGCCGCAGCTTTGGGCGGCTTCACCCATCTTTAGCTTTTCTTAAAGAGAAAAATGGCGATGCATAAAAGAAGCTGATGTGGGACCATGCTCCTGCATGATTATCTGGGTCATCAAAACAATGCAAGTCAATTGCTCAAGTTAAAGCCAAGGAAATGAAAGAGACGACCTGTGTTTTGGAACTTGCTTTTTGTTGGATATAGAACGTACTACATAGTAGAGTGCAATGCAATTTTGCCAAAGCCAGATGTTGGAAGGAAACAAGCCTTAGGAACTTGGGATAGTGTAAGCTGTAAGATAAGGTCTCTCCAGAGGTGATGATCAGCCGCGTGGCTGTAGAATCAAATCGATAGAGTGAATGTACAGCCGTGTTCAATGCGTGTCAACTTCTTCAACAACTCTCTTTGGAACAGAAGAATAATGTAGCAGCAGAAAACAAACTTGATCAGTTCTTGCATGAAGAGAGAGAAAATTCCCGGAGCAGCAAAACTCCATCGTACGTGTATGTCTTCTAGACACCTTAGCTTGGCTAGAAATATCTTCAAAAGCACAAATGCAAGGCAAATCTAGCATACTTTTGTTGGTTAGGCTCTTCAATCTTTATGGTGGAACACGTGGTTTGTCGCGTTTTCCACATGGAAAACTCCAAGTTCATTTGGAGAATAAGATTTGGTGCAGGGATACACCATGTTCAACCTTATCCCTGTAGAATCTAATATGCACGGTCAGCTCTGAAAAACCTATTCTTCAAATCTATCTATTATGGACACTTTAGCATGTCGGCACATGCAATCACTACGGGATTCCACTCATTTGCCGTGTGCCAAAAGCACACGGCAAAAGCAGTTAAACTCACGGCAAATGATTTGACGTGTGTTACACACGGCGAACGCCACACGGCATACGTCGGCCGGCAAAGCGACTATTTGCCGTGTATCGGTTCTCAGGCACACGGCATAGGATTTGCCGTGTGTCACGTTGGCACTCGGCAAACATTTTAAGAAAAAATAAAAAAAATGTGGTCTGCCGCCACTAGCAGCACGTCCACCGCTGCCACCATGTGCGCCGCCGCATCTAGAGGGGAGGGGCCGGATCCGCCGCAGCATCTGGAGGGAGGGGAGGAGGCCGGGACCAGATCCACGCGGCCGTCGCTGACGAAGGGCGAGCAGTGGGAGCGCCCGGCGGTGTGCGTGCCGAAGAGCACGACGAGGTCGTTGACATCGAGCCTGTTGGCAGCGAAGCTGGCGGTGAGCTCGAAGAGGTTGAACGACGGAGGGGGTAGGAACTGGAGCGCGCCGCTGGAGGTGAACACGCGGCCGTCGTAGTGGCCCGCGGGCACCATGAAGTTGACGCCGCCGCTGCTGAGGATGGCGCTGGCGTCGCAGGCGGCGAAGGCGAGGATGTCCGCGCAGGAGACGCTGTCGGGGCACCCCGCCTCGAGCGCCGCCTTGGCCACGTCGGCGTCAACAACGAAGCCGCAGCTGGGATCCTTCACTCGCCGTGGCCGTGGAGGGAGGTGAGGGCACCACCGCCGCATGCCGGGGCTGGATCCGCCCTCGCCGGGGCCGGATCCGCCGGGGCCAGATTCGCCCGCGCCGCCGCCCGCCGATGATGGATCCGCCCTCGCTGGGGACGGATCCGCTATCGCCTCCGCCTACCATGGCCGGATCCGCCCGCGCCGGGGCCGGATCCGCCCGCGCCGCCTCTAGCCATGAGGGAGGGAGAGAGGTGAGGGAGGGAGGGAGAGAGAGAGAGAGAGAATGAGGGAGGGAGGGAGGGAGAGATTGTGGCAGGGCTAGGGGGCGCGGGTGGCGTGGCACAAGCTGGGGAGAGAGAGAATGTGAGTGGAGTGCTTGACTGTGTGTGGTCGGAGAATAGATAAGTGTGGGGTGGGGGCACTTTGCCGTGTGCTTCTCATCCAGGCACACGGCAAAGTTTAGATTTTCCTTGTGTCATCTTTATGCCGTGTGGTTCTCGATCAGGGGCGGGCCCAGCTCAATTCAAGGGTATTCAATTGAATACCCATTATTTTGAGCAAAAAAATTTATATATATACATGTATATGCTATGTATACATTGTAAAATAGCAAATAAGAGCAAAATACATTGGTTTAGGGTATTTTGGCCCAAAACACGTTTCCCAGTCGCCTCCCTCCCCGTCTCAACAAGGCCCATTGGCCAAACGATCAGCCCAATAGGCCCAACCTCGAAAGGCCAAAGCAACTCCCCACTCCTCAATGGCCCAGTCCCCTTCGGTCCTCCTCCCTCACCCCGACAGGCACGCTCGAGCCTCCTGCTTGACCTAGATCGGCGGTGGCGGCGGCTAGAGCGGGCAGGCAGGGCGGCAGGCCAGGGGGCAGGCGCTGAGGCGCAGCCAGAGCGGCGGCCGGCGTCCAGGGCGGCAGGGCGCGGCGGCGGCGCAGATCCAGGGCGGTAGCGGCACTGCGGCAGGCAGGGCGCCGGGCGCGGCGGCAGCCGGCAGGGCCAGGCCGGCAGCGGCACTGTCGCTGTGCGGCAGGGCGCGCGACGCAGAGCGCCCAGCGCCCAGCGCGTCAGCGCGCTGCGGGGCAGCGGCTAGCGGCGGCCGGCGGGCAGCGGCCACGCCGCCACGGGGCACGGGCCAGCGGCGGCCGGCGGGCAGCGGCAAGCTGCGGGCTGCTGCCAGCGACTCAGCGAGGCAGCAGGCAGCCAGGCACTAGGAAGCAGCAGCACACTACAAAAGGTCTAATTGAGCACAAATTTCATTGTGTCATTGTCTTCGATCCTCTAAATTAGTGGTGTACAATTTGAGTGAAGTGATTCTGTGATTTATTCTTACAGCCTTGAAACATGAAGAGGAAGAAGTTTGGTACTCCTGATTTGAAGTCCTTGGTGGCAGGCAGCCAGGCACCAGGAAGCAGCAGCACACTACAAAAGGCCTACACTATCTTATAATTTGTAAGCTTTCTTCTCATTGTGCTATTAAATGTCTTCTTTGTATTTCACATGTTGTCAATTGCCACTTTAGCATGTCAAATAATTTCTACTTTGGTATATTGATCAATTTCTGCTATATATGATTGAACATTGAACTACTGCTATGTTATATTATAATCAGCTATACTTAATACTTGCCAAAAGTATAAAGGCTTTAGGCCATCCAAAAAAATTTTAGACCCTTAATATATTTTGAATACCCACACCCTAAATCCTGGGCCCGCCCCTGTTCTCGATGGGCACCCAGCGAAGATGTTATTTGCCGTGTGCCCGATTTTGGGCTCACGGCAAATATTCTTGCACACGGCAACTGTGTCGTTTCCGGTAGTGAATTGGCATGATATTTTTTCATGGCACTTTTTTAGGCCTGTTAGGATGGGCTAAATTGAGTGCTAAATTGTTGTACCTATTAGCACTCATATATTTGCTGAAGTTTGAGTCTTGACTAAACTTTATGCTATCCCATTATTAGCACTCGTGTTTTGATGAACCAATGCTAAATTTATCACTTTCACACATTAGCATTTGGATCCGAATAGAGCATTTCCAGAAACAGAAAAGGGCAGCACTTGAACACTGTTTGAGTAATCTGGACTTTGTTGCACCTTCTCATGGTCCCAACTGTGGCAGCTAGCTCTGGTGCGCCACCCTCTCGTCACTGCCACACCGCGTTTCCTCGCCTCACATTGTTGACATAAACCTGTGCTAACGCGGCAGCTTTGTCCCTGTTCGGTGGGCCCGAGGGAGTGCAACTGTGGGCCCCGATGGTGGACCTGTTGACATTTCCACCCGATCGTCTGAACACAAACAACATGACTGTATCCACACTGCTAGCTATACGTACTTGCTACATGCAAAAGGCAAAGACTTGAACATTCAATCAAGATGCTACAAGTTTTTTTTTGTCAAAAAAAGAGGCTAAAAGTTCTGCAAGTGTACTTGACGTTAAACTATGGAGAACTTCAGATTTCATTGACATTTCTTTTTCGATCCAGCAGTTGCTATAATTGTGTCATTGTGTGTTTGGATCTCGGCCCTCCTCTTTATCTTCTGATTTGGACACGCCGGCACGTTCTTGGAACATGAATTAGTTGACAACAATGTGTTAGAGGAATGAACAACCAGCACGACTAGCACGTGCGTTGACAAGATCAAAAGTTGACTTCAACTGTTTTTCTCAGGGACGAGTAGGGGTGGTAACGGGCTATGGCCATAGTAGCCTCTTCACAGCCCAACAAAGTGTTTAAATTATTTAGTTCAAAATTATATAAGATTAAAGCCCGGTCCTTTGCCACCCCTAGGGACGAGTAGTGCAGATACTGGGAGCACATTGAGCACACTAATAATGCAGTAGCGAGATGGCTGAGTGAGTCTGAATATGTGCAATGATTCGGAATAATTCAAGGGCATCTCTATATACCTTACCATGAGAAATAGGTAGGTGCATTTGGTACTTTAACATGCACACAACACCACACTCAAAGGTCAGTAAGCACGTCTCCTAGCCTATCAATCACATATCTAGCTATAAAATAAAAAAATCACATACCAAGCTATAAAATAAAAAAAATCACATACCTAGCTATAAAATATTTGTTTATTCGAGAATTTGCCTGAACAACCTAAATGCCACCTTAAAGAAACCTAAGTTGCAAACAAGGGCCTGAAAGAATAGAAATGGAACCAATTGTGCGACCCAAAAAATAAATAAAAGAGCAGGGGTAACATATCGCGAAAGCTAGCTACCAGCAACATTAGGGCATGAATGCCGCCAACCCCTGTTCCCAGCCTGAATTCAAAGACTCCCTTCCACTTGGATCTCCCGTGTTAGCTGAACCGGCTGTACCTCCAAACGATTTTCAACAAAAGACATTGCCACTGAATACATTCATACATGTAAAAAGGTTTATTTAGGGCTTGTATCATCTCGGTGTAATCACCTTTTGAAACTAAAAAACTAAATTAAAATATTTCTCTTGTAAAAAATGTAAAAAATGGTTCGGCATATTGATATTTTCATATTCGTATCAACAAAAAAATTTAAAAAGTTGAAGATAGAGCTACGTATTCCAGATGCTGAATCTTCCTTCGCATGCATTTTGAGGAAACAAAGCGAAATGACACTTCAACAATGCTGCATCCTTTGCATACATGATCTGGAAACACAAAGCAAACATACAGCAGTCACTTTAGCAATGTATAGCAGCATCTATTTTCGCCGTCGATCGAGAAGATAGCCAAAGCGAGATTTGCTGATGATACAACGACATGCGGCAACATACACGGCTGTCCTGATCCTTCCCGGTGAGATTAGACGCCGGGCCGGCCATGGCAGGATCAGCAGCCACACACCTGGACTGTTGCACCTTCTGCGTCCAGCCATTCCTTTGACGCTTTGGACAAAAGCATTGCCATGGAGCTGGATTGATCGATCAGGATTGCTATCGACCCATGCTTGTGTATGATGGTGCAATAGACTATTATTTCTCTTTTAGTCCTCTCCTCGCTCTTTTAATCTGCGCCTCTTATCTTAGCTTCCTGCATGCTTGGCATCTGTATTCTGGCTGGATGGCCCATGGCTCTTGAGAGCTATAGGCTACGGACCTATAGGTGCATGGGAAAGGTCTCAACTAGCCATCTGATTTCCAACTTACATTACAATTCCAAGCAATCATAGCCAATGGAGTTATATTGTCCTTATGGTATCGTCTCCGGAACATATAATTTTGATTAAAAGCCTATTATTATGAGTGTTTTATCTGATCTCCAACTTAATTTTGTGTTTCTTTTGGGGTGAAAAAAGTTTTGGATTTTCTTGTGTGATTACTCGGTTAATGTGCAATTCCATATATCTATCTTTTCTAAATAATGCAAAAAATAGATGGAACTATAGTTGAACTTGTTCTGCCTGATGGAACTATGAGTTGTACGTACCTTATGTAATGGACGGCTAACAGCACATTTGAATTAAGTCTGTGTGTTTTGGCCCCATCTTAAAGAAGTTGCAAACTAAGGGAGGCATCAGGTAGCTAGCAGCACATATAGATAAAAAGGTGAGTTGCAAAACGTATGGATGGCTATGAACTTCTGGCTATATTATAGTACGTACGAGCTTCGATCTACTCCGTCTCGATCGATTGACAGATCTTAATAAGTTCTATTCTTCCAGATCGAATCAAGTTCTTTGCTTGACCATCGATCCAAGCATCGTGCCCTGCCCTTTAATTTTGCATGTATATAAAGTATAAATCATGATGCTATAACGATGCTCACATATCATCTGTTCTTGACTATTAACTAGACATGCCTTTTCTTAACCTTTTTGCTCTGGATGCCTCAACTCTGTTATGTGCTTTACATTTTGTTGCTTCTGGTTTTGTTTTATTTGCAACCAAGAAAAAATATAGAAAAAGTCAAGGACGCGTCTCGTTTTTACAGTACAGCAGCAAATGCTTATCTTTTGAGACTAAAGAGTGAAAGTTCATCAACTAATTATATATGTTTATGCTGATCATTAGTTAGGTGGTCATAACGCCGTTCCTCTGATCATGCACATAGAAGTATATATAGAGTTGATCATGATGCACACTGGAGTAAAAAAGAAGAGCAACTCACACATGGTGGTTGTCTACACTATACTACACTCGTATCCTTACATATTCCGGCCAGCATCACTTTTTTTCGGAAAGAACATGCTGCCTACTCAAAACCCCAACAACTAGAGCACTTTACAAGCCAGCAATGCTGATGCATAATACCACATTAGAGATTTGTCCTCTGACACAAGGGAGTGGTTTGGATCTGATGTCCGTATTCTATAAGGGAAATCTATACCCGCAAAAAGAACAACATGGACTATAAGGGAAATCTATACCCACAAAAAGAACAACATGGAAAATCTCAGTTTCTCCCAAATTCAATTATTTGGGCCGCCCAGGCCGGGGTCTTTGTATTAGTTTATTATCACACACTTTCCAGATATTGGGTATATTTCACCAAGAAATAATAGAAACCGTCAGATCAAGGCCCCTTACCTTCAATTTGCGCAAATATGTGCTGCTTGATTTGCTCCTAGCCCCACAAATTGATTGCTTTAGCCAGTTCTTCGACCGACCAATCCGAATTCAAGATATTATACCGGATCGCGCACGGTCTGGTTTGGGGAACCTTAATATTGCCTCGTTGGTTTAGACGTAGCCATTGAATTAGCTAGGACCGTATCAGGTTTGAGATATGGTGTGGTACGTAGCATGCATATGCTAGCTATAGGTGCCTCTAGTACTACCTCACAAGCACCATGCATAAAAGTTCAGTACTAAAATTTTAATAAATGAGAATCTATTAGGTGGGTGCATGAACAAAAGCAGTATACAGGTGATGTTCTAGGTGGAGTAGAAGTTAGCATGCACACCGTACAAAAGCAGGGATTATATTCCCAGCAAAGACGAAATCAGATGCATTCCTGTCATTGGGCGCCCATTGGTCAGGCCTTTTTGTTCCTTTATGCTGAAAACAACTTAAAGATGAGTGGCTAAAACATATGAGACAATTGGCCTAGTTATCAACGTGTACAAAACTTTATTTCAGCCAAAATTGAATGAAATTGCTCCAGGTTCTAAGGAGCGATAGATGCATTATTGTAACGTGCTATCAATAATTAATCTTTCACATGAATACTAATGAACAAGGTTCATGCATTGAAATAGTATACGGTTCCTCCCGGTGTATGTAAACACTGCAAATGTCACTTGCTACTTTGCTGAGCATTTTTTTTCTTCGATACTAGGTAGCCGTACGGACACTATGTAGATCATATAGATTTGCAGCTAGTTGCAGGGAGATTTGCCGCACCTGATCATCTGCTGGGATATTGTGCGAAAAAGTTTGAGCCACTTGCAGCAGAGGCACCGTATTCATCCCCGGGGAAAAAGACACGTTAAAAGTCAGATCGAGGTGCTACGGAACATGTCGTCGATGGGGCACATGGATCATGCATGCATCATGGACCAGATCGTGACGAACTGACCATCACCGGCCTCACTTTCTGGCTCAGCGAGAGCTCGAATCATGTGCTGGGTACGGCTAATACCAAGCTAGTGCGACATGTATGTCTATCCAAACGCTTGGGAATGCTTGATTTAATTAGCAACGCGTACATGCAATTAGTTGATTAATTTGTACTAAGTTAATTATATTTTGTAGGTTGCCTCTCATATTTGATTTATGATCAGGTTGGTCGTTATTGGATTCATGCTATTAAACTTCTAATTGTAACATTAGCCATAATACTTTTTTAAAAAAATGTATAGGTTTATGTGTAATAAGATGCTTCCTCATCCCACAAATATTAGCATTTTAGGACATTGACACGGTCTTCGATATGCTACTTTGACCAATGATATCTGCAAAAATAAATTATTTCAAATTTAAATAGTCATATATTAAGATAGTTCGTTGAACGATGAATCTAGTAATATCATTTTTTTATTGGTAATCTCTATGACTTTTTTGCTACTTACAATCAAAGTTAAATATGTTTCACTTGAGATGAACGAGAAATAGTTATATATTTGCGCACAACTGGAGTAGATGTTATAAAATTCATTGAGAAAATTAGCGAGGAGACAAAACCTTCCGTTACGGATCGGAGGAAGTAACATTTGATTGTATTTTTAAGCTATCATGTTTTGCAAATCATTGGTACTCCAGTCAAAGTGTTGCATTGCGTTCTAGAGTGTATGGATTTTTCTGAATGCCATGTGTTTATTAAACCTCTGGCGATGGCTCTTTTTCCTAACTATACTTTTTAAACAGTTGAACATATAATTGGTGACCTTGGTTTGGTCCCTCTCAGCACACACGCGTACATGCATCTATACATGGGTCAAAGTGTTTCTTCAATAATGTTGCCATGCGGATCAAAACATATGACCATACACTCCATAATTGGCCTAGTTTTAGTTAAAGACGGGCGACTCATTATTATGACTTTAAAAAAAATCGACTCAATATTATGCGGCATGTGTATCCAAATCGTGTAATCAGTTTTTTTCTTGAGACCAAAGCGTGTAATCAGTTTGGATCGTTATTGAAGGTATTTCTCCTTAATTAAATACATATCCTTTATTTAGTACTCACAAATAAAAACTGCGGACACTAGCTTTTTTACATAAAAAATTAAACCGGCCTCTACATCTACCTTGTGGATATATATATATGATCATACTTTACAAGAGTTCTCAGGCTCTAAATCTCAAATGAGTAATTTCACAAAAACAAGAAAGAAAGCTATGAAACAAAGAAAAAAGTTAGAAAAATAAGCTTCAATCTCCTTCTCTGTTCCGGCTTTAGCCTTGCAATGTCTTCACGCAGTACCAATCTATCACATCTCTTGTCTTTCTAGAAAACTTGATGTTCGGATCATCTTTTTCTTGATTCTTTTACATGAACCTTCGCCTAGTGTATGGGTGCGACGAGATGTTGACATCGCCTCTAGAGAGGGAGTGTGAAGCGTCCCCTCATAAGAGAAGACTTAAAAGTGATACAATATCAGTCCCAGAAGGCTGATAACACTTTTATTACATCAGATGGTACATCACCGTACAACTCTACGCGAAAGTGGGCAGTGAAGCGCCACTATCGTGAGGATAATAACTAACACCCACACAACGATATTAACTACAAAGAGGGGGTCATCAGAGTCTTGCGCCATATGGAACTTCCTGCGGGCGACCCTATCCGCAGGCAAGGTTGGGTGCAGGATGGAACCTCTACTCAACGTCTTCGGGAACGAAGTCTGGATCTTCCTCTATAAAAATTAAGAATGGGCTGAGTACAAATGTACTCAACAAGTCCAACCACACCCACGGAGGGGTATAAATAGAATATAATGCACAGGGTAAATCAAGGATAAGGCTAGGGTTTAATTTGCGGAAAGCTAATTTTTATGCAGGGGTTCATTTGAAAGAAAGGATTTTCAAAGAAAGTTTTTCTTGTACCGAGTAACACGTAGTGTTGACCCACACAGAATCCAAGTTTTAAGCCGCTACCGGACTCCTCATCCGCCGTAGCACACGGCACAATTGCCGAACACTTTTCCAAAACCACTCACGCCAACCCGTCCACTCCCAGAAGAAACACTAGTTGTGTGACCACACCGTAACTCGCCCAGTACCGTGGGCACGGCTATTCGAATAGATTTTAACTCTGTAGAGGTGTGCAACTTTACCCACAAGCAGGGTACCACAGCACGATCACCGTAGTGTCGGTGTAGATCCCAACAAAGCCATTACCCACCTTAGCTAGACCTGACTAGCCACCACGGGATCCACCAAGGGGTCATCAACCTATCTCCGAGGTTTAACCGGGGCCTAAGTCACACAGAGCTTATCCCTTCTCCTTAGTCACCCATTGCTCTCAGCTCTCCTGATGGCTATCAGACTAACTAGTGGGGTTTATGCTAAGCTGTTACCCATACAATGGTCGAGTGGTTTGCACGATAGTGGAGTTAGGTGAGATGACACACCAACTCAGTCCTTAATTATAGCAAGATGGATATCTCCCTTCCTTGCTTAACCACATAGGTACAAGCACACCAATCAGCAAATCACACAGAAATGCCATCCATCATGTCTAAACTCACTCTTCAAAAATTCCATATTTACCCTTCCCACACACACTCACACATTTGCTTTTTATAAAACAAGTTGTACCGAGTTTAAGGTCCTAAGCGTTCTAGCAGCGATTAACATCCAAACACATTCAGACATTAATCAAGGTGGTCAAGGAATGGTTATAACAAATCAAGGGGTGGCTATCCAACTATGTTTTCAGCAGGCAAAACATATGCAATTTTATAAAATAGGCTAATAGGTTGTGTTTATAAAACTAGGACAAAATATGCATCAAAGGATGGGATTGAACTTGTCGTCTTCAAAGCCTTCCGGGAAGTCCTGATCGAGGTACTGTCCTTCGGGTTTGGGGTCGCGGTACTGGTCCTCGTTCACTTGCTCGCAGTGCTGCTCATCGACGGGTCCTCCCTCGTTCACACCGTGATCTAAGACGCACACAAACAAGCACACAATCAAGAAAAAGAAATAAAGGTTTCATCGTTGGGCGCGTATCGGAAACAATTAGGATATGGAGATAGGAGTAATATTTTTGGGCGGTTTCCTAATGGCATGGCCAAAACTATGTTAGGGATGGTGTGCTAAAGTTTCAGGTCGACCGGAGATTGTTTAGGGGTCGAACGGGGGTTCAAGGGCCTTTTTGTAAATATTTTTGAGGGGCAAGGGCTTGGTTGTAATTTTTGAAAACATCGGGGCCACTCTGGAAAAGTGTAGGGGTATAATTGAAATTAAGTTTATACGGTGGAGGGCTAGTTCCCTAAATAAGTAAAAGTAGAAGGGCCTTTATTCAAAAGTAACATATAAGGGGGGGTTCTTTAAGAATTAGAGGGAAGGCCAGGGGGTTTTGGGCATATTTGCCCTTCTTCTTCCCCTCTCCCGCGACCAAAACAGGGGAGGGGTGAGGGCGGCGTCGGCGGACCTGGGGAGGGGAAAAGGGAGAGGGAGGTCAGGAGGCCCGATCCCCGGCTGCAGCCCGGGCGGAGGCGGATCGAAGCGGCCTGGCCACAAGCGCTGTGGTGGCGGCCCTGCGGGCTGGGGAGGGGGCTGGCGGCAGTGGGTGAGGTGCTAGGGGTCGAGGTAGCTCGATTCCCCTCCCTACCTTGAGCTGGGATGGGGCGTGGAGGTGGCTCTGCGGTGGCGGGCGGAGCGGCGGCGCTGCAAGGTCGGAGAGGGGTGCGTGGTGGCGAGAGCAGTGGTGGTGGCCGAGAGCTGCACGAAGGTCCTCCTTATAGGCCGGGAGAGGCGGTGGAGAGGGTAGGGCAGGTGGCCGGCTGGCGAGCTCCGAGGACGGCCATTAAGGGCGCTCGGGGCGTCGTGGAGCGGCGCGGCGTGCGATTCGCGGCGGCGATGCGACGGCTCGGCAGAGCAGGGCGCGCAGGGGGGAGACGAGCGCGTGGAGGGGCCTTGGGCGCTGTGCTTGTCGCTGAGCGGCTTGAGCAGCGAGGGCGGGCACAGGAAGGCGGTGGTGGTGCTGACCAGCGGGTGGCGCGGCGAGCTTCGGGACCACGTGGAACGCGTGCGGCGCGTGGGTAGGCGGCTATGGCGTGGCATGGGCGTCGCGGCGTGAACGGCTCAGTGCACTAAGCACGGCGAGCGTGTGCATGCGTGCGCGTGCGCACGGCCCAGGGGTGCTCGGCGCGGCTGGGAAGGCGGGGCGCGCGGGCTGGGCAAGCTCGTGCCGCGCGTGGGGAGAGGGCGGCGGCGAGCTGCTTCGGCAGCGAGCAGGCGGGCGTGGTCGAGGAGCTGGGCGTGGTGGCGGGCTGCTTTGCAGCGTGCGGGGACAGGGAAGGAAGGGAGGAGAAGGAGTAAAAAAGAAAAAGGAGGAAAAATGGAAAAAGAAAATGAGAAGGAGAGAGAGAAAGAGAGAGAGGAAGAGAGAGAGCGAGCGCGCCGGCGATATTCGCGGCGGTGACCGCGGGGCCGGTCGGCCACGCACGTTGCGTCGTCCGGTCGGTCGAAGACGCACACGGAGTGAGGAGAAAAAGGGGAATGGAACGACGGTTGAAACTGGGTGTTGGGGCGGCGAAAAATTCTAGGAAGGGATTAGGGTTTAGGGATAATTGAGCTCGATGAAAAAAAACCTTGAAAGTTATTTTTAGCGTGTGTTTTATTTTGGTAGATTTTTCAGGATGTCACAAACTTACCCCACTTGAAATGAATCTCGTCCTCGAGATTCGGCTAGCTCCTAAACAAATGGGGAAAGTTTTTCTTCAGAACATCTTCAGACTCCCATGTAGCTTCTTCTACTCCGTGTCTGCTCCACTGAACTCTGCAAATCCGTACTTCGGAGTTTCTTGTTCTCTTAGTGACAGTGTCCAAAATTTTGACAGGTACTTCCTGGTACCGAAGGTCTGTCTGTAGTTCTATCTCTTCTTTTGGCACATGCTCTTTCTCTGGTACTCTCAAACATCTCCTTAGCTGGGACACATAGAACACCGGGTGTATATCCGACATTCCTTCTGGTAGCTCCAGTCGGTATGCTACGGCTCTGACTTTCTTCAGAACTTGGTACGGTCCAATGTACCGAGGGGCCAGTTTTCCTTGTACTTGAAATCTTCGAGTTTGTTGGCGCTCCTTAAGTACCCATTTTACTATATGATTAGGAGTTGTTTTGGTAAATTCTTCGGGATGATTCATGTACTAACCCACCTCTTAGCACCCGAACTTGACTGTTTTCGATTTTGTCCTGGATTTTGGAGCATGTTGCATTTTGATAGGAAATTAGACATTTTCGGAGATGTTTTGACGCATGGTTACAACTGGGCTAAGAAGAGGAATAAGAGCAAGAGGCCACATGAAAAAGATGGGACTGAAAGGGGCCAGAAAGGGCACAGGCCAGCCGGCCTGGAGCCCTTGGGCCAGCCGACCTAGCCCATTTCGGAGCCCAATCGGTCTCAGTTTTCTTCAACACGAAGTATGCGTCAACCCTAATCTATGTTTTACCAAAACCACTGACCATATCTGCCTATAAATACCCCTAAGCCGCCGTCAAAGAGAGAGCATCGTGGAGAACGTAGAGCATCTAGAGGATCCAGAGAAGAGCATCCAGAGATACATTTGAGTTAGACACAAGAGAAAGGCAACACCGGAGGCCTCATCGTCCCTCGGCGCCGCTGCAAGTTGGAGGACAGCAAGGGATCCATCCCTTGCCGGAGACTTCGTCACCATGATCAACTATGCTTCGCTTACCTTCTTGGGGTAAAGTCCTTGTTTGTTCATGGGGTTGTAAGGAAATCTTGAGTTGTAATTGCCGAATCCTTTATGAGATTGATCTATCACAATTATTGTTGATGATGCTTTGATGCCTAATAGTTCGCGACTTGGCTTTGGGTTTGCTTTGCTCTTGCATGGTTTACTTAGATTACATCAAATATCGTGTCCTTGTTGATTCGTTACCGATTATCCTCGTGTAGTGATAGTATGCGGGAGGGAAAGATTTTGATCTTGGAACACACCTTTGGTAGATTAGATCCGTTCTTCGTTGCTCGGCGATTACATCTCTAGTGATCCTAGACCCTATGGACAAATGCTCTTCATATCTTGTGCACACACCTATCATTGCTCACTAGTCTTGATTAGATTATATTGGTTAGATTAGATCTATTTCACACTCAATTACTCAATATAGATCTTTTACCAACATCATTAGTGCTTAGTTAAGTATAGTAATACACTTGTTCCGTGGATTGATAAACCTTGGGGGAATACTCTAAGGGAAAAGCTACACGATCCGTGCGCTTGCGGTACGTAAATTGGCGCTTTAAGGAGTGTCAACAAGCTTTTCTGGCGCCGTTGCCGGGAAACAAGCGATTTTGCTACGTTTAACTATGTATTAATTTTGTTGGTTACTAACACCTAACCTTTGCCATAGGAAATTTTTGTTTTCTTGTTTTTGTTTTGATTGTCTAGACGGACCATCTCATTCAACACATGGAAGAAGGAGAAAAATCACTAAGGGATTATGCAAGCCGCGATCGGAGGACTTCGACATGCAAAAATCAGATTCGGTGTTGCGAGCCACCGAGTACGAGATCAAGCCTCAAATCATCAAGATGGCGGCGGCAAACCCCTTTAGAGGAGATGAGACGGACAACCCATATAGACATATCAAGTAGTTCACAATGCTATGCAACACGGTACGACAAGACGGAGTTCCACTAGCTTGGTTTAGATGGAATCTTTTCCCATACTCACTTGCAGAAGAAGTGAGAAGATGGTTTGCATTTGCATCCTTCGAGGTAAAAGGAAATTGGGATGACTTGATGAAGAAATTTTGCGAGCGGTTCTTTTCGTTAAGCAAGGTTCAACATATTCGGAAGCAAGTGATCAACTTCGCGCAAGGAGAAGAAGAAGGGATAGATCAAGCATGAGATAGATTCAATGGATTGATTGAACAAGGACCGAAGCTCGGATTTTTCGGTGAAGTACTCTTGCATACCTTTTACTTTTCCCTATCCCCCGAGTGCATGCAGTTTGTTCAAATGTGTGCAGGAGGAGATCTCATGGAGAAAACACTCACGGAAGCCGCCCAACTCCTAAAAAAAATCAGCAAGGGTGCGGCCATGCGAAGAGATTGGGAAAAACGATGTTCGGCAAGCTCCGAGGAAGAGTCTCAAGTGCGGGTGCTTGCTGGAATTTTCAGAAAAGAGGCATCGGAAGCGAGGGAAGAACAACCGAAGCATGGGAAAGTCATAGAGACAAACCACGATGAAGAAGCATCGATCCGGAGTGCAACGAAAGACAATCCGGAAAAGAAAGGAAGAACCATGGGCACCACCAAATCGCTAAGGGAATTCGAGCAAATGGATTGGATGCCAATTGACTTCGGAAGATTGTTCGACAAAGCAAGACCGTATCCAAATCAGCGAGGAATGGCGAAGGTGATAGCGGAAGACTTCCCGCCGGATAATCACACGGGATATACATTTGGCAAGGAATCGGCCGGTGATATTATTCAGAAACTTTTTGAAGAAAAAGAGGTAGAGATTGACTTGGATGAAGTGCTGGAGGTCAAAAAGATCATGGGAGTGAAATCGGAATCATCATCCTACGTGCACATAGCCCAATTATATGCGATTGGAAGCGATCAAGGCGAAGGTAATCCATCACCCTCACCTCGTGTTGATTGCATGATAGACGGAACAAAATGTTGCAATGTTTTATGTGACGTTGGCGCCCATGTTAGTGTGATGACTTCCAAGGTTTATGTTGAGCTTTTTAATGAAACATCAAACCTAGATGCCACAATCATTAAATTGATCATGGGAGATGGTAGATTAATCAAACCGCTAGGAGTGATTAGAAATCTAAATGTTGCTATAGCGGGTAAAAAAATTCCTACCGACTTTTTTGTGATTAATGCTAGTGATGATGAGCATGAAGGCATAATCCTTGGAAAACCCTTTCTCAAATTAGTAAATGCTGTTCTTGATGTTGGAAAAGGGATTGTCACTTTTGATCTATATGGAGAGAAGCGCACATTTGAGTTTCATTCAAAACCGCCTTTTGCTTCATCTCTACCTCTTGATAACGAAGAGGTAGAGAGCATTCGTTCCATTGATTCTTTCAGGGATCCTCTCCAACGCGCTTTGGAGAATAGAGACGCTCAAGATGATCAAGACATAGAACTAGTGGAAACAATGGAAGAGTTGAAGCCGCAACATGGGAATTTGGAGGAAGAAAAATTTGAAGACATTGGAGAGTTAGATCAAGAAGAGGATGGTGCGCCCGATGTTGAGATGAAGCCACTCCCCAAGGGATTGAAATATGAATTTTTGGGAGATGGCAAGACTTTTTTGGTGATTATTAGCGACGAATTAAGCCCGGAAGAGATGGAGAAGTTGCTGAATTTATTGAAGAGGCACAAAAAGGTGATCGGCTACTCGATTAACGACTTGAAAGGTATTAGCCCCGCTTTTTGCACACATCGTATACAACTCGAGGAGCAATACAAGCCGGTCGTAGAACATCAAAGAAGGTTGAGCCATGCTATGCGTGATGTGGTGAAGAAGGAGGTTATCAAATTGTTGAATGCCGGAATAATATACCCCGTGCCACATAGTGAATAGGTAAGTCCCGTGCATTGCATTGCGAAGAAAGGAGGACTCACGGTTGTGAAAAATGAGAAGAAGCAATTGATACCACAAAGAACCATTACGGGATGGAGGATGTGCATCGATTATAGAAAATTGAATAAGGCAACGAGGAAGGATCATTTTCCACTACCATTCATTGACGAGATGCTAGAAAGGTTGGCAAAACATTCACACTTTTGTTATCTTGATGGATACTCGGGATTCTTCCAAATACCTATTCATCCGGATGATTAACATAAGACCACGTTTACTTGCCCATATGGAACTTTTGCATATCGGAGGATGCCAATGCGCCAGCTTCTTTTCAAAGGTTCATGATGGCTATATTTTGAGATTTCATAGAAGAGATTATGGAGGTATTCATGGATGATTTCTCGGTGCATGGTACTAGCTTTGATAATTGCTTGGCAAATTTGGAAAAAGTTCCTAAAAGATGTGGAGAGGTTGATCTTGTGCTTAATTGGGAGAAGTGTCATTTCATGGTGAACGAAGGAATTGTCCTCGGTCATGTTATCTCCGAGAGAGGGATAGAGGTGGATAGAGCAAAAATAGAAACCGTGGAGAAATTGCCACCACCTACGGACATCAAATCTTTGAGGAGCTTCCTCGGTCATGCCGGATTCTATAGGAGGTTCATAAAGGATTTTTCAAAAATCACAAAGCCATTGACACAACTTCTCCAAAAAGATGTGGAGTACAATTTTGATAGTGATTGTCTTCACGCATTTCGAACACTCAAGCAATCCCTCATAAGTGCTCCTATCATGCAATCTCCAGATTGGAATCTACCTTTTGAAATCATATGTGATGCAAGCGACTACGCCGTAGGAGCCGTTCTTGGACAAAGGAAAGAGGGGAAGGTAAATTCTATCTACTACGCAAGCAAGACTCTCAATGAAGCCCAATTCAATTATACAACAACGGAGAAAGAATTGCTTGCTGTGGTATTCGCCTTCGAAAAATTCAGATCATACATAGTAAATTCAAAGGTGATAGTTTATACCGACCATGCGGCAATCAAGTATCTCTTGTCCAAGAAAGATGCTAAGCCACGCTTGATTCGATGGATCTTATTGTTACAAGAATTCGATGTGGAGATAAGGGACAAGAAAGGGGCAGAAAATGTTGTGGCCGACCACCTATCAAGGATGAACCATGGAGATGATGGAAAAGAACCTATCGAGGATCAAATGAGAGATGATCACCTATATAGAATTCTCGACAAAGATAGTTGGATGAATGAAATAATAAGAGCAATAAAAGGGATGCCCTTGGATCACTTGGACAAGAATGCAAGGAAAAGAGTGATCGCGGAAAGAAGAAAATACTATTGGGATCCACCATACTTATATAGATATGGAGAAGATGGAGTCCTAAGAAGATGCATACCAAGGGAGGAATGAGAAGAAGTTCTAAGGAAGTGCCACTCATCAGGATATGGAGGACATTATGGGCACTTTAGAACTCAAGCTAAGGTATGGGCTAGTGGATTCTATTGGCCCGAGATGCATGAAGACGCGAAAAGATTTGTTTTGACTTGTCCGGAAAGCCAAAGGACGGGGAATATCTCACAAAGGAATGCCATGCCATTGAACTACAACTTGCAAATAGATCTATTTGATGTCTAGGGAATCGATTTCATGGGACCATTTGTGAACTCACATGGATTTGAGCATATTTTGGTGATGGTGGACTATGTTTCAAAGTGGATTGAAGCTATGCCATGTCGGAAGGCATCAACGGAGGAGTCCATAAACATGATTAAATAGGTAATCTTCCCTCGATATGGCGTCCCGAGAATATTGATAAGCAACGGAGGAACACACTTCAAGGGCAAAGACTTTGGTAAATGCTTGAAGAAATTGAGAATTGAACATAGAGTGTCCACGGCTTATCACCCCCAAATAAACGGACAAGCGGAAACTTCAAACAAGCAATTGAAGGATATCTTAAAGAAGACCATGGTAAAAGGAGGAAAAGATTGGTCGAAGAGACTAGATGATGCACTACGGACATATCGTACGGCACACAAAACTCCGATTGGTATGACTCCTTATCAATTTGTTTATGGAAAAACATGCCACTTGCCGGTTGAGCTAGAACATAAGGCGTATTGGGCAATGAAGGAGATGAACTTTGATGCGGAAGCCGCTGGAATTAAAAGAAGAATCCAAATAAGCGAATTGGAGGAGTTAAGATTGAAAGCGTATAATAGTGTATCAATTTACAAAGAAAGGATGAAGAGGTGGTATGACAAGCGATTACAAAACAAGGAATTCAAAGAAGGAGACAAGGTCATACTCTACAATTCTAGATTCAAACTCTTTGGCAAAGGAAAATTACAAAGCAAATGGGATGCACCATACGTCGTACACTCGGTTTCACCCACGGGAGCGGTGACAATCATGGATGCGAAAGGCGACCAATATGTGGTGAACGGACAGCGACTAAAGGTATTCTTGGAGCCTGACGTCGTGCCCCTTCATTACATCGACATATACACCATGGATGAGGAACCGGAACGTCAAGCCTAACGACGTTAAGCAAGGTAAGTTTGTAAATACTCTCTTTTAGATTTTATTTTCATTGTTTTATTTTTATTCTGGACGAACTTTGAGTAAAACATAGGCTTCTAATTTATTGGTTAGCACCTCGGAAAAAGTTGGAGCCCAAGGGGCTGAAAAACCCCCTGGGCCGGCCGGCCCAACACCCCTAGGCCGGCCGGCCTGAGCCTTCTCGTGTGCGAATCGGTCTCGATTTTTGGTAGGTGCGAGATAAGGAAATTTCAAACCTGTGCCTTATAGATTTCGCATGCCAAAACCGAAGAGATTTTGGACTTCTCGTCCAAGTCTTTTCGGGATATAAATAGAGGCGCGGGTTAGATCTATTCTCATACTTTTCAATCTACACCACCACCTCGTGAGAGACGTCGACAATGGCCGGTCCAGCGAGCGCAAGAGCCATGATTGCAGCAATGGAGATCTAGGAGAGGGGCTTGACGCCCGACACCCCCACGCCAAAGACACCTAGCCCCATCTTGGCAACCGGTGCAACGCCCTTCCTTGTTGAAGCAAAGCGATGTGAAGCGAAGGCCCCTCCGAAGAAATTCAATACCCAAGCATGGATGAGCGTCAGAGGGAAGGGCCTTCTATGGAGCAATGAGAAGCTAGCTCAAGCCAAAAGGGTGGTCATCGTCATTAGCAACGACGAAGACGAAGGCGAGAAGCGACAAGATAAAGAACCACCCGCACCTAGGCGTTCCTTGCGCCTCCTCGGAGTTAAAAGAAAGAACTACATCGAGCACACCCCAGAGCCGAAGGACTATGCTGGAGATAGCAATTGGGAGAGCATCATGAGCCCCAGTTCATGGGGTGCCACCGGTCGTGACTACGATGATGATTGGCCGGGGTGGCCCGAAGAGGAGAGAAGGGAAGAAGACGACCCCTCCGGAGGTGATAGCGGCAAGAAGAAGAAGGACGACGACGAGCCCGAGGATGACAGCCCCAACCGCAGCGGGCATCACTCCGGGTGCTGTTTCAAGTGCCGCAATGAAATCGCGGATCTCCGCGCCATCATCGATAGGTGCCACGATCGAATTGTGGCAATGGATCGAAGGATGGACGACATCGAGAGCTTGGCTGAAAGAGATTACAACTTCCTTCTCCGCAACATAAGGAAGTTATTTGAGATGGTCGGAAATCTACAAAAGCAAGGAGGAGGAGGGAGTCCAAGATGCAATTGCCCGAGGTGCCGTTGAGAACACCGACGAGCGTCACACCCGTCTTTTATATCATTGCGACGAGGACGCCGCATAATCTAAGCATGGGGGGAGGTGTGATGGCTCGTATATCGATTTTGTTAGTCTTTGTTTAGTCAAAAGTTCGTCGTGTGCGTGTCTTTAATTCTGCATGTGTGAGAGTCATAGTTTAGCATTGTGTGCTTTATTTTTCGCATTTGTGAGAGTGAGTCTTAAATTAGTGTTGAGTCATGAAAACAAAATAAAAAGAGTCTTTGTTTTTGTTGGATCGTGCAATTTTATTTATGCATTTAGTTTTACTTTATTTTCTTTAAAGAAATTGTTCACGAGCGTTGTCATGAAAATTAATTCTTATTTGTGGAGCTTAGTAAATTATTCGTCCATGATAATACCCACACTTGAGATTTGATCTAGCGCTTGGTTTTGATTACACTTGCAAGTAAGGCATGATTTGGAGGACTTTAATTTTATAAAAATAATAAAACCCCTACAAACATAAGGTTGATCAAGTTCTTGGCAAGTTGAGAGTAAAAATCATATCACCCACAAGCTATATTCGTTCCACCATAAGCATTGGGTGTGCATTGAGTCGAGTTAGAATTTCTTTCTTTTGGGAGTTTTAATTTCGAGCAATGATCATGTCCGTATTTTTCATCTCTGAATTGCTAGCCCTGTCAATATTCGGTAATGAGAATTCCTCATTGGAACAACTCATGAGATCTACCGGATTCCAAAACCCGAACCCGAGATTATCTTGTTTATTATCGTCTTCCTTGACCACAACCCAATTGTGAGGATACGTTCTATTTCTGCGCATGATTTGTATAAAACATAACATTGGGATGAAGAAAGGAAGGAGTACTGGAAAGACGGACTGAATCCGACCTGGGAAAGCCCCAGGCCAGCCAGCCTATACCTCTTGAGCCGGCCGGCCTAGGCCTCTCTGGTCTCGGTTCGGGCTCCAAAAATTCAGGGAGACACTTTGGAGATTTGCATATCTATGTTTTATAGAAAGTGTCCTATGAAAAGGTTCAGAAAAGAGAAGAAAAATTCAGGAGAAAGAACAAAAAGAAAAAAATGTATGAGAAGAGAAAAAAAATAATAAATGAAGGGATTCTATTTTTAGAGAAGTGCAAAGAGATACCACCTTGTTGTTTGAGAACAATATCCTCAATTCCAACCATGTGCAATCCGACAACAAGGACGATGCTTGTGCCTTGAAGTCAATCTTTTTGTATGCCTTTGCACATGTCCACCATTCTAAATCTTCTTACCCTTGAACCCTTTACATTATGGAAAAACTCTCATGATCATTGGCTCGGAAGGTAAGCAATCGTTAGAAGGTTTTCTTAATTTGACAATATATGTATATACTTCGCTAAGCCTCACCTATAGCCCCACTTTATACTTGAGAGACTTTTTGGGAGATGAGAGTTTGCAAATAATAATAGGATAGCCACTTTTATCGAGAGACATGAAAGGACTTGTGCAAGAATTTTTGGTTTAACCTTTGTTGCAGGGTATTTTGTTTCTTAATAAAAAAAGAGAGAAAAACCTCCAAGGATGGCAAGAAAAGCAAGTGTTGTCGATACTCGAGTTGCCGGCTAAAGGTAATTGTCGTGGAGTAATATTGGATGAGTTTTTAAATGCCCATGATATGATTATCCTCGCTGCTCCTCTGACCTTTGTTTGAAGAAATATTGTTAGACTTGTTTGCATAAGTAAATTTTGCTGTTTGAGAACTCTTGAGCAACCCTTGGAAGGATTTGACGATTTGATTTGCTCGAGGACGAGCAAAAGCTAAGCATGGGGGGAATGTTGGCGCTCATTAAGTACCCATTTTACTATATGATTAGGAGTTGTTTTGGTAAATTCTTCGGGATGATTCATGTACTAACCCGCCACTTGGCACCCGAACTTGACCGTTTTCGATTTTGTCCTGGATTTTGGAGCATGTTGCATTTTGACAGGAAATTAGACATTTTCGGAGATGTTTTGACGCATGGTTACAACTGGGCTAAGATGAGGAATAAGAGCAAGAGGCCACACGAAAAAGATGGGATCGAAAGGGGCCAGAAAGGGCCCAGGCCGGCCGGCCTGGAGCCCTTGGGCCGGCTGGCCTAGCCCATTTCGGAGCCCAATCGGTCTCAGTTTTCTTCAGCGGGAAGTATGCGTCAACTCTAATCTATGTTTTACCAAAACCACCGACCATATCTGCCTATAAATACCCCGAAGCCGCCATCAAAGAGAGAGCATCGTGGAGAACGCAGAGCATCTAGAGGATCCAGAGAAGAGCATCCAGAGATACATTCGAGTTAGACACAAGAGAAAGGCGACACCAGAGGCCTCATCGTCCCTCTGCGCCGCTGCAAGTTGGAGGACAGCAAGGGATCCATCCCTTGCTGGAGATTTCATCACCATGATCGACTACGCTTCCCTTACCTTCATGGGGTAAAGTCCTTGTTTGTTCATGGGGTTGTAAGGAAATCTTGAGTTGTAATTGCCGAATCCTTTATGAGATTGATCTATCACGATTCTTGTTGATGATGTTTTGATGCCTAATAGTTCGCGACTTGGCTTTGGGTTTGCTTTGCTCTTGCATGGTTTACTTAGATTACATCAACTATCATGTCCTTGTTGATTCGTTACCGATTATCCTCGTGTAGTGACAGTATGCGGGAGGGAAAGGTTTTGATCTTGGAACACACCTTTGGTAGATTAGATCCGTTCTTCGTTGATAGGCGATTACATCTCTAGAGATCCTAGACCCTATGGACAAATGCTCTTCATATCTTGTGCACACACCTATCATTGCTCACTAGTCTTGATTAGATTAGATTGGTTAGATTAGATCTATTTCACACTCAATTACTCAATATAGATCTTTTACCAACATTATTAGTGCTTAGTTAAGCATAGTAATACACTTGTTCCGTGGATTGATAAACCTTGGGGGGAATACTCTAAGGGAAAAGCTACACAATCCGTGTGCTTGCGGTACGTAAATTGGTGCTTTAAGGAGTGTCAACAGAGTTCCCCGAATAGGTGAAACTTTAAGGTAGACGAACTCTTCCGGGTTGAAGCTTATTTCTCGTCTCTTCTTGTCTGCGTAGCTCTTCTGTCGAGACTAGGCGGCCTTTAGTTTTTCTCTAATCTTGGCCATTCTTTCTTCGGCTTCCTTTATGAGTGTGGGTCCAACTAGGGCACGTTCTCCAACTTCTGACCACATCAGAGGAGTTTTGCATTTTCTCCCGTAAAGAGGTTCAAATGGTGACTTGCCTAAACTCGCTTGATAACCGTTGTTATATGAAAATTCCGCATAGGGCAAACTCTGCTCCCAATCCTTGCCATAGGTAAGGATGCATGCTCTCAACATATCCTACATAATCTAATTTACTCTTTCTATTTGGCCATCCGTTTGTGGGTGATAGGCGGAGCTGAAATCCAATTTGGTGCCCATGGATTTATGCAAATTTTTCCAAAACCTAGAGGTGAATTGGGTCCCTCTATCTGAAACAATTCTGCTAGGCACACCATGCAACTTTACTATGTTTTCCACATAAAGCTTGGCTAGCTTTTCTCCACCGTAATTGGTCCGTACGGGTATGAAATGAGCCGCTTTAGTGAGTCGGTCCACTATTACCCATATGGAGTCATGTCCTTTCTGTGTCCTGGGCAAACCCACTACAAAGTCCATTCCTATCTCATCCCATTTCCAAACCGGGATGGGTAGGGGTTGCAACAATCCTGCTGGCTTCTGATGTTCGGCCTTGATCCTTTGACAAGTATCACAATGGGCGACGAATCGTGCAATATCCGCCTTCATTCCTTTCCACCAATATTTTTGTTTTAAATCCATATACATCTTGGTGGATCCTGGGTGGATGGAGTAGGCCGAGTTATGGGCTTCATCCATAATTATCCGCCGGAAGTCTCCTTCCTGGGGCACACAAATTTTATTTTTATACCATAAAGTTCCCTCATTATCCACTCTAAAGTCCGGTGCCTTATTCTCTCCAGTCTACATTCGGATTTCCATCAAGTCCTTGTCCGAACTTTGGGCTCTTCTTATTTTGTCCTCCAGAGTGGGTTGAATGCTCATCTTGCGCATGGAACCTCGAGGGACAATGTGCACATTCAATCATGCCATTTCTTCCTGCAATTTGGCATCCTTGGGTCCATAAGATATTCGGCTTAAGGCATCGGCTACCACATTTGCTTTGCCAGGGTGGTAATGGATTTCCACATTATAATCTTTAACTAGTTCTAACCATCTCCATTGCCTGAGGTTCAGGTCTGGTTGGGTAAAGATATACTTCAGGCTCTTATGATCCGTGTATATCTCACACTTGTTTCCAATCAGGTAGTGTCTCCAAATCTTGAGGGCATGCACCATGACTGCAAACTCCAAATCATGTGTTGGGTAGTTCTGCTCATGAGGCCTGAGTTGGCGGGAAGTATATGCAACTACTTTCCCATCTTGCATAAGGACACACCCTAAGCCTTGTCGGGATGCATCACAATAAATGACAAAATCCCTATGAATGTACGGTAGGGTGAGTACCGGGGCGGTTATCAATCTTCTCTTCAATTCCTAGAAACTCCTTTCGCGGGATTCTGCCCAGACAAACTTCTTTTCCTTTTTAAGCAGTTCTATCATGGGTCGGGCTATCTTGGAGAATCCCTCAATGAACCTTCGATAATACCCAGCTAATCCAAAGAAACTTCTGATTTGACTAACATTGGTCGGTTGCTGCCAGTTGGAGACTGCTTCGACCTTCTCGAGGTCCACTGCTACACCTTCTGCGGTCAGAATATGACCAAGGAAAGCTACTTTCTCAAGCCAGAATTCACACTTGATGAATTTGGCATATAGCTTATGTACTCTCAGCTTTTCCAATACTACCCGCAAATGTTGCTCGTGTTCCTAGAAACTCTTGGAGTAAATAAGTATGTCGTCGATAAAGACTACGACAAACTTATCTAACTCATCCATAAACACCTTGTTCATGAGATTTATGAAATAAGTAGGTGCATTAGTGAGTCCAAAAGACATCGCAGTGAACTCAAATTGCCCATAACGGGTGACAAAAGCTGTCTTTGGAATGTCGCTTTCTCTGATCTTGAGCTGAAAGTATCTTGACCTTAGATCAATCTTGGAGAAGTACTTGGCTCCTTTTAGCTGATCAAAAAGATCATCAATCCTGGGGAGGGGGTACTTATTCTTGATGGTAACCTCATTCAGTGCACGATAGTCTACACACAACCTCATACTCTCATCCTTCTTCTTGACAAATAGGACTGGGGCTCCCCAAGACAACGAGCTTGGTCTAATGAAGCCAATTTGTTGTACTTCTTCCAGTTGCTTCTTTAACTTTGACAGCTCAGAGGTTGCCATCCTATAGGGTCTCTTGGCTATAGGTCGATGACAAACTCTATATCCCTATTTGGTAGCATTCCGGGAAATTCTTCAGGGAAAACATCTGGGTATTCGTTTACTACCAGGACTCCTTCCAAGGACTTGGCTTCCATGCTAAACACCATCGGGTCTGGTCCACTTCCCCGGGTATGGCAGGTTACTCGTATTCTCTCTAGGTTTGTCAGGTGTACCACCTTACCAGCACAACCTATGAGACCATTGTGCAGGCTTAACCAGTCCATTCCAAGGATCACGTCTATACTCTTAGACTTAAGTACTACTAGATCTGCTAGAAATTCTACCCCGCTTAAATTGATCCTTACCCGTAGACAACGTAGTTGACACTTGATGTCACCTCCAGGCGTCCGGGTTAATAGGGGTGTTTTTAGTAGTACTGTAGGTATATTATGCTTTTCGACAAAACTTGAGGATATGAACCAGTGTGATGCTCCAGAATCAAATAGTACTGTTGCAAGAGCTGAGCTGACTAGGTACTCACCGAGCACTACGCCCTGAGCTCCTTGAGCCTCCTGCGCGTTGATGTGGTTGACGCAGACTCGTCCAAATCACTGCTGGGGCTGCCTCATCTGCTGACTGTTGTTGTTGATGTTGTTGTTGTTGCGGATGGGCACTCGGTTGGCACCTGACAAAACTGTCCTTGGTCCATTCACAGAGTTGGAGAAGGTTGATGTAGCAGGCTTGTTCTTGGTATATGGGAAGTTAGCAATGAAATGCCTTGTCTCTCGGCAGTTGAAACAGGCCCTAGCATTGCTGTTGTTAGTGGTGACTTGGCTGGCATTGCTCTGCGAGGCCTTCATCGTGTTCTGGCTTCTGAACTGTGTGTTAGGGGCTTGGGATCCTGTCACTTGTGACTGGGTTCTATATTGCATTGGGGCATGATATCTTGGTGCCATATAGCTAGAATTCCTTGGTTTCTGGAAGCGGTCCTGCTGGCGGGCCTTGCTTTCTAGAAACTTGCGCTTGTTATCCTTCCTTTCTTCTGCTTTGGCCCTTTCTGTGAGAATGGCCTTGTTCATCAGAGTGTTGAAGTCCGGGTAGATCTGAGGGGTAAGCAAGGTTCGGAGTTTTGCGGTCAGTCTCTTCTTGAATATGTCTTGCTTCTTTTCATCCTCGTCCACTTCCTCTGGTGCATATCGGGCCAGCTCCATGAACTGGTGGGTGTATTCTTCTACTGACATGCTTTCTTGCTGCTGTGCTCGGAACTCATCCGCCTTGCGCTTCATGGTGGCTGAGGGGATATGGTAGTGGTGGAACTACTTCACAAATTCTTTCCACGTGATGGTGGAGGCATCTTCGGCAGCTGCACAGTAATTCTCCCACCAGGCTAAGGCAGTTCTAGTGAGTTGGTGAGCTGCCAGGAGAACTTTGTCTCGATCTTGACATTCGAATGGCTCGAGCTTCCTCTGGATCACACGCAGCCAGTCGTCTGCATCCAAGGGATTGCTGGATCCGGCAAAGGTGGGCGGCTTGGTCCTCAGAAAAGCTGTTAGCTTGTCATTCATGGTCTGCTCTTGTGGCCGCTTGTTAACGAGGGCATTGGCCATTGTTTCCAGTATGAGGGTCTGGTTGTGTATTATTTGTGTCATGTCCCCAAGGGGTGGTGGTGGTGGCAGTGGCACTTCTCCTTGATTTTCTCCTCTGTTCTGGCTCACTTTCTGTTCTTCCTGAGGAGGGTTCTGCCCATTAGGCTGTACTCCCGCATCAGTGGCTGCAGGGGTCCGGTTGTGGGACGCCCTCGTACCGCTTCGGGAAGCCATCTATAGATAGAGTAGAGTCTTTGTGAGAATGGAATTAAGATTATGTGATGTTTAAGTTGTTTAATTTGTATTTTTGAAAAGGCAAAATCTACCTTCTGCCAGAAAGCACACAACATAACAAACAACAAGCACAAACAACTTTATTACTGCAAGGGAGGGTACAACACAGGGCAAGGCCAAACGCGTACTACTCGTTCGGGTACAGGGTCACACTTAAGGGTACCACTTAAGCCAAAGGGGCTGGGAGGGTACAACACTAGGGTGGCATCGGGCATTCTACTCGTGGGGCGAGCCTTCTTCGGAGTGTGCTTCCAGGAGAACGAGTAGTCCTTGCTTGCTGTTCTCTAGGTTTCCATTTTCCTGGGGTTGCGCAGCAGCTCCTCTCTCAACGGCGGCAGTAGACCCTTCAGGGTTCTCGGGTGGGGCTTGTGGGGTTCTCAAGAGTGGTCTCCATCCTATGACGGGCGTCCCAAGTAGGACATGGTCTTCCCCAATTGCCAGGACTGGTGTTCCACTTCTGGTCCATTCTTGCATACGTCGATCTCGGGCTTGCCAGAGGCTCTCCTAAGCAACCACTTCGCTGCTGACTGTGGTTGCGGCTCTTGCCTCGGCTTGGGCTGCCCGGATCTGTTGCAGTCTTACCGCGAGCTCTGCTTGCTCGGCATGATGGGTCTGCTCCCTCAGGATGCCGGCTTGCTCGTCAAAGAGCTGATCCAAGGAGGCTAGGTAGGTAGCCACTTGGTACAGAGGATCTTCTTCATGGCAGCGCCGTTCCAGGCTTCTCATACGAGCTTCCCAAACTGGGGTTCTGATGGCGGGAGGTAAGAACCTCATTGGTGTGGGGGCGAGATGTCTCTCAAAAATTCGGCACAGATAACGCAGCGCCTTCCTGACGGCCAAGGGATAGGTGTCTTGGTGCCAAAACCCTGTGGCGGTCACTCGCCATGGCTGAATGTCGGGGTAGCGGTCACTTCTGGCGATGACCAGGATCACCCTACAGCGGTGGGTACCATGGTGCCCGTACTCTCTGCTGTAGTACCTTGGGCGTTCCGTAAAGCCAAGGCTCTCTAGGGTGTTGATCAAGATGCTGGGGAAACCAAGTGCAGCTTGGCAATTGCCCTGGGTTCATCCTTCCTCAGCCATTTGAAAACAAAGATAGGGTGAACAAGCTTGCACAAATATTTGGGTACTAAAGGGGGTAGATGGTATTTATTATTACAACATGGTGGGGTACAGATTCCATAGATACACGATTATTAGGATAGGGTTCTGGCTTGGAGTGCTACTCCTATCATGGGGACTCTTTCTCGGTCTGGATAGGACGCTTCTTTGGTGGAAGACACTATTCCATCACATCATCTTCGGTCTGAGTACCCCTATCCCAATGTGTCTCTTCGGGTTTCTTCTTTATCCACCCAGCTATTCCTCTACGAGCCTCGTACTCTTGCCATTGGGCTTGGAGAGCGGCTAGGGAATACTCGGCTCGTATGGCTCTGGTCCGTTGTTCCTCCATTTCTTGGATTGCCTTTTCTGCCCTGTGGATTTGGTGCTTCAGTTGTGCCGCCTGTTCGCGGTAAAGTTCATCCAGGCCGGTGAGGTAGATGGATAGGTGGGAGACCGTATCTTCCAGGTCTTCTTCTTCTCTTCCAAGTCCCCTCATTCGGGCAATCCATGAGCATCCTCTTCCTCCAGTAGGCGGGAAAAATTCCATAAGAGCCCGCTGAAGATGATGCTTGTAGACCACACGCAGACGTCGCAGGGCTTTATGGGCGGCCTTTCGGTAGGTGTCAGGGAAGCGAAAGCCAGTGGTGGAGATGAACCAGGGGTCCATGTCAGGGTAGCGGGTGCTCTTTCCCACAAAGATCATCAGGTCGCATCGAAGAGTGCCCCTAGAGTCGTACTCCCGGTAGACATACTCTGGTGGGTCTACAACTCAGACGCGTTCCAGGCTGAGTATCAATAACTTAGGAAGGCCGGGCTCTGCGTGGCAGATTCCGCCACTCCATCCATTGTCAGCCATCTAGAGTAGGGCAAGAATCAATGGTGATTGTATGTGCGGAAAAGGATTAAGCAAGGAAAGTCCTAATGTGGAAAGACTCGAAAAAAGGGGTCTTGATCCTAGGGTCACGTCCTACGGCCAACCCGCAGCTCAAATACCACCTGAAGCGTCCCCTCATAAGAGAAGACTTAAAAGTGATACAATATCAGTCCCAGGAGGCTGATAACACTTTTATTACATCAGATGGTACATCACCGTACAACTCTACGCGGAAGTGGGCAGTGAAGCGCCACTATCGCGAGGATAACAACTAACACCCACACAACGATATTAACTACGAAGAGGGGGTCATCAGAGTCTTGTGCCATACAGAACTTCTTGCGGGCGACCCTATCCACAGGCAAGGTTGGGTGCAGGACGGAGCCTCTACTCAACGTCTTCGGGAACGAAGTCTGGATCTTCCTCTGTAAAAATTAAGAATGGGGTGAGTACAAACGTACTCAGAAAGTCCAACCACACCCACAGAGGGGTACAAACAGAATATAATGCACAGGGTAAATCAAGGATAATGCTAGGGTTTAATTTATCGAAAGCTAATTTTTATGCAGGGGTTCATTTGAAACAAAGGATTTTCAAAGCAAGTTTTTCTTGTACAGAGTAACACGTAGTGTTGACCCACACAGGATCCAAGTTATAAGTTGCTACCGGACTCCTCATCCGCCATAGCACACGGCACAACTGCCGGACACTTTTCCAAAACCACTCACGCCAACCCGTCCAATCCCAGAAGAAACACTAGTTGTGTGACCACACCGTAACTTGCCCAGTACCGTGGGCACGGCTATTCGAATAGATTTTAACTCTGCAGAGGTGTGCAACTTTACCCACAAGCGGGGTACCGCAGCACGATCACCGTAGTGTCGGTGCAGATCCCAACAAAGCCATTACCCACCTTAGCTAGACCTGACTAGCCACCACGGGATCCACCAAGGGGTCATCGACCTATCTCCGAGGTTTAACCGGGGCCTAAGTCACACAGACCTTATCCCTTCTCCTTGGTTAGCCGTTGTTCTCAGCTCTCCTGATGGCTATCAAACTAACTAGTGGGGTTTATGCTAAGCCGTTTCCCATACAATGGTCGATTGGTTTGCACGATAGTGGAGTTAGGTGAGATGACACATCAACTCGGTCCTTAATTGTGACAAGATGGATATCTCCCTTCCTTGCTCAACCACACAGGCACGAGCACACCATTTGGCAAATCACATAGAAGTGCCATCCATCCTGTCTAAACTTATCTTTCGAAAATTTCACATTTTTCCCTTCCCACCCACTCACGCATTTTCCTTTTATAAAACAAGTTGTATCGTGTTTAAGGTCCTAAGCACTCTAGCAGCGATTAACGTCCAAATAAATCGCATTCAGACATTAATCTAGGTGGTCAAGGAATGGTTATAACAAATCAAGGGGTGGCTATCCAACCATATTTTCAACAGGCAAAACATATGCTATTTTATAAAATAGGCCAATAGGTTGTGTTTATAAAAACTAGGACAAAATATGCATCAAAGAGCGGGATTAAATTTGCCGTCTTCAAAGACTTCCGGGAAGTCCTGATCGAGGTGTTGTCCTTCGGGTTCGGGATCGTGAAATTGATCCTCATTCACTTGCTCGTAGTACTGCACGTCGGCGGGTTCTCCCTCGTTCACACCATGATCTACGACGTATACAGACAAACACACAATTAAGAAAAAGAAATAAAGGTTTTATTGTTGAGCTCGAATCGGAAACAATTAAGATATGGAGATAGGAGTAATATTTTTGGGCGGTTTCCTAATGGCATGGCCAAAACTATGTTAGAAATGGCGTGGTAAAGTTTCATGTCGATCGGAGATTGTTTGGCGCATGAAATGATAGGTTACAGGGAGGTTTAGGGGTCGAACGGGGGTTCAAGGGCCTTTTTGTAATATTTCTGAGGGCAAGGGCTTGATTGTAATTTTTGAAAACATCGGGGCCACTCTGGAAAAGTGTAGGGGTATAATTGAAATTGTGTTTATATAGTGGAGGGCTAGTTCCCTAAATAAATAAAAGTGGAAGGGCCTTTTTGGAAAAAGGGTTATAAAGTGTGGGGATTCTTAATTAAAATGGGAGAAGGGGAGGGGCTTAAAGGCAAAATAGCCCTTTTCTTCCTCCTCATGACGTAGAGCAGAGGAGGAGGGGTGCTGGGCGCCTGCGGCGGCCCTCGCCGGTGGCCCAGAGCACGGCGGCGGCCGGGGTTAGGGGGGAAAGAGGGAGGCGGCCAGGGCAAGTGCTCGTGGAGAAAAGGGAGAGGGAGGGCCCGGGCACCTACATCGGGCCTTGGCTCGAGCAGGGAGGCGGCGGAGCAAGCTTGCGGCGGTGGCGCTGCTGCGCAGAGGAGGTGGGCGTGCGGCGGTGGAAGTGGTTGTAGAGCTGGGGAAGCGGCGCGGGGGCCTCTTTATAGGCCGAGTAAGGCGGTGGGGAGAGCCGTGGGGCGGTGGCCGCGGTGTGGTCGGCCGGCGAGCTTCGCGGGCACCATTAATGGCGTTTGGCCGCTTCCAAGCGTCGCGGAGCGGCGCACAGGCGGCAAGTCCAGCTCAGAACGACAAGATGGCTCGGGCAGACGCACGTGGGGAAGGGCCGGCCGCTGTGCGCGAGCAGTGCGGCTCGGCGGCGAGGCGGGGCGCCGTACTCGGCTCTGCAGTGTGGCGAGGCTCGGGGCGCGTGGAATGCGTGCGGCGCGCCGCGTGGGCAGGCGGACAGGGCGGGCCGTCAGCGGCGGGCGGCGCGGCGAGCGGCACGGCCACGCGGCGTGCGTGCGCACGCTTTGGCAGGGCTTGCGTCAAGGCGGCGAGGGGCTCGACGTGCAGGGGCACGCACACGCGCGGGTGGACGAGAGCGGGGGGGCGCCCGGCAGCGCGTGGGGCAAGGCGGTGGCGAGCTGAGCGGCGCTCGGGGGCGTGCGGCAGAGGAGAGGGAGAAAGGAGAAAAGGAGAAAGGAGAGAGGGAGAGGGAAAAAAGAAAAAAAGAAAAGAAAAGAAAAGGGGAGGGAAAAAGAAAAAGAAAAAAGAGAGAGAGAGAGAAAGAGAGAGAGATCGCGCCGGTGACGACCGCGACTGCACGCGCACGCGCGCTGGTCAGGCATGACGCGTGGGACAAGGGCGAACAGGGAGATGGGACAGCGGTGAATTCGGAGGTCGGGACCAGTTTTTCGGGAGATCGGGCGGGGGACGATTTTGAATGGACTGAGCTCAACAATTGAAAAGAGATTTTGAAATTATTTAGCGCGTGATTTTATTTGGTAAACTTTCGGGATGTTACAGAAGGGCAGGGGTTTTGGGCATATTTGCCCTTCTTCTTCCCCTCTCCCGCGACCAAAACAGGGGAGGGGAGAGGGCGGCATCGGCGGCCCTGGCCGGCGGCCCTGGCCGGCGGCCCTGGGGGGTTCGGCGGCGGCCATGGGGAGGGGAAAAGGGAGAGGGAGGTCAGGAGGCCCGATCCCCGGCTGCAGCCCGGGCGGAGGCGGATCGAAGCGGCCTGGCCACGAGGGCCAGCGGGCGGCGGCGCTGTGGTGGCGGCCCTGCGGGTTGGGGAGGGGGGCTGGCGGCCGTGGGTGAGGTGTTGGGGGTTGAGGTAGCTCGATTCCCCTCCCTACCTTGAGCTGGGACGGGGCGAGGAGGTGGCTCTGCGGTGGCCGGCGGAGGCAGGCGGAGTGGCTTGCTGCGGCGGCGCTGCAAGGTCAAAGAGGGGCGCGCGATGGCGAGAGCGGTGGTGGTGGCTGAGAGCTGCACGAAGTTCCTATTTATAGGCCGGGAGAGGCGGTGGAGAGGGCGGGGCAGGTGGCCGGCTGGCGAGCTCCGAGGACGGCCATTAATGGCGCTCGGAGAGTCGTGGAGCGGTGCGGCACGCGATTCGCGGCGGCGATGCGACGGCTCGGTAGAGCAGGGCGCGCAGGGGAGGAGACGAGCACGTGGAGGAGCCCTGGGCGCTGTGCTTGTCGTTGAGCGGCTCGAGCGGTGAGGGTGGGCACAGGAATGCGGTGGTGGTGCTGATCAGCGGGCGGCGCGGCGAGCTTCGGGACCGCATGGAACGCGTGCGGCACGTGGGCAGGCGGCCGTGGTGTGGCGCGGGCGTCGCGGCGTGCGCGGCTCGGTACGCCGAACGCGGCGAGCGCGTGCGTATGCGCGCACATGCGCACGGCCCAGGGGTGCTCGGCGCGGCTGGGAAGGCGGGGCGCGCGGCTGGGTAGGCGCGTGCCGTGCGTGGGGAGAGGGCGGCGGCGAGCTGCTTCGGCAGCGAGCGGGCGGGCGTGGTCGGGGAGCCGGGCGTGGCGGCGGGCTGCTCTGCAGCGTGCGGGGAGAGGGAAGGAAGGGAGGAGGAGGAAAAAAGAAAAAGGAGGAAAATGGAAAAAGAAAAAGAAAAAGAGAAGGAGAGAGAGAGAGCGAGCGCGCCGGCGATATTCGCGGCGGCGACCGTGGGGCCGGTCGGCCACGCGCGTTGCGTCGTCCGGTCGGACGGCGACGCATGCGGAGCGAGGAGAAATAGGGCAATGGAACGACGGTTGAAACCGGGTGTCGGGGCGGCGAAAAATTCTAGGAAGGGATGAGGGTTTAGGGATAATTGAGCTCGACAAAAAAAAACTTTGAAAATTATTTTTAGCGCGTGTTTTATTTTGGTATATTTTTCAGGATGTCACAGAGTGGCACCATCCACAAGGTGTCACCGATATCGATGCCAGCGTAATGCTGAACAAGAATTCTCTCAAATGGCTTCTAGTAGGATCTGACGCCAACACGGACCTGTAAATAGCACATCAGCAAAGCTTTCAAGAAGAGAAGTGCGCTCAAGGTGTCACCATTTTTCATGGAGGAGGAGGAGGCGCCACATCCTCGTTCACATTAATTTGCAGTCTACCACATTCATGTATACCTCTTGCTCCCCTAGCTACTAACACATGTTATTATGTATCTTCAACGGCCGTACACCAATTCTTAGTAGCCTAATTAGGTTTTGGTAGCCCTACGTACGTGTCATTGATGCCTCACCCAGCGCATGTATGTACCTTATGCTATCCTGCTAGATGTTGACAGCTAACGTTACGGACTTACTGTACGGCTATTGTATAATTATTAGTGTGACATTTGATTATTTGCAGCTAGTTGTGATGACCACGAACCTCTGCAGGCTGCAGCAGCAAGGACCAGATTCAATGTTCGAGCGGACAAAGACACGTGTAAAAGTCGACAGATAGAGATGCGCTTCCTCCGTTTCAAATTATTATCCACTTTTTTAGATTTTTCCTAATATAATCTAAATTTATGTAATTTTGACACTCCATGCAGTTATGATAACTATATTTTCACATGGCACGAACCAAGGACACCAAGTATACTTATCAATCCATTATCATATTAATCACCCTCTCCTTGTTTCTGCAATTTTTTTAGCGAGGCTCCTCATTTCCGGCGATTATTAACTGCCGCGGCCGATGTTGACAAATCCGTTGCCTTCCTCTTTGGCCCACTCTCGAGGCTAAGGCTTACTATAGCGATCAGTTCTGAATTTCTCAATTTTAAAAATATAGCTATCATAACTGAATGGAAGAATTATGTATCTACCTGTAGTTTCATTCAAACCCGTCGTCTTAGAAATGTATCTCGATGGTGCGATTATTTGGTATCATAGGTTGGTCGATGTATTGGTCACACGATGCATATGCATGGACAGGGCCAGATGGCACGCACAGGGCCAGATGGTGGCGACGCCGATCACCGGCCTCTTCACGTTGCGCCAGAAACAGGAACCATGTGTTGGGTTGTTGCATGCAGGCCGGTAGCGAGCCCGCGACATGTACATCAATCCAAAACGCATGGAAATGGAAACGGCTCCTTGTTGTAACGTACAAACAATGCAAGGCATGCAGCTGTTATTGTTGTTTATCATTTGCACACTGATTTCTGCGCCTTTCTGTAAAGCACGATGCGTGCGTGGTGGCAACAGTAGTACAAAGAGCTCAGTAAGTAACTAGAACAAAGGTGACATCCTCAATGTACCCTTTGTAATTGACCATGAAGCAATGCAAGCAGTTTTTACTCCCAATAATTTTGCTGGAGTAGTTCCACGTGTGGATGTTTGACCACACATAGTACTACACTCTTTCTCCTGTGTTGAAAACCAAGCTAGCTAGATCGCCACAAGGAATGAAGAAGGTACACGTAGGAGTAGGGGTGGTAAAAGAACTTAAAATTTTGCCTATATAATTCAAGAATATAATCGGACTCACAAAAGGTAAATTTATATTTTTAAAATTTTGAGCTAAGAAAGAATACGTAGAGATCAAGTTGGATTATTGTGAAGGTGGCATCAGGATCATGATGATTTACCACTTCTAGTACTTGAGATAGCGGCGATGCAGCTCTATAGTAACGAACTGACGATGATGGACACACTTTTGCCAAATGCATGCACCGCAATGGCCCCGTCCAAAGCTCCAAAAAAAAAGCTAGCGCAAACGCCGGCAGGTTTCCTGCCGGGGTATCGTGGACCAGGGACGACACACCAGCAAACGCGCATCGCATTCAAGTTGCCTCATGCATGCCTTGGCCCATGGCATGCCTGCATGAGCTAGATATGGATGCTATCCTCATGTGGAAAAGAAAAGAAAAAAACAAGCTGGACGAACGATGACCACTACGCACTCTACGTACAGTAGCTGTGGCTAGATAGGCGTGCGTATCCATTGCTAGCTGCAACTGCAATACTAGCTTGGAGTGCAGGTAGCCAGCAGCACACGCGTTGTTCTTCCCAGCTGCAACGGATCCGTCGACCTGCCGGGAGATAAGAGCATCTCTAAGAGTTTGCCATATTTTACTTGATATATCTTGTGTTTTGCCAACTTCTAAAAAGATATGACAAGTAAAAAAAGAGCTTATCTCCAACAGTTTGGCATAATTCACTTGCCAAATCAAGATCTAACTTACATCAGGAATCCTGAGAGAGAAACAAAATTATATTTATGCCCTTCCACCTCTTGAAAACTTAAATCAGGAACCCTTCTCTATTATTTATTTCTTTTTTCACCCTCCCACCTGACTAGAAATCACGATGCCACCCCCGCACCGCGCGCGTATATTTACGCGCTGGAGGCTGGTTTTTCCCAAATTGCCAAAAATTGCCAAGTCTTTTGCCAAACTGTTGGAGGAGTATTTTTAACGTTTTTACCAAAAATCAAAGATGGCAACTTGATTTGCCAAACTCTTGGAGATGCTCTAAGAGCATCTCCAAAAGATTATTCCATATCCAAAATATACTCTCTCTCTCTCTCCATTACCAATAACTATTTTTGTGTTTTTGGTAACTAGCAAGGTGTCCCGCTCAAATAGCGCGGCTAGTTAGTTTTTTTTATTCTATCATTTTTTATCTGTAAATTTAATGCATACATACGCCTATATTGCAGTACAACTGCTGAATCTTTCCCTCATCATATACTACCATTTACTATTGCTAAGGCACAATCATCTTCTTTATACTCACCATTCTTTTATAGCCGTCATATATTACCATTTACTATATTATTAAATTGCGCACTATTGACCTGTTTGGTTGGACCTTATGTCCTTTCAAAATTGCTTTAGTTTTGACTTCAATGATGAAATCATATTTTGATGGAGTCGAAACTAAAAGAAGATTTTTGGTGCTAATGTGGTAATTTTGAGAACACTTTCGAACTTAAGGAGGAAGAAGCCGATGAAGCTATTTTTCTCCTCCCAATTGTAAGCTGTTTCGGGATTTCATTTTTCCTCTCTAAGTGTATGTTGTTCCGGGATTTCATTTGGCTTCGTGGGCGAGGCCGTTTTATTTTTGCATATTAGGTGTGAATTTACAAAAACTATTGGATAAGCTTCCAATAAATATAGGTATTTGGGGAACTTTACAAAAAGTTATTTTCCTTCATTATTTGCTTATTAATTGCTATACAAATAATTATTATTTTCCTATTTATAATTATTAATATCTATTGTTAATCATATTCGATATGGACTCTTTGGTCTTCTAACTTCAATTTACATATTGACTAATTATATTTGATATGGACTCTTTGGTCAACTGCTAATTTCCTTATTTTTCTAATTCCACATTTAGTTACTTACTAATCATATTCGGTATGGATTCTTTGATCATGTTCTATTTTTTAATTTTTTTCTCCTCTCTATTGTACGTTGTTCCGGGATTTCATTTGGCTTCGTGGGCGAGGCCGTTTTATTTTTGCGTATTAGGTGTGAATTTACAAAAACTATTGGATAAGCTTCCAATAAATATAGGTATTTGGGGAACTTTACAAAAAGCTATTTTCCTTCATTATTTGCTTATTAATTGCTATACAAAATAATTATTATTTTTCCTATTTATAATTATTAATATCTATTTGTTAATCATATTCGATATGGACTCTTTGGTCTTCTAACTTCAATTTACATATTGACTAATTATATTTGATATGGACTCTTTGGTCAACTGCTAATTTCCTTATTTTTCTAATTCCACATTTAGTTACTTACTAATCATATTCGGTATGGATTCTTTGGTCATGTTCTATTTTTTAATTTTTTAATTCTGAATTTATATATTTATTAGTGGTACTCAATATGGACTCTTTATATTAGTATAAGCACCGATCCATAAAATCAATGGTATAGAATTCAACTACTATAATCTTCTTTAGTTTTAAACTATAAATATAGCTATTTATTAATCATGTCTGACACGGTGTATGGCTAGTCTATGCCGTCATATCTTTATAAAATCTAACCATGTATATTCTTATCTCTTTTATTAATATTAGAATTTCTAGATCTTGTGCGCGAACGTGGTGGCAAATATATCCTCATGTTGCATTGTGGAGGAAGGCAATTTTTAACTTCACTGATAGATGGAGATGCATGCTTTACAATCATTTTAGAGTATTTGACGTATTATTTGGTGAGAGTTGATTATGGCGGCGAGTAGCATGTAGTAGAATTGTTAAGTTCTTGTATTGCACTGCATGTAGAATTTTTACATAGGCTCATGGTTGTATCCTATTCGGTATTGGTTTTGTTTTTGAAATGTTACTTTGTTTTGTCACTGACTTATGGAGAGGTGAACACTTCTAATTATATTCTGGGCCATATGGGTATGGCTTTATTTATTTGACTTTGCACATGTTGAACTTATATAGCAGCTAAAAAGAACTACTCAATGCGTTGGTACACGGTACCTCTAATATTTCCTTCTCTCTCTCTAGATTAGCCGTTCATTATCTTTTGGGATACATAATTACGGAAAGATGGAGTCCTAGTCCATGTATACCGGTTTACATCACAAAATAATAGAGTCCAAGTCTATTAGGCAATACCAAATTTTTTATTCAATATAGATTTATATGTCATATATGAATTCTTTAGAATAATTATAGACCGTTAGATCTTCATAAAATCGAACGGTACAAATACTTCTCTTTTTTAGATTAACTTGGAAATTTATAAACCCTCTCGGCGAACGTGGTGGCTTCTTTTAACACTATTGTATTAAGATAATAGATGGTCGCCGCAACAGATTATCAAAATACAATCACCAAAAATATGGTAGAAGAGAAATCTCTTTCATTTAGGTGAGAGGGAGGTGTGTTTTGATGATTACCAAAAACTTTTAAATAATAGGGATTGGATTGGTAATATGTTGAAGAACCTCCAATCACCAAAACATTAAACTGTTTGGTATTGGAGAGAGGGATAAGTAATCTGTTGGAGATGCTCTATGGTCATCATTAGCCACATATATGCTCCTGAATCGAGCACAGGTTCATCATCAGGTATATATTCAGAGGTTCAGTTACGTTGAACCAGCAGCTGCATGCAGCTCCATCAAAGCGACTCCCTCTGTTTCTAAATAAAAGTCGTTTTTTTGTTTTCGTGCCACAAGTTTGACTAGATTTGTAGAAAATACGTATAATATTTAAATATTCAAATAAATTTTATAAAAAATTATATTCAAATATCTATCTAATAATATTTAATTTGTACAATAAATATTAATATATTTTTATATATATTTGGTCAAAGTTGTTTCTCGGGAAGCGAAAGCGACGGTTATTTAGGGACAGAGAGAGTAGCTAGCTAGAGAGAGAGTGCGGCAGCAAGAGCTGCTGCTAGCGGCGGCCGATGACGACGGGACGAGTCTGCAGACGCAGCATCGACGACGATCGGTCTCAACGCCGCGACCATATGTACCACCGTCACCGTCTGCATCGCCCACGAATGAAGCTAGAATGCTGTTGGTGTAGCTAGCTAGGCGGCATGTGCTGCACCTTTTGATGACCGGCCGGCCCGTGTCTTGCTTGTAGCTGACGATGACCCTGCTGGTGTGTGTCATGCGAGTGCCTGCCGGGAAATCATCCCCGCTCTGTGTTCCAAAGGTGGCCAGCCGCGAGCCTGCGGGGATAGATTCATGCATGAGCATGCGTGCACGGCTACTTACCACCCACTCTGCTGAACGCCTATTGCTTGTTGCCTGTGTAAAACGTGTGGAGGGTCAAAGAGTTCATCTCCAGCTGAACACGTACACAATGGAAGATCTGTCACCACCTCTAGTCTTATGTTAGAACACCATGAGCAGCATCCAGCACGCTCGGGCTAAAATCATGCATGCATATCCTTGCGAGAGTAAATTTACGGAGCTAGTTTTTAAAAAAAAAATCCTCTCACCAGCAACATTAGAACATTACAATACAGTTGTCTAGTTCTTAGTAAAGTGATTAGTGTAGTAGTAGAAGATCCACACAGCAACATTGCTAGACAGGAGCCACATACACTACTGGAAAAACACACATTCGTCCGCGGCCGTTAGTACCGGTTGTCTTTCAGCCGGTACTAAAGCAGCAATTTAGTACCGGGCCGGGGCTACAGTGCCTCGTTTAGTATCGGCTGGTGGCTCCAGCCGGTACTAAACTGCTGCATCGACATCGGGGGGGGGGGGGGGGGGGGGCAACAGCTAAATTCCCTCCTGTGGCAGTTTAGTACCGGCTGGTGGCTCCAGCCGGTACTAATTGGAGCCGAGAAGGATTAGTACCGGGTGAAGGCTGCACCCGATACTAAATGCCTTGCCGATGGTTCTTGGCCTTATCCTTTTTCTCTCCCCCGGCCATTCATTCCATCCAGCATTCATCCTCATCTTCTCTGAGTCTCACCTCTCTCCATCTCTATCTTCTCCAGGTCAGGGGCGGCGGGAGGAGGAGCCACGGGAGGGCGGCCAGCCTGGCTTGATGCGCGACGAGCGCAGCGGTCCCGGCCTGAGGAGCGGCGGGTGCGCCGGCCCCGGCCAAGAGGTGGGCCAGGCGTGCGTGGCCCCAGCCTGGAGGCGCGGCGCGGCCTCAGCCGAGAGGCCTGGAGGCACGGCGCAGCGCGGCCTCGGCCGGGAGGCCTGGAGGCGCAGCGTGGCAGCCCCAGCCAGGAGGCGCTCGCGGCCCCAGCATTCGTGATGTGCTTGGCTTGCACGTGGAGCCTGCCTGCCTCTTCCGCCGTGCGCCTTGCTCTGCTTCCCCTGCCTCATCCTTTCTACTGACTGATGAGTGATGACTGATTGCAGGGCTGCGACGCGTTCGTTCTGCTGGACTCGACGCCGGGCAACACGGCGGAGAAGGACGCGCCCCCGAACACGCGCCTCCGCGGCTTCGAGGTCATCGACAGCGGCCCTGGCCTGGAGGCCTGGAGGTGCGGCACTACCTCGGCCGGGAGGCCTGGAGGCATGGCGTGACGCGGCAGCCCCGGCGAGGAGGTGCGGTTGGCCTCCGTCCCTTGTACGACAAGATTGTGAGGAATTTTGTTTGAAGATTTTTTGATTGTCAGGAGGTGTTTTTTGGTGTGATTGTGATATTTTCTTGTGATTGTAAGACCACAAGATTCTGCGATTGAGATGTATTCATATGATTTTTTTTTGTGATTGTGATTATGGGATGTATTCATATGAGATGTTCTTGTCAGATGCATTGTTCTTGTGAGATGCATGTGGTGCTGTTTGATTGAGAAAATGAGACCGGCTGGGGAGTACCAGCGCAGCGTGGGCAGCAATTTAGTACCGGCTGGAGGTACCAGCCGGTACTAACTGCGTCATTTAGTACCGGGCGCAACGTCCGGTACTAAATTACTGGCAGGTTAGTACCGCCTTGGTTCTACCGGGCGGGAAACCGGTACTAACTGGGGTTCCCGCACGGTACTAATGCGAGAATTTCTAGCAGTGGTACGTACACCATCGTCAGGTCCAATACCGAGCACTACTGCCGCCGCAGAATCGTGCTCCGCCCCATCCGTCCTGCTCTACCTCACGCCGCCAGCCGCCCCACTATTTCCCGCCATGGTTTAATTTCGTGCGGGCTTCCTTCCTTCTTCCTTCATTCCTTCCCCCAGCCCGGCCCGGCCGGGGAGATCGATCGATGGAGCAGACGTGTACACTTCCCCCCGTCCCTCCCTCCGGTCCAAAAGGCCTCCTCGCTCCCGGCCGGCGGGCCCGCCGCTCCACTCCGCCGCCCGCCGCGCCCGCCACGTGCCCCCCGCCGTGACGTGGACCTCACCTCCCGCCCTCCTTATATACCCCGCCCCGCCCTCGCCGTCCCCCATTCCTCCTCACCCAGCCCCGCCGCCTCGCGAACCAGCACCGCGCATGCCAGCGCCGCCGATCAGCAGGCGCCACCACCCCCTCCACCTCCGGCGCCGGATCAGTAGTACTAGTACCTTCTCTGAGCTCTTCTTGCTCCTGCGGTGACTCGAGGAGGGAGGGAACCTTGCTTGTGGACGGCTAGCTTGAGGAGGGTTCGTCGGAGACGGGAAGGAAAGGCGAGCAGCGGCTAATAATGCCTCCCAACGCCCACGACGCGCACGGAAGCGCCGGCGGCCTCCCCGTGACAGCGGCGGCGGCGAACAAGATGGACTGCTTCCTGACCACCGCCTGCACGCCGCTCCACCTCCAGGTACGCACCCCTGCTGCTTCCACCGCCGCCGCCTAGGACGTCGGCGGCGGTTGCTCTCTGCTACTAGCTAGCTAGCGGCTTAGTTCGAACCGAGATAGATGTTGACGGTGCCGCCGGTGCAGTTCATCGACGTGTCGTACCGCGTGAAGCAGACGGAGCGGTCGGCGCCGCCGGGCCGGATATCCTCGCACTCCGGCGGGGCGTGCTCCGGCGCCGCAGCGGCGCCGGAGGAGCGGACGATCCTCCGGGGCGTCACGGGCGAGGCGCGGCCGGGGGAGGTGCTCGCGGTGCTGGGCCCGTCGGGGAGCGGCAAGTCGACGCTGCTCTCCATCCTCGGCGGCCGCCTCGCGGGCCGGCACGGCGGGACGGTGCTGGCCGGCGGCCGCCCGCCCAGCTGCCGCGGCGCGGCGCGGCGGCGCACGGGGTTCGTGGCGCAGGACGACGTGCTCCACCCGCACCTCACCGTGCGTGAGACGCTCGTCTTCTGCGCGATGCTGCGGCTGCCCCGAGCGGCGCCGGCGGCGGCCAAGGCGGCCGCCGCCGAGGCCGTGATCGCCGAGCTCGGGCTCGCCGCCTGCGCCGACACCGCCGTGGGCAACGCGTTCGTGCGCGGCGTGTCGGGGGGCGAGCGGAAGCGCGTCAGCATCGGTCACGAGATGCTGGTGAACCCGAGCCTGCTCATCCTCGACGAGCCCACGTCGGGGCTCGACTCCACCGCCGCCGCGCGACTCCTCGCCACGCTGTCGGCGCTGGCGAGGAAGGGCCGCACCGTCGTCATGTCCGTGCACCAGCCGTCGTCCAGGGTGTACCGCATGTTCGACTCCGTCCTGCTGCTCGCCGAGGGCAGCTGCCTCTACTTCGGCGCCGGCCGCGACGCCATGGACTACTTCGCCTCCGTCGGCTTCGCGCCGGGCTTCCACGTCAACCCGGCCGACTTCATGCTCGACCTTGCCAATGGTGAGTAGCTACTGTCCTTGATTATTCTTACGCCTCAACTACTGTTTATTTCTTCATCAGTTCTTATATATCATTCCCAAAAAAGGACAATACAACTGGGCACACGTAGTACATACTACAGTATTTCTGTTCTTAACTAATCAAAGAAATTAAAACACTTTTAGGAACAAAAAGAACTTACTACTACTTATTATATATATATGTATAATTAATATACATAGTAGTAGTATTGCCTAATAACATGGGAGAGGATTAATTACTAGATTGACCATACCACTAGATCAACAGGCAAAGTTTGCCATGCAACTGCTGACACTAATGGAATGGGATAGGCATCACTAGGGGTGTGGTGTGGAGTTGAAGTCAGAAGTACTACCAGAGTATAGTATGTATGTGTGTTTGTGTGTGTTCTTGCATGCTCCCCTTTTGCAATAGTGAGGATTGGGCTCATCATTAGACTTTGGACAGGCAAAAACACCTGGTGAGTGAGTGTGGAGGGCACCCAACTCTCCAACAGAGAGGAGAGAGAGAGAGAGAGGGGGGGGGGGCATGAGAAATAGAAAAAAGATTGGAGAGGGTGAGTGCCTGCTGCCGTCCCTAGTGTCCTCCCTTTTTTTGTGCAAAGCGCTTTATGGTTGAAAGATCACAAGCCCAAGGGACACCTGTCACAGGAGTGGGAATTAGGGCACTTCCACTGGGGCTGGGCATCATCACACTCCCACAGAAAGCTACATCCCCAATAAGGTAATCCACAGCTGATGAACACACACACACACACACACCCACCTCACAGCCTGAACTGAGCCTGAACACAGACTGGTTTAGCTAGGACGACACCACAGGATCTCCGACACCTGTGGCAGCTTTTAGTTGGATCTGGTTCCTTTGCCTCTTTTTCACAAGCTAGGTGGATGCAGCACCATGCTCATGCATGATCTAGGGGATGATTTGCTTGTACTGCTAGTACTCCAAGATGATGAGGGTGATGTGTGGGTAAGCTAGCAGCTGATGCGGGTGTGGTTCCAAGAGCCTGTCTCACTAGACTTGGAAACATCTGCCCCCCCTGCTCATGCCCGGCTTTAGACAGGAGGAATCCTTTTCTTGGTGCGGAATTGCCCTCTTTGGAGGGGGGCCACTTTCTTTCTCCCTTTTGGCTGCTCGGCACCTCCTTTTAGTTTTGCTGCCTCAGTGCACCAGCACATCAGACCAAAGCAGCTTGTGCACCACCATCCATCTATCCAGAGGCCTTTCATGGCACCACAGCTAGCACGATAGCAAATCTGCCTTTGGATCCGCCGCGTCACTCCCTTGATCGATGCTAGTTAATTAGTGGACCCGATAGCGTCCCCCGCGGCTCCTGACCCGTCCGATTCCGATCGAGAATCGGACGGTCAGCAATAATATACTTGCGCGAGTGGTTGTTTTTTTTTGAAAAAAAAACAGCTTGTGGATTTTGTTTCACATTTGGTTCAGTTTCGTGGAGCTATGAAAATGGATAGATACCCGCTTTTCTTTTTAATTGGACGGTAGAGAACACGCTACGCGTAGAATTATTGGGTATCAGAGAAATGGATGGAAAAGGGGACGTGTAACATCATCGCATTATCTCAGTATTCAAAGAAAAACTATCACACTATCTCTTCAATCTTAAAAAAAAACCTATTATGCCGACCTTTCCCCTCTTTTTTTGCTGCATATCAGTATTATTTTTCTCTCCAGATTAGTACTATTTTCTAAAAAAGAAATACTATGATCTTTGTTATCTAATAACTCTGATACTTGCAGGTTTTGCTCAAGCAGATTACAATTTCACCGCAGAAGGCGGCAACGTGAAGCAGTCGCTGATCTCGTCCTACAACAAGGTGCTCGCCCCAAGGGTGAAGGCGTCCATCAATGCCGCCGCAGCGGAGCACGCCCTTGAGCCGCAGCCGCAGCCGCAGCCACCGCTGGCGGAGAGCTGCAGCGGGTGCACGAGCTGGGCGAACCAGTTCATGATCCTGCTCCGGCGCAGCCTCAAGGAGCGGCGGCACGAGGCGTTCACGTCGCTGCGCGTCTTCCAGATCCTCGCGCCGGCGCTGGTCGCCGGCGCCATGTGGTGGCGGTCGTCGCCGGCGGCGGTGCAGGACCGGCTGGGCCTGCTCTTCTTCGTCTCCATCTTCTGGGGCGTCTTCGCCTCCTTCAACGCCGTCTTCGCCATCCCGCAGGAGCGGCCGGTGCTCGCCCGGGAGCGCGCCTCCGGCATGTACGCGCTCTCCTCCTACTTCATGGCCCGGATGGCCGGCGACCTGCCCATGGAGCTCGCGCTGCCGGCGGCGTTCACGGTGGTCGTCTACCTGATGGCCGGGCTCAACCCGGCGCCCGCCGCGTTCGCGCTCACCCTAGCCGTGATCCTCTCGTACGTGCTCGTCGCGGGGGGGCTCGGGCTCGCCGTCGGCGCCGCCATGATGGACGCCAAGCGCGCGTCGACGCTGGTGACGGTGGTCATGCTCGCCTTCCTCCTCACCGGCGGCTTCTACGTGCACAACGTGCCGGGCTTCATGGCGTGGGCCAAGTACACCTCCTTCACCTACTACTGCTACCGCCTGCTCATCGCCGTGCAGTACGGCGGACACCTGCGCCGCCTGCTCCCGCCGGAGGCCGTCGACGGCGAGGCCGGCCCGGGAGCCTGCGTCGCCGCGCTCGCCGCCATGCTCTTCGGGTACCGGCTGCTGGCCTACCTCGCCCTGCGCCGCGTCAGGAAGTGACCTACTGGCCGCCGGCGCCGCCGGCGATGTAGCTAGCTAGGTGCGTGTCCATTGACGATTCCGGCCGGCCGGCGGGCCAGGCACGATGACCAAAGGCTCCGGCCGGCCGGCGGGCCCGGCACGATGACCAAAGGCTCCGGCCGGCCGGCCGGCGCGCGCGGCGAACCGAGATCAGCGGCGGCGGCGGGCGTCGGGGGAGATGAATCGACCAGATGACGCGGTTGTTGTTGGCGTCGCCGGCGACCGACGAGGTCGTCGTCTTCCTCTTGGGATTTCTTGCTTTTTTTCCCCTCTTACTACCTAAAATTTGGCCATCGGTCGATCGAGATGCCTTCTTGAAAGCAAGTGGACTATATATTGATCAATCAGTGGGTGTAAGTTGTGAGAGCTGAATTGGCTCCTTGGTGGTCTGATGAAGATGAATTGGCCGTGATGGGTTTGATTAAAAATTTTCAAAATTCAAGTGAATAATGACATGACGATTACAAATTTACAAGATCGACGGCGTGAAACCAAGTCAGCTGAATCCCTCGTCAATCAAGATTCAAGAAACTCATGTTCAGCATCCGTGGCGCGAGAGCTGAAAGCCATTGTTCTTGGCTTCTAGCATGTTCCAATTAAGCTTCTGACGCCGCAAACTTTTTTCTCAATGCCTGGATTCATCGAACCAAATCGAGTTCTTGACACGCCATATTTCGGATAGATTCTTGCAAGGTACTTGGACAGAGGGATTGAATAGAACTAGGTGCTCAAACTACTTGGGGATTTTCCACGGAAAAGCTATGTATCGCTCGCGCTACATATTGCTATTCCATCGCCTAAAGGATTCGTTAGCAGATCTGAAAGGCAAATAGGCCCAAATAAATATTGTACCGGCCCATTAGTATTTCTAGATTCTTCTGACAAGAGTAGACCCGTGGTGCCGTATTGCTCAGGCATGCATGCATGTGCAAGCTTCTAACCCATTCTTACGTGCGCCAGTGTTGCTCCGCATGCAGCACACATATATCTAAGGCTATGTCCAACGGTGCCCTGTAAGGCTCCCTCCCCCGCACGTACGGGGAGCTTTGGGGGGGAGGAAGCCCTCCAACGGCTCCCCCCATGGCTCCCTTGTATATTGGGGGGAGTTGAAACTCCCCCATGTATGGGTGGAGTTGAAACTCCCCCTATATCTCTAATCACACCGTTTCTTTACGATATTAATCCCGTTTGAGCCCCGTAACACGATAATAATGTGTATTATGACAGTATAAATACTGTATGTTTTTTTTAAATTCAAAAACGTTAAATAAATAGTTAGTTAATGAGTGATAGTATATAGGGGGAATAGATATGAGGGGAATGGTTGGAGAGAAGGAGTTATAGGGGGAGGAATCTTTTGGAGGGAGATAGTAAAATATAGTAAATAGTACGTTTGGGGGGAGTTGGATGGGGGGAATGGTTGGAGAAAGCCTAAGCTAGCACAAGCATATAATGATTTGACACATAGTGTTGTAACCTAGCAAAAGCACCTCAACACATGCACGAATGTATTATTCTTTTTCTTTGTTTCTTTCCTCTTATGTGTTTGTTTCCTTTTTATTTATGTCGCATCCTATCACTATTTTTTGTGTTATTTATATCTTTTCCTCTTATTTATGTTTCCTTCGTATTTATTTTTATCTTTTATCTTTCACTTTTTTCTTTTAACAATCTTAGATTTTTCTCATTTTATAATACTCCTATCATTTATTTGATTTACCTGATGGATTATTCGTCTTTGCTTGTAATGAGAAAAATAGAAGCAATTAAATTTGCATGTGCATGTATGCATGCATACAGCCTGATCACGGGAGTAGGTTTTGTTCTCTTTTATTTTCTTATTTTTTTATCTCTTTCAATTTTTTCATCTTCTTGGTCTATTTTTTATTCTAAACCTGCATATACAAAATAATTTTCCATTGTCCTTTCATTTATACTTATTTTCCTTTTGTATTCGTATCTTGATTTTTTTCTTTATATTTTTCAAACTGATTTCTACTATTTTTTTATTGTTTGTATTATTTTTATTTGGTTTACGATTGTATGTTATTAATTATATAATTGATTGGATTATCTTCTATACAAACTGTATATTCGGATTGAAGAATTATAGTTTAAAAACTTTTATTCACATTATTTAAGACTGAGTCATACTATACTAACTTATTTCTATTTTAAATTCATAAATTGGTGTGAAAATATTTATTTTCTTTATAACTTTTTTATCACATGTTTATATGGTTATAAATATAAATTTTATGATGTAGATGCATTTGCCTTTATGTAAAATTATTTATCCGCGTATAACTAATTTGTTCGCAGCACCAAATTATTTGTTCTCTTTGTAGACTAAATTGTTCTATAATGTTGACTCATTTGTTCGCGATATTCAATTTTATTATTTAGCATATACAATCAAATATTCGCGATGTGTAATATTTTGTTCGTTGTGTATTATTATTTGTTCATTATGTTTAACTTTTTGTTCGTATAAAATAATCATTTGTTCGTGTTGTTAAAATATTTGTTTCCAGCAGTCGAAAATTATTTTTGAGTACTAAAAATTATTTATTTTAAAATATTATGCAAACATAGGCAAGTGTGGTCGTGTTTTGAAGATCTTGTCATAAAAAAGATAATAGTGCAATCCAATTTTAATTTAGATGCTCAATTTAATATATGTAGCTTTTTTTAATTTCACATATGCATGCATGTGGATGGTGTCATCATCTCTATCCTCTTTTGCATGTAAAGAATTTTTTTCCTCTTTTGCATGTAAAGAATTTTTTTCTTTAAATAGAAGCGACATGGTGTTATCGCCATAAATTAACAGATTAATTTATGGGCCGAAAGCAAGATGGGCTTAAAGCAGAAGATCAAGAAGACTTGTAAATCGGCTCCTGCGTGAGTATCTGGGCCACATGGGCCGTGTATCCTTAGATTAAGATTAGAGATAGAGTCCAATCGGGACAAGATTAGTTTAGATTGTTTCCCAAGTCTCCGGACTATAAATATGTACCCTTTGTTATTCGTAAAGGGAGAGCGTCATCACGTCTCGCAAACAACAACTCTCGGCGCATCGCCACCCCTAATCCTAGGGTTTCATCCAAGTAAGCGTCATGCTGCCCTGATCGCTCCTTGCGATCAGGGCAGTATTGTTCTTGCTTTTACCTTGGTATTACTCGTACTGAAGTGTTTTTTATGGCGAGTAATGCTAGTTATCCTGATGTTCGTAGCATGGCTTTTAGTAGATCTATCGTGCTTTATCACTTATTATCTACGAATATCATGTTGTCTCTGTGCAGTAATGTTTCAATCTTATGCTAGTTCTTGTCGTATAGAATCAGTCGCACAGAGGCAACACCCTGCTTCTTTTATGTTTAGTAGATCTGATCTGTTATGGTTTGCTCTTTTCTTAAGAGTTTGCGTAATATCTTCTAGGTTAGGCCTTGCAAATGGATTGGATGATCCGGTGGCGTAGTAGATGCTTTATCTTAGCCTTGATAGGGATTGTTCCGGGAATCGGCTCTTGCTAGTTCTTAGGCCTCTGTTTTGGGTTACGGTTCAGTTGTCTGTTATATTCATTAGGCCTAGTCACGTGTAGGATATTCCGATCTAGCGGTGAAGCTTTTACCATCGTGGATTAGATTAATTAGATTTAATTGAAGCAGTTTCTGTAGTTATTTGCTTTGTCTATCACATCTGGATGCAAACAGATCCCATCTGACACCGGGACTCGGTCGGCTCTTTAAAGCCGATGCAAGAGTCGTCCCGGGGAGCCGACCATGGCTCGGACTTACGTTTACATGTGTCTTTGTACGCAGGAAACTGTTTGAAGCACGTCTGCACCCTCCTGATCGGGTATAGGTCAGGTGGCACGCCCGGCTTTCCACACATTCTCCGGGCGCGTGACGGAATTGCGGGCCGTCGACGAGGGAGCAGTGTCTGCCAGCGCCCCAGCAACCTCCCGGCTCTTCGTGTTGCCCGTCGCTGCTCGCCGGTGGGTTTCAACTGACAACACATTCTGGCACACCCGGTGGGACCCTTCTCGGCAACAACGTCCACTGCAACGATGACTGGAGCTCAAGATCAAGAACCCGCTCCCAAGCCCGTCACGTATGAAGAGCTCTCTCCTGAACATAAGAAGAAGTATGATGAGATCAAAGCTCTGCTGGAAGCCGATCTCATCGGCTCTTTTGAGAGGACCCGCAACCATGGCATCAGGTGGAAGGGGTTCTTGCCAGAAGGTGCGCTCGACAGCGTGGATTTGTCTGTACCATCAGAGGAGCGCACCAGAGCCCTACGTCAGGAGATGAACTACATGGTGGCCCATTCGCTTCATCGGCACTCTCAGAGCCTGATGAACGAACTTGAGCGCATGGCGCACCGCGTCATCCAGGAAATAATCAAGAACCAGTACTCTCCATCGGGGCCAACCCTGGGAGTCACTCAGAAGAAGTTGCACTGCATTCTAGGCCGCAATTGCCGTTCTCATTTGCGGCCTCAAGACCACAAAATTCGCCGATCTACGTCGTCTACAAGATCGGCGGTGATCCTGGAGAAGGCCAATTCCTCACTGAGCCACCCAAGGAGATCCCGCACGGCTACACGTGCGTCTACATCCCTGACAGCGTCAATCCAACACGCTCGGTGCAGATGGTAAACCCAGGAGCTTCTGGAGTAGACGCGGAGAAACAAGCGTGGCTGGCAAAGTATGCTACTGGGCCGAGTGCTGAGCCATCGGCCCCAGGAGTTCATAGTGAGGAGCAGGTCAGTGCAATACTGAGAGACCAGTTTGGTATCCTGCCCAAGAGGAAAGCGATCGGCTATTCCAAGCCGTATCCAAATGACTATGACTTGATCCCACTGCCACCCAAGTATCGGTTTCCCGAGTTCACCAAGTTCAACGGGTCAGAAGGAGCCAGTTCCATCGAGCATGTGAGCCGATACTTAACGCAGCTTGGGATGATTTCAGTATCGGATCCTCTGAGGGTCCGGTTCTTCGGCCAGTCCCTTACAGGCCCAGCTTTTGGATGGTATGCATCACTGGCTCCGGATTCGATCCGAACTTGGAGGCAGCTCGAAGATCAATTCCATACCCAGTACCACTCGGAGGCTGCGGAAGCTGGAATTGCCGACCTCGCCCAAGTCAGGCAGAAGCGAGGAGAGACTATGTCGGAGTACATACAGCGCTTCAGGGAAGTCAAGAACCGATGCTACTCGTCGCGCATCACAGAGAAGGAGGCAGTCGATTTGGCTGTCATGGGACTCGCTAAGCCGATCAAGGATCTGGCTTTTCAATTGGAGTTCACGTCTCTGGCGCACCTGGTGCAGAAGCTCACAGCATACGAACATTACCATCCTGATCTGTACCAGGACAAGTTCAAGCGCCATGTAAACATGGCCCAGGCGGATGAATCTGACGACTCTGGTGAGGAGCAAGAAGTGGCCGTAGCAGAGTGGACTCGGGGGGCAAACCCTGTCCCGTGCAAGTGGATCAAACAGCAGGGGCTTGTGAAGGGCTTCGACTTTGATGTGACGAAAGCAGAGCAGATATTTGATCTGCTCCTCAAGGAAAAACAGCTGAAGCTCCCAGAGAATCACAAGTTATCGACGGCACAAGAGCTGCAGGGAAGATTGTATTGCAAATGGCACCACTCGTTCACTCATGCCACGGGTGAATGCAAGGAGCTACGTCGTCAGACACAATCGGCTATCGAGCAAGGCCGATTAATCCTGGCTCAACACACAATGAAGGTTGACACGAAGCCCTTCCCGCAAGCTAATGTCGTGGAGCTGTCGAACTTCAGATCCGAGGGCCAGGATCTAGCATTCCAGATCAACATGGTGGGACCTATGCGCCGCCATGACAAGCAGAGAAGAGAGGCCGCTTCTGGCAAACGGCCGCAGGGTGGACACGAACTGGAACAACGACATGTGACTGAAGAGCAGGTGCATCACATCCGCAATCAGCTTCCAGCTTCTAATCGGCTTCTAGAAAAGTACCAGTACCAGTACAAGCTGCGCCGCCGGTACGAATCGGAAGAGGATGAGTATGAGCACCGCACAGGGAGGACACTGGGGAGACGCCAGGCTATATGCGACCACTGGCACTGCCCGTTCTTCAGGTATTGCTGGAATTCCGGCATGAGCCGATTGCCTACTATAGATGATTGCTTGGAGTGCAGGCCTCGAGGACACCAGCAGGACCAGACATCGGTGTTCCGGCGCTTAGGGCCCAGAACACATCAAGATAACCATGTGAGGCGCCCATCCAGGGGTGATTCCGAGCCAGAAGAAGAAGACAGGTACCATCGCCCACGATGGTGTCCTGACGGGCTTAATCGCTCGCAGAAGCGCAAAGTGCAGCGTTTGCGCAACCTGGAAGAGGTAGAAGCAAAGTACCTCAACTTGCTGAGGAAGGCGCGTCCGGATCTCGCGGAGCAGGTCAGGCGACCGCGAAGATAGGAGAGGCGCCCTCCAAGGAAGGAGTGGTGCCCCAAGCAGACAAAAGCCGATGAGAAGCCATCGGCTGATGTGAATATGGTGTTCGTGCTCCCATCGGAGTTTCGGGCACCCCAATCGGAAGAGTTGGCCATTGCGCAGCTGGATCTCGGCCCGCGGCCAATCATCTTCGAGAAGCCCAAGGAGAAAAGCTACAATGACTTGAAGGGATTGTATCTCAAGGGCTTCATCAACGGCAAGCCTGTGAATAGGATGTTGGTCGACACTGGCGCCGCGGTCAACTTGATGCCATACTCTGTGCTGCGCCGATTGGGTCATTCTTCTGCAGATCTGATCAAGACCAATGTGATGCTTAATGACTTCAATGGACAGCCATCAGAGGTGATGGGGGTTCTTAATGTGGAGCTGACAGTAGGCTGTAAGACTGTACCAACATCGTTCTTCATCGTTAACAGCAAGAGTACATACACAGTGCTACTTGGGAGGGACTGGATTCATGCCAACTGTTGTATCCCTTCCACAATGCATCAGTACCTCGTCCAATGGGACGACGATGAAGTAGAAGTGGTCCCTGCAGACGATTCTAGCGAAGTCTCGCTTGCATACATGAATGCCTGGGACGCGGAAGGACAAGAGCCGATCTCAGGGATCGCCCTGGAAGACTGTGATCGGATCGAGGCGACAAAAAACGGACTGAGGCTGGTCTTATCCACTGGCCTCACATAGTAGACGCATCCTGGCATGCCACGGGATGTAATAGAGATAGAGAGGCCGGTCCCGGCGACCGGCCCCAAAAAATGGAAAAAATCCTGTTTGGGTTCGGAATTGTTACATCATGTACACACGATGGCCTGCTCTGGTAGTTGTCCACTCATCGACTATTTGATTTCGAATGATAATGGAATTATGGAGGTGGCCAGCCCGTGCGGTTGGCCAAATAATTTTTCTTGTCATCTCCCTGTGTTTGCCGCTGATCTTCTGGATAACGAAGATTCGCCTGCGTTCGCTGCTAGTTTTTCAGACGACGGCAAACTAGGATACGGGTTCACGTCAGCTGACGATTTGGAAGAGGTTGACATCGGTCCTGGGGATAAGCCACGACCGACATTTATCACCAAGAAGTTGGATCCGGTCTTGCGTGAGGAGATGATTGCATTACTGAAAGAGTACCGGGACTGTTTTGCATAGGACTACACTGAAAGGCCCGGTCTGGATAGAAGCATTATCGAGCATCGGCTCCCGCTCAGGAAGGGGTTTCGGCCATTTCAGCAACGAGCACGTCAGATGAAGGCCGAAGTCCTAGATGAAGTCAAGAAAGAGGTGGAGAAGATGCTGGATGCTGGGTTCATCAGGCCTTGCCGTTATGTAGAATGGATTTCCAGTGTGGTACCGGTGCAAAAGAAGGACGGCCGATGGCGTGTCTGCGTTGATTTTAGAGATCTCAACAGAGCGACCCCAAAGGACGAGTACCCGATGCCTGTTGCTGAGACATTGATCAACGCAGCTGCCGGCCACAAGATGATGAGTTTTATGGACGGTAATGCCGGCTACAACCAGATCTTCATGGCCCCAGAAGACGTGAACAAGATCGCGTTCAGAGTGCCAGGCGCAGTCGGCTTATTGGAGTACTTGGTTATGACCTTTGGACTTAAAAATGCCGGTGCGACGTACCAACATGTCATGAATTACATTTTTCATGATCTCATCGGCAAGTTGGTAGAAATCTACATTGATGATGTTGTGGTCAAGTCCAAATCAGCTGGGGGACATTTAGAAGATCTGCGCCAAGTTCTGGAACGAACTCGAAGGTTTGGGCTCAAAATGAACCCAAAGAAGTGCGCTTTCGGTGTGTCGGCCGGTCAATTTCTGGGATTCCTAGTCCATGAACGGGGAATCGAGATCGTCCTAAAGAGTCAAGAAGCCGTGAAGACGATGAAGCCACCTACTACAAAGAAAGAATTGCAGAAGCTCATCGGTAAAATTAACTTCGTCAGACGATTTATCTCTAATCTGTCTGGGCGCGTTGAGCCGTTCATGGGTTTGGTGAAGATCAAATCCGATGATGAGTTTCGCTGGGGGGCAGAATAGCAGCAAGCTTTCGATGAAATCAAAGAATATTTGTCAAAGCCTCCAGTGTTGGTTCCTCCTCAGCATGATAGGCCGTTTTACGTGTACCTCTCCGTGGGTGACACTTCCATTGCTTCAGTGTTGGTCCAGAAGCATGACGGCCTGGAGAGGGTGGTTTTTTACCTCAGCAGACATATGTTAGACGCCGAGACCAGGTACCCTGAAATCGAGAAGCTTTGCCTTTGCTTATACTTTACATGTACGAAGCTTCGTCATATTTTTCTCTCGGCGGAAACAATTATCATATGCAAATCGGATGTCATAAAGCACATGCTGTCGGCTCCTGTCCTGAAAGGTCGACTTGGAAAATGGATGTTTGCGTTGTCAGAGTTCAATATCCGGTACCAGCCTACAAAAGCAGTCAAAGGACAAGCACTGGCGGATCTTGTTGCAGACAGGATCAGCACTGATATTGCTGCGGTATTTATTCGTGCTTGGGCTATGTTCTTTGACGGATCGGCTTGTGATGATGGGTGCGGTGTGGGAATTCTATTGGTGTCGCCTCGTGGGGCGACTTACTCCTTTTCTATCAGAATGACTGCCCCATGCACCAATAATCTGGTGGAATATGAAGCCGTTCACAGAGGGATGGAACTACTCCTCGAAGCTGGAGCAAAAGTGTTGGAAATTTTTGGAGATTCAAAGTTGGTGATTTCTCAGCTCACGGAGGAATATAGATGTGAGAGCGAGGCTCTTTTCCCGATATGGATGCAGTGCCGTGAGTTGATGTCACGATTCATGTACATCAATTTCCACTGGATACGCAGGACTCTGAACAATGAAGCCAATGATTTGGCACAGATGGCTTCTGGCTACAAGGAGACAGCCGATGGAGTCGATGTGGAGGTTCAGTTTCTAGAACCAAGAGATTGGAGAGCCGATATCTTCAATTACTTGAAGGATTCGGCTCGGGGGGCACCCAGAAGGATAAGACTCAAGGCCATGAAGTATGTTCTGATAGGGGATGACATGTTCTACAGGACCTTGGAAGGCCACTATGCTTGAAGATTGTTTCAAATATTATAAAGGATGTCAGGCATGTCAGAGGTTTGGCAAAATTCAGATAGTGCTGGCATCAGTAATGAATCCTATCATCAAATCGTGGCCATTCAGAGGTTAGGCTATGGATATGATTGGTCAGATCAACCCGTCATCTAGTAAAGGTCACCAATGGGTTTTAGCTGCCACAGGTTATTTTACAAAGTGGGTAGAGGCGGTGCCCATGAGGTCAGTAGCATCGAGAGATGTGATCAGCTTTGTCAAAGAGCACATCATTCACAGATTTGGGATCCCTCAGACCATTACGACCGATGGAGGATCGATCTTTATATCGGAGGAGTTCAGAAAGTTTGCCGATGACATGGGGATTAAGCTGATCAGATCATCTCCGTATTATGCCCAAGCTAATGGACAGGCTGAAGCATCCAACCAGAGCCTTATCAAGCTCATAAAGAGAAAGATCGATGAATATCCTAGGCGCTGGCATGAGGTGTTATCAGAAGCTCTATGGGCATATCGTATTTCGTGTCATGGGTCCACCAAGATGTCGCCGTACCATCTAGTCTACGGCCAGGATGCTGTGCTACCATGGGAAATCACGACTGGATCAAGGCGTGTTGAATTTCAGAATGATTTATCTGCTGAACAATATGCAGCCTTGATGAATGACAATGTGGAGGACCTGACAGAGCTAAGACTTTGGTCGTTGGAAAAGATTAAGGAAAATAAGGCTAAAGTTGCTCGTGCATACAACAAGAAGGTCAAGCCTAAGGATTTCCAAGTCGGAGATTTGGTCTGGGAGGCAGTATTGCCATTGGGAACTAAAGATAAAAGGTTTGGTAAATGGTCTCCAACTTGGCATGGGCCGTACAAGATTGATCAGGTCTTGCCTGGGAATGCATACATGCTCGAGGAATTGGACGGCGTCAAGTTTCCTGTTGCTGTCAATGGCCAACATCTCAAGAAGTATTTCCCGAGCATGTGGGAAGGCGAGTAACGAAAAGCCGATGAGATCCATCTAGCTGTAATCATGACAGGCCAACACGTTGAGTTGGCCAGTAAAAAAAATGATGATGACAGGCCAGCACGTTGAGTTGGCCAGTAAAAAAAAGAAAAAAATGATGATGATAGGCCAACATGTTGAGTTGGCCAGTAAAAAAAATGCATATGAGAAGTAAGATAGCCGATGTGTAACCATCGACTTAAGATGTTTTTAAACAAGTACAAGTTTCAGGTTAACAGGCAGTACTAATTGTCTCTTGAGCCTATCTACTGGTTCAGGAATTCTTCTATGGCGTGGATGGCTTCTGTGCGGACGGTGTCTGCTCGTGCTATGATTGCTTCGTCATCCTTGTCATTGCCTGTAACTATCTGCCGACTCAAGGTGCTGATCTCTGCAAACTCTGCTTGTATCTGCTCGGCTATTTTCTGGGTTTCTTGTTTGGAGTTTGCAATGGAAGTTTCCTCGGCCTGGATGAGTTCCTTGGTGGTGCGGACCTTTTCTTCGAGCTCCGCCAGTTCTTTCTTCAGGAAGTCGAGTCGATTCATGTTGGCAGACACGTCAGCTTTGATATCTAGAGTTGCCTTCTTCTGGTTGAGGGCCTTGCACTTTTGAGTAATGTTAGCTTTCAGAGAAGCTTGAGAGCGACGTGCTTCCATCCTTTGTTGTGCTTTACTGACTTCTATCCGAAAGAATGGGAGGTTGCTGGCTGACCAGAGCTTGATTTGCAATGGCTCCGGGAGTTGGGATTATATTTGCTCGAAGATGTTTTTTATCTTGCTGGAATCATCAACTAGAGCGGTAATTGGAGCAGATAAAAGATCCTTGATGAGTTGAAGCTGATGTGCCAAGTTAGCCGATTTCTGCAGAGATGATGTTTCTACTCCAGGGACAGTCAGACCCATTGATGCCGGGTCGAAGGAAAGCAAACCTGAAATATCAAAGCCCTATGGGCATATCTGGAGTTAGAACAAGATGCATTTATGGGGTTATCGGCTGGTTCAGAATTTGTTTTGTAATGTTACCTGTTCTGAAGAAGAAGTGTTGGGCGGTTCAGAAGCAATCGTCCTATCAGAGCTGGTGTTGACGTCAAGAACATCGACTGTATCAGCTTGTTCCTCGTTTGCATCCATTAGTGCAACAGGAGTTGCAGCTGTCTCATGTTGTTCCAGGCTTTCTACACTGGGGCTTTCTTCAGCTGCATCCTGGAAATAGAATTACAGTCAACCAGAGTACATATGTATGAAATAAAGAGAAGTTCTTGAATGATGAGTTACCTGGTTGATGTTGGACTCTGATGGACTCGGAGAAGATGGTACTGGTTTCTTGATGACACGCCTTGTGATCATCTTCCTTTACTTGGTCAAAACTCAGGGGGCAACGCTTGCAGGAGTTTGTCTTCGCTTGGAAGCCGACTGAAGTAAGTCTGGCTGAACAGTTATTATCACTTTCTTCATTGGTGGTGATCCTTTGCAGAAGAGTACATCAGGAGCAGTTGGAAGAAAGTGGAATGGCTCCCCAGTGCTGGTCGTAGGTTCTGGACCATCTTGTTGCTGCTAACAGAATAAGCAAGATTAGTCATGCAAAGGATGGTGGACTTAGAAGGATGAATGCATAAATTCAGTACCTCTTCCTCAGGGATTACATATTCAAGATCGATTTGCTGCAGTCGAGGACCTAAAGCTTTTCTGAAGACATGAGTTTTCCACATGTTCCACCAAGTATCAAAGCCGATTGATGAAGAGGTGAAGGACAGATCGGCTGGTATTGGAATGTGGAGATTATCAAACATGCTGTAGCATCTCGAGCTGGTGAGACCATCAGGCAGATCGGCTCTACTCTCCACCAAGTGGTAAATATGGAAGTGGGGAGGAACCTGTCCTAGGCCAAATTGCCGAGCTGTTATGACTGGTTGGTAAGATTCATAACCTGGCTTGATAATTCTATTAGAGGTGCTGATGCCAACGGGAAGGAAGCCAGGTCGAATCATCAAAGAATACAGATGCCGAGTGCTGTCGTCATCGGCAAAGTTATCTAATCTGAAGGCAGTTGGGTTTTCAAATGATTCAGATTCAGTAAATGGGAAATAAAGGGGATTATCTAGTCCTTTGTAGAAGACTTTGAACCAGTTTGCTGCATCTGCTGAATTCAGTTTACTGTAAGGGAGACTGAATAAAGCTTGGCCATAACTAGTACATCTAATGGGTTTGCCATTCTCATCAGGAAAGGAGTTCTTGGTCAGGCCTTGGAAGTTGGGAATATGGTGCTGAAAGTACAGTTGTGCCCACAACTGAATAAACCACCAAGGGCCTCCAGTTCTCAGTTTCTTTTTGTTAAGCAAGTTAGATGTCATCAGATGGAGATATCTGTATGTTTCTCCAAGGAAGAGTTTTCCTAGGCCGGTGTGATTACCATGGACCAGGTGATAGGCCAAGGGGAGATAGTTCTTAGTTGGAGCTAAAGAAGGGCCACAGAAGATGAAGTGCTCTAGCCAAAGATTTAAGAAGGTTGTTTGTTCCTTCTCAGTCATTGGACCTTTTGTTTTCATGTGCTGACTCATGTAAGTACCCCAGTTTGTGTAGTTAACCTTGGAAGAAAGTTTGAAGGGGACTTCTGCCATTTTGTGAGCAGCAGGATTAGGAGAGCTAATGTCTAGTCCAGTGATCATGGTGACATCCAGTAGGGTAGGGGTCATGGGTCCATGACCAAAGAAGAAACAATTCAGAGCATCAGACCAGAAATAGCCGATGGTTTTCAGAAGGTTTTCATCTTTGTCAAGGGGTGACAGTGATAAGCTAAGTGTATCTGCTATGTTCAAATCTTGCCATAAGGGCATGTGAGCTTTTGCTACTCTGTTGTACCATGTAATCCAACTCTCAGGGGGATTAGGCCAGGCTCTTAAGCAGTCGGCCCAGAGGTTAAGATCGATGTTTTGACTCACAAGAGGAATCCTATTTGCTTCACAAGAGATCAAATCTATGGGATTTTCATGGGTTCGTGGGCCAAGACAGAAGGATTTTGGATTGGAGGGATACGGCAGAAGGATGTCTGACACCTGAAGTTCAGAAATTCAGAAGTATACGTATGGTGTCATGTTTCAGAGTTTTAGTTTCAGAAGCTTGATAAGCTGAAGAAAACTAAAGGATTAGGCCGAATATTACCTTCAGGTCGCAGATTGCCGTATTATCGATTGCAGAGCTTGTCGTCTGAGCTGCAGAATCTGCCATGATTCAGATCTATTGATTTAGGATTTGATTGCTGTAGGCTCTGATTCGAATTCTGGTTGCTTGGAGAGTTCTTGCTCGAATTTGTATAGCTTGGTTTTCGAATTATGCTCGGATTCAAGAGTTCGGTTCAAGGTGGAAGCGATATTCTACTCTTGTGCGGGTTGCTTCTAGTTTGAATTTCGTCGGCTCTTGGATATTTATAGAAGCCTGATGCGTTGCCATCGGTTTTTTGGAAAGTAAATGAAGACACACGGAATTGAAGAAACTCGATTTCATTAATGAAAAGAGGAGTTCATTACAAGGAAAGCCGATTTTACAAAGAAAATAATCCTTCGGCTTTGAGATTCTACCCTTATGATACTACCTACATCTACCAGTTGTAGGTGTTTGAATGCCTACGGCACTTCGGGCTTCGCGACGGTGCGACTCCGCCGTCGTCGTCGTCATCATCGCCGTCGTCGCTGCTGCTACCGCTGTCCTCGGTGCCGCTGCTGCTTCGCTCGCCGCCGCTGCTGCTGCTTTCTTCTTTGCTTCCCTCCGTGGGCGCTTGGAGGAATTGGTGGGGATTCCCTCCTGCCGCCGTGTCGTCGCTGGAAGGGGAGCCGATCTCTTCGGAGGAGTCGGCTCCTTCCCAGGAGAAGGCGTCGTCTTCTCTACTCTCCAGTTCCTCTTGGAATAGGAACTGGAGGTCTTCTTCTCCTTCAGTCATGGGCTGGTCCTCCTCGGAGGCGACCCCGAAGTCGAACTCCTCTGCATCCCAGTTCAGAGGAGCCAGCGCCTCGTACGCTGCAATCGGATCCCATTCGGGAGTCGGCTCTCGGCTCTCTGGGATAGAGTCGATGGAGGAGGCCGAGAGGGAAGAAGAGAAAGGAGGAGATGAGGAGGAAGAAGAGGAATCTCCAAAAGAGTTGGAGCCGGAGGAAGAAGAGATCGCCATTGGTGCTGGAGGATTGGGGTTTCTGCGCTACTGGCTTTGAGAGGAAGAAGGAGTTTGCTGTGAAGAAGAGCCGATTCGGGGTGAAGTTAAATAGTAAAAGATGGGAGATGGATCTGCAGTTTCACATTCTACGAGGAGCCAGTTGCAGAGACGTTGCGTCTTTCTTGGTGGTTACAGTGTGATTAATGAGCATTAATGGGAAGATGAAGCGACGGATTGGTTTTGAACTATCATTGCCAAAACCAGGGGGGCATGCGTTATCGCCATAAATTAACAGATTAATTTATGGGCCGAAAACAAGATGGGCTTAAAGCAGAAGATCTAGAAGACTTGTAAATCGGCTCCTGCGTGAGCATCTGGGCCACATGGGCCGTGTATCCTTAGATTAAGATTAGAGATAGAGTCCAATCGGGACAAGATTAGTTTAGATTGTTTCCCAAGTCTCCGGACTATAAATATGTACCCTTTGTTATTCGTAAAGGGAGAGCGTCATCACGTCTCGCAAACAACAACTCTCGGCGCATCGCCACCCCTAATCCTAGGGTTTCATCCAAGTAAGCGCCATGCTGCCCTGATCGCTCCTTGCGATCAGGGCAGTATTGTTCTTGCTTTTACCTTGGTATTACTCGTACTGAAGTGTTTTTTATGGCGAGTAATGCTAGTTATCCTGATGTTCTTAGCATGGTTTTTAGTAGATCTATCGTGCTTTATCGCTTATCATCTACGAGTATCATGTTGTCTCTGTGCAGTAACGTTTCAATCTTATGCTAGTTCTTATCGTATAAAATCAGTCGCACAGAGGCAAACCCTGTTTCTTTTATGTTTAGTAGATTTGATCTGTTATGGTTTGCTCTTTTCTTAAGAGTTTGTGTAATATCTGCTAGGTTAGGCCTTGCAAACGGATTGGATGATCCGGTGGCGTAGTAGATGCTTTATCTTAGCCTTGATAGGGATTGTTCCGGGAATCGGCTCTTGCTAGTTCTTAGGCCTCTGTTTTGGGTTACGGTTCAGTTGTCTGTTATATTCATTAGGCCTAGTCACGTGTAGGATGTTCCGATCTAGCGGTGAAGCTTTTACCATCGTGGATTAGATTAATTAGATTTAATTGAAGCAGTTTCTGTAGTTATTTGCTTTGTCTATCACATCTGGATGCAAACAGATCCCATCTGACACCGGGACTCGATCGGCTCTTTAAAGCCGATGCAAGAGTCGTCCCGGGAAGCCGACCACGGCTCGGATTTACGTTTACACATGTCTTTGTACGCAGGAAACTGTTTGAAGCACGTCTGCACCCTCGTGATCGGGTATAGGTCAGGTGGCACGCCCGGCTTTCCACACATTCTCCGGGCGCGTGATGGAATTGCGGGCCGTCGACGAGGGAGCAGTGCCTGCCAGCGCCCCAGCAACCTCCCGGCTCTTCGTGTTGCCCGTCGCTGCTCGACGGTGGGTTTCGACCGATAACACATGGTCAATCATAAATGGGCTTAATTGCAACTTAGAATACCGACCACTGGTTCAGGTGATGTTTTGTGAAAGTATCGCCTCAAGCGATATATAATCGCACCCGATTTTCCTCAAGAACCTCGTGAAGTTTGATTGGTCCTCGCCTTGAGTTAGTAGATAGAATCCTGAAATTGAGCTTGCGACTTGGCGGCGACCCTGTTCTGTTCTTGAGCTCTTGGTGCCAGCTGTGACTGGGCTACATGGGTTCTCCTGGGCTTGGATCCGTCCATCAGGCCTTGGATGGTAATATAGACCGGCCCATCACTGACCCACAAAGGAATTCCGCGTCCATTTCCAAGCAGGCCCACAAAGAAATTCACGAGCACCGTGGCGATTTCTGGGCCACCCAAACCCAGTAGAGTGTTTTCGATTGTTTTCGATGTTTGCTTTCGGCTTATTTCGATTTATTCTGTTCATTCTCTCTCAAAATACTATTGAACTAGGAAGGCCACTCGTGTATTTGCACGGCTAGATGTTATCATCTTTAATATTATATTTTAAATTATTTAATTATTTATATTTATTATTTGTGCGGCTAGGTGTAAATATATTTAAGGTTACACTTTTTAATCGTCTTTCATAAAACAATTTTTTTCTCACAAAAATCAATATCTATTAAAGCTATTTTGATGATCAATAATTTGATTTTATTTTCATACTCCTTCTAGGTTTGAATTGGATACCATTTTGAGATAGTTCTAAGTTTGTTGTTGTATACATTGATTAAAAACTATTTAGTTTCACTAAAGTGTAAATTTTTTAATAGCACTCAAAGTTGTGTTTTGAGGATCGTGTCAAAGTTACAGTTAATGATGTAGTGTAATATTTTTATTTATTTAATTTGGATTCTAAGTCAATTATTTGTGGCAGCTTCTTGGCGTCTTCCTGGTACTCACCTGCTGGTGCTTCTACTTCTTGTTTGCTGTTATCTTGATTGCTCAAGGGGAGAGACAATAAAGAGAGGTTTACTCTCTCATTCCCACATTAATTCATAGAATCGATATAGCATGTGTATCCTATTCACCCCAACTATTCATTTCTTTGTTGTTGCCCCTAATCCAATAATAGTTCCTCCACACTCTACACTCCACTCCTCCACGTCGTCCACTCCGTATCCGCGCTGGCTTATGGTCTTTTCTTTTTCTCATTTTCCTTTTCTTTTTTTTCATTTTTTCTCATTCTCTTATCGTTTCCAATGGAATACGAATTTAGTGCACCTATTTTGTTCCTCTCTTAGCCTTAGATACTCATTTAATCAATTCAAATATGCTGCAACTGATTTGACTAAGACAGTGAGATAAACAATGGTTGACATAAGGTTGTTTCTGGTTTTTTTAGCATCATTTATTAGTTTCAACATGACTTTTGACTGAAATATTAGTAAATAGAACACATATTAACTTTGTATATACATATTTCGATTGTATGCTAAAAATAATATTACAATTATTCAACTAAAATGATAGTATTTCTCAGTAAACTGTGAGGCTACAACTTTTCTACTTTTTTCAGCGTGGTGCTGTGGTGTGCAAATATTTTTCTGAAGCTTGTCCGAAATTTTTTTTATCAATGTTTACGCCGGTAGACAAAATGAATTAAAAATTATGATAGTTATTTTTAAGAATCTCCTAGCTTACCCAACGGTAGTTGTTTGGAGTCTCATTGCTATGTTACATATTGGATTAGTTTTTTTATAATGACATGGTGAGCTATATTTAGTCAAACACAGTGGTATTTTGGGCCGATTTTTATTATAATGGCAGTGGTGAGTAATTCAATTTATCTTATTTTCTTCTATTAATGTGAGAATTTTTAGGCCTTGAGATCGAATGTGAATGCTCCGTTTGTTGGCCAAATAATAAGATATCTCAGTACACTGTGAGGCTACAACTTTTCTACTTTTTCGAGCGTGGTGCTATTGTGTGTAAATATTTTTCTGAAGCTTGTCCGGAATTTTTTTTATCAATGTTTATGCTCGTAGAAAAAATAAATTAAAAATTATGATAGTAATTTTTAAGAATCTCCTAGTTTACCCAACGCTAGTTGTTTGGAGTCTTATTACTATCTTAAATATTGGATTAATTTTTTTATAATAGCGTGGTGGGCTATATTTAGTTAGACACATGTGTATTTTGGGTCGATTTTTATCATAATAACAGTGGTTGGATTAATTTCTTTATAATAATGCGGTGGGCTATATTGACACAGGGGTATTCTGGGTCGATTTTTATCATAATGGCAGTGGTGGGTAACTTTAATTTCTCTTGTTTTCTCCGATTAACATGAGAATTTCTATGCCTTGAGAGCGAACGTGGAGGCTCCGTTTATTGGCTAAATAATAAGATTATAAATCAGCCAAAATTAGATTAAATCAGACCATCTGTAACGTGGTGAAGGTGAAGAGTGAAGTAGTTGTTGAAGGTGAAGATTTGTATGCCAGAGAAGGGCCTGCCTGACTATCTAGCCCAAAGTCATGGCCTCATACTAACTAGGCGTATAGCCCGCGCATTTGCGCGGCTAGTATTGAAAATTCAAAAATTGGCATGTCGTTGTATCTTTACTTAAAAGTTATACTATTTTTTTACCATACATCATCCTGTTTATTATCATAAATTATGTTTTATTAATGATTAAAACAATTCAACTACGATCTACCTATAATAACAATTTGATTTGTTGAGCTTTAATAATATTATGCAGATAATTATTCTTATTTTTATTTTATTTTGATTGATTGTTGTTAGCTTTAGTTTTTATTAATAGTATATATTTGTAACTGATACATAGCTAAATGATATTTTATATTTAATTTTTCATAATGGCATTGGTGGGTGATTTTTAATTAGGTACAGGGGTATTTTAGGCTAATTTTTATCATAATGGCTGTGGTGGGTAATTTTTATTTTTCTATTTTTCTCCGATTAACGTGGGAATTTTTAGACCTTGAGAGCGAACGTGGAAACTCTGTTTGTTGGCCAAATATTAAGATAATAGATAACCAGTCATCAGGTTGCCAGTCATAAACTAAGCACTGATTTTAGTATGCTAGCAGGACACACCTACGCTACGCTGGTGATGCATCTACTTGAGGGCGTCCGGTGACATTGCATTACAGAAGCTGACTACACGTGGGCCGTGGCAAAGCTCAAGAAAAAGAAATCAAACAGAAACAGTAGTTTGGTGTGTGTGCACACTGCACAGGGAGTTAAGAGTGGAGTGCACTGTATGCAAGCATGGATGCACGCTGTTTCCCTTCTTCCCTTGCTAAATTTGGTAACGCGTCGGCAGGTACTCCTATTATATACTAGCACTAAACAAGAAGCCGGCCTGCACTGGTAATGATGGCAGCCGTCCTTGTATTTGCAGGCGCGCTCACTGAAGATATGCTAGAGAATGGATCTGCTCATCACATCACGAAAAGGAGTAGATGCATGCCTACCGCAAATGGAACTTAATCGTATCATGCTCATGTACAACTCCTTTGATTTCTTACTAAAGACCGCCCCTTCTTTCTGTGTAGCATGATCGCCGTCCTGCTTAACATGTGGTTTCTTTACAGAAAGGTGCTCGAGGATAATCTTACCTGAAACTCTTTGTAATAACTAACTGATTTTACAGTGCTGAAAATTAAAAGAGGGGTACAACGTACTGATGTGCATGGGCAGTCTTTTACCTAGCTAAATTTGTTGCCAACCGATGACAGTGTACTCTGTACTCAAGCTATCGCAACAGGTGATTGCCTGATTGGGCACAGGACATGATTTGCTACCGGCCGGATAGGACTAGCAGTGCCCTGCTTAGGCTAATCAGGTGATCCAGTGGCAGCCAACCATTGTATATATTGTGCCACACTCTCTCCCTGACAGAGCTTCTTCCATTGCTTAACTTTGTAGTGTCATCCAAACTCTCTCCCTGTCCCTGTCAGGGCTAAACACGCTTTTCTATCTGCCTTCACTGGACGTGATGATCGTAAAGCCCGATGAGGTTCAGGATCTGAAGTAGTAGTGGCGGGACCAATGTGCTTCGATTCTGCATTCATGCTAGACAGAACAGCCGCCAGATGTGGCACAATACAAGGACACTGCAGGGGCATTACCTTTGTACTTGTACCTGTACATTTCGGTGAGCAGCAGCTTCGTTCATTCCTCATCTCCCAGCTGAGGGGCCGTTTAGTTCCCAAAAAATTTCACCTCCCCTTTAAACACATGTATGAAACACTAAATGTAATTAAATAACAAAACTAATTACACAGTTTGGATGTACACGACGAGACGAATCTTTTGAGCCTAATTAGGGCATGATTAGCCATAAGTGCTACAGTAATCCACATGTGATAATGATGCGGTCAAAGGCCTCGAAACATTCGTCTCGCGGTTTCCAAGTGACTTCGGAAATTAGTTTTTTAATTAGTATTAGAAAAGCCTTCCCGACATCCGGTCAAAGATCGACGTGACACCTAAAAATTTTTGGATTTGGAAACTAAACGGCCCCTGAACAGCACTGTTTCTGCGACCTCTCTGTTCGCTTGCGTGGTTGCGAATCCAGGCAGCACAATGATGCGAGCACATCCACCGATCCAGTGGGCGGCCACAGTGCAGTCCACCGATCGGCGCCGGCCAACGGATTTTTATGATGCACATCGAGCACTGGTGTGTGCAGCCATTCCATTCCAATCCATCACTGTAGGTGGTGAAGGGTGGAGTGCACGGTAAGAAAGTTCTTGCTCCGTACCCCTGCTGAATGTCCTGCAGTCCTGCTCATCTCGGCACATAGACTGCTAGAGCTAGAGGCTGCACGAATGTGTAATGTGTGGCACGCTTGCGCCTGCAATTATAGCTTTGTTTTACTTGAAAATAAATTATTTAAATATTTTTAAATTGTTCATGACAATGGTTTTCTCCAAAATTATCATTTGTCACATCTTCCATTGTCTAACGGGGGAGTTTAATTTCAAAATTATAAAGGTATGAATATAATAGTTTGTATTTTAAATTTAGCAATTAACATATTCTACATGGTCTGTTTATTTAATTATTATGCTGTAAATTGAAATATGTTTTACATTTTTATCGAATTTATTTATTGATTAATTGATTTTGACATGGACTATGTATTTTGCTATTTCGGTTCTAATTTAATATCAGGTACTACTATTAATCTTCCTGCTATGTTAATTCTGATTATCATAAAAATCAATGGTGTAAATTATTTTTTAATATCACAGTAATTAAGTCTTGATTCGAAATTTAACTATGAACAAATTATATTATACATCGACTCTCCATGCAATTAATTAGCTTTCCAATGACCCAATCTAAATAAAAATTGAAAAACATTTTTTTTGTTAGACCCTGTCAGAAATAGATTTCCGGGTATTCACCCTGTCGGTGTTTTACCGTCGGGTTCTCCGAGGGGTATCCCGAGGAGAGTGGTTATGAGTAGGGACTCGCCGAGATCAGAACACGATGTTGCAAGGAACACAAGAATTTAGACAGGTTCGGGCCGCCGGAGCGTAACACCCTACGTCCTGTGTGGTGGTTTGTATTCCCTCTGGTATTGTTCGATATTTTGGAGGGGTCCCTGCTCGCCCTTATATGATCCGAGGGAGCAGGGTTACATGGGAAGTCCTAGTCGAGTGCGTTTAGGAGTCTAGTCCGAGAGGTTCGGCTAGTTCCCGTGTACGTCGACTAGTTCTATTCCTATTCGGATAGATACAAAAGGAGGTAGAGCATAACCATGTACTACTCCCTACTCTAGAATATTCCGTCCTGGTGAGCAGTCCTGCTGCCCCAGGTCTGACAAGCCCCCGGGCTCTTCGTAGTCGAGTTCCATAGGCGTCGCGCGCTTCTGAAGACGTTCTTCGAGTACTTCGAGAACCTCTGGACTTCTGTTCATGTAGCCGAACGTTTCGGGTACTTCAGGAGCAGGTTGTCCATCCTCGGAGTCCATCGAGTGCTTCGTGTAGTCTTTCGAGTGCTTCTTCGGCTGCGTCGAGGCTGTGAGGTGCTCAAGTCCTGAGTCGGTCTTGGTATATGGTGTGCGAGCTACACGTGCTCCATATGGAGTAGCCCCCGAGCCTTGGTTTGATTCGATGAATCAGGCTGAGGATCAACTATCTTCGACTTCCTGTTTGAAGTCTGGAACTTTTTCGAAAAAAGTTGCCTTTTATGACATGTATTCCGCAGCCCCCGAGCCTTGAATTAAAATTTGTGATTTGGGGTTAAGGGTCCCGGAGATATCGTGTCCTCTGCAATCTTTCTAAGCTCATCAGTGCTGCAGGGAATCCTCTAAAAAGGTGGCAGTGCGGTGTACTGTTTGCCCGTGGGTTCACGTGGCGAGTACTGCTGTGGAATCTTATCTGTTTCACTTGTGAGTCTTTTTTCCTTTGGTTGTCACGGGCTGAGCTACAGCTCTGTTGCTTCTTCTATTTAAGCAGTGACTCTAGCACTTGTTTCCTCAGTTTTTGCAGTTGTAGCAATGGGTTCCAAGTGGAGTTCTTTGTTGGAGAGTACTCGACCTCCTGATGGGAGTACTTGATTTGTCCTTGTAGGTGCTAGAAGAGTGTTTACGAGCATCAAAAATACTTCCTACCCTCCGGGCCGACGGCCTTGCTTCTCTAGGCTTATCCATTCTGGCCGTCTTGTACCTGGCTGGCTGATGGTGGAAGCCGTGTCGGAAGCCTTTGCGGTCTGTTGGAGTCATTCTCTGGGTTTTAGTGGCTTCTGCGGAGGTGGCATTGTTTTTGATGCAAAACGTATCAGGGAGAAGAGCAGATGCAAGTAGAGGATTTGCGATGTTCCTGATCATGCATATCTTCTTACAACGAGTTTTTTTTCTCCCTGAATGTATCTAGATTACTCACTTTTGGGAGTAACAAGCTTTGTATCTTTGTATCGGCCCTTGGGCTGTCCTCTTTGTAGTTGAGATCGAGTGGTGAAACCGTTGAGATATGTGTATTCTCCTTTATTGGAATGTGATCCCTGAATGGAAATCTCTGTTTTTTTTGCCTTGACTCCGTTTTTTCCGTGGAAAAGTCTGGAATTTGTTGGCTGAAATAACTCTGATGCTGGTGCGCGACCTTTGGGCTTCTTGTTATTTTACCGTACTGCCACTGGCTCTGCTTATTTAACCGTTCGAGTAAATCTAGATTTAGCACGCTTTCTTAACCTCCTCAGCCGCAACCGAAAAACTCATCTAATTTCGCCTCCGAGTGCCGCGAGAAACTAGCCACCGCTAGCCCCCGAGCGTGAAGCAAGAGAGAATCGTTCTTATGGCGCTGAAGAGATCTGCTGCGAAGGGGAAGGTGGACGATGCTGCCGTTGGTGAGGCGGAAGTCCACGGTTGGAAGTCAAGTAAGAGTACCGACTCCCATCTTTTGGATCTGGTGGGAAAGCATCTTCTTCAACCTCGCAGTGTGATTCATTGGCGTGGATCAACGGGGGAATCTTTTCCCCATGAGGATAGGAACGAATCTGTTGTTTTCCTCCCTTATGTTCTTCGGGGCCTCGGTTTTCCTGTTTCTGATTTCTTCCGGGGCCTCCTTTTCCATTGGGGGGTTCAGGTGCATCATCTGACCCCCAACTCGATTCTTCACATCTCGATTTTTGTCCACATATGTGAAGCCTTCCTGGGGATTGAGCCCCACTTCGACTTGTTTCAATATTTCTTTCATCTCAAACCTCATCCCAACGATTCGAAGGTGGATGTAGTTGGGGGAGCCGGGTTGCAATTTCGTCAGGGGAGGAAACCCAAGTATATCCCCTACGATTTGAGTGACAAGGTCATCGACTGGAAGTCGATGTGGTTTTATATTAGGAATCTTTCTTCTTCCCTTCCTGCTCGTGCCTCTGGTCCTCCTGTGAAGAAGTCGAATTGGAATTCCAAGGGGAGTGGAAGGGACCAGGTTAACTTCCTTCTCGGGGAGATTGAGAGGTTGAAGGCAGATCATCAGATTTGTGGTGCGTCTGTGATTGTGAGCTGGTCGTTGCGCCGGATCCAGCCGCTGCAGTGGCGGGTCAATATGGACTTTCAGTACACGGGAGATGCGGATCCTTCCCGTTATACCCAAACCAGAGATTCACTGTCCTTTCTCTGCCAGGTTACATGTCAATGGTCAGGTGGCAGCAGGCGGCAGCTCTGCAGATCATCAATAAGAGCAGGTATTATAAGACCAGCGAGGCGGGCTGGGAGCACAGCCACGTCGGAAAAATCATCGCTGGCGGAGAGAGAAGGTGAAGCGGGCGTCTCGCTACACGCCGGTTTCCAGCCGGCTGCTGCGCCCGCGAGCTGCCCACATTTGCTACGCTGCTGCTGCGCTCGCGTGCGTGCTGCTTCCATTGGCCGCAGCGCTGCCTGCTTGCTCCCGCTGCCACCGCCCGCCATAAATGCTCACCACGCTGGCGATTCTCTCCGCCGGCAGCGGGCTGGGTTATAAGCCCTGCTCTAAACTCCCAAAGTCCCGATCCGACCACAACAACACTAGTGACTGCACAGATGCCCGAGTAAAAAGAGTTAATTCCCTAAATGCCGTCAAAATTTAAGTCAATCCCTTGAATGCCATCAAAATTTAGATCATCCCTTCGTTGCCATTGAAATTTTACTTCAATCCCCTCAACGCCATTTCTGTTAGATTTCGGACGGAAACCGTGAAATCACTGTACAAACACGTTAAACTCCGATCTGTCTATTTTTTTGTTCTGTTTCTACCCCCACCAAAACTATCCCCAAATCCAAGCGCCACCTCACTCCAAGGCCTGCCCGCACCCTCCCCCACCGCCGGTGCGCCGCCCACCCATCCCCCTACCTGCGCGCCAGGAGGGCGTTGCGCGAGGGCGGACCGGCGGCCCCGCCGCCAAGAGGCCCCCCGCGCGGTAGGGGGGCGCAGGAGGGCGACGCTCCCCGCAGGGGGCCGCCAGGATGGCGCTGTAGGAGGGCGGCGCAGGAGGGCGACACGCCCCCGCCGCCAGGAGGCCTCCCGCGCTCCTCGCCGCCAACCCGCGTGCCGCGGGGGTCATCTTGGACTCTAGCTCATCCTTGGCCGGGCCGCCCTTGGCAATGGCGGCAACAAACTCGCAGGCGCAGCCTCGGAGCGATGCATGGAGTGAGCCTCGCCGGCCGCCGCTAGCTTGCCTGCTGCCTGTGCGCGACCCCGCAGCGACGGCGCGCCGTTCCTGTTTTGCGCCGAGGAGCCGCGTTGCGTCAGGGTTGAGGTCATGCGCTTCGGGGGCGGGCGGGCGCAGGACCTCGCGCGCGCGTCGGAGCGGGGGGCGCGCGGGTGCTGGCCCGAGCGCCATCGTCTCGCTCGCCCCCGCCGGAGCCGCCATTCTCCCTACGTGCAGCCCGCCCGAGCCAGCGTGCTGCTGCTAGCCGCGCAGGGCGACAGAACTCTGTATGCCGCTGGAGCTGCTGCTGACTGATGACACGAGTGGAGGCCGGCGGAGTCTCGCACGCGCATGCTGCCGAGGCCGCTACTTGCCTTATTGCCGCGCTCGCACGGACGGCCGGCGTTGGGGCACTGCGGCTTCAACCTTCGAACAGCGCCGCACGTGGGTCCATAGCCGCTGCTCTGCTCATCTCGCTCACACACTGGGTGCTGTACTCAATTTGTTAATGGAGTTCATTTTGTAGGGGCAGTATTGTCTTTTCATCTTGATTTAACGATCTTTCTAACAGCCAAGTGATGGAATGGCATTGGAGGGACGGGGTTAAAATTTCAGTGGTAATGAAGGAATGGTCTAAGTTTTGATGGCATTCAAAAAGTTATCTTAAATTTTGATGGCATTCAAAGAATTAACTCGAGTAAAAAAACTCCAACCTAGTCAATGCGCAGGACAACCAGGAGACCTCTGCCATTCAGATGAATGTTACTGAATACTGACACCTCAATCGCTGACACTTTAGCCATGTGACCTAGACCGAATCGATCGAGTTCGTGCCAGGGCAAGCAGGGGCCATGTGAGACGCACGCATCCACCTCTAGCGTGCCGATCTCAGATGGGATTTACTGCTAAAATTATAGGCTTGTCTGCCCACTCTCCTTACAAAATACTAACAAAATGGAGTGCTACACAACTACTCGACAAGCACCACCTACGTACGTCCCCACAAATTTAACAAACCCCTCGCCCGATCCATCGACCGTCCAATTTTAAATTCGAAATCGTACACATTTTGAAAAAAACATCAATTGGATGGTGCAAATTAGCAGGAATTGAAAAAACTTAGTAGCTTCCGTACACACTTAGGGATGATGGTAAATAATCTTAAAATTTTACTTAGATAATCTAAGAGTCGGACCTCTAATAGTCTGCTAATAAGAAAATTATACTGGTTTTCCATTTAACTAGTAAAGTATGGATGAGTAGATGGCAATATACCCCATTATATACTTTTGGTTAAAATATATACCATCAATGATAATATAAAAATTCTACTTGACGACATCGTTTAGTGGATGGTTATGCCAAACATTCATATATTTGTAACAATCACATCCACTAAGAAGTTCCACTGAAAAAACACAAATAAAAAAAATAAAAAAGTTGCAACCCCATTTTCGATCTCAACATTTTTTTTGCACATGGATCGATTATTTATTTATGTACCTAACCGAGAGCCCGTCCATCATGATGCGACCCACCACCATGGTCCTCATCGCGGCCCGGCCCGGCCCAGGCCCGCCCGGCCCACCGCCACGGGCCGGCGCACCACGAACGCTCCCTCCGCGACGCCCATGGCGCTCTTGCACCCGTACAGGTCGAGCAGCCCGACCACCCCGCCGGCCGACGCGATGGACCACCGCCGGCTACCGGGCGCGCACGACGCCGACGCCGGCGCCGCCGCCGGGGACGGGAAGAGGCTGTCCATGAGGAGGCGATCGCTGTCGGGCCCCGCCGCCGCCGCGGCGCGCTCCCTGGTGCACTCGGCGAGCGCCGCGGCGAAGGGGTCCGCGCCCGGCGCCGGCTGGCTGCTGCCGGCGGCGCGCCGGCGGCGGGTCTGCTGGTGGTTCTTGTGGCGGGGCCGGGACGGCGGCGCGCGGAGGGGCGGGGGGAGCGGGAGCGGCGGCGCGGCCGGCGACGGCGGGGAGGTGCGCGCCTTGGGGATGCCCGGGTGGTGCTCCCAGGAGAAGGGCACGGAGGTGGCGCCGTGGCCGCGCGGGGACGGCGACGGCGAGGACGCCGCGGAGGAGGCCGTGGAGAGCGACGACGACGAGGAGGACGACGACGAGAAGGTGCGGTGGCGGCGGTGCGCTGGAGCAGGGGAGGAGGGATCCGTCGGAGGCAGCGGTGGCTGCGGCGCTCGCGCCTGGCCGGTCGGCATGGGTGGGGGAGCGGCGCGCGTGCGGTGGCCGGGCTGGTGCGCTGGCGAGCTTGGTGGAGGTGTGGGGAAGGCGGGGACAGAGGAGGGTGGATAAATACGGTGGGCGGGTTTTCGTTTAGGTCCCTGTACTTTGTCGATATCTGGTGGTCTACCTTGAGTTCCCCTTTGTTCTCGTACGATATTTTCTTTTGTTTTTGGAGGACAATGCAAGTTGCATTTTTTTTCTTTTGAAATGATTTCGTAGAGACTTGAACTGAAAATGTTGTATAAGCCTTTGTAAGTTAGAGCGAACAAGTGTATTATATATGTTCCTTTTGTATACCATTTACCATTCGTATTGCAAACGACGTGCTGATGACGTGCCTGCCCTCGCTAGGAGCTACTCCTTCCGTTCCGAACTATACTTTGTTTGATTTTTTAACCCCAAGTATGGTCACTCGTCTTATTTAAAAAATTTATGCAAACATAGTTAAATTTAAATCATTCTTGAAGATTTATTATTATTAAAGCAAGGCACAACAAAAAAAGTAATATTTTGTATAAATTTTTGAATAAGATAAGTAGTCAAATTTGAGATAAAAAAATAAAAAAATTATAATTTGGAACGGAGTGTGTAGTGGTTGTTGCCATTTTCAAGTAGCGTTTGGTTTGATGATAACTGCCTGAAACTGATGCCCATTTTGTTTACGTTAACTGTCGACGTTCAGATAGGGTCAATAGGGTAGGGGCACTGACGACGCGCATACTATAACAAGTTTCAGGCATTAACATCCAGGGATTCATCGGTTGCAGTCACCTAGATATGCATTGATCATATTGTCAGGCGAACATCGGTTATTATCTATTAGACGCCAATGGCAAACCATACAGTTTCATGACTCTGTTTCTTTGTTTTTTTGTGTGTGTTGGGGTGTGGGGCAGTATAGTTACATCTCTACAGTGTACACATAGTGTACAACTCTACAGTATAGAAATAAGCATCCAAATTGGAGCCGAAGATGACCCAAATCTGAATGATGGTTGGGAGCGTTTTGATACTATAATTGGTTACTTGCAAGGTCTTACTTTAATTACACTGCACTGCATTGTTTGACACTACTGATCGATTGCATGGTACGCATGCATTATTGTGCAGATAAGATCAACAGTTTCTCTGGCGATCGATACGGTGTCAGTCGTCGTCGTCACATACACACGTAATGGAGACGTGTAGTGGTTCTTGCATTGCCCGTAGAAGGCAGGACGAGTGGGCCGCGCATGTGGTAGTAGGAGTAGTGGTGGGGGCCGGCGGCGTGCCGGACGCCATGCGAGCTGCTGCTTCTTTGCGGACTGATGATTATTGGCTACCTTTCCTTCCTCTGCGGCTCTGCCATTTCTCTCGCTTTTCATTCGCTTCCTAGCTAGAATCCTAGATCATCCTTGTTCATCTCTTTTGCGCGGGTGTTTAATTTGCCGATCTCGCTTTACTCTTTTTAAATTAGTATATCTGCTTCTTCCACCCTCCTTCCTCGTGCTGCTCGATTATCTGATCCTGCTCGAAACGTCAAGCAGACAAGCAGCTGGCTCGATTCCATCGCATGGGTCGGGGGTCGCCGTCGTCAGGCGTCAGCCGAGAAGGAGCAGGTGCTCCTCGTTGGTGTGACGGAACCGTTAAATTAAAACTCTAAATTAAGCATAATGACTGTAATTTGAACACATCGAACGTATTAGCTTAATGGTTTAATTTGACAGTCCTTTCTCAACCCACGGCCCGATCAAAACAACACCGATAGTTCCTCGCGAAGGCGGGCGCAAATGGTACAAGCATGACAAATATTTAGAAATACAAAGAGGTGACATACGATAATAAACAACGAGTTTTACAAACCGAGTTCAAATACACCATGACTTACATAATTTACATAAAATGCATAATGTACAAACTTTACAATAGAGAAACAATTTCAAAATAAAAGAACCTGCAACTAAACTAACTCCCTGATTCAGGTTCAACACAACCGGTCAGACCGGTTCCCTACACCAGTCAGACCGGTGCCCCCCCGGCCTATACTAAACACCGGTCAGACCGGTCCACGCAAAACTGCAAGGCTGCACCCTCAGCCCTCAAGTGTGCAACCCGACGAACACCTAGCCTAGGGGTCTCGATCCACCACTTCCCACCCCTCTGCATCACGGCGGATGAATTTGACACAGTAAGGGCAGAAATCAATGTCCGGGTGACCTGAAATAAAATTTGGTGGCAACAAACCCTGAGCAACTAATACTCAGCAAGACTTACCTGACCAGTGGGTATAACTTAGCCCACATAACTAGACATGCAAGACATTTGGCTGGTGGCTATTTTGCAGAAAGGCGACTAAAGTAATTCCTTACTTTTATTATTTTAGCCCCAAATTCTATATAAATTAACTCTAATCTAATATTTGCATGAATCAACTATAGCAAACATGGTGGTGCAACCAATAGTAATAATACAATGTAATCATAACAATAAATATCATTATCAATCCAACATAAAACTATGATGTGACGCAGTGACCAAGGTACTCATATCCGAGGGCGACTGACGGCGAATCGATCCGATTTAACCTTGCAAGGTAGACCTAACCAACACGGCACGCATATGCCCCGTCGGACCACACGCACCAACCCTTTCCCTCCCCGCCTTGAACTACAGAACCGCCACAACTACATATAGTCAGCCGAGCTCAACGAGAGACCACCAAAAGTAAACATATGCATCCCGTTTCTCCGCGACTACTCGACTCGCCCTAAGGGGTGGTGATGAAGTTCTGTACTTTCGAAGCGAGGCTGTACTAGGCTTACCGGTTTCGACTACCTCCTACTCCCGGCATGCGGTTAGTACAATTCAAACATGAACAGCAGTGCCAACAACGGTACGGTCCTTAACCGACACAAACGGGACTAAGACACCCAGGAACCCTGTCCTACTATCATACCTACATATCCTCATCATTCTCATCTGGTCTCAATTCTCCATTCTTTCCATATCAAATTCAGCAACTCATGTACTGGAATATAATTATATCTCATATCTCGTGAGTAACCGGAAATTGCTCGACTTCTAAACATTCTATATCTCGCGAGTGTCAAGAGATCACTCGTCTTCTACCGGAAACCATTAAACATAGCACTTCTATCGGCCTATACACACTAGTATAACTCAAAGAAACCTAGGGATCATGCAACTAGGGTTTCCACCAATTCTTAAACCTAATGCACAAGTAATAGAGACATGGTGTCATAAATTTGAAATAATAGGTCATGCACCGGGGCTGCCTTGAGTCTGCTGCTCAGTACCGGGGTCAATTGGGCCTTGGGCTTGGTTCTCATGCCGCTCCTCCTGCTGCGGGGCTTGTCCCTGCGGCTCCTGTGGCTCCGCAACCACCTTGTATACCACCTCCTCCGCCGCGGCTGCTACACGTATGCATATGCATATGACATGAGCAATGCAGGCATGATTTACAAAAATTACAAATAACCAGTAACCGAAATCGTTTCCACCAATTTCCACCAACTACCCCTAACTAATCCCTCTCAGCCTCTGCCACACCGGTCAGACCGGTACCCACTACCGATCAGACCGGTCCTATTTAATTCAACCACGCCACCGGTCAGACCGGTCCTACCCAGACCACGAACTGGAATCTTTGGCGCGGCGAAAATCGCCCACCAAAATCAATACCCTTCTAGGAACTAACTCAGGGATGCTACTAAAGGTATTTGACCAGAGGGAAACACCTAATATCATCTAGAAAAGGAGATCGACCCACACAAGCCTTAATACCTTGAATGAGCTCCTTCTTGCACGAAGAACTCGAATCCAAAGCACCCCAGGGAGGGAATCGTGGAGAGGAGCGCGTCCCACCCCGATTTGATCTTTTCCCCGGCCTTGGATCCAATGAAGAGGAGGGATTTGTGGATTAGGGTTTGGGGGAAGAAAATGAGAGGGGGGGTGAGCTCGAGCAGGCGTGCTCAGCTCGCTGAGGGAGAGTGAGTTGGTGGAGAGAAGTGAGTGAGTGATTTAAATGTTGTGGGCCCAAAATGATGGAAACCGGCTCGACCGGTCAGACCGGTTCGGCTGAGCGGAGACTTAAACTTTGGTTTTGTGAAGTTTTGTCGTGTAGATTTGTAACTAATATTTGAGCTTAGTTCTAACTACAAGTAATTAACACCTGAGGTGTTAGACTGGGCTCCTGGCAAGCGGCGATCTGCCTGCTGCAGACGACGACGGCCGGGAGCATTTGAAGAATCGTCAGTGGCTCGGTGCACGACAAACTCCTTCCTGATCTGGCACTGGTAGGCGAACCACCCTGCTTGTCTGTAGGGCTGCACACTTGTAGCATCATCAGACATCAGCTGAGCTGACCACGCCGGACCAACTCCTGTCCGGACCAACTGCTGTGCTTGAGACAGACGGGTGTCTGAATCTGAAGATGGGACTGGGCAGGCTCCCATCATACTGATACAATACGGTGCCATCAGTTGACCTTGCTGCACTGCTGTCTGATCGGCAATCATCGTTTGGTGAGTGATCCTTTTCACTTTTTTTCAGCTTAACACACAGCGCCGCGCGCATGACTGAGAGGCTGCAGACGGTGCGGTCGGGACCGAGATCTGTCGACTTCGTTCTTGTCGTTTACAGAAGCTCTTTTTATGGCCGACGTGCGATCCAGATCGATGCTGAGTTTGACGGCTGTATCTCTGCTGCTGCTGATCTCGACTCCTAACCTGAACCTGACTACGGTTCGATCATTGGATATGGCCGTGTTTGGATTCAAAAATTTTATAAAAAAAATATCACATCGAATGTTTGAACATATGTATGGAGTATTAAATGAAATCTATTTATAAATTTTTTTGTATGGATGAGTTGTAAATCGCGAGATGAATCTAATGAGCCTACTTAATCCATAATTTGCAACATTGATGCTACAATAATCATCTGCTAATTATGAATTAATCATGGATTAAATAGACTCATTAGATTCCTCGTCATTTACAACACATCCCTGCAAAAAATTTTGTAAATAGACTTTATTTAGTACTCCGAAATAGTAATATTTCTATTTCAAAATTTTTTGGCCAAATGAACTGAACACGGTATATGACAACTGCAAACAGGAACTGAATCCCCTGGCCTGAAATCCAACTGCGCAGATCTTCTGGCCACTTGTACACACACGAAAGAAAAGGGAAAAAGAATTCGCGTTGCTACTAAGCTCTGCTACTACTCGTTTTGCTCTTGCGTCGGTCTGAAGAGAGCTGAGGCCTGAGGATCTCCATGAGCATCGCACTAACTGTAAGGCGCGCTGCAATTGCCGGAGGTAGATCCTCTGTTTCTGTCAGAGAAACAGGTTAGTGGTGGGATTAGTGACTGCCACTGCTGCTGCTGCTTTCTTGAGGAGCTAACGCTCATCATTGAACTCTCCGAAAGAACAAATGCTAGATTTAGTCCCACATCGAAAATTGATGGTAGGGGAGTCCAACATATAAGGCGGGGCAGTCCTCACCTATCAGGCTAGTCTTTTTGATTGAGTTAGGCCTGAGGCCTTGGTTGGTTGGGCTCCGGTGGACCAAGGCCTGGTAGGGCGCCGGCTCGTGGATATAGCGGGTCGGGCCGCATTCCGCTGTGCACTCTAACAAGTGGTATCAGAGCTGAAGGTTGGAAAAATCTGGGATATCTCCGGTGTCACATGGTGACGGGAGAGGTCGCACGGGTTGTGTGTGACTGGAGAGTTGGACTCGGGGCCTGGTAGAACGTCTTTCGAGAGATCACATGTGTTGTATGTGATAGAAGAGTTGGGCCCGGTATGTGACGGGGGGGTTGTTAGATTTAGTCCCACATCGAAAATTGATGGTAGGGGAATCCAACATATAAGGCGGGGCAGTCCTCACCTATCAGGCTAGTCTTTTTGGTTGAGTTAGGCCTGAGGCCTTGGTTGGTTAGGCTCCGGTGGACCTAGGCCTGGTAGGGCGCCGGCTCGTGGGTATAGCGGGTCGGGCCGCATTCTGCTGTGCACTCTAACAACAAAAAGGGAAAGGGGGAGCAAAACCTAGATTAGTGGCGACCTCACTTTGAAAATTGAGGGCACTAACGAAAATTGACCTCACTTTGACAGGTGATTCTGGCTGTAGTAGTGTATTTTTTTTATGAAACTGTAGTAGTGTATTACCTCCTCCTTTTCTTTTGGAACAAGCAACATTAGTGTAAATCTACCGTTGGGTGCTAAGGACTAGTCTAGGAAATAATTCCATGTATACAGGTGTTATCCAATTGTGTTGGGGATTTTTTTAACAATTTTTATCCACGACCTTTTAGTCCAATGCAATAATTATGTAAACTATCCAAAATCTCATAACCAACCCTCTTCTTCTACCATGTTAAGGAATGTTTCGCCAGAATGGGTGACGGCTAGTTTCATGTATTTGATGTCACATGTGGTTATGTACGTGTGTTTGTTTGTTTGGTTTTTTTTTGGTGGGGGAGGCTTGAGCCCCTCAACCTCCACGCTAGCTAGGTCCACTCTCTATTTTTTTTGAAAAAGAAATACTTTATTGATCTTAGACAATTACATCAAAATGATATAATTATATAAGATCCATCCCGGCCTCTGCATAACTAAGATGCACACAGCCTATAAAAAAGGAAAAAAAAAGAGAACGCCATGACCTAAAGATCATGCCGCAGCAAACTACCACAAGCGACTTCACCTTCATTCGCTTCTCAAACCAAAGCAGCTCTTGGACTATGAAGTAGGCTCCCGAGACAACGCTTCCAATGAGGAAATGGCACGTGCACGTGCCGACATTGCAGTGACCCAACCAATTAAGAGTAGATCAAAGATTTTCACCTGATGGAGTAATTCATCTTAATCCAAACAATGTCTTCAACAAGGTCACTCCCAGGTTCAACCAATTAAGGTCAGACCTAGGAATTTCTTGCCGGAACCGGTGAATTAGTAACAAGTACCACCACGACAAAGTCACACCGTGTTGCTTCCCCCTTCTTACCAGGCCAATGCTTCCATATAGACCAGACCTGACCCACTTTAAACGGCCACGAACTCCAAATCCGGCAGACCATCTGAATTCGTAGCCTGAGATACCATGCTGCAAAGTAGCCACCGGGTACCCGTGCATAATCCATAGGAACAAAGTACAGATGAAATCCATCTTCGAGTAAGAGAATCCGCGAATGAAGCCAAGGTGACTCATGTCTCTTGGTCTATATGAAAAACAAAAGCGAAATTGAAGATGTCATCACCAGAAGTAGTTGCAAAGTCCGGAGCTAGCCCTTCCAACACCAAAGCCGAAGGCGCATATGCCGGAGAGGAGTCACCACTAGAGGCCAAGCCGACGTCAGATCTGCATCCGGAAGCCCCGAAGCCACCCATCGCGAACCACACGAAACTGCCAAAGCGGCCGGGCGCTGGGAAGAACGAGACCTCCATGCTGCATTGGAAACGCCGGTGAGATCAGCCTACCTCCAACTCTGTGAAGCCAGCGCCACCACGCCTCAATGCCTTCCGTGCAGCCCCCCATCGAGGGCACCGTCCCTTGCCCTGGGGCTGCCGGATCTGGATGCGAACCCGGCGCTGCCCGGGCCACCGCACCGACGGCAGCCGGCCGTGGCTGCAGCGAAGACCCGCTCCGACGGAGTCCCACGAAGACGGGGCCGCAGAGCCGGCGGTGCCAGATCCGGATCCAGCCGCGCCGCAAACCCGCTGGAGTCGCACGCCCGCCGCCGGCCGTGGGACTCCCATGCGGGAAGACCCCGAGGGACCCGACCGCTGTAGCCCCTGGCCGCCACCGCCGCCGACGTCCTCGGCCGCGCGCGGCCGGCCCAGCGACGCGGCACCGCCGCCTTGCCTGCTGCGGGTGCCGAACGAGGGACCTCCGACTCCGTGGCCACCTACACCGTGCTCTAGCAATACATTGGTTATGTCATCTAGTCTTACTGAATACAGTGCACTTGTTGTTACTTATGGCTGTGTTTAAGATGTTCTACCTTGAACTATGAACCCAGCGTTGTAACTGCCTGAAGGAACAAATCGGATCTTTTTTTCATGTATTGCATTGGGATGGGTAGAATTGAGGGTATTAGGTTAATAATTCATAATGGTAGACATGAGTAATTTAGAGGCAAAATCATATGGTTGATTACCAAGTTGTTTTATATAGTGATATAGTTGGATAATTTAGATGCCAATTTGATCCGATGTATGATTATGTGTGTACCAAATTGATGGACAAATGTTTTTGGTTTTTTGATGAAACTATATAGGATTCATCTTCTTTTTTTCTTTGTAGCACGTCCCGTAAGAACAAACGTAGTTCATAATAAAATGATCCTTTAATTAATAATAGTGAAATTTCAATGACGTATGGTACTCCTCTCCACAGTCCATACAGGTGCACAATGTATAGCTACTAAAGTTTCTTGACTTTCGTTTGGAGCTACAAGAAGGATTAGCCACTACTAACTTGGGGTCTCAATGGCCCTGCAGTATGGCACACTGATTATACATTCATACTGTACAGAAGTACGGTTCCTGGCAGTAGAACATACGCAATGATGGGTTCTACTCAGTTCGACACATGTACTTGGCAGTTGGCACACGCACGGCCGCTTTGAAGCCACGCTTGTCTTCCAGCCGCCTGCTGCATCCTGCCATCCTCCTCCTCTCCCAGAATTGCGCCACGCATGGATACGGTCAGGAGCTATCAGGTTGCACTTCCAAACAAGAACGAAAATCTTCCGAGCCGCCCAATTGTTGTGTTGGCAGGGCGAAATGTTCAGCTATTGACCAGCTAGCCGTTGCAGCCCCTGTCGTGTCATCTTTGACTCTGCCACGGTGGCTACGAGATGAAATCTCAAATGGTTGTTTCACCTCTAGGCTCTGGCTTGTTTGGTAGGTAGTCGTTTTCTGAAGATCCAAGCAGCTCTTTACCTGTGATTCAGTAGTTTTTTTTTCTTCAATAATACATAGTAGAGTTGCCGTGTCTTTGCACTAAGAGCCTGTTTGGATGGACTAAAGTTGATGCTAAACTTTAGCATCTATTAGCACTCATACCCTTACTAAAGTTTTTGATTCTGACCGCCTCATTAGTACTCCTGTTTGAATGAGCTGGTGCTAAATTTTAACACTTTAGTGTAGTAGCATTTGGATCTAAACATCATATGAGAAGAGGTGTGCGATGCTCATCATTAAAGTGACATGTGATTGTTGATGAGAGTATTTCTGAGATCTCGACGCAAAAAGCCTGAAATTGACCGAGCACATACTGTGCCTATGCTGCTCTATGATGGGTTCTTTTCAGTCTAGGTTGTATGTGAAATGAATCTCTTTGGCTACGGCTCAATTATTCAGATCCACAAACGTAGAAGCAGGTTCTTTAGAGTGGTTTGATAGCATTCAGTACAACTAACCTTAAATTTGTACAATATAATGAGTGACCGATCCTTCATATAGTAATACAAAAAATACCACTGTCAGTATCTGCAAATCTTCTCGCCACTTATACGGGAAAAAGAACTATATTTTCTATCATCTCAGCACTTGACTCTGATACTGCTGATTGATTCTACTCACCATTCGTAGCACTGAAGAAACTGTCGTCTCCTCGAGCACCAGGGTAGCTTCACTATCGCACGAGCATCACGCTCTCGCTTCCCTGTCGCTGTCAGAAAAACGAAACAAGTTCAATGGAGTGATGAAAAGCTTGACAGTGCTCAATCATTTGTACCGACAGAAAATTAAAACAAGTTCAATGGAGTGATGAAAAGCTTGACAGTGCTCAATCATTTGTACAGTACGTACTGGAAACGACTTGTCATAAGACACGATGTGCTTTGTCAAATAATAGGGACCTGCTCATATATATGACACGGATACTATTGCTTCTACTGTGTAGTAATCCAGAAGAAACATAGTCCGAGTGTATCACTCTACTACAAGGGGGAAAAAAAGGAGTGATACTGAAATTGGGTGCTTTCATGAAGAAAAAATTAGTGCCGGGATTAGTAACTGTCATTGCTACTCATGCTCTCATGTGCAACCAAAGCTGGATCGCTAGCTGAACTCAAAGTGAATAATCAAATAGGTATCCTTGGAGACTGTGAAATGGACTTGTATACGGTTGATAATTACTTAGGGTCTGTTTGGTTCTATGGGCTTAACTTTATCCCTCCACTTTTAGCTTTATTTTAACTCTTAGAGAACTAAAAAGAAGACTAAGAGTGGTATGCTAAACTTTAGCCCCCATTAGCTTCTCCAAGGTGGGCTAAATAGAGCTAAAAGTAATCCTAGATGACCAAAAATCTCTCTACCATCCCAAAGCATTATTTAGGGGCAAATAAGTCTTTTGTACACCCCTTGGCTAAACTTTAGCCCCTTGCATCCAAACAGCAAAAAGGGCAAAACTCCAAAGTCTAGCTTTTTTATCCAAACGGAGCAACTCCAAGAGACTCTCTCTATATTAATTCCAGTTGATAGAAATAGAGATTTTGATGAAAAAATGCTCTCCAAGAGCTTCTCTAAGTGGTTATCCAAATATAGCCATCATCTATTCTGAATTTCTCGCTAGTAAAGATAGATAGCGAAAATGGCTCTCTAGAGTGAACAATATATAGAAAAACTGTTGGAGAGTGAAAATGTATAGAAAGCGATTTTTGTGTAGATGACTCTCTAAATGATGATTTAGAGAGTGAAATTTAGAAAGACTCTTGGAGATGCTCTTAATATGCCATATGCAGACATGGGCACGACTAGGTATCGTTTTAGGTGATAAATTCTCAATTTGTCACCCCAAACGTCAGCACATGCATCATCTATTGACCCAGTTATACACTTTTGCTATTTATTGGACTGGTGCATACTGCCGCACCCCCAACAACCCGGAACTCTAAGGTCCGCCGCCTCGACCACCACTCCAGCCGCCAGCGACCGCTCCGCCCATCTCCCACCTTCCCCGGCAACCCTTCCCCCTCCCCTAGTTCGCCGGCGACCGCTCCACCCCTCCCCTTTTTTTAAAAAATATATGAAAATATAGTTAATTGGGGCCGTGTTTTGAAGATCTTATTTTCATGAATTTAATACTGCAACCAAATTTTTATTTGAATGTTCTGTTTAGTATATATAGTTTTTTAGTTTCAAATTTGCGTGCGCGTGGGGTGTCATCATCACTTTCATCCTCATCATCATTCATGTGTTGATTATCTTGAAAAATTCTATTTATCGCACGCGCGAGTAGTAGGCGACGCGTAGCAGAAGGGGCGCGGCCGCCGGTGAGCTATGGGGTGTAACTATATTTTCATAACTTTTTTTTAAAAATAAGTAGGAAATTATTAATTCCAATTATTATGAATAAATTATTTTTTACAAATAAAATATTAAATATCATGAACACAAATAATAATATATTGTGGACAAAAAATAGAGCATCACGATCATTTGATTGCATAAGACACAACAGAAAGTAAACATCGCGGACAACTAAGTTCGCATAGTTGAACAATTTGGTTTATAACACAAATAAATACTTTAGCATTGCGAATAAATTAGTCTACAAAATAAACAAAATGATTCAACACTATATATGGAGAAGAGACATGTCCACATCGTTTGGGCTTGTTTAGGCTTTCGGTAGAACAGGAATTCATATTGGGCCGAAATATTTAGCCAGTTCATTCATTTGTTGGTACCGACCATGCACTGGCTTAGTTGCTTTAAAAAAAAAAGGCACTGGCAAGCGCGGCGGCACACCCCACCATCTGTTCGACGAAACGCCGCGATCATCCCTCGATGCGTGGAGGGAGCTCCCGGCGCGCGGCAGCCATGGCTCCCCGCAACGCGCGGCCGCGCGCACAAGACACGCACGCAGCGGACACGCGAGCGCATGCGCGCATGCCGCCCTCGTCCTCCTCTCGCCTCGCACCGTCCCCCGCGCGCGCCAGCGCCACCTTGCCCGGCCCGCCCTGCCCCCCACGCCCGAGCCCGCGCCCATGGCCGGCTTCATCCACCGCCGCATCCTCCCGCCGTTCCGCCGGCCGCCGCTGCCCTTCTTCCACCCGGGCGCCGGCGCGCCCGCCGCGGCGCTGCCGGGCGGCGCCGCGGCGCGGCGCCCGTGGACGCCCCGCCGCATCCTCGACCCGGGCGACGACGTCGTGCTCCGGTGGTACCGCCTCTTCCTCGTCACCTGCCTCGTCGGCCTCTTCGTCGACCCGCTCTACTTCTACCTCCTCCACACCGACGGCCTGGCCGCGTGCGTCTCCATGGACATGGGCATCGGCGTCCTCGTCACCGCCGTCCGCACCTTCGCCGACCTATTCTACCTCGCCCACATGATCCTCAAGTTCCGCATCGCCTTCGTCGCGCCCAGCTCCCGCATCTTCGGCCGCGGCGAGCTCGTCAGGGACCCCGACCAGATCGCCATCCGCTACCTCAAGAACGACTTCATCATCGACCTCGCCGCCATGCTCCCCATCCCGCAGGTACATCCATGCATGCATTGGTACACCTGTCAAATTGTTCATCTCATTGTCGTCAACATTGTGGTACTACATACGTCTAGCTCTCCTGTATGTTCAGATTGTTAATCTGATGCAATTTTGTGTTCATGATTCGTGGCTTGTCCTTGAAAATTTTACTGAATCGTCACCATTGAAACCCAAGTTTCTGTTCCAAGAACTGCCATGCATGCATTGCTACCAAAGATGTTAGATGTCATGTCATCTCTTTCAGATGCTTCATACTACTCCGGTGGGTTCCAAGACATTAACAAGTGCAGTTTCTCTGAATTGATCAACAATAATGCAGATGATTATCTGGTTCGTGATACCAGCCGTGAGCACATCCTCGGCCAACCACACCAACAACACGCTCTCGATGATCGTGTTGATCCAGTACATCCCAAGAGTGTACCTCATCATATCCCTCAACTCCAAGATCGTCAAGGCCAGCGGCGTCGTCACAAGAACAGCTTGGGCAGGGGCTGCCTACAACCTGCTCCTCTACACACTTGCCAGCCATGTATGCTCCTGCATTTTTTTTTCTTTTTTGAAAAGGAATGTTAATTACTGCATTATTTTCAACCATGAAAAAACCTCCCGTTTAATTAATTTCCTCTAATTAATTACTGCAGGTTCTTGGCGCTCTGTGGTATCTTCTGTCGGTTGAGCGGCAGTACTCGTGCTGGATGGAGGTGTGCACGAACGAGAACGGCACCACAGCAGACATCCCCAGATGCCTGATGACCTTCCTGGACTGCAAGAGCAGGGAGGACCCCGTGAGGCAGACCTGGCACAACCACAGCGCGATTCAGAAGCAGTGCATGCTCCCGGACGCCGAGTACGACTACGGGCTGTTCGCCGACGCCCTCAACCTGGATCGCAACGGCGTCGCCTTCATCGACAAGTACCTCTACTGCCTCTGGTGGGGGTTCCGGAACCTGAGGTAATAAGATGATGAATTGATGATGCAGAGGGAGGAGCTTTGTTTTGGTCTCTGACAGATTTTTATGATTCATGATCATGAACTAATTAGTTCATGTGCAAAACTAATTAAACTGACAGTAGTTCTGTCTGTCTGTCTATCTGTGTGCAAATCGATCGATCGATCGGTCAGTTCGTATGGGCAGAACTTGCAGAACAGCACCTACAAGGGGGAGACCGTCTTCTGCATTCTCATCTGCATCATGGGCCTCGTCTTCTTCTCACATCTCATTGGAAACATGCAGGTATATACTTATGCGAATTGCATGCATTCTTAATAATTAGCTTTTCCTCGATCATGCTTCATGCAGAGATAGAGCTGAAATCCTGCTGCCTGCAGACCTACTTGCAGTCGATGACGGTGCGGCTGGAGGAGTGGCGCGTGAAGCGGCGCGACATCGAGGAGTGGATGCGGCACCGGCAGCTGCCGCCGGAGCTCCAGGAGCGCGTGCGCCGCTTCTTCCAGTACAAGTGGCTGGCCACGCGCGGCGTGGACGAGGAGTCGATCCTGCAGTCGCTGCCGCTGGACCTCCGGCGCGAGATCCAGCGGCACCTGTGCCTGGCCCTGGTGCGCCGCGTGCCCTTCTTCTCCCAGATGGACGAGCAGCTGCTGGACGCCATCTGCGAGCGCCTGGTCTCGTCGCTGAGCACCAAGGACGCCTTCATCGTGCGGGAGGGCGACCCGGTGAGCGAGATGCTCTTCATCATCCGCGGCGAGCTCGAGAGCTCCACCACCGACGGCGGCCGCACCAACTTCTTCAGCTCCATCACGCTCCGCCCGGGGGACTTCTGCGGCGAGGAGCTCCTGACGTGGGCGCTCATGCCCAGCCCCAGCCTCAACTTCCCGCAGTCCACGCGCACGGTGCGGTCGGTGACGGAGGTGGAGGCCTTCGCCCTCCGCGCCGACGACCTCAAGTACGTCGCCAACCAGTTCAAGCGGCTGCACAGCAAGCGGCTGCAGCACGCGTTCCGGTACTACTCGCACCAGTGGCGGAGCTGGGGGGCCTGCTTCGTGCAGGGCGCGTGGAGGAGGTACAAGAAGAGGAGGCTGGCGAGGGAGCTCATGAAGCAGGAGGGGATCTACTACCAGGACGCCGACGACGGGGAGGGAGGGGGCGGCGGGGGCGCCGGCGGCGGTGAGGAGGACGGGGCGGCGGGGACGGGGGCGATCGGCGGCGGCGGCGGCGTGGAAGCCGATGGCGCGCCGCTGCTGGGCGAGTTCAAGGGCGGCGCGGACGAGGCGGCAGCAGCCGGCGGCGGCGCGCACCTCTCGGCGACGCTGCTGGCGTCCAAGTTCGCCAAGAACACCAAGCGCGGCGCCGCGATGCACCACAAGCGGATCGAGGACGTGTCCGCCATCAAGTTCCCCAAGCTCGCCAAGCCCGACGAGCCGGACTTCTCCTTGCACACCCACGACGTGCTGTGAGCTGCTAGCCTGTCAAGAAGAGTGTACTGACTGTGTGAGTGATGAGCAGCGGCGCCGCCGCCCGCCGCCGCCGTGTTACATTGCCGCCGGCACTCGCACGGTCGGTCGATCCATCTCCTCCGATCTGGCCTTCTTCCTCCTCTTGTTGTGATCGATTTCATTTGGGTTGCTCGTGCAGGTACATCCGTACATACACGCCAGGCATGCTAGCTAGGCTGCTGCCGTATGAAGATGATGATCGAGAAGCACGAGCCTGCAGATCAGTCACTGTAATAGCTAGCGTGTGTAGGTAGATGTGTACGTACGTGTTGGTGGAGTCGTCGCAGGGCAACGTCGTTGTATTGTATACTAGTGCTGCTGATGATTTAGTGAATTTTGAGACCTCACTTTCAGTTCAGATGATCGATTTTGGATATCATGCATTGTTCTTGCGGGATTATGGTCGATTTTGTTGAGTACTGTAGAGCTCTATGTGCACACATTACAGTTTTAGAAAGTGTACTCGACCTTAACTTGAACTCTTGAAGACTAAACTCCATCTTGTTCCTATTCATTCATCACACCCTCCAAGCATTTATATGTTGTTTTAATCGTCTTTCCGGATACTTAACCTTAAAAATATATAGAGAAGAATTAGATTTTTTTTTAATCACACAGTACAACTACTACACTTTTAGAAAATGTACTCGACCTTAACTTGAACTCTTGACGACTAAACTCCATCTTGTTCCTATTCATTCATCACACCATCCAACTACATGTGGTTTCAATCGTGAAAACCTACCTACTTCTAGACGATTGAAACCTACCTACTTCTTCTCTACATCAATATGAGAGAAAAGGTACACAGGCTTATGCTAAACATAAATAGGTTGATCATGAAAAGTACTTTTCATGGACTAGACTGGGCCTGGAAGTGCAGCATGGGTTGGGCTTAACTTAACTCAGCCCATGGTGGCTTGCAGCATTTTAGTAAAAAGAAAAAAAAAGGAAAAGTTCTTCTAAACTCCCTCAATTATTGCCATAATTCGATTTACCTCCTTCAACTAGAAAATTGGATGTTTATGCTTCTCGAACATTTGAAACCGGCTGATTTACCTCCTAGGAGGTTTTCAAATCGGTTTTGGCTGACTTGGCGCCGTTGTCGGCTGTCCTGCATGGCGCCACGTCAGCTAGGGGGGGGGGTAAATTGATCTTTCACGAAAGTTCAGGAAGATCCTTTAGTCTTTATAAAAATTAAAATTGTAGAAATATTTTTTAAAAAAATCCAAATAATTTTTCCAGAATAAATGTACATTTAAAATACTAAAATATAATTTAATATCATAAAAATCATAGAAAGTTTGTTTTCATTTAAAAAATATGAATCACCGTGCAAATTTAGAAAATGATTAATTAAATCCAATTCCTGGCTAATCAATCTAAGGCTGGTTTGGCAGCCATCCATCATCGATGAATTTTATATCCACAAATCCCTGCAGTCAGGTCGTCCTTGTCATTTTCGCGCCATGGCTGTCGAGTCAGGATGCAGATTTTATTGGGTCGACTCAATGACCCAATACCCAAATCTTAAAGTTTGGTGTAATAACCTATTGAGCCGACCCATAAAAGTTTAGTGTTCATTGGTGCCAAAGAGGCTGGGTCGACCCAATCTTATCCTTCCCTTCCACTTTCCCCATCGAACGCACCCCCTCTGGACGCCGCGCCGCGCCGCGCCCGCCCCTCGACCGTCGACGCAGCGCCGCCCCCTCTTCTCGACGCCGCCCCCCTCCCTGACGCGGATACACCTCGACGCCACGCCGCGAGGCGGTCTCGAGACGGAGCGCGGCCAGCGAGGCCTGCGACAGGGCACGGCCGGCGAGACGGATCCACGATGGCCCGCGGATGCCGAGTCCACGACGGTGAGGTGGATCTGCGACTGGGCGCGGCCGGCGAGGCGGATCCACGTCAGGGAGGCGCCGGCATGACGAGGACGGGACGCAGCCGGCGAGGTGTATACGCGTCAGGGAGCCACCGGCGCATTGAAGACGGGCCACGGCTAGCAAGATAGATCCGTGTCAGGGAGCCACCGGTGCAGCGAGGATGGGCCGCAGCAACGAGCAAGCGGCGCGCCATGGGGACCTTGGGCAACGCGGGGAGGAGCGGGCGCCATTTGCGTCGGGAAGCGACTGTTTGGGTACGTGACCCTTTCCGTTCATGCGTCCCAAACATGTGAATGCATCTCGTATTTGGATTCCGTATGTTGGAGATAGCCTAACAGCAAGGAAATAAGCTTATTAATTTAGTTTCCGGGTAACCTAATGGGTTTTGGGTAACCGAGTTTTAAATTTTTGAGTCAACCCATTAAATTGATGATTTTGGACTGGATTGAATGGGTCGGGCACTGGTTGACCCAAAATCAACCCACTTGCATCTTGACTGTCGAGTCTCCGTTGCCCCTGCTGCCTACTCCTGCGGCTAGCAGACCACGGGCTGCCTCCCTGGCCACGCCACGGCTCTGTATGGGTGCGTGCTGGCCAGGCATGCCCGAGCGCCACCACACAGCCGCCGGTGAGAGCTGCCACCGTACCACCGGAAGTCTGGAATCTACGTATAGGCCTCTCTACGGGTGCGCGTTGGCCAGGCGTGCTCGAGCGCCACCACGCAGCCGTCGGTGAGAACTACCACCACCACGCAAATATGTGACTTATGTGAATAGTAGTTCATAGTCCTGACATTTTAGTAATGATGTACCTGCTAACGTCGTAGTGCCATCTGCTGCTGCTGCTAGTATGATTTTTTATATTATACAGTACAACTTAGACACTCATAACTTATGCACACTCATTTTTATAAATATATGTACATAAATCATATCTCTATGAACATCTTCGAAGATCGAGCTTTTAAAATCTAAAATCTCAAAATTGACGAAGTTAGCACAAAGTTATCGCGGTTGACAGAAACATCACCTAAAGCCCGTACGTAGAGGACGAAAATTCTCCGCACCGCGGCCTGGTGCGACACCGCCCAGGATACTGACGCGTGGCAGCTGATATCATCAGGAGCAGAGCCATCCGCGGGATCTTCGCGTCGTAGCGAGCCGGCCTGTTGTCCCACGACCGAGCCGATTCTTCATCATCCTCCGTAGCCGGCCGGTCGGGATACTCCGGTCTGCTTTCCTTGTTGACTGCAGATGCCGTCCACCGCTAGGTCGTTCTTCATCGGCGCATCACTAATCACTCGTCTGCAGAAAGCCAGCTAACAATCTTGTACGTCGAACAAGCAGCAGACTGTATTTTTGTATTCGGTAGAGAAGGAACATTACTTTGAATATTCCTGGACTAATGTATGATTGGGAAACGCTACTAGTTTGAAAATGTTTTTGGAACTTATGCAGGGGAGGAGACGTTAGGTTTCAAATGTCAATTTTCACTCAAGAGCGCGTCTGGTGCTCTCAAGTTTTAGTGGATGATGATGATATATATGTGCACACCTATCATGGAAACACAAACACTAGCATGTATCACGGCGACGGTGTCCGGTTAGGCGGTGGGAATTAGTGGCAGAAGGAGATGGGGGCACCAGCTTCATCATGGTTTGGGCGCTCGGCTCGGCTCTCCCTTATGCAGACATGCCGTGGCACGATCTGCAGCGGTGCCGGCTCGCTCGGTACAAGCTCGACGATCCCACGGATTGCATGTCCGATGCCACGCGACAGCATCGTGGGCGCATTGGCACTGCAGACGTGTAGTGTAGTACGAGTTTTGGTAGATCCTACGGTTCTGTGTGGAATTCTTTTATCCTACTACTCCTTCCCGTTTCTAGTTTGTTTCAGCTAGCCTAAATTAAACCTATCTAACTTTTATCGTAGTTTATGAAAAAAAAAGAGCACTAACATTCGCAACGCGACTATCTATTATCTTAATACAATGGTGTTAAAAGAAGTCACCACGTTCGCCAAGAGGGTCTAGAAATTCCCACTTTAATCTATAAAAAAGAAGAACCTACACCGTTGGATTTTACGAAGATCTAACGGTCAAGGCTAACTCAAAGAGTCCATATCTAATGCAATTAATAAATCAATAAATTAATCAATAAAAAACAAAAAAGTGAAAGTTGGTTTCTATACTAATTAGAAACCAAAATAGCTCACCGAAAATCTCAAATGAATGTTTCCATAATAAAAGGGAACGCGGTCCAGTCATATGGAATTTTTTCAATCATTAAAATAGCGGGTACATAGCGTTTCAAGGAAACTCCCTCTACGATGAAACTTTTTGTTCTGCTAGAGACTGCTAAACGTCATAGAGGCAAGAAGAGATAGCGTCGCTAATAATGTGTGCTTGGCTATCGACTTTCAGGCACGCGCGCGTGCGCTGCGCCGGCGGTCGACGTACGGCAGCATCGGCAGTAGCCTACGGGCCAGCACCGAGCAGCTAGGGCGTTCATATATGGCACTGGCAGGGGGAAGCAAAATCGGAGCATTCGGCCTACTGCCTTGGGCTAGATGCGCAGGTACAAATGGACCACGTAGATGCATGGCATCCCGGCCAGCTGCTGCATGCGCATGATGCGTGCTTTTCTAAAATTATCGCTAAACTGATTAGCGGCGTAATTAGCTCACAATTGTGACGCATGAAGAGAAGGGATCAAAGCAATACGAAGATAGATAGAAGCAAAATATTGGATCAAAGCAAGAAAATGGCGAGATTGACCGTTGGACCAATCACCACACACACTTTTGTAAATTAACTCGGCCATAATATACTCCAGTATGATTGATCTGCAGGACCAGTTGTAAATTAACTCGGCCGTAATGTTAAAAGAAGACACCATAATCATCAAAAAGGGTTTAGAAACTACTCCCTCCGTTCCATGAAAAGTGTAATCTTGAGTTTGAAAAAAAAAATCGTATATAAAGAGTGCAATTCTAGAGATTGGATCTCAATTACATGCCTAATTAAGTGGTCAGATTTGAATTGCATGTCAAAACTAACCATATGTGGCAAACAATTGAGGGCATGAGAGTCTTTTCACGCCACCACTAATCTATCTAAAAAACTAGAATTGCACTCTTCATGGGACGGAGGGAGTAACATATTAATAGAAAAAGGAAAAATATATACATGTTGGATTTATTAAGATCTAATGGTTTAGACTAGCCTAAAAAGTTCATATCAAATGAGAACTAAGTGTAACACTCATCTGGTAAGGTTTCCCATGATAGAACCCGCTCTCCGGGTTTGAGCCATCAACTCGGCATGTGTGCTAAACACAAATGTATTTTCCAATTCGCCAGTTTCAGTGGCGTAAATATGGTCAAATAGGTGTAGATATATTACGAATTCAGTGATGGTTTGACAAAAAAAAAGTGTGCCTATACAATAGATCGAGTAGTATGATGAAAAAATAAATTTTAAGATGGAGCAAAGAAAATGAGTGAATTTGTGAGGGAATCAGAAGATTTTGATGATGAACCAGCTAAGAGTTATACAAGAGAAGCTCGATTTCGCCTTTGCCTCAAATTTCACAACCATGACATCGCATGGGAAGCTAAAATGAGAAGACAAGGATATGCCAACTGCTTTAGGATATGGGATTCATCAATAATATCTAGCGCGTGGTTGGTTCTTGGATGTAGTAAGCATGATGCACATCGATAATCTTGAGGTTTAGGCGGGAGCGATACAATTAATTATATTAAAGCTATCAAATGATGATAGAGAGGAGAGCGACTATGATGGTAAACGATGGCAAAAATCCATGGGCATAAGTAATTACTGTTGGTTTCTCAGGCACACGCTAATCAACATCAAAGGTGCCAAAGGCTATAACTTGATTGGAGTAGTGTAAAGACAGGCCATCAGATTAGCACACACCTTAAAGAGGGTAATTCAGTAGTAGAGTGTCTATAGTAGGCCATAATCTGAATAGATAATTAAGTTTTCTCACAAATTTTGATTATGAGAACTTGCAGATGAAAAAACAACAAAAAAATATATAAATAAAAAGGTACAGGCCTAGAAAATCCACAAAAGATAAGATAAAACTAATTGACACAAGCAATCAAGTAAATGCAGTAAATACTTTTTCAAAAAAGATCATAAAAAATCTTGATGTTACAATAGGAGTGGCTGACTGGGTGAATAGTGAAGCTAAGAATTAGTATGTTTTAACCAAAGCAAGGATTTTGTACTTAGCAAAAAGTGAATATATATGACATATTATACACAATAAATTCATTTTAATTGAATGCTCCAATATAACCATGTAAAATACTAAAGAAATAATGCAAATGATGATAAAAAAAGTGCACGTTGTCTAAAAGCTAGAGCGCATCTCATCATAGGATCAATGGCATGTGGTGAGGGAGAGGCGGTGAGGAGATCCACCATCCTAACAGAAGACTGGACAAAGGTTAGTAGTGCATATGAAACAAGAAACAAGAATGAGCAACTAAATCACCTAGAGAAAGGTAGAGGCTTCATGGTTGCATGGGAACTGATATATAGTAGGCAACAGTGTATGAAATTTATGGTTTCGGAAAAAAAAAAGCTAGGGCGAAGGGGGAGGAAGAGAGAGGCGGAGGGAAATTTTTGATTTTCCCATAGCAAATAAGGAGGTGCATCTTGAGTTTCCCTATGTATTTACCAATAATTTTAGACATACAAAAATGAAATTAAGTAAAACTAAATATTCACATGGAGTCCTACCAAATAATAAATTAGGTATATTAGCTAATAGTTTTTACATGGCTTCGAATTGAAATAATCAAATAAGACTATTTCAAATAGATGTTTGAAATAAAAATAGAAGTGACCATGGTCTGTATGTAAACAAAAGGGAAAATATCAAAAGGCGCAAATTAATGCCATAAATTTATTTGGAAAAGCCAAAGGTTCCTAGACCGAGTGGTCAAGGCTCCCTGGCAGCACAGCTGGGACAAATTTTCGTGTGTGGGTTAAAAAAAACCCTTGCTGTACTTGCCGCGAGGCATGGCCCTTTCGGGCTTGGGCCAAGGTTCGAGGGGTTTCTTGACCGGGTAAGCCAGTTGGCTTCCTCTTAATGAAAAATGATGGATCCATTTCAAAACACTCTCCCGTTCAAGTTTATTAATTTATTTGAAAAAACACATGGTTAGCATGAGGAGGAGGTCATATGGATGGAAACTTCAAATTTTATGACAAAAAAATACAACTAAAGGAAAAATAGTTATAATGCTTTTAATAAATATATAAAACCATATTTCTCCATTACTAACCTTCCATTTATCATGAAAATAAATTCACATCAAAAGGCGCAAATTAATGCCATAAATTTATTTGGAAAAGCCAAAGGTTCCTAGACCAAGTGGTCAAGGCTCTCCGGCGGCACGGCTGGGACAAATTTTCATGTGTGGGTTAAAAAACCCTTGCTGTACTTGCCGCGAGGCATGGCCCTTTCGGGCATGGTCCAAGGTTCGAGGGATTTCTTGACCGGTTAAGCCAGTTGGCTTCCTCTTAATGAAAAACGATGGATCCATTTCAAAACACTCTCCCGTTCAAGTTTATCAATTTATTTGAAAAAACACATGGTTAGCATGAGGAGGAGGTCATATGGATGGAAACTTCAAATTTTATGACAAAAAAATACAACTAAAGGAAAAATAGTTATAATGCCTTTAATAAATATATAAAACCATATTTCTCCATTACTAACCTTCCATTTATCATGAAAATAAATTCACACTCCACGCCATAGAGTATGATGATAAAAAAGAACATAAGCTTGGTTTGGGCCACTTCAATACAATAAAACATTGATAATGAAAAAATAATATCATTTGAATAAATTTATTTTCAAGTTAAAAACACAGATAATAGTATAAAAACAATCTAGCTACCCGCACTATTTGCGCGGGCAACCTTGCTAGTTTTCATCTAATGCACTGTGAAATATGTTTTGATATTGCACGATTATTTTGATACTATTGATGTTAAAAGTTTGGTTAAACTTAGAAAAATTAACTAAGAATAAGTAAAATAAATAATAGTTTGGAATATAGGAGCATATATTATCCTCTCGAGTCTCGTAGTTCGAGTGGTTTGGATGGAAATCTGTTTGTTTCCGTGGGACTAAATTTTAGTTTTTCATGTCAAATAGAATTTTGCTAATTTAAAAATATTAAATAAAATTTTATTATAAATTTTTTTAAACATATGGATGTCAATTCGTAAGATAAATCTAATGAGTTTAATTAATTAAATAATTTTTGTGACGCTTGTGCGGATAAAATATTAGGTGGGTCCACATGCCTGTCCTCGTTTGGTGGGCCCACCTTCCGATGTGGCCTTGACGCGACGGGGCCTTTTATATCCGTGGCGCTTTCCCCAGCCGACGTGGCGCGGGACCCACTCTCGGTGGTCTGCTCTTCCGAGGGCCAATGAGCTGTGGCCACTAGTCTGCTCGCTCGCGCCGTCCCTCCATGCTCTGCTCTTTCCGGCGGTTAAAAAAAATACTACGAAGATAGAAAATGATCAGCCGGACAACATAAAGTCAAATCTAGAGAGGAATCGTGCATCTCGGTAAATAAAAAAGAAAAGGAAAAACAAAACAAACAGAGGAGCAGAGGGGAAAAAAATCATCCAATCACGCACCCTCCTCATGCTCCTAGTCAATATTTTAATCCCGTCTGCCGCCATCAATCAGTGTCCGGCGATTAAGTGACGTGGCGTGGCGAATAATAATAAAACAAAATAGAGCCAGAAGGAAAGAGATTTGTAGTTAGTGATGATAGTACTAATACCAATTTCTTTAAAAAAAGATAGTACTAATACTAGGAAATATATCAGATACAAACCAATTTCTCCGTGCAAACCATGCCGATTTCAATCTAGACCACCAGATCAATATCTAAAGGGTATAGTTTGTACGGAGAGATTGGTTTGCACCCCTAATACTATTGACATATCGCAATTCTATTGTCAGCTTAAAAAAAAAACATTGTGCCGGTCGTGCCCCGGTCCCTCTCTACCTCATCACATATGAGACCTACCATTTTCCACAAATTACAAACAATAATATCTCGTGTCGCAAACGACCCCATCATCTTTGTGCAAAATGTTGCGACTGATCGCGCTCAATTCCAGCCAGGTCAGCGTGTAAAAGCATGCGATTAGCCTTGTGCACTTTTGATTTGATCAGAGCCAAGCCAAGCTAAAAGTACAGGCAGTTCCTACCCACCCTCGTGTAATCATAGAGCTGTTTTTCTTTTCTTTTTACATGTGCGCTGATTTCCATATCCATGTGTCTTTAGTCATAATTGCTGTGCTCTAATCCATACCCAGTGACTCCATGTTTTTTTTTAAGAAAAAAAATACCCAACAGGTTTAACTCCAACATTCATGACATATGGGGAGGGGGCAAAAAAAAAAAAAATCAGACGCAGTCGAAAGCGACCTGCTACAGGGATTGAGGAAAATATCAGGGGGAGATTCGCAAAACAAGAGTCTGGAAACGCTTACCATCAAGCTAAAATTCCACGTAATTATTATTCCCTTTTTTAAAAAGGAAGAAAATGGAGGTCCTTCCTGATTAAAGAGAGAGCACCCGAGACAGAGACGCTCTCCTCCTCCCTTGCCCGCACGGCAACTACCACGGTACCACCACCACCTCCCTCCGGCTCCGACCCCCTCCGCAGGGCCGCGTCCCCGCCGGCGTCCCAGCAGCAGCCGCCGAGCTAGCCCGCCTGCGGGCGCATGGGGGCGGCCGGCCGCGCGCGGTCGTCGCTGCTGGCGCTGTGCCTGCTGCCGGCCCTGCTGCCGCTGCTGCTCCTCTGCCTGCCGCTGCTCTGCGTCGCCGTCGCCGCCGCCCGCTTCCGCCGCCGCCGGAGGAGGCTGCTGCTGGCGGCGGCGAAGAGGGGAGCCTGCTGCCACGGCAGCCAGCGGCGGCCGCCGGGAGGGACGGAGGTGGACGGCGCGCACCGCGCGGCCCTGCTGCACAAGTACCTCCAGGACCAGGTGGAGCTCGTCGGCGCCGGCGCCGCAGCAAGGCCGGCTGCAACAGTAGCATGGGGGTAAGAGGCGTAGCTGCTGTTGTGCTCGGACGGAGCTAGGAGATAGCTGAGCTTGGATTGGAGATGGAGGCTGGCGAGAGGGAGGATTTTTTTTGGGTCCCTTGTGCAGCGGCTGTGCTACTCTGTTTTCTTCGCTTCTTGATTCTGTGTCTGTGAGATGTTCTGACATGAGACCAGTATCATCTCTCCTGATGACTGATCGATCAGATGTTCAGAATCAGTGGATTCAGCAGGCACCTGACTCACTGAACGCAATCTTTCCTCTGTTTTCTTGCTCACGCGCCATTCAAGTACAGCTGCATGTCATAGCAGTAGCATTCTCTTGATGAAAAAGTTTGCCGCTCTTCATGATCTTCAGTGAAGAGCAAAATTTCTCAAAGCAGGTAGTAGTAGAACACCAGATTTTTAGGTATTAGCAGGGGTAAACCCTTCCGATCTGGCTTCATGTTTGCCCATCCTGCGGTCCTTAAAAATATACCTGCTTCAAGCTAGGCGTTTGTCTCGTTGCTTCGAGCTAGGCGCCCATCTCTCCATGACTCCATGGATGGCATCTATCCACCTGCGGAACTAGAGCTAGAAATGTGCGGTGCCACGTCAGTTGGACAAATCTACAGATAGGCCCAAAGCACGCCCTTGTATGTAGATCCATGACTGTGCCAGTCCATGACTGGCTCTCACAAAACGACACTAAAATAAGTATCTTGCTGCCAAGCACAATTTTCTCTCGTACCGTTTGTATGTAGATCCACAATTTGTATCGAGAAGAGGATAGATTAGCATGAATTGGGATGAAGAGATAGATTTGGCCCCATTGTCTTACTATCCCATCAAGGCAAGGTACCATCGTGCCGTGCCGTGCTATCAGCCATGTCAAAATCCTTGGCATGGCACGGCCCTCGCATTCGTGTTGTGCTAGCATGATCCGAATTTTATGTACAATGACATGCTTTGCATTTTGCCAAAAGATCGTACTCTGGCGTCCTGAAATTAATTGCATGGTCTGGGTCTCAGCTCTGAAACATTGGTGGAGCTAGCAAGGACTTGGTATTTTTGAGAGGAAAAGAGAGAGTTGTTTCAATCCAAAAGGTAAAAAGTCCATAGTTTCATAGTTGGATGAAATGTAACCTGCCGGCATAGGTTGCTAGATCACAATCGAATCCAGACAAGGCCTTCTACTTTGATGGGGACAAATCTCCGACAAAAATAAGATTTTTTGAAGCACAATAAAATGCATAATCGGTCCATAAACTTGCAAGGGGTAAAATATCACAACGAGCCGCGGAACACAATGGAGCCTCATTGGAGGCCATGGGCCGGTGGGCGCCTAGACGTGATCTGGCCCGGCGTGGTCCTCGCCACGTCCGAAGCCGGAGGCGTCCTTTGCCATACACAGTTTCAAAAAATTGGAAAACACGAAATCGCATTTCGTGTCTGTGTAATTTGCACGGTGCCTTTGGATGGCGAGGAGCTGCTGGTAGCGCGCTTGCACGGCAAGGCAGTACCCGAAGAGCCCGGCCATGGCCATGCCGCCGACCCAGATGACGACCACCATGGCGGCCTCGCCCAACGAGACGAGGGCGAGTCCGGGGGCCATGAGCCAGCACAAGAGGGCAGCCATGGTGGCCGCGCCCGTGTAGAGAACGAGTACGGGGGCCTCGGGGCAGGCGGCTCAGCAGCGGCAGCGCCCGAGCTCCTCCCCCGCCGCGCGCAGGGTGACGCCGCGGACGGCTCGGCCCCGGCGGCGAGCACTGCAGCTGGCCGGCGCCGGGCGAGGGCGCGCCACGTCGCCGCCGCGTGGTAGGCCGTGGCGGGGCCGGCGTGCTCGGCGGCGGCGGCAGCGAGGAGCGGCAGGTACGAGGCGCGGACGAGCGAGTCCGCGAGCGCGGCCCTCGCCGGCGAGAGCGCGACGGTCCAGGAGAAGAGGTATGCGCAGACGAGCGGCGCCAGCCTCCACACGACGGCGGAGAGGCGCGCCGCCGGCTCCTCGTCGCCCGCGGCGCCAGCGCCCCGAACAGCAGCGACGAGACGCACACTGCGGCCACGGCGGCGTTGGGCAGCGCGTGCGCCGGCGGATGCGGGGTCCGGGGGTGTCGTTCTCGGCGTTGGCGGCGGCTCCCATGCTCATCCTGTCCTCCGCACCAAGAAATTAAACGCTCGCACGTTTTTGTGTGATCTCCTAGCTAGCTGTGAATCGATTGGCAATTCGGCACACATTTCTTGGTTCAGAATGGATTCGTCTCGTCGGGAAAAAGAGAGGAAATAATGGATTCGTATCGAGCCTTTCCAAACTCCATTCGCGCCGAGATCATGTGGGCTTGGAGATTTCCATTTTGACAGAGGTCCTCGCAAGTACCAACTAGCATGTTCATAACTCCATATCCATCACGCTAGTACATACTGTGAGCTAATCCAGGTTTATTAAGAGATACTTAATTTTTTGCCATCCTTACGAACAGCCACAGATTCAAATGCCAACTTTACGAATGCACTAACACATGTTTACCACCGTCTCTATCTAGTTTCTTACATTTTTGCCAAAAACGCTGATCTGGCTAATACACCTCGAACTGCCAGCGCGGAGGGGCTATGGGAAATGACGCTCTTGTGGGACGTAACTGTCAAATTAAAACTCTAATTAAGTGTAATGGCCGTTATTTGAACACATTGGGTGCATTAGCTTAATGACTTAATTTGACAATTCTTTCTCAACCCACGGCCCAATCGAAACAACACCGATAGTCCCATGCGAGGGTGGGTGCAGATGGTACAAGCACGACATAATACTTGAAAATACAGGAATGAAAACAATATTAAACACTTATTTTACAAGCCGAGTTCCAAATATACATAAAGGTTACATAAACGAAATAATTTTACAAAATATTACAAGGGTAGCCAATGTTCAAAGGAACAATTTCTACGCCTAAACTTTACTCCACCCTATCCTGCCTGCACCCAACCGGTCAGACCGGCTCGTTCAACCGGTCAGTCCGGTTGCCACTGCCTGATCCACACCATCGGTCAGACCGGTCCTCGCAAAACAGAGGGGTTGCACACACAACCCTCAAGGGTGCAACCCGACAACTCCCTAGCCTAGGGGTCTCGCTCCACCACTTTCCACCCCTCTGCATCTCGGCGGATGAACTTGACACAGCAGAGGCAGAAGTCAATATCCGGATGGCCTGAAATGATTGTGGCAACAAACCCTGAGTATACTAATACTCAGTAAGGCTTACCCGACCAGTGGGTATAACTTAGCCCACATATCTAGACATACAAGATATTTGGCTGGTGGTTTATTTAGCAGAAAATCATCTAAAAGTGGATGCTTATTTTCAATATTTTAGCTCCAGGTTCTATATAGATTAACCTCAATCTAATATTTGCACAATTCAACTATTGCACACACAAGGTGAAGCAATCATAATAATTCAAGGTGTTCAACATTATATATATATATATATATATATATATATATATATATATATATATATATATATAATTCACCATCTAACATTTTGCTACGATGCAGCAAAGAGATCAAGGCCCACATATCCGCGAGACACGGCGAATCGATTCGATTTAACATTGTAAGGTAGACCTAACCAACACAGCACGCGTAGGCCCCGTCGGACCCCACGCACCAACCCTTCCCCTCCCCGCCTCGAACTACAGAACCACCCCACCTTCATATAGTTAGCCGAGCTCAACGTGAGACCACCAAAAGTAAACATATGCATCCCGTTTCTCCGCGACTACTCGACTCGCCCTAAGGGGTGGTGATGTAGTTCTGTACTTTCGAAGCGAGGCAGTACTAGACTTACCAGTTTCGACTACTTCCTACTCCCGGCATGCGGTTAGTACAGTTCAATCCCCGATCAGCACTGCCGACAACGATCGGTCCTTAATCGACATAGATCGGTCCTTAATCGACATAGATGGGGCTAAAGCACCCAGAAACCCCGTCCTGCTGCCATTCCTAAACATCCTCATCATTTCCCCATCCGGTCTCAATTTCCGTATAAAATTCAATAACTCATGTACTAGAATATAAATATATCTTATATATCGCGAGTAACCGGAAATTACTCGACTTCTAAACACCCTATATCTCGCGAGTGACAAGAGATCACTCGTCTTTTCTATCGAGAACCATTAAGCATAGCACTCCTATCGTCCTATGCATTCTAGTATAACTCAGGGAAAAACCTAGTGATCATGCAACTAGGGTTTCAACAATTCCTAAACCTAATGCACAAGTAATAGAGACATATATAGGTGTTATAGGTTGAAATAATAGGATGTGCACCGGGGCTTGCCTTGCGTCTGATGCTCAGAGCTAGGGTGAATTGGGCCTTGGGCCGGCTCCTCACGATCCTCCTGCTGCAGGGCTTGCCCCTGTGGCTCCGCAACCACCTCGTACACAATTTCCTCCGCCGCGGCTGCTACACATATGCATATGCATATGACATGAGAGAATGCATGCATGACTTATAAAAATTACAAGTAACCAATAACCAAATCAATTTCAATCTATTTTCACTAACAAACTCTAATTTAACCCTCTCATCCCTGCTAGCACCGGTCAGACCGGTATACCAAACCGGTCAGACCGGTCTGGCCTATGTGCGACTCGAGACCAAAAATCCGGAGTATCCAGACACCTACTCGGAGTATCCGGACTCCCAAGTCCGGAGTTTCCAGGCCTAAACCCGGAATGTCTAAACCAGCACAAACCTGGAGTATCCGAACCAATGGCCGGACTGTCCGGACCCCTACAGGTCAGATCGGTCCCTCTGACCGGTCAGACCGGTCCCTCTGACCGGTCCTACCCAGACCAAAACCTAGAATTCCTTGGCGCGGCGAAAATCGCCCACCAATTCCAAAACCCATCTAGGCTCTAATTCTGGGATGCAAATGGATGTGTTTGACCAAAGGGAATCTCTTAAAGCCATCTAGAACAAGAGATCGAGTAAATACAAGCTAAAACACCTAGAATGAGTCCCCCCCCCACAAGAACGTGAACCCACTGCACAAACCTATCTAGGCTCTTGCTTAGAAATGTAAATAAAGATGATTGACCGGAGGAAATCGATTTAAACCCCCTAGAACAAGGGACTTGCCAAACCCTAACTTATTTACCTTGGGGTGAGCTCTTCCTTGCACCAAGAACTCGAACCCAAGCCGCCTAGGGAAGGGGCACGCGGGATAGATGATTGACCACCCAATTGAAGCTCCCTTGGGCCTTGGATCAAGGGTAGAGGGAGGGTTTTGGGTCTCTAGGGTTTGGGGTGAGAGAGAGCACGGGAGAGAGTGAGAGAGAGCTGGGGCGACGGAAAAGAGTGAGAGTGGAGAGAGTGTAGTTTAAATGATGTGGGACCACTTAGCCCCATTTCAACCGGTTCAACCGGTCTGACCGGTCCGGACTGAGCCAGCCAAAGATTGTTAGAAAATTTTCCTGGTGATTTGTCCCATCGATTTAGACCTTAATTAGCCTAAATAAAAGGTACTTAACACCCGAGGTGTTACATCCTGTCCCCCGTCTCATCCTGTAAGCAAGGCAAGAAAGATGGTGTTGTCATCGTCTGATCCCCCCCCCCCCCCCCCCCCCCCCCCCCCCCCCCCCCGCAGAAAGAAAGTGGGCACGCGCACCACGGCCTTGGCTTCCCGGGCGATCGAGCTCCGATCCGCGAGACCGCGACGGTGGGCGCGGCCTGGGTGTTCCGCGTTCCAGGCCTGGAGTCGGCGGCGAGCAGCCCCGTCGCGGCCGGCGATCGCGATGCCGACGAGCGTGAGGGCGTGGAGCGCCAGGCGCCAGCCAGGGGCGCCCAAGAAGGCCGGCCGTGGGCGCAAGCAGGACGCCCATCGCGCCGCCCACGCCTAGCACCGTGAACACCCCAGGAATCCAATTCAGCGATGGTCGCCGGACTGGAGTTGCTGCAGCTGACGCTCTCCGCGGGCCCACTCTAGGATGCTCCCCATCTTGCCACCTTAGCGTGCGTGTGTAGAGTTAAGTTATTCCCCCCTCCCCTGATTTTCTATTTTGATTTTACTTCTCAACATATGTAGGTAGTTACAATCATTACTACGGGCAGATCATTAGCACATGTAATGTTTTCTTCCATTTCTTTTCCTTCCCTTTGTTTTTTTCATTTCTTGCTTATTTAACATGTGGGTACCTACAATCACTAGCCATGTGGCTTATCAAATTTATATGTTTGAAAAGTTTTTCTAGAAAGAGTTACGCACAAAGTTGTGCAGAATAAGTTGTGTACGTAAATTTAAGATGATGTTGATTACTTGTATAAATTATTTATAAATATTGTGTCAGAAAAATTATGCGAATAAATGTTGATTTTGTGGAGGTGCCGTCGAGCATCTCCAAGAGTTTGCCATCTCTACTTGGCATCTATCTTTTTTTGGCAAATCAAGAAAAAGAAGCCTCCAACAGTTTAGCATCCACCTTGGCAAATTTAGGAACTTGGCAAATCTCACCCCCTCCACACGCAAATATACGCGCTCTCCGCGACTTGGCATCGGCGTCTCCGCGACTCGGCGCGCGCGAAGCCCGTCGCCCCTGCTTCTCCCGCGCGCGTCCATGATGATTTTCTGACGAGAACGAGATCAATGATGGTGAAGTGGCTGAGGTCGCCGGCCTTCCTCTCCGCCGGCCGTGCGGCGAGCTCCTCCCACCACGCCCTCACGTGCGGGAGCGCCTCCACGACCGCCGCGTACTCGGTGGCCATGAAGTAGTGCATGATGGTGAAGTGGCTGAGGTCAGCAGCGCTGAGGAAGTCGCCGGCGAGGTACCTGCGCTGCGCCAGCCGCGCCTCGTACACCTCCGGCACCTTGCTAGCTCTGCTAGTGGGTTGGGTTGAAATAGATTTTATGGTGTGAGTTTTAATGTGGGGTGTGTTTGGATGGGTTAATATGGGTTGTATTAGTTAATGGGGCGGGGCGGGGCGGGGTGGGGTGGGTTCTATATAAAGCAGGTTGGTGCGGGTTGGGTGGGTTGAATCGAATATTTTATGCAAAGCAGTATAACTGTATATAAATGTGAGTCCCACAATGAGAGTTGGACACTAAAATTAAAAACAACACATTCACACCATAAAATTTTATTGAAATTGACTGAAATTTGTTGGAGATGACTCAGTATGACCGGCAGTTACTCTGTGTAAAGTAGTGTGGTTAGAGCTACACGTGGGCCCACGTCAAGAGCCGGACCCTAAAAATAAAATCTCGCATTCACATTATAAAATTTTATCAAAATTGATTGAAATTTGTTGGAAATGACTTAGGATGACTGGCAGCTACTTTGTGCAAAGCTGGGTGGCTGGAACTACATGTGGGCCTCGCGTCAAGAGCCGGACCGTGGAAATAAAACCTCGCGTTCATACTATAAAAGTTTATTCAAATTGACTGAAATTTGTTGGAGATGACATAGTATCACTGGCAGCTACTCTGTGCAAAACTGGGTGGGTAGAACTACATGTGGACCCCACGTCAAGAGTCGGATCCTGAAAATAAAATCTCGCGTTCACACTATACAATTTTATCGAAACTCACTGAAATTTGTTGGAGATGACTCAATATAACTGACAGTTACTCTGTGCAAAGCTGGGTGGCTAGAACCACATGTGGGCCCCATGTCAAGAGTCGGACCCTAGAAATAAAACCTCGCGTTCACACTATAAAATTTAATTCAAATTGATTGAAATTTGTTAAAAATGACTCAACATGACTGGTAGTTACTCTATGCAAAGCAGTGTGGCTAGACGTACATGTGGGTCCCACATCAAGAGCAAAGCCATTAAATTTCTATATATAGTAGAACCCATGAGTTTTTATGGGTTACCCGCTTATAATGGGGCGGGTTGGTTAGAGTTGAGAAATTAACATATTGGATTGGGTATATCAATATATTACTTTCCGGTGGAGTTGGGTATGGCGTAGGTTTTAACCCATTAATAGGGCTACACCTTCCGCAGCTTTCCGAGGTTCTCGCCGCCTGGTTGCACGCGCGGCCGAGGAACGGCGAGAAGACATACTCCACCACGATGGGGCCCGCCGCCGGAGTCAGCTGGTGCACCTCCACCTCCATCCACACGTCCACCATGGCCGACCGCTCCAGGCTGCCGGCGCCCAGGAGCTCCGGCTTGTGCTTGCGGAAGACGTGCCTCGCGATCGCCCGAGACTCTGGAGGATGTCACCGCATCAGGGATTGAGGAATTCTGATGAAATCGAAGCAGGAATCAGATGCCGACAGTAGATGATGGCCACCGGCGTTAGAGTCTGTGGCGGCTGATCGCGACGGGGTGACGGTGCAGCACGCGACAGGAGGAACGGCGAGGGGATGTGAAGCAGCAGTAGTTGATCCGGGCCCAGTAGCTGAGCATATGTGGGCCTAATTTTTAATTTTACCAAGTTTAATTGGCAAACTCTTGGAGATAGTCTTCTTTTTAACTTGACATATATTTTAGCGAATTGCCAAATCACAAATTTTGCCAAATTAATTTTAGCAAACTCTTGGAGATACTCTTATTGTGCGCGTGGTGGAATGGGTGACCGAACCAACGGGTGGTTTTGACCCACAATCAGGGCGTGAATGGGCCCACCACCTTAATACTTGGGCTAAACCTCGTTAGCCTTGAGATTATCCAACACCTTTACTATTTTTATTTCTCATAGGCGAGCCGGACTGCCGGACGGTTCGCCTCAGCATGACACCATGACGGTTGTGAGCTTCAAGGTCTTTACGAAAATGGCAGCAACCCGTATCAACTCGATCGCAGACCACTTAATTAGTAGATAACATTTATGCCAGGTCGAAATATTTTAAAAGGAGTTGCAATTTTACATGAAACAGTACATGAGCTACATCGCAAAAACCAGAGTGGAGTAATTATTAAAATAAATTTTAAAAAGGCTTACGACAAAGTGAGATGGAATATCCTATTGCAAACGCTTCGCTTGTAAGGCTTCTCACCCAAGTGGATTTAGTGGATTAAGTCTTTCATTTCAGGCCAGTGCGTAGAAGTAAACGTGAACCGATGAGGTAGGTCTATTTTTCCAAACAAAGAAAGGACCGAGGCAAGGTGATCCACTTTCACCTATCCTTTTCAACATAGTTGTCGACATGCTCACACTGTTTATCAACAGAGCAAAAGCAGAGGATCAGTTGTAGTGTGGTGCCCTACCTTGTTGATGGTAGGTTCTCCATACTACAATATGCTGATGACACTTCATGGATCATAACCTAGAGCAAGCTCAAAACATGAAAATCATCTTTGCGCTTTTGAACAACAATCGGGTCTCAAAATTAATTTTCATTAAAGCAAAAACTTCTGCTTTGGTGAAGCAAAGAACTGCGAAAGTCAGTATATGGAGCTATTTGGATGCAATCCAGGCACCTTCCCAATCCTATATCTTGGCATTCCGATACACTATAGAAAATTATCTAATAACGATTGGATGAGGGTCCAAGAAAGGTTTGTAAAGTGCCTTAGTAGTTGGAAAGGCAAAATCTTTCAACCGGAGGTTGTTTGGGGCTTATCAATTATGTGCTTAGCAGTTTACCCATGTACATGTTGTCCTTCTTTGAGATCCCAAAAAGAGTTTGCAAAAAGTTGAATTACTTTTGTTCTAGATTTTTTTTGGTAATATGATGAACACAATATAGGCTAGCAAAGTGGAATATCCTGTGTCAACCGAAAGATCAAGGGGGATTAGGGGTACCGTCTATTAACGACAGATGGTACATGGCAGCAGATCAGCAAATCATACGCAACAAATGTCTAGGGACTAAGTCTCTAGTGCAAATCCAATGAAAGAGCGGAGACTGTCATTTCTGGGAGTCTAATGAAAGTAAAACACGATTTCCTAAAGTTTGAAACTTTTATCATATACAAGATGGGTCACAAGTGAGATTTTAGGAGGATATATGATTAGGCAATAGATCTCTACGTGAATAATACTCTCAACTTTATAACATAGTCAGGAAGAAACAAGATACGGTGGCTGAGGTACTACATACGCAGATTTCAAATCTATTTTGGTGTAGAGATTTAATTGGCAACAAGTTAGCAATGTGAAACATTCTTGTCTCACGTCTTGCAACTGTTGTGCTATGCCAAGAAAGGGATGAATTCAAATAGAAATTAGACTAGACAGGTGTTTTCTTGGTGAAATCATATTATTTGAGATTAATTAATCAAAGTACCCAAAACCTCAACAAGAGACTATGGAAGCTGAAAACTCCACTTAAGATTAAAATATTCCTCTAGTACTTTAGGCGAGGTATTATTCTAACAAAGATAATCTAGCGAAATGGAATTGGTAAGGAAAATCAACAGAGTGCTGTTTCTATCGTAAAAATGAAACGATACAACATTTGTTCTTTGACTGCCGATTCACGTGAATGGCATGAGCTATGGTGTACGCGGCTTAGGGAATACCCAAACTTCACAACGTGTCCAGTATGTTCGGGAGCTGGCTAAATGGAATACCAAAGAGTACAAATCATTAGTATTTGTGGGTGCGACAGCTTTGTGTTGATCTGTTTGGCTCTACAGGAATGCGGTGGTATTTGATAACAAACAACTTTCTTTTTTTGCTGGTTATCTACTCGACTACGCACTGGCTCCGTACGTGGGCTATCCTTTAGCAGCCTACTTCTCAGGTCATGTTTGTTGCAGCATCTCATTTTTTTGGCACAAGCGGCCAATGACTTTTTTGTCCGAGCACATGGATGGCGGTCTAGTCTTAGGATCGAGTGTCATTAGTGTGTCAGGATCTTTGTCTGTAGGCTGTGTGTCGGTAAGGCAGAGGTCGGGAAAATTTTAAGACGATGTCACCTTAATGTATCTTTTTTTAAATCAATAAAGTTTCCCTTTTCACAAAGGAAGAAGAAGCTGGGGTTGCTTTTCTCTAGGGAGAGAGGATAAAACACAAATGGAACATTGATCATCTGTGGAACATTCCCAAAACATGGATTTGTACAGCACACTGCTCTTTTCATTTTAGTGTGCTGGGCACTCTAAATATGTTATTTAGCTTTTTTTACAAACTAGCTCTATTAAAGAATGGATTTGCTGGAGAGAATGCTTAGTAAATGGACGATTTTGCCCTTGCTTCATTTTGTGACCAGCGTGCTGCGGCTGCTAGCCTTATCTCTATCTCTTCATTGCATTTTTTCTCTCTTCTGCACGTACAGCATCTCCATTCCTGGCCTGCAGCCGCATTGCACTGCGCCGCCATTCCTTTTTAGATTAAGGAAAAAATTCCGGCCTTGATCATTTACCTGAACGACTATAGCAAAAAAAGTTACAAGAGTTCTTAGACTCTAAACCTCGAGTGAGGGATTTCACACATACAAGAAAGCTGTAAAATAAAGAAAGAAATCTAGAAGACTAACCTCCAATCTTCTTCCTCATTTTCGCTTCAATCTTACAATAAATTCATGCAAGATCAATCCGTCACATCTCTTGTCTACCTAGAAATTTGATGTCCGGATTGTCTGATGCAAATCCCCGCCAAGCTCATAGATGTGAGGAGATATCAACATCGTCTCGAGCAAGACAGTGGCATCAAAAGATGTCACGAATGTCGACACCAGCATAATGCCGAATAAAATTCCTCAAAACAGTTTCCTGTAGCACCAACACGGACTTGCAGCAAGGGTGGCGCATCAGCAAAGTCTCCAACAAGGAAAGTGGTGCAAGCAGCATCACTTTTGTCGGCCGGCCTGAGGCCAGGCTTGGATTTCTCCATGCGCGATCTGGCAAGAATCCCATGGCACGCCCATGTATCACCGTGGGGTGATGCATGATAGCAGCGGGGCCTCACCGGCGGGGTGGAAGCACAGCTCGACGAGCCGACCAAGAAGCACCAAGAAAATGGGGTGTTTGCCCAGACAGAGCAAGCATCGTCAGGATGCGAGGGTGGACGAGGCCTGAGCCCTCTGCCATCGGGCGACCACGGGCTGTCCCTCCTTGGAAAGCAGCAGGCCACGGGCAAGGTGGCATGGGCAGCCCAAATCCGCCGGCTACCACCCCGTCGCCGGCAGCACAACCGGAGAGGAAGGGAGGCGTGCAGCTTCTACTGAATCGACCGGGGTCACCGGATAGGGCTAATGGGTTGCCGGATCTAGCGAGCCCTGGCCGGTAACGGTCGTTGTTGGCTGGCGGCGAGGAGGGCCGTCTGAGGAGGGAGGAAGGTAGAGGGCGAGCTCGGGGGACTGCATTGAGATGGGGACTCCCCGCGCGCCGCCGTCCTGGCCCTCGCACGGACTTTCCGGCGAGGTGCTCTGGCGGCGGCAAGGTAAGAAAGGAGGCACGGGAGGCTTTGGCTGGCGGCGGTGCTGTTCCTCCCATGTCACCCCTGGGTTGACGCGGGGGTGAAAGTGATCGGGTGCTCTAGTCTAAGAGGGGGAGAGGGTGAATTAATCAACTTAAAATCCTTAACCTATGGCTCCAACTATTTTGCACAAAATATAAACTAGATCCTGCTATCTTGATGTGCAACTACGGTTCTCCTAGTGTGAAACCCTAATACCAAAAGAGTTATGCAACCTATAGCCAATCCTATCAAGATACTACTCTATAAAAGTAAAGGCACACAAGTTGCAAGTATAAAATGCGGAAACATAAAGAAGGGATGAGAGGAAGCAAACTCTCGACGCGAGGATTTATCCCGTGGTTCGGATTGCCACAAAGGCGCCCCTACATCCATATTGTTGAAGCACTCACGAAGAGTATCGCTTTTCGGCAATCAAGTCTCTTCCGTGAACACAATCACGGTCACCTTGATCCCGATTTCCACTAAGGGAGCTTGCCCACGAAGGTGGGGTCTCCGTCACCTGCACAAAGTTGTCGACGCCGCTCCACAGCAAACCGGAGGGTCATTGATATGCCGGCGAGCCTCTAATGCTCCAAGGGGCCGGCGCACTGAGATACAAAGGTTGGTTCACTCTAGAACCACATCATAAGGATCTCAACCTTGCTCTTACACTCACTAAGAAGCTAACCTAGCACTAACACTCTCAAGAATGTGCTAATGACTAACGATCTTTTTGATACCTCAAAAAATATTCTATCTCTAGATTTTTACTATACTTTTGCGTTGCTACGGTAGATTGGACAAGGCGCCTTGATGGTGAATTGGACTTTACGTCTTGACATTGATTTGAACTTTTTGCCTCAATGGTGGATTGGATATGGCGTCTTTACGGTGAATTGGACAAATTTGATTTCATCCATGGGACCTAAAAGTCCTACAAATGTGATCTCACAAACTTGTTAGTCTCGTTGATTATGTTATTACTCAATCACCAAAATTATAAATAATGGCCTAATGGGGCCATGTTCCTTAAGGGGGCCTTTTCGTTCCGCAGGTATGTGCCGCCATTCCTGACTTGCTAGCTGATGCGCATCGCACGGAGGTGAGCAACCAGCAAGTGAGCAAAGAGGTGAGCAATGGAGAAGGCTGAGGTGCATGGAACAATGGCGCTGGAGTATTTTATACAGTTCTAATGTGTATACCTGTGTGTAAGTAAACTGGATACATTCTTTTGGCATACCAAATTGATGTAATTTGAGACATGTTAAGATCTGTAACATGCTAGTCACTATTAAATGTTACAAAAATAACATGTCAATATGATGTGTAAAAAGTATTATAGGTGCAGTCTTGGATATGGTTGGTTAGACATTGTACATGTCAAATATATTTAAAAATTGCTACTGGAAGGCCGTTCCGTGGCAATGAGTCTGGTGTGTTATTGAGCTCATGGGCATTTGAGTCTTTTTACCAGGCCATCTCTCACTACCCATGTTGGAAAAGATTAATTATATAGAAGAGGTGTGTTTGAGACAAAACTTTATTTTTGCAGTGTGTATGAACCTAAATCAATGAGTGGAGTGTGCCGTGGACAAAACCACAATTTGATGATGTCCGTGAGACAAAAAAACCTTTGAGCTATGGACTGTGCTAGTGCATGGCGGCTGCTGCCTAGTGCCATGCCATGCCTGTCTGGTAGTCCACGGGATTCAACAAGCTACTCAGTACATACAGTACTTCTAAAGCCAGTAAAGGATCTGCAAACTTTCGCAGAATAAAGATCACAGTCTTCACCCAAACGCACCCAAATCTAACCGACATCCATCCAGCATAAGCGATGTTGTCAGCCCCAGCAAGCAGCAGACCTCGCCGGCACCCGCCATGAGAGACGTCGCCAGCCCCATCAAGCAGAACCTCGCCGACGGCCGCCATGAGCGACGTCACCAGTCCCAGCAAGCACCAAGCCTCGCCGACGGCAGCTATGATCTACGTCGCCAGCGCCAGCAAGCACCAGACCTCGCCGGCACCCTCCATGAGCGACAACGCTAGCACCTGAAAGCAACATGCCTCACCGACAACTGCCATGAGCGACGTCGTCAGCCCTAGAAAACAGCAAACCTCGCTGGCGGCCGCCATGAGTGACATCGCCAGCCCCACCAAGCACCAGAACCCGGCGCTGGTCTCAATGAGCGACATCATTGGCCGCAGCAAGCACCAAGCCACGCCGGTAGCCTCCATGAGCCACGTCGCCAGCCCCAGCAAGCATGAGACCTTGCCAGCGGCCTCCATGAGCGAGGTCGCCAGCCCCAGCAAGCAGCAAACCTTGCCGGCGGCCGCCATGAGCGACATCATCAGCCCCAGCAAGCACCAGACCTCCCAGCGGCCGCCATGAGCGACGTCGCCAGCCCCAACAAGCACCAGGCCTCGTCGGCGGCCACCATGAGCGACATCGCCAGCCCTAGCAAGAATCTGACCTTGCCGCTGGGCTCCATGACCAACATCGCCTGCCCTATCAAGCATCAGCCCTCCCTGGCTGCCGCCATCAGCGACGTTGCCAGTCCCAGCAAGCACCAGACCTCGCCATCGGCCTCCATGAGCGATGTCGCCAGCCCCAGCAAGCACCCGGTTGTTGGCACCGGGCTAGCGACACACGCGCCCACTGGGCCGCGACTCACGCGTGCCCGCACATGCCCCAGGCTGTTGGGTCGCCACACATGCACCCGAACGCACAGCAGCGGGTCTTATGTCTGTTGGGCCGACACTCCCCCCAAAAAGCTAGCCTGATAGGGGGTTGCACCCTCACCATATAAACCGTACTTGCCCACCCACAACTCTCAATGTGAGACTATTCTCAACAATCTCCCCCTCACACATTGAGAGACACCGGGCCAACCTGAGCTCTGATACCAATTGTTGGCACCGGGCTAGCGACACACGCGCCCACCGGGCCGCGACTCACGCGTACCCGCACATGCCCCAGGCTGTTGGGTCGCCACACACGCACCCGAACGCACAGCAGCGGGTCTTATGTCTGTTGGGCCGACACTCCCCCCCAAAAGCTAGCCTGATAGGGGGTTGCACACTCACCATATAAACCGTACTTGCCCACCCACAACTCTCAATGTGGGACTATTCCCAACAATCTCCCCCTCACACATTGAGAGACACCGGGTCAACCTGAGCTCTGATACCAATTGTTGGCACCGGGCTAGCGACACACGCGCCCACACGCGTGCCCGCACATGCCCCAGGCTGTTGGGTCGCCACACACGCACCCGAACGCACAGCAGCGGGTCTTATGTCTGTTGGGCCGACACTCCCCCCAAAAAGCTAGCCTGATAGGGGGTTGTACCCTCACCATATAAACCGTACTTGCCCGCCCACAACTCTCAATGCGGGACTATTCCCAACACCGGTGTCGCTGGTGGCCACCATGAGCGACATCGCCAGCCCCAGCAAAAATTAGACCTCACCGCCGACCTCCATGAGCGACGGCACCAGCCCTAGCAAGCACCTGACCTCCCGACGGGCGCCATGACGACGTCGCCAGTCCGACCAAGCATCAGATCTTGCCGGCAGCCTCCATGAGCGACGTCGCCAGCCCTAGCAAGCAGCAGGCCTAGATGGCGGCCATCATGAGCAATAACGCCAGCCCCAGCAAGCACTAGATCTCGCTGTCGGTCTCCATGAGCGACGTCGCCATCCCCAGCAAGCCGCAAGCCTCACCGGTTGCCGCCATGAGTGACATCTCCAACCCCAGCAACCACCAGACCTCGTCGGCAGCCTCCATGTGCGATGTCGCCAGCCCCATCAAGAAGCAGGCCTCACCGGCGACATCGCCAGCCCCATCAAGAAGCGGGCCTCACCGGCTGTCGCCATGAGCAACATCTCCAGCCCCAGCAAGCACCAGACCTCACCGACGGCCTCCATGTGTGACGTCACCAGGCCCATCAAGCAGCAGGCCTCGCTAGCTGCCGTAATGAGCGACATCGCCAGCCCAGAAAGCACGAGACCTCGCCAGTGGTCTCCATGTGCTATATCGCCAGCCCCATCAACCACGAAACCTCCCCGGCGGCTACCATGATCGACGTCGCTAGCCCAAGCAAGCACCATACCTCCTTTTGGGTTTTTTACCGCCAAGCCTGCCTAGGGTTACCCCAAGGTAGTTGATTGTAGGCAGGGGCAGATTGCCGAATCTAGAACTTGAAGGTAAACGCAAGGACACAAGACATAGATTTATACATGTTCGAGCCGCCGGGGCGTAATACCCTACGTCTTTTGTGGTGGTTTGGTATATTGCGTCCTGCGCTGGAATGTTTTGGAGAGGTCCCTGCCCACCCTTATATAGTCTGGGGGGATAGGGTTACATGAAAAGTCTTAGCCGCATACTAGCAAAGTCCTACTCTAGTAGGGCCAGGTAGTTTTATTGTATGTCGACTAGTCCTACTTTTATACGAGTAGCTACTAGAGGATAAGGTACATGTCATGCGCTATCCCTTACTCTAGAATATTCTATGCCTGTAAGAAGTCCCGCTGCCCCGATTCTAACACCTCACCAGTGGCCTCCATGAGCGACGTCGCCAGCCCAACCAAGGAGCAGGCCTGGCCGGCGGCCGCCCAGAGCGACATCGCCAGCACCAGCAAGCACTAGGCCTCGCCGACGGTCGCCATGAGTGATGTTGCCAGCACCAGCAAGCACCAGGTCTCGCCGGCGGCAGCCATGAGCGACGTCGCAAGCCCCATAAAGCACCATGCCTCACCGCCAGCCTCCATGAGGGACGTCGCTAGCCAAAGCAACCAGCAGGTCTCGTCGCCGGCCGCCATGATTGACATCGCCAGCTAGGCAAGGAGCAGATCTCACCAGCAGCCAATGCAGGCTCAACGACCTGCCAGTGCCGTGTGACTACCGCACTGAGATCCTGCTTCGCGTCCTGGTATGCTTCACGCCCTCCTGCGTGTTTTGCAAGTCTGCAGCTAGTGGCGGCGCCTCGTCGCTGACCCGAGCTTCCTCCACGGATTCCGCGCCCGCCACAACAATGCCCCTCCTCTTGTCGGCGTCTTCCACGATAGTTTCTACGAAGGCGAGTGGTGCTTCACCCCCGCTGGCTGCCATGAGCGACGTCGGCAGCCCCAGAAAACAGCAGACCCCGCCGGCGGCCGCCATGAGTGACGTCGCTAGCCCCACCAAGCACCAGAACCCGGCGCTGGCCTCAATGAGCGACATCGTTGGCCGCAGCAAGCACCAAGCCACGCCGGCAGGCTCCATGAGCCACGTCGCCAGCCCAGCAAGCACGAGACCTTGCCAGCGGCCTCCATGAGCGAGGTCGCCAGCCCCAGCAAGCAGCAGACCTTGCCGGTGTCCGCCATGAGCGACGTCATCAGCCCCAGCAAGCACTAGACCTCCCAGCGGCCGCCATGAGCAACGTCACCAGCCCCAACAAGCACCAGGCCTCGTCGGCGGCCACCATGAGCGACATTGCCAGCCCTAGCAAGAATCTGACCTTGCCGCTGGCCGCCATCAGCGACGTTGCCAGTCCCAGCAAGCACCAGACCTCGCCGCCGACCTCCATGAGCGATGTCGCTAGCCCAACAATCACCAGGCCTCGCTGGCGGCCAGCATGAGCGACGTCACCAGCCCCATTAAAAATCAGACCTCGTCGTTGGCCTCCATGAGTGATGTCGCTAGCCCCAGCCATCACCAGGCCTCGTCGGCGGCTCCCATGAGGGACATCACCAGCCCCAACAAAAATTAGACCAGGCCACCAGCCTCAATGAGCGACGTCGCCGGCCCCACCAAACACCAGACTTCGACACCGGCCTTCATGAGCAATGTCGCCAGCCCCAGCAAGCACCTGGCCCAGCTGGCAGCCACCATGAGCGACGTCGCCAGCCTCAGCAAGCACCAGACCTTGCCTCTGGTCTCCATGAGTGATGTCGCCAGCCCCACCAAGCACCAGGCCTCGCTGGCAGCCGCTATGAGCGATGTCGCAAGCCCTAGCAAGTAGCACACCTCGCCGCCAGCTTTCATGAGCCACGTCGGCAGCCCAGCAACACCAGACCTCGCCGGTGGCCACCATGAGCAATGCCGCCAGACCCAGTAGGCACTAGACCTTGCCGCCGGCCTCCATGAGCGATGTTGCCAGCAACAGCAAGCACTAGGCCTTGCTGGCAGCCACCATGAGGGACGTCGCCTGCCCCAGCAACCAAAAAACCTCACTGCCGAACTCCATGAGCGACGTCGCCAGCCGCAACGAGCACTAAACCTTACAACCGGCCTCCATTAGTAATGTCGCCAGCCCCAGCATGAAGCAGGCCTCACCGACGGCCACCATGGGCGACGTTGCCAGCCCTAACAAGCGGCAGACCTCGTCGCCGATCTCCATGTGCGATGTCGCCAGCCAAAGCAAGTAGCAGGCCTCGCCGGCTGTTGCCATGAGCGACCTCGCCAGCCCCAACAAGCACCAGACCACACCGGCGGCTTCCATGAGCGACGTCACCAGCTCTAGCAAGCAGCAGGTCTCGCCAACGGCCACCATGAGCGACGTCCCCAGCTCCAGCAATCATCAGACCTCCATCGCGGTCGCCATGAGCGACGCCGCCAGCCCATCAAGCACAGGACCTCCCCAGCAGCCGTCAGGAGCGACGTCGTAAGCTCTAGTAAGCACCCGACCTTGCCGGCAGCCTCCATGAGCAACATCGCTGGCCCCAGTAAGCACTAGACCTCGTCGGAGCTGTCAGGAGCGACGTCGTAAGCTCTAGTAAGCACCCGACCTTGCCGGCAGCCTCCATGAGCAACATCGCTGGCCACAGTAAGCACTAGACCTCGTCGGAGCTGTCAGGAGCGACGTCGTAAGCTCTAGTAAGCACCCGACCTTGCCGGCGGCCTCCATGAGCAACATCGCCGGCCCCAGTAAGCACTAGACCTCGCCGGCGGCCACCATGAGCGACATCGTCAGCCCAATAAGCACAAGGCCATGCTGCTGACCTTCATGAGCAATGTTGGCAGCCCCAGCAAGCAGCAGGGCTCGTCTGTGGCCGTCATGAGCGATGTTGCCAGCCCTAGCAAGCACCAGATCTCATTGGCGGCCTCCATGATCGATGTCGCGAGCCCTAGCAAGTAGCAGGCCTCGCTGGCGGCCGCCATGAGCGACGTCGCCAGCCCTAGCAAGCAACAGGACTCGCCGGCAACTGCCATGATGAGTGACGTCGCCAGCCCCCAGCAAGTAGCAAGACTCGCCATCGGCCTTCATGAGCGATGTTGCCAGCCCTAGCAAGCACCAGGCATCGCCGGCAGCTGCCATGAGTGACCTCATCAGCCCCAGCAAAAATTAGACCTCACCGCCGATCTATGAGCGACGACGCCAGCCCTAGCAAGCATCTAGCCTCGCCGGCGGCAGCCATGAGTGATGTCACCAGCCCTAGCAAGCAGCAGACCTCGCAGGCACCCAGCAAACACCTGATCTCACTGGTGGCCGCCAGAGCAACATCGCCAGGCCCAGCAAGCATCAGGCGTCGCCGGCAGCCTCCATGAGTGACGTCGCCAGCCCCATCAAGCACCAGAGCTCACCTCCAGCTGCCATGAGCGATGTCGGCAGCCCCAGCAAGCACCAGACAGTGCCGCCGGCCTCCATGAGCGATGTCGCCAGCCCCAGCAAAAATCAGACCTTGCCGCTGGCCTCCATGAGCGACGGCACCAGCCCCATCAAGCACCTGACCTCCCGGCAGCCGCCATGACGACGTCGCCAGCCCCACCAAACATCAGATCTTGCTGGCAGCCTCCATGAGCGATGTCGCCAGCCCCAACGAGCATCAAACCTCACCGACGGCCTCCATGAGCGATGCTGCTGGCCCCAGCAAGCATAAAACCTCACCGACGGCCTCCATGAGCGATGTAGCCAGCCCCAGCAAGCACCAGGCCTCGCCGGCGGCCGCCATGAGTGACATCGAAAGCACCAGCAAGTAGTAGGCCTCGCCGACGGCTACCATGAGTGAAGTCGCCAGCCCCAGCTAGCACCAGAGCTCGCCGACGGCTGCCATGAGCGACGTCGCCAGCCCCATCAAGCACCAGACCTCATCGTCGGCCTCCATGAGGGATGTCGCCAGCCCAAGCAACCGGCAGGCCTCACTGGCAGTGGCCATGTGCGATGACGCCTGCCCCAGCTTGCAGCAGGCCTCATCAACGGCCGCCATAAGCGACATCGCTAGCTCAGAAAGGAGCAGACCTCGCTAGCAGCCATGCTCAACGTCCTGCTAGTGCCACGTGACTACCACACCGAGATCCTGCTCTGCGTCCCAGCGATGCCTCACGCCCTCCTGCGTGTCTCGCTAGTCTGCAGCCAGTGGCAGCGCCTCATCACCGACCCAAGCTTACTCCGCGGATTCCGCGCCCGCCACAACAACGCTCCTCCCCTCATCGGCGTCTTCCACAATGGTTGCCATGAAGGCGCATGGCGCTTCACCCCCACCGGCAAGCACCCCGCGCCCGCGCACACCTTTGGCTACCCGGCACACTGGCACATCCTCGACTGCCGCCATGGCCGCGTGTTGGTCCTCACCGAGGCCGCCCATGGCCGCCCACCCATGCTCGTCCTGTGTATTCTCTTGACTTGCGGGTGTGAGCAGATACGAATGCTGCCACTGCCAGACTGGATGGTCCGCAACAACGGTGAGCTCAGTTGTGCCGTCGTCTGCAGGGCCGGCGCGGACGTTGAGGGCCGGCACAGGGACTACTGCTCCAGCTCATTCCTGGTGGTGCTCCTGATCAGGTGCGAGAGGCGGGTGCTACTCACCATCTACTCGTCTGATGCTGGGGACTAGGTCGACCACATCTACTTCGACAGCCTGCCGATGTGAGGCAAGGTGCTGCCGAAGCCGTGCATTGTCATCAAGAATATCCTGTACTATCCGGTGTCCGGATGCCACATCCTTGCCTTCGACCTTGAGAGAAAGAGCTTCGCCAGGATTCCGCCTCCGCCAGCGGAGATCTAGACGGACAGCCAGATCGTGAGGCTGGCCGGCGGAACGCTTGGCCTCGTCATGGGGCACAATCTTGAGTGCAACCTGCACTTGTGGGTGCGGGAGGATACATGCGACTAGGTACTGTGCTGGACACTGTAGCTAGCACTTTTGAGCCCTGTCGGTTGCAGCGCAGTCGGGGACGGGAGGTCTGCGAATATGGCAACATCATCTTTCTACCGGGGACAGGAGGTCTGCGAATATGGCAACATCATCTTTCTATGGCCAGTGTTGGGAGGCTTCATGTTTCATCTGGACACAATGGAGCTCAAGAAGTTGCTCCAGGATAGCACATGATGTTGGGCACCCTTCATCCTTATGAGAGCTTATTTGCCCCACCGCAAGTACGCACACTGCATCGGCTGCAAAGAACTCACGCAGGCTAGGTACGATTGTTATAGCACATGTGGCAAGTACCGTCCAATGTTGTGTGCTTGGCTAGTAGTAGTAGCATGTGGTAGCTAGGCATCAGTTTCATTTCCTTCACTAGTTGTAGTATTATGGCATTATTACTTCTACTAAACTATGTAATCCTTATGAGAGCTTCTTTGCCCCACCGCGGGTACGCGCTCTGCATCAGTTGCAAAGAACTCAAGTAGGCTTGTATGATTTTTACAGCACGCGCGGCAAATACTGTCCAATGTTGTGTGCTTGACTAGTAGTAGTAGCTTGTGGTAGCTAGGCACCAGTTTAATTTCCTTCACTAGTTGTCGTATTATGGCATTACTATTTCTGCTAAATCATGTAATCTTTATGAGAGCTTCTTCGGCCCACCACGGGTACGCACTCTGCATCGGCTGCAAAGAACTCAAGCGGGATCTAAATAGCCAGCTATAACCACTGTTATAGTCAGCTATAGCTGTTGGGAGAGGAGAAAGCTAGGATATCCATCCCTTAGCTCTAAAAGGCTAAATCCGCTGATAGCCGGCTATATCCTGCTATAGCCGCTAAATTAAAGGTTATTTAGTCAGCTAAACTATATAATTAGTCTTTATTTATTGTTAATTTGTATTGAACTTCATCATTTATAAAATTTAGTATTTCATCAAAGATGTAACGAGGGAATGAAGCCCAAGCCATACTTCAGTACATGAAATTTTTTTGATTTGATGTTTACATGCAAAATTATTTATAGATTTATGCATGGTGCTGAAATAGAAATGTATAATTATGAAAAACTTCTAGAAGATTAGAGAGTATACATGAACCATGGATACCATCCTTCATGGTGAAATAAGGAATACTCTAGAAATTAGATATTTGTATGGTTAGATAAGTATGAGAAAAATTCTAGAGTTAGATATTTTGTAAAGAAATATGTAGAAGATGGACACATGGAAAAACCATATGAGTCATGTAGTCCTATAAATAGGAGTGTTCGCCTCCCCTCCTGCCATACCATGGCATAAGAGGTCTCAAGTAGGAGATGGGAAGGTTGCAAGAGTGCAAGAGTCTTGTATTGTACTATATAGTGAATAAAGAGTTGAGTTCCTAAATAGAGTTGGTCCCTCATATAGTTTCAAGGTTAGGAGGGCCGATTTCTCAACACATGGTATTTATAAAACCACTAAATGGTTTTTAGACTTTACAAACACCAACCGCTAAATGTCTTAACCCGCTATTTTAAACACTACACAGGCTTGGTATGATTTTTACAGCACGCGTGGCAAGTACCATCCAATGTTGTGTGATTAACTAGTAGTAGTAGCTTGTGGTAGTTAGGGCATCAGTTTAATTTCCTTCACTAGTTGTAGTATTATGGCATTATTACTTCTGCTAAACCATGTAATGCAGCAGCATCTGTGATGCTGATGTGTGAATCATCTCAAAATTTGTGATGCTGAAGTGTGAATGATCCTCTCAAAATGTAGTGGACGATGTCTCGCTTGTGAGCAAATATTGTGTGCTTGACTAGTAGTAGTAGCTTGTGATATTTATGGCATCAGTTTAATTTCCTTCACTAACTGTAGTATTATGGCATTATTACTTCTACTAAACCATGTAATTTAGCATCGTCTGTGATGCTGAACTGTAAATCCTCTCAAAATGTAGTGGACGATGTCTCGCTTGTGAGCAAATATTGTGATGGGAGTTCTTGGAGCACACAAACATCTGAGTCCGACTTATCGTTGTGGTGTTCTGATTGTATCTGCTATTATAATTTTCGAAACCTGCTTACACCTTCGTGCTCGCTTCATGTAAAACAGTCCCGAAGGAGCTAGGCTGGAGAACTAAGGCTTATAAGTTGGCTCCACACTTGCTTGACCAGTAAGGTGGTACTAAATATGTGCACGCAGCACTCATGAGCCACTACTAGGCCACATCCAAATTGGGCCGGGTGTCACAACTTATAATACTACTAGCCTGCAAAATTTTGTAACTTGTAAACCGATTCAAAGACAAAAAATAGAACTTTTTAAATGAGTTCTCCTGAACTTCCCGAATAGAAAAAAATATGTTGCCGACCGCTGACTCTAAAAGGTTCCTGACTGCTGACTCTAAAAGGTTCCTAAATAGAACAATGCACATTACAACTTACTAATTGCTAGGAAATGCCATCTTGATCTGCCTACTCGAGCCAATCAGGACTCTTTGTATAGATAGTAAGTTTATAACAATATGCTGCTAACAAAAAGCTCTGCAAAAACTCTACTTGAGTGCTGATGTGGACAATAACAGCCATGCATACTGATTTGAGCCTAGCAATTGCTGCTGTGGACAGTAAGAACCATTCACAACAGTGCATACTGATCTTTTCTTTGAACTAAACAAATGAGAGAATTCTCGTGAACGTGATTGTTGTCCACTTGAGCACATAACTGCATAAGTAGTGTTTTAGAACTTGTTTCTAGAGGTAGCACTACACATATAGGGGTGCAAATAAAGAACTACCCGCAGGAGCCTAAGCCTGACAGAAAAGTTGCTGCTGGTATGTAGATGAATGCATTTTCCTTGTGTAACAGTTATGTTTGTTCTTGATAGCTAGTACACTATAATAATGCAAAAACATGAATCCCAACCTCACGATTTGCAGTTGTTAGCTCATTGTCAATGCGGAGGACAAGAATAATGGCAATTTAAATAGGGCCATGATGGGCCGGTTGTCACTGGATTAATGATTTTGAGCTGCTTGATGTGATACTTCATGGCTGAAAATTTACGTGGTCAAACCAGCAAGACTCTCCAACGTTGGTCAGGTTGGATAGAGTTCTTTGTTCGTCTAATTAGGAGCAGCTCTTCTCGAATAGTCTGCTGCAAAGTGCGGCTACTTAGGGATCAAACCACTGCCCACCCTTGCTCAGCCTTGATGCACTCAAGCCTGGAAAGGTGAGATTCCATTTTGATGCCTTTTGGACTAAGTTGGAGGGGTTCCATGAGGCGGTGGAAGCAGCTTGGTCTTCTATTCCAGTTGCTGATTGTCCCTTTATCACCCTAGCTAACAAGTTTAAAGCTACAGTTAAAGGGTTAAAGGGCTTCAGAGTTGGAGCCACAAAAAGGTTGGTCATGTTAACTCCCAACTGGGTCTCGCCAGAGAAGTACTACACCAGCTTGAAATCGCACAAGATGCAAGACTACTGTCGAGACAGGAGAAGTGGCTGAGAGACCAGCTCAAAAAACATTCATTGGCCCTATCTTCACTATAGCGTACGATTGCAAGAAGTTGATCCCGTATCACTTGGCTCTCGGAAGGAGATGCCAACACTGCTTTGTTCCACTTCCATGCTAAGCACCGTAAGAGGAAAAATTTTATTTGCAAGATTGTCTCGGATGATGGACATTTGCTTACTAGCCATGAGGAAAAGGAGAACATTATCCACCATTTCTACAGCCATATTATTGTAGAATCTTTGGATCGGGATGTTACTGTTAATTTGGAAGAATTGAACATCCCACGATTTGATTTGTCAGAGCTGGAGACTCCTTTCACCGAAGTGGAAATCTAGAAAAACATTCGTTCGCTTCCATCCAACAAAGCACCAGGGCCAAATGGTTTTACAGGGAATTTTTATAAAGCATGCTGGCCTTTAATAAAAGATGATGTCATGGCAGCAATCTCGGCCGTATGGAGCAAGAAATTTGGAAATTTCAACTTGTTGAATTCTGCATACATCACGCTTATCTCAAAGAAAGAGAATGCTTTACATGTTAGAGACTTTAGACCGATGAGTCTAGTTCACTCCTTCACTAAGCTTATTACAAAAATCCTTGCTAACCATCTGGCTGGTAAACTTGATTAGCTGGTTTCCCCCAACCAGAGTGCATTCATCAAATGATCAAAGGTTGTTTTATACAAGATAACTTCATGTTAGTGCAGCAAACAGCTCGACACCTGCACCAACAAAAGCAAGCTTGGTTATTGCTGAAACTTGATATAACAAAGGCTTTTGACTCAGTCTCGTGGCCTTTCTTGTTGGAAGTTATGAGAAATCTTGGTTTTGGGCAGATTTGGTGTGATATTATCAGTGGTCTTCTCTCTTCTTCTTCCACTCAGGTGCTTCTCAATGGATCTCCCGGGGAAAGAATCTCCTATCAACGAGGACTAAGGCAGGGGGACCCGCTGTCCCCAATGCTATTTATTTTGGTAATGAATATGTTGTGCTATGTGGTACAAAAGGCTGCTGATGAGAACTTGCTACAACCTCTTGCTAGGAGGGCTCTGCAACATTGGATTTCTCTCTATGCAGATGATGTGGTAATTTTTCTAAGACATTCTGCTACTGATATGGATATCACCTTAGACATTTTACACCTTTTTGGGAATGCTTTTGGATTGGTGACAAACATTCAGAAGAGCAGTGTACTGCCTATCCAGTGCAATGGGGAAACCAGGGAAATTATTCAGGCGCACCTCCCTTGCCAGATGCTGGATTTCCCTTGCACCTATCTCGGTTTGCCACTTTCCCTACAAAAATTAACAAGGGCTCAAATTCAACCAATTATTGATAAGATTGCTGATCAGCTCCCTGGATGGAAGGCTAGCCTATTAACAAAGGCAGGCAGGAGAATCCTGGTTCAGTTTGTGCTCACCTCCATGCTCATCTAGTTGGCAATGGCTCTGGACCTCCTTCCCTGGGCTCTCAAAGCTATCGACAAGATTAGAAGAGGTTTTCTCTGTAAAGGAAGAAAGGATGTAAAAGGGGGGCACTATTTGCTGTCTTGGCCCAAGCTTACTCGACCAGAGGCACTGGGAGGACTTGGTATCTCACAGTTGCAGCAATTGAATTGGGCCCTTAGGATGAGGTGGCTTTGGCTACATAAGACCGAACCTAATAAACCTTGGGCCTTCCTCCCAATTCAGGTTCATCAGTGCATGAGGCCTTGACTGGTATGAGGTGGATATTTGACATAAGAGGGGCTCTAATTGTGGCTGTCCTGGCTGAGTATTTGGGGCTCTGGAATTTACTCTCGGAAGTGGTGTTGCAACCAGAGATAGAAGATAACCACATTTGGCAATTCTCACCCTGAGGAAGCTATTCGGCAAAGTCAGCTTATGAGGCTTTATTCATCGGAGCCGTCAGTTCAGACCATGGGAAAGGATTTGAAACAATTGGGCCCCAAGAAAATGTAAATTCTTCATGTGGCTGGTCGCACATGATAGGTGCTGGACGGCTGATCGACTGTCCAGGAAGGGACTGCCTCATCCTGAACATTGCCTTCTTTGCAATCAAGAGGAAGAGACAATAAACCATTTGCTGCTGCATTGTATGTTCGCACGGCAGGTCTGGTTCATTGTTCTACATGGGCTTGGCTTGCAGGCTTTAGCACCACAATCTGTTGAAAACCCCTTTGATGATTGGTGGGAAAATGTAAACAGCAGGGTAGATGGCCAGGTCAAGAAGGGGCTTAATTCAATTATAATCATGGTGGCTTGGTCACTGTGGAATCACTACAACCGATGTGTGTTTGATGGAGTGCAGCCAAACCTGAGGGAAGATCTTTCTTCCATCAGGGAGGAACTGCACTTATGGGGTTTTGCCGGAGATCGAGGAGTTACTCATATTCTCGCCCAGTTACCGGCTAGTTAGGATAATTGATCCTGGTCTTGGGTCTAGGAAATTTGCTTGAGCTTTTAGAGTGCTAGTTTGTATGTGAGGGGGGGGGGGGGGGGGTTTGTTTTTAAAGGTTTTTGTTCCCCCTGAATAAACAAATCAAAACCTGTAGGATGTCCTCACCCAACTTCTTCTTAATATATTAATACGCGGATCTCTTACGTGTTCGAGAAAAAAAAATGCACGGGTACAGACCTAGTGGTTAAACTAGATAGGCAGGTGGGCATATTAGTGGATGCAATATTATATGGCTATTGACACCAAAATTTTGCAAGGATAAATTTGGCGAAGGAATCGAGCCTATGGGAAATTTTTTCAGAAAGACCGATGGCCCGTTCGGCCCATGTTGATTTGAGGTCTGGTCAAAGCTGGTGCTAATGCAGTTTAAGCCCGATCAGAAGTCGGTCCAATGTGGCCCAGCGATCGACAAGTTACGATTCAGACGAGAGGCTGGTATCATCAGAGGATCGAAGAGTCCGATTATTTTGGAAACTATCATGTAATAAATATAGTGGATCTAGCTATTTCTTTTTGGTCAAATTTGTTAAGTCGTGCCAGGTTAGAAGTCATAGCATCAGGTTATAAATAGAAAACCTGAGGCTTTTGTAAAGGACATCCATCACAACAATATAACTTTTTTTTCGGCTCCACGCCAAACCCTAGGAGTAGGAGTAGAACTCGACGTATTCTTCAGTGAGCAGGGCAGCATCGGTTAGGTTCGGTCTCTGGTTTGCTAGTAAGTATCGTCTTTATCAGATTTGATAAGCTTTAGTTATCAACGTATCATTGTAGTTTTGTTCAGTTTATCTACCAGTTATCGATTTCTTTTAGCTACTCGTAAGACTATCTCGGTTACGTCCAATATTTTATGAGTTGTTATTAGATTTCACAATTTATCCATCGTTGATCAGCAATCTATCAGCTATTGTCTAATGCTTTCCTACAAGATTTTAAAAGCCGATAGACCTAGTGATCCTCGTTATGTATAATTCGTTGATCAAATCTTGTACCTTCTCGTAGTCGATCTTATCGGCCAATTCGCGTAGTTTAATCTTGTTATCTTAGACTGTCTTGGTTAGGTCCACTCTTTGAGTAATATGATTAAGTTTAGTTTATAGATTCGATCTATTATGGCTTGAGTTATCAATAGGCTATTCTAGCCGATCACAGTCAAGAGTTGGGAATAAGTTGTTTTATAATAAACTTCATCGGCATGCTAGATTTAGTTTATCGTCCTGGCTATTAGCGCTGTCTCGGTTAGGTCCAATCCGACTAATGGTGACGGTAAATTTTGTTTAACAAGCTAGATGTGTTTATTTATAATTGCATTTATTTTCAGTCCTAGCTGTTACACAAGGATTGGCTCCAAAGCCGATGATCTTGTTGGTATATCTGACTATATGGTTGATATCATTTTTATGGAACTATTCGGAAGACCAGCCGATAGGTTCTCTATTAATTACTGATCAAATTGACTGGCAGGCCCCGAACCTAAAGCGCAGCACCTGCACTAGAGATAAGACAGACCTTAGCGTTCATCGCGCCGAATTTTGCGGCACCAATAGCTTAACAATCTTGCCGAAGATGGATACAAAAGCCCATCCAAGTTTCGATCAGGTCTAATGTAAACGGACAACTTGCTGGTATTAAATTAAGATGTCTACATTTAATTTCGTAAATCGATGGAAGAAAAGTTGACTTAGAAGTAGCCAACAGCTAAGTCCTCCCCTATCTAACACTCCACGAAGATATTATTTCTTTAGCCAATGTGATATAGTACGGAGTATATAGTATGTCCACACATTTTGTAAGCTTGACTGACTTGGGAAAGCGATAGGTTCTGATGGTCACCAAAGGCATGACTTATTTGACTAGCAAGACTGTATAATACTTAACAAAAAAAAGCTAAGGACTTGGACTTGCATTCACTGCATACATATTACTTATATAAGAGTGAATGCCCCCTATATATATATGTATATATATATACATATGTATATATATATGTATATATATGTATATATATATATGTATATATATATATGTATATATATATGTAGGCACGGGGAAGACTGATGAAAGAGTTTCGTCGCAAATGCAGTAATAATAATAAAAAACTCTTCTAGCATATATAGGTTATCTCTTCTCTATCTCTATCTCTATATCTCTATATACTACTAAAAAGAGGCAAAGGGTGACCTTTTTTTCATCTTGTGACCCATGTCACCTCGCTTTGTCGTCCTTCCTCGGACGGTCGCATATCACCCGTTCGACAAGCCTCCCCATCCGATCATTAGCCATCACCCACTCCATCGCAATCGCCAACCCCGCGCCCACCCTTCCCCTCGCGCCGCCGCAGCCCTCGCTCTCGCCTCCGCTCAGCGCTTGCCCTCACTCAGCGTGTAAGGAACATGGCCCCATTAGGCTATTGTTTGTGATTTTGGTGATTGAGTGACAACATAATCAATGGGACTAACAAGTTTGTGAGACCACATTTGTAGAATTTTTAGGCCCCATGGATATAAGCTAAAATGTCCAATTCAACATTGAGATGCCATGTCCAATCTGCCATTGAGACGCCATGTCCAATCTACCGTCGAGACACCATGTTCAATCCACCGTCGAGATGCCAAGTCCAATCCATTATAGCGACTAAAAAACACAGTGAAAATTGCCTCCATGAATTGGACAAATGGACGCAGAGACAGTAGCACCGGTTTAACCGATAACAGGGCACCGGTTAAACCGGGAGGCATCGGATAGGCCGATGCTAGGCCATTGGTGCATTTGGTTTGTGCAGTGCCAAGCCAAGTGAAGAAATCCAAGAGGCACCGGTTGAACCAACGGTCAAGAAATAGGCGTCGGTGCATTCACCTTGGCATCGTTCAGAGAGTATGTCAAGTGAGCAGGAGCAGCGTCTTCAGCACCGGTTGAACTGACGGTGCATCGGAGTAAGGCGTCGGTGCAATGACATCAGCGCTGCAGGAAAGCCAAGGCAGCTCTATTCAGCACCGGTTGAACCAATGCCCCATCGGTGTATTGCATCGGTTTAACCGATGACTACTACGTCAGCAGCAGGCGTGTGTCAGAGTGTGCACCGGCTACCTCCGAGCTGTGTGTGACCGGTTGAACTGACGGGGGTCACCGGATAGACCGATGCCTACACAGAAAAATGCCCAATGGCTACAAACGGCTAGTTCGAGTTGGTGGGCTATAAATAAGCCATCCCTCGGCCATTTTGATGTTGCTGGAGTTGAGGGAGACCCCATACACATTGAAGAACATCTCCAAGCCAACCAAAGTGCTTAGTGATCAAATCCTTAGGTTTAGCACATGCTTAGAGAGTGAGAGTGCTAGGCTAGCTCAAGTTCGAGTGTGAGAGCAAGGTTAAGACCCTTGTGTGCTGGTTCTAGTGTGAACCAAACATTGTATCTCGGTGCGTCGGCCCCTTGTAGCATTGGTGGCTCGCCGGCACGTCAACGACCCTCCGGTTTGGTGTGGAGCAGCGTTGACAACTTTGTGCGGGGGACGTGGAGACCCCCTTCCTTCGTGGGCAAGCTCGTTAGTGTAAAGCGGGATCAAGGTGACCGTGGTTGTGTCTGCGGGAGAGACTTGATTGCTGAGAAGCGATACTCTTCGTGAGTGCTTCAACAGCGTAGATGTAGGGGCGTCTTTATGGCAATTCGAACTACAGGATAAATCCTCGTGTCGAGAGTTCGCTTTCTCTCATCCCTCCTTTATGTTTTCGCATTTTATATTGCTACTTATGTGCCTCTACTTTCTAGAGTAGTTTTTTGATAGGATTGGCTATATGTTGCATAACTCTTTTGGGATGGAAGCTTCTCACTAGTTGAACCATAGTTGCATATTTAGATAGCATGTTCTAGTTTAAATTTTATGCAAACTAGTTAGAGCCATATGTTAAGAATTTTAAGTTGCATAATTCAACCCCTCCCCCTCTTGGACTAGAGCATCCGATCACTTTCACAGCGCACGCCACTCGCCCTAGCCTCCGCTCGCCAATCGTGCCCTCGCCCTCGCCCAGCGCACGCCGCTCGCTCTCGCCCCAGCGCACGCCGCTCAACGCCATCCTCACTGCCTCCGCCCTCGCCACCGCACTGCCACACCACCGCTGTTCTCCACTCATCAGCTGCCTCCGGCCTCCCCCCTCGCTCGTCTCTTCGTGCAGCACATCCAATAGTTAGTGGCCTGGTACACTGGTGGAGCGGATCTAGAATCCAACCCATCTCCGGCTCCCTACGACAGCACGAGACCGACCGAGGGCTCTGGTTTGTGGGCGGAGGAGTGCGGCGATCGGCGAGCGAGGGACATGGCTATGGAGGGAGGTGTGGGGGCAGCGCCGACCCATCGAAGCCGTGCAGAGATGCCGTCCTCCCGAGTCCCGACGCTCGGAGCGTCGGCTGCCCCGCTGGCTGGTACTGCATGGAGGGTCCGCTGGCACCGCCCTTCCGTAGGAATAGTTCGACGCGCATGATGTACTGCAGCAAGAATAGCACCAGCTGGAGCATAGGGCTGCTAGATTTACTGACATCAAGTAGTATGAGGCCGCCAGCGCCTTGCTAGCAAGGAGTTTCAACGTCCAGATAAATTTGTGCAATCAGGTATGCCTCTATCATCTACGCTTACTCCCTCTAGCCTGTTCAATGTTTTGACTGCTCATTGAATGCTGGATGTGCCAATGTATCACTGAAAGACTCTGACAATTTGGGTGGTAACATCCATTCTTTAACATTTATAATGTTATTCCCTGAATCTAAATCAATTTGGTGCATCTAAATCAACTTATTTTTATCATCCTCTGAATTGCTTCACTTATTTCTTAAGTCTTAACTGAACTTAGAGGCACCGTGGAAAAAATCTTGATTCACATAGTTTGACTGCAGATTTGATTACAGATTATTAGAGACTTTATATTCAGATTATGTTTGCATTGTGCTCGGAGCACCAATGCATAGCCTCTGCACATGTGTAGATGGGCTGTTTGTGGTGTTCTCATTTCTTATCACACTATGCCTACCCTGCAGCAGCAATGCATAGTCTTCGGGGGGATTTTTGCTTGTTCTTATCGTGTGCATTTGTTTCTTCAGAGAAAAATCAGTAGGTGATGAAGTTCGTCCTGCTTCTTTGATTGAAGCTCCCCAAATCTCAGTGCTTTAGGGCTCAGTACAATAGCAATATGGGGGTCTCGATGATGGACGAATAAATGGCTTACTGGTATTAACACTACATTTTTAGTCCTGTTTTTGGTGTGAATGTTATCTCTATCCTGTATGAATGTGAGCTAGAAATTTTTTGAGTGTCAATGATATTTTAGCATCAGACACACATAACTCTTGTCCAAAGAATCATGTCTAGGCGAGGAAGCAGATTTCAACAAGAGAGAGAAGCTATGTTGGGCCTGAATGCATTTACATTGCGATGTCGATTGTGATTACAGATAGATTTTTAACTCAATACAATTTATTTAACTTTTTCATGATTTACTTGGACAAAGTGGCTGTGATAAACATTTGAGGCTTTCTTGGGATTTATCACTGAATTATACTCCCAACATTTCAGTTATGATGCATAATTCAAATTTATCAGTTATGCATAGCTTTTATATTATTCTAATTTATCAGTTATGCATAATTCTAATTTATCAGTTATGGGTCCATATTTTTTTTTTCATCTTAGCAAAAAAAAGTGTCTTGATTATGCTTGCTTGATTGTGGAGTAAGTACTTCATTTATCTTTGAATGTATCAAACAGAAGATGATTACAAAGGGAGAACCACACTATAAGAAAGAGATTATAGATTCTGATCTGCATGTTCTAACATACAACTCTTACATTTAGATGTTCTTGTTCCTTTTGATCTGTGATGTCCAATATGCTGATCAGTAGATAAAGTTGTTGTGGAGCTGTTGAGAAATAGGATTTGATGGTGACATCAGCCTCAGCGAAAAACTCAGGTCCTAGCCTCTTTGCCATTTCTTTCCATCCTTGTACGCAATCCATATCTTCCGTAATCCTTGTTGCTTGCCGCAGAGCGCTACTTCTATGAGTTCTAGAGCGTGACCGCAACAAGACAACACGGTTGCCTCTGATGATGCAGCGTCAAATAGCAGCCGTGAGAAATGCTGTGCTCATGCAAACAAAAGGTTGATATGTGCCCTTGTGGTTCGAGCCTGATGATGAGTGATTGTCAATGGATTGGCGTTTCGGGTTGAGTTTGAGGACTAACGGTGGCGTATGTCGCGTCGTGCAACGTGTTTCTTGGCTTGTGGTGCGCAGGCGTGGAAGTCGGAGGTGGTGGTCGGCGGCGAAGGTGAAGGTCATGCGGGTTCATGCCGATGGACCGGGAGCGGTGAAGGACGGATGCTAGGCTTGGACCGAGGGACCAGGAGGCCGAGCTACTAGCTGCGGTGACTGACGTCTGGGGACATCGACGAGCGCAAGAGTATATGGGGTGACCGTGTTGACCAAGTCAAGACGGCGGGTGTGCAAGTCGAGCGGAGGCTTGGGAAGACTTGACGCCCGAGTGGTCGAGGATGTTGGTGACACGCGTCGAGGATCGGATTCCGGCGGGAATCGGGGCGGAGTGCCCGAGGAGGTCGGAGGATAGGTGGCGGGATCGCGAAGCTTGCATCGAGGCGAAGCAAAGTCGTGAAGTCGCCGGGTCCATCTGATGCTCCAAGAAAAAGGTGGACCAAAATGCCCCTGGGCGTGTAATAAGTGTAGTTTGTAGTATAGGGGTAAAATCGTTTTTTTGGCAAAGGAGTGGTTGAAATTAAAGGGTAGAAGCAGCCTCCCTGTGTGCTCGCTGTTCTTTTCCCCCTCTCCCGTTGCCCCCTTTCTGGTGCTTCTTCTTTCTTCTTCTTCCCTCTTCCTCTCCTCTCCTAGGGTTAGGAAATTGCTATGGTGATTTGAGACCTTGTGCTACAAATTGGATAGGAAAGGAGGCCCTCTCCTCCTTGTGCCCTCCGGGTTTTTCTTTCCTTCTTGATTTCTACTAGATTTTTCGAGTCCCATTGTGTCTGTTCGTTCGTTGACTTGCAGGAGTTTTGAGCCTCGACACTCGGCGTACAGCGGCCTGGCCGCGCATGCGCCAGGTAGGGCACACCCCCAGCGCAGGCCTTAGGCGGTGGCGGCCATCGCATTTCTGCCTGGGAGTGCCAAGTGCGGTCAACGGGCAGGAGGCCCACGAGCGCACGGCGGTGGCCACCCGCATGGCACTCTGCGCTCGCCCGGTGTAAATGATGCAGTGGCGGGGGTAAGCTGCCAGACGCGCAGCACGGCAGCAAGCAGTTAGCGGCGCTCGGCCCAGTTCTAAGGCGGCGGCGCGGCACTAGAGTGAACTTCAAGCGGCACTGGTGGGGCAGCGACTCCAGCCCGCAGCAGCAGTGTCCGTTTTTCTTGTGCAGGAAGATGGATTGGGTGCATGTGTGCGAGATCGCGGCCTCGATCGAGCTCGCTCTTCATCAGCAAAATTGCACCCACAAGGTGTACGATAGAATGTCTCACTAGGTTTTTCTTTTTCGGTTGTTTTTGCTAGAATTGTTTTAGGCTCTAGTTGAGTAGCTTGTCATGTTCTAGTGTTGCCCTCTAGCCATAGTCTCTTAGTTCTAACACTAGATTTTTTTCATGCTCTAGGTTCAATTAATTTCCTGCTTAATTAAAACCTGAAAAGGCAAAACAAAAATTAGCTAAGTTGTGCATGTGTTAGCTAAATATCATTCCAGTATTTCATATTTTTGTTTCTCTGTGTCCTAACCCCTCTTTGCTCGAGTACTTGAGATGTTTTCTTTTCGGTGATTTTTCTCTGATCGGTTTTTATGTGTTTGTGCGAGTGCGCGAGTTTCATGTGTGCTTTTCACCACTTTGCTAGTGTGTTCTGACTCCTGTGGGTGAGTATTCCTAGTACCGATAGCCATCCTGAGTTATGCGATACTGATACTCACTGTTTGAGGTGTGTCGGGTGTAATTGGGACTTTTTCTCTCTGGTTTTTGGAAATTGGATTTGAGGCTCCCATTCACCCCTCCCCTTTGGTCGCCTATTCGGTCCTTCAATTGGTATCAGAGCCGGTTAAGGATCATTCCACCTTAAACGGTTCTTGATCCGTGAAGGCGACATGGAACGAGGTTCAAAAATGTTGCCGTACTTTGATGGAACAAATTATCCCTATTGGAAGATTCACATATCTGCATATCTCCATAGCATCAGCTCATGTGTTTGGGAGATTTGTGAGGACGAACACTATGAGGTTCTTGCTGCTCGTGTTATTCAGGAGCAAATTGACCATTATGAGGAAAATAGCAAGGCTCGTAATGCGATCTTTTCTTGCCTTTTGCCTACTGAATTTGATCGTGTTTCTCACCATGCTACGGCTCAGGAGATCTGGAAAACTCTTGAAAAATATCATGAGACGTACAGATGTGAGTATGAGAACTTTGTTCAATTGCCTGGAGAGTCGGTCGATTTGAAGTTTTCTCGGTTTTAGGTGATTGTGAACAAAATGCGGACAAACAAGCTGCAACTACCCTATGATGATCATGAAAGAGCACTTAAGCTTCTACACACTCTAGATTAGAGGGTTTGGGAAGTGAAGGTTTCGACAATTCTTGAGTCAGCCAACTATGAAACGCTCACTGAGGACGAACTGTACAGCAAGCTCAAGTCAACTGAGATTGATCACTAGACTCAAGCCAAGCTCGATAACCCTTCTGCTCAGACCATGGCGTTGGTCACAGGTATTGGTTGTTCAAGTTCTTTGACTAACACTTCACAACCCTTATTTGCTTTGTCCTCTTTGGCTTCTGTTTCAGAGGAACAACTAGAGGTACTTGTAGATGATGAGCTAGCGTTGATCATCAACTGGTTCTTGCGGTTTCACAACAATCGTATGAACAGTCGGCGTGGTGGTCAGAAGGAGGGATGCTTCGGATGTGGCGGCCTCGACCACTTCATCGCCCACTGCCCCAACAAAGACAAGCATCAACCCACCAAGCCCAAGGACAAACACGAGTACACCTACACCAAGAACAAAGACAAGCATGAGCACACCTCCAACAAGCACAAATCCAAAGGGAAGCTGGACAAGGATGCTCTCAAGAAGGCCAAGATTCGAGCGTGCACCTTCCTTCCCTCCACTAGTGGAAATCGATGCATTGGTGACCAACAGTATTTGTCATTGTATGTCCCAAATTCGTCATATTCAGAAATTCTGTGATGAATTTGTGACGAGTTTTGGTTCATCAAAAATGAAGCATCGAGTTAGGTTTCCCTTGACGGAACGACCGAAACGTCATGGAACTGGTTTTCAACGACGAAACAAACTTTGGTCGTGGAACCAATTTTGCTTCGCTGACGTGTCGCTGAAACATCGCATGACACTCGGATCCATGTGTCCACGTCCGCGCTGGCAAGCGCCATCAATTCCATTAGGCGACGTGGCCAGGACACGCTGGCGCTCCACGTGGCTTCGTCCACGATGGCAGATGATGTGTCGCAAAGAGGTTAGCGATGTGGCGAGCAGGTAACAGGCCATGTGGCTAGACGAGCGTAGGCCACGTGGCGAGACGAGTGATGCCCACGTGCCACTTTACTTTTGGTCACGTGTCACCTTCCCATGTTCCCACGTGTCCTTTCCCATTTGCCCACGTGTCTTTCTCTCGGTGATCCACATGTCATTACCATTTTATCCACGTGTCGTGTGCCTATTGGTCCATGTGGCACTTTCGAGGTACTGCATGTGGCATTTTATGGTTGTTCCACGTGTCATTTTCCTAGAGTTAAACGTGTAGGTTTCCGGTTATTCCATGATCGTGCTGCTTTCATCACAGAAACATTTCGTCACAGAACTGTTTCATTGTAGAACTTCTGGCTGGGCTGGTTCTGGTTGGCGCCTGCCTCTTTTCTGTCATTCCATTCCAGCCCAGCCAGATATTTCAGCCCAGCCAGAAGAACGGGCTGCATTCCGTCACAGAAAAAATGATGCGGCAGGAAATCATAGAAACGGCACCATAAGTTACAACCACAATAGTTCATCACACCACCACAGATAGTTCATCACACCACCATAGATAGTTCATCACACCACCAAAATAGTTCAGAACCCACATTATGACATCACACAAGCACCGGAGGCAATGACAGAGGATTAGGGCTGAGAAGAGATACCAATGATGTTCGCCTGCAAGATTCTTTGAAGGATGAGATTCTTCTCTTCCTATCGCTTCTTCATGTCCTCATACAGTTCTTGAGTTTTCACCAGCGCTTCCTCTGCTACTTCACTCCTCTTCCTTACCTTAGCAAATTCTATAGTGATAGCAGCTTCTTTTTGTTTCACAGTAGCAAGTTGTTCAAGTAGCGCTTGTTCTGCAGCTGATGGAGTCTTCAAGGAGCGAGTGGATAAACCAGCATTCTTGAAAAAAGTGCAGCTGGAGCTGTCAGGCGAGATGACCTTGGAAACCACCTCAGCACTAATCAATGGTGCCTGCCCATCAGCAACGGCTTCTGCCCGGATAGTTTCCATTGACATATACAAAATGCATAGATAAACTATTACTTTACTGACTGTAGTAAAAGAAAGTAGTGTATTAAAAATACTAGGAGCAACTACTAAATCATGGAGGTGTAGCTGCTGCTACTGAAATTGGAATTGCAAATGTCAATAAAACTAGCAAAATCCTTGGAAGAGCAAGGAGCCATGTACCGGGACTTACAACTGCTTGTCTAGCGGCATCACTCATACCCTTCTTGCGGCTGGTAGGGCAGACTTTGAATGCTTCCACTACATCGAGTACTTCATCAGCTTCCCTAACTGGCTCCTATGGTTCATCCCCGTTGACTCCACTGCCTTCGGTATCATTGTTCTTGTTATTGTACTAATGGATATACCAAAATGATGGTCACACAATCAGCGAGACCATGATGATCAAGTAAGAATAACTGACAATAGGACTTGCCACATGACACAACCAAAGTGCAAGGGGTGTGTGTGTGTGTGTGTGTGAACATTTTTTAATTAAGGAAGCAGAATAATGAAAAGGTTACATTACAATAGTGTTGAGACTAACATATTCATGCAACTGGGCAACGTAGCAGCGCGATCCTGTTGCTTGAGGCAGCTTGACTTTACCATGGTTTTCCTTGTTTTGGTAAGAGACTCCCTACATGAGATGTATGTGTTAGCTAGTCTCCATCATATGTACATATTTGAAGGAACATGAAGAGAAATTACCCTGCTGCGCATACTTGACCACTTATCAACAAGTTCAGACCACTGTGCATTAGTCATGTAGGATACAGGAGAGGTTGTGGGGATCACATTAGCAGGGAGGCCAACAAAGTATTTCTTCTTCCACCTATACAGCCTCTGCCGTATGGCTGACTTGAATACACTGACACAAGCATCTTTTGTTGGTATGTGGCTTGGGTCAATTGCTAACCTTCCCTGGTAATTACAATTGACATCCGAGTTACACCAGTGCCATATAAGAGTTCAATGTAAAAGTGGGAATAGCAGATAGGCACCCACAGATAGCTTTCCCACGAAGCCATCAAAATGTTCTGTATATTGCTTGTATTCTTTCCAATGGGTCAAGATAGGAACTTGACCCCTGACAATAACACCAGCCTCTGATGCAAACTTGGCAGCTTGCAACGGATCATGCAGCCTTAGGTTCCCCTCAGCAACAGTTACGGGCAACCTTCTCCCCATAGCTTTGGTCATCCTGTCAAGCATAACTCCCCTGGTTGCTTCCCTCGCCTTCCTCGGACCACCTCTTTGTGTAGGTACTGCAATTCAAATTCTCATTATTGAACATGTATACAAACATTAGTGCAGCTGTCTTGAGGGTAACATAAGAACCAACCTTCGGATATGGGATCCAACTGTCCCGGGACGGTATTCTCCTTAGTCTCATCTTCGTCCAGGCCGCCAGCATATGTATATGACCTATCCCTAACAGGACTTGAACAATTTTCTGCTGCTGGTGGCGATTCTTCGTGCACAGCATTGTCACCACTGGTACAGTTTGCTGTAATTGCTGCTATGTTTTTCGGCACATGCCATTCAGGTGCTCCTATTGTCTTCAGCCTTTTCAGTATCCTTGATGAACCTACAGGGACAACTTCTGGTGGTGGGATTGACCTGACCCTCTTGGATTGTCTGCCTCCAAGAGCCATGACAGCAACTCTTTGCCTCCTCTTTTCACACACCTTACTATGCCGAGTTTGTACAAAGCCCTGATGAATTAAAAAAACATAAGTTTTTTAAACCAATAAATGAGAAGCACTTGTATGTATTGCAGATATGTACTCCCAAAACTAGTATAGCTTCTATAGGCATTGGAAATATGTAGTCCCGCATTTCCTACCCTCAGCCAAGATAGAAGATGCACGTCATTTGCTAGGGGTGTCGCCTCCTCTTCTAAGTCTGTATCGTCATCTCCATCATCAGGCTCCTCAGCTTCAGGGATATAATCTGATAAATCAGACCCTTCACCCTGACTAGCATTCTTGCCAGACCTCTTCACTTTTCTGCCTGAACCTCCCCCCTTTGAAGTTGATTTGTTTGTTGCCAACGAACTAACAGTTGATATCAAAACACTAATGCCAAGCTCCTCCATTATTTTGTTGTTAGCCCTTATGTTGGCTTCCCGTTGCATTTCACGAGTTGCCTCGGAGTAGAGGTCACGTGTCCCCTTCCACAAACGGAGGTAGAGTCGAGCGTCGTCTCCGTTGTACGAGTCGGCGGAGCCGCAGGAACTTGCTGCGGGTGCGGATTCGGCGCCATGAACACCTCTGCAGGCCGCCAAGCCGGCCATTGAGATGGTATGAATAGAATAGAATTAGTGGTATGAATATGCATCAGGCCACGCAGGATTAAGATCTTCTTACCCTTGGCGGCAAAGGTGGCCACGGAGCGGCAGATTGCCTTCTGGAGCTCCATCTGCAGGGCGCTTGTTGTTACTACCCATTATCATTATGGAGATGGAGAGACTGGAGCCTGAGAGAGAGTGGAGCAGATGAGAAGATAGTTCATCGCTCTGCTTAGAATTTGTATTTATAGGCACAATGAAATTGATGGACAAGGGGCGCCGTTCGAATTCGTCGCCGGCAAGTTCAGGCGATGCGCAAAAAGGTGCGCGGGAAAATGAACCGTCGTGCGACAAGTAGCGAGACGGCGATACTTATATTATTTCATCTAATAAAATACAAATGTAAACTTCAATGTAAGCAAATGTCTAGCACAGTGGTTTTTAGCGACCTCGAAACTCCCCGTGGCCCGTGTTTGAACCCGCGCGGCAGCAGTTTTTTCCCTACCTTTTATGGCTCATTCAGCACACATGTCTTCAATGCGGGCCTGTTTCTCTTCCTAGGCTGGATGGATGGTCCGGTCCAACTTCTCCTATGGCCCCTCATGTCGTCCTGCTGGGACCGCACCGCACTCGTACACCAGAATGTCGACATGTCGACCTTCAGGGTCTCATTCAGCACACGTGGCTACCAGCTAGACATACTGGACCAGTCAACCAGGTCCAACTTCTCCAATGGCCCCCCATGTCGGCCTGCTGGGCCCGCACTTGTACACTGCATGTCGACACGTCGACCTTCGAGGTCCCATTCAGCACATGTGGCTGCAAGCTAGACATAGTGGACCAGTCAATCAGGGCCTACATTTGCACGTGTTAACTATGTAAGCTTGCTGGGCCCTCACTTGTACAAGTGGACGCCCAAGTCAAACCTCTCGCAACGGAATCGCATTGCAAGAGCTGACCAACAAAGCGAGCGATGTGGATAGGTAGGTCCAGTTGGCTACATGTGGCAGCTGGTCTGGTTCTATGACGTATCGTGCCGATCATAGGACTGAGGAGTTAATGCTCTACAGCTTTGTAATTTCCTTCCCTAGCTTTGGGATTAGCTAAGAGTTTTGCTTACAGCTTGCATTTAACGAATGGAATTTATAGAATAACCAGTGGGTTACTCTTTCTAGGGAACTCGAATTTCACATATTGAGGGATTTCCCAGACGACTGACAGAGAATTACCTCCTTACTAGTGTGTTCATTTCCTACTCTATTTCCTAGCAGCATTTCAAAATAGAAAAGAAAGATTTCATGAATATCTGGTAATTTACAGGCTTGCTGGAGAATCTTAATTTCCTTACTCATTCCGAGAATAGCCTTTATTGAGTGGGTACTTTGTAATTTCATCTGAAGAAGAAGAAACTAAACTCGTACCAGACTGATTGGAACATGTTAATGAAACTTAGGGGAGTGATGAGATAATGGCCATTGTTTTTTATAGTATTATTATAGTGACTGATTGTGTGGTGTTTAGTGTACTAAAGATCGAGAAAAGCGGATTTCTCCCTAAAATATCATCATCGTCTTTGTGAAAGTATGGAATTCTCACCAAGAGCTGCGGAACTCACGATTCTATTAGAAACTAGAATGACCAACTTGGCTCACCATTTTTTTGTGATGATATGAAATGGTGTTCTTTACTTTCGTCATAGTTCCGCAGGGGCTGAAGATTTCAGCGATAACCTATGACGAAGGCAATGTTTTCTTGTGATGAGGCTTTACTTTCGTCATGGTTGCACAGTGGACGAGGGAGGCTGACGAGGACCTACGACGAATCTTTGATTTTCATCATGGATGTGATTTGTTCAATGACGAAGTTGACAACATCATACGGAAAACATCATGGATGCTACTATTTCTACTAGTGCTCCCTCAGCGACATCGATGCCGACTCTGATGATCATGAGTCATCCTCGAGCGACGATGAGTCCGAGAAGAAGACCATGGAGCAGCAGCTGAACGGATTGTGCTTCATCGCCGACTCTACCCATGGAGGCTTCTGTACCATGGCACTTGGTGATGAGGAGATCGGCAAGGGCAAGGCTCTCGAGGACAAGTGCGCTTCTCAGGTATCAGTCTCCTTCGATGAACTCTCTGATAAGGTTGATAAATTGAATGCCGCCTTAGCCAATCAAGATAAGCTGCTTAGACTTGCTGTTTGTGAAAGGAAAGAGTATATGGCTAAGCTAGAAGTTGCGCTTAAGAAACTTGAGATTGCTAAATCTGCTCTTATAGTGTCTAACGAAGTTGAGTGCAATACTTGTGCTATTCACATGTCTAACTTTGCTAGCTTGCAATCCAAGTATGCCACTTTGTTAGATGAACTTGATGAAGTTAAGGCTAGGCCTACTCCGCTAGGTGCGTGCAAGCTCTGTTTGGGCTTGCAATCTGAACTGGCAGAGAAGAACAAGAAGATCTCTATGCTTGAGATGGCCAGTTCAGGTTGCACGGGTGTTGGAAAATGTGCGCTTTGTGAAGGCTTAGTGCTAGAACTTGAATCTTGTAGGCGCGACAAGATGAAATCCGAGGAAGACAACACATACCTTCGGACCATCTTGAGCTGGGTGTCTTGCAATGAGCTACAGATAGGTATGATGATGAACCAGTTGAGAAGGGGAATTGGTGGTCCAGGGATAGGTTTTGCTTCAGATGAAAAGGGTGGTAATCTCTTTGGGAAGATTGGTGAGTGTAGCGGTTTGAAACCAAGTGAGAAACCTATCCCCACTCCCAAATTGACCAAAAACACTCCACCTAAATCTATAGAACCTATAGTAAAAAATGGAGTCATTGAGGAACCTCCAAACGCTCCACCTCAGAAACAAGTGTGGATTCCTAAACCCAACCATCTTAGAACCCCACTTGACACTCTACCAGACATTCCTGAGGATTCCATTCCTAAAGCTAAACAGCCAACAAAAGTGAACCATACCTACCAGAGAGAGAACAAGGCACCTAAGAGAGAGGTGAAGTACTATTGTGAATACTGTAAGAGGGATGGTCACCTTGTTGAGTTCTGTTTCAGGAGGAAGAGAGATGAGAGGCGAGAGTACGAGTTGAACAACAGTGACATGTATCACCCTTCTCATTGTGTACATGTACCTCCTGTTCAGAGGCACAGTGCTAGACCGAAGGGTGCAATGCCTCAAGGTGCTAGGCCTCAGGCTATGGGACCATGCGTTGGTTGTGCCAGACGGAGTTCAGGTCATGGTCAATACGACTTTGGATTTCGTGGTGACTTTCAATCTCATAGTGTTAGCGGACCACGTTTTCCCCTTTGTGGTGATCACTTTCCTCAAATGAGACTTGGTATGTTTGGTGCTTTTCCTAATACTTTTCCAGGGCAAATTACTCAACACTGGTACCCTTCATAGTATACTAACCCCAGTGTTGTGCCATTTGCTCACCCTATGTCTTTCTATTGAGCAGGACAAAGGCCTGGAGAACATGTGGATAATGGATTCTGGCTATTCGCAACACATGACTAGAAATGCAAAATTGTTCTCCAGCCTCACCCCCATGAAGCACAAGGAGTATATCACTTTTGAGGACAATAGCAAAGGTACAATGGTTTCTCGTGGATCCATTCGGGTGAACGAGATTTTCATTCTCAAGAATGTTGCTTTGGTTTTGAATTTGCATTTTAACTTGCTTTCTATCTCACAACTCCTTGAGGACGATCTTGAAGTGCGTTTTAAGAAAAATTCTTCTCGTGTTGTTGACCGGCAGGGAGATCTTGTGTGTCGAATTTTTCCTTTTGGCCAAGTCTTTTGTGTTGACTTTTCTCATTCTTTTGGCTCTTCCTGTTGTTGGGTGGCTACACCAAATTCTGATTTATGGAAGTGGCATAGGAGGTTAGGCCATTTGAGTTTTGACTTACTTGCTAGGTTGAGCTCTCTTGACCTTATCCATGAATTGCCCAAATTGAAATTTGAGAAAGATTTGGTTTGCCATCCTTGTCGTCAAGGGAAAATGGTCGCTGCTTCTCATCTACTTGTGAATCTTGTCATGACTAAGGAACCTGGTGAGCTACTTCATATGGACATAGTTGGTCCAGCTAGGGTTCAGTCAGTTGGTGGGAAGTGGTATGCTTTAGTGATTGCGGACGATTTTTCTCGCTACACTTGGGTGTTCTTTCTTGAGGGCAAAGAGGAGACATGTTCTTATGCTCGGGATTTGATTCTTCGTTTGCAAATTGAGTTCCCTAAGAATGCTATGAGAGCGACTCGTAGTGACAATGGCACCGAGTTCAAAAACACTTATTTTGAAACCTTTTGTGCCTCTTTAGGCCTGGAGCACTAGTTTTCTTCTCCCTATGTTCCTCCACAAAATGGTATTGTTGAGCGCAAGAATGGGACCCTTGTTGAAATGGTTAGGACAATGCTCGATGAGCATAGAACTCCTAGGAAATATTGGGCTGAGGTGCTTAACACTGCTTGTTATGTGTCCAATCGCATCTTTCTTCGAGCTTTGATGAAAAAGACTTCTTATGAGATGCGTTTTGGATATACAGGCAAGGTAAGTTATTTCAGGGTGTTTAGATGTGAGTGTTTTATCCTAAAACATGGAAATTTGGACAGGTTTGAATCCAGGTCCTCTGATGGTATCTTTCTTGGTTATGCTTCTCATTCTAGAGCTTATCGTGTTCTTAACTTGGAAACTAACTGCATCATGGAGACTTGTGAGGTCACATTCGATGAAACCATGCCTTGTACAAAAAATATCTTTGAGGTTGCAAGTGAAGAAGAGTTTGGTGAGAGCATATTTGTTGAAGAGGAGGATGATGCTGATTGGGGTGACCTTGAGCCAACACCAATGGCTGCCCCAATTGAGACTACTTCGACTACTTCTGCTCACGGCCCCGACCCGACTACTTCCACCTCTTGGCGACTGCTCGAGCAGGTGACTCAGCCTACACCAGTTGCACATGAGGAGACACCAGCTGTGGTTGAGGGGGAGGTGACTGTCAGTGTTTAACCGGCAAGCTCTCCGAGGTATACCCCGAGGAGATTGATTGTAGGCAGGGACTCACTGAAATCAGAACTTGATGGTGCAAGGAACACAAAGATTTAGACAGGTTCAGGCCGCCGGAGCGTAATACCCTATTTCTTGTATGGTTGTTTGTATTGCCTTAGGTGTTGTTCGATTGCTTTGGAGGGGTCCCTGCCCGCCCTTATATAGTCTGGGGGGACAGGGTTACATGGAGAGTCCTAGCCGAGTACTACTAGAGTCCTACTCCGACTAGGTCGAGTAGTTTCCTTGTATATCAACTAGTCCTACTGCTGTACGAGTAGTTACAGTAGAGGTAAGGTAAGTCCATGTACTATCCCTTACTCTAGAATATTTCACGCCTATGAGCAGTCCCGCTGCCTCGAGTCTGACAAGCCCCCGAGCTCTTCGTAGTCAAGTCCTACAGGCATCGAGTACTTCTAAAGATGTCTTCAAGTGCTTCGACTGCTTCTGGAGTTCACTATCCTATCCAGAAATCCATCGAGTGTTCAGGTAGTCTTCCGAGTACTTCCTTGGCAGCATCTAGGCTATGAGGTGCTCAAGCCTTGAATCTTCTTCTTCCATATATGGTGCGCGAAGTACTTGTGCTCCATATGGAGTAGCCCCCGAGCCTTAGGTTGAATCATAGAATCAGGCTGAGGGTCAAATCAATCTTCAAAATCTTTCAAATTTTCATTTGAAATTCAAATTATCCTTGAAAAATATGCTATTTATATGGCATACCCCGTAGCCCCCGAGCCTTGAACATAAATCTTGTGATTTGGGGTTAAGGGTCCAAAGTCGTGGTATATGTCTTTGCTTCTTACACCGAAAGTGTTGATAGTGATTCCTCGAATAAAGTTGTTTTTCGGTGTACTGTGTACTTGTGAAGTCACATGGCGAGTACTGTGACTGGAATCTGCACTATTTGGCTTGTGAGTCCTTTGTCTTGTAGTGTCACGGGTTGTGTTCAGCTGTATTGCTCCTTCTATATAAGGGGTGTCTTGTGAGTTCTCTGTTCACCATTCTTCCATTGTAGCCATGGTTGTTAGTTGGAGTTCATCGTTGGAGAGTTCTAGGCCTCCTGATAGAAGTAGTCGCTGCTATGTGATAGATGCAAGAAGAGTATTTGCGAGCAACAAGATCACTTGCTATCTTCCTAGCTCCCAGCCTTGCCTTTGTCATCTGAACCATCCTAGGCATCTTGTGCCTGGGTGGTTAGAGGTAGAAAGAGTTTCAAAGGTTAAGGCAGATTGTTGGTGTCACACTCTGGGGTGTTTGCCGGATGGTTTCCCCCTGGATGGCATCTTCTGAGATGGCATTATTTTTGTTGCAGAAACGTATCAGGGAGAAGGAGAAAATCCTCTGCAAGATGCAAGAAGAGGATTTGCGATGCTCTCAAGATTGCATGTCTTTCTTGCTACAAGTCTCTTCTTCCTAGATGCTCCACATTTTATTCCCTTTAGGGAATAACAAGATTTGTATCTTTGTAACAGCCATTAGGCTGATCTATCTTTTGTTATCGAGCTCAATTAGATTCGAGTAGTCTGAGATATTGGATCTGTGTATTTCCTCTATCAAGATGTAATCCCAGGAAAGTGGTGAATACTTTAAGTAAGTTTTGATCTCTTGGGATAATATTTTTCTGTTGTAAAATCCCTTAATTACTGCTTGAGATATCTCTCTGACTGGCGCCCGACTCTTTGACTTCTGAATATTCGTGAAACTACCACTGACCCTGTTTATTTAACCACTCGGCTAAATCTAGGTTTAGCACGCTTCCAAGCTTAGTTCTCTCTGCCGCCGCCATTACTTCCGCTCTTGCCTCCAGTTGCTACGAGAAACTAGCCACCGCTAGCCCCCAAGCGTGAAGCATGAAGAAAACATTCCCCTTATCCCCATGGCGCCAAGGAAGACTCACGAGAAGGGGAAGGCGGGCGATGCAGCTGACGAGGCGGAGGTGCAGGGGTGGAAATCGAGTAAGTGTACCGACTTCCACCTCCTAGGTCTTGTAGAGGAGAATCTTCTTCAACCTCAGGAAGTAATCCATTGGCGGGAATCTATTGGACAATCTTTTCCACATGAAGGGGTGAATGAATCTGTTGTTTTTCACTCCCATGTTCTTCGTGGCCTCGGGTTCCTTGTTTCTGAATTCTTCCGAGGTCTTTTGCATCACTGGGGGATTCAAGTGCATCACTTGACCCCCAATTCCATCCTTCATATTTCGATTTTTGTTCATCTCTGCGAAGCCTTTCTGGGGATCGAACCCCATTTTGATCTTTTTCAGCATCTTTTTTCATCTGAAACCCCACCTAAATAATACCAAGATAGATGTAGTTGGGGGTGCGGGTTTGCAGCTTCGACAGGGTGTGAAATCCGGTACATTCCTTACCAGCTTAGCGACAAGGTTATCGACTGGAAGGAGATGTGATTTTATGTTAGGAATCAATCATCTTCTCTTCCCCGTAGATCTGCTGGTCCTCCTGTAAAAAGGGCCAGTTAGAATTCTAGGGGTGGGAACGTAGATCAAGTTAATTTTCTCCTTGGAGAGATAAACTTGTTGAAGAAGAATCATCAGATAGCGGAGCCTCCGTAGTAGTGCATTGGTCGCTTCGGAGAATCAAGCCGCTGCAACATCGGGTACATTTGGGGTTCCAGTTTATTGGAGAAACGGACCCCACTCGTTATACCCAATTCAAGATTTCCCATGCTGATGTGAAGTGTCGAATGGAGCTACTGCTAAAGAATGTAGTCGGTGAGGCCATGATTGGAGGGACTTTCAAAGCTGGCAAACGTCCTCGGGAGGTACTTTTCGAGTAGTCGACTTTAGTAAATATCGATTACTTTGTTGGCCGGTAGTCGAGTTGATATGGTATTCTTCGTGCAGATTGATCCCGAAAAATATTAGAGTAGGCCTCCACTTCCCGAAGTTTTGCCCGAAGCACAAACTGATTCAAGTGTGCATTTGAATGCTTTATCGTGTTGTTTTCTTTGGTTGAATTTTGAAATCGGTCTTGATCAATATACTGTTATTGGATGAACAGGTCCTTCCGGGAGCCAGACTGTGTCCATCAATCGCTATGGAGCGGGGACGAGCCCGCAGTCGAATCACTGGCGACTCGGAAGCGGAAGGCTGCATCACTTGATAGCAGCGACAAGTGAGTATAAATTGCTGCTTCTGATGTCCAAGCTTTTTGCTGCTGGTTTTGCTGATTCAATTTTGTTTTAGGCCCCGCTCCCCATCTGAGAAGCGGACGTGCAGCTCCGCTGCCAGGCCGTCCGCGTCCGCTCAATCCGTGCCGAGCGGGAGTGCCATGGCGGGATCTGGTAAGGAGCAGGGCTCTTTGGGACTAGTTACTGTCCCGAAGCTTGTAAACCCGAAGAAACTGTCAATCAAGAAGTCCACCCTGTTAGTAATTTATGCCTTTTGTCTTTGATTTTGATCTGGGTATTGATTTTCGAGTGCTTTTATTATGCAGCAAGCCCGTGGACTTTGGGATTGAAGATATGGACAAAGATCCTATTTTCCAATCTCTTGATGACATTACCCAATTGCTGCCCGACTCTTCGGTTAATGAAGATCGCCAAAATTCGAGGGTCGAGGGAGCTTCCGCTGAGCAGTCGATGGTGACTCCAGCAGAGAAAGAGAAAAAAGTTGCAGCAGATAAAGCTGCCTCTGGTGTTGTTGGTAAGTGTTGCCCTTTTGCTTTAACGACTTGTTGTCTTCGTCTGTTATTGACTCCATTGTTTTGTCAGATGCTCAACCAGAGGATCTGAGATGAACTTCGCCGGCTGCCCTGAATGCTGACCAGCTAAAACAAGATGAGCTGCTAAAAGGAGCAGAGAAGTCGGCAGACAGGGCAGATTTCCTTGGAAAGGAAATTTTGGAGAACCAGAGTGTTTTGAGTGTAAGTGATCATAAACTCGAGTACTTATCTGCATCATCGAGTAGTTTTGTGACAGTTTAGCTTTGACAGGAGCTGGCCAAACAAGTTGCCGGTCAGGCCCAGTGTCTTCAATGAGCCGGTGAGAGCCTGCAGCTTTCCTCTGATCAGGAGCAACAGCTTCAGAGGGTCGCGGCTCTCGAAAAGGCTCTGGAGGAGCTGAAGGCAGAGCACCGGAAGGAAGTCGATCACCTGCAGTCCAGAGTTGACGCTCTGGGGAAAGACAAGGCTGCCCTCGAAGAGAGGAGAAACAAACTGCAGGAGAGGAACAAAAATTTGGCCAAGGAGAAGAAAGGTAACTTCACTCCCCTTGATACCATAGTAGTTGATACCTCCTTGCTTTGTTTTCCGTTGATACTTATAATCATCTCATACTCATACAGAGCTCAAAAGCTTGTTAGTAAAAAGAGATGAACTAGTGACTGATCTAAAGAATATTATGTACCGTCACACAGATGCTCTGGAGAAGGCGGCCAGGATCCAGGATGACTCAAACAAGCAACTTGTCGAGTGCATGCAACAGATCAAGGACCTGGCAGCTGGTCGTGATTTGAAGGCCAAGCAAGTAGCCGATCTTGAGGCCGCAGCACAAGTAGTCGTCGAGATGGTCGAGGAAGGCAATCCTGGTGATAAGACTTTGGTGGAGCATCTTTGTGAAGCTCCCCAGAGGATTTCCAGTTTTGTTTCCGAGACCACTAGGCAATATTTAGCTCATGCCTTAGGTCTGGTGAAGTCTTTCTTGCCTGCAGCAAACTTGTCCCTTATTGGCGATGTGTTAGCAGATGGCTGTTCAGAGGAGAAATTCTCTGAATATGTCGAAGAGATGAAACCCATCGCTGATAAAGTTATTAGTGTTTTGGAGCAGCCCTCAGATGGAGAGGCTTGAACATTAACTTGTAATATTCTTTTTGGTTGTATACATGTTTGTCCTGCATGTGACTTGTTAGAAGTAATTTGCAAGAAACATGTGATATATATCAGATGCTCGACTTATCTCTTTGATGTGAACTCTTGCGAGAACGAATGTAGAGTTGTCGAGTAGCTAGCCTGAGTTAATTTTGATGTTGACTCAGTGCCATTTTTTGCTGATATCGAGTACCGAAGTAATCGAATGATCACTTATCCTTATTTCACTTAATCGACGAAAGGTTGAGCACTCTGATAGTGTAATTGTTTTATCTTAAACTTGTCTGCTTGATTTCACTAACCCTCTAAAAGATGTAGTGTTTCTGCAGTACAATTAAATATAGAAAATTGGCTACTTGATTTCACTAGACTCCGTAGAGTGTAGCGCTCTGTAGTACAATCGAGTAGTTTAGATTGCCTACTTGATTTCACTAGACTCCGTAGAGTGTAGCGCTCTGTAGTACAATTAAGTAGATGAAATTGCCTACTTGATTTCACTAAACTCCGTAGAGTGGAGCGCTCTGTAGTACAATTAAGTAGATAAAATTGCCTACTTGATTTCACTAGACTCCGTAGAGTGTAGCGCTCTGTAGTACAATCGAGTAGATTAGATTGCCTACTTGATTTCACTAGACTCCGTAGAGTGTAGCGCTCTGTAGTACAATCGAGTAGTTTGACAACGATCCTTTTTCTTATAATTTCCTCCAAAAAGGTGTGAAACACTTGTTGATTATATGAACCCCGCATAATTCTGATATTGTTCGGGGGTTGAAGCTAACTCGGGTTGACCCATCCTAGCCTTTCATGCGGAGAGACCGGGGGTTGACCCTGAGCTGCTTTGACCCAACTGACTAAGAGGTTACAAGAAGTACTCTATCTTGATGAAAGGAATAGTTCGGGGGTTGACCCTAATTCGGGTTGACCCATCCTAATCTACCTTACAGGCAGACCGGGGGTGGACCCTGAATTGGGTTGACCCAACCGACTATTTTTTGGTAGATACTTGGTATATCTCTGTGTCATCAGTTCCTTCTTTTTATCTTGTGCCATCATCAGTGGGAGGCAGAGGTGCTCCTAGAGCTTTGCGGAGGTTGATGCATTGGAAGCTTGAGTGCTTTGCTTTAGGATGTAGGAAACATTGGGCGTGGAGTCTACGATGAGTGGTATCTATCTTTGATTGCTTGGATGGTGGAGGAGGCACTAGACTGACATTGCGTCTTTTGTGCGAACTGCACTCGCAATTGTTGGGTAGGCAATAGTTGGAGGTTGGACTGTATGCTTTAGCTTCTTCACGTTCTTTCCTTCTGTTTATGATAACTGTGTGTGCATCACGCCCGATGTTGATAAAGTTTCGAAGATCACTATTGGAGTAGTCGAAGGAGTCGCCAAGCTGCTGATGATGCTCTGTTGCGAGGCGACACCTTATGCCTCTTTTCTGATTGCGGATCCTTTTGTGCTCATCATCCATGTGTACGGTTACTGTGACTCCTGGTGGTGGTGGTGGAATCTCATAGTTGAATGTAGCCGTGTCAACTACTTCTGCGTCAGATAGGAATTCATCATAATCACTGGAGTTGTAATCATCGAGATCTACTCATTCTGTATGATCATCCTTGTGGTCTTCTAGTTCCGAGATGATAGCCATGAAAACCTTTGCGATGTGATGAATCGATTTTCTGGTCGTCGACTTGTTCGTGGAGTGGTGTCCCTTGTTGGAACGGAAGTTCTTCGTCTTCTAAAACTTGTCGATTTGGTAGATTGGGTTTGCTGTCTCTTTTTGTTGTGGATGCGGGCCTCTTAAAAGGCCAGTTTGGTATGGAGATGTAATCAGGTTCTCTTTTCTTCCTCGATCCGGATGCTGATTCTTCTGTACTTTGATTCCTTTTCGTAGTCTCCTTCCTTATGGTGTTAATTCCTTGATTCCTTTTCAATTTGCAGTAGGAATCGGTGTTTAAGCCTTGAAGAAACTCCTGGGAGGATAATCCGAGAGTATGGCGAAGAAGTTCTTCATCATAAGGAAGTCTATCTGGAAGAGGCCATCCCCCCTCAACTTGAATGGTGAATTCATTCATGAAGTTATTAAATTTATCCAGATTCTCGAGCTCTTTGGGAGAAAGTAGTGGTTGCATGCGTTCTTCCATTGCTGGCGTTGCTTGATCGTCGGGTGAGGCTTGATGGATAACATTGCACTACCGACTCATGTAGTTGTCGATTGAAGTGGAGTCATCTATTGGGTGGGAATCGATTAGGTATTTATCTAGTCGATTTAGAGTTTTCAACTCATCGCATGGCTTCTTTGCTTCAGATTGTTCCCTCAATTCTTCGAGTTCATCGGAATTTGATAATGCTTGCATGAACAAGTCCATGTCATCTGGCCGGTCGGCGAGCTCGTCTTCCACAATTGACTCAAGGAATGATTTTTCTTGATCCAAGTCCAATGAGTCTGATGCCCATGGGTTGACGAACTCTGGATATTGCTGATCGTTTGGTTTGACCGGTATGAGTATGTCTTCAGCTAGTTTAATGCAATTGGCTATTTTATCGTCGATGCGATCGAGTCCAGAGAAGATGTCACCCGAGCGCTCTGTGTGAGAATTAATTTTCTCATGACTGAAACTTGATTGTTTGTTGCGAAGAGCTGACTCTGCAAGACTGATGCACTCTTGAATGCTGCCAGAGACATGGTCAATTCCGTTGAATAGTTCAGAATTGTCGACTGGCAGGTGAGGGATTGACATCAAGTGTTTGAGATAATTCTCAATTGTCTGTGTCGAAGCTGTGTAGTATTGGGAAGTATCTTGAGAAAGATCAAGCATTAGAGCCTCTCGATTGACGATGGCTTCTTGCCTGGAAGTTTCCAAAAGACTGTCTAAATCCTCTTCCAATTCGAAAATAGTTACTTTGAAATTGGGTTGATTTCGAACTTCGTTGACATGGATTGGGAGAGGGATCTCGTCGAGTTGGTCGACGAAGTTGTCGATTTCTTGTTGCCGTGCAGCTTCTGAAGTGTCCGGCATGCTGGGTCCAATTAGATGACTATCAAAGCCACCCAAGCCATCAACAACGAAAACCCAGGAGCCGACGTAAAAGACGGTGCCTTTGGGAGGCGCCATCGAGTCGTCGAAAGATGCCATCGAATTCTTCCAATGATCGTTGGTGAAGCCCCCTACCTGGAGCGCCAGCTGTCGGTGTTTAATCGGCAAGCTCTCCAAGGTATACCCCGAGGAGATTAATTTTAGGCAGGGACTCGCCGAGATCAGAACTCGATGGTGCAAGAAACACAAAGATTTAGACAAGTTCAGGCCGTCGGAGCGTAATACCCTACGTCCTGTGTGGTTGCTTGTATTGCCTTAGGTGTGGTTCGATTGCTTTGGAGGGGTCCCTGCCCGCCCTTATATAGTCTGGGGGGACAGGGTTACATGGAGAGTCCTAGCCGAGTACTACTAGAGTCCTACTCCGACTAGGTCGAGTAGTTTCCTTGTACATCAACTAGTCCTACTGCTGTACGAGTAGTTACAGTAGAGGTAAGGTAAGTCCATGTACTATCTCTTACTCTAGAATATTCCATGTCTGTGAGCAGTCCCACCACCTCGGTTCTGATAGTGACTTCGACAAGGGAGGCACCGTGACACATTCAGCATCGTCATCCACCTCAAAAAATGTTTGGTGACATCAACCAGCGAGTCACACAGTCCAGGTCTTATAATGTCTCTCATTTCGCTCATTCTGTTTTTGTTGCTTCTTTGGAGCCCCGAGATATTGGACACGCTTTGTCTGATCCCAACTAGGTTAATGCCATGCATGCGGAGCTTGAAAATTTTGAAAGAAACCAAGTTTGGATTTTGGTACCACCTCCTCTAGACTACCACCCCATAGGAACCAAGTGGGTCTTTAAAAACAAGTAGGGTGAGGATGGGGAAGTATTTAGAAACAAAATTAGGTTGATAGCCCAAGAGTTTTGCCAGAAAGAGGGTATAGATTATGAAGTGACATTTGCCCCTATAGCTCGTCTAGAAGCCATTAGGATCCTTCTTGCCTTTGCTGCCTCGAAGGATTTTAAGCTGTTTCAAATGGACGTTAAAAGTTCTTTTCTGAATGGTATATAGAGGAGGAGGTCTATGTTAGGCAAACCCCAGGTTTCGAGGATCCCGAGTTTCCAAACCATGTTTATTAACTTCAAAAAGCTTTGTACAGTTTTAAATAAACCCCTAGAGCCTGGTATGTGCGGTTGAAAAACTTTTTTCTTGGAAAAGGTTTTAAAATGGTCTCTGTTGATAAAACATTGTTTCTCCTCAAGCAAGGTAGTGACACTCTTTTGGTTCAGATTTACGTGGATGACATTATTTTTGGTGGCTCATCTCATGCACTTGTATCCAAGTTTGCAGATCTTATGAGCAGGGAATTCGAAATGAGCATGATGCGAGAGCTGACTTTCTTTTTGGGGTTGCAAATCAAGCAAACCCAGCAAGAATGGTCGTTAAGGGCCAAATTTGACCGTAAACTAGACTCAATAATAAAGGAAAACTATACACCTTACTCGCATATTTGTATCACTAAACTTGCTCCACAGTTGTTTTCGAGTTTTATACATTTTAGATGAGCAAGAGCGGAATAAGATGAAAACACGCAGCAGACACCACACAACTACGCAGAATATCTCGTCCGGCGTCACACACTTACAGGGAGGGCCCATCTGGCAGAGCAAATGGGAGCGCCACGCAAAATGCATACAAGGAAAGAGATCAGGGCCCACACGTCAGCCTGCCAGAAGAAGATAAGGACGAGCGGCGGCCAGGTGGGGTCGGCCAAACCCTAGGGTCGGCCGAACTTGGACAGCGTCCCGTCTAGGTGCATTTCGAGGAAGAGTAGCTACCATGCCTCCTGATCACCTTCCATATGTGCACTTGACGGGAACCGCCCTCTAGAGCTATAAATAGGGCCTCTCACCCTCCCCAACACACACACCCCTCTCATTCCATTTCTCCAAGGAGGCTCTCTCTCTCTCTCTCTCTTGTTCTCTTAGCAAGGTAGTGGAGTTAGGCTAGTTCTTCTTTAGTGAAGCAAGTCATCCTCGGGTCGTTGAGCAATCCTCGGCTCCTGGTATGGCTTTGTATTCGACTTGTCAGCTTCTTATTCATAATATAGAGTTGTGCCATGGTTGTTTTACTATCTTGATAGTTTGTCAATTCATGCTTAGTTCGTTCATGAGTTGTGCTACGGGTTTGGTTAGGCCAGATGATCCGGGTACGAATAGAGGTTTGTTGTGCTTTCAGGCTTGCTCTAGCGTTTTACTTCATACATAGGGTAGTGACTTCATACATAAGTGTGGTGCTCGGGTATGCGGGATCCTTCGGATATGACCGTGCTTCACGGTGTGACTGAGGTAGACGGCAAGTGGTGACAGCCCTGTCCGTCCGGCGTAATAGCAGTGTTGTGTTTAGCGTATTCCCCGACGTTCGGATTCGGTGTAGGAGTTCATACAAAGAGGTAACGGGACTGGATGTACTCCAGTGTGGGACCTTCTCCCCGCTATCCAATTTTCCTGGCTCCTGCAGCACTAACCATGTCGCAACATAACTTCAGCTTTGGATAGAAGCACTAGGACACCTAACCTAGGCCCAAGCTCCAGCTGACTTAACATAGGATAGATTAGTCTTTCTTTTGTTCTTTCTCTCTTTTATTCCTTTCTCCTTGGGTGTGGTTGTGTGCTGTGTCACATTACCCTTGCTTATTCTTTATCTTGGCTTACCCCTATCAGAGCTCTGCCTATTGCTTGAGGCACAATGTCATGATTAATGTTAAGTACAATACCTTTGCCACTGCCATCCTTTGGGAAAATATAAATAACGATACCCTTACTCTCCGGGTGAAATGCTACAATGGTATATCCATGCACTTGCGGATCCTTCTGTAATCGTATAAACTATACCACGAGAGTGGGCATTCCTCTGGTGCAGTTGCTAGAATGGGTTGGCGCCCTCTTTTCTAGCAATTACACTAAGAAAAGCCAACAAGCATTTCTGAGGCCGTTGCCGGGAACACAAAAACCTGTTAGCGACTTAAGAAATGCCAATAAGCATTTCTGGTGCCGTTGGCGGGGATGGCATGTGAACAAAGTTATTGTACTGATATTAATCCAGGCTTTGAACTCAACATATAGTCATTTCTCTTTCAGGCTAATGTCACTTTATGTCTTCTTTTATTTTTTATTTTAAAAAAAGACAGGGGTAGTGTAAGACCAGTTTCTCCCTGCCGAAAAACTACACAGACAATATAGAGAAGCTCATGAGATGGGAACGACCTCGCGTCGTTCCTCCTCTCGCTATTCTTCTAGCACAGGAACCCATTTCGGAAGCACCACTCATTCTTGAGGCTATGGCTGAGAAGACTCTCCGCGAGTTCTCCGTCCCCTCCGCTGCCAATGTAGCTACTGGACCCAACATCAATTTTGGGGATGTGAACTTTGAACTCAAATCCAGCCTCATCAACATGGTGTAGGCTAGCCCATTCTGTGACAAGCCGAATTAGGATGCTAATGCACATCTACAGAACTTTCTGGAGCTCTGCAACACCGTAGTGACACGGGGTGTCACCGCCGATGTTATCAAGCTTCGTTTGTTTTCCTTCACCCTACTGGGAAAGGCAAAATAGTGGTTTTACAAGGAAAAGGACATCGACACCTGAGATAAATGCTCCATGCCAGAAGCTTGGGAAAGGATGCAGGAATACATTCTGCCCTGTCCCCACCATGGCATGGACGAGTGGCTCGTCCTACAAAGCTTCTACAACGAGCTCACAACAACATCAAGAGCCAATATTGATGTCGCTGCTCGAGGAGCTTTTCTCGACTTGACCATCGCTAAAGCAAAAGAATTGGTCGAGAAAATGGTCTCCAATCAGGGGTGGAGTGATGAACGACTCCAGCCCTGCACAAAGGGCATGCATACCGTCAAGGAGACGGATATGATTGCCGCCAAACTGGACCTCCTCATCAAGAAGATGGAGGAAGGGAGCAAACAACAGACACGTGCTCCCGTATACACCATGGGTTCGCACTTCACATGCGAAGTTTGTGGCAATGATGGACACTCAGGGAACTACTGCCCCGAGACCCGTGAAGACTACGCCTACCTCAACAACAACAACAACAACAACAACAACAAGAACAACAACGGGTATCATCCACAACAAGGAGGCCAGGGGTGGAACCAGCCACGTTCACCATTTCCGGGAGGTAACAATTACAATTCTTCTTTCAATTCGAACCAACCTCTCTTAAGAGAACTTGTGCTTGGCCAAGTTAAAATTAACGAAAATATAAATAAAAAGCTCTTGGCCAATGATAAAACCCTAGAAAGTTTAAATGTAAAGCTTGAAACTTTGTCTTCAATGCTTAAAAATCAATCAAGTTTCAATAAAATGATCGAAACTCAACTTGCACAAATTGCTGTTGCTTTACCTGTCACCGAGAACGGTGTCAGACCTGGGGCAGCAAGACTGCTCACAGGCATGGAACATACTAGAGTAGGGAGTACTGCATGGGTACGCCCTACCTCTACTGTAACTACTCGTACAATAGTAGGACTAGCCTAAGTATAAGGAAACTACCCGACCCACTCGAAGTAGGACTCTGAACGTACTCGGCTAGGAGTTTCCATATAACCCTGTTCCCCCAGACTATATAAGGGCGAGCAGGGACCCCTCCAAAACATCAAACAAGACCAGAGGGAATATAAACCACCACACAGGATGTAGGGTATTACGCTCCGGCGGCCCGAACCTATCTAAATCCTTGTGTTCCTTACACCATCGCGTTCTGATCTCGGCGAGTCCCTACTCATAACCACTCTCCTCAGGATACCTGTTGACACTCCTTAGCACCTCGGTTTCTATACCGCAAGCACACGGTTCGTGTAGCTTTTCTCTTAGAGTATTCCCCCAAGATTTATCAATCCGTGGATCGACAAAGAACTACCTAAGGTTTTCCATCTAATCTAACGGATCTATCCTAACATGAAGCATTGATTGCATATAAAGGGTAAACCATTGACAAATATGAGTGATGTGTAAAGGTTGATCTCATCCATGAACATTGGCTTAATCATAGTAAAACCAAAGACATGACTAGGCCTATCGTCATCTAGTTGTAGTTCAAGCTAACGAGCAAATAAATCATGCATCTCAATCAAAAGCATCTTTAAACTCAAAATCTCCAATCCGATCCCTCGATACTCCACCTACTCTATGGAGACGGCCTGTCACGACGCCCCCCTTTTGAACGAAATACCCTGAAGCAAGTTGAACCCCCTTTGGTAGTTCCGCCATGAACCTCTAGCCACCATGACTACAAGATCATGCTAAGCGATCTATCTCGATAATAGATCTAGGATGAAGCAAACCCAAAGAAAAGAACGAAATCGAAAGAGTGAACATGATCGCTAATAGATTCGGAAGACATGATTATCATTACTCACATAATAGATTCGTTTGGATCGTCACCACCGAGTACATACCATTGACGACTCCAACTAGCTCATGAACTCCACCATGGCACAACCACGCAGGGAGGCCATGGCGGCTAGGGGTGGCCTAAGCCATCTCCTAGACAACTTTGAAGACTTGCGGCGGCCGTCGTCTCCCTCCGGTCTTGGCCCTAGGTTTTCGACGAGTTCTGGGTGGATGGATGCTTCGAGTTGAATAAGGTGCGAGCTATTTATAAGCCGAGGAAGCCACCGGTCGAAGGGGAGGCCAAACCGCCTCGAAAACGGGCTGGGCCGGCCGGCCCCATGGGCCTAGGCCGGCCGGCCTACCCCCTTTCGGGCTCGCCTCGGTCTCATCTTTCACGTTTATGTCCTTCACGATTGCACCCCTTTGGACGTCGTTATCTTGGAGATATCTTCGAGGAAAGGATAGGATCGGGAATCCTTCCTTAAATCTTCATTTGCTTTGCTTAATCCCGAAGTATCTTGATCTCATCTTCGTGGGCTCGGTCCTTTGGGCTCTCTTGGAGGATGGATGTGCGTGAATGGGTTTCGAATCAACATGGGCTTTGGTCCTTCCTTTGGGCTTTGGCCTTCGTCTTTCTCCGTGTTAGCGCTCGATCACGGGCCTCGTCATTTCATGCTCCAAAATAGGCCAAAAACCTGCAAAAACGAAGTTCCTCCAAAATATATGTGCATATGTGAAAATGACCAATAATTAGGCCGGGGTTAGGACGGTTAGTGATTTTGATATTAAATTCATGCCATTATCAAGGATAAACAAGGGATAAAGTGGGTACTTAAGGAGCGCCAACATTCCCCCCATGCTTAAACCTTGCTCGTCCTCGAGTAAGTCCAGGAGCTTTGCTTATAAAGAAATCGGCGTTGCCCCTCAATGTCCTCTCTGCACTTAGTCATACATAACAAGACATATTGCTCTCTCAAGTATTTAGCATTTAAGTTCATGTTGTGACCGGCTACTTTTTCATTATGGAAGATAGACTAGCAATTAAAGAACAAGCCACAATAATAGATAAATGCAATGCTCTCAAACTTAAGCGAACTTCAAACCTTTACCTTGTTTCATCGTGAAGAGTTTTCAAAAGAATGCATATCAAACATAAGTGAGGTTCTATTGCAAAAGATCATGGAAATACTCATCTCATCAAGTCGCTCAAGCCTACATTAGATTGTCTTCAACCTATTCTACTCATATGTAAAAGTGGAAGGCTTATGTGGAGCTTGGTAGGTAAAAACAATCCTAGCAAAACATTATATCTGAAATATTGTCAAACTAAGAGAGAGATCTATTGGATTTACTGAGACTAGTCAAAAAGGCCATTGGAAAATAATGTTGGAGAGGGAGAAAGATGAAACACACACATTTAGATAGGTGGACATGTGCAAGTGGCAAATGGATGATCCCGAGACACAAATGAAGTTCTCGTTATCGGATTGCACATGGTTGGAAGATTTGAGTATGGAATAGTTCTTCAAAGTAACGTGGAAAATTAATGAAGCCAAAAAGAGCTAAGGAGCATTTTATTCTTCTCTTTTTTTTTCTTTCCTTTTCTCCCTTTTTTTCATTTTTCTATTTTTCTCTTTCTTTTTGCTCCTTAGAACTTTTGATAGCATAGAATACTTACCCAGCCATCCCCCCATGCTTGAACGAATGCTCGTCCTCGAGTATGAATAGTGGGAGAACCAACTAGTTAGGGTAAGTATCTCAAATTCACCTTCTTCTTCGTAGAACTGCTTGAATCTCCGGGGAGCCTTGTCTCCCAAAATTTTTCTTTATATGGTGCCCTTGATTCTTTTGATTCCGTCGAAATGATAATCCATACTCAAATTGGGTTCTGGTCAAGGAGGTAATCATAAAAAGATATTTTTGGTTTAGGGTGGATATCCAGCGAGGTTTGCAAAATTCCTGAAGTAGAAACTCACAATGCATGGATAAATAGGCTAGCAGAAAGAAGGTTACACAAAAAAACGGAATGACCAGCTTCTTAGTCTCATACCAAAGAAATCAATCTTAATCCAACTCATCAAAATATAAGTTTGCAATCTAAAGGTTTCATCATGAAAGAATATGTATGTATAGGCTTTGGTAGGTAGAACTTTGCAAGAGATTCACAAATGTAGATAGCATAGGAATTAAGTTTTCAAATTAAACAACACAAGGTGTAAGGTCATCGGTAGACTTAAATCAAAGAGCAACATAGAATATGTGGGTTTAGAATTTAGTCATTTAACCTCCACAAATAAAAGAGCCAGTATTTAATCATTTTAATTCCATTTAATTGAGAGCAAATGGTCAAGTCATATACAACATAGCGTAGGTAAAACAAAGCACCAACTTTCATCACTTTTCCATACGCAAGAGTCATATAAGAATATCATCGTGGTGAGCTCAAGGTGATGGTGGTTGTACACTTATTGAAAACAAAAACAAATCTAGGTTGTACTCCTAGTAGCCATGTTATTATAGGGAGAGATATACAAAGGTTCCATCTATGGTTGAAGGCATATATGTACAAGCATTTAGAAAAAGAGAGAGTTGAGGAAGAATTACCGTCCTTCTCGATGCTCGTAATGAAGTGTAGCGCGGCCTCCCCCATACTTAAGCATTGTGCTAAGCATGGAAGAAGAATCATGAGCATCTTGTGGCAACTGTGATTATCTTACTCCATGAGATATTACTTCCTTGTCCAAAAAATCGTCCCCCATGCTTAGCATGATGCTAGGCGTAGAAGGAGAAGATGGACCATCTTGCAATTCTTGAAGTCCTTCCCTCATGTGTATGAATATCATCTTCAATGTTTCTTCACCTTTGTTGCCTCAATTTTCTTCAATTTCTTCTTGTACTAAGTCATGGTCCCAATCTTTGCTTCTCATCGTCGTCGCCTCCTTCAATTCCTCGTTGTCCCATTGCTGCCTCATCTTCACGAATTTTTCTTTCAATTTCCAGAACATAACCTGTACTGAAATATTGCTCCATTGCGAAGTGCACGAATTTTCCTTTCCAATGAGTTCTTATTCGCCCAAAATTGATTCCGGACAAGAGAGTTGTGTCCATTTTATCCCAGCTCTACAATCTGTTCCGAATTTCAGAACGCGCAGCGTCCAAAGTTTTTGCCATATCTCCTTGTACGGGTCTTAAAATTCATTGATCTTGGATGCGTTGGAACGGGAATTTAATGGAGCTTCTGAATATCAAATTTTTCTTCCTTGTACATCTCTGTCCATGTGCAAAATCTGATGAAAACAGCGGGGCTTGCTTTCGAACTTTGGAGATGTTGACGAATTTGATTTCTTCTTTGATCACGAATTCATGGGAACGCTTTGTCATGCCTGCAAAACAATTCAAGTGCACAATCTACCCCTAAGGTGATGGTTGGGAGTAGTAACAAATGCCAACAAACCTACCATTCCTAAGATCCCAAATTGTGGCATAGCTAGCTTAGCGAAACTAGTGAGTGTACGTGTGTGCTAGTGTAAATGCAAATGAGAGGAAAGTGGATTGCTATCTTGGTCAAAAGAGCTTAAAGATGGAGGTCCGCAAACAAGTTTAAACACCATGTTTACACAAGATTGCAAAAGATAAATGCTATCATGATAAGTATTACATGGATAGGAAAGCATACATCAATAAGATTGAGACCAAGCTAGGAAAATGAGGGCATGAACGATGGAATGGATGCAAAGTGCAAATGCAAAATTAGCAAAAACAAGTGTTAGCAAGGTTGAAAGGACCTTTCGATGTTGTTCTGCAACTAGTTTATTCAAAAACAATTGCTAAGAGTGACAAAAAGCCTTCGCGACACTTCATAAGAAGTGAGGCTTTTGTCAATGAAAAGCTTATTTATCGAAAAAGGATCAAGCAACCGAGCTAACAAGGTTTTAGAAGTAGGTTTATGGGTTTCCTATATTTTTGGCTTAAAACAAAAATTTTGAAGAGAGAGAGTGTTGGGTATAGAAATTCTATCTAAGGTGGTTTCAAAAAAAACTAGAGAGAAACAAAAGTTAGATTTTTTTTTGAATGAAAAACATACCCTGTGGTTTTGGGATTGCTCTATGAATGGTTTTCCTAAGGGTTTTAGGATCTCAAAAGCGAGGCTAGTCAATGTTTTTAGAAAAGGTTTTTTTTAAATGCAACATGCAATGCAATGCAAGGGTGAGACGAACAACATGGTATGCAATGCAACACGGGGTGGGTGAATAAAATGATATGACATAATGAGGTGGTCTAAAACAAAACAAAAAGTTAGCCTAAGTTAACTAGCCACAAGTTTAGAATCAAAGGGTGGTGCAATGCTTCATAAATCTCTCTAAAAGGGACACAAAGAAAAAGACTTTAAACACTAATAGGCACACAAAAAGGTCTACAAGTTTCCCAAGATCAAATAACAAAGTGCTCCCTCAATAACATTTAGAATGAACAACATGAAGTTGTGGTTTTTGTTAGAGCAATGGTACAATGTTACTTGATATTCCGATTAAAGAGTGCAATGTAGACGGTCATATTAATATATATAAAATAAAAGATCGGGTTGCCTCCTGCAAAGCGCTTCATTTAGAGTCATAGAGCTCCACTTTCTTACATACCTTCTCATTGATGCGAAGCCATGGTCCTTCATGCAAGAGGTGAAGGTGTTCCATGCAGATCTTATTCCACTTCCCATGTTGGACATGATCAATCACGCTTAATGGAAAACTTACCCAATCGTCTCTCACATCATGGTCACCTCCTTCTTTGTTGTCCTTCATCGCTACCTTTATTTTCACGGATTTTCCTCTCTGTCCAAATTGGGAATTGCGCCAAACAATTGGTCCAATGCAAGGTGCACGAAATCTTCTTTCCAACAAGTCTTCATTTGCCCAAAACGCATTCCAATTGAGGGAGTTATGCCCCTTTTTCCCCGTCACTGCAATCTGCCCCGTGCTGATTTCAGCACGTCCATCTCCGATGTTTGAGACATAGCTCCTCCCGTGTGTCTTCAATTGTATCGATCATGGATGCGTTGAACCGAGGACTTGATGGAGATCCTGAATATTCAACTTTCTTGCATTGTAAATCTCTGGACTTGTGCACAAAATTGATGAGGCTTAGCGACGTCCGTTCTTGAAACTTGAAGATGTTGATGATGGTGTTCAAAATTTTGGGCACGGTTTCCCTCCACATCATTTGAGTTTTATGTCCTGCATGGTTAGTGAAATTCGGGGCTTCTCCCAACATATGCTCTTTTAGGGTCATGAGCTTGACCAAGCGCAAAGCAAGATCGAGATTTGCAATTATTTGTAAACATATGCAACATAATCACATCCTCAATTAAATTTCATCAACAAGGCATGGTGTAATTAAATGCAGCATGTGTTTCTTGCATAGCGCGGAGCTCATTATTAGGCAGAGGTTCTTTAAGCATGAAATCAACCTTCTCAAGAAACTCTAGCCTATCATCATGAAAAGAACAAGGCATAGAATTTAAACTTTCATTCCGACTATTGGTTCGAGCATGAGATTTTTAACGATTATCAACAAAACCAATAGAAGCTTGAGAATTCACTATATACCTTAGCCTCGAAGCTTTTTCATACTCATTCGAGTCATGGCACTTTGTGTGAGATGTCATCTTGATGCACTCCTCGTGGTCCGTCGTGATTTTCTTCTCACGTCTCCATGTGTTGAATGTTGCGCTCTTGTAATCCGTCGTGGTTTGTTTGCAACATCTTCGTTTGTCGAAGGTCGACCGCTTGTGCCTTCATTTGCCAATGTCATTGGGGTTCTTCCTCTGCTCCAAGCCTCTGAATTTTATCATGTACGCTTGATGAAAACATCGCCCAAGCTCCCCTTCATTGTTGTCACCGTCATCTTTTCTATCTTGTTCTCATCACGTTGCTCCTTCCTCTTCTTCATGGAATCTCTCCTGTATACTCAACAGAACATATACCAAAATATAGATCTATTGAAATGTTTATGAAATTATCTTTCGAACGAGTGGTCATTCGCTTTAAACGGAGTCCAAACGAGGGAGTTATGCCCGTTTCACTTTTGGCGCTGCGTGCTGTCCAGAAATTTCCAGAGTGCACAACCTTCAATGTTTTGGCCATACCCGCTTGTAGGAATCTCCGATTGACTTGGTTCTTGATTCGTTGGGATGGGAACTTCGTGGAGCTTTTGAATATCCAAAAATATGCTGCTATTTGCTTCTGAGGTTGAGCAGAATATTGATGATAACAATGACTTCTTATGAATCGATCCGAAGATGTCGATGACCACGACTACAAGATCATGCTAAGCGATCTATCTCGATAATAGATCTAGGATGAAGCAAACCCAAAGAAAAGAACGAAATCGAAAGAGAGAACATGATCGCTAATAGATTCGGAAGACATGATTATCATTACTCACATAATAGATTCGTTTGGATCGTCACCACCGAGTACATACCATTGACGACTCCAACTGGCTCATGAACTCCACCATGGCACAACCACACAGGGAGGCCATGGCGGCTAGGGGTGGCCTAAGCCATCTCCTAGACAACTTCGAAGACTTGCGGCGGCCGTCGTCTCCCTCCGGTCTTGGCCCTAGGTTTTCGTCGAGTTCTGGGTGGATGGATGATTCGAGTTGAATAAGGTGCGAGCTATTTATAAGCCGAGGAAGCCACCGGTCGAAGGGGAGGCCAAACCGCCTCGAAAACGGGCTGGGCCGGCCGGCCTACCCCCTTTCGGGCTTGCCTCGGTCTCATCTTTCACGTGTAGACTCCTCGCATCTTCTAGAGTTTATGTCCTTCACGATTGCACCCCTTTGGACGTCGTTATCTTGGAGATATCTTCGAGGAAAGGATAGGATAGGGAATCCTTTCTTAAATCTTCATTTGATTTCCTTAATCCCGTAGTATCTTGATCTCATCTTCGTGGGCTCGGTCCTTTGGGCTCTCTTGGAGGATGGATGTGCGTGAATGGGCTTCGAATCAACATGGGCTTTGGTCCTTCCTTTGGGCTTTGGCCTTCGTCTTTCTCCGTGTTAGCGCTCGATCACGGGCCTCGTCATTTCATGCTCCAAAATAGGCCAAAAACCTGCAAAAACGAAGTTCCTCCAAAATATATGCGCATATGTGAAAATGATCAATAATTAGGCCGGGGTTAGGACGGTTAGTGATTTTGATATTAAATTCATGCCATTATCAAGGATAAACAAGGGATAAAGTGGGTACTTAAGGAGCGCCAACAATACTCCTCGGAGAACCTGACGGTAAAACACCGACAGCTGGCACCCACTGTGAGGCCTGTTGCCAACGATCATCAGAAGAATTCGATGGCTTCTCACAACGATAATCCTGTGCTCGAAAAGGGCACTTCCCTTCGCATCGGCTCTTGGATCTTCATCGCCGACGGAACTGGCAGATTCGAAAACTGCTCAATCGATCGAGACCCCCCATAAGTTCCAGAAGCTGCAATACGCCACAAACTCAATGGCTTCGTCGACCAACTCGAGGAAGTCGGATTCTCAGACGAAACCCGAATTCAACGCAATCAAAGCCAAAACACTCTCCGAATTGGAAGAGGATTTGGAAAAACTGCTAGAAGATTTCAAGCAAGCAACTTCTACGAACGAAAAGACCACACCTTCCAATTACACCCGCGTCACTGAACCAAGTCTTCGGAAGAAAAAGTCAAAAACCAGCTTCAAGAAAATTACTCGCAAAAAGAAGCCGTTGAAAGACACTTTTTCAAACATTGATAACTTCGATGAAAAGATCGAGCACTGCCTTCAATTAGCAGACGACAAGTTCAACATCAACACTTCTCGCGAAGAATTCTCCAACCAGTGGGATCTCAACTCAGCAGAACTAGAACAAGATCAAGCTTTCATCAAATATCTCGAACAATTGGATGAACCAATCTCTGAAGAGGAACTAGCCAAATTGTCACACGACATCGACTTATTTATAGAAGGTTTAACCAATCCCGACAAGCTTGAAGATCTCTGGGAACAATCCAAAGTGAAGAAACTGTGGGACGATTCGCAGAAAAAGTCATCAACTCAATTGGACCGATACCTGTCTGAATCCCACCCTGCAGAAGACTCTGTTTCAATCGAAGACTACACGAGTCGCTGGTGCAATGTCATCCAAACTCCAGAATCCCCCACCCCGCAAGAAAATCATCGCATAACTTAGCTATTTTCTCCGAAGGAAAGGGGCAATTTGGAAAGATACGATAAGTTCATAAATGAACTTTCAGTTCGAATCGAAGACAGATGGTTCCCAGCAGACACCCTCCCATACGATGAAGACCTTCTTCGACACACTCTCGGACTCTCTCCAGATTCGGACCAAGTCCTCAAAGGAAACCGACTCGCGCCACAACCCGATTCGGACAAGAAGACTGAGTCCGACAAGGAGTCGACCTCTACATTCACTACAAAAAATGGAACCGCAGTCCTTAGATCAAACTGAGGGGCAGCAATTTTTGAAAGACGAAGAACTACCATTCCAGCAGGGTCTCCCGCTCAAGGAAGACAACACCAACCTGAAAATTCGCGGCCATAATCGTGAAATTTTCATGGCCTTTCTCTCGGACGCCACGAACCAAAAAGCTAACTCCACAGCATTAGAAGACCTGGACTATGATGATTTCCTTTCTGAACCAGAGGTGAACGAAGCAACAACAACTAGCTGTGAAATTCCTTCACCTCCACCAGGAATCACAGTCACTGTCCATCTGGACAACAACCCGAAGATGATTCACAAGACAGAGCACCATCAACAACTCGGCCACTCCTTTCACTATTCCAACAACGACTTACACAATGTTATCAACATCAGTCGCACGCCAAAACAGTCATCATCAACAAAGGGGAAGATCATGAAGAAGTCAAAGCTTACAGTCCGACATCCAACTATCGGATACCCGATATCTGCGGGTACAACTCGCGGAAGAGGCGCCGTGACAAAGCAGCACCTCCCTCCCAACCAAAGCAGTCGAAGATCGATTCCACTCACCAGAAAATTCACTCAAGATGCTTCCTGCACCCCAAAGGAAAGCACTCAAGTTTCCAATGCATCACCCTTCGCAAAGCACTCGGAGCACCTCCAGCTTCTGGCAACAAAGACAACAAAGAAGAGAGCCAATACGGGCAATTATGTAATGGAGTCATCTATGGGGCTTACCCCCAGTCTTATACCCAATAAAGTCTAGGATGGGTTCACCCGAGCTCTGACTCGAGTCATCTATTGGGCTTACCCCCAGTCTTATATCCAATAAAGGCTAGGATGTGTTTGCCTGAGCTTTGACTCAACATCAAAACTACTCATACTGGCAATCGAGTCATCCATTGGGCTTACCCCCGGTCTTATACCCAATAAAGGCTAGGATGGGTTCACCCGAGCTCTGACTCAACATCAAAACTACTCGCACTGGCAACTGAGTCATCTATAGGGCTTACCCCCGGCCTTATACCCAATAAAGGCAAGGATGGGTTCGCCCGAGCTCTGACTCGAGTCATCTATTGGGCTTAACCCCGGTCTTACACCCAATAAAGGCTAGGATGGGTTCGCCCGAACTCTGACTTAGTTCACAACTCATGTTGGCAGAAGACAAATACTCAAACTGATCCCCGGTCTTACACCCAATAAAGGCCAGAATGGATCCACCCGAGCAAAATTCTAATATAAAGAATTCGAGTGCTTCAAATTTGGATGAAAGAGAAGATTTCGTTGCCGGAGACATGAGCTCCCCCCTCCTAAGGGGTTACCTCTTTAGGAGTCAATACTCCATCAGTTACTCCAAATACCAACCTTTCCTTGTTAAGTTAAGGTCAAAGACACGGCGAATCGGGTAGCTGGGGCTAAGGGACATGTGTCTTGCGGCCCTAGAGACAAGTTCTCTGCCTTCAGGAGTAAAACCAAAGATACATGAGCTCCCCCTCCCAAGGGGTGGTAACTCCTTCGACTATCTCGAATACCAACCTTTCTTTGTTCACTCAAAGTCAAAGGCACGGCGAATCGAGTAGTCGGGGCCTACGGCCCTAGAGACGAGTTCTCTACTCCCTCATCCATGAGACAATAACTTATTCGACTACTACGGTACTCGATGGGGGCAAGCTCCCTATTTCCCAAGAGGAATCATTCATCCATGAGGTGACAATTCGTCGACTACTTCGGTACTCGACCTTTGGGGGGACAAGTTCCCTATCTTCCAAGAGGATTTTCTCGTCCAAGAGACGACAATTATCGACTACTACGGTACTCGATCTTCGGACGGGACAAGATCCCTATTTCCCAAGAGGAACTCTTCGTCCATGAGGTGACAAATTATCGACTACTACGGTACTCGATCTTCGGACGGGACAAGATCCCTATATCCCAAGAAGAATTTCTTCGTCCATGAGGCGACAACTGATCGACTACTACGGTACTCGATGGGGCAAGCTCCCTATTTCCCAAGAGGAACTCTTCGTCCATGAGGCGATAAATTATCGACTACTATGGTACTCGATGGGGCAAGCTCCCTATTTCCCAAGAGGAACTCTTCCTCTACGAGGCGACAAATTATCGACTACTACGGTACTCGGTTCTCGGACGGGACAAGCTCCCTATCTTCCAAAATGATTTCTTCGTCCACGAGACGACAATTGATCAACTACATAGGTACTCGATTCTCGGACGGGACAAACCCCCTATCCTCCAAAAGGATTTCTTCGTCCATGACACGACAATTCATCGACTACTTAGGTACTCGATTCTCGGACGGGACAAACTCCCTATCTTCCAAAAGGATCTCTGCATCCACGAGATGACAATTGATCGACTACTTAAATACTCGATTCTCGGATGGGACAATTTCCCTATCTCAAACAAAGACTCAGTCATCCAAGAGGTGACAATCCATCGACTACTACGCACCCGACTTCGAGTAAAGAACAATCGACTACTACAGTACTCGAACTATCTCTCCACTTCCTACAAAGGAACTACTCATCCACGAGACGACAAACAAGTCGACTACCACGGTACTCGAAAAATGATTCAAGACAAGCCGATGACAAGCTTCATGAAAAGGCAATCAGCCAACCGGCTATCAACCAAAAGGAAAAAAGTACTATACATCAGAACGTAAAAAGTACTCTAGTGAACTCGCAAGCCAAGAGGATATTACAATAACTGTTCAAGACTCTGGCGTCGACTCCAGGCCACTAATAACCCTATCAGCGATGGGCTTCATTTCCGCGATATACTCAGAGAATTGCTCCTCTGAACAGCCAACGGCAACCCCATCACCAATAGGGGACAAGTTTGCGGAAGGAAGAAAGGATTTAATTAATCCTAAAGCATGAGCTAAGTAGTCCATAGAGGTTTCGGAGAAGAAACTGCTAAGTCGCTGGGGGGCTTCACGAAGACGCTCCAGCAGACTCTTCTCGCCAGCTCCCTCGTCCTCCACCATATTGACGACCACTTTAGCTGCCACCTCAAGATCCGCCAACTGCTGGGATAGCTCCCTGATCTGCTTCATATCACTGACCGTCTACTTGTCAGCATCAACCTTGATCTTGGTCAGCCTCTCCACAGCATCTGCGTGACGATACATAATATTTTTAAGATCAGTCACTAGTTCATCTCTTTTCAACAATAAGCTTTTAAGCTCTGCCAAAGCAAGCAAAATATGAGCACAATAGAAAACTACTTGAAGGACAAGAACCAAAGAAGGAAAAGAATACCTTTCTTCACCTTGGCAGCAGCCTTGGCCTTCTCCTGCAGCTTGGAGGCCTTATCTTTCAGAGCAGAATTATCCTACTCCAAAGCTTCAACTCGGGCTTCCAGAAGCTTGACATTTTCCGACTGCTCCCGAGAAGACTTCTCAAGAGCAGCCATCTTCTCAAGCTACACTGACTGGTCGGTCGTTAACTGGAGACCTTCTCCAGTCCACCGAAGGAATTCGGCCTGCTCCATGACTTGCTCGGCTAGTTTCTGCCAACAAAGCATGATCAAGACAAAGTACTGGACAACTCAACAAAAGTACTCGAGTACAAAAAGATACTTACAGCAAGAGCAGAATGGCAGCCCAGAATCCCCTGGGCAACGCCAGTCGACTCCACGACCGCCTTCTCCACCTCCTGCTGCGGCCTCCCCAGTGGGATTAGATCAACATTGGCCGCATCCGAGGAACTCTTCGGTCGTTCCTCGCCCTGTTTGTCTGAAAATACAAAGACATTAACAAAAGCAGGATGAAGAAACCAGCCGATTGCACCTAAAGACGCTCACCAGCGCTTGCAGCTGGAGATTTCTTATCCGCCTCCCCGACGGCCACATTCCCTGCCACGCCATCAGCGGAATCACCCAACTGATCGCCCTCCTTCGGCGAGCTAGGAGGCAGCTTGGCAATGCTCTTAAGGGAATCAAAAATTCCCTTCACTGATTCATCAACCCCCTGAGCATCGGGATTGCTACAAAATGAAGTACTCGACGCCTCAGCAAAAATCGAAGAAAGCAAAACAAGCAGTCGATCAATAGTCACACTTACTGAGAGGAGTGCTTCAAGATGAATTTCTTCGGCTTTATAAACTTCGGGACCACGCTCTGTCCCGAAGCACTCTGCCCCTTGGCAGAGCCGCTCCCGCCGGATTCAGCCAGTGCAGTGTTGGGTATTTTAACATTGCAAATAAATCCGCAAGCGTACGGATACCGTTGTAGTTTTCACCCATGAGTATTCAAGGGAATCGTATCCAAAGGGAATGTGTGTGCACTAACTTCTTACTAAGTCGGTCCAAGGACACACCAAGATAAGTGGCAGGGATAGAGAGGATTCCTGAGGTAGCACTAAGGATGAGTTAAGGTCGATCTCTCGGGCTAGAAACTCGCTTCGGGCACCGGCTTACCCCTGAAATGATCAGGAGACTCTGGCCAATGGCTCTACACTATATCCGAACGTGGAGGGCTGTTAAGGACCAACAGGGCTGTCACCACCTGTGGACTACCTCACAGATCGTGGGATATAAGGCAAACGAAGGTAACCCTTAGCCTAGACACCACGTCTATGCTACTGATTACTACCGTAGTCTAACTACGTTTGGTACCCCGTAGTACCCTTAGCCTAGACACCACGTCTATGCTACTGATTACTACCATAGTCTAACTACGTTTGGTACCCCGTAGCAAACTACGGTACTCTGTATAAAATATAGCGACGAACCCGCGAGTAAGAGAATTGATCTCACTCAAAGATAAGTACTATGCAAGAACAGGGAATCACAAATACTAACTTACTTTACTCTGAAAGAAGCCAGTATCTGTAGAGGTACAAGCTTGAAGAAGAACACCGACAGGCCGGCGCTTCCCTGAATTACTCCTCTCTCTCCTCCTTTATTCTAAACACTAGCGAACTAGCGCATCGCCTTAGCAATGTGGTACTACTCTACTCCATTGGATGGTGTGAAAAATGAGGGGTGAGAGAGGTCCCCTTTTATAGCCTGAGGAGGTCGGTTCCCCCCGTATGCATATATGGAAGGAATCAAGGTTGAGTAGGTGCTACTCCTCCCCCAATACGCACCTGGACGGGTGCTCGTTTGGGTTCGGGTGACCCTAGGGGTCGGCCGGCCCCAGACGGCACTCCCCCAGGCCCTCCTTCCTCTGGCTAGCTGGCAGGTGGGCCCTAACCTTATCCCTTGGGTGCATCTTGCTTGGCACACCCATTTCCTATGGGTTGTGGGCCCTTTTTGTAAGTGTAACGCAGGACTGGATCATTTGTGCATTTCTTCTGCATTCACTTGTCTTTTCCCTTGCATTTCGACTGTGGGTGCATGTAGACCATGATTCACCAAAACTCGTGGAACTTGATTAGATATAAGCCCTACAACTAAGTTTGGTGATGAAATGTTATGAAAAGCTGCAGGGGTTGACGGCTGATTTTAGGACTTAAGGGCCGTCAACAACACCCCCACACTTAGCCTTTGCTCGTCCTCGAGTGAAGGAGAAAGGACTAAGGTGAAACATAACTTCCAAAGGTATGAAATGAGCATAAGAGATATTCCAAACCTCACCTTGCACTTGTGAACTTTGAAGTGTCTATTGTGCCATCTCGGGTAGTTGAGGAGTAGAACGGTCTTGAATCAAGTCACCTCAACTCCTTATGTCAAGTAGCTTGGGATTTTTTTTCTTAGTTTTCAAAACAAACCTTGCTTAGCTCCTCATTTGATACTCTTAGATCACTCAAGATGTTTCATTCCTCACCAAGGCCTTTTATGTACCTTTCCTATTCACCTTACTCCTAATGGCATCTTTTTGTGGAGCTGTAGGTATGGAGGATATGAAGGCAAACTTGCTTCTCATATTTTGCTAAGTCAAAAATCGGATCCAAAGGAGAACTAAGTCATAAACCTTTATCAAGATGTGCAGGTGTGGATAATTTTTGTTTGGTGGATGGTGGATGAACTTATTTGCATGATCCATCTTTCTCCCCATTTTTTTCTTGGATACGGGCTATCTTTTTATTCTTCTTCTTCTTTTTTTTGGCATGCCTTGTGGGCATGTGGCATACCTTCTTCCAGTATGCATCTTTTTTTTACATGCCTTGTGGGCATGTAGCATACCTTCTGTTATCGCCATAAATTAACAGGTTAATTAATGGGACGCAAGTGAGTTGGCTTAATGAAGAAATTGAAGGAGGCTTACGAATCGGCTCCTGCGTGAGCATTTGGGCCACATGGGCCATGTATCCTTAGATTTAGTTCAGATTAAGTTAGAGATAGAGTCCGATATGGACATGTAAGTTTAGATTGTTTTCCAAGTCTCCGGACTATAAATATGTACCCTATGACATTAGTAAAAGAAGGACGTCATCACGTTTTCGCAAACAACAACTCTCGGCGCACCGCCACCCCTAATTCTAGGTTTTCATCCAAGTAAGCATCATGCTGCCCTGATCGCTTCTTGCGATCAGGGCAGCGTTGTTCTTGCTTTTACCTTGGTATTACTCGTACTGAAGCGTTTTTGATGGCGAGTAGTGCTAGTTATCTTGATTTTCGTAGCATGATCTTTAGTAGATTCATCGTGCTTTTGTTGCTTATCATCTACGAACATCATGTCATCTCTGTGCTATCATGTTTTAATCTTATACTAATTCTCGTTGCATGAAATTAGTTGCGTAGAGATGACACCCTGTTTCTTTTTTATCTAGTAGATCTAATCTGTTATGGTTTGTTCTTATACCTAAGAATTGGAGTAATATCTGCTTGGTTAGGCCTTGCAAACGGGTTGGATGATCCGGTGACGTATTAGATGCTTTGCCTTAGTCTTAACAGGGAATTGATCCGGGAATCGGCTTTCGCTTGTTCTTAGGCCTCTATTCTGGTTAAGGTTTAGTTATTTATTACGCTCATTAGGCCCAATTATGTGTAGGATGTTCCGATCTAGTAGTGAAGCTTTTACCGTCGTGGATTAGATTAGCTAGATTCAATTGAAGCAGCTTTACAGTTATTTGCTTTATCCATTACCACCTAGATAAGCAGATCCAATCTGACACCGGGACTCAATCGGCTCTTTAAAGCTGATGCAAGAGTCGTCCCGGGGAGCCGACCACGGCTCGGACTAATGTTTACACGTGTTTGTGTATGCAGGCAAATTGTTGCAAGCACGACCGCACCTTCCTGATCAGGTATAGGTCAGGTGGCACGCCCTGCGTCTTAGAAAGCCGCGACGTGTGCCAGGATTGCGGGCCGTTGACGAGGGAGCAGTGCCTGCCAGCGCCTCGGCGACCTCCCGGCTCTTCGTGTTGCCTGTCGTTACTCGCCGGTGGGTTTTGACCGACAACACATTCTGGCACGCCTGGTGGGACACTCATCAGCAATAACGCCCGCCACAGAGATGACAGGACCTCAGGACCAAGCACCGATTCCGCCGGTCACCAAACCTGTCACGTATGAAGAGCTGACTCTAGAACACAAGAAAAAATATGATGAGATCAAAGCTCATTTCGAAGCCGATCTCATCGGCTCTATCAAGAGGACCCGCAACCACGGCATCAGGTGGAAGGGGTTCTCACCCGAAGGCGCTCTCGACAACGTTGACCAGTCTGTACCATCAGAGGAGCGCACCAGAGCCCTGCGTCAGGAGATGAACTACATGGTGGCTCACACGCTTCATCGGCTCTCAGAAAGCTTGGTGAATGAGCTCGAGCGCGTGGCACATCGTCTTGTCCAGGAGGTGATCAAGAACCAGTACTCCCCATAAGGACCAATCCTGGGGAGTCATAAGGGAGAGGCCTCACTTCAGTCTAGGACGCCATTGCCATATTCGCTCACAAACCCAGGACTGCAAGGTTCGCCGATCTACGTCGTCTACAAGATCGGCGGTGACCCTGGAGAAGGCCAGTTCCTGAACGAGCCGCCTAAGGAGATCCCGCACAGCTACACGTGCGTGTACGTACCTGACAGCATCAGTCCAACGCGCGCGGGACATCTGGTGGGCACAGGAGCTTCAGGAGCAGATGCGGAGAAATAGGCATGGCTAGCGAAGTACGCTACCGGGCCGAGTGCTGAGCCCTCGGCCCCAGGAGTTCTGAGTGTGGAGCAGGTCAGTGCAATATTAAGGGACCAGTTCGGCATCCTGCCCAAGAGAAAGGCGATCGGCTATTCTAAGCTGTATCCAAGTGATTACGACTTGATCCCGTTGCCACCCAAGTATCGGCTCCCGGAGTTCACCAAGTTCAGCGGGTCAGAAGGGGCCAGCTCTATCGAGCATGTGAGCCGATACCTAACGCAGCTTGGGATGATCTCAGTGTCGGATCCTCTAAGGGTCCGCTTCTTCTCCCAGTCTCTCACGGGTTCAGCCTTTGGGTGGTATACGTCGCTGCCCCCAGATTCGATCCGGACTTGGAGGCAGCTGGAAGATCAGTTCCACACACAGTATCATTCAGAGGCTGCTGAAGCCGGGATTGCTGACCTCCCCCAAGTCAAACAGAAGCGAGGGGAAAGTGTGTCGGAGTACGTGCAGCGCTTCAGAGAAGTTAAGAATCGATGCTACTCATCGCGCATTACAGAGAAAGAGGCAGTCGATTTGGCAGTTTTGGGGCTCGCTAAGCCGATCAAGGATCTAGCTTTTCAGTTAGAATTCACTTCTCTGGCACACATGGTGTAGAAGCTCACGGCATATGAACACTATCACCCGGAGCTATACCAGGAAAAATTCAAGCGCCATGTAAACATGACCCAAGCAAATGATTCCGATGATTCTGGCGGGGAACAAGAAGTGGCTGTGGCAGAGTGGACCCGGGGGGCAAACCCCGTCCCGTACAAGTGGGTCAAACAGAAGGGGCTTGTGAAAGGCTTTAACTTCGACATGGCCAAGGCAGAGCAGATATTCGATCTACTGCTCAAAGAAAAGCAGTTGAAGTTCCCAGAAAGTCACAAGCTGCCAACGGCACAGAGCTGCAGGGAAGGCTGTACTGCAAGTGGAACCACTCATTCACCCATGCCACGAATGACTGCAAGGAGCTGCGTCAGTAGATCCAATCGGCTATCGAGCAAGGCCGATTAATTCTGGCCCAACACACGATGAAGGTGGACAGTCAACCATTCCCACAAGCTAACGTGGTAGAGCTGTTGGATTTTAGACCTGAGGGCCAGAACTTGGCGTTCCAGATTAACATGGCGGGACCCATGCGCCGCCGTGACGAGTAGAGGAAAGAGGCCGCTTCTGGCAAACGGCCCCAGGTCGAAGACGAGCCGGAGCAGCAACATGTTACTGAAGAACAAGTGTGTCACATCCGCAATCAACTCCCAGCTTCCAATCGGCTTCTGGAAAAATACCAGTATCAGTACGAGTTGCGCCGCCGATATGAATCGGAAGAGGAGGAGTATGACCACCGCACATGGAGAATGCTGGGGAGGCGCCAGGCTATACGCGACCACTGGCATTGCCCGTTCTTCAGGTACTGTTGGAATTCTGGCATGAGCCGATTGCCTACTATCGATGATTGCTTGGAGTGCAGGCCTCGGGGATGCCAGCTAGGCGAGACGTCGGTGTTCCAGCGCTTGGGGCCCAGAGCATGTCACGACGACCACATTGAGCGGCCATCCAGGGATGATCTTGAGCTAGAAGAGGAAGATAAGTATCATCGTCCACGATGGTGTCCTGACGGGCTCAGCCGCTCACAGAAGCGCAGAGTGTAGCGCTTACGTAATCTCGAGGAGGCAGAAGCAAGGTACCTCGATGTGCTGAGGAAAGCGCGTCCGGATCTCGCGGAGCAAGTCAGGCACCCACGAAGGGTGGAAAGGCGCCCTCCAAGGAGGGAGTGGTGCCCCAAGCAGCCAAGAGCCGATGAAAAGCCATCGGCTTGTAACACCCGGTTTATAAAAGGATATAAACCGAGCAATCATATACGTGCCAGGATTAAGTCACACATATATACAACAGAATGAACAACATATCACAGCACATATCACGTAAAATATATAATAAAGCGAGTACGAATCTTATTTGATACATTAATGACAAAAGTCTAGTACAGAGTATGCGGAAGCGTAACACATAAACGATAACTCTCGACGGAAGCTGAGCAGGGCGCCACAGGGACGTCGACTGGGAGATGAACGCCTAGAAGTCCTTGTAGTCCTGGTAGTGCTGAGTGAACTCCCTCGTGTCGGCAGGAACTAAGTAGCAGTAGAGTATTCCCAAGAGGAAAAAGAGTAGAGTAGGCAAGAGTGAGTACACAACTTGTACTCAACAAGTATAACACAAACTATGAGGCTCTAAGGTTGGCTGACTCAACTGCATTAGCTTTTAATATTGGCAAAATTTTATTAAAGCTATTTACTACAAGTGGATGAATTACCATAAACCCAGTTAGATAGTAATTAATCAAAATTTATCATGTTACTACTGAGAACCAAACCAAACCAAGCCACCCGGGGAAACTTGCCTCGTCAAAGGAAGATAACCCCACTAATCAAAAGGAGGATCTGGGCCGCTCATGACCGTGAGCACGGCTAGTATACTAGTTTTACACTCTGCAGAGGTTGCACATCTTTACCCACAAGTCGTGAGCTACGCCAGTTGTTCATCACACTTCCTTAGGTGAGATGACTAGCAAACTCACTACGAGGCCGTTACAAAGAATCTCGTTGGTAAGGCGTAACCGCGAAGAGTTGGATCGGCGACGATGGAACCCACCTCATGGGGGTACAAGCACAGGTGCACAAACCAAGCACAGACCAAGCCGGAGGAGCAGGGACCATTGAAGCTTACCACCCTTTGCCCCGCAGGTAAGTTACTCCAAACCAAAAAGACCTAATTAGTAAGCCAAGACTGTCCCATTCCAGTCTTGTGGTAGCGCTGTTGTCCCAGGTTGTCGCTCTATGAACCGTTCCTTATGGAGAGTGGCCAACCAAGCACTAAGCACCGTGCTGGCCCCCTAAACCATGTTTCTAACAAAAACCAATTTTAACGAGACGTGAGCCCCTCAAACGGGCCACTCTCAGAATTAAGTTGCATATACCATTAATCAAATTAATTAAAAAGGACCAAGTGTGTTGTAGCGCGGCACCTAGCACAACTAACCAAAATGCAACCCAAGGATATATATAAAGGATATAAAGTGGCTAGGAAAGTCCTTATAGGCATACAGTATTAAAATGCAGTATGAAATTATAATTAAAGGTGATAGGTGGTGTTCATGTTATACTTGCCTTCCTCAAACTGCTCCTACTGCTGCTCAAACTGCTCATAAGATGGCTGCTCTGGGTACTGGTACTGGGGCTCCTCAGATGGATCAACGTCTACTCACGAACACATGGCCCAAGACAATACACAACATAAACATACATGCAAACAATAGCATATACTAAGAAATAGTACAACAATACATAAAAACAGCAAAAAAAACTAGTCTAGAACTATTCTACGCATTACAACGATCGCGTGGACATAAAGAACGCCTAAAACGGAGTTAGAACGCGAAAACTAGAACTAAAACAAGGTCCAGGGGCTTTTCAGTAAGAAAAACAAAGTTTCTGGGGGTTTTCTGCAAAAACCGAGGGCCTAAACATATTTAAACCTTAACTCTGGGGTCTAACTCGCAAAAATAGTGGCCCTGGATGGCGGGTTCTATTCTGGGAAAGCTCAGGGGGTCCGTGTAAAAATCTTGGCAGATCTGCAAATACTTTTACACTGCCACGGAGTGCGGGTTGATTTCGAAGAAAAGAAGGGTCTCTTTAGCAAAAGTGGCAGCGCCAAGGGGTATGTTTAGATCTGATCCACTGAATCTCGATCTGGCGGCTCAAATCTGATGGGCTCGGGTTCTAATCACGGACGTCGATTTCAGATCGGGCGGCTGGGGCGATTAGCGGGCGACGGCGGCGGCGGAACGCGCCGGACTCGCTTCTCCCGCGGCGGCGCGGCATGGGAGTCGCCGGTCTTCACCGAACTGGGTGCCCTGGGGGTCTTTTTGGCTTAGGTTTGAGTCGGGAAGGATCAGAGCGACACGCTTAATCCACCAGGGGTGTTAACAAGGCTCGGCGAGGTTCTGGGCGAAGCGCGCAAGGACGGCGGCGGCTCTGCGCAAAGGCACTCGCCAGCGTGCGGTGTTCCGGCTACAAGAGTACGCTATGGGCCTCGATTCCTAGCACAAAAGGTAGAGCGGGTCGAGGTGTAGCTCACCTAGGCTCGAACTCGAGCGGTGTAGACATGCGAGGATGCTGGCGTCGAAGTCCGGCGGTGACGGGTAACGGAGCTCGTGGCCGGGGTCGAAGAAGGGGGCCTCCGGGCGTCTGGGCGGCGCAGATCAACGCGTGGTGCTCCTGCGAGGCCGGTGGAGGGGTCAGCGTGACCGGAGCGGCACCGGCGGCGAGCAATCACTGCGGCGCAGCGAGCTCACCTGGGGTGGTCCTGGCACGATTCCGGCACTACTCGGGGCTGATGTTGAGGCAAAGGTGCTCGGGAAGTCCACTGGAGTCGCGGCGGAGCTAACTCGAGGCCTGTGGTGGCTCGTGGTGCAGCGGAGCAACTGGTCCGCGGCGGAGCAGAGGCGCGGGGAGGCAGATCGGCGCTGAGACGGCGGCTATGGTTGGAGACGGCGGCTGCGGTGGAACAGGGCGCCAGGGGTTGCAGCTGCGTTTAAAGGAGACGGGCGATGATCGCGGCGCACAGGCGATGGAAGGTGATCACCAGGGATCACGGCGGCGAATCTCGGCCGGATTCAGCGTGGGGCAGAAAGGAAGGAAGGGGACGGATCTGCCATGTGGGGCCGGTCGGTCAGAGGGAGCAACTGGAGAGCGACCGCGGGCGGAACAGAGCAGGAAGGCGCTGACGGGGTAGGGCCAAGGTGACGGCGCAAAGGAGCGAGCGCGCGGACGCGGGCTGCAGGCGCGCTGGGCTGCGGTGTCGCTGGCCCGTGGTCCTAGCTGGTCGGGCGGGGCGTCACGCGGGGTGTGGCTTGATGCCGGTCACTGGAGTGTGGGTCCAGAGGGAGGGGGTGCGCGCGGAGGGCGCTGCTTGAGCGGGGAAGGCGCGACTGCCGCACGGGCCGCCTTGTCAGAGAGAAAGGGCGCGCCCTCGGGCTGAGGAAGGGCGAGCAGGCGCGGTTCGCTAGGCCGGGCGGTGCCGTTCTGGGCCGGGAAGAGAGAGGGAGTGGGTGAACCTATGCCGTGCTGGCCGTGGGGGTTGCTGGGCCCGCGTGAGAGGAAAGGTGGGAGGGCTGGGCTGCTAGTTTTGGGCTGGGGAAAAGGGAAGTGGGCCATGGGCCGGTCTGATGCTGTGTTGGGTTGGAGTAGAGTTTTAGGCCCGGTGGGGTTTCTATTTTCTCATCCTTTCCTTTTCCTTTCTAACTCAAACTACTCAAACAAAATCTATTCGAATTCAAATTTAAATTTGAATTCAAAACCCTAGCACTCAAACAAAAAGAGCAATGCAACGGCATGAATGCAACAACAAATTTGTCCTAAAATAAATTTTAATTACTTGTGGAACAAAAAATTAGATTAAATGCAAGACTTAGCACAATAAACCTTAGAAATTTAAATAAAGCCAATTAAATTTATTATTAAAGCTGAAAATTAAATTAGGGTGTTATAAATCCTACCCCCTTACAGGAATCTCGTCCCGAGATTCTGGGCTGGCTAGCAAAGAGAAGCAAGGATGGGATTAAGTTCTACTCACTCCTGAGACGGATTTTCATACCCGCATGTCTTGCGTTGGAAGTATGATGAACCTCATGCTTAATTTGCTCTCCTGACGAGGTCTGGACCTTTACCACTCTTTTGGTAGGCTGCTTCACAAGTTTGTTTCGAGCTGACCAGTTTTGACCAAGAATGATATCGATTCCTGTTGACTCCATTACAATAAGGTCCTCAGGGAAGGTTGCCTCGCCTATCCTTATAATGACTCGAGGACATATGTAACTGGAGATCTGTTCTTTTCTTGATGATTTGACGACCATTCTCTTCTTCATGGGAAGCTTCAATATCTCATGCGTAGCAGCAAACTGCGTGCTGATGAATGAATGTGTAGCACGAGGGTCTATCAACACTGAGGCTGGGAAAGAGTTGACCAGAAGCATACTGTAGCACCCGGTTTATAAAAGAACATAAACCGAGCAATCATATACGTGCCAGGATCAAGTCACACGTATATACAATAGAATGAACAGTATATCACAGCACATATTACGAATAAGACATAATAAATTGAAATACGAATGTTATTTATTACAATAATGACAAAATGTCTGATACAGCGGAAGCGAAGTACAAATACGATAAAAGCTCTCTGAAGCTGAGCAGGGCGCCACAGGGACGTCGACTGGGAGACGAACGCCTAGAAGTCCTCGTAGTCCTGGTAGTGCTGAGCGAACTCCCTCGTGTCGGCAGGAACTGAGCAGCAGTAGCGTAGCCAAGAGGAAAAAGTAGAGAAGAGGCAAGAGTGAGTACACAACTTGTACTCAACAAGTATAACACAAACTATGAGGCTCTAAGGTTGGCTGACTCAACTGCATTAGCTTTTAAATCTTGGCGGAGGAGGTTCGGGGCGAGGTGGAGCGACTCGGAGTGCGAAGGATTTAGGTGGGGTGGCGAGGAACGGCCGGTGCGAGGTCCGGCGGTGGCACTGCACGGGCTCGACTCACGCGAGCTCGAGGAAGCATAAGGGCGAGGGGAAAACGGAGACGGCTCTGGGAGACGATAAGCTCGAGCTTGAGCGGCGTCGAGGCGCGATGGCTGATGCGTGGCGTCGCTCGCCGGCGGCCAGACGCCGGTATGGCGTCGGGGCTGCACAGTTGTGCACAGGAGAAGCACTGTGTACCCGTTTGAATCAATTTGACTCAAGTTTGTCCCTCCAAAACTCAAATTTTGATATAGAAACTTGAAATTTGGCCAAAATAAAAGTTGTAGAGGAAAAGAAGATCTACAACTTCCGTTTTGGGCGAAAGTTGATTTGAAGCTCGGATCGAGGAGAAAACCGTAGACGAACACAGCTAAAACAATGTTTAACGCGCGGACTCGGTTAACGCTAATGACGTGCTTAAGCCATGATTAGCGATTAAACACGTGGTTAGCGAGCACGATTCACACAGGGGTGTTACATGTTTGGTCCAAAAAAAACTGCAGTCTGAGTTTGATGAACAGTGCTCTCAGACTTTGGTGTGTAGATTTTTACGTCAACACAGCCGGAGTTGTAGTCCAAATGGGAGCAATGCTGAAGTCGCTGCTCCGACTGGTTGTGAAGGCCGGACGACATGTACCCTGAAGAGCGAAACGAGGACGAGAAGGCCACAGCCACAAGCAAAGAGGAGATAGTGAGATAGAGGTGAACACCTACAAGCAGAACGCCTGTCGGCGAACCAGCGCCGCCACTGCGTGTGACTGAACAGCGTCACTCGACGTCCTGCCGCCGCCGCGTTCGCTGTGCTTGAGAAGCTCGAGCTCTGTGTGTGCCTCGCTCACTGCGGGGAGCAGCGCGGGCAGCGGCCTCACAGGCCCACACCGCGTGTGCCCGGCGTTGGCTAGCTGGAGTGGGTGGCATGGGCTGTAGGCGTCCGACTTGTTGCATGATGTTAGCTATCCTACAATAACTCTTGTTCCATTGGATGCCATCCAAGCAAAGTATCACAATTAGAAATACATTTCACTTGCAGTTTTATATTTACCAATGTTTTTCTTGATCATATTAAAAAATCATGTCAAAGTTACCCAAACTATGTTAAATTTTGGTTGCTATTTTTATATCTTGCTTCAATAGGCTGACAATAGTTGTATATATATAAAGCAAACTCTTATCTATCTATTATCTTATTATTTGCCCAACAAACGGAGCCTCCACATTCGCTCTCAAGTCTTAGAAATTCTCACGTTAATCAAAAAAAAATAGACAAATAAAAATTACCCACCACTACCATTATGATAAAAATTAGCCTAAAATACCTGTGTGCCTAATTAAAAATTATCCACCACTACCATTACGATAAAAATTAGTCTAAAATATCCGTGTAACTAATTAAAAATCACCCACCAATACTATTATAAAAATTAAATATAAAATATCATTTAGCTTGTATCAGTTACAAACCTATACTATTAATAAAAACTAAAGCTAACAATAATCAATCAAAATAAAAAGAAAATAAGAATAATTATATGCATAATATTATTAAAACTCAACAAATCAAATTGTTATTATAGGTAGAGCATATTTGAATTGTTTTAACCAATAATAAGACATAATTTACAAAAATAAACAAGGTGATGTATGGTAACAAATAGTATAATCTTTAAAAAATTAGTATGGATACAACGACATGCAAATTTTTGAATTTTTAATACTAGCCGCGCAAATGCGCGGGCCATACGCCTAGTTATCTTATTATTTGGCCAACAAAAGGAGCCTCCACTTTCGCTCTCAAGTCCTAGAAATTCTCACATTAATCAAAAAAATAGAAAAATAAATATTACCCACCACTGTCATTACGATAAAAATTAGCCTAAAATACTGTGTGCCTAATTAAAATTACCCTCCACTGCCATTACGATAAAAATTAACCTAAAATGCCCGTGTAACTAATTAAAATCACCCACCAATACCATTATAAAAATTAAATATAAAATATCATTTAGCTTTGTATCAGTTACAAACATATATTATTAATAAAAACTAAAGCTAAAAATAATTAATCAAAATAAAAAGAAAATAAAAATAATTATATGCACAATATTATTAATGCTACTTTGCGTTTTTCCTTCGCTACTCGAAATTTCTAGTTCGAGTATAGTATTTTTTATGTGATTCCCCCATGTTGAATAATAATCCTCGTCATCTCCATAGTTTTCTAATAAACTTAAACACCCACACAATCTCGATTTGACACAGCAACACTTTTCATGGTAGGATCGGACCAACGGAACAGACTAACTACAGTATGCAGTCGTCTATTTAGACAGGCGACTTGCGACGACTGGTTAAATAATCGCGTTCGACTCGACCTAATTAACAGGTGTAATCTAAGGCTTAGTGACCTGCTGACCTGGTACTCCAAAAGGAGAGCTACCCGTCCTCCGTAAACAAACGCCACGAAAGTCATCATTAAGGAGCGGGTTAAACTTTAAACCGAGTAGCTTATCCCCTTGACCGGGCGGGGTCATCAGGGTCACCAAATTAAAGCAGCCGCGTAATCGCCGGCAGCTTTATTCCCTTCACACGAGTCACCACCTTTGCGACCACAACGCGCGCAGGCACGGGAGGGAAACCGCTGTTGTCCCGGTTTCCCAACCGGGAACGCCTGTCCGGGACAAAAGGGGGTGCCCTTTTGTCCCGGGTGTGGCAACCGGGACAAAAGAGGACCTTTTGTCCCGGTTGGTAACACCAACCGGGACAAAAGGTGCAGCCAGCGCCCACGTGGCTGGCGCACCCTTTTGTCCCGGTTGGTGTTACCAACCGGGACAAAAGGTCTCTTTTTTTTTCATGTTTTTCTTTTCTCAATTCTTTTTCTATTTCAATTATACTTTTGCATTTCAATTAAACTTATGTATTGGAATTCAGTGTGTATGATCTCCACTAATATATACATATATATATAGTTACTTATATAATATTTGTCCTAGATAGTTTTCATATATAAATTAATTCACTTATATATATATGTATACACATATCTATACATGTGAATTCCTTTACATATGAAAATGTCTAGGACTAATATTATATAAATATATATATATACACATATATATTATTGGAGTGCTTATATATATAATACATACATACTCCATCATATTTGCATAGGTATATTCGTTCTTAATTACATAGTAGAATTCGCCTTTTGGAAATTTAATACATACATACATACTCATAAATAGAAATTTAATACATACACACACATATATATTTACATAGTTATATTCGTTCTTAATTACATATATACGCGTATATTGTCATATTTACTGTGATTGTCAATATTAGATATTCCATCATAGTAGAATTCGCCTTTTGGATCGAGGATTTGCTCAACAATAAATCCGGAGAATTGTTCTTGAATCGCCATAACCTTTTCCTCCGGTATGAGTTTATCGCGCATCTCCCCGACCTATGGAAAAAGGGGATAATTAATTTCGACTAATTAAAATACGAGTTCAAATATTAACAAGTTTTTTTACTTACTTCCTCCTCCCAATCTGTCCAGCCCTTTGGAGGACCTACCAGACCATGGATGTTCTCGCATACATAGTATGCGCACAATACAGTGCCTGGTTTCTGCCTCATGCACTTTAAGAGAGAAGAAATTATCAGGTATTTACATGAATATATAATAAAACTAATGAATCGTGCAACGAATCATCCAAGCGCGTACCGGAAAATCTGTCTTGATCTTCAATTCCTTGTCAAATTTGCCTGGATGATTTTTAGCGAATTCTTTCCAAACCCTGTGCATGATTAGAACAATTATAGTCAAGTAACAAAGTGATTCAAATTATCGGTCACCGACGGAGTAGTGGTAGAATTACTTTTTCATCATGTTAAGAAGATTTTCGTATTGTTCTGGAGGTCTCCTCAATGAGTCCATAACCACGAGTAGGCTCTTCTCGGGAATTATGACAATTAGGACAAAGTGTTCACTGCAAGATTATACGGAGGCAGTTCTTGGTAGTTAAGGTTTAAACAATTCGATTATAGAATAGAAAGAGTTAGACGGAAGGAATCACTCACGCAAAGTTGTAAGGAAACAATATCATTTGCTTGTTGTGATAAACGCTTATGTACTTGAACAACATTTGGAATATCTCATCGGGATTGTCCCGTAGAAGCCTCCAATTACAAGTAATTGGGTCGATGAAGCCGAGGTGAGAGTATCCCTTTCTTCTGCAAGTATGTATCTCCATTCTACATGATACCGAATAAATCAAGAGATCAGTATGTTGAGATCATGCAAAACAATACGTAAGGAGAGTAAAATACTTACAGAACCCACAAGCCGACCATAGAGATGTCGAGGGCCTCCTGATGGAATAGTTGGTAAATTTCTTCCCAGTTTATCCATATAATGGCCTCCCCCCGTAAGAAATCGTCATCTTTAATCTTTGCGCCCTGCATGAAGATGCAATCGGCCATCGCACGCATGTAGTGCTGGTGCAGCTTATACATTTGCGTTGGAAGCACAGACACTACTTCGGGGGGTACAAGAGTTTTGCCGATCTCAAACGTCCATTTGACGACCACATCGGCCTTTGGAATATCTTCTCCCCCTGCAATCTGAGCGGCCGTCAGGTTTGATTCTTTCAGAAATGTAACAAAGTCTTGTTCTTGCGTCGTCTGTCCCACTACGAGAGGCTCTATTGATTGTTTCTTTTGGGCTCCGAGCTGTGGAACGTCGGACGACGACGACTTTGATTGTCTCTTCTTTTTCTCAGTAGTTTTGATAATTGTGCGTTCGTAGTCTGAAGGGGGGTCTCTCGGAATGAATTTTCTCTTATTTGCTTCGCACATTCCCTTAAAAAATTTCAAATCTATCGGATTTATCACTTTCTCGGGCTCCGGCTTCGGCTTCGGCTTGAAGTGCTCTTTAACTCTTTCTTGAGTTATCCGATCGCATTCTTCAAGGCTCATGTCCCAGGGTTTAATAGGAGCCTCCTTGGTTTTCTTCTTCTTTTCCTTCTTCTTTGGAGGCTCCCTAGCCGGTGCAGCTACCTTCTTTGCCGGCGGCCGTTTCTGCTTCTTTGCCGGCGGCGGAGGGGGTGACCATGGAGGCGACGGTGACGCTTGAGTGTTCATCGGCGCATGAGATGATGGTGATGGAGAATGTGCCGGTGAACCTTGCCGAGACAGTGCTGCCCTTGGGGAGTTTTGCGGAGATGCCGGTCTTGGAGAGGCATGCTGAGATGCCGGTCTTGGTGTTTGATCATCCGACTTTAGGACAATGTATCGCTTATCCCATAGGATGTAGCCATGAATGGCTTCTGCTAGTGTCCTCTCCCCATCGCCTCCAGGAATATCAAGCTCGAGCGTCTCCCAACCCTGGCACACCTGCTCCACGCCAACTCTTGTGTATCTAGGCGGAATTTGCTGCCCGTGGTACACGTCGCCTGGTTCGGTTGGCATGGCGGTACCGTACGCAACAGTGAACATTAAGTTCTTAACGGCAGTCTGCAGGTCACAAGGTGTCCGGTGGGTGATCTCATCCACTGGAAATCGCTGCGGGGCCGACGCTTCAACGGCGGCCTGGATCCCCGTGGGCTCGGCGGCGGCGACGTCTGTGGAAGCGCAACTGCTTTTCCGCTGAGACAGGTGATCGGCTGCGACACTAGGCTCTGGAGGCAACGTTTGCGCTTGCTGTTGCTGGCTCATTGCTACGGCCACTTGGCGTTGAACCTCTTCCTCCAGTCTTTGATCGTGTGACATGAGCCGTTCCTCTAGCCTTCGCAAGTGCTCCCGCTCATCATTCTTTCTTCTTTGCCGGCTTCTATATGACTCAATGTAATCCATGAACCCATACTTCCACGGAACCACGCCTTTGCCTCTTGTGCGGCCCGGATGCTCTGGATTCCCAAGGGCGTAAGTCAGCTCGTCCCTCTCTCTATCCGGCTTGAATGTTCCCTCGGCCGCTGCTTGTATGGCCTCCTGTAGTTTCTGGGCTGCTCGCTGGATGTTTTGCCCATAGATGCAGTCACCAGTCAATGGGTCCAAGCTTCCCCCGTGACCATAAAACCAGGTCCTTGACCTTTCAGGCCAGTTCATGGTCGCAGGTCGGATGCCTCTGTCAAGAAGATCCTGCTCCATCTTCTCCCATTTGGGTACTGCAAGCTTGTAGCCTCCTTGGCCTAGAGTGTGATGGTACACTTTCTTCGAGGCGTTGTCTTTGGCCTTCTGCACCTTCTGAAGCCCAAGCTCTGAAGACTTGTATTCCACAAATGCATCCCAGTGACCCCTGAGCTTTTCGAGCTCGCCGGTAAATACGGGTGTGGTCCCGGTCTTGATATATTTCTTCGTCAAAATTTTCTTGAATGATCGCAGTTGTTCGGCCATCTTACTCAGGGTCCAGCGCTTGCATATCTCTTCGAATTCAGCTGGAACCGTGAAGTTTTTCTTAAGCTCCCGCCAGCACCATTCTTTTTCTCTTTCGGGTACCGCATCCCGTTCCTCGCTTGGATTGGAAGCTTTCCAGAGCCTAAAGCTGATCGGGATGTGGTCCCTGACAATACATCCGGATTGTCTTATGAATTTTTTGGCGGCAGCTTCTGGAGCGATCGGTTCGCCATCTGGACCAACTTCCGTTATAATGAACCGCCCTTCCAGTTTTTTGGTTGGGCCTCGCTTCGTCTTTTTCTGCTGCGACGATGATCCAGACGGCTATAAAAAAAACATTCATAGTATTCATATAGATTCAGATGAAAATATGATTGTCACTACAAATAAGTATAGTTTTGATATGTACATTAGCACTTTGTTCAGCAGCAGCGTCATCCTGAATAGATGGTGCCTCAATTCCATCACCGGACATATTCAAATATATGTCGGTATTGCTGCCATCATCAGCTTGTTCAGCGACATCTCCTTGACCTTCGCCAATCATATTCAACAGGAACTGTTCGTCTTCCGCGTCTGTGTGTCGCGGGTCCATCGTAACTAAAATATGAATACAAATAAAACCCTTAAAAATTATCTAAATAATCCACTCCAGAAATTTGCGGCTAGGGATAGGCGGAGGGCCGAGGGCCGAAGGCGAAGGGCTCAAAGCCGAGGGCCGGAGGCGCACTGGGGCGAACGCGGAGCCGGGGGGGACGTGGGCTCAGGGCGAGCTATGAGCAGAGACGGAGAGAATGATTCTTTTGCATTTGGGGCTTCCTTGCTAGGCTTTATTGAATTGGGTCCATATATGATACTCTCTCCATGTCACAATAAGTATAGTTTTTTGCATCCAAATTTTGTCCCACAAAGAATGTAGTTTTAGCTTGTAATGAGATTCATCTAATTAAAGCAATACTAATTATACTCTCTCCATGTCAAAATAAGTATAGTTTTTTTCCTATATGATTTTTTTGTTTGATTTTCTTTCGGGAAGATCACATCTAGATATAAGTGTCACTATCTAATGACTACTTGGCTGCAGGTAATTGTGATGGATGGGGTGCTTCCATCAAGTTTGGCCCTGTCCACATGATATTTTAGGTGGTCCATTTAGTTTGCCACAAAATTCTAAGATCTTTCAATCTACGTGCAGCGCAAGAGAGTCATCGGGGTCTTATGTTCTTATTGACATGTGGTTTTTTATCACTTTTTTGTTAAGTCCAAGCCAAAAGATTCTCAATTTTAATTTGAATCATTTGTTGAGTAGAAATTATAATATCTGTGGTCAAAAAGGAAATTATCATCAATTAAAGGTTAGGGCTCGGTTGTAAGACGTATTTCGATTTTAAAAAGCCAAACTTTACCAATTTTTTGACCAATAATTAGTCAAATTATATACATATATATTTAGTGCACAAAAGTTACATCACTATATTCATACTCAAATCAAAGGAATTTAATGATGAAGATTCTGTAACTAGCAACTAAGAATATATAATGATGAATTAAGGGTCAAAATCTACCGAGACTTTCTCCTATAACAAAATACAGCCGACATTGATAGAGCAGGCGAAGTGCTAGAGTAGGTAACACTGTCAAGTGACACCATAAGAGCATGAACGAGACAAATTCTAGATGAGGATCGACATCACAGATCGGCATGTGTAGTAAGACAGAAGTATCCACTAGACGAATTAACAGCTCTCAAGGGATTGGAGAAACAGTATTTCAATCGTGAAGACAGGTCTCAAGTACCCACACAACAGGGCGGCGACGCGGCGGCGTGCAGTGGAGGCCGCCGACGAGGGCGTGCGCGCGGAGTGGAGGCCGGGGGCGGCGAAGACGAGGGCGGCGGACATCAATGGCGGCGGCGCTCGGTGACGTGGGCTCGCGCGGCGGGGCTCTGGGCGGCGACGTCGACGGCGGCGGTGCTCGGGGAGCTCGAGCGGTGGGGGGAGCAGGGGAACGGACGGCGGGAGGGAGGAAGGGCGAAGGAGGGAGGAAGCTAGGAAATATATGGGGGGGGGCCTTTTGTCCCGGGTGAAGCCACCACCCGGGACAAAAGGACCTTTTGTCCCGGGTGGTGGCTTCACCCGGGACAAAAGGCCCACCCTTTTGTCCCGGGTGAAACCACCACCCGGGACAAAAGGACCTTTTGTCCCGGGTGGTGGCTTCACCCGGGACAAAAGGGGTTTTTGGGCGGGCCGGGAAAATTCCCAGCCCGCGGCCCACCTTTAGTCCCGGGTGGATCTACCACCCGGGACAAAAGGGGCCCGTTTTCCCTCGTTCCCGCCTAATGTTATGTTTGTTTTTGTTTCTTTTAACTTCTCTTTTAAAATTGGCTTTCATTTGTTAATTCAGTTAATAAAATTATGATTCCAAAAATTATGGAACAAAATTTCTTATCTCTATATAAACTTGATACACGCAACAAAAATAATTAATTTTCATTCAAGTGATTGGGTCAATGAAATATCTAACTTTTTTGAAATCATATTTGTTATTTTGACCATGCAAAAATATATTAGGTGAATTTTTTTTTCAAACTGTTGCTTTTCGATAGAAAGTGGATTCTATCACGATATTAACGTTTAAAAAGTGAATTTTTGATAAAATTAAGCAATTTCATGATATTAATGAGTAGTGTGTGAGTTTGAGAGATAGTGTGTGTTAGTGAGATTGTGTGTGTTAGTGAAAGAGTATAGTGTGTTAATGTGAATGTAATTTCATGAAATAAATAAAATTAGTTGAGTAATCCATTATTGAATGAAAATTATAATTGAGTCTAGTAATTAAGTGAAAAATATATAAAATAATATAAATAACACATAAAATATAATTGTACAGTACATATATAATAAAAGTATTCGAATTGCGATTATGTTTTTATACAATAATATAAAATGATTCAAGTACATGAAGGATTAGCGGTAACAGACTTTCTCTTCACAAATGTCCCTTGATTATGATCACGGCGCAAGTATGGAGCATCATCATTGGCTAGCAGGATGCATGGATCAGCATTTACTTCGAAAGGTGGAATGGCAACAAAATTATTATATTCTTCTGAAAAGTCTGTCTTGTCCTCCACTCCAACGATGTTTCTCTTTCCTGATAGAACTATGTGTCGCTTAGGCTCATCCTTTTGCTTGTTGATCCCCTTCTTTGGCTTGCTGGACATGTCCTTAATGTAGAAAACCTGAGCGACATCCTGGGCTAGGACAAATGGCTCGTCTCTATACCCAAGATTGTTGAGATCAACTATTGTCATCCCATACTCATCTTTTGTTACCCCTCCTCCAGATAGCTTAACCCATTGGCAACGAAATAGAGGCACCTTGAAATTGGGACCGTAATCCAGCTCCCATATCTCTTCAATGTAGCCGTAATATGTGTCTTTTTTTCCATTATTGTCCGTGGCATCCATACGAACACCGCTGTTTTGGTTGGTACTCTTTTTATCTTGGGCTATCGTATAAAATGTGTTTCCATTTATCTCGTACCCTTGGTATGTTAAGATATTCCAAGATGGTCCCCTAGCCAATAAGAACAGTTGTTCACTTATATCCATGTTATGCATTACATGCTTCCGCAACCAGCTACAGAAAGTGTTCATGTGCTCACGTGTAATCCATGCCTCAGACTTTTCCGGGAAATTGGAGAGCAGAATTTTCTTGTGTTCCTCGATATATGGGTCAACCAAGGATGATTGTTGAAGAACCGTATAATGCGCTTTCTTGAATGAGAAATCATCTGTGCAGACATAAGATTTCTTTCCTAATGTACCCTTTCCAGTTAGTCTCCCCTCATATCGCGATTCAGGGACTCCAATCAGTTTAAGGTCATCAATAAAGTCAACACAAAAGTCAATGACCTCCTCAGTTCCGTAGGCACTGGCGATGCTTCCTTCTGGACGAGCTCTATTACGAACACATTTCTTGAGTACCCCCATGAACCTTTCGAATGGGAACATGTTGTGTAGAAATACTGGTCCAAGAATATCAATCTCTTTGACAAGGTGCACTAGAAGATGTGTCATGATGTTGAAGAAAGATGGTGGAAATATCAGCTCAAAGCCAACAAGACATTGCACCACATCGTTTTGCAGCTTTATCAAATTCTCCGGGTCAATTATCTTCTGAGAAACTGCGTTGAGGAAGGCACATATCTTCACGATGGTTAACCGGACGTTATCAGGCAGAATCCCCCGCAGCACAACCGGAAGAAGTTCGGTCATAAGCACATGGCAGTCATGGGACTTGAGATTTGTAAATTTCTTCTCTGCCAAATTTAAGATTCCTTTTATATTGGATGAGTATCCAGATGGAACCTTTATACTGCTCAAGCAGTCAAACATGGTTTCTTTCTCTTCCTTGCTAAGAGTATAGCTGGCAGGACTTAAGTATTGTCGTCCATTATCTCGCTGTTGTGGATGTAAGGCATCTCGTTCTTCCATACGTTGCAATTCTTGACGTGCTTCTACTGTATCTTTTGTCTTTCCGTACACTCCCAAGAATGCTATCAGGTTGACGCAAAAATTCTTCGTGAGGTGCATCACATCAATTGCATGACGAACATCTAAGACTTCCCAATATGGTAGCTCCCAAAATATAGATTTCTTCTTCCACATGGGCGCCATTCCATTTTCGTTCGGAACAGGTTGGCTACCAGATCCCTTTCCAAAAACAACTTCTAGATCTTTTACCATGTTGAAGACGTCTTTACCACTACGGTGCATCGGTTTTGTTCGGTGGTCCGCTTGGCCTTTGAAATGCTTGCCCTTCTTTCGTACCGCATGCCTGATGGGAAGAAACCGACGATGACCCATGTATACAACCTTCTTACAGTGAGTCAACCATATATTATCGGTATCATCTAAACAGTGTGTGCATGCTTTGTATCCCTTGTTCGAATGTCCTGACAAGTTACTAAGAGCAGGCCAGTCATTGATCGTTACGAACAGCAATGCTCGTAGGTTGAAGTTTTCCTGTTTGTATTCATCCCACATCCGTACACCTTCATCGCCCCAGAGCAATAAGAGTTCTTCGACCAATGGTCTTAGGTACACATCAATGTCATTTCCGGGCTGCTTTGGACCCGGGATAAGCACTGGCATCATGATGAACTTTCGTTTCATGCAGAGCCATGGTGGAAGATTGTACAAACAAAGAGTCACAGGCCAAGTGCTATGACCACTGCTCATCTCACCAAAAGGATTCATGCCATCCGTACTCAAACCGAACCTTATGTTTCTCGCATCCAAAGCAAATTTAGGGTACGTTCTATCTATTTTTCTCCACTGCGACCCATCAGCGGGGTGTCTCAACATCGAGTCTTTCTTGCGTTCCTCTTTGTGCCATCGCATCAACTTAGCATTATCTTTATTTCTAAACAGACGCTTCAAACGTGGTATTATAGGCAAATACCACATGACCTTCGCAGGAACTCTCTTCCGGGGAGGCTCTCCCTCGACATCTCCAGGATCATCTTTTCTAATCTTGTAACGCAATGCACTGCATACGGGACATGCATCCAAATTCTCGTACTCGCCTCGGTAGAGGATGCAGTCATTGGGGCATGCATGTATCTTTTGCACTTCCAGTCCCAAAGGGCAAACAAGTTGTTTGGCTTCATACGTTGTGGCAGGCAATTCATTGTCCTTAGGAAGCATTTTTTTAACAAGTTTGAGTAATTCACCAAATCCCTTGTCGGATACACCATTTGTCGCCTTCCATTGCAGCAACTCCAAGGTGGTGCCAAGTTTCTTAAATCCATTTTGACAATCTGGGTACAACAACTTATGGTGGTCCTCTAACAACTTCTGGAACTTCAACCTCTCCGTTTCACTCTCACAGTCTGCCTGCACATTGTGCAATGCTTGCCCCAGATCGTCGCTGGGATCATTTTCTGCTACATCTACTTCGGGCTCTTCCATGGGAATATCGTCATCGAATGCACCGATTCCAGCATTCCCGGGAAAGTGGTCGTCAAAATCTTCTTCTTCATTGTCTTCCATGGTAACCCCCTGTTCTCCGTGCTTCGTCCAACAAACATACTTTTTCATGAAACCATTTGCGAAAATGTGGCTGTGTAGAATTCTTGAAGATGAGTAATCCTTGTTATTGTTGCAATGAACACACGGGCAGCACATAAAACCATTCTGCTTGTTTGCCTCAGCCACAGACAAAAAATAATGCAGGCCATCAATGAATTCTTTCGAACGTCGGTCAGCATTGTACATCCATTGCCGGTCCATCTGCATTTTAAATAAATCGATTTGAATTCTTTACACGTATCGAATAAATAAAATATATCAAACCTAAATTAAACTAAATGTAACATAACATGAATAATTAAAAGATATGCAATATCTATCATACATCTTGATTAATTAAAAGGGGTACTTAATCCATTACAGAACTTAACAAAGGAGTACTATACATGAAATTTAAAAATTCGGTAAACATCACATAGGTTTTCAACCGTCCTTGCGTTGGAACGCAGAATGTTCTAACGGATTTCTTGCTGGCGCAGAATAAGATGGCGGAGCTGAAACCTCCGAGTTTGGTGGTGATGAACCGTAACGCCGCAATAAATCCTCAAGATCAAACGGAGGTTCCTCGCCCCTTGCCATGCATTCTCTATATTCTTTTTCCAAATAACGGAGCGCTGCCCTATGAAAAGCACTAGGTTTTTTGGACCGACGACCTACTCGAGTTGTGCCCTTCTCTCCAGAAGGACAACGATCACCCCCACCGGCGCCACTCCCTCCAGCTGTTGAAGCCATATTTTACTGAAAAATACCTTTATTTTCCACAAAATTATAAATTCTTACCATTACAAAGCAAAAATTATTTACTATTACAATTACAATGATCAGATTAATAACTCTTGCAAATAACAATGAAATTATATAAAAAAGACGAAATGTATCATTAATCCTCAAGAAATCTCTAATTAATTGAAAGAAATCTCTATAACTTCTAATTACTTTGACACCCTTCAGTTCCAGGATTACACTCTTTTCAATATCCAGAAACCCTCTAGAAGAAAAATAAACCTTTATTTCTGAAAATGTATATGTCAGTAACCTCAACCCTGCGGTGATGACACTGCCTTTCGGGGGGACACGGTGCGGTACAAGGATGTCACCAATCGGCTAGTCGCAGCACCAACATTTACGATTAATAGGCACAGCACTTGGCACAGGCAGCATGCTCGTTCATATGCTCTCAGTACAACAACGGCATGCTGACTGCGTCAAATGCTGTCTTCTTATCAATCGGAAGTGCTGGTGATGCGACCAACCGATTTGCGACGTCCTTATAGCGCATCGTGTATCCCTGAAAGGTAGTGCCATCACCGTTGGATGGAGATTAACGACGTATACTTGTTTCGAAATAAAGATTTTTTTAGCTTCTAGATGGTTTCAATGTGAGCCTGATTAAATACATCACTAGAGTGTCAAAATAATCCATTCATAATACAAAAAAATCTATAATATACTCATTTCATTAATTCATTCACGAATAAAAAAATCAACTATCCACAATATGGTCATATATACAAGTACATCACATGAAGTATCTACACTCATTCTAAAAATTTCTACTATCCATATACTCATCTAAATCTAAAAGAAAATTACGCCTACATATGCAATCTAGCTAGCTAAATGTCCAAGAAATGAGCTAGCTACACATTTTCTCTATTTCTAAAGTATGAAATGAGCTATACAAGCCAAGGAAGAAGAGAAAAACAAGCCCCAAACCTTTAGAGCAGATGGATGGACGGGGAATCAAAGATCTCCACAAATGTGGTGAAGAAATGAGCAAGAACTCCTCTATCCCGAGCCAAGAACAGAGAAAACAAGTGAGCTGAATGGCTCGGGCGGGGGGAGAGGGAAGGGGATAAGGGGCGCAAGGCCTTTTGTCCCGGTTGGAGGCACGAACCGGGACAAAAGGGGGGACTTTTGTCCCGGTTGGTGGTTCCAACCGGGACAAAAGGCTACGCGGGCATTTTGTCCCGGTTGGAACCACCAACCGGGACAAAAGGCTCCCATTTTGTCCCGGTTGGTGTCTCCAACCGGGACAAAAGGCCCCCGTCCCCCCCGCTGGCCCGGCTAGCCGTTGGACCCGGGACAAAAGCCACCTATTGTCCCGGGCCCAAAGGCTGCCGGGACAAATGGCCAGGAACAAAGGCCTGTTTTGTAGTAGTGGCCGGACCGCCGGAGAGAGAACCTGCGACTGCGAGCGATCGTCGTTAATTTCCATCTCCAAAAGCAGGTTTCTTGTTCTGGCTTTCGGCAAAAGTTGGTGTTAGATAGTATTATCTTATTATTTGGCCAACAAACGAATCCTTTATGTTCGCTCTCAAGTCCTAAAAATTATCACATTAATCAGAAAAAAATAAAAAAATAAAAATTGCTCTCAAGTCCTAAAAATTACCACATTAATCAGAAAAAATAGAAAAATAAAAATTACCCACCACTGCTATTACGATAAAAATTAGCCTAAAATACACATGTGCCTAATTAAAAATTACCCACCACTGCCATTACGATAAAAAATAGCCTAAAATACCCGTGCAACTAATTAAAAATCACCCACCAATGCCATTATAAAAATTAAATATAAAATATCATTTAGCTTTGTATCAGCTACAAACATATACTATTAATAAAAACTAAAGCTAACAATAATCAATCAAAATAAAAAGAAAATAAGAATAATTTGATGCATAATATTATTAAAGCTCAACAAATCAAATTATTATTATAGGTAGATCATATTTGAATTGTTTTAACCAACAATAAGACATAATTTACGAAAATGAACAAGGTGATGTATGGTAACAAATAGTATAATCTTTAAAAAATAGTAAGGATACAACGACATGCAAATTTTTGAATTTTCAATACTAGCCGCGCAAATGCGTGGGCCATACGCCTAGTTTAGATAAAATGTTATACTGTGCTTCAGATTTGATAGAATCATATATATTATCTATCTGCATGTTCATGGTCGGGGTATATGTTCAGTCCATCTATTCTATTGGTAATAAGTGTTCTTTATTTTTGGTGTGGCAACAGAGCTTTAGAACTTTCAGTGTGAAAACAAAGATTCAGACTAAGGTACAGGACACCAAGACCAAGATTAAGAGAGAAAGGTGGAGTATTTAATCCATATCAGTAGCAGCTCGATAATTTTACATATATAAATACATGTTACTGTTGAATTCTTCTTTCTTATTAAAAATATAAATATAAAGCTTATTTAAGATTTGAAAAATACTAATGTAGTGTCAGGTCATATTGGGGTGCAAACTTCGGCTTTTGTCATTGTTCCAAGTTTGGAGAATGCACAACGAGATGAATGTATCCCAAGACAAATTAGACAAGTTTATATTGTAGTTTGTTTTCTTGGGATTATGTCATCAACATGGTTGTTTTGTTAAGCATTTCAAGAAATTCTTAATTGAATTTTCTTGATATATATTGATGCAATATTGTTTGAGGGATAATATGTACTTTTGGAGAATGTCTGAGTAATTTTTTAAGTTTCGGATTGTGCAATGGTTAAAACCGCTTATTTATAATTATTTTAAAAGTGGCTATATGCTTGGAAATTCTAAAATTTCAGAACATACCAACACATATATGATTATGTTTATTCTTCTAGCTCAAGTGTTGTTACATGATTGGTATTGAATGTACCTACGCATATATGATTATGCTCTTTAAGCCAATTAGATTGATGCTTTGTAGAGAATTTGTTTCACCTGTAGCAACGCATGGGCATACACCTAGTGAAATATAAATGCTCACGTGGACACAAATCGTTACAGTAATATATTTTTTAACGTGCGTGTAAAAAAATGGAACTTTTCTATAAAGTAGTAGCAGTGTTTAGGCGAATCTGCTTAGTTTGCTGTAAGGCACATGCATGGCATCCCGTACTAAGGGCGGCTACCACTTCCAAAGATCTGGTCCACCTAGGAGAATTAAGTGTATATATAGTTAAATAAAAGAGTCACGGGGTCTGCAATAGTGTTCTCAGTTATCAAAGTTAAGTGTATGTTCATGTCTCTGCAATAGTGTTGTTTTGTGCTCTCAATGATCAAAGTTATGTGTCACCGTTTTGCAGGTATCTTTATGTTTTTTATTCACAATGTAGAGTACCTTTTGTCAGAGACAACGTGCCTGCTAACTCATAAAAAAGCTGATTACCTATCCCCTGTTACATGTCCCAAAACAATCTGAACCCTGCATCGCTCCCAACCCTTAAAGGCAGTTCGGACGGCTGGATGGCAAGATTGGCGTCTACCCATGTACATTGGGATACTAACACTCCTTTAAAATTATATCTTGGCGAGAGAGATGGAATAAAAATTGTATATCCTGTCCGGTACTATTTTTTCTCCTCAAGTGATAGAGGGAATAAAGTCTCTTGTCCATGGCTCACAGCACCTCGAAGCTCACGCCATAGCCATCCATTATCGCCACCGGGCCTTCGCATCTACTCGAGTCTTCCCTTCATTGGGCGCAATCTGTCACCAGTGCTGCTACCCTTTTCAGTTCTCAGGTACTATCCTTAATCTTCTCCTTATTGTCTTCCATAGTGGCACTGCACTCGATCTAGTTCTTACCAAGGTTTTGGGATTCAATTTCGAGAAAAATTCGGTCCCAACTGAATTGGGCGAATTTCGGTCGGTTTTCGGATAGATTTCTGGAAATATTCAAATTTTGAAGCACTAAATTCGTTTCGGATCCTTCCGAGATGGATGAATTTCGGTGAGATTCGGTCAATTCGGACCGAATCCCAGAACCCTTCTTACTTATAATTATTAAGCTGCTGATCCATATATGGTCGCTACTGGTAAGATACAGATATGAAGCTACGCTTCTGCTCCTGTAAGGTTAGGGTATGTTCTATATTCCTCACCTGATATTCTTCTTTGTACCAGCAGAAAGAAACAAGGACATCAAGTTACACTGCACAGCTATGGAAGAACCAGAGGAAGTAACATTTCAGTTTTTACGAGAAATTACAGATGATTTCTCGAAGGAGCGGAAAGTTGGGGAAGGAACATTTGGAACAGTTTACAAGGTAAGATTTAGGCATGTTTTGTGAAGAATAAGTCCGACCAAGGTACATTAGTGCTTGGAAACAACATACCTGCCTGCCTCGCTACTAGATGTTATCCAAAAATTAATGGACGACTTTTCTTACTACTGAACATGATAACGCAAATCAAATGTGATAATAGTATGCCATAACAAGTAAAACAAAGCCAGTACCAACATTTTACGTATCTTTGACAGGGAGTGACTACAAATGGCAATGATGTTGCTGTAAAGATATTTAAAGATCGCACTTCGGATCTTGATGACAGGCAATTTCGAAATGAGTTTTATAATCTCACGAAGGTAAAACATAAAAACATTGTACGGGTTCTTGGTTATTGCTATGAAACAAAGCAAACACGTATAGAGTACAACGGAAAAACAGTACTTGCTGAGGAGACACAGAAAGCACTCTGCTTTGAGTTTTTGGGCAATGGTACCCTAGAAAATCATCTTTTTGGTATGCTTCTATTCCATTTTCCGTGTCATCGAATAAAATGTTCCTGCATATATTTGTATTTGGTTGACGGATAATGTTTCTGTTTATTATCACTGCAGAGGAATCTTGTGGCCATGAGTGGGATATGCGGTACAATATTATTAAAGGGACATGTGAAGGTTTAAAATATCTTCATAAGGACAGGGGAGAATCTCTATTACACTTAGACCTAAAACCTGCCAACATACTACTAGATGAGAACATGGTGCCAAAGATTGCAGACTTTGGTTTATCCAAGATCTTTAGTGACCAACTACCAAGGACCACACAAAGTCCTTTAGGAACACTGTAAGTCGATTCGTCATGTTAATACATCCTTTCTCTAATCACAAAATCTCTATGTATTATGATTAAATTCGTTGCATTTGATGCAATGCAGTGGGTTCCAGCCAGTAGAATTCATCCACGGAGGTAAAATATCAGAAAAATTCGACATATTCAGCTTGGGTGGTATAATAATAAGGATAGTGTCAGGACCAGACGGCCACTCCAAATATGTAGACGCGCCGGCAGAATTTATTGATCAGGTGACAAATCATATTTATTTTTAATAAGATTAAAATTTTAATCAGATCTATGTCATATTCACATTTGAATGGTACTAGCCCATCTTGACAGCTCAATTTCTCAGGTCCTGAGAAACTGGAGGAAGAGATGGGAGAAATACAGTAATGGTTCCTTACTTGAAGCATGGTTCCGCCAAGTAGAGACATGCACCCAGATAGCATTGAACTGCTTGGAGGATGACAGCCAAAAAAGGCCAGATATTGTCAAGATTATCGATGAGTTAAGTAAGATAGAAGCCATCAATAACGAGGTAATCAACCTGCAGGCTCCCAAGGAAAGAAACAAAACAACAGAGCACAGTGAGATGAAGCCGACAAAGGAATATAAGGTGACCACTGATCAACACCAGCATTCAAATTTTATTTCAAGTTCTAGCAGCAGTGAGAAAGAATCTGACAATCCACAGGAAACATCATTCCATGTTGGAGAAGAACTAATTGTAGGAAGAGAAGGGAATAAGGAAAAGATGGCTTCTTTACTTGGGAGCATGTCAGAGAAGATCATAATCTTTCCTGTATATGGTATTGGAGGAATTGGCAAGACAACCTTTGCGAGACTAATTTACAATGATACAAATTTCAAATATTATTCTCAGGCTTGGGTCTATGTGTCCCCGAGATTTGACTTGTGTAAAATTGGTAACTCTATAATTTCACAGCTATCTGGAAAGGAGAACCAAGCAAATGAACTACATTTAATAAAGAATTGCCTCACCAAACTAATTGCTGGTAAGAATATTCTGATTGTCTTAGATGATCTTTGGGAGAATAATAGAGTTCGACTAATGGATTTGAAGGATATGCTAAATCCTGGTGACAGCAGCAAAACAGTTGTCTTAGTAACTACACGCAGTGAAGATATCGCGAGGACAATTTGCAGTAACATTGAACCATATAAGATTGAAGCCCTGACGGATGAAATGTGCTGGGATATAATTAAACAAAAAAGTGGTTTTCAAGCTAGACATGACAAAGAAAAGTTGGTGGGTATAGGAAAAGAGATTGCCCGGAAGTGTGGAGGTGTGGCCTTAGCAGCTCAAACTCTTGGATCCATATTGCAGTCCAGGAAATATGCGGAATGGGAGAAAGTGATGAACAGTGAAATCTGGAATGAAACGTTTTCAAGGGACGCATCTTTGCCAAATCATGTTCTTGCGTCCTTGAAATTAAGTTATGTGCATATGGATGACTGCTTGAAGTCATGCTTTACCTATTGTGCAATATTTCCAAAGGGTTATAAGATTGTTAAACGCGATCTAATCCACCAATGGATTTCTTTGGATTTCATAAAGCAAACATTACTGTCCTCCACTATGGAGCTCTGTGAGAAGTATATTGTGAACCTCCTGGGAATGTCTTTTCTTCAACATGCAATGTCACCAACGGTGCGTCATCTGTCGCTACTATTACAGCTGCAATTTCATATTGTTTATTTCCTGGTAATAATTGATAGGAAATTTATGTATTACAGCTTTTGAAAATCATGCTAAGAAAATAGAGGGCAGAACAACATAAACTAGCAACATATAGTACTATCTCCGACGTCCATAGACATAAGAGATTTTATAGGATTTAAATTGACATGCGCGCTCGATATATGCTTTGATATCACCTTGTACTAAATAACTGGATCAAGTTTTCAGGGACGAGGAACTCATCGGCACCGTCGAGCAGAGTGCTTGCCGTTGCCGCCGCCCACAAGTTCCAAATCGTCTTTCCCCTGTTGCAAGTCAGGCTTTTATTAGATACAAACTGCCTCCTAGCAGCTGCCCATTACATGGGCCAATTCATTCCTTTCCCACTCGCTTAACCTATACGGTGCTTTTCTTCCTGTCCGGCCTGCTTGGGTTCGTCCTGCTTTAGAGTCTAAGATTCTATTTGGGAACACTCCACTCCACAAAAAATAGCTCTACTCCACCAACTCTATAAAACTTACAGCCAAACAAGTCCAGCTCCACAAACTCTAGCTCCAGAAAAAACGTGGAGCAGGGGGCCAGATCCACATTTTTTGTGGAGTACCTCAAGAGGTGCTCTAAAACGCCAGATTCAGACCTCCTAGTTACACAAACATACCGTTTCGATTAAAAAAAATAAACCCCGACGTCCCCTTCCATCGCTCAGGCCTCGCCAACGCCGGCAGAACTGCGATGCCCCTGACAGACCGGGCTGCTCCCGCCGAATCACGTCGCCCTCGCCGGACTGTGCCACCCCCGATGGACCACGCTATCCCCGCTGAATCGCGCCGCCCCCGCCAGACCTCGCCAGGTGTGGAACCCATGCCTGCACTCGTACCTTGGGTAGGACGCGATAGCGGCCAGGTCAAGTGTAGGGTCGAGATGACAGACTAGAGGGGGGTGAATAGTCCTTTCTAAAACTTAAAATGTTGCCGGCTAAGCGAAGCAAAAGCAGAATTAAACTAATCGGTCTAATCGGTTTAGCCAAGACTACACCCCTCTATCTATAACTTGCACCATACAAAAAGATCCTAATGGAGCAACTAAGGTGCCGGGCTAGGTAGATCTCACCTAAGAAAAAATAGTTTGCATGGTCACACAAACCTAATCACTAGTACTCAAGCAAGAGGGAGTTCCTACTCATACTAGTATGCAAAACACACAAAGCCTAAGCACAACTAGTTCTCAAGAGCAAGGCTACACAAGCCAAACTAGAGAGCTCAAAAAACTTATCTACACAAAGTAAGCAAAGTGACTAACAAAGCTAATCAAGCCAATTAGTCACGCAAGGAAACTACATCTATGCCACAGAAGAAAACTAGCAAGCTACGCAAGCTAACTAATTACAAGACCAACTACACAAGCACAATATATGAGTAAGTAAATACAAACTTGTGTATCGGGGATGCAAACCAACTCGAAGACAAATGTTGACACGATGATTTTATCCCGAGGTTCACTTGGTTGCCATCAAGTTAGTCCCCATTGAGACAAGCTCCAAGGTTGCCGCCGATCCTCTTGCTAGTGGTGACTCTCAAGTCACACTCTCCCGCATGGAGTGCACACACCGAGCTCTAGCACATGATCCGGCCGAACCACTTGTTGCTCTTCAAGTCTCACTCAACTAGAGTTGCTCTTTGCGGTTCCTGCGGGGTGAGCACAATACCCCTCACAATCACTTCTCCGGAGCATCGCACAATCTTCTTGTGGGCTTCACGATGGAGACACAGCACCAAGCCATCTAGGAGGTGGCAACCTCCAAGAGTAACAAGCACCACGAGCTTGCAACTCGATCACCTAGTGTCAATCTCTTGCAATCTCTCAATGCAACGCACTAGAATCACTCACTCGCAATCGGATCACACTCTTTGCAAGCACAAGTGAGTTAGAGGCTATCTAGCACTCCCCAAGCATGGACACTAAGTCCCAAGGGTGCTCAACCCATGAAAACACCGGCCACCACCTCTATTTATAGAGGAAGGCCCCAAACTAGCCGTCACACTCAAATCCCATGAAAACAGAGGAAGAGAACGAGGAGAAAAGAGGAGAGAGGAAAAGGGAAGAAAGGAGAATAGGATGACATGTGGGTAAATTTACAATGGGCAAAATAGTAGATTTCCACCAAATCTTCATGTTTCTTGAGCTAGAGCAACACAATCTGCCAAACACGTACATCGACTCCATATGTTTCTAGAGTTGGTGGAGTGGAGCTAGAAAACTGTGGAGCTGGTGGAGTGGAGCTGGTTTTGGTGGAGTGGAGTGCTGTCACACCAGATTTTAGAAAGAAACTGAATGCATAACTATATATATGCTAGTATCAAGTTTCATCCATATAGTGACATCATCAGCGAATAACAGTAACAGTATCATGAGATAAACAAATAAATGACTTAAAAGTCTATCAGACATATATAGCTTATCCTGGAAATAAAGACTCCAAACTTCACAGGCAATCGACTGGGGTCACGTACGCTTAGAACCGTCTTCAAGAACTTCACACCTTTCTCTTCTGAGCAGCAATGTAAGTAAGCTTGAGTACACTTATGGTTGGTACTCAGCAAGTGTAGAGCAAAGCGCATGATATGCAAAGCTTAGACAAGGAAATAGCTGGCTAATTAAATTGCTTTAAGCACTTTAGTTGGTCACATTTTATTAAGTAGCATAATTACTAGCAAATGCAAGTTTATACCAACCTACAATTAATATAGAGCATCAATATATTATCATCATCAATATTCATCATAATCATATATCATCATCAAGTAACCATAATTTAATTCATCTTCAAATTTAATTAATCATGTGAGGGTCTAGGCCGCTCATGACCGCGAGCTCGGCTGTTATAACAGTTTTTAACAATCTGCAAAGGTTGTACATCTTTACCCACAAGTCACATAAAAGCTCAAAAGAGCTTTAGGCCCAACCATGCTGTACCACACAGGTATTTATCACACTTCCGAGGTGTGACTGCATAGGGACGCTACAAGGCTTTTACAAATATTCTCTAGTAAATGATAGCCCGCTAAGGTTTCAAATCAAAGCAGAGCATAAACCTCCCTAATGGGCATGTAACTTAGCCAAGCTTACTACCCAAGAGGACCGGGCTATACCCCAACGGTGCATCCCCTCTTGCCCTTTCGGTAAGGCCATCATGTACTAGAGTTTCTAATTAATTAGCCAAGTCCAGAGCCATGATAGTCCTTGTGGTTGTGCGGAAAATCCTGGGTGGTCGCTCCATGTTCAGATTAATCAAAGTGGTCTTGGTTTATCATCACCAGAACATAGGTATGAATATTGATAGAAGGTAACACATGATTATTATCTTCACATTTAGTGTAAACCATTCCCAAGTATAGAAACTATGCAAGACTATCGAGCATGAATATAAACCTGGTTATCAAGGCATGATCAATGAAAACTAGTCATCCTTAACATAGGACCCATCAATATTATAAAGCATGCAAGCATAGCCTAACTATAATATGAGCATGTCATATGGTTATTAGGACTGAAATTATGATCAAGAATACACATGCATTTAATCCATAGAATAGCTGCTAAGGTAATCATCATCTCTTGTTCTTGATATTCTTGATAGCTCTCGAGCAACGTTCCTTCTACTCATAGCAATCATCAAGCATAGGAACAAACATGCAAGCAACAAACAGATTCAACTAAGAACAATACACCAAACAAAAGGAAAGCTTTAAAAGAACAAGCTAAACAATAGGGCTCGTCACTACGGTCACCAAAGCGTAGGAAATGCTGAAAATAGAGCTACGGTGGAAAAGATACAGCTATCAGAAGATTTATATTATAAATGAAAAAGAACTATATGCTTCATTTATTTTAAGTAAGAAAATACATGTAATGAACATTTCAGAGAAATATTCAGTATTGGAATTAATTAAAATTATACTTTCACATTAAAAGACAGGTTTAAGCTTAATCAATTTTATTTGTAAATGTTTATGTATAAATTATACGAATTAAATTATTAGCTTTGAAAAGTGCAACATGAGAGAACATCTAATCGAATAACGTCATGTCTCGTGTTGGACCAAACAAGTTTTATTAAAAACACACATGTGTTTGTATTAATCAAATTAAACATTTGTTTATGAAAGATCGTGGTATAACTCTAAATAGCTTCTAGTTATGAAAGACTAGTGTAAATAGACATTAACCAAATTAATATTTTATTAATTTTGAAAGCATGAAACTTGATCAAACAGCGTTGTTAAAATAAATATTATGCTTATAGAAATCTAACGCATCAAGATCGAGATTGGAGCTAAAACATGGATTCTATGAGCTGTACAAAGGTTTGAGGGGTCTAAACACGATTAACTGGTTACTTCATGGCTTGGCACTTGGCAGAGAAGATTTGCAAGACACATCCAACAGTTCTCATAAAAAGGATAAAGCTCGAGTTCAGATCTGCAAAACTTCATGGCTGGGGCTAGATTGAGGGCATTTAACGTTTGGAGGGGGTGTACTGGAAAACGGTAAAGACTCAGAAGAAATCTAATTAATCACAGACTTCCTTGACGGCCTAACCGCAAAAGCTTCAAGAACTCACAGCCATGGTGGATGGGCAGCTCGGCCGTTCGGCTCGCTAGCGTTTCGGGGCGCAAGAGGCTAGGCTAGGTGGGGGAATAGGGAGAGGAGGGCGAGGGGATCACGGAGGTGTGCTCACCGGCAGCGAAGTCAGTTGGAGGCGGCCCGGCATCTGAGACAGCGGCCGGCGTCCATGTGTTCGCTGTGGCAGTGGTGCTTTGGTGGTAGAACGACGACACGAACCAGAAAAACCGGTTCAGATTGGCGAGGGATTCGTCATGGCACTTTCCGTTTGCTCCCTCGGTGCCCTAGCGCGGTGAATCGAAGTGGCGGCGGCGGTGGTGGTTCCCGCTGATTCCGGCGGCGGCGCGTGCGGTGGACGAGCACTCGAGTAGTGGCGAGCGGCAGGTTGGGTAGGGCGCAGGTGCGGCTCGGCTAAGGGAAGCACATCGTGACATCCGTTTGGTCTCTTTGCCTCCGGCCAAGGCGAATTGGAGTGGCAAATTGCCGGCAGTCACGCCTCCACTCCGGCGATCCATTTGCTGACGTGCCACGCATGTCAGGGTTGGGCAAGGCAACGGAGGAGAACAGGATCATGAGGGCTCGCGCATGTGGCTATATAGGCGCAGGAGGCTGGGTGTGGCTTGGCGCAGAAGCCAAGGATGGCCGGCGACGACGGTGCGTGGCATGAGCGTCTAGGAGACGTAGGGGGCTCCTATATGGCTTCCGAAAAATAGATAAGCGATCCATCTATAAAGCCCACTGAGGTCCAATAACAATTTCATGGAGTCGAGGATAGAGATCTGAATTCAACAATTTCAAAAATTGGATTTAACATTTATGAAAAATGGATCAACAATTAAAAATAGTAGATTCAAGCATCTTCAGAAACACATACACCACCTTCAACATTTTTTATCAACTATTTCAACATCTTAAGATAATAGATTCAACATTTATCAAAATATAGATCAACAATTTTTTTAAAAAAAATTGCCACATCTTCTGTGGCGGCGACGCACGCCTGCGCTAGGCGGCAGCGGGATGCCCTGGTCGGGCACAGCGGCACTCTAGCACGGGAGAGGTGCGGCAGCTGACCCCAGTGGCGCACCACCGTGGAGAGGCGCGCAGCCGGCAGCATGGATGGCCGCGACGGCACGAGGCCTGCCACAGGTGCTGCAGCAGTACGTGGCTGGCTGCGGGGCACGCCGGCAGGCCACGGGAGCAGCAGCGCAGGCAGTGGAGGGCAGCGCGGCGGCGCGGTGCGGCGCTTGGAAATGGCCGCCGGTGGTGGCGCATCGAGAGGAAGGAGGAAGGTGGCAGCGCAAGAGGGAAGGAGGAGCGGCGGCGCATAGGGAAATTGAGACCAGCAGCAGCAGCTAGGGTTGAGGAGATGATTGATAAAGATCCGACGGACGAGATTGTTTGCACGAATCTCAAACACTAGAAGGTGGGGAACAAAAAATCTTCCGGAAGATGTACAGGATTGGCAGGAGAGGTAGGCGAGGAGGAATAGAGGGAGGAGAGGTGGGCGGGGGTGAGGAAGCCTAGTTGGGCTAGGCCTAAGTTGGGTTAGGCCCAAACCGAAAGGAAATGGTTTCATTATTTTTTCTGGGAGACATTTCTAGTTCAAAAACAAATTCCAGATGAATTTCTAAAAAATATATTTAAACCAAGAAAATTATCTCGATCCAAGAACAATATGAGTGATAAAGTTGGATACAGTGAACCCAAATAAAGTATTTGGAGCTCAAGAAAAGATTTTTAAAGCCTTCTAATGAATGGATTTGGTTGTAGGAAAAAGAGAATAAATTCCCATGAAAAGCTGGAAAATTCTCAGGAAAGATTTGGTTGACCTTTGAACGTATTTTGAAAACTTTGCACTCATACTCTGTTGGCGCCCATTCAGGGCTAGCACACGATAGCACTTGCACGTGCAGCGCGCAGTGATGCTCCTTGCAGCGCCGCGGCACCAACCAGTCAGACCGGTCTCGTCGGGGCAGTCCAACGAGAATCCAACGAACGCCCACTCGGGAGGGACCCCGTCGGGGCAGGCGCGCATTGGGTTGCTCTACGCTCGGCAGGCCAGCTAGGGTGTCCTCAAACTCCATGGAGACAAAGGAAGAACAGCATGTCGAGATTGGAAAAGTTAGGGTTTGGATAAAAGGTAAAGACGATAAAAGTAATAGATTGGTTTTGTATTTGATCGATTGGATACCCTCTATCGGCCATGGCATTTTATATTTATAGGGTGGGGAGGTCTTGCCCCGCAAGAAATCCTATTACAGATCTAAATCTACAAAATTCATAGTTGGACTCGGATTCCATGTAGACCGGTCTGACCGGTCAGACCCATCGGTCTGACTGGTCAGTCATGCCAGACCGACTATAGACACTTCGACCGGTCAGACCACCTAGGGGCACCAGTCTCATCCGGTTGTTATCAATTTTGGTCGTCAACGTATGCCCTCCTGTTTTTTGGCAAAGCTTGTGTGCCCAAAAAATATTCTTCTGGACCAAAATTATCTAAGAGCGATGATTAATAACGCATCGGCCACATATTTGTTCTAAGGGCAATAAAAACTATTGGCCATAATTTGCTTCACTTCAAACTGATGATGAAACAATTTGCTTTGGCCACCATACTTTCTTCATGGTTGTTGATCTCTTTGGCTCGACCTCCGCTTGTTGCTCCATTGACTCTTGCTCACGTATGCGTTGCAGTCTCCTCTTCTGGGTGTGAGATAAGCCTGAGGGACACCACCTCGGTTGTAAATACTTGAAATCTTTCTTCATGTCTTTCTCACCCTCCTTGCTGCAATTAAGATCTCTTTTGACCAGATTGTTGCTAGTTACAATCGATCTTTGTGAGGCACAATTTGGATATATAGAAGGATATTGAATATATATTGCATATGCATCCTACTATAATCCAAAGGTGTATAATAATAAGGATATGGCTAATACCATGGGGCAACTGGTAGTATAGCATAGTAGCACAATTACCTTGACATGGACGAGGATCCGATTGCTCACAAGATCTTGATGATGACACATTCTTATCTTCGTTTGGCCGTCTCTTCTGTTTCATGGCGGCTCCCTCCTCATATTTGGACAAGAGCTCCTTGAAGCTCGGCCTTGCTTTGTTTCATGCTGTGAAGGAACTTGCTTTCAGATCCACTGGACACACTGGCCAGACCGGTCTGGGTACCGGTTAGACCGGTCGCACCGGTCAGACCACCTCTGGAGCCGGTCAGACAGGTCAACTTACTGTCGGCCTCTTTCTTCTCGCCTTGCCCCCCAGCCGAACTTGGTTGTGCTTCAACTATATCATTTGAAGTGTGGTCTTCATTAGTGACAACCTCATTAACGAAACTAGCCGATGTTTCTTCAACGGTCGGTTTTTCTTTGCCTAGTGTCAAATCTAATTTTTTGTTCAATCGTCCATCTATTTTAACACGATAGACTTGCTTGATCACCTTGTGCTTCTTTTTCTGTACAGACCAATTTTTATGATCAAAATGGTCATTATTGGTAGGTGATGACTTACTAATATCCAGCTCCCTATAAGTAATACAATTTGGGCATAAATATATAGAATGAAGCGGCATATATAAATTATGAAATCATGGTGGCAAGTATAAGGTATACTAAAATAAGTACTCCATGGCATACTCATAGGTGATCTATATGATGAAAACGACATTGTCATAGGAGCATAATTCCATTGCCGATTCTGATCATGGAATTTCTGCTTCGGACTAGATTTTGCTTGCTTGGAATTTTTAAGCCGACTAGAATCATTGACATTCGTTTGCCTTTTGAATTTAGCCGGAAGCTTCTTAGAAATATGCTTCGGCTTTTTCTTTTAATGCTTGCTATGACCTTTGGCTTGAATGGTTTTCCAAACACCGATCTCATGTTTTTTTGGCTTAACCATCCTAGGTTTTGATTTATTTTGCAAAACCTTGGAAGAAGCAGTTAGACCGGTCTTAGAATCGGTCAGACCGGTTTCGTCGCAACCGGCCTCTTTATCTTTGCCTTGTTGCTCCCCGAGCGTAGAAGTATACAGTTTTTATGCTCACGCTAGGGCATTTTAGGTCAACAATTTCGGCTTGAAATGGCCGAATTTCATCTTGACCAGTAACATTCGGCACAGTTTTGCAAGGATTAATAGCCGGCTTTTCAATAACCGACATTTGAATAGCAGGAACTGAAATTAAACTATCTTCTTCATCAATCAAATTCTTGACAATACTAGATAGAACATCGGATAAAGTTTTTAAGGATTGCATCTCCATCAATATGTCGATGGTGGATGGTATCTGCCACTCCTTTATCTTCATGACTCCTTCCTCTGTTGTATGGCAGCATGACAAAAATAGACTTTTGTCTGCTCTGTCGTATCCTCACCTATACTCCTCAAGCAGCTTATCATGTGATATCATATGGCTAGGGTGTGATGGATCGGCCATAATAGCCAGATTTTCGTTCCCCAGCGGAGTCGCTAAAATATGTTGGCACCGATTCAGGGCCAACACACGATAGCACTTGCACGTGCAGCGCGCAGCGATGCTTCTTGCAGCACCGCAGCACCAACCGGTCAGACCGGTATGGTGGACCGGTCGGACCAGTCTCGTTGGGGCAGCCCGACAAGAATCCAACGAACGCCTGCCTGGGACGGACCCCATTGGGGCAGGCGCACCTTGGGTTGCCCTACACTCGGCAGGCCAGCTATAGGGCGTCCTCAAACGCCATGGAGACGAAGGAAGAACAATATGTCGAGGTTGAAAAAGCTAGGGTTGGATAAAAGGTAAAGACAATAAAAGTAAAAGATTGGTCCCGTAAGAAATTCTATTATAGATCTAAATCTACAAAATCCATAGTTGTACTCGGATTCCGTGTAAACCGGTCAGACCGGTCATACCCATCAGTCAGATCGGTCAGTCATGCCAGACCGACTACAGACACTTTGACCGGTCAGACCGCCTAGGGGCCCCGGTCAGACCGGTCTCATCCGTTTGTTGCCAATTTTGGTCATCAACATAAACACAGGATGCACTTTAGCATGAATGCAACACTTCAATAAGACAACAAAAAACATATTCATTTAATCTTGGAAATTGTTTGTTTTCCTACATTAAATATCCTTGTAATTAAACAGATGTTAGCAAGGTTTTAAAAATTCATGAAAATCGTTGAATTAATGTTCTCTCTAATCACATCCTGAATCTTGGATTTCAGGGTGTGACAAGTGCTACCAAGCAGGCCCTAAGTCTTAAGTGTCCGTGACAAGTGGGTTTCATTATATGTGAGGGGTGATTTATCCCCATAACACCCATCAAGCATAGTTACTTGGTAACTGTGCAATAAAAATGTGCGTGGAGATTGGCCTTATAGTAGGAGATTTGGTTTTCTTCTTCGTCTCTTGTTCTCCCGACATTTTCATGGACATGGCCTTGATTCATTCGTAGAAAGTGGTGGCACTACATGGATTGTACCCACCTTCTGGGAGGGGGTGGAGTCATTATCTTATAGCGAGGTGGCGCTTGAGGTGGGGAGGTTGGTGGTGTCGATGGCAGAGATCAGGTCGATGCCTCGGCAATGTAGGACCAGTGACCACTAGGCGGCCAGTAAAGTATATGGTAATTTTCATGTCCTGCCCCAAGGTTGTGTTGTGATATCGTCAATTGAGATGTCAGCTTAACTGTAGAGAAGCTTCTGCCACCGACTATGTCCACCAAAATCGACGCAGAACCTGCAGGCACGGGGATGCTGTGCACCATCATCCCTTTCGTGCAAGGATAAGAGACAAACCCTTAGCAACATCAAATTTTGTGGTCCTATCATGCATGACCATACTTTTTGCAATATAGCCTTTTTCTAAAAAATATTCATGTTTAGAACCTTGGGCGACGTAAACTCATTTTTGGACCCTGGGGTCGGCGCCATGAATTATAGCACTGAGGCATGGCGTCGAGGTACTTGCCATGTCGGCACCACCTCAACAGCTCTAGGAAACAGTTGCGGGTGCACACCTTGGCGCCACGAGTCACGGCGTCTCAGTGCTGTGAGTCATGGCGTCGACCCCTGGGTGGAAAGATAAGTTTAAGTCACTCAGGGGTCCCAACACTACTAGATAACACGCCAAAAGTCCACCCCAAAGGTAGCATAGGTACCGGTTCATTTTCATACCGGTACTTTTGGGGTGGATAAAACCTACGGATGAGCCTCAGGTACCGGTTGGTGGTTGGTAACACCAACCGGTACCTAAGGCTCTCCATAGGTACCGAGCGATAACTTTTACATTAGTACCGAGTGGTACCACCGACCGGCGCCTACCTTAGGCTCGTCCATGGGTTACTTCAAAAGTAAAATATTTCCTTCTCAATCACAACTGCTGCGTAGGTGAGATGGTAAAGGAGCAACATGTGAGACAAAAGGTTGCGGGTTCGAATCGCAACCAAAGGATATTTTGCGTGAATATTTTGGTACCGGCTCGAACTTTGACCCGGTACCTAAAAGAGTCTTAGGCATCGGTTCCTTTACCCGATGCCTGAAGATGGAGACAAAGGTCCCAGTTTCGGGGTACCGGTTCAAAAACCGGTACCTAAGGACTCTTTTCTAGTAGTGAAACATGAAAGTGTTTTGGGAAAAGGATCAAATTGCAAAAAAAAATATCAGCATGAATGAGGAGCTTGCATGCATGAAGTTTCAAGTAAATTTCTACTTACAAGCCTAATATTCACTAAGAAATAATATCATGAGGCTTAGTGGTAAACAACTATTGAATTTACATTTGCATTTCTCATATTTTTCTAGTGAATGGTTGTCCCTGAAATATAATGTGGCCTGATCTGGTATATATTTATAGACATTTGGTATATATAGAGATGTTATACAATTTAAGTGTTTAGAATCCTGACACTACTATATTTACATACTTTTCATGCAGACTTATAGAGCGTATGGTGAACATGACACAGTGTTCACGATGCATGATCTGGTGCATGACTTGGCAACCACACTCCTCGGTGAAGAAATTCTGGACCAGAGTAAACAAGGCTACACTGGGGGGAGCAGCTGCCGCTTTGCATTGCTCACTGACTGTAGCAAGCCACTGGAGTCAAGCACGACTTCTCTTGCCATGCTAAGGGCACTGCGTTTTATGGACTGTCGGGATTGTGAGGTACATGGATCTGCATTTTGTGCTGCCAACTCCCTTCGAGTGTTGGATTTAAGCGAGTGCTTCATAAACAAGTTGCCAGATTCTATTGGTCGAATGAAGCAGTTGAGGTACATTAATGCTCCAAAGATCAAGGACCGAATGATTCCAGAATGCATCACAACGCTCTCAAAGTTAAGGTTCCTCAGTCTTCGCGGGTCTTGTTTCATCCTAGCATTACCAGATTCGATTGGAGAAATTCAAGATCTGGTGCATCTTGATTTATCTGGTTGCTCGGGCATAGAAGAACTGCCAGAATCATTTGGTGACCTTAAAAGTTTGGAGCATTTGGATTTTGCAAATTGTCAAGATGTCATAGGAGTATCACAATGCCTGGCTAGATTTACAAAACTGCAATACTTGAACTTATCTAACTGTGAAAATGTTGGACAGCTACCAAAAGCATTGGGCAGTCTCACAGAATTGCAATACTTGAACTTATCCAAAAGCTCATACCTTTTAGGAAACGAACTTGACGAGGCAGAGTTTTTGGGCTCCCTGACCAAACTCAAATATCTGAACCTATCTGCAGGGAAAGAGGTGGACATAATGAGGTTGCCTGAAGCTTTAGGTAGCCTCACTGAACTCAAGTACTTGAACTTATCACGTCAATATAGGCTGAGAAAATTGCCTACATCATTTGGGAATCTCTGTAACCTGGTGCACCTTGACTTGTCAAGATGTTATTATCTTCGAGATGTGTCAGCAGCTCTCAATGGGTTAACCAAGCTCCAATATTTGGATTTATATGCGTGCTCCTCTCTTGCACGTGGCATGGAAGGGCTACAAGAAGTTTTTGGTAATCTCAGTGAACTTCGACATTTGAATTTTGGCAACATTTATCAGAGTCTTCTCTATCCAGATGAAATAAATGTTCTCCTGGAGCGGATCTGTACTCTCACTAATCTTGAGTATCTGAATCTTTCTCAAAATGATACAATGTCCAGCATACCTGAAACTCTTTGTAACCTCAAGAAGTTACATACACTAGACCTTTCGGGGTGCCGAAGTCTGCGTAGGCTGCCAGTAAGTATATCTGAAATGCACAGCTTGAAGTTTGTATACAGGAGCGGTAACTTGGGTTGGTCCACGCTACCTCAGTACAATACTGTTGATGGTGAATGCTTTGTGTGCGAGTATGACGAAGCTGATTCTTTGGAGATAAGAAGGCTTCAAAATGTGAAGTCGGTAGAAGAGTTACAGGCAATGAAGCTCGTGGAGAAGACACATATTAGAAGCTTAAGTTTAGAATGGACAGGAGCTGTGAGTAGATTTGTGGAGGACGCAGAAGTTCTGAGGGAACTAGTGCCACCACACAGTGTTTCATTCTTCTGCCTACAAGGTTATAATAGCATCAGTTTTCCATCCTGGGTTATGCGCATTGGTGCTTATTTACCTGGTCTGACCACTATGGAAATGAACAACTTGCCCAGATGTGGTAGCCTGCCAACACTTGGTCAGTTACCAAACCTTCAGAACCTGCGTATCATACAAATGCACAGGATTAAGAAGATTGACGTGCACCTGTACGGGGGGTCAAGAGCATTTCCTCGACTTGAGAAGTTCACCATAGATGATATGAAATGCCTAGAAGAGTGGGACACGGAGGACGGTTTGAATGAGCCCCCATTCCCATGCCTCAGTTCTGTAGAGATAAAACGCTGCCCAAGGTTGAGGATCAAACCACATCTGCCACGAAGTATAAGCAAGTTGAGGGTACACAGTAGTGACAAAGTAATGTTGTCGTCACGGGGGAACAGAGGCCTCTTTCTCTCAAGTCTTCACGTGGAATGCTGCATGGTGCCTCTGGGTCACTGGAGCTTGCTTCGCCACCTCCGTTCCCTCGAACATTTAGAGATTGCAGAATGCAGCGACATTACATGCTGCTCAACGGATTTCCTTCAAGGTCTCACGTCCCTGACTGTGAGAGGTAAAGAAAAGTACCTCACTGGGGGTGGTCACGAAAACTTCTTGCTGCCTGTCCTGACGCTGCCGAACTGGCTGGGAGACCTTACCTCTCTCACAAAACTTAAGATAAGTGACTACAAGTTTGTCATGGTTCTGCCAGGCACCATACAAAAACTCACCCACCTGCAAACTCTAATTTGCACGAGAATGTTTTCGCTGCCGGAGTGGTTGGGAGACCTCAGATCTCTCACGAGACTTGGGCTAGATCAGTGCTGGCGCATCGAGACTCTGCCAGACAGCATACAACTACTTACCTGCCTGCAAACTCTAGAAGTGAAATTTTGTGGAAGCATGGTATCGCTGCCAGAGTATTTGGGAGACCTTACATCTCTCATGGAACTTAATATAATATACTGCAGTCGCATCGAGACTCTGCCAGTCAGCATACAACAACTCACTCGCCTGCAGACTCTAGAATTGATCAGTTGCAAAAGCATGGTTTCTCTGCCGGAGACGTTAGGAGACCTAATTTCTCTTACAACACTTCGGATAATTGATTGCGAGGGCATCAAGTCTCTGCCAGTCAGCATACAACAACTCACTCGCCTGCAGACTCTATGTGTGAGCAGTTGCAAGGGCATGGTTTCTCTGCCGGAGACGTTAGGAGACCTCATTTCTCTTACAAGCCTTTGGATAGATAATTGCAGGGGCATCAAGTCTCTGCCAGGCACCATACAGAAACTCACCAGTTTGCAGCACCTAATGATTGATGGATGCCCTGAACTAGTTCAGTGGTGCGAATTGGAGGAGAACAAGATGAAGCTCGCTCATATTATAGACAAGGTAATAAATAGAGTATAGCGGTGTGGTAGCAGATTAGTGTCTGTATAGAGGATCGCAGATAGCGGATGCTATAGCAGATGTTAAATCCAAATAGCGGAATTTAAAAAATTAGAAAAATTTTAGAGTGTATTTAAGCAATTAACATTAATTTTGCTCAAAAGTGTTTTTACTTACCCATTACATTTTGTTGTACAAGAGCCAATAAAAAATTAAATAAATGGATATAAAGAAGATACATAGGTACATATTAGCACTAAATTCTCATATTAATGAAAACAACATTATTTGTCAGCTTATCATTCTTTATTACTTCCTAAATCGCCGTTTTTCAACTTTCTTATTACTATCACTTAATCCATCTTCATTGTCACTTTAATCATCAACATTGCAAAGTGCAGCCTAAAATCAGCAATAGCGGCCCACTATAGCGGATGCTAAATGCAATAGCGGACGCTAAGTCCAAACTTGTTGTTTCGGGTCTGCTACCTCGTAGCGGTAGCGGTAGAGGTCAGCTACTGCTATAGCAGCACTATTGTGGGTGCTACCAACGCTATTTAGTATCTTACATACATATGACTTTGTTTTTTAGGACTTTTGACGGAGACTGCCAATTGATGATGAGTCAGAAACTGATGAAGAATCAGGAAGTGGTCATGAAGATCCAGTAATTGATGAAGAGCCGGAAAGTGGTGTAGAGCAAGAAACTGGGTCAGAAACTGATGAAGAATCAGAAAGTGATAAAGATCCAGTAATAGATGAAGAATCAGAAAATAAGGAAGAACTAAAAACTGGATTAGAAGGTGATGAAGAGTCAGAAAGTGACCGAAGTGTCAGGAAGTGGCAAAGAGTTGGATAACGAGGACTTCGAGAGTGATCGGGGGGAAACATAATCCAAGTGCTGCAATGCATAGTTCAGAAAGTGTCTTTTCTGGGGAAGTCAAAGAGGAGCCCCCTACTTAAATTTTATTAAGACAGGAATGCAGTTGTACATCAGCAAAAAAAAAAGAAATGAAACAATATTTTTGAAAAAGATAATAAAGAGGATAAAAGAAGGAAAAAGAGACAAAACTGACAAAGTCCTATTGTAGTTTCCTGTGTCCGTTGTTGAACCCAATGTATCAGATTGTCTCTTCTCTTACTTGTTATTGTTCTGTTTCCTGCAAGAGTTTTCATTATTCTCGAACAGTTTCTCAAGTCGCCTATGCTATTTATTTAGCACCATAGTAGCAAACAGTGTTTGAGTACAATTTTGTATCATTTGATTCATTTCCCACAAATTTTATGAATTGCCAAAATGTAATCCCCACAATTCAATCTCCACAATTCTGTACTTAGTAATATTGAGGAACGAGAGTACTCTATCCTGCTTGTGATGAGTGAATTGTCAACCGTGCGGTGTGATCGTGCGCTTGGTCTTTGGATTGCAGGTACACGGACGTCAAGTGTCGACGGAGAGTTGCCGTGGAGGAGCTCGGGCCGGGCGGCAGCCGTGGCGTCCACTCCTGGATCGAGGGCGCAGGCGGCGACAGAAGGCGGGTTTCTTGGTTTGCGCCACAAAACCAAGGAAGCTGACGGCGGTTGAAGACGCCAAGTCGTGGAGGCACGGGCGTCGGTCTCGGGACTGACGGAAGCGACGGGCGTCGACGGCGTCTAGGGCCTCGCTGCGAGCGAGGAGGTGACGGGCGTCGGGCGGCGTCTAGGGCCGTCAGAAGGCCGAGGCGGGAACGGCGTCTAGGGCCACGGCGTGGAGGCGGGAATCTTCCCGCGCGTGGAGTTTTGGCGGTTTTCTCAAAACCGGCCACCTACCCGGGTTTCGCGGACTCCCCAAAAACCGCGAACCGGATCTTCATCCACACGGCGGCATCGCGGAGAAGACTTCGACTCGAAGAAAGAACCTCGACCGTCGGATGAGTCCTTGTATCTTTTTCCGGTTTTGCCCCTACGGGCTTTCTAGTGTCTAATAGAGTATAGGGGTAGTTTAGTCTTTTAGTTTAGAGTTAGTGGGGGATAAATATCTCTCTCCCTCCCCACTCTCTCTCTCTCTTTTCCAGAACTGAACAAATTCCCGTCACCCCCTTCCTGCCCCTCCCGCGGTTCCTCTTTTCCTTGTTTTTTTTCTTCCCCTAGGGTTAGGATTTTGTGATGGATCTTTGAGACCTGGTACTACAAATCGATGGGAAAGGAGGCCTTCTCCTCCTCTTGTCCTCTGGGAGGTTGATTTGATTCGATTTTGTCTCTCCGGTGTTGGATTTTGGTTTGGTCTCCCTCTGTTGTTCTTGCGCAGGAATTTTTGGTGCTGGTCGCTGGGCTGTTCTTGGCACAAGGAGCAGTGCAGGTCCAGGCGATCTGGTCCCTGGCGCAGAGCAAGTCGCCAGCAGCCTGCAGCGGTGCGAGGCAGGGAGGCAAGCAACACAGGCATCTGACCAGCACCAGGCCAAGTAGCAGCTGGTCTTGGCGCAGGGGACAGATGAGCATGTCCTGGTTCAGCTCCAAATCCAAGGTGAGCATCGAGTTGAGTAAGGACGTGCTGTGAGTTGGCAATCGTGCCACCTTCTGTTTTCATGCAGGTCTTCATTAGAAATCCTAGGTAAATGTGAGGTCAATTTCAAGTGAATTGTTACATGCCCATATACTGTTCGACGAATTGTCTCACTATTTTCAGCAGCCAGGTTAATCTCCAATTTGGTGCTTAGCCTTGTTTAGGTTTAATATTAGCTTCTTGTTAAGCTTTGCTTCCACTGGATTTTGAGATGTGCTAATTGTTGAACTTTTTGTATGCTTAGTCAAGTGAAGTCTTAGGTGATAGCTTTGCTTAAGTAAATCGCTATACTTTGGCTTCTGCATTTTGAGTCGAGCTCATGATCGTTTGATTAAACTCTGCTTCCACTTTGTGTTGCGCTTTACATCGAGCTTTTCCTAACCGTTCCTAGGGTGAACTCGTCACTTGTTGGCGTGTGTCGCCTTGACGGTTAGAAGAGAGGTGCGTCGGGTTGAATTCGGGACATAGGCCTTGTTCTTTTGGAGAATTTATTAAAGGCTCCCATTCACCCCCCCTCTGGTCGCCTGTTCGGTCCTTCAATTGGTATCAGAGCTTGGTTGAGGTTTTCAGTACCTTAACCGGTTCGAAAACCACTCGGCGACCATGGCGAGTCTTGGTAAGATCCCGGTGTTTTCCGGCGAGGACTATGCCTACTGGAAGGTTCGCATGAGAGCCTTCCTGCAGAGCATGGGAGCCGATGTCTGGGAGATTACCACGAACCAGCTTTACGAGGTGCTTGCTATTCGGGCCACGCCTCTTCAGGTGACCCAGCACGAGGCTAACGCCAAGGCCGTCAATGCCTTGTTCGCTGGCGTTTCTCGTGCGGAGTTCTCACGCGTCCAGGGTTTTCAGGAAGCCCACAAAATTTGGACGTGTCTTGAGAACTACCACGAGGGTACACCTCAGGTGAAGGCCAGACTGTTCGAGACTCACCGGCGTGAGTATGAGAACTTCACACAGGAGCCGGGTGAGAGCATTGACCTGATGTTTAGTCGTTTTCAGTCGATTGTGAACAAGGTCAATGCGAACAGATCTGCTGGTGCCCTTGAGTACACAGAGCATGAGAAGGCCCTTAAGTTGCTTTACGCACTTGATCGCTCTGTGTGGGATCTCAAGGTGAACACCATCATTGAGTCTGCTGGCTATGAGACTCTGACGGTGAACGAGCTTTTCAGCAAGCTCAAGGCCACGGAGGTGGATAACCAGACACGAGCCAAGCTCAATGGTGCCCCTCCTTCCAAGAGCGTCGCTCTTGTGACTGGCCGAGGTGGTGGATCGGGCTCTAACGCTAACTCTGCTCTTGGCTTTTCTCTTGCCTCTTTGCCTTCTGTTACAGATGAGCAGCTGGAGACGCTGGACGACGTCGACTTGTGCCTCCTCATCAGCAAGTTCCAGCGCGTCTACCACAACAGGCAGAGGAAGAAGAACCCCGGGTGCTACAACTGCGGCGATTTGAACCACTTCATCGCCGATTGCCCCAAGAAGTCCGGCGGTGGCCAGAACAACCACTCCGACTACTACCGCCACCACGACCGCGACGAGGGAGGCTCCAACAAGGAGCGTCGGCGCCACAAGCACCGCAGTCGTGACCAGGGAGGACGCTTCGACAAGGAGTCGCTCAAGAAGCGCTTCCAGTACAAGGCCAAGAAGCGGGAGAAGGCCTTCCTGGCGCAGCTCAGCGACCTCGACAAGAGCTCCGACACCGACCGCTCTTCTTCACCGACCTCCGACGACGACGACAAGAAGAAGAAGAAGCGGGACAAGGAAGCCACCGGCTTCATCGGCCTGTGCTTGACGGCCGGTCGGCGCAAGGGTTTCTGCACCATGGCGGGCGAAGCCGATGGTGCTCGTGCGTCTTCGGGTGGACATGCTACACCGACGCACGTCGACTCTTCTCCTGGATCCGAGAGTGATTCAGAGGTAAACTCCACGATCGACCTGCTTGATACAGAGGTTAGGGAGTTGTACGCCGCTCTCGACAACCAGAAGAGGCTGCTTAAGGAAGCAGCTAGAGAGCGTAGAAAGCTTAGGGCTGAGTTGGCTTGTGCTAGGGAGAAATCTAGTGAGGATGAGTGCGCTGGCTGCATATCTCACATGAATGATCTTGTTGCTCTCCGTGCCAAGCACGATGAGAACGTCGCGAACTTAGATGTTGCTAAGATTTCGCTTTCTGACGTGTCTCATGAGCTCGCTAAGGCCAAGCATGAACTAGAATTGGTTAAGGACGCTCCTATCGTTAGCGATGTGCTTGAATGTGATGAGTGTCCTATCTTTAAATCCGATCTAGCTTCGTTGCAGTCCAAGTTTGCTACTGTGGTGTGCGAGCTAGAGGAGATGAAGTCTAGGCCAGTTCTGCTTGGTGCTTGCAAGGTTTGTCCCACGCTTAGGTCGGAGCTAGATGAGAAGAACGCTTTCATCAAGTCTTTTGGAAAGACTAAGGTCATAGAGTCTAGCCTACCTATTGACTGCTCTGTTTGCCCTGGTTTGATTTCTGATTTGGATAATCTTGCGGTAGAAAAAGCCAACCTGGAGAATGAGAATACCTATCTTAGGGCGATTCTTAGTTGGGTTTCTGCTAGTGAGCCGCAGTTGGGCATGATGATCAAGCAGTTCAAGCGTGGTGATGGGTTTGGGGTCGGTTACACGTACACAAAGTCAGACTTTGACAGGTTGTACGGTAAGATTGGCAAGGCTGCTGGAAACACTGTTAGCACGAGCACGCAGCCTTCGCTTGTTGACCCCGCGGATGGTGTGCTTAAAGAACCACCGAAAGCACCTCCGCAGAAGCAGGTTTGGGTTCCAAAACCCAATGAGCTGAGGAACTCCCTCGACACGCTCCCTGCTGCCACAGCCCAGGTTGCCCAGAAGAAGAGGGCTGCTCCTCCTCGTCCGCAGGCTAGGCCTCCACCTCCCAAGCATGAGGTGAGGTACCACTGCGAGTTCTGTGACAGGGAAGGTCACCTGGAGGAGTTTTGCTTCAGGAGGAAGCGGGCTGTGAGGAGAGAGCAGGAGAGACGGAACGCGGACATGTACTCTGCTCGGGTGCATGGTCCTTCTCGGCGTGGTGATAGGCGAGATGCTAGGGCGCGCCGTGTAGGTGGAGGTCAGGGAGACGGTGGTGGTTACCGTGCTCCAGCGGGTGGTCGCTTTGCCGGTCGTGCTCCTGGTCGTTTTCAGTACGGCTATGGACCACGGGACCGAGGCTTTGGAGGAGGTTTCGATGCTCCACGCTTTTCTCGCGGTGGTGTTCGTCAGTCACACGGTAGACGGGACGAGGGATACGCTTTGCCTAGTTTTGCTAACCCTTCTGTAGAGCAAATGGCTCGACACTGGTTTGCTTCTCACTTTGCTAACCCCAGTGTTGAGACATTTGCTCACCCTTTGTCTCACTACTGATGTGCAGGTTGGAGGCTTGGAGAACAGGTGGATCATGGACTCCGGTTGTTCGCGCCACATGACCGGAAATGACAAATGGTTCTCCAGCCTCACCCCGATGCGCTCAAAGGAGTATATTGTGTTCGGGGATAATGGAAGAGGAAAGGTACGTGGACTTGGCGCTGTTCGAGTTTCTGATCGCTTTACCCTGAAAGAGGTTGCTTTGGTTTCGAACCTTGGGTTCAATTTGCTCTCTGTTTCGCAACTTCTTGATGAGGGGTTTGAAGTTCGCTTCAAGGAAGGTTGTTCGCGTGTTTTGGATTCCAGAGGAGATTTGGTTTGCAGGATTACTCCTCGCGATCGGGTTTTCTTGGTTGACTTCTCTGGAACTCCTCTTGGCCCTTCTCGTTGCTTGATGGCTGGTCCTTCTTCTGATTTGTGGAAGTGGCATAGGAGATTAGGACATTTGAGCTTCGATTTGTTGTCGAGATTGAGCTCACTTGGCCTGATCCGAGGATTGCCCAAACTGAAGTTTGAGAAGAACCTTGTTTGTCATCCGTGTCGCCACGGGAAAATGATTGCCGCTTCTCACCCGCCTGTTAATCAGGTGATGACTTCTCACCCTGGAGAGTTGCTACACATGGACACTGTTGGTCCTTCCAGGGTGATGTCTGTTGGTGGGAAGTGGTACGTGCTTGTAATTGTGGACGACTTTTCTCGCTATTCTTGGGTCTTTTTCATGAGAACCAAGGATGAGGCTTTCGAGTTTGTTCGAGATTTGATCTTGAGGTTGAAAAACGAGCTATCCCAGGCTATGCGAGCGATTCGCAGTGATAATGGCACAGAATTCAAAAACGCTCGTTTTGACGCCTTTTGCAGTGATCAAGGGCTTGAACACCAGTATTCTTCTCCCTACACTCCACAGCAGAATGGAGTTGTAGAGCGGAAGAATCGAACGCTGGTTGAGATGGCGAGGACGATGCTCGATGAGCATAGGACTCCTCGCAAATACTGGGCTGAGGCGGTTAACACCGCTTGTTACGTGTCCAACCGTATTTTCTTGCGTGCTTTCATGCACAGGACTTCTTATGAGTTGCGATTTGGACGCCAGCCCCGTGTTGACCATCTCAGAGTTTTCGGTTGCCGGTGCTTTGTGCTGAAAGATGGAAATCTTGATAAATTTGAGTCTCGCTCGTCTGACGGTATTTTTCTCGGTTATGCTTCTCACTCTAGAGCGTACCGTGTGCTGATTATTGATACTAACATCGTCAGAGAGACTTGTGAAGTCACTTTCGACGAGACTGCACCGTGCAATTCTTCTGTCTTTGAAGTTGCAGGAGATGATGAGCTCGGCACCTCCATCTTTGAAGATGAGGAGGAAGAAGCTGCAGATGGCGAGGCTGAGGCTACCACGCGTGCTGTGGACCCAGCTATCTCTGCTACGAGCTCGGACGATGAAGACGGCCCCGATCCGACTACGTCTACTTCACGGGGGTTGTTCGAGGAGGTGACTCAGGCTACACCAGCTGATCCTGAGGAGACACCAGCTTTAGTTGAGGAGGAGGCGACTTCGACACGGGAAGCACCGCGACATATTCAGCGTCGCCATCCACCTCAACAGATGCTAGGTGATCTCAACGAGCGAGTCACCAGGTCCAAGGTAACAAGTATCGCTGGCTTTGCCCATTCAGCGTTTGTTGCCTCTTTTGAGCCCAAAGATATTGGACACGCTCTTTCTGATTCTAATTGGGTCAATGCCATGCATGAGGAACTTGAAAATTTTGAAAGAAACCAAGTTTGGGTTTTAGTCGAGCCTCCACCTGCTTGTAATCCCATCGGAACGAAGTGGGTTTTCAAAAACAAGCAGGGTGAGGATGGTTTGGTTGTTCGAAACAAGGCTCGTCTTGTTGCTCAGGGGTTTTGCCAAAAAGAGGGTATTGATTTTGAGGAGACTTTTGCCCCTGTTGCTCGTTTGGAAGCTATTCGAATCTTTCTTGCATTTGCTGCTTCCAAGGGTTTTAAAGTTTTCCAAATGGATGTGAAATCTGCGTTCTTGAATGGTTTTATCGAAGAAGAGGTTTATGTGAAGCAACCCCCTGGTTTTGAAAATCCCAAGTTTCCAAACCGTGTTTATAAACTTCAGAAAGCTCTTTACGGTTTGAAACAGGCGCCTAGAGCTTGGTATGATAGATTGAAAACCTTTTTGCTGGCTCAGGGATTTAAAATGGGATGTGTGGATAAAACTTTGTTCCTCATGCGATCTGGCACTGATTTTCTCTTAGTTCAGATATACGTGGATGATATTATCTTTGGTGGCTCTTCTCACGCTCTTGTCTCCAAGTTTTCTGAGCAGATGTCCAGGGAGTTCGAGATGAGCATGATGGGTGAGCTGCAGTTCTTCCTCGGGCTGCAGATCAAGCAAACTCCTCAGGGCACTTTTGTCCATCAAGCCAAGTACACTAGAGACTTGCTGCGGAAGTTCGACATGAGTGACTTGTCACCTCAGCCGACTCCAATCAGCACATCGACGGCGCTTGATGAGGACTTGGACGGCGAGGCGGTGGACCAGAAGGAGTACAGGAGCATGATCGGCTCTCTCCTGTACCTGACGGCAACGCGACCGGACATCCAGTTCGGCGTCTGCCTCTGCGCGCGGTATCAGGCTTCGCCGCGCACCTCCCACAGGCAGGTGGTGAAACGCATCTTCAGGTATTTGAAATTCACCCCTGAATTTGGTCTTTGGTATTCTGCGGATTCTTCTCTGGTTTTGGTGGGCTTTTCTGATGCCGATTTCGGTGGGTGTCGGTTGGATCGCAAGTCAACATCCGGCACTTGTCAATTTCTCGATACATCTTTGGTGTCTTGGTCCTCTCGCAAGCAGGCTAGCGTAGCGCTTTCTTCCACAGAAGCCGAGTATGTTGCCGCTGCTAGTTGCTGCTCCCAGATACTTTGAATGAAACAAACCTTGAAGGATTATGGCTTGAGTTTTGGTAGGGTTCCCATCTTTGTAGACAATATGTCAGCCATTAGCATTGCAAAGAACCCTGTCTTACACTCCAGAACCAAACACATAGATATCAGATTCCATTTCCTGCGAGATAACCATGAGAGAGGCCACATAGACTTGATCCATGTCCCTTCAGAGAGGCAAACCGCAGATATTCTCACCAAACCGCTTGAGCAGGACACTTTTGCTCGCTTGCGAGGGGAACTTGGGGTTTGTTACCCCTTTTGATCGCTGACTTTTGTTTTGGTTAGCTTGGTAGGTCTTTGTTTTGCTTCTCTTTATTTTCTAGGTTTGGTAGTTGCATTGTGCATATGCATTGTACATGTTTGCATTTTGCATTGTCTCACTTGCACTAGCATTCTTGAATACATTGCTATGACCTTCTAGTGCTTGCTAGTGTGAGTTGATAAACTTGATCATGTATTGCTTGCTCCACTGTGTATATGACATCATCTGAGTAAAGCTATTTTGATTTGAAAATCTGAAAACATGATCACCCTGTCTTGGCTACTAGCATGTTAGGGCGTGTTGATATGCCTTGCTATCTTATTCATGCTAGTGTAGCTTTTCGTTCAGCAATTCATACTTGAACTGATCTAAATCTGATAAAATTGCTTGAGCTGCTCTTGAAATGGATTGAAAAGATCCAGGTGGGATTGCTTGTCGCACTGATCGAGCTTTCGGGACGGCTCACTTTGCACTTGTGAGAACCCGGGCAAGGCTGTGCATGACTGAAATGAGTGCTTTAAGCTTCTGATTGTCTTTTGGCATAGGCTTGGCCTTGTTGCTAAGTAAAGCATGACAAGCTTTCAACCCCTGGCACTTAGAATTGCTTGATATAAAAATTGATTGAAAAATGAATGTTGGCAACTTGTTTTGGCTGTTTTGGCTCACCTGTATGAGTTTGAGTAGCACTGCTTTACATTGCCTACTTGTTAGTGCTAAATCATGGGTGATGCTTTTATTTCTCCTAAACTGAACTTGCCTAGCTCTAGACTGATTTGATATACCCTGTTGAGCTAGATGCAGGTCTAGTTTATGGATGCACACGTGCTTGAGACTAGATGTTGCTCATATCTTTGTATCCCTGAATGCTTTCACTTATACCTCCTGCATCGCATTCATTGCATAGCATCTGTTTAGGGGGAGTCTAAGCTTCAGGGGGAGCTTTAGGTCTTTTTAGACTTGATGTGTGCATGTGCCAACAAGGGGGAGAATTTTGAGAGAAGTGATCGAACAAGGGGGAGACTTGTTTGATTTTTGAAAGACTTGTTTGATTTTTGAAAGACTTGTTGTGCACAGGGCTTTGAGAGTGCATCATTTTGGGAGAGTTGCATTTGTGAGAGGGAAAAACTTTGCTTGAGGAGTTTCTGCTTTGGTTTTGGCTCCTGGTTTTCTCGTTTTCCCTCTGTCTTTGAGGAGTCATGTTTTGGCTTTTGATCGATTGCGTCGAGCCGTTGCCCTTGTCTTAGGGGATCGATCTTTGCTTGAGTAAGTGACTGTTCTTGCCTTTCTGAGCTTTTCGTCACTTGCTTGAGTTCTTCTCTTTCGTGCTTCTTTGTTCTTCTTTGGTTTCACTTCTCTTGGTTCGTTTGTGGTGTGTTGACAATGCACTCATCAAGGGGGAGATTGAGGAACGAGAGTACTCTATCCTGCTTGTGATGAGTGAATTGTCAACCGTGCGGTGTGATCGTGCGCTTGGTCTTTGGATTGCAGGTACACGGACGTCAAGTGTCGACGGAGAGTTGCCGTGGAGGAGCTCGGGCCGGGCGGCAGCCGTGGCGTCCACTCCTGGATCGAGGGCGCAGGCGGCGACAGAAGGCGGGTTTCTTGGTTTGCGCCACAAAACCAAGGAAGCTGACGGCGGTTGAAGACGCCAAGTCGTGGAGGCACGGGCGTCGGTCTCGGGACTGACGGAAGCGACGGGCGTCGACGGCGTCTAGGGCCTCGCTGCGAGCGAGGAGGTGACGGGCGTCGGGCGGCGTCTAGGGCCGTCAGAAGGCCGAGGCGGGAACGGCGTCTAGGGCCACGGCGTAGAGGCGGGAATCTTCCCGCGCGTGGAGTTTTGGCGGTTTTCTCAAAACCGGCCACCTACCCGGGTTTCGCGGACTCCCCAAAAACCGCGAACCGGATCTTCATCCACACGGCGGCATCGCGGAGAAGACTTCGACTCGAAGAAAGAACCTCGACCGTCGGATGAGTCCTTGTATCTTTTTCCGGTTTTGCCCCTACGGGCTTTCTAGTGTCTAATAGAGTATAGGGGTAGTTTAGTCTTTTAGTTTAGAGTTAGTGGGGGATAAATATCTCTCTCCCTCCCCACTCTCTCTCTCTCTTTTCCAGAACTGAACAAATTCCCGTCACCCCCTTCCTGCCCCTCCCGCGGTTCCTCTTTTCCTTGTTTTTTTTCTTCCCCTAGGGTTAGGATTTTGTGATGGATCTTTGAGACCTGGTACTACAAATCGATGGGAAAGGAGGCCTTCTCCTCCTCTTGTCCTCTGGGAGGTTGATTTGATTCGATTTTGTCTCTCCGGTGTTGGATTTTGGTTTGGTCTCCCTCTGTTGTTCTTGCGCAGGAATTTTTGGTGCTGGTCGCTGGGCTGTTCTTGGCACAAGGAGCAGTGCAGGTCCAGGCGATCTGGTCCCTGGCGCAGAGCAAGTCGCCAGCAGCCTGCAGCGGTGCGAGGCAGGGAGGCAAGCAACACAGGCATCTGACCAGCACCAGGCCAAGTAGCAGCTGGTCTTGGCGCAGGGGACAGATGAGCATGTCCTGGTTCAGCTCCAAATCCAAGGTGAGCATCGAGTTGAGTAAGGACGTGCTGTGAGTTGGCAATCGTGCCACCTTCTGTTTTCATGCAGGTCTTCATTAGAAATCCTAGGTAAATGTGAGGTCAATTTCAAGTGAATTGTTACATGCCCATATACTGTTCGACGAATTGTCTCACTATTTTCAGCAGCCAGGTTAATCTCCAATTTGGTGCTTAGCCTTGTTTAGGTTTAATATTAGCTTCTTGTTAAGCTTTGCTTCCACTGGATTTTGAGATGTGCTAATTGTTGAACTTTTTGTATGCTTAGTCAAGTGAAGTCTTAGGTGATAGCTTTGCTTAAGTAAATCGCTATACTTTGGCTTCTGCATTTTGAGTCGAGCTCATGATCGTTTGATTAAACTCTGCTTCCACTTTGTGTTGCGCTTTACATCGAGCTTTTCCTAACCGTTCCTAGGGTGAACTCGTCACTTGTTGGCGTGTGTCGCCTTGACGGTTAGAAGAGAGGTGCGTCGGGTTGAATTCGGGACATAGGCCTTGTTCTTTTGGAGAATTTATTAAAGGCTCCCATTCACCCCCCTCTGGTCGCCTGTTCGGTCCTTCAAATATATACCAGAACAGTTGGCCACTTGTAAAAGAAATCTGATAGAGAAAATGATGAGTCTTGTAGGTGGTTCTTCCAAAGTGCGAGCGTTGGGTGCATCTTTGCTAGGTCACCTCGGACGTGGTGGATTTTTTTGGCGCAGGGAATTAAAATACTTTTATACTTGCACTTTTCCAAAAAAAATTCATTCTAGGATCCAAAGTTTGTCCCACGTTCCTACGAAACAAGTCATTGTAGATTATGGTAATTAGTGGATCGTCATATCATTAATTTTTTTGCAAAAAAGGAACTGTTGTGTTAACTAATCCCTCAATTTTTTAATATCGCATTAGCTTTGCCCTAAATCAAAGTTTCTGTAAGGAAAATTGACCTAGCAATAGGCCATTTGTGATTTTGCATGGTGACTAAATGATAACATAGTCATTGGCACTAATAAGTTTGTCAAGTGTATATTTGAAGGTATTTTAGATCCCTAGGATGAAATCCAAATTACGTTATCCAAGTCATGGTTTTGTTAAGGGCTTAGAACTATTCTTTGGTATGTAAACAGCAGTTGAAAACCAGAGCTAGAATAATTCGAAGACATCCAAATGAAGTGATTGAGAAGCCGGAAAAAGAATCCGCAAACAAACGTAGGAAAATGGTGAAGACAGGACTACAGGAGCACCGACGCTTTGCACTGCAACAATCGGTCGCAATAGTCAGTGATAAGAAGACTTGGCAGTAAGACCTAACAAGACTACCGACACTTGGGGTGGCAAGTGTTGGTGAGGGCCCCACAATAGTCGGTGGACTATTGCAGGTGCAGGCTTGGGCAGCAATAATAGTCGGTGGTGGCAAAGAAGTTGAAGATCAGCTCTAGAATAATGACAGACTATTGCAGTGGTCAGTCAGGATCTTGCGCCACGATAGTCGGTGGTCAACCATAGCTGTCCGTGCTTTGCTGAACTGTTGATACAGGGTACATCATAGAATACAATGTATGGTTGAAATCATTTCTGCCCCGTCGTTCTAAGAGAACATAGAGCCATTTCTGGTAAATTGGTAATGCATGGTGGAATATATCCAGGGACTTAATATAAAAACATGACCACAGGGAGAAGATACACATGAAATTCCCATTCTGGGAGATTCAAGCTGCAACATCTGATTTCTCAAAAGAGAACTTGCTGGGCGAGGGTGAAATTGGGCATGTGTACAAGGGCCAGCTCAAGGACGGCCACGTAATTGCAGCCAGGCTGCGCAAAGAAGCTAGCTCACAGTCACAGGGTTACACTGAATTCTTCTATGAAGTGCATTGCCCGGTACCAAAATATCGTCATGCATGCTGCTTGTGTACTGTGCTCCGGCCGGCCGGCTGGAGCTAGAGAGAGAAAAGAAAACTACAGCAACGCAAGATCACACTAGAAACCTGCACGCACTTACTCCTCCGGCAACTCCGCCCATCACGTGTCCTTGCAAAAAAAAAGGTTTAACTGTTTTTTTAATCAGAACAAAAAAAAAAGAAAACTACAGCTACGCAAGATCACGCTTCAAACCAGCACTTGGCTTTTTCATACTGTGTCGTTGCACAAGGTTAACTTTTTTTTTAATCAGAAAGCGGCAGCGCGCCTTGTGCTCGGAAAGGTTAGGCTGCAGCTGCATGCCGGCGGCGAGCCTCCTCCCCTCGCCGCCCACCGCTTCGTCGGCTCTTCGCCACTTTCTTCGCGGGGCCATGATCGTGGGATGGTGACTGCTCCCCATCTTGTTTCATTGATGCCGGCTAGATCGTGTGATCCCATCCAGAGCTTCAGCACTCGGCTGCTCTCTCACCGTGGCATGTAAAGCTTGCACCAGCTTGCAATGATCTCCCAAGTCCCAACGGCGTACGAAAAGGCAGAGCTTTATTGCACGCCCACTTCATGTAGATGTGCCGATGCGGTAACTTTGCCCCTTTTAACTTGGTCATCAACGCGACCGACCAAACTATCCTACTTGTCTTCAAAGAATAGGATGTCATCAGGGAGTTACTAATTACATGAAGGGCGGGAACAGACACCCTTTGACCCTCTTTGGCATGTATAAAAGCAAGTGGTCTTCCACTAATCAATACAATCAATCATTCATTCCCTCAATTCATTTGCTCTCCCAATTCTACTCACAACACGTTATCAGTCACTTTGCCGACCACTGAGCACAAGAAGGAAGACGCCGCTGTGGGAAGAACTCGCCGAGTTCCAGGGGCCGCACGGCCTCTCGCACCCTAGGCACAACGACTTGCCGAGAACACGCCGACAACGCCAAAACACGCCGGAGCCCTGTTTGCCTCACCCCTTGTGTAAGCATGGACCAAAAAGACTTACGTTTCTTTCAATTTGGGGATGGAATCCTCGTCTTTCCCTGGTGGCCTGCGCTAGTCGTCGCTGTTGAGGCCGCCGTGGTCACCGCTTCCGTGGTGGTCGCAGCCGCCGCTCCTCTACTCGCCAGGAGAACCCAGGTCATCGGCCTGGCCCTTCAGCGCCTGCACCAGGACATCAGCCTGGCCCTTCGATACCCGCAGCAGCAGGCTCGAATAGCACCAGTAGCGCCTCCTCCAAGCGCACAAGGACGGCGACGCTGCCATACAGTACCGCCATCACCTTCAACGACCAAACAATTCCCCTCGCGCCGCGTCTTCCGATGCCAGACGACGTTGGATTCGGCCCTCGGGCCACCATCACCTCCTTCACGGCCACCAATGGCACGTCGGGCCTTGCCGGAACCACTACGGCGACACACCCGAGTTTCATCCTTGAGACCATGTCGGCTCGTCGCAATGTGCCGCCCTTCTTCAACGCCGACGGCTCCTCTCACTACTAGAAAACAGACCTTCAACACCGATTGAAGAAGGCCAAAGGAACCGGTTTCCTAACCGGTGCCCCACAACCGTGACCAATGGTCTCGTCTTAAGACACCGGATTTTTCAACCGGTGCCTTAGGCTTCCATTGGTACCGGTTGGAAACACCAATCGGTACCAAAAAGGCTGCCACGCTGACGCAAGGTGGCAACCCCTTTGGTATCGGTTGGTCTTTCCAACCGGTACCAATGACATTTTCCATTTTTTCCCAAATCCAGTTTTATTTGTTATATTTATTACTATTTATTCTTTTATAATTGCTAAACGCACTCAAGCTCTACAGTACTATACGTTCATTGGTCGTTCGTATTCGTTTTCAGAGAATATTTGAAACCAACTAAAAGTGAAATGCGATCATATAATTAAGCTAATTAGATGAACTAATATATTTACAAATTTACAAACATCAAGACATAATGTTTAAAAATATTTACAAATGTACAAGTCATGTTTGTAGTACAACTACTGGTCCCCTCAGGAGGTCGATGGAAGTCCTCTATGGATGTGACCGTCATGGTAAAACTCACCTCTAGGATCCAAGATCTCGTTCAAAATAAATCCGGCGAGCTGCTCGCACACGGCGTTGATCCGATCAGTAGAGTAACATTCATCCCCCATTTGAGACATCTATCATTTAAAAAAAGGATTAACATCATGTGCGTTAGTATAATTATGAAAATATATTAGTGAACGGTTTGGACGTACTCTCTTGTCTTCATCAGTAGCCTTCCCGCATAGAGTCATGATGTGCAAGTAGTCGCATACGTAGTACCCGCACCAATCAGTTCCTTATTGTTGTCTTGCACACTTAAGGAGAAACAAATAAATTACACAATTTAGAACAATTTGGGATTATGTACTTAACTAGACAAATCTTTATGAATCAGCACACCAGATAATCCATGTTAACGTTCAGTTCGGGCCTCCATTGACCACGTTCTTTGTTATTTTTCACAAATTTTTTCCAAACCCTGCGCTCAAAGTTAAGTTTGATATTCAGGAATTGTTATTAATAAAAAAAAGATTTGATTGTGCAAACTGAACTTACCTGTTCAAGGGGTCTATGATATGTTGGATTGCGGACTTTGGATTTCTCATTGAGTCAAAGACTATAAGATTGCGGATATAGATAGGATATATACATACATGCATTAGATGACTTAGTATTTATTTAGTAATATAAAAGAGGATTGAGTCGACCAAGGCTTAGCCAAAGTTGTATGGTATGAATATATAGGATTTGTAAGTTTGCCTAGTCAACGAATCGTACATATTTTGGCATGTCTCCTTGTAATTTTCGTTGAGCACATTCTGGTTGACTAGCAAAGGAGACATGAAGCCAATCTGATGGTGACATCCATGTTTTCGGCTTCTTTGGGTCTCCTGTCTAAACGATACAATAGAAATTTTATAATGCACACATATAATTATGTTCTTGTTAACAAAAAGTATTAATGTAGAGGTAAGCGATACTTACAAAACCCAAATGGTGATGATAGAGGCGTCGAGGACTTGTCGATGGTAAATGTGATATAAATTTTCGAAGTACACCCAGCAGTCCTCCTCCCCGCGGAAGAAATCATGGTCACGATACTTGACTCCAAATATTTTCCCTTGGTCATTCATCATTCGCAAGTACCATCTATGCACATTGAACATCTGCGTGCCTAGACTTTTCTCTTCTTAATCAGTGACAAAAGGTTTTCCATGCATTGCCTCCATCGGCGGCCGGCAACCCACCAACATCCGTGGCCACCTCGCCCGCCCGCATCTTCGACCGCGTGGCAGCCAGGGACCGCCGGCTAGTGATCCGACAGGGCACCTAGAGCCCCGCCGCCTTGGGGCTCTCCTCCGGCCTGTGAGGCGCCGGCCATGGGCAGAGGCCGGTCCTTGACCGGCACACATGGGGGGCGCGACGCAGAGCAAGAAGAGGGGGACAGGAGGCTTCGCACGGTGCACACCGGTGGCGGCGGCACGCCCAGACTGGGACCGGCGGCGGCGCGCAAAGGCAAGGGGCGGCAGACATGCGGCGGTTCCGAGGGTGGGGTTTGGATCCCAACCCGAACCGCCCCCTCCTCTCTTTCAATCGGGCCGAGCCAGGCCGCAACAGGCCGGCCACAGCCAGAACGGGCCGGTCCGCTAGCAGGCCGAACCCTCTCTCTCATGCAAAATTGCAATAAGGCCCTCAAAACTTTCTCTATTTACGGTTTAGCATATTTCAGTTCTGTATATTTATATTTGAGGCCCTAGATTGTAGGGATGTAAATGGTATGGATATTTTCCGACTGTATTCGAATTCGAACTAATCTGAAAGGGTTTTTATTCGTCCGTATCCGATTCCGTGTATTCAATATCCGTAACCGATCCGTATCTGAATACTAAAAAGTTACATTTTTATGATGTGATCCGCAGATCTCACATTGGTTATGGAAATATTATTTGAACAATCTTTTTCATGTGCTATTTATTTTATTTGAATTACTATCATTATTATAGCACATAATTTACATTCTACATCATGTAGTAATATGCAAATTTTAAATTAAGGTATATAAATCTGAATTTTTTTTAAAAAAAGATAAGGTAATGGAGACCTAGGCATCGACTGCAGTAAATTCTTTATGAATTTATTTGCCCTATGACCATGCTTTTAGACAGCAAATTATTTGCCCATTACTAAAAGTCTACATCTTATGATGATTACCTATAATGTGTATATCCAAAATATTCAATATAATTTTATTTGTACATATTATGATTATCAAGTCATTTATTCCTATAGGAATATTATAAAAATAGTTACACTATTCAAATCCATATACCTTAAAATTTCGATTCAAGAATCATCTTGATTTCATTATTTTGCATAAATTTATACACATATAAATTTTAATTTACCACAGTAAATTAATCCTATACATGATTTCTCATGTATCAAAATGGCTCATCTAGTCAATAAGAATTTCACTAAAACTACAGCAGATAGTCACAACTATCTGACTTGGGCTACAGATGTCGAAATAATGCCACCTGCTCATGTTTCAGACACAACCAAATATACAATATCACACTTCTTGAGACACCATCTTCACTTAGATCTCAAGATATTGAAAAGGATCCGCGCAAACTTTGGGTTGCACTCAAAGAATACTATGATCAATATAGGGCAATCATTTTGCTAGAAACATGGCGTGAGTGGTCACCACTTCGCCTTATGAACTTCAAATCTATCACAGAATACAATTACGCAATGCTCATGATTTGTTGCAAACTTCAGTTTTGTGATCAAATTATAGATGATGCAGAAATGTTAAAAAAGACCTTATCTATATTTTCCTTTTTAAATAGATTATTGCAACAGCAATACCATTAGCATAACAAAGGCAAAGGTATTCTTCAGAATAAATACTCAATATGACAATTATCAATTTTGTCAAAAGTGTGATTGTCACAATCACATCACTAAAAATGCATCACTGCCAGGTTTTGGTTGACTTATATTTGAAATCCGTTGGTACCAAGTTCAAGGGAACAAGTTAGAAGCACACTTGAACAATCGACCCACTAACATCAGTTGCTCCAAGCTGTTCCTACGGAACACAATAATGAGGAGATCCCACCACGTGGAATAACCTATTAAGCACTGAAGACATGGTTGTGGAATTCCAATCCAACGACATGTTTGGAGACACAAACTAATCTCCATAATTCCCAGCAACTTGATTACCTAGCCATAGATATATTGTGTTGTAAATATTTGTTGTCAAGGATTATCCCACAGAAATAATCCAAATGAAGAAGGAATCTATTTAGTGGACATGATACCACTAAACACTATACTTAGGGAAATTAAATACTTTCAAACTCTCACAAAGAGTAAAGAAAATTTCACACAAATCGCATGATGCAATATTGTGATCATTGGTTTTGGTCGAGGCACATTAATTCTCCCTATGGGTACCTAATTAGTAATTGAGGATATATTCCTATATCCCAATTCAACTTGTACCCTATTGAGTTATAAAATATCTGTCACAATGGTTACCATGTGGAAACACATAATGACAACAATAATGAATATCAATTCATCATAAAATTGATGGATATATCAAGCAAATGCTTGAGAGAATTCCTTCTGTATCAACGAGATTGTATTACATACACCAAACTCGTAGAAATGTTGCGTATAAGATAATTTTTAGAATCTTGATATCCTCAAGATATGGCATCATCACCTTAGTCATCCTAGGATTTGGATGACATAAAAATTATTAGCAATTCAATTGATCACCACATAAATAATTCAAAATTTTCCAAATCTTCAGATTTTGTGTAAAAATGAACCACATGTGCCATGGGAAAATTAATCTTAAGAACCTCTTATCTTAAGATCAGGGTTGAACCACTACAATTACTTGAGCGCATTCAAGGAAAAATTTGTGGTCCATTCATACATTAGCTGGACCATATTGGTATTTCATTGTACTTATTGATGCATCAGAAAGATGGTCCCATGTATGTTAATTATCCCTAGGAAATAATGCTTCTGCATGATTCAATGCTCTAATTATTAAATTAAGAGCACATTATCCGGAACACCCAATAACATCCATCAGGATGGACAATGCCGCTAAATTCTCCTCAAAAGCCTTCAATTACTATTGTACGGCTCTAGGCATTAATGTGGAACATTTTTATATTATGTACATACACAAAATGGATTAGTCAAATCTCTTATCAAGAGAATAACTTAATTGATAGACCATCATCGAAGAATTGCAAATTACCTACTGATATCATTGGCATCATGCGGTCTTTCACACCGTAAACAAAATTCAAATTTATCTAACTACGATCATAATGGCACCCCCTATTACAGTAAGTACGTGGAATCTTGGCCTCAGCCAAATATTTTTTATTTGCATGTTGGTTATATATGTTTTGAACATACTGATATCACCACCACAATATACATATGTGGGCATTGAGGATCCATACAAAATATTTATCCATCATTCATAAAATATCTTAGATCACTCATAAGGGAAGCCCGTATGCTGACTACATTTTGAGGAAAATTCCAGGCATTAGGGAAGATTTATACCACATATATGAATGCCAGAAATTATAAATTATAAAAGAGTATTATCACATTCGATCCTCATATCCACATATACACAAATAATATCTGAACCAATAGTTCAGAACATCTTTTATTTGCAACACATTGCAAATAGCCTGCCAAATGCATTTACTAATCAAAAGTGTCATCAAATAATATTCCTACAAGTAATGTGTCAGAAAGAGTTAAAAGTCACTCAACTCCCATATAAAAATAAGAGAGGGAGAAGTATGGCCACAAGCTAGGAATTCAGCTTATTACAAGCATCCGTGGAATAGGGGGAGACATCATCCAAGGCAGTAAATGCAAATTAACATCATAAATACACTTTTTCATTTTATTCAAATTCAAAGCCTACAAATGTTTAAGCATTCAAAAGCCCAGTATATATGCACATAAATTAGGCACTGGGTCATGGAACACCCTAGTTTCTCACAAGATATATATTGATTTTAATCAGTCAATCATATTAAGACTGCAAATTTGTTGACAAATACTCCTATTTGAAAATTGCTATACACCTTTAAACTGGATCCAGACCAAAAAGTTCTAGGCAGAGTGTTAACAAATACTCAAATTGGGTCAAATCAAAAGGTGACAATTAAGGAGAAATACTCTCATTTTCACATAAGGAAGTATTATCTACTTCTCATAATGCTTTTCTTCAAGAAAGCAAGGTGGTGAGATATCGGGAGATTGTAGCACATGGTTTCACACAGAGATCGAGTAATATACAATCAAGGTATGCGTGAGAATTACGTTCCCATATTCAATTATTAGCAGATCGATTAAATTTGACAAATTTGGATTTTTATATATCCCTAGAGAATTTTGTATCCTAATCCAAAATGAATAAATCTCAACATATAATTATATACAAGTCACTCTATGACTTGAGATAGTCAGGTTGATTGTGGTACAACTGACTAGATGAGTATCTCCTATAAAAGGATTACTCTAATCACAATACATATGTGTTCATAAATAAATTTCAAAATGGAATTTTCATCATTTCAACACACAAACAACAAACATTCATTTATGACAAAATTCGAGATGAAATTGGGTGAAACATAAGGATATTTTAGTTTTTAACTTAAGCACATATATGGGTTTGCCAATATTCAATTAATATTGGACAATTGTATCCATCAACCCTTGTGCTCATTCAATCCCTAAAAATGTATATCAATGCCCATTTAGACCCTGGGATAAGAAACTGAGTGACAAAGAGCTTTTGTATCATACAAATTGCAATAGGCCTGATATTGCTTTTGTAGATACCTTGTTAGCTCAAAATAGCGCAACTCCAACAATGCCATATAGGTCGCAGTCAAATCAGATATCCACAGATATTTAAATGCACAAAAGATCTTGATTTGTCATTATCAAATTAGAATACGACAAAAGTGGGATATCGATACTGGCCAACTAATTCCTATTTTGCCAGAATATAAACTGATACCAAAGTACTAAAGTTTCATATGAATCATCAAAATAGATTCTAATGAAAAACTTTGGTCTATCATTCTGAAGCATCACATCTATATATGGCTTCTCTGAATGATTAAATTATGATTCCATCGAATCATCAAACATTTGCTAAGACATATCACAGCTCCAACAAAAAGCCATTTTACGTGAATTAAAAATATCTTCAGATATTTCCAAGGCACAATTTGATCTTGGCTTTAGCCAAGACAAGACCATTGTTGGTTATACTGATGCTGGCTACATTTCTGATCTGCACAGTGCTAGACCTTAAACAAGTTTTATAATTTTACATGGTGGAACAACTACATCTTGAAAGTCATCAAAGCTGACTCTTGTAACTATATCCACAATCATTCTGACATAATTATATCATATGAAGCTTCACGTGAAATCATATGGCTTCACAAAATGATCAACCATATACAACAGTCATGTGGCATTGTTTCAATCATGAAACAACAATTATATATGAAGATAATTATGCTTGGATTTGTTCAAAACAATGCAGGCTATATAAAGGGCAATATCATAAGATACATTGCTTCTAAACTATTTTATGGGGAAATAGAAACCTTGAAAACCAAATCATGAAATTTGCAAGGACCAGGGGGGATTCTCCCTGAATCGTAACCAATAGAACTAACTATAATCATCAGATTATATAATTGTACTCTTTTCCTAAATGAGTTTTCAGTATCAAGGTTTTTCTCATAAATGGGTTTTCAATGAGGCAATATTTTATGTCATATCCCTAATTTTTCCCACTAGGGTTTTTAAAGGGATATTCGAGGCATATTACATATATCATATCTTCTGTTTTCTCATAGAGTTTTTAAGAAGATATTCAAGATATTATTTCTCCTTATATTTTTCTAATGGGTTTTGGGGGAGAATTATAGTTCAGAAATGGTCAGATCATAATATATTCGAACTTATTTATGAGTTTCCTTTCAATGTTTTTCTCATATAAGTTTGCAATTAATGATATTCCATAGCATTTTCTTTTATATTTTCCCATTGAGTTTTAAAGGAGATTTGATGGAATACCAACACATATATGTCATATCAACATTTTCTCCTATTTTCCCATATGGGGTTAAGGAGTTTTTCCCATGACATATACATACATCTCCTGATTTTTTCCAAAGGGTTTTGAAGGAGTTATTCAATTGATTACAAGACCACAAGAAGACGAAGAAATTAATAAAGGGGGTGGGGGGAGGGTGGTGTTACGAAGAAATTAGAGTTAGATGATGAAGCGTCCCCACATAAGTAGAGACTAAATGTGATACAAATATCTGTCCCAGGAGACTGATAACATATTTATTCAACAAATAGTTCAGTCACCGTACAACCTCCGTGGAGGCGGACACTCGATACAAACGATAACAAGCAGTAAAAAGGCTACGGTGATACACCAAAGCACGACCCATATGGGTTCCAGCTCAGGCTTAGAGTATCGCACCAGCAGAAGCATCTTGCATAGGGCCAACACCATAGGCAAAGTTGGGTGCGGACGCAACCTCTACTCAACGTCTTCAGCAATCTCCGGATCTTCCTCTGAAGCAACAACATATATCGGGGTGAGTACAAAAGTACTCAGCAAGTCCAACCCCATCCACGGGGGGGGGGATAATCACAGATATGCACAGGATAAATCAAGGATAAGGCTGAGGTTAATTTGCAGAAAAGCTAGATTTTACACATGCAAGGGTTTGTTTTTTAAAAAAAATTCCAAAACATTTCTTTAGTAACCGAATAATAAGTGGGTTGATCCTACACAAAGGATCCAAATTTTAATGCTACCGGACTCCTCATCCGTCGTAGCTCACGGCACAACTGTCGGACACCTTCCAAAACAACTCACACCATACCCCATCCATCCACAAAATCTAGTCATGTGACCAAACCGTAACTCGCCGAGTACTGTGGGTACGGCTATTCGAATAGGTTTTAACTCTGCAGAGGTTGTACACTTTACCCACAAGTGGGGTACCACAGCATGATCACCTTGGTATCGGTGCAGATCCCAACAAAGCCATTATTCACCTTAGCTAGACCTGACTAGCCACCACATACTCCACCAAGGGGCCATTGACCTATCACTGAGGTTTAACCGGGGCATAAGTCACCAAGATCTTATCCCGTCTCCTTGATCACCCGTTGCTCTCAGCTCTCCTGATGGCTATCAGACTAACTAGTGGGATTTATGCTAAGCAGTTACCACACAGAACGGTCGAGTGGTTGCACGATAGTGAAGTTAGGCAAGATGACACATCAACTCGGTCCTTAATTGGTGACAAGATGGACATATCCCAACCTTGCTCAACCACAGAGGTACGAGCCAACAACAGATGACAGTTCACACAGAAAAGCCATCCATCCATCTCATCGGATCATTTTTTTTCTTTCATTTCTCAAATATCCCATTTTTTCCTTTCTCAAAATACTCACGCATTTTCTTTTAACAAAACATGTTGTAATCATTTTTGGAGTGTAATAAGTAACATGGTCCTAAGCGTTGCTAGCAGCGATTAACGTCTAAACAGAACGGATCATGTTTAGAGATTAATCTAGGTCATCAAGGAATGTTCATAGCAATCAAGGGGTGGCTAACCAATTGGGTTTCAGCGATAAAACAATATGCAATTTTGTAAAACAGGCCGATAGGTTGTGTTTGAAAAACTGGGATAAATATGCAATCAAAGGATGGAATTGGACTTGCCGTTCCTAAAGCCTTCCAAGAACTCCTGCTCGCGGTACGGGTCCTCGGGCTCCAGCTCGCGGTACTGGCCTTCGTGCTCCGACTCGCGGTACTACTCGGCAAACTCCTCGACGGGCTCTCCCTCGTTCACACCGTCATCTACGGCGCACGCAAACAAGCACACAATAAAGAAAAAGAAATAAATGTTTTATCGTTGAGCTCGAATCAGGAGAAATTAAGATATGGAGATAGAAACAATATTTTTGGGTGATTTTCTAATGGCACAGCCAGAATTATATTAGAAATGGTGTGGTCGAATTTGGAGGTAATTGGAGTATTTTTTGCACATAAAATGATGAGTCGAAGAGAGGTTTAGGGGTTAAACGGGGTTAAGGGCCTATTTGCAAATACTTTTGAGATGGCGGGGGCTTGATTATGATTTCTAGAAATGTTAGGGTTACTCTAGAAATTAGGCAGGGATCTATCTCTAAATATGTTATATGGTGGAAGGGTGGATTTGGAATAATTAAAGATGGAGGGGGGTTTATTTGTAAATATTCTCAAAAGTGAAAGGACTTGGTTGGAATTTCTAAAAATATTCGGGATATTCTGGAAAGGAGCAGGGACCTATTTGGAATTATGTTTATATAGGGGAGGGACTAATTCTTGAAAAGGGAAGAGGAGGGGGTCTCTTTTGGAAAAGGTCACAAAGGGAGCGGGGCTCCTTAAGGAATATAAAGAAGGAGAGGGACCTTTGGGAAATTTTGCCCTCTTCTTCTTCCTTGAGATAGACCGAACAGAGGAGGGGGCCATGGGGCACCGGCGGCCATGCGCCGGTGGCCGGGGGTAGGGGTAAATCGGAGTGGAGATCAAGGAGGTATGATTCCCCTACTCACCAAGGGTGGAGGCGGCGTGAGGCGAGCTGCCCACGGCGGCGGGCGGCGGCGGGTAGGGGCAGCGGCACTGTGGGCAAGGGGAGGGGGCGAGCAATAGCGAGGGCGGTTGTGGTGGTGGTGGGCGACGTCGAGGGCCCTTTTATAGGCAGGGAGAGGCGCGGGACAGGGGGGCCGTGGCGGCCGGCAAGCTTCTGCGCGATAGTAATGGCGGCGGGACTAGCAGTGGAGCTGAGGTGATGGCGCGGCAGAGGTGGGCGGTTGCGCGTAGCGGGGAGGGCGATGGCTGGGGGAGGCGCGGTGTGCAGGGGGCGGCGCAAGTTGGGGGGCGGCCAGTGGCAAGGGCGCCGTGCGGCGTCGTGGAGCGGCCGGCCACGGCGAGCGCGAGGGACGAGGCGGCCAAGGGGGTACGACAGTGCAGGCGATGGGATGGGGAGCAGGCCAAGTGGAGGGAGTGGTGGCCGGGCTGGTGGGGCTCGGCGTCGAGCTCGAGCTCGGCTCAATTGCCGCGCGTGGAGCGCGTGGGAGCCAGGAGGAAGAAGGATTAAGGAAGAAAGGAGAAGGAAGGAAAAGAAAAAGAAAAAGAAAAAGAAAAATGGGAAAAGGAAAAAAAGGAAAAGGAAAAGAGGAGAAAAAGAGAGTGGCGCCGGCGGGATTCGCGGCGGCGGTCGGTCGGGAGCGCGACGACGGTCGCGAGCGCGCGGCGGCTTTGGCGGGAAGCGATGCACGCGGAACGAGAAAAGAGAGACGGGATGGGGATTGGTACTGATGTTCGGACGGTGGATTGATTTCGGTGTTGGACGGCGGAAATCGCCGGGAAGGATTTTTCGGAGAGTTGGGAGCTCGGACAGAAAGGGAATCTGAAATGATTTGAGCTCGGCGACGAAAAAAAGTTTTGAAATTTATTTTTAACGAGTGATTTGTTTCGGTAAAAATTTTTCGGGGTGTTACAAACCTACCCCACTTAAAATTAATCTCATCCTCGAGATTCGACTGAGTACTGAACAGATGGGGAAACTCTTTCTTTAGCGCATCTTCGCGTTCTCATGTAGCTTCTTCTACCCCATGTCTACTCCATTGGACTCTGCAAATCTGTACCTCGGAGTTCCTTGTCCTTTTGATAACGGTGTCCAGAATTTTAACTGGTACTTCTTGGTACCGAAGATCCTTTTACAGGTCAATCATTTCTACTGATACTACTTCCTCTTGAGGCACTCTTAAACATTTCCTTAACTGGGATATATGGAACACTGGGTGTATATCTGACATTTCCTCTGGTAGTTGAATATGGTATGCTACCGTTCCAACTTTTTTTTACCACTCGGTATGGTCCAATATACCGAGGAGCTAATTTTCCTTGAACTTGGAATCTTCGAGTCCCTTGAACCGGAGAGACCTTAAGATATACATAATCTCCAACTTCAAAGCACAATTATCTTCTTCGTTTATCTGCATAGCTCTTCTGATGGGATTGAGCCGCTTTTAGCTTTTCTCTAATTTCAGCCACACGGTCTTCTGCCTCCTTTATGAGAACAGGTCTGGTTAGAGTACGCTCTCTTACTTCTGACCACATCAAAGGGGTTCTACACTTTCGTCCATAGAGAGCCTCAAAAGGTGACATTCCTAAACTTACTTGATAACTATTGTTATATGAGAACTCTGAATAGGGTAAACTCTGTTCCCAATCCTTGCCATAGGTAAGGACACAAGCTCTTAACATATCCTCCACAATTTGATTTACTCTTTCTGTCTGACCATCGGTCTGAGGGTGATAAGCCGAACTAAAATTCAATTTTGTACCCATGGCTTTGTGCAGACTTCTCTAAAACTTAGAGGTAAATTGGGTTCCTCTATCCGACACAATTTTACTAGGCACACCATGTAATTTCACTATGTGCTCTATATAAAGTTGGGCTAATCTTTCTCCACCATAGGTGATCCGTATGGGCAAGTAGTGAGCGACCTTGGTCAGTCGATCCACTATCACCCATATAGAGTCATTTCCTTTCTGAGTTTTGGGCACGCCAACTACAAAATCCATACCAATCGAGTGGTTAGAGAATAAACAAACTCACGAGGAGGCGTAGAAAACAAAACAGCGGGGTGCTCGATAATTCCAATAAAAACGTTTGGATTCATCGTTCAGTGATTGTGATTCCCACTGCCGTCCTTGTCAGCGCGGGGGTAAGGTACACAATCCCGTGAATTCAAGACCTATTTTTCTTTTCCTACAAAAGGGACATTTTGTTTCGTTGGACATGGCCTCCTTAATCGCATATTATTTCATTTATATATCCGACCTATTATTTCATTTATATATATATGACCTTCGAGTTATTAACATCTGCGTACTTCGAGCAATGTTGATTGATTTAAAAAAAGGATTAAAGTTTGACCAGCTGAAGTCTAGTACATGAAATGGAAAAAGAACAAACGAGCAAGCACGTACGGTTGATATAGATCGTGGTGACCATATATAATCCTCTTTTGTCCCATATATAATTGATATCATGCGTGCAAGACGTTTTTTCTAACCATATGAAAGACGGTTGAAAACTTCACCATAATTCCTATAACTACACCTACACTAGCCTATTTCTTTTCTACATAATCAGCCGTGTCAAAATCATTGGCATGGCACGACCCTCGCACTCGTACCGTGCTAGCTAGTAGGAACCAGGTCTATCTACGTGCTTTGCATCTTTGCCAAAATAAAGGACAGTGTGTTCTGACGGACCTGGAATTTCATGGCTGGCCAAGCCTCAGCTCTAAATTGGTGGAACAAGCCAGGATTTGGCACTTGGTGTTCTTGAGAGAAAAAGAGTGAATTATTTCAATCCAAAAAATGAAGGTCCATAGTTTTCGAGATAAAAACAACTATTTTTTGTGGTTGGAGGAAATTTCGATTCTAGTATTACAAATGAGGGAGAGGGAGATCAGATTCCAACAAATAGTTGAGAGAGACGATAGCTGAGAAGGTAAATAATTTTTAAAAAAAAAATTGTAACTTGCCAGCATAGGCTGCTAGATCGCAATCGACCACCGATAAGGCCTTCTACTTTGATGGGGCAAATCTCCGATACCAATAGGGTTTCGTGAAGAATAAAATACACCGTTGGTCCATAAACTTGCAAGTGGCAAAATATCACATCAGCGGGTCACGGAACACATGATGAAGCCTCGTTGGATACCCCGGGCCGGTGGGCGCCTAGATGTGAGCTGGGTCAGCGTGCTCCTGGTCGCGATGTCGCCTCCGAAGCCGGAGGCGTCCTGTGCCATGCCCAGTTTCAAACCATTACAAATTAATTTGAAAGCACGAAATCGCATAACAGTATCACAACAAGTCCCCGATCAGATCAAGGCATTTCCTGTCTGTGTAATTTGCACAGTACCTGTACCTTCGGATGGCGAAGAGCTGCTGCTCGTAGCGCGTGTGCACGGCGAGGCAGTATCCCAAGAGCCCGGCCATGGCCATGCCGCCGACCCAGATGACGACCACCATGGCGGCCTCGCCGAACGAGACGAGGACGAATCCGTGGGCCCCGAGCCAGCAGAAGAAAGCAGGCATGGTGGCCGCGCCCGTGTCGCGGACAGGGCATCCGGGCAGGCGGTGCAGCACCGCCGCCGCCGCGACCAGGACGACCGGCCCGGCGATGACCATGATCCGGCCCAGCGCGAGCGCCTCCGGCGAGACCTCCGTCGGCGCGGGGCCTCCGGCGTCGGCCACGTCACGAGCGACCAGCGACAGGAGCGCGGTGAGCGCGGTAGCGATGAAGACCCCCGCGAGCACGAGGCCCGCGCGCAGGGTGGACGCCGCGGACGGCGCGGCCCTGGCGCCAGCCAGACGGCGCTGGGCGAGGGCGCGCCCCGTCGCCGCCGCGGAGTAGGCCGCGGCGAGGAACATCGTCGCCGCGCCCGCGGCGGGGCCGGCGTGCTCGGCGGCGGCGGCGGCGAGGAGCCGCAGGTACGAGGCGCGCACGAGCGAGTCCGCGAGCGCGGCCCTCGGCGCCGGCGAGAGCGCGACGGTCCAGGAGAAGAGGTACGCGCAGACGAGCGCCGCCAGCCTCCACACGACGACGGCGGAGAGGTACGCCGCCGGCTCCTCGTCGGCCGCGGCGCGCCGCCGCCGCAGCACCTGCAGCGCCAGCGCGCCCTGAACAGCAGCGACGAGACGCACACGGCGGCCACGGCGGCGTTGGGCAGCGCCGCAGACGGCGGATGCTTGCGCTCTCCGGGTCCGGGGGCTGGGCCGTTCTCGGCGACGCCGACGGCGGCGCTGGCTCCCATGCTCATCCTGTCCTCCGCACCAAGAAATTAAACGCTCGCACGTTTTTGTGCGAACTCCTAGCTAGCTATGAATCGATTGGCGATTCGTCACACATTTCTTGGTTCAGAATGGACTCGTATCTTGAGGGGGAATAAAAAGAGAAAGAGAATGGATTCGTATCGACCCTTTCCAAACTCCATTTGCGCCGAGATCATGGGGGTTTGGAGATTTCCATTTTGACAGAGCTCCTCGCAACTAGCATGCTCATATATATTGGGCTAGTACATCCTCCGAGCTAATCCAGGTTTATTAAGAGATATTTAAATTTTTACCATCCTTACGAACAGCCACAGATTCAAATGCCAACTTTACGAATGCTGTAACATTTTTACACAATTTTATTTAATATTAGCAACATAATATTTATTGAGATGCACACAATGACAAATATCTATTCTACAAAACTGCAAAAAAACATAAATAAAGAACAATAAAATATACTCAAGTACAAGACATACAAAGGCATTGGGCAGTGTTCATGATAATTGCAACATTCTGTGAGTAAATACATGCAAGTAATAATTGCAACAAAATAAAAGCGTAGGTTCATTGCAACAAAATAAAAGAGTAGGTTCATCTATGTCTGACACACTGCTGGAGAATGTCATATTGGTACCAGCACGTTAGTGCCGGTCCAATAGGAGCCGGCACTAACGTGCATGTACAGTACAAGGCGGGCACGTTAGTGCCGGCTAGCAACACCAGCCGGCACTAACGTGCCATCCCCCAACGGTTCACTCGCATGCCACAACGGTCATAAGACACGTTAGTGCCGGCTGGAAAGTCTAGCCGGCACTAACTTGGTCAATTACAAGTTAGTGCCGGCTGGTAGTTCTAGCCGGCACTAAAAGTCCACACTTAGTGCCGGCTAGAACCACCAGCCGGCACTAAATTGCCCTGTATATCAGGCACTCCTTCTTCCCCAGCCCGACCATTTCATTTGGCCGAGCTCCTCCTCTCTCTCATGGCGTGTTAGAGGGGAGGTGCTGCCCATTTCCCTCCAAATTTGTGAGGATTTCACCCATCCAAGTGCACCAAAGGTTAGTAGCTTCTTCCACCCTTCTTTCACGGTGTTTATTCTTTGTTTCATGCTTTCTAGATAAAGAAAATAGTGATTTTAAGGTTGAGGAAAAATGAGCATAATTTTCCGATTTGTTCATTAATTTGAGCAAAATAGAATCGATTTGTTACTTTTTAGATAAGGTTTTCTAGATAGTTTGACTATGACACATTTAGAGTAATTTTTTTGAATTATTTCACGGGGACATGTGTACATGTTATAATGCAAAATTTTAAGAATTTTAAGGATGAGGGAAAATGAGCATGATTTATTAATTTGTTCATTAATTTGAGCAAGGTAGAATTTATTTGTTGCTTTTTAGAGAATGATTACTATATAGTTTGACTATCACACATTTAGAATGATTTTTTTGAATTATTTTATGGTGACATGTGTATATGTTATTGTGCCAATTTATTTTGCTATTTAGTTTAAATTTACTAGATATGTGGCCTATGACACACTTACATTTTTTTTGAATTACTTCATAGTAACCTGTTTTTAGGGATAATGAGCATGATTTTTTTAATTTGTACAGATGGACCGGCAATGGATGCACGGAAGCCGGAGCACCTCGGCATGGATTCAGGGTTTAGATTCTTTTCTCAAGGCGGCAATGGCAAATAGATCGCCAAAGGGTTTAATGTGTTGTCCATGCAGTGTTTGCGAAAATAAAAAGGAATTCCGAAAAAGAGATACTCTATGGAATCACCTGGCCTTGAATGGATTCATGAGTAACTATACCCTTTGGACCAAGCACGGCGAAGTTGGAGTTATGATGGAAGATAATGAAGAAGATGACGATGGTGATAACAATCTTCCAGATTGGGCATGGGTTCATGAAGCAGGTGGCTTTCAAGATGAACCAATGGACGAGGGTGAAGCAAATGTTGCACAAGAGGAGCCACCTGACGAGCTAGGTCAGGCGTTGCTTGATGCACATAAAGACAGTGAGACTATGAAGGAGGCATTAAAATTTGAGAAGATGTTGGAGGATCACAAAAAGCCGTTGTTCCCTTGTTGCAAACCGGAGCAGAAGAAGTTGGGTACCACGCTGGAGATGCTGAAATGGAAGGCAACTAATGGTGTCACCGATAAGGGATTTGGTGAGCTATTAAAGATTGTAAAGAACATGCTTCCTGAAGGTAATGAACTGCCGTCAACAACATACGAAGCTAAAAAGATGGTTTGCCCTCTTGGATTGGACGTGCAAAAGATTCACGCATGTCCTAACGACTGCATCCTGTATCGCGGCGAATACGAGAATTTGGAAGCTTGTCCTGTTTGCAGCGCATTGCGGTATAAGATCAGGCGAGATGATCCAGGTGATGTTGATGGGCAGCTGGTAAAGAAGAGAGTTCCCGCAAAGTTGGTGTGGTACTTCCCTATAATACCACGTCTGAAACGCTTTTTCAAAAATAAGGATAACGCTAAGTTGATGCGGTGGCACAAAGAAGATCGTAAGGAGGATCACATGATCAGACACCCAGCAGATGGGTCCCAGTGGATCGCGTGGCCAAAGCGCGACATAAGATTGGTGCAAGCAGCCACAGATTCTGCTCGGTGCTCAAGGCAAAGATCACCAATGCTAGATGACAGGAATCCTAGTGTTGGCCCACCTTCTCCACCGCCTGCACGGGACCCCAGCATGGATCCGCCATCACCAGCCGCACAGGATCCGCCATCACCAGCCGCGCAAAGCGAGCCAATTCCGGCATCATCACCAGCCGCACAACAGAATCAGAGTCAGCGACAGAAGGCATACACGGTACCTTCGGTCCAACCATCTCATAAGCAGCAAAGAAAGAAGAAAGCGAAGGCTACAGAAGAGGAAGAGGCAGAAGAATCGTTTCAAACCTTCTTGCTAAAGCGCAAGCTACTGAGGGAGGCTGCGAACAAGAAGCCGGAAATAGATCCGGTTGCAAAGGCACACTTCATTAAACACTTCATTAAAGATCCCACCAAGGAGAAAGAAAGGGAGTCGGATTATGATCGTCAGATCAGAAAGTGCTACAGCAACCCCAAGAATCGGCGGCTTAATGCAAAGACCGTTCCCCAGCTCGGAGAGCAGTCCAAACAATCGATCCCTCCGTTGATAGTGCCGCGTGAAGAATGTCCCGATGAATCAAGAGATCCATTGACCATGGCTGGGATGATATTGCAAACTGATCTAACAAGGGCTCAATTGCTTGGGGAGGCCCTACAGAATGCACGCGGCAAGAAAAAGTTTGTACTTGGTGAACCTTTGATATGGCCAGAGTTGCTACCATTCCTACCAACGAGAATGGCCGAGTTACACAAATGGTATGCCGTGCAATCTAAAGCTAATGAATTAGAGATGTTCCCAGCTCGGATTAAAGATGAGCATTTCTGGCGGGGGGGAGATGATGTATATATCGAGTTTGCAGCACTTTACGATTTATACCATCAAGATGCCCTTCACAAGTCCCTCATGAGTGTATGGTGCATGTAAGTATTGTCTCTCGTTTCATTATTTTTAGCCTTGTGTGTTGACTGATCCCCGTTTTTCTTGTGTCCCGTAGGTCAAAAATTCAAATTTGCCGAAAGAAGAACTTCCATAACGTCGGGTTCTTCGACCCCGATATTATACACGAGAAATCGTTAGCGCAAAATTCTAGAGACATAGTCAATGTTATATACAGGGGGTTGCGTAAAAATAGCATGTGTCCCTTCATTCTCTTGCCATACAACCATCAGTGAGTCGTTCTTTGTTAGCCTCTTTTTTTCAATCCCTTCATATTAATAATACTATTTAATAACTATTATGATCAACATTAATTGGTTATGCGTATGTATATGCACAGCTTTCATTGGATATTGCTTTGTATTCGGATTGAGGAGCACAAGGTCTTGGTGTACGACTCGTTAAGGCAAGATATATCAAAGTACCAAGATATCATCGAAGTGGTAAATACTGCATGGAGTCGCTACCTCCACAAACACATAGGCTTGCCCATAGGTGAAATCGAGCCTCTTCATTGGGTGACTGATTTTCCGGTATGAATATACTCTCACTACTAATGTCATTCGCAATAAACATCAGAAAAATTCTATATCGTAACCCACATTTGTCCATAGTGTTGGAGACAGGGCCAAGGAAACAACTTATGTGGATACTACGTATGCGAGTGGATCAACTCTTTTGCAAGTGAAAAAGGGCAAATGACAGTGGAGGCATTCAATGTACGTGAGCACAATCACATCTGCTCATTATTTTAATTCATTATTTTTTATTCTCATGTTTTTATCGAAAAATGTGACAGCGTTGGTGGATGAAAGAAGAACTCATTGAAATCGCTCGGATCAGGGCAATTCAAGAAGCTATATGCGGATTTCTACTCGATGAAGTCATAAATCCTAAGGGCGAATTTCATGGCGATCTCCGTCTAAGCGTCGCCCAAGAAGATCCGACGACGAGAAAGTTGATACGTTACTATAGTTGATGTGCTTAATAATTTGCAATATCTCATGTACTTTTGAACTCCTAAGTGTTCCATACATGACAAATATATATATATATAAATAATGTTAGTGTAATATGCTGTTCTAATAATACTGTGCAATGCAAATAGTACGACTATGCAGTCACATACGGTAGAAATACGCATAGCCATACGTATAAAAACGAAAAGAAAAGAAACATAAAGAAGAAAAAACATTTAGTGCCGGCTAGTTATATCAGCCGGCACTAACGTTGCAGTGAGGAGTCGGGCGGGGTCGGGCACGTTAGTGCCGGCTGGTATTTCGGACCGGCACTAACACGCGCGCGTTAGTGCCGGTCAGAGTGGCCGGCACTAACGTCTGTCACGTTAGTGCCGGCCATTTAGTGCCGGCCACAGGGACCGGCACTAATACGCCCTGTGACCGGCACTAATAAGCCATTCTCCAACAGTGACACACAAATAGGTAACAAGAAGCGACAGTACCAGAAAATAAATAACATTTTGATCATGGATGTGGGGATCATGAAAACAAAACCAAAGTGAACAATGAACTTATATGCATACATATCACACACACGAATATGTAACACAAGAAATTATAAAAAAATGAATAACATTTGGATCATGAATGGGATCAAGCAAAAGCAAAACCAAGTGAATCTTGAGAACAAAAATTTTCACTATCTCATGAGAAATAAACACTGAGAGCAGGGAATGAGCATATGTATTACTTTTAGTACAGGATATTTGACACCTCGCTATAGTTCCCCCTAGCATAGAACGCCTCATCAGGCACCTTGCATTTTTTATATATGTTTATAAATTAGGCAAAATGGCTCTCCCTACAGTTCATTTCTAGCTCCACCACGACTCGTCTCTGTAGTCAGCGACCAGGGAGTAGATCGCGGGAAGGATGGCGCAACATGAATTTGATGTACGCATAAAATTAATAATATTTTCTTGCATTCATGTATTGATTAAAAATATTGAATTGGTTAGAAATATTGATGTTTGCATGTGATAGACTTAGAAATGAAAGAGGAGCTTATCGAACCGGAAAAGAATCAAGGCAATTCAAGAAGCAATATGTGAATTACTGCTGGATGAAGTCATAAATCCTAAAGGGGAATTTTATGCAGATCATCGGATAAGCGTGGGCCAACATGATCTGGACAGGGACGATGATGAAGCCTAGTATTATAGTAGTAATTGTAATATCCCAAGTGCATTATTATTAGGAGTTATTGTAATATTTCAAGTGTGTATATATTAGAAGTTTGGTCGCACGTGTGTACTCTCGTGTTTTCCTCTTTTACTCTTGTGCCTTTTTGTAAGGAATAGAGAGTAATGGTGGCTAACGAAGGTGGAGAAAGACGTCTTTGCCCTTGTGGGGGAGGCGTCCACGCCGGCTCATGCGGCCGCCCCTCCCAGCCCCGGCACCGGCCTCGGGATGCATGTACGGCATCTTGTTCCCTCCTCGGTGCCTCTTTCCCCGTCAGCATCTGCCTTGGCCCGTGAGGCCGCCCCTCCCCACCGCAGTGCCGCTGCTCGCTGCGGCTTGAGCATTTTACGAGTAGCTGCAGCTTTTGGATAAATATGAGACATGCATCCTTTTGGATTAAATCTTGAGAAATTGTCAAGACAATGTTGCGCTTGTTCGGATGGCTGGGCTGCTGGCTGGCCCAGCCGACAGAGGCAGCCACTGCCAACTGACAGTTCCGGCAGCCCAGCCAACTTACATAACCAGCCAGCCCAGCCACCTCAGCCATTCGAATATGGCAGTTGTAGCTGGGGTGGCTTGATGGGTTACCTATGAAGGTGGAGGTCCAGAATTCGATTGGAAAATGAAAGAGGACCTCGTCAAACCTAAAAGGATCACAACAATTCAAAAAGCAATATATGGATTCCTGCTGGATGAGGTCATAAAATTCAAGGGAGAATTTTATGCTTATCATTGGATAAGCGTGGGTCAATTTGATCCGGAAAGGGAGGAAGATGAAGCATAGTATTATAGTAGTAATTGTAATATCCCAAGTGCATTATTATTAGAAATAATTGTAATATTTAATGCATATATAAATTTAATTAAAAATCAATACGAATACGAATACTAGATATGAATATGAATATGCAAACGGCTATGAATACGGATTAATTAAAACTAAAAATGAAAAGAAAAGAAACATAGGCAAACAAAAAAATAAAAATAAAAAGAATTTAGTACCAAGTGGTACTAAACTCGTTATTTAGTACCGATCAAGCAATACCGGGTGAGAAACCAATACTACTAGAAGTTTTCATCCGGTACAAATGTGCATATTTCTAGCAGTGTAAAGAGCCCTACCGCCCGTAGCTGTTGGACCCGGGGCTAATGTCCAGATCAAATACCATTTCTGTACTTAGTGTTATGAGCAAACTAGAATATATATACTTTATTCGTTAACAAGTTATAAACGTGGAACATTGAAAATAATCGTGCAATACATATACTTGCACTACTACTTATTATACGCAAACTAAAAATGCAGACGATGCACGTCTGGGAACGAATATCCCAAGCAATGATACAAACATCTGACAACAACAGGAGACGCAACATATATATAGGGAAATCAGCTGCTAATTCATTCCCAGCAAGGCAAGGATCGGTTCGGTCTCAGGCGGCGGCGGGGATCGGGAACCCGAGCCCGTGCCGTGTCGACGGGAACGCGGCGAAGAGCAGCGTCCCGACCATCCCTCCGGCGAGCGGCACGGCGTTGAATACCTGCCGCGTGTCGTAGGACATGACCGGGATGAAGCACGCGCCGACGTTCCTGTCGAACATGGCCACGGACATGAAGACGACGAGCGACAGGAGCGCGTGGAAGAAGTCGATGAACTTGAGCCTCTTCCTCGCGGCTTCCTCCGGCGGCGGCGGCGGCGTGCCGTCGATGACCCAGAGGCCGGCGCGCGTGGCCACCGCGTACCGCAGGGTGCCCCTGGCGTCGAGGAAGCTGTCCGTGAAGGAGAGGAGGAAACACGCCGCGGCGCAGAGCCCCACGAGCCAGGCCGTCATGGCGCGGTTCACGCTCTGGCACTTGCCGCCGTTGGTGAACGCCGGCGACAGCACCTCGAAGACGAGCACGGCGCCGGTGGGCAGGTGCTTGGCCAGCTCCGCCGTGCTCCGGAACGCCTTGGCCATGCCGCGCTCCCGCCGAGTCGTCGTCGTCGCCTCGGCCGCGTCCCTGCTGGCCCCGCCGCCGGCGCTGTTCGACGACTGAGCCAGGAGCGGCTGGGACTCGAGATGATCAGCTTGATTCTTGGACGCCATCTTTGTGACGAGTAAAGGTTGTGTAATCGATGTTGGGGCAGAATGGGTTTATATATGGCGTGGAAGTATATATATATATTGTGTTGTGTAAAAGCAAGCAAGAAGAGACTTGCAAGCAATAGTCATTAGTTTTCAACCTATGTATATATGGACACTCGTTTTGTTATTGTCTTTGGGTAGTTTGTGAATGCAAGTCATATGAACTACTCCTTCCGTTTCAAATTATAGGCCGTTTGACTTTTTTAACACCAAGTTTGATCACTCGTATTATTGGAAAAAAATTATGCAAATATAGTCAAATTTAAATTATTTTTAAAGAACTTATATTGATAAAGCAATCTACAACAAAAAAGTGATATTTTGCATAAATTTTTGATTAATACGAGTGGTCAAATTTGAAGTAAAAAAAAGTCGAACAACCTATAATTTGAAACGGAAGAATAGTATAAGCAATTGCGATTGAGATTGGATGTGTATATGTGCATATAGAATTGCAATGGGAAAATAGAGAAGGTAGTATTTTTAATTTTTCCCTATTTCTTTCGTGCTAGCTAGTGACGGGAACCAACTAACTGAACTTTAAACTACAGATACAACTCGTTTTGACTTTGAACGTGTCCGGATGGGTTTAGACTTGGCAAAATTGACCGCGTGTGGTTCGATCACATTCGGATAGGAATGGCTAACATATGATTATGTCACAAACTTAGCTTGGGGAGTAAGCATATGTGACAGGTACGAGTTGGGTTCGACTGGATATGCTTCATTCTGTTAGAGGAGACCAAGAACAAACACCACAATTACAAGGACTCCAGGAGCGATGCTAACATCTACTTGTAAATATCATGTGGCATAATAACATGAGCAACAATGTCTTTATTCATTTTTGAAATATAAATATTTTTCTCGTGTGTTGAGTATACGAGCAGAAATTAATCATCATATCAGTAATATATGTGAAGAAATGAATTAATGTTGAAGACAAAGGGCTCATACAACAAGTTGTGTGCTATGTCATGTTTGAAAGTGATGACTTTAACAAGCAGCAGACATTGCGTATGGATTGAGACATGTATGAATGACAATGAATTGATTCTCATATCCAAAAGAAGCTTGTGGACATAATCATAGCACTCAAAAGAAATTTCTTGTGAGAAATGGACATTCTATCAAAAGGAGATAAATTACAATGACATTGTGAAGAATGGATTTCATTGGTGATTTAATTATGATGCAAGCATATATGAAGTTTTATGTGATGCAACGATGAAGAGGGGAATCCGGGATAACGTTTCAAGGGACTAAGCTTCGAGAAGGACAATTTGGTTGTACCGAAGGACCAATGCTAGGGGTGAAGAGGTTTTCTTTGGATTTAACTTTAAGAATCTTGGTCATATAGGATGTTCATATTGGCAAGTATTAATCTTTCTAAGATCATATTGTAAAGATGGTGATTTGAACTAGAAGTAGATTTCATTCAAAGGTTCAATTCACTAGCTCAAGAAAAATATGCTCAAAGTAAAGAAAAGTAGGATGTACTCCTCAATTTGAGATTGGGCAAAGCACGACATAAAATACAAATGAGAAGCTCAAGGAAGTGAAACGTAATTTATCTTTGATCTTGAGTATAGGTATGTCGTACTATCAAGAGAGATGCATCACAATAGTCTTTGGCTAAAGGTTGAGTATAGCCCCCGAGTTTGAATCCAAGAATCATGCTAAGGGTCCATCTTGAATTTTGAATTTACTCCTTTGTCGTTGTTTAGCCGTCAAGCTCACCAAGGAATACCCTTGAGGTGGTTGATTATAGGCAGGGATCGGACTCGCCAAGATCTTTTCAGGCTGTTGAGAGCGTAATACCAAACATCCTATGCATTAGTTTATATTGTCTTAGAGAATTGTATGAGGTACTTATGTTTTATGTTTTAGAAGAATCTCTGTCTGGAGGACGGTACATGAAAATTCTAGTTGAATACACAGAGTCGTACTCGAACGCGGTCATGACTCGTTTCTGCCAAATCATTTTTTTTTTGAAAAATTTGCAGGAGCACTGCTTTGTCATTTTAGATAGGAGAAGCAAATTCGAGTTCCTACAAGTTCGATATTACATAAAATGAGATGAACTCAAACTCTAGGAAAACAAACTTAAGCATTAAACGAGACCGATAACTCTGGGCCCCCGCAGGTTTGCTTCCTATCATTGACTTCGCGCTTTACTTCCTCCAAGACCTCCTGTGGTGTGCCATACTTCTGATTAAACACCCGGCGATTCCTCTCTTTCCAAATATTCCATGCGGCATAAATCATCAAGGCTGCTTTTAATTTCCTTGTCTTCTTTGGCAATTGAGCTAGCTCCTTCTCCCACCATTCGGTGATCTGAATTCCCTGTGCTGGCTGTCGAACTAGGTTCCCAATCCACCCTTCCATTTGACTCCAGACTTGCTGAGCGAAGTTGCAGTGTAGGATTAAGTGTGCTGCTGTTTCTTGCTCCTGATTACACAGTGAGCAGATCGGATTGCAGGGCCATTGCCTGGCCAGTAACTTGTCAGCTGTTTGAATCTTGCTCTGCACTAACAACCAGGCGAAGAACTTGTGTTTTCCTTCAGCTTCCGCCTTCCCAATGCGGTCACCTTTGAAGGAGCTGTAAGGCCCTAGAAACTGTGCGTTGTATGCAGATTTTGCTATGTAAACTCCATCTGCCGTCCACCTCCAAGTGATACTATCTGGTGTGTTCGAAAGATGCAGTTCTTGTGTAAAATCCCACAACTGAACAAAGCTTGCCATTTCCTCAACCGTCTGCATCCTCCACAATCCTCTCGTCCAGTTTTGGTTATGCAGTTCCTCCCTTATGATCTTGTTCTTCCTCCATGCTAGCCGGTATAAATCAGGGAAAAGATCCTTAGGTGCTTGGCCGTGCACCCATGAGGATTGCCAAAAACTTGCCTTAGCACCGTTCCCCACTGTAACCACCATACTGACTCTGAACAATTGTCTGTCCATTGCATCCACTGGTGGCTCCATGCCCACCCAAAGTTTATCTGGCGTTGTCCACCTGCCAAATCATTTTAAATTCAGTGTTCGTTTGCAAATCTGAGTGGGAGACGGCCATTTGTAGTCTTCTTGTGCCAAACACCGGCGGCGGCGGCGGCCCGGCCGGACACCTATTTTCTTCCTTTCCCATTTGCCATTTCTGGTCACGCTCTCCTCTTCCGCTATCAACCGTCACCACCACCGCCACCTCGCACCTCCCCCCATCAGCCTCGCCCCGCATGGTCCCGCGGAGCGCTCCAGGAGATGCCAGTGCCGGCCGCGGCGGCGTCCATGCGCGGCACGGAGGCGGCCGGTCCGAGGCACGCTGCGCGGCGACTGGGCCGCGTGCTGTTCGGGCGCCGGCGGCGGACCGCCCTGCTGCTCCTCGCGCTGGCGTACGCGGCCGCGACGCTCATGCTCGCCACGGGCGGCGGCGAGGGGCTGGGCGCCGGCGTCGTGGTGGAGGCCGCGCCGCCGGCGCCGGCGGCGGCGCCCGGGTCGGTGTACCGCAGCCACCTCGCGTTCGAGCGGCTCCTCCCGGAAATGCGCGCCTTCGCCTCGCGGCCTAATACGGTGAATGCCTAATTCCCCGAGCCTCCATTGCATCGTCCAGTGGGAAAGTTACGATCTTGGCACTCGATTTTTCTGGGGTGGAATTGAGTTCTTGCAGGCTCAAGTTACTGGTTTCGTTTTAGAATGGGGGGACATAGGAATTGCAAATTTGCAATGTGGGCCCTCAATCAGGTCAATTCGCGATGCGGGCGCTCAATTTGTTCGTATAGGCTAGTCTTATTGCTGGCAGTACGAAAAGAAGGATTTATGTAAATGCAGAAGAGTAATCTTATGAAAGTGAAAAAAAAACAGTTTTTTTTCCTTTCCAACAGGATTTCTTTTAGTCTGTTGACATGTGTCAACTCTTGGGAGTATGCATTGGTTATTTTGGATTTATAAATTTTTACAAGGTTCAGAGGAAGTCTTTGTGACTTCGACTCAGGTGAACATGAGATTGCTGATGATCTTGTCTTGATCAGTACTACTCCCATACTAATAGTGTCAGTAACCTTTGGAGGCCCACTATGATTCCCCATTAATTACCTTTGATCATGATTACTACCAACCTTTTCTTCTGATGCTAGGAAATCAGGATCACTTCCTTACATTTATGTGATAATTTCCTTTTTTTTCCCTGGCATTACACAGTTAGTGACATCTAATCACAAAAAGATTGGAAAACAATGGAAACCTTGTATCAGCAAGAGGTTGACAGAGTCAGGTAACAGAACCTTGAGAGTTTAGTTTGCCTACCAAACACGCAAGTCAAAAGCTAATTCCTTCTTCTTTGTTTGCCTCTATGTGAATGTAATCTGGAAAAGACAACATAACTTGGTAGCTGACATTGATGGCACACATTGCTCTTTTCAGAGTTACCATCGTCAAATGGTTTCCTCGTAGTTGAGGCAAATGGTGGCCTGAATCAACAACGCATTTCAGTAAGTTGTACGAACATTTCCTTGCACTGCCAAAATTATTGGTACGGAATGTTTCTTTTTGAACAAGTAATCAAAATTGGCGTTTGTTTCCATGGTGTCATGCTAGCTCTCTGGCTAAAAGAATTGTCCAGTAATCAACAGTTTCTAGATAACTCAGAAATTACCTGCATTTGCCCTTATCAAGTGGGATCCAATCTCAGCAAGGTGTCAAGTTTTTCTAGATTTTTTTCTGTGGTCCACATCATTGATTGGCAGTTCGCCCATGTACATGTGGTGGACCTCATTTCTGCATAAACATGGTAGTCGATTTTTTTGTTCATATCTGTACCTTATCTTCTCTGGAAATCTCAATAACGAATGGGGTTTGAATGCTACCGATCTTCACGTGTGCAATTCTTTGTTTTTTTTTTTCTATAGAACATCAAGTTCAATTTAGGTTTCCTCTTCATCATTTTTGGTGGTTATCTGATAGAGATTTCTTACTACAGATTTGTGATGCTATTGCTGTGGCCAGAATTCTCAATGCAACTCTTGTAACACCAACATTTCATTTGAATAGTGTTTGGCGGGATTCTAGGTAACAATTTATTTACTACAGAAGAGTCAAATATGTGTTTGGAGTGACTGAATTATGCATAGGCCTCCCTCCTTATCTTTTCTTGGAAACTAGCTTTGTAAGTAGTCCTTTGCAAGACTGAGTTGGGAAATAAACTTCTGCAACTAGTCTCCTTCTACACGTCTTTCTTTGGTCAATTGTTTGTAAGGAGGCTGGAGCCAATAAGTAAAATTGATAAGATCCTTCATATTGTAAAAAGAAGAAATCTAGTGTTTTTTTTCTTATCCTTCATTATGTGCACATGAGCTTTTCTCTTGTGGCTGAAACTTTTGAAGCAATATTTGCACTTCCATTGTAGGGATGCATTTTTTTACTACGGTGTTTTAGTCATGGTTAAGCTTATACTCCTATCAGCTACCAAGTAGCCTGTCAGCCCTGTCCTTTTATCATATAAAGTTTTTCCTTAATCATAAAAACGTTCAGAATTTACATGTTCCATCCCTTTTAGAGCTAAAACTATAGCACCTAAAAACTTGATTCAGTAAAGAGTCATTATTTTGATATTACCGTTTGGTATATGTTTGTTTGTATTCTTCCTAGAGTTTCATGAGGATGTATTTTCATGCTTTCAGCAAATTTGGCGATATCTTCGACGAAGATCACTTCATCGAGTCTCTCAGAAAACATGTAAGGGTTGTCAAACAACTTCCTGAAGATGTTTTTCTACGATTTGGTTATAATATCAGCACTATACCAAATATGAGAACCAAAGCTTTCTCGCCCCCAAGTTACTACCTACAACAGGTGCTTCCAAAAATGTTGGAGCTTGGGTATGTGTTCCTTCCTTGCTTCTCTTCCCTTAATAAAGTAGTATCAGATATTTGGAACTTAGGGATACCTTAGTACCCTGTCTCCACTCATGTCTTCTTCCGTGACACAGGGCTGTGCGTATTGCCCCTTTCTCAAATAGATTGGCCCATTCAGTTCCTTCAGATGTCCAAAAATTGAGATGTTTGGCAAACTATGAAGCATTGAGATTTTCTGAATCAATAAGAATTCTTGCAGACAATATGGTTGGCCGAATGATCAAGAGGAGTTCTTTAACTGGTGGGAAGTATGTTTCAGTGCATCTTCGCTTTGAAGAGGTTTTGATGAATTTTATCTTGTGCGGACTCACATTACTAATTTTTCTCTCTAATTTATGATGATTGTGTGCTTTACATTTAGGACATGGTAGCTTTCTAATGCTGCACATATGAAGGTGGTTCTAAGGAGAATAATGCAATGGAAAATGCTCGTGAAAGGAGCTGGAGAGGCAAGTTTCACCGACCTGGTCGAGTAATAAATCCTGAGGCTAACCGAAGGAATGGAAGATGCCCTTTGACACCTTTAGAGGTTGCAACATTTGTTCCTTGAAATTTGTGCTTGTTTCTGAAGCGTCATATTTAGAGCCCGTGCCATGCTTCTCAGGCTGTCTACTGATGGACAGTTGCATTGCAGACAGAGTGCTAGGTCATATTGTGAGATCATTTCTAGAATATCTTGATCAGTCACACCTTATATACAAAATTTTATTTTTACCAGTGACCAAAATTTTAGAGGAATGACTTGCTTTGTTTTATGGGACGTTATATAGATTGCTATTATCTTACTGGTTCAGTGTATACAGGTTGGAATGATGCTGCGGGGAATGGGATTTGAGAATACTACTTCCCTTTATGTTGCATCTGGTAAAATATACAATGCTGAAAAGTATATGACCCCTCTTCGCCAGTTGTTTCCACTATTGCAAACAAAACAAACTCTGGCTACATCAGAGGAGCTTGCACTGTTCAAGGTAACTTTTTCTTTGGTTATTGCATTTCTCTAAAGTATGCATCCTTTGATTATCTCATTTGCGTTGCATCAAGAGTGTGGAGGCAAGGTATTGAAGGATAAATTTTCCTGCTTAAAATATGTAGGGACATTCATCAAGATTGGCAGCATTGGATTACACTATCTGTCTTCACAGTGAAGTGTTCGTGATGACACAAGGAAGCAACTTCCCCCACTTCCTGATGGGGCATAGACGTTATATGTATGGAGGACATGCAATGACAATAAAACCAGATAAAAGCAAACTAGTCCAACTCTTTGACAATCCAAATATCAGGTATGCGTTTGGTTGTCCTAGTTCCACTTCTTTCAATTCTCAACAGGATGCGACCTGAATTCGTTTACATGTATGTATTATGCATGTATCCATTCTCCTTATTCTTATGTCCAAGATGACCTTATTCCATAAACCTCTGATCAAACTTAACTGCTTGAAAGAAGCTCGGTTCATTTTAAGAACATAGAAATAGTTTTATATATGTATCCCACACTCACATAAGTAGATTCAAGTCTTTAACCAATTACTCCCATTGAACTTTCAAACACCTACAATACAATGGCCAGGAGATGCAGGCTCTGATGCTATCTTGTTCATAATATGAGCTGATTGAGGACTTAATTCTAAATTGTACTCTGTATATCGTTTAGATGGGATCAATTCAAGCACCACATGCAGGACATGCGTCGCCACAGTGAGACAAAAGGTTTCGGACCAAGGAAACCACAGGAATCCATATACAACCTTCCTATGCCTGACTGCATGTGTCAGCAAGCTGAAATATGATCTAGGATCGCATGTGCAAAGCAAGGAACCAGACGTGTCCCACCCTTGCAACTTGTAAGTAGCCACACTATTGGTAAGTGAAGGAACTGTTTTGGTTATTGTAGGAAAAAGAGTATAGAGATGCCAAATAATGTGGTTGTTGAAATGAACCCCTTTCTCCCTGAAAGAACAGAGATTCTTCAGTAAGTGTAGCATATCTGCATATATGTAAATGTAAGGTACTCCACAGCTTATTGTACATTAATTCATTATTTTCTTTGTTCTGAGATGCCATAAATCCCCAGCATGACCTCATCCACCTATATTTCAGTCTGTTGTGTAATAAATTTCTGATGGTTTTCCTACAGGCTACACACAGTATGTACGCTGTCCTAGCTAAGCTAGCATTGTTCCTCTGCTTCTCAGCCTCCATTGCCGCCGTCGGGACACTGAAAGCTATTGTCGTCGCCGACGTTGAAAAGGTAGTCACCGTCGCCGCTGCCATCGCCGTCGTACAGCATGTAGCAGCTCAGGTCCTGGTTCAAGTACTGGCTGCCGTCGTCGTCGGCATAGTAGCCACCCGTGTCCCCCACGGCACCGCCATGCTCCTCAACCTCGCAGTAGTTGCTCGGGCCCGGCTGGTCCGGGCCCGGGGGGATAACGACCTGGTGCCCGGCGACGGCGTCGGCGTCGGCCTGCTGCTGCTGCTTGCCCTGCTCCTTCTTCCTCCTGTCGGTGATCCTGACGCGGTAGAGGACGGTGTCGGCGAGGTGCGGCGGGTCGACGATCCGGTAGTCGTGCATGACCCAGCCGCTGGTCCGGATCTTCTGGGGGCTGGGGCCCGTGGTAGTAGGACAGGTTGTGGCGCTTGTACGTGACCTCCAGCCGTGGGGCGGCGGCGCCGCCGCCGGCGCGGGAGAGGACGAGGCGGGTGGCGCCGCTCTTCTGCCCGTCCCACGTGCCGCCGACGCCGTCCTCGCCGGGGCCGACGGCGCGGACGATCCTCTTCCTGTCCTGGCTGCGCGGGCGCCCGAAGAAGGCGTGGTCGCTGCCGGCGTGGCCGTGGCGGCGCATGAGCTCCCACGGCGGGCAGCTGCAGGGGTCGGCGTCGATGACGGCGTGCCCGTGCGGGTTCGGGAACCCGACGGCGCGCGGGAGGAGGTACCGCGCCACGATGTCGGCCTCCGTCGGGTCGAACTTGTTCGCCGCCGGCAGGTCGAAGCCGAACCGATACGCCTCCATCTACCAGCTAGCTAGCTAGCTCCCCTTTCTTGGCTTCCCGTTCCGGGTCAAACGGGCCTCGCTCTCCGCCGCCGGTGCTGATCCGAGGAGATGGCCGGCGGCGAGCTCTCGGCTCTCGATCTACTTGCTCTACTCGAATTCTGATTTCTGATTCGTGTCGCCGTCAGGGATTCCCGGCGCTGATATGTATGGTATGGTCGGGCTTCCCAGCTTCTACCTCGGAATCGGATTTGCCGCAACCGTTTCGGACACAAAGTGAGCCGCCATCCCCGAAACGGAATCGAATTCCGGCGGCCTTTCCGATCCAGCTTCGAGTTCGGATTGCTGTCTGGCGGGGGGAAAAATTTTCCCAAATTTTCAGGATGCTGTTGGGCCGAATTCAGATAGTGGGCCATTGCGGATGGAACAAGTCCGGCCTGGCCCGGCCCAAGAACCGACCGGCTCCTGCATCAATATTCGTGCGGCGGAGATCAACGGCCGGGATTGGCTCCGTCCAGCGCCGCCCGCGCCTCCGTTCACGGTGAAGTAGCCGCAGAGGCGAGGCGGCCACCGCAGAGAGCTAGGGCACACCTCCCCCTTCGCCGCCGCCGCCGCCGCTCCTCTCGCCGGAGATTCCCCGCCGCCGGAACGCGCGAGGCCGCCTCTCACCACGGTATCCGTAGGTAAGGACCCTACTCCTAGGCTTCGCTGTGTTGGGTGGTTGGATTGCTCCAATTGGGTGGTATTCTCTGACGGGGTGCTGGGTTTGGTAGCTTAGGTTTGGTGGCCGCGATGGGGGAAGAGGCGGAGAACGCCAGCAAGCGCAAGGCGCCGGAGTCGAGCGCGGTGGAGGAGCCGAGCCTGCCGGCGCCGGGGTCGACGGCGGAGGCGGACCCGGCGGCCAAGCGCCGGAGCCTCTCGCGGTCGTGCATCCACGAGGTCGCCGTCCCGAAGGGGTACGCGGCGGCCAAGGACGAGGCGGTGCACGGGACGCTGGCGAGCCCGGAGTTCAACGGGGAGATGGCCAAGGAGTACCCGTTCAAGCTCGACCCCTTCCAGAGCGTCTCCATCGCGTGCCTGGAGCGGAACGAGTCGGTGCTCGTCTCGGCGCACACCTCCGCGGGGAAGACGGTCGTCGCCGAGTACGCCATCGCCATGGCGTTCCGGGACAAGCAGCGGGTCATCTACACCTCCCCGCTCAAGGCCCTCAGCAACCAGAAGTACAGGGAGCTCAGCCAGGAGTTCACCGACGTCGGGCTCATGACGGGCGACGTCACGCTCCAGCCCAACGCCACGTGCCTCGTCATGACGACTGAGATCCTCAGGGCCATGCTCTACAGGGGCTCCGAGGTGATCAAGGAGGTTGCCTGGGTTATATTCGACGAGATTCATTACATGAAGGATCGTGAGAGGGGAGTCGTGTGGGAGGAGAGTATAATTTTCCTGCCCCCTGCCATCAAGATGGTCTTTCTTTCCGCTACCATGTCAAATGCGACTGAGTTTGCCGAGTGGATATGCAGTCTGCACAAGCAGCCCTGCCACGTTGTGTATACGGATTTCAGGCCGACACCATTGCAGCACTATGTGTTTCCAATAGGCGGTTCTGGTCTCTACCTTGTGGTAGATGAAAATGGCCAGTTCAGAGAGGATAACTTTGGGAAGCTACAGGACTCGTTTAGTAAGCAAAATAATCAACTAGATGGAAGGAAAGGTGGTGGACCTAAAGCGAGTGGTCGAATTGCAAAAGGTGGAAGTGCCTCTGGGAATTCTGACATATATAGAATCGTCAAGGTAGGCAGCATTTAGCATTATTTAGTGCAATGTATACTCTATTCTTTGGTTTGATGGAGTTTCTGAAAAGACTAGTTTGAACATGCCTGAATTTTTCTAATCTAAAATATTCTGTGTTAGAGAGGCTAAAGTTGGCATCTTATTGGTAGATAATATTGCTCTGCTGTTGATATGTTATTTGAATTTTTCTGCTCATATACCTGCTTAATTTCAAGTCCTAATCTTTGGATGATTACCTGAACTAGAAGCTATTATGTTATAGGGCTAGGTCTGATTGACATCTCACTTGTAGATTCTAATTATTTAGTTGTTGATATCCTATTCAAATTTGAGTTTACGTTAATTTTCAGATGATTATGGAGCGCAAGTTTCAACCAGTCATAATTTTCAGCTTTAGTAGAAGAGAATGTGAGCACCATGCCATGTCTATGTCAAAACTTGACTTCAACACTGAAGATGAAAAGGAATGCATCGAGCAAGTTTTCCGTAATGCTATTAGCTGTTTAGTCGAGGAAGATAGAAGTTTACCTGCTATAGAGTTGATGTTGCCGCTTCTTAAACGAGGCATTGCAGTACACCATTCTGGACTACTTCCAATAATCAAGGAGTTGGTGGAACTGCTCTTTCAAGAAGGTCTTGTGAAAGCTCTCTTTGCTACTGAGACAGTATGAGCTCTATCCTGATTATTCCACTTAATCTTATAAGTGTTTTTATCTTTTCACATATAGTATAATCTAGAGTTTCATTTCTCAAATGGATGGTTTTCAAACAGGGTAAAGTAAAAGAAATATTGGTTTCCACTTCATGTAAATAGTGCATCTTTAACAATTAGTTGCACCATTTGATCAGTAACAGTCTTACTCTGTTCACCTTTGTGCCTCAGTTTGCCATGGGTCTTAATATGCCTGCAAAAACAGTTGTTTTCACATCTGTCAAAAAATGGGATGGTGATACTAACCGCTATATTGGTTCTGGAGAATATATACAGGTACATTTTTTTATATATGAAATGCAAGTTAGGCATACATACATGTAATGTTTACAGAGGGGACAGATAGAAAGCCATTTATTAATTTCACATGTATTCGATTCTTAGATGAGCGGAAGAGCTGGCCGACGTGGCAAGGATGAACGAGGCATTTGTGTTATAATGATAGATGAGAAGGTAAAGTTCCATGGTTCTATGTCGTGATTATCTTTGCTTTTCAAGTACAACTCATGTACCATGAAGGTCTTCATGACAGGGTATTAAGTTTGTCTTTGTTGGCTTGACATGCTCTTGACAAATTTGGGGCTCCTTTGGAAGAGAATACAACAATTGGCTCCAATCAATCTTGATTCTGCAGTTATCTTTCTGTGTCTGATTGACAAAATCTGATGTGAGGATTGATAAATCCTTTCTTTTTTATGTAATGTTATTGCTAGTTCATTTGCATTTAGAAATTATGATGGCCTAGATGTTTATTGGGTTTTAATCTTTTTTTCCTTTTACCTATATTCAATGTTGGTTGTTATGCAAATGAATACATGTATGACTAGCAACTTAAACCAACACAATCCATGGCATGCTTTGAGACTGCACTGAACTCTCACATTGAAAACAGTTGTGCTGTTCTGGGTAGTCGTGCTTAAAGATTTATCATGTTTTGAATCTTTTAGTCTTGTCCCAAAACTTATGCTTGAATTTTGTGTGCCACAGCTTAAAGGTTTCTTATGCAAATTATTTTAGTTGATTTTGTTGCAACTATCTTGGAGCACAGAACCTTTTGTTCTCACTAATTTCTTTTAGATTGACTTTTATCCATAACATGAGTCCACATTGCAGATGGAAATGAGTGTTATCAAGGACATGGTGTTAGGCAAACCAGCACCTCTTGTCAGTACTTTCCGACTGAGCTATTACACTATTCTGAACTTAATGAGCCGTGTGGAGGGCCAATTTACCGCTGAGCATGTGATTAGAAATTCATTCCATCAGTTTCAGTATGAGAAGGTTTGTTGCAGGACCTTTAAAAGATGCTTCGTACTGCCATATTATAGCCAGTGTGAGAAAATAAGCTACCCTCGCTTTTCAGGCATTGCCAGAAATAGTTCAGAAGATTACGCGGTTGGAGAATGAAGCTACCTTGCTCGATTCTTCTGGGGAGGTATGCTATTTTGATTGCAGTATTCATAATTGTTCACCTGTGGCTTTGTTATCGTTGTTATTTGACTTGCACATTTCCCTGGACAGACTGATCTTGCTGAATATCACAAATTGGGCCTTGATATATCTGAACTTGAGAAGAAAATCATGTCTGAGATGATTAGACCAGAGAGGGCTTTGTTGTATTTGGTTCCTGGAAGGCTGGTAGGTAACTCCACTCTTCACAAGTTCTGCTTCTGTTTGCGGACGAGGTGTTTATGTTCACCACCAATTTATTTGTCTGATGAGAAACTGCAGGAATTCTTTCTCTGCTTATGCTCACTCCTTTATTTCTTCAATGAACTGTTGTTTTGTTAGTACTTCTGTTGTACTTCTGTTGTAGGCTTTACAAATTTGTACAATTCCTTTTGCACTCAGTATTTTGCATTGTGGCAGGTCAAAGTGAGGGATGGTTCAACAGACTGGGGATGGGGTGTGGTTGTAAATGTAGTGAAGAAACCTCCAGCATCTGGTACTCTTCCCCCTGCTCTAAGTGCAGCACGTGGTAATAGCTATATAGTGGATACCTTGCTTCACTGCTCTTCTATTTCCAATGAGAATGGATCACGTTCAAAGCCATGCCCGCCTCGCTCTGGCGAGAAGGGTGAAATGCATGTGGTGAGCAGTGTTAAAGGGTTTTATCATGATAGACAATTATTAGATGATCATCTGAATACTACTTTGGATTAATCTGATATACTTCCAGGTGCCTGTACCATTACCTTTACTATCTGGTCTAAGCAGTGTTAGAATCAACATTGCTCCGGATCTACGACCACCTGAAGCAAGACAAAATATACTTTTTGCAGTGCAAGAACTAGGAAAGCGCTACCCTCAAGGCCTACCAAAGCTACATCCAATCAATGTATGATAGTTTTTTCTTCTTACATGAAATTTCTTTCCATGTATTCATTTTTTTCACCTCAAGTCCCATTTTTGTCGTAGCTTGAGTTCCATAAAGTTACAAACTGAAATATATCTAATCTGTACACCAGCACCTCTCTTATTATGTACTTGTGAATTGTGATATTGTTCCTTCTCTGATAGTCCTCTTTAGGTGCCTTGTGCAATTAACACCTCCAAATATAGGAATAGGAATTTTATCATGGTTTTAATGCATTGTCCATGGATAATATATCTGTAGAGAACAGTTGTCAATGTAATATATTGATGTGATCTTCAGCTTCTCATTTATAACCTTACATATTCACAGACTATAATGCTCTCTTGCTCTACCGTCTCTTGGCAGTTCTGCCACTGTAATTGGTCCAGTTCGTCTGAGCATCTTAACATAAATGCTTTGTCATTCTGTAGAACAATTTCTTAAAATTGCGTACTCATTTTTATTGTCTACCAACAGGACATGGGTATTCAAGAACCTGAGCTAGTAGACTTGGTTCATAAACTCGAGGAGCTTGAGCAGAAATTATGTTCTCACCGACTTCATAAGGTATCTAATGCTGTCACCTCTGAATGAAGAATTATTTGGGATCATTTTTTCTATTATTGACTGAGTTTGTGCTTTTCTTTATGTCTCAGTCTGGTCAAAGTGAGCAGGAATTATCATGGTACCAAAGAAAAGCAGATTTGAATAGTGAAATTCAGAATTTGAAGTCAAAGATGCGGGATTCACAGGTTGGTTCTGTCATTTTACTTTTGTTCCATTTGGACTCTTTGTAACAGCTACATGAGTTTACCTTCTTCTAATCTACTCCATACAGATACAAAAATTTAGAGACGAACTTAGGAACCGGTCACGCGTTCTGAAGATGCTCGGTCATATTGATGCTGATGGTGTTCTCCAGCTAAAGGGACGTGCTGCCTGTTTAATAGACACAGGGGATGAGCTGCTTATCACTGAGCTTATGTTCAATGGTATCAATTCTATATGGTTATCTCTTATCTGTGTCCAAGTTTTCCCTGTAACTTAAGTTGCAGTATTGCTTTAATATGTTCTCTGTGTCAAGGTACATTTAATGATCTCGATCATCATCAAGTTGCTTCCCTTGCTAGCTGCTTTGTACCTTGTGATAAATCAAGTGAGCAAATACGCCTGAGAAATGAACTTTCCAGGCCAATGATGCAACTTCAGGAGGCTGCGAGAAAAATAGCTGAGGTTTATACTTGTCTCATTTCTATTTTGATATTTCCCTGATCTTATTGAGATGTAAATTTCTCATTGTTCCGGGTCCCACTAGAGCAATGTAATTCTTTGTCTAATTTATATTTTGTTATCTCCCTGTACTTGATTGTGATATCTGAATTCTCACTGTTGTTTTAGGTACAACGAGAATGCAAACTGGAAGTAAATGTGGAGGAATATGTTGAATCAACCTGCAGACCGTACCTGATGGATGTCATATACTGCTGGTCAAGGGTCAGTACGAATGAGGCCCTAGTCTTAGAAAAAAAATGTTTTCCTTTTCGAATTTTTTTTGTGATAGAGATCTTGTCATACAGTTCTTTTTTGTTCTTGTCATGTCTAATTTGTATAAGGTACAATTAAACTCTATTGGAACGCCTTCTGTGATTTCATTAATTTTATCTTATTGTTTGTATTATCTTGATATAGGGAGCAACCTTTGCTGAGGTGATGGAAATGACCGATATTTTTGAAGGAAGTGTCATAAGGCTTGCTAGAAGGCTGGATGAATTTCTGAATCAGGTAGCTCTCCAATGTACCCTCCATCACCTGTACTGCTTTCCACAGTTTCCTTGTCACTTCCATTGTATGGATGCATTCCTTTGATTACAGACAGTAATGGTCAATGTGCATGCCAGTCTGAATCTGGCAATGCTGCTTGGGAAATGTCCACTATAAGGTGTCATAGTACCTTGCTGGTCTATGCATCGTGCTTTAATACAGCATACATGTTTAAGCCATAGTTTCTAGTGTTGAAATTAATAATTTTGACAAATTTAAACTAACTTTAATGTGCTGTCATCCAATTTTATGACATGGTTGATGATGTAGTCATAAGTAGTGATTGTTAGGGTTTGCAGAATCTCTGAGGCGAAAACTGGAACATGCTGGTTCTGGTTTTTGTCTTGCGCTTTGGTGATGTTCCCTGGGTTTGATGCTGACCATGTCAATATTAATAATGTGCACACTAAATTTGTATCTTTGCAAAATGTCTGTTCTTTTGTTCTAGATATCTGAACCTACTAACTCTGAACTTGTTCACAGTTGAGAGCCGCTGCAGAAGCCGTCGGGGAGGTTAACCTCGAGAAGAAGTTTGAGAAGGCGAGTGAGAGCTTGCGTCGGGGTATCATGTTTTCCAATTCATTGTATCTGTAAACAAAATGGTAGTCCAATTTTTGACCCAAGGCAGAGGAAATGTACCCCTTGTCTGTAGAAGAGTAGGAAAGTAGGCAAGTAGCCTCCACAACCCAGTGGCCCCTTAGGGTAAATGGGCCCTTGTTAATGTTATACATCAGGTTAGGAGCAATGTCATCAAGCAATCGTACTGTTGAGTGTCGAAGTGTGCAAATGGTTTCGTACCACTATTGTTTTTCAAATCAAAAGCGATGGACTACTAAGTTTTTGCATGATTGCTAACATGGAAAAAAAATTCAACATTGTCCTCTTTCAAACGGCGCCCTAATAACCAGTTAAAAGAACGACAATGGCTATACGATCACGGCAAGGGTGTGGTTGAACGAATAAACGTTGTGAACATAAGAGCATTTTACAACGCGTAGTTAAATATCGTAGCAACATAGATTCAAGCGTGTTGAGACAATGTGCTTGCCCATATCCTACATATGCGTTACAAGTTACAACATGAACCTAAAGGATTGTAAATGGAAGTAGCTGGTCGAAGAACAGATTGAAACAAGCAGCAAACCGTGTTTTCTGAACAGGCTCCAAACAAGAAACAGAACTATGACAAATCTCAAGGTCATAAGCATACACAAAGTCCAATACCTATGTGAGAAAATTCAGACAAAAATGTCTGATGCTACAACACACTTGGGAAAAGCTGAAAAAACACCTCCCTTATCTGGATACATATTATTCTTTTTCCTATAATGATACAATGGTGATGGATAATGTGTATCCCTCTCTTCACGCTATCTTCTCCAATCACATTTTCTTTTATCCTGATCCGAAGAATGCCAGATGCATAACTATAAGCAAAATTGATGGCATCAAGATGCCGGCAACGTTGACAGGTCACAGGCGTGGCAACTAGAAAATTGAATCCACCTGTTTCCATGTTATGCTGTGCTAGTAGCTTAACCAGTCGCTTCACCAGTTCAATTGGTACTATTTACCAGTGCAAGCATTTTCTGGAGTTCAATCACCTGCTGCTGCTGCTCTGGTGGCAATGAACTCAGCTGCTCCGGTGTCAACTGCAATACTTGCTGCAGAAGAGCTGATTCCACATCAGGTGTGAGCTGCACAAGAGCCACAAATATATTTCAGTGCTTGAGACTAATGATAGCTCTTCATAAACTCTATTCTTACTCCGGTCAAAAATCTCCATAGCTACTAGTCTCCCATATTGGTAAGTTAAACCTAAACACGTAGAAACATAACAAATCCTGAAATTGGTTATAGATGGTTGTACCTGCGCTTCATTCCCTGGTCGCTGAAAGCTAGCAGCACCAGCACTATAGCTCCCAGATGGTCCACTAGGGCCCACTGCTTGAGGTGGAGCTGCATAAGCAGTATGGCTGCTGTTTACCATTCCAAGTACTGAGGTTCCATCCTCCAATTTTCTCAACTTTGAAGGATGGGCATACTCCGCTATTTCATTCGGTAGTGTCTCTGGTACAGCAGCTACCTGCAGTTGGACATTGCTGAGTTAGCCTATGTGACTAGTAAGATTTTTGAAGAACGTGACTAGTAAGATAAAATGCATCGATTCAGTTCATCTGTGGGCGTGCATTGCCTATAGATAGCAAGTTACCAGGGAACATTCATCTAGTACAACAAAATTAGAACAGCACTAATAAACTAAATAAGCTCCTTTTACAAGTGATGAAAGATACCTGCGAATGAGGGTGGGTCGAAGGTACTGACTGTACACTTGTTTGCATAACAGGTGGTCTAGGGTGCTGTGGCATAAATGGGTGCTGAACTTGCGACATTAAGCCTACTGAGGCCACAAGAGGTTGAGTAGGAATACTGGAAACCCCTAGGGGCTGAGATAGCATTGGAGGATGTGTGGCCAATCCAGACTGATGTCCATGTGGAAAATTTTTGACTGGAGGCTGAGATGCATGCTGATACTGAGGAAAATTATGTAGTGTAGCTGTTTGTTCCTGCAGGGCAGTTGGGTTTGGTGGCATGTTAGCTGGAGATGGCTCATTGATGTGAGATGAAGATTGAGCCAAGGAGCTCGAGGGTTGTTGGTTCTTTGCCATCTGCATCTACAGTTTATACAAAGTATACATTCATTATGTCAAGCTAAAAAAGCACTCTGAGTGCCTTAAGTTTAAAGAGAGATGAGAGCGAACCATCTGTGGAGTCACCATTCCGAGCATTATTTGTGCCTGCATCACAACAAGGTGAAAATTTAAGTCATGACATTCTAATATTTATACTTTCTAATGATAGAGAACGGCTTAATGACATTTTTCCAAATAAATAAACAAACTTATTTTATTGCATAGATAAAATAAAATAAAGAAATATAGGGCCTCAATTCTCAGCTTTTTGAGCGGTGGAGTTTTGCAAACATGCCAATTTTCTTATATCAGACATTGGAGCTTTGCAAACATGCCGATTTCCTTATATCAGACATACACATAAAGCAAATCTTTCAGTGTGCATGTGCAATAAGACCATGGATTTTTCATTTTTTTCTGGTTGCGCCAAGGATCACAAGAAAGTCATGGATGATATCAACGTTCTAGATACCAGTATCACGTTATACAGAGAAAATTTGTAAACATGAATAAGAAATTTTAAATGTACAGTATTTGCACTGATCACATGAGTTTATTAATACAAAAATTTAAAATGGAAGTGAATATCTTCTGTAAACAGATGAAAACGTTATTCTAAAAACATAGACTTTACAACCTGCATAAGACTCTAAAATAAAGCTTGAATTAAGTACAAAATGACAGTAAGAAAGAGACACAAATGACTAGCACAGTCACTATTAGCAAAAGCTAACCTGAAATAGGGCCTTTGGCAGCTGTGGAATTCCTTGTAGTAATTTTTTGGAAAGCTCCTTATTTTGAGTAGTTAGGGCCTGTGATTAAATAAAGAAGACATTAAGAATCTACAATCGGCACAGGGTATTTATTCTGTAAACATCAAACAACTGAAGTGCATGGAAGATTACAAGTTAACCTTCAATTCAGCCATGATTTCATGCAACTGATGCCTTGACATTCTGGCCAAATAATGAGTAAGGGGGTCGTTTCCAAGTCCATACTGGACAGGTAAACCGTTTTGAACAATTGCAGTTTGAGCTCCACCAAGGACGCCAGCCATCACAGACGCAGCGTGTATTGCCGGTGGGAGACCAACAGGCTGATGAAGACTTGTATCTCCAACAACAGAAGTCCCAGCTAACTGTTTTTGACTCTCTGTGCCATTCCATCAAGTAGCATCCATGAACACAATTGAAATTTAATAAAGCATGTATGTGAACTGAATGATGAATAGAAAAATGGGACCAACCAGCACCAGATGCCATCCCTGGTCCTCCGCGACCCTGCAATGCATAAAAATGTATCCAACATAAGTCAACAGTTGCTCTCAATGAAGCTAAATCAACTTCAGTTGGTTGGGGTGTTCCGTATTTTCATTCAGATAATGAACATAGACCAACTCCACCTCCATAGTGAAGCTACTTAATCTCCAAAATGCAAAGTTGATAAATCGAGATAGTGAAATAATTCTTCTGTGTACTGTAACATCATGCAAGATTATTTCACAAGTCTCGAAGATAACTTTAACACAAAAAACTGTGTCCTTATGTAAATCAACTATATCTAGTTGAGGACTTGCATTGTCACAGTATTTTCTTGTGAACATGATATTTGGCAACAAAAACTGGCTCACATGTATGAACATCAGACACTGTCCTGGGTAGAGATATATACAAAACCTGTTGTAGCAGCTATAGTGACGGTAACTATTCAGGTAATAGTAAACCCGAAGAAAACAGCAAGTCCTTATGCACATGCATAAAGGTTGATAGGATATATTTCTTTCCAGCAATCAATTTACCAACAGTGGCAACCCTCTTGCTGGAACATGTCCAAAGACCATTTATACATCTTCCATAAGACTACAGCCCTTCTTTCGCTATTTTGAAGAAAGTTAACATCACATATTCAGCAGTAAGCACACTTTTGAAGAAGCTCTTTATCATAATATATATTTATATTAGGCTAAACAGCTTTGTCAGACTACCCAACTTCTTTGGCACGCTAGTTTCATGAACAGGGTAAAAAAAATCGAGATAACAGAGGCATTTTTGAACCGCACAAACATGGGCACCACACCAGAACGATAATTCAACGAAGGAATTGGATGGTTATAGAAGGTGCGTGTATGTACAGTCAGGTAGCTGTACATACACGAACATGCTACATAAACACAACAAAGTGAAACAGGAGACACAGCGTGGTTGGAGAAACCGCAGCTATTATCATTCATAGGAATGAAGACTATACAACTTCTCGTATTAACAGAGAACTCCATAGGTGGTAGGAAGGGTTCCACAGTAAAAAATTGAGGATCTTCGACCTTTTCTCTATTTCTGTCAGTATTCCTCCCATTTTCAGCAAAATCAACACGCAACTGACGACCATTAATCTCATAACCCTGCAGGTTCCGGCGGGCACTTAGAGCGGTCTCCTCATCCTTGTACTCGCAAAAGCCATAACCCTTCGGCTTTCCAGTTTCCTTGTCAATAACCAATCTACAAGCAATAAGGAGCTGTCAGCACAGCATGCAAAAAAGTTATGCTCGATGGCATCATGTCAAACTCAAATGTTGACAAACCTCTCAGCTAATAAGTTGCTCAGTCTACCTCTGACGAAGTTATCAGTTTCAGTAAATATTCACATACAAAGAAATCCGATCAAGAGAAGGTACAAATGTACATACAAAAAACATATGTGATACTAGGATGATGCTGTTTTAGGATTTCTGAGATTTATGATCAAAATTAACTTATAGGTACATTGCATCAGGCAGGCATGTAGCAGCAAAGGAACTTGACACTTTCCATGATCCACGTGTTGATAAATTAGTTTCTAAATCAACGTTCCATATTATTAGGATTCCCAAAGGTAAATTTCAAAGAATCATAAGGCAACCTCCTTTTCTGACAAAGCTAAGGAGAGAGCATCCTTTTTTACTCTGCCCAGTCTGACAAAGCGTTCAGCCCATAATTCACAGAGTTTTTTTTTTCAATCATATTTGCTAAATGATAGAATTTTTCACTTGTCGACCTAATGCTCATATTCCTTCCTCGAAACATAACAAAATAATGACAAGCAGGCATTCGGACAGCAACGAATGGATTCGTGCAATCTGAGATGCATATATGTTTTTTCCTTAAAAAAAAGTAAATGCATAAGCCTGTGAACCTATCGACTCAAACATCCATCCTGCATCAGCTTATTGCATTTGCGCGGGGTGAAACACGAACCGCACCTGAAGGAGACGACCGGGCCGACCTCCTCGCAAATCTGCACGAGCTGCTCCTCCGTCGCATCGTACGGTATGTTACCAACTGCAGCCAGATTCAAAGCACGAGCGGCACTCAATCAGCGAGCTGTAAACCGCCTCGGCGCGCCGCCCCCACACCACGCCCAGCAGCAACAGAATTGACGAACGGGATAAAAAAAAAACTGCGGGCCCCGCCCAATTGAAGCTCGAGGGCGGTAAACGTAAACCCTAGCCGCGGCGAGGCTGGGACGGGGCGGAATTGAGCCGCCGAATCGAACCGGGGGCTCCGGGCTCCCGGGATCGAACCGGGCAGCGAGGGGCCCTGGCCGAAGTACTGAGCGGGGTGGGGGCGGGGCGTACCGAAGACGCAGCGGTTCTGGGCGCCCGGGGGCGCGGCGGCCATGCTCAGCGGCGGGCGCCGGCGGCGGGGCGGCGGGGCATCCGCCGCTGGCGGCGCCGGCGCGGCGCGGAGCCGGGTAGGGAGCGGGGCCCGGCGCGGCGGGGAGGTCCGTCGCTGGATGCCGGAGGTGGAGGTGGAGGTGGTGGTGGTGTGTATGGGTGCCGGCTGGCTGCGGCGTGGCGCCCGCTTATTATAGGCGAGGCGGGGATTGGGCGGAGGGAGGGAGAGCCGCCGAGCTGCCTCTGCTCTTGGGCGAGTCTGACCCGGACTTCCTTCCTTCTTCCGACCGGAGGCAGGCAGGGTGGTGGAGTCGGAGTGCCTCAAATTTTAATTTAAAATATAAAGGTTGGGTTTCAAAAATATCGGATTTTTACCTCATATAATTTTCAAATTAAAAATATATTTATATTGGATTCTTGTGCTGATTTTGCTTTGGCAGACACGGATTCTCCGTGTATTTGTTCGCTTTCGATGCTCGGTTTTCATGCAATTCGTGTTCGCCCTCTGATATTTTGTCTGACGCCGTTCGCGTTCTCAGATGGAGAGCCCAGAGCTGGGTCTGTCTGTCTGTGGCTCTGTGCATGGCTGGGAAGCGGATTGATTGTTGTGGTGATCTGCTTTGATTGGTGAGGATTTGTGCTCGTGGTGACCGGGGAGGATGGTTCCAGTTTGGCAGATTTTGATTTCAACAGGAGGATTCAGTTCGATTGGTTTGGGACCTGCCACGGCTTTTTTTTTTCCTTTTTTGAACCAACTACGGCTTTATTTGTGGTCAGGTCAGCTACTTGCGTTGCGAGTCTGACGAATTTTAGTAGGAGCAGCAAGCCATTAACTAAGCAACAAATAAATATAAAAATTTGAAGAGCATTCCAACATTCCAGCGTTTCAATAACATGACTTCCAAATCGAATTTCACCAGCATGGGTTCCCCGTTTCCGGTGAACCAGCCTATTTTAACCGAAGAAACGTAGCTGGATCGTGGAAGATGAATTCAATTTCTCGACCAGGAAATCCAGCAAAAACTGCGGCGTGCTTTTTTTTTTTTTGCCTTGCATTGCTATTCCACACGTTATGTGTTTCATTTTCTGTTGTATCCTTTTTTGCTATTTTCTTCCCTCGTTGCTTGTTTTCTTTTCTTCCTTTATTTTTCTTTTTTTATTTTGCTAGTTTTTATACTGTTTTATTTTCTATTTATTTCCTCTTATTTACTTATTTAAGTTTTCTTCTAAATCACGTAGGTGTTGTTTTTCCAGTTTATAATCTGTGATAAAGTAATAATTTTAGCATTTTGTTACCGTAATCATTGAGTCCCGCCTGTATATGACATTGTTCCTATAATAAAATTTATTATTTTATAGTATATTATATTTGTGGAAATGATAAAAGTATATTGGATTTTTTTCAATTACAATGGTATAATCATTGAGTCCTGCCTGTATGTGACATTGTTCCTATAATAAAATTTATTATTTTATAGTATATTATATTTGTGGAAATGATAAAAGTATATTGGATTTTTTTCAATTACAATGGTATAATCATTGAGTCCCGCCTGTATGTGACATTGTTCCTATAATAAAATTTGTTATTTTATAGTATATTATATTTGTGGAAATGATAAAAGTATATTGGATTTTTTCAAATTACAATGGTCTATTCTATTGTTCCATTTGTGCAAATATATATTACTAGCACAGTGTTGACAACCAAAATTGGCAGCAACCTGAACAGACCGGTATGTCCAGACGCTCTGACCGGTCTAGGCGTCTGTAGATGGTCTGGCACGACCAACCGGTCTGACCGGTCAAGTGAGTCTGAGTACAACTTGTATTTTTCATAGATCTCTTATAATAGGATTTTTTGCGGGACAAGTCCACTCAACTTTATAAATATAAAGGGTCATGGCCGATTGAGGATACAACCCAATCGAACTTATCAAATACATCTACTTTTTATCGCCTTTACATTTTTCCTTTACCCTAGCTTTTCCAACCCAACATGTTGTTCTTACTTCGTCTCCATGGCGTTTGAAGATGCCCTAGCTGGCCTGCCGAGTCTTGGGCAACCCAAGGTGCGCCTGCCCCGACGGGGTCCCTCCCGGGCGGGCGTTCGTTGGATCCTCGTCGGGCTGCCCCGACGAGATCGGTCTGACCAGTCCACCATACCGATCTGACCGGTTAGTGTCGCGGTGCTACATGGAGCGTCGCTGCTCGCCATGCGATCGTGCGCGTTCGTGTGTTGGCCCCGAATCAACGCCAACACATAGTGTCCACGCATTGCTACAGACATTATAAATTTTACCTAGAACTATATGATACCATCAATTTTTTTCACTAATTGATTTGTTTGTATTCTGATTAGGGTTCTGATTGATGGATCAAGGAATCATTGCTTACTTTAGAAACAATAAAGATAGGGATTCTATAATATTATAATATTATAAATTATCTGATCACTTCTTTCTCCGAATTACATATTACAGTAATCCCTAAATTTGGTACAAAAATTCTAAAATTTTACATGACAACATAATTTGAGTTCATAAGTTTGTCATAAAAATTTTATATAATTTTTATACAGTAAAATTATACATTGTTCATAAATCCCTCCTATAGTTTCATATAACTCAAAGTTACACTTTGAAGTTACACATCATAAAGTCTTTTTCTGCTCGTTACTCAAAGTTACATTATATAGACTTACATTTACTATGTTGACATCTTTTTTTGGCACATGTCAATTTGTTGGGCAAGTGGCCGATGAAGAATGGGCCGATGCTCGATCAGGAAGAGGAATGAAAGATATTGGACTTTTTGGGCCAAGATGGGCGTCGCAGCTGATGGAACTCAGGAAGGAGCTGGCAAGGCTATGTCAGTAAGTTATCTTTAGATTTTATTTCGTTTGTTAGGCAAGTTTGTTTTCTTGATTGGCAAGTGTAATCTCGTCATATCGGCAAAGGAGGTTTAGGTTTGCACTATAAATAGCTGACCTCCGTCATTTGTAAATTTTATCAACCAAATCCAACCAAAAACCTTTATATTCAGCACATCTACTTTCATGTCGGCGGTTTCGCCAAAACCCTAGCTGCAGTAGCTTTTTTTCTTTCACGAGTTCTTCTCAGCAGGTATGTTCTATCGCTTGTTGAAAAGTTCGGAGTCAAGTTGCGTAGGCACATCGCTTCTTCCTCCATTTATGGCGCTCAAATTTATCGAGCATGCAAGATTTGTCCGGTGGAGCTTATCTGTTCACAAGTTACTGAGCATGTTGGATCCGTCCGGCGGGGTCTAACTGTTCACCAACTATCGAGCTCTCTAGATCTGCCTGGCTGGATTTAGTTTGCTCATCAAGTTATTGGTAGAAGTTATCGATCTATAAGGTTAATTAATCCGTTAATCTAGCTCGTTGTTGCTTTTATCACGAGTTATCGACATTTTCTTAGATCCTACTACGTTGGCCCGTTTAATCTAGATTGCTTTAAGTTTTTGACACAAATTATCCAGCCTAGATCCGCTCACTATCAGCTTTTTTTGTGTCATCTTGACCATAGCCGATTAGACCCAGATCTAGGTGTTGTCTGCAAATTGCGTCATCCCGGGCGTGGCTTGTCTCCCCGCGAATCGATTGGATGATAGCCGATCCGTTCGTGCCATTAATATTGGCTGGTTAGCTGATAGCCCTCAAAATTTAATATTTACCTTCCTTGTCAATTGCAAGTCAGATTTACTGGCATGCCGATCGCACTGTACTCGCGTCAATTGGGTTCGGTATGACGGAGCAAAATAGATCTCTCCAGTACGAGCGTACGTGGAGCGTGAAGATCCATCCGGTGATCGGTAACTCTCCTATTAACATTTGTGAATCAACATTGGCACTTGTTGTGCAAGAACTTTACTATTATATTTTTCAAATAACTAATGAAGATATCCTCTAAAAGTGATCGGGTGCTCGTAGCCTAAGAGGGGGAGGGGGTGAATTAGACAACTTAAAACCTTAACCTATGGCTCCAATTAGTTTGCACAACAAATTGAACTAGTGCATGCCATCTTGATGTGCAATTATGGTTCTTCTAGTGTGAAACCCTCATTTCAAAAGATTTTTGTAATTTATAGCCAATTCTAACTTGATCTATACTAAAAAAAATAAAGTCACACAAGTTGTAATAAGAAATGCGTAAACGTAAAGAGGTGATGAAGGAAAGGGAACTCTTGACACAAGGTTGTATCCCTTGGTATCGGTAGACAAATGCCACCCCTAGTATACATTGTTGAAGCACTCAATCAAGAATATCGCTTCTTGGCCACCAAGTCTCTTCCGGGGACAACTTGACTTGTCACAAAAGCAATGCCACCAAGGGTTACTCAAGTTCCCCGTCATCTTAGTCCCGTTTTTCACTGAGGAGCTCCTCCACAAAGGATGGATCTCTAGGTCTCCGCATAAAGCCATCGACGCCACCGCGCATCGCTGTCTCTGCTCAGCTGGACGCCTCCCTCCCCTTCCTCCCTCCGTCGCCCGCCCAGCCAAAGCCACCTCCCCATCATCGATGCATGTCAGGATCCATTGGAATCCCGACAATTTAACTACCCTAATTACGATAATCCTAGCAGAACTGGGGATGAATAAGGACTTGTATTGGGTCTAATCATGTTCATATCCAGCATTTCCTTGATCAGTTGCTCCAGGGTAGTATTCTTATTGTGAGGAATTCGGTATGGCATGATGTTGGGTGGTTCAGCATCTTGTTTGAGGGGTATGGAGTGATCACACTGTCTGTTGGGAGGGAGACCTTTGATGTCAGTAAAAACATCAGCATAATTGTGCATGACTTCCTGGAGAAATGGGGGAGTATTGGGAGGAATTGACATAGGGGCAGCAGGGCTGTCTTGACAATATAGAATGAATCCCAGTATACCCTTAGGCAAAAGTTTGTCCAATTTCATAGGCAAAGCTGTACTGGTCCCTTTCGATCTAGTGAAGTCAGAGAAGAGTTTTGTGCCATTTCTACTAATTTGCAATGTCCTTTTTGTAAGGTCCATCTACACAGGACCAAATTTCTTCATCCAATCAGCTCCTAATATCATATCATAGGATTTGAGGTTAATCAATCTGAAGGGAGTGGAGAAGGACTGCCCTTGAACATCATATGTTGGACAGACAAACTTGTTGGAATATAGAGTACCCCCATCTGCCGCAGTAACCTTCATATTTGGGGTATCCATCATATTCTGATTAGTTTGGACTGCCAAATTGTATGTCATGAAGGAGCCGGAGCTGCCACCGTCAATCAAGGCAACTGCCTTGTGACCATTGATGTTGACTAGTAAGGAGATGGTGAGTTCATCTGGGGTGCCCTGGGCTGCATTCAAAGACATGTGAAGCAGCTGTGACTCAGTGGAAGGCATGGGCCTGTTTGGTGCTGTTGAAAAGTGGGGTTCAGAAACCTCCTCCAGAGAAACAGTGTCTGTAAATCCATTATCAACATCCAAAATTATGGCATGCATGGAGCCAGATGAGTCTTCTTCATCAGAAATGACAATTGCATGAATGGATTTGTTGGTCTTGCACTTGTGACCAAAATGCCAAGGTTCTTTACAGAAGTAGCACTTTTTTGGTTCTTTAGCTGTTGGGGTTGAGGAACGTGCCTTATCAGGATTCAGGAGTGGTCTTGGGCTGCCATTTAGAATTCCTGTTGAAATGTGGCCTTGGTGGTGGAAGTGACAACTGCAGTTTTTTTGGTGGTTCAACTTGTTCCAACTGTCTGGCATACCAATAAGCATCCAAAAGTTTCTTGGGCTGATGGCACTTCACAAAGTGCTTGATATCTTGTTTCAATCCCCTGACAAAACTGGCTATGAAAAAGGGCTCCTCAAAATAAAGATTATCCTTCTTTAACAGCACCATGCTTTTTTCAAACTGATCAATGTACTGGGCTACAGTAGACACTTGGTGTGCTGACTGAAATTGTTCCACACTTGGTGTGGTGACTGAAATTGTTCCATAGCATTGAAACTGCTAACCTCTCCAAATCTGTTGGTTATCAGAGCACAAAATTGAAGCCATGTGAGAAGAGGGAGTTGTAGCATAACTCCAGTACCTCAAAGCCAAGTGTCAACACGACCAGTGATATATGCAGTAGCTATTTTGACTTTCATGTGCTCCTAATGGATAATTCAAAATAACGGTCACACTGTCTAATCCAACCAGCAGGATTATCACCAAAGAAATAAGGCATATCCAACTTATAGGAATCATTCTGCGAGTAGGTATTGGTGTGATCATATGGTGGTGTTCGCCAACACACTGAATCCGAGGACAAGTGTTCGCCAAGCTCCGGAAAGTCAATCAAGCGTGCCAGTCAATTTGCCCTACAATTGACAAGGAAGAGATAAACGTTAAATCTTGAGAGCGTATGGACTGGGATTCTGAATAACTCTCACACAGGCGTATCGGCAAGCTTTCCGATAAAGCAAACGACAAAAGAATATTAAATGCAAGCGCAAGACATGATATCGTATCGGCAGACTCAGCTGACACGAAAACGACAAAATCCGCTTAAAGGAGCCGATTGCACGTGTGTAACAAGATCAAAGCTACGAATGTGCAACTTAGATAATGTTACTCGATATTGCTTGAAATAGATCTAAATCAGCCTTTATAATAATATGATGATATTACAAATTCTATAGCCGATTTAATGCGTTTCAAAGCAGATAAAATACGATAATGGCCAAAAATACAGGAAAAATCTATAAATCTAGCCGATATCGATAAATTGTAAATAAATCTAGACAAGAAAATAGCAATGCCTCCGAGATCAAAGCCTAGACAAATTTGATAACTTTTGAATAGATCTGAATGAAGCCACAGCGATACGCTCGGAAGCTAAAGCTTAGATTTACTCGGTAAAACGAAGACTCACCAGCAAATCAAGTCGCTCGAATGTGAGACGTACTTAATCAACTTGAAAGAACTCGCCGAAAAAGAAAATAGCGTAGTCGCCGACAGGAAAGTAAAGTGTAAGGGAATTGTAAATGGTTTGTTGTATTGGATGTGTATCAACTTTTTCCGGTCCTGTACAACTGATATATATAGCCTACTGTAAGCATCTAGGCCCTCTAGGTATGTTTCGGTGATTAATGACAACCATTATTGTGACTAATGAGTTTGTGCAGCTTAATGAATCATTATCGCTCATTTGGTCATATGTCAAAAGAGGCCCCTCATTTTCGATATTCAAAAAGGCGATCTCGGTATTCAACTCAAATTTATAACAAGACTAAGGATCTTTCTAGTCCTAAGTGTCGTAAGGTTGTGAAGGACACTTAGGTTAGTATAGATTTTATAGTTTTGTAGTGATCGCACTATTAAGAGGAGTTAAGGTCAAGTAACTTGAGCATGGACATGGTCATTTAAAAATGGATGCACACTATGGTCACTCAGATTCTAAAAAAGTTCAAATAAGTGGTTTTCAACTTATATCTCAAGAATATTTGGATTTCACTCAAGACTCAAATCAGAAAAGGTAAAATCAGAAAAAGTCTATACACCGATGAAGCGTCCCCTCATAAGAGAAGACTTAAATGTGTTACAAACATCAGTCCCAGGAGGCTGATGACATATTTATTACATCAGATGGTTCATTACCGTACAACTCTACGCGGTAGTGAGCAGAGAAACGACACTATCGCGAGGATTACAATCCTCACACACGCAACGATATTAAATACAAAAAGAAAGTCATCAGAGTCTTGCGCCATGCAGAATCTCCTGCGGGTGACCCTAATCCACAGGCAAGGCTGGGTGCAGGACGGTACTCTTACTCAACATCGTCAGGTACAAAGTCTGGATCTTCTTATGTAAAAATAAAGAATGGGGTGAGTACAAACGTACTCAGCAAGTCCAACCACACCCACGGAGGGGGTATAAACAGAGTATAATGCACAGGGTAAATCAAGGATAAGGTTAGGGTTCGATTTGCGGAAAGCAATATTTTATGCAGGGGTTCGTTTGAAGAAAACATTTTTAAAATCAGTTTTCTTATACCGAGTAACACCAAGGGTTGATCCTCACAGGATCCAAATTTTAAGACTGCTACCGGACTCCTCGTCCGCCGTAGCACACGGCACAACTGCCGGACACATTTCCAAAACAACTCACGCCAACCCTTCCCAAAGTAAACACTAGTTGTGAGACCACACCGTAACTCGCCCAGTACCGTGGGCACAGACTATTCGAAAACGTTTCAACTCTGCAGAGGTGTGCAACTTTACCCACAAGTGGGGTACCACAACTCGATCACCTTAGTGTCGGTGCAGATCCCAACAAAGCTGTTACCCACCTTAGCTAGACCTGACTAGCCATCACGGGATGCACCAAGGGGTCATCGACCTTTCACCTAGGTTTAACCGGGGCATAAGTCACTCGGGGCTTATCCCTTCTCCTTAGTCACCCGTTGCTCTCAGCTCTCCTGATGGCTATCAGACTAACTAGTGGGATTTATGCTAAGCCGTTGCCCATACAACGGTCGAGTGGTTTGCATGATAGTGGAGTTAGGTGAGATGTAACACCAACTCGGTCCTTAGGGGTGACAAGATGGATATCTCTCTTTCTTGCCCTGCCACGCCAGCACGAGCACACCAAACGGCAAATCACACTGAAATGCCATCCATCCTGTCTAGACTCATCTTTCGAAAATCCACTTTTATCCCTTCCCACACACACACCTTTTCTTTATAAAACAACTTGTATAAAGTAGCAGGTCCTAAGCATTCTAGTATTGATTAACGTCCAGGCAAAATCAGACATTAATCTAGGTGGTCAAGGAATGGTTATCACAAATCAAGGGGTGGCTATCCAACCGTGTTTTCATGCAAGCAAAACATATGCATTTTTGTAAAACAGGTTAATAGGTTGTGTTTATAAAAACTAGGACAAAAGCATGCATCAAAGGATGGGATTGAACTTGCCGTCTTCGAAGCCTTCGGGGAGGTCCTGGTCGAAGCACTGTCCTTCGGGCTCGGGGTCACGGAACTGGTCTTCATTTGTGGGCTCGCAGTACTGCTCATCAACGGGCTCTCCTTCGTTCACACCGTGATCTACGACGCATACAAACAAACACACAATCAAGAAAAGAAATAAAAGTTTTATCGTTGAGCTCGAATCGGAAATAGTTAAGATATGGAGTTCGGAGTAATATTTTTGAGTGATTTCCTAATGGCATGGACAAAATTATGTCATGAGAGGCGTGGTAAAGTTTTAGATAGATCCAAGGTCGTTTGGCACATGAAATGATAGGTTACAGGATGGTTTAAGGGTTAAATAAGGGTCCAGGGACTTGTTTGTAATTATATTCGAGAGGGCAGGGGCTTGGTTTGTATTTTAGAAACTATTTGGGTCATCCTAAAAAGGGTCAGGGGTTTATTTATAAATATGTTGCATAGTGGAAAGGTTTATTTGTGAATAAAATAAAGATTAGGGGTTCCTTTGCAAAAGGGTAAAAAGGGTGGAGGGGTTCTTTAACAAATAGAAGATAGGGGAGGGGGTTTTGGGCAAATAGGCCAAAGAGTGGGAGGACTTTTAGATAAAAAGAAGAAAGGCAGGGGGGCTTGGCACAAATGTGCCCTTCTCCTTCCTCCCGTTAGTGGAAACAGAGGAGGGATGGGCGGCGCACGGCGGCGCTCGTCGCCGGTGAGCCAGGGCGAGGCGGCGCTCAGGCCTAGGGGGAAAAGGGGCAGGGCGATGCCGGGGTTCGATTCCCCTCCTCACTACTTTCAGATGTTGACACATCTTCTGCTGAGCCGGTTACTACTTCTACGGACCCTCTCCGAGGCAGTGCTAGTACGAGAGCCTCTACGACAGCTACACCCCCAGTCAGCTCCGACCAGCAGCTCCCGTCCGTCACCGAGGGCTCTCCGTCTGACGACGACGACGACGACCCGGACCGCTTCCTCGTCGTGCCGCGACAGCCGGACCAGTAGCTCGCCTTTTTGGTGCTTTGATGCCAAAGGGGGAGGGTAGAGATAGAGAGAGCTCGTAGTTGCAGGACCTTGATGTTTTATTATCATTTTGATGTTAGTTCATGGATATGTACATTTGACTCTTGAGTTTGCTGTGTGTTGAGACATATCTATGGATTTCGTTTGAGCCGTTGAGCTCCTTGGTTCTTTTTCGAGTTTGCTTGTGTTTATCCTGTTTTATCTTTCTCGCTCTCTCGTAATTATTTATATTTACGTTTGTGTTGTCATTAATCACCAAAAAGGGGGAGATTGTAAGCATCTAGGCCCTCTAGGTATGTTTCGGTGATTAATGACAACCATTATTGTGACTAATGAGTTTGTGCAGCTTAATGAATCATTATCGCTCATTTGGTCATATGTCAAAAGAGGCCCCTCATTTTCGATATTCAAAAAGGCGATCTCGGTATTCAACTCAAATTTATAACAAGACTAAGGATCTTTCTAGTCCTAAGTGTCGTAAGGTTGAGAAGGACACTTAAGTTAGTATAGGTTTTGTAGTTTTGTAGTGATCGCACTATTAAGAGGGGTTAAGGTCAAGTAACTTGAGCATGAACATGGTCATTTAAAAATGGATGCACACTATGGTCACTCAGGTTCTAAAGAAGTTCAAATAAGTGGTTTTCAACTTATATCTCAAGAATATTTGGATTTCACTCAAGACTCAAATCAGAAAAGGCAAAATCAGAAAAAGTCTATACACCGGTTTAACCGACGACTCAACTTTTCTATACGTCGGTTAAACGCAGTTATCAGAGTCTAGACAGGTTCTATACACCGATTAAACCGACGATGTTTGAAATAAACGTCGGTGCATTAGTCCAGAGTTGGTTTTTCCAGGGTGTTTCAAGTTCTATACACCGGTTAAACCGACGATGTTTGAAATTAGTGTCGGTGCAATTGTCCAGTGAGTTGGTTTTCTCAGGGATTTCAGAAGTTATACTCACCGGTTAAACCAATGATGGATTTGAGTTAACGTCGGTACAGTTGTCCAGAGACTTGGTTTTTCAGTTGATCAGAGGACAACTACACTCACCGGTTAAACCGATGACACGTCGGTTAATCTGCCCAAGTTATAACGGCTAGTTTTCCAAATGGGCAGTTTACTTTCATCGGTTAAACCGACGCTGGCTATTGGAGGTTCGTCGGATTAACCGGCGCTAAGCAGTTTTCTGGCAGCTTTTCTCCAACGGCTCTATTCGTGTGAGCTGCATATATATACCCCTCCAATGGGTCATTTTGCTCTCTCTTGACACCAGGAACCATTCATACACTCATATATTGTTGAGAGCCACCTTGAGCTTCATCTTCCACACATTTGTTCATTCAATCATTCAAGAAGCAAGACTAAGGACTTGAGTAGTGAGAAGCTTGTGTGCATCCGTTCTTGGTGATCGGTTCTTGCTCAAGTGAAGACCCTAGCTTGTTACTCTTGGTGATTGGCAGCACCTAGGCGATCTTGGTGATTGAAGGTGTTTCTTCCGGAGCTTGCCAAGGATTGTGGGAGCCCGAAGAAGGTTGTACGTGGCTTGAGCTCCACCACGCCGGGACGGTGAACGTAGACTCTTAGTGAGCACCCAAGTCTCGGTGACATGGGAGGTGACAAGACTCTTAGTGAGTGTCACAACGTGGATTAGGGGTGTGTGCCAACACATCGACACCACAGGAAAAAATCCGGTTGTCACTTGTCCACTCTTTCATTTCAAGCACTTACTTTCTTGCAATTATTCATGTACTTGACCTTAGAGATCATAACTTAGCTCTACCTTGCTTAGTTTTCTTATCTTTGTTAGCTTGTGTAGTTTGCTTAGTTAGCCAGTTGGTGAATTGAGCCTTACTAGCATTGCATAGGTTAAGGTTGCTTTAAATTGTTTTAGAAATTTGAAAAATGCCCAATTCACCCCCCCCTCTTGGTCCATCGATCCTTACAGCTACGCTAACAAGTCCTAGCCGATTACGGCAAACATACTACTTGACTAAAAAGTAAAGACATCCTAAAATAAACTATCTATAATTTACAACCGAATCATCAGAATCCCAACAAAATCTGGATTTTCTCCCCTTCTGACTCGTCGGCAACACCTCCATCAGCCGATTACCAAACAACGTGGATCAGTATATTCTTGGCATATTCCTTCGGGCCATCGGCTGATACTAGTCCTGTGCATGTTTTGGCTTCTTTCAAATCGGCAACTCCTTCCTTCACACCATCATCTTCCTTAACACGTGTCAAAAAACAGTGTCAACAGGCAGAGAAGGGAAATGATGTGATGAATGTGGGTACTGATAAGATGGGTTAGCATATGATGGATATGGAGGGGGTGGATATGAAGGTGGTGGGTATGGGTTGTAGGGTTGGTGGTGATGTTGGAAGGGTGGAATTGGTGGAGGTGGATGGGGCCTGTAGAGAGGTGTATGGTATGGTGCTTGTTGGTAAATTTCTGTAGGGGTAACACCTCGAAAAGGGGGAATTGGTGATGGAGGGGGTGGTGGAGGCTGGTGATGGTGAAATGGCGGTGGTGGAGGCGGTGGTGGAGGGGGTCGGTAAGGAAACGGGGGAGGTGGAGGGTGTAGATGGTTGGTTTCAGGTGGGTTAGATTGGCTTTGTTGTTCAAGCTGATGGGTACTAGGTCCGCTCGCAGAATCAATGGTGTACACCATACCTTTTGAAGCATCTTCAGAAGGGAAACCCAGTGGAGGTACGGATTCAGACGACGCTTTGGAATTGCCTTCGACTGCAATGGTCAGATTCTTCAGTAAAAGCTTCATCTCATCGAGATCTCCCAGCTTCTGCTTGAGGACGCCCATGTCGGTCTAAAGAATATCCATCTTGGCCTTCATTTCTACGGCCTCCTGCTCAAGGGACAGAGCCGTCGTGCGAGTCGACGGTGCCATCCCGCCGCCGCTTGCACAGATCGGTTCGGAATCAAATTCCTCCACACTAGTCCGTGCAAGGATATCTACCGACGCCTAGAGTTCGGACCGAATCGAGGAATTTTACACGCGAACAGATGTCGCGCAACCCAAATCCAGATGGAACTCCCCACCATCACCACCACAAACTCAATTTGATTGGCACTCAGAATTTTATGCGCGAATAGATGCCGCACAACCCTAGCCTTGCCGATTGAGATGAAAGTCGAGAAGAATTTCCTACCTGGTAGAAGGGAGGGAAGGGTGGGAATTTCACCTGGGTGAGCCAGAACTCCCAATCCTCTAATACCCTTGTCAGGATCCACTGGAATCCCGACAATTTAACTACCCTTAGTGAGTGTCACAACGTGGATTAGGGGTGTGTGCCAACACATCGACACCACGGGAAAAAATCTGGTTGTTTCTTGTCCACTCTTTCATTTCAAGCACTTACTTTCTTGCAATTATTCATGTACTTGACCTTAGAGATCATAACTTAGCTTTACCTTGCTTAGTTTTCTTATCTTTGTTAGCTTGTGTAGTTTGCTTAGTTAGCCGGTTGTTGAATTGAGCCTTACTAGCATTGCATAGGTTAAGGTTGCTTTAAATTATTTTAGAAATTTGAAAAAGGCCCAATTCACCCCCCCTCTTGGTCCATCGATCCTTACAATTGGTATCAGAGCATCGTTGCTCATTTGGATCATTAGTCTTCACCTCTTAGAGCTATGGCCAAGATGGGTGGTTCGCCGCCTCACTTCGAGGGCAAGAACTTTGCTTATTGGAAAGTTCGCATGGCCGCATACCTTGATGCAATTGCCCCTGAAGTGTGGTTGGCAACAAAGACCGGATTCACCGAAACTCCCACCTCGGAGCAATTAAAATGGAATGCCAAGGCTAGAAATGTAATTTTCAAAGCCATTAGTGAGGAAGTCTTTGCTAGAGTAAATGGCATGGACTTAGCAAGTGATATATGGAAAGAGCTAATTGAAATTCATGAAGGCTCCACAAAAGTTCGTGAATAAAAATATCACTTGTTTAGAGCTAAGTATGATTCCTTTAAGTTGCTATCTCATGAAAATTGCAATGATATGTATTCTTGCTTGAATGTCATTGTCAAGGACATTAATGTTCTTGAAGTTTCTAAAATTAACAGTAGCTCCATCAACCGCAAGATTCTCATGCTCCTTCCGAAGCCCAAATACAACATCATCAATGCTATGCTTCAAAAGGAGAATCTTGATACGATGGAAGTGGGAGAGCTTGTGGGCGAAATTCACGCTCATGAAATGGGTATTCTTGGTATGTCCGAAGAGCCAACCACAAGCAAATCAATCACTCTCAAAACCAAGGCAAACAAGCCCCGCAAGCTCAAGATGATCAAGCAAGAATCAAGCTCAAGCAATGAAGAAGAGGATCATCATGAAAACTCATCTGATGATGAAGAAGATGGAGAACTTGCTCTCGTGGTGAGAAAGTTCACACGCTTGAGCGATAAGATAAACAAGAAGGGTTATAACTTTGACCCTAAAAGAAGAATGTTCCGGACAAGGGAAGATGTCAAGCATAAAACATGCTACAATTGTGGATAAAAAGGCCACATCTCTCCCGATTGCCCCAAGCCGGACAAGAGAAAGAAGGACAACAAAAGCAAACATCATCATGATTCAAGCGATGATGAAGAGGATGAAAAGAAGAACAAGAAGCTTGGGAAGAAGAAGAGCCATGACAAGAAGACCAAGCTTTTCCCAAAGAAGAAAGGGCACACCAAGAGAAGCTTCTTGGTGGAAAAACAAGAGTGGGTGACCGATGTCTCATCAAGTGAAGATTCAAGTGATGAAGAAGACATCGTCACCATCGCCCTCACCAATGAAGAATCACCGCTACCTCCGCCTCCCATGTGCCTCATGGCAAAAGGTAACACAAAGGTATGTGAGGTGGATAGTGACAATGATAGTGATGAAGAGCTTGACCCTTATGAGTTTACTAACCTCATTAATGAGTATACATCCATTATCAAGAGGGAAAAGGGCAAAGTCAAGATTCTTGAGAGCACTCATGTCAAGTTAGAGCTTGCCCACTCCGATTTACTTGGCAAGTACAATGACTTGTTCAAAAAGCACAATGAGTCATTTGTACTTGCTAAGCAAGTTGAAGAGAGCCACAAAAAGCTTAACACAAGAGCATAGGGAGTTGGCTCACAAATATCAAAAACTTGAATTTGACTATGAAACAATTGACCCAAGTCTTGAGAACTTTGTCAATGAAACCATTGAAAAGGTCAATGCTTCTACTTCATGTGATGACCTACTCATTAATGCAAATGCTACTAATATTGTGCCCGAGCTTGCTCCTTCTAGGGAAAAGGAATTGATGGATCAAGTGGCAAGCCTCAAGAGTAGTGTGGAGAAGCTCTCAAGAGGAGAATACATCCACAAGGAAATTCTCTTCAACAATGCACGTGACTATGGCAAGAGAGGTCTTGGTTCATTTCCGGAGCCCAATCAAGGCACTACTCCATCTCCGGAGATCAAGACTAGCTTCATCAAGGAAGTTGGTTCATATTGCCAACATTGCCAAGTCACCGGGCACCACACTAGGGAGTGTACCTTACCATCACGCCCTCTTCCCACTTTACCAAAGAATTACTCATCAATGTTTCAAAATAACCATTTTCTTTTGAGTAAAGTGAAGGGCAAGGTGAAGGCCAAATTCATTGGCAAAATTACTAAGGAGTCAAAGAAGAAGCTCCCCAAGCAACTTTGGGTCCCAAAAGCTCTTATCACACATGTGCAAGGCCCAAAGCTTGTTTGGGTTCCAAAAACTCAAAAGTGAATTCTCATGTGTGTAGGTGAACTACAAAGCCGGTGGAAAACATTGGGTACTTGATAGCGGTTGCTCTCAACACATGACCGGCAATGATAGCATGTTCACCTCTCTTGAAGACCCCGGCGATCATGAACATGTCACCTATGGTGATAACTCAAGGGGAAAAGTCTTAGGTTTGGGTAGAATAGCTATTTCAAAAGATTTATCTATTTCTAATGTCTTGTTTGTAGAAGCACTTAGTTTTAATCTTATTTCAATTGCTCAATTATGTGATATTGGACTAACGTGTACCTTTAACAAGAATGGTGTTGTAGTAACTCTTGAAGAAGACAAGTCATTGGTATTCACAGGATTTAGGCATGGCAACATTTACTTGGTGGATTTCTCATCAAAGCAAACAAGCACCATGACATGCCTCTTCATCAAGTCGTCTCTTGGGTGGCTTTGGCATAGAAGAATTGCTCATATTGGGATGAGCAACCTCAAGAAAGCCCACAAGAGAGGGATGATCACCGGCTTGAAGGATGTCACATTTGACAAGAATAAATTATGTAAAGCATGTCAAGCCAGGAAGTAAGTTGCAACACATCATCTCATCAAGACGATGTTGTCTACCTCCAAGCCGCTCGAGCTACTACACATGGATCTTTTTGGTCCAACTACATACAAGAGCATTGGTGGTAACCTCTATTGCCTAGTAATCGTTGATGATTTTTCACGCTATACTTGGGTCATGTTTCTAGGCGATAAGGGTGAAACTCCGGAAGTCTTCAAGACATATGCAAGAAGAGCTCAAAGGGAGTACAACTCCCCAATTGTGAAGATCCGGAGTGACAACGGCACCGAGTTCAAAAATATGAAGATTGAAGAATGGTGCGATGAAGAGGGCATCAAGCATGAATTCTCCGCCTCCTACACGCCTCAACAAAATGGAGTGGTGGAAAGAAAGAACAAGACTCTAATCACTCTAGCAAGAGCAATGTTGGATGATTATGGCACGTCCGAGAAGTTTTGGGCGGAAGCAATCAATACGGCGTGTCATGCATCCAACCGAGTGTATCCCCACCGACTCCTCAAGAAAACTCCGTATGAGCTCATCACCGGGAAGAAACCAAATATATCGTACTTTCGAGTCTTTGGTTGCAAATGCTTCATTTATAAGAAGAAAAGGCTCAGTAAGTTTGAAAGTAGATGTGATGAAGGTTTCTTTCTTGGTTATGCATCAAACTCCAAAGCATATAGAGTATTCAATCAAACATCCGGGTTAGTTGAAGAAACATGTGATGTGGAGTTTGATGAATCTAATGGCTCCCAAGAGGAGATTGTTGGCTATGAAAATGTAGGTGATGAGGAGATTGATGAAGCTTTGAAGAAGATGTTCATTGGGGATATCAAGCCGGAAGAGGTGCATGAAGGCAATGATCAAGGGGGAGGACCTTCCTCGTCTACACCAAGCACCACCATGGCACCCCAAATGGATGAAGATCAAGAAAAAGATGATCCACAACTTCAAGAAAATGTGCCAGCGCCAACACCCCAAGTCCAAGAACAAGAAGAGCAAAATATTCCACCACAAGCACAAGTTACTCATGATCCACCCCAACAAGCATCCACGCATGTACTGCTAGTGAAGCACGGTCGCATCACCAAGGATCATCCAATTGGTCAAGTCATTGGTAGTCCTTCCAAGGGAGTAAGAACTCGCTCTAACCATGCTTCATTTTGCGAACATTACTCGTTTGTTTCTTGTATTGAACCCACTAACATAGAGGAAGCACTTGAGGACTCGGATTGGGTGATGGCCATGCAAGAAGAATTGAACAACTTCACCCGCAATGAAGTTTGGGTGCTCGAAGCTCCTCCGAAAGACAAGAACATCATCGGCACTAAGTGGGTCTTCCGAAACAAGCAAGATGAACATGGGGTGGTGATACGCAACAAAGCAAGACTTGTGGCAAAAGGGTTCTCTCAAGTCGAAGGTTTGGATTTTGGTGAAACTTTTGCTCCGGTCGCAAGACTTGAAGCTATCCGCATCCTTCTTACTTACTCTTCACATCATAATATCAAGTTATATCAAATGGATGTGAAAAGTGCATTCTTAAATGGCGTTATTAACGAACTTGTTTATGTTGAGCAACCTCCCGGGTTTGAAGATCCGAGGAATCCAAACCATGTTTATAGGTTGCACAAGGCACTCTATGGGCTCAAACAAACTCCAAGGGCTTGGTATGAGAGGCTTCGTGACTTCCTAATCGTGCAAGGCTTCAAGATCGGGAGGGTGGACACCACGTTGTTCACAAAAGACGTCAACAGGGATCTTTTCATTTGTCAAATTTATGTTGACGATATTATCTTTGGCTCAACTAATGATTCACTAAGCCATGAGTTTGCTACCATGATGTCTAGGGAATTCGAGATGTCCATGATCGGCGAATTGACCTTCTTCCTTGGTTTTCAAGTCAAACAATTGAAGGAAGGGACATTCATTCATCAAGAAAAGTATACTAAAGATATCTTGAAGAAGTTCAAGATGGATGAATGCAAGCCGATCAAGACACCCATGGCAACAAATGGGCATCTCGACTTGGATGTGGACGGTAAACCGGTTGATCAATCCCTCTATCGTTCTATGATAGGGTCTTTGCTTTACCTTACCGCATCTAGGCCCGATATAATGTTTAGTGTGTGCTTGTGTGCCCGCTTTCAAGCAAACCCAAAGGAATCACACCTCTCGGCTATGAATAGGATCCTTCGGTATCTCAAGCACACCCCAAGCATAGGCTTGTGGTACCCCAAAGGCGCTAGCTTAGATCTCTTGGGATACTCGGATTCAGATTTTGCCGGAAGCCGTGTGGATCGCAAGAGTACCTCCGGGGGTTGCCACTTGCTTGGGCGTTCTCTAGTTTCTTGGTCGAGTAAGAAGCAAAATTCCGTGGCTTTGTCCACCGCGGAAGCAGAATATATAGCGGCCGGTGCATGTTGTGCCCAAATCCTATATATGAAGCAAACCCTTTTGGACTTTGGTGTGAAACTAGATAGGATACCACTCCTTTGTGACAATGAAAGTGCCGTAAAAATTGCCAAGAATCCGGTTCAACACTCTCGCACAAAGCACATTGATATTCGCCATCACTTCTTGCGTGATCATGAAGCTAAAGGAGACATATCTCTTCAAGGTGTGAGATCCGAGGAGCAATTGGCGGATATTTTCACAAAACCTTTAGACGAGAGTACTTTTGTTAGGCTAAGGAATGAGCTTAATGTATTAGATGCGGCAAACGTCATGTAAGTTGCCTTGTCATATAGAAAAATGCATACATATAGGACACTTGTCTAACCATGGTAAGATAGTGATGAGCAAGGGTTTAGCTAGAGGTGGTGGTCCACTTGTTTTCCTCTAGGCTTGTAGAAAGGCTCATCATGAAGAAGCTTCCCGTGGGTTCAAACTTGACAAGTAGATCTTAAATTCTTGTTATGCATTTCTTGTCATATAGATGTGCACTTCATGTTTACTCTTCTTTCGCATGTGGTTGTAGTTTGCATTTTCATTGCATGCGTAAGGGTCACAAAGGAGATCACTTGATGAAAATGAGTCTTGTTTCATATACAAGATCTTAATTCATGAAAAGTGAAAAGAGCAAAGTGTTAGGTGCGTTATTGCCTAGTGAGTCATGTCATGAAGAATTTGAAGCTTTCTATCTTCAATATTCCTATGACAAGGCTCATACATTTTATTTGGCGTGTTGTCTCGCTTTGCGGCTTTTTCCTTGTGTTGAAAAGAAAAACTATTAAGCTAGTGTGCTATCCCAAATTATTTTGAGGGGTAAAGTCGCCTATGCAAGTCCATTAACTTGAGTTTAGTTGAATTTTATAAGTTTATTGGACTTAGCATAGAAGAGTGAGCTGAGTGAAGGGTTTTTGGGTTCACCGGTTAAACCGATGCTTAATGGACCTATACCCATCGGTTTAACCGGCGTTACTAAGTTTTTGCCTCAGCTCAGTCAAACCAGGCGTTCAACCGGCATATGCAAATATCAGAACATCGGATCAACCGGTGAACGTAACACTGATCTGACCTATCAATCAACCGGTGCTAGCAGCGTTCAACCGGCGAGTTCAAAGTGCATATCGTCGGATCAACTGACGTTCAGATGAATTTCTACTGAGTCTCGGGGGAACTGAACCGATGCAAATCAACCGGCGTTCTAAACCTAAGCATCGGTTTAACCGGCGTTAAGGAAAATCACAGGCCCACCTGTCATATATGGTTCTTGCTCGCGTCGTGGCCTCTGTTCTCCCTTCTCCTTTCACGCCGCCGCCGCTTCGCACCCGACTCAAGCCGCCGCCGCTCGCCCACGCAGCCGCCGTCGCCGATCCACGCCCGCGCCGCCGCCGCCACTCGCTCCACACGCCACCAGTCCGAGCCACCACCACCGCACGAAACTCACGCCGCCCGTGCATCGCCTGCACGCGCACGCACCGCACACCGCCCGCTCGACGCCGCCGCCTTTGCCGCTCCGCGCCGCCGCCCGTACACCACCGCTGCCTGCGCCACCCACGCGCCACGCCGCCACTTGCCCACTGCTTGCACGCTATTTTCCACGCATCGAAGCTACTCACGTTGCCTGTGCTCCACTTGCGCAGACACTTCGTGCACGCAAACTATTCTAGGGTTTGTCTGAGCCGCTTTTCGCACCGCTCGCGCGCCACGTTCTAGCCATCACCAGTCGAGATGGGTCGCGAGAAGAGGAAGGGGAAGGAGGTAGTTGTGGAGAAGCCCGTCCGCAAGCGGACTCGTGCAGAGAGAGAGGCCGAGAGGGCCGAGATGGTGGCCAAGGCCGCCGAGGAGCAGGCGTCAGGCCGTGGTCGTCCGTTCACGATCAGGGAGCAGCCAGCCAGGGGCAGGGGCAGAGGTCGAGGTATGGGTAGGGTTCGAGGTGCCAGGGCCACCAGAGCCACGACTGAGGCAGTAGTAGAGTCAGAACACTCAGATACAGCTGCAGAGTCAGATGCAGATTTAGATGCAGCGCAGTCAGAGGAGTCTCAGGGGCAGAGTACTCAGGGGTCACTGACTCCACGACGTTCTGGCCGCACTCGGCAGACGTCCCCAGCAGCAGAGACTTCGCCAGCGACCGAGCATCGCACTGGACCGAGGACGCGAGGAGGTCACCAGCCACAGGAGCCTCGCAGGTCCGCAGCAGCAGCAGCCCGTAGACCCGAGGCCCTAGAGGCCGAGCGCGCAGTGTTCCGTATGGACACTGTTGTGCGTCTGGAGCCAGGTGTGCTGCTCCAGAACTTGACCAAGGCCAATGCGGCGAAGGTCAAGAGGCTCAGGTGGAGTGTTGGAGAGGAGGACTGGTTCCCCGTGACCTGTGATAGTAGGGTCGACCGTAGATTCTGGACACTTTTTCAGGCCAGCTTCTACGAGACCTACCAGAGGTGAGGGCACAGGATCTTTCCGCACAGGGTGCTTGACTGGGTCTCACTGAGGACTGCTGCAAGGGGAGCATATATTAGAGAGCACTTTGCACATTTCAGAGGTCTGCCCAGGCTACTTCAGATGGAGCAGAACAGGTATATCGAGGATTGGGTTAGAGTGTTCTATGCCACAGCCTGGATAGCTCCCGAGAGCAGAGCCGTACACTTCGTGTTTGGAGGCCAAGTTTTTGGTTTGTCCAGGGCGACCATTGCAGGGATTCTCGGAGTTGACTTGGTCGACATCTCCCTGCACGAGATGGTATACGGAGACACAGATCCACCGCGCAGAGCGATGATTGGCGGGATTGCACCTTCTCACGAGGCGATCTCTCAGTGCTTCCGCCAGCCGTTTCCAGCGTCGTATGCCAGAGTCCCCAGCCTGCTGACCCCAGAGGCGTACGCAGTTCACATGGCCCTCCGGAGGACTCTGTTACCGAGGAGTGGCTACCCAGAGGGGTTTACAGGTCTGCAACATCTACTACTTCTTCGCATACTCACTCACGAGCCGTTTGGCATTGTTGACTTCATTTTGGCTGAGATTGAGGATGTGATCACTGACGGGATGGGTGTTGTACGTCAGTTTCCTTATGCTCACTGGATCAGCTATATCTGTTCTATGATTGTGCCAGCTGAGTCACCCCTCAGTGCAGTATACCATCAGGATGAGGCTCCCCGGTCACCAGTTTACCGTCCGACAGCTCCCCAGGACCGGAGGAGAGGCAGACAGGCCGAGAAAGCTGCTATGGCACAGCTATCACCAGAGGCACAGGCCCGAGTAGCACAGGAGGACGAGACACTCCTAGTAGCCGAGGCACAGCTTCCCGGGGGGATGATGAGATTCACTGGTCTGAGCTTGAGTCAGACTCCTCCGAGGATGCCGAGTACTTTCCTACAGCACCCGCCAGTCACGACCACGAGGCAGGAGGGTCCAGAGAGCCAGCTCCAGAGTCACCAGCAGCTGCTACAGTCACAGAGTCCCAGGTGACTCAGCCGTCCGAGCTCACCTCTCTCCTACAGCAGCTTGTCACTCAGCAGAGAGAGGATCGGATCGCACAGGAGGAGGCCAGGAGAGCCCATGAGGCTCAGCTTGCAGCTATTCAGAGGGAGGCCGCCCGAGAGCGTGCTGCAACCGAGGAGCAGTTTGTCGGGCTCATTGATCGAGTATCACAGAGGACAGACGCTCAGTTCCAGCAGATGCAGCAGGGCATGATGGCGATGTTCGGGGTGATCACACAGCTGTACACTCACACCGGACTCGCCCCGCAGCAGCCAGGCCTTCAGGGTGTTGGAGCACCTCAGCTTGCAGTCACTCCAGCTCCAGCCCCTACTGCAGCTCCAGCTACTACAGCGACACCGGAGACTACATTCTCGATGTCCGCACTTCTCAGGTCTGCCGGTCGTCCGCTCTTCTCACCACTGCCAGCGACTACACTCTTCCAGGACTCACCGTCGGCAGTTCAGTCAGTTGCCCTCCCCGTTGTACCATAGACACAGCCGACAGCCTCAGCACTCACTACTTTCAGATGTTGACACATCTTCTGCTGAGCCGGTTACTACTTCTACGGACCCTCTCCTAGGCAGTGCTAGTACGAGAGCCTCTACGACAGCTACACCCCCAGTCAGCTCCGACCAGCAGCTCCCGTCCGTCACCGAGGGCTCTCCGTCTGACGACGACGACGACGACGATCCGGACCGCTTCCTCGTCGTGCCGCGACAGCCGGACCAGTAGCTCGCCTTTTTGGTGCTTTGATGCCAAAGGGGGAGAGAGTCAGGGGGAGGGTAGAGATAAAGAGAGCTCGTAGTTGCAGGACCTTGATGTTTTATTATCATTTTGATGTTAGTTCATGGATATGTACATTTGACTCTTGAGTTTGCTGTGTGTTGAGACATATCTATCTATTTCGTTTGAGCCGTTGAGCTCCTTGGTTCTTTTTCGAGTTTGCTTGTGTTTATCCTGTTTTATCTTTCTCGCTCTCTCGTAATTATTTATATTTACGTTTGTGTTGTCATCAATCACCAAAAAGGGGGAGATTGTAAGCATCTAGGCCCTCTAGGTATGTTTCGGTGATTAATGACAACCATTATTGTGACTAATGAGTTTGTGCAGCTTAATGAATCATTATCGCTCATTTGGTCATATATCAAAAGAGGCCCCTCATTTTCGATATTCAAAAAGGCGATCTCGGTATTCAACTCAAATTTATAACAAGACTAAGGATCTTTCTAGTCCTAAGTGTCGTAAGGTTGAGAAGGACACTTAGGTTAGTATAGGTTTTGTAGTTTTGTAGTGATCGCACTATTAAGAGGGGTTAAGGTCAAGTAACTTGAGCATGGACATGGTCATTTAAAAATGGATGCACACTATGGTCACTCAGGTTCTAAAGAAGTTCAAATAAGTGGTTTTCAACTTATATCTCAAGAATATTTGGATTTCACTCAAGACTCAAATTAGAAAAGGCAAAATCAGAAAAAGTCTATACACCGGTTTAACCGACGACTCAACTTTTCTATACGTCGGTTAAACGCAGTTATCAGAGTCTAGACAGGTTCTATACACCGATTAAACCGACGATGTTTGAAATAAACGTCGGTGCATTAGTCCAGAGTTGGTTTTTCCAGGGTGTTTCAAGTTCTATACACCGGTTAAACCGACGATGTTTGAAATTAGCGTCGGTGCAATTGTCCAGTGAGTTGGTTTTCTCAGGGATTTCAGAAGTTATACTCACCGGTTAAACCAACGATGGATTTGAGTTAACGTCGGTGCAGTTGTCCAGAGACTTGGTTTTTCAGTTGATCAGAGGACAACTACACTCACCGGTTAAACCGATGACACGTCGGTTAATCTGCCCAAGTTATAACGGCTAGTTTTCCAAATGGACAGTTTACTTTCATCGGTTAAACCGACGCTGGCTATTGGAGGTTCGTCGGATTAACCGGCGCTAAGCAGTTTTCTGGCAGCTTTTCTCCAACGGCTCTATTCGTGTGAGCTGCATATATATACCCCTCCAATGGGTCATTTTGCTCTCTCTTGACACCAGGAAACATTCATACACTCATATATTGTTGAGAGCCACCTTGAGCTTCATCTTCCACACATTTGTTCATTCAATCATTCAAGAAGCAAGACTAAGGACTTGAGTAGTGAGAAGCTTGTGTGCATCCGTTCTTGGTGATCGGTTCTTGCTCAAGTGAAGACCCTAGCTTGTTACTCTTGGTGATTGGCAGCACCTAGGCGATCTTGGTGATTGAAGGTGTTTCTTCCGGAGCTTGCCAAGGATTGTGGGAGCCCGAAGAAGGTTGTACGTGGCTTGAGCTCCACCACGCCGAGACGGTGAACGGAGACTCTTAGTGAGCGCCCAAGTCTCGGTGACATGGGAGGTGACAAGACTCTTAGTGAATGTCACAACGTGGATTAGGGGTGTGTGCCAACACATCGACACCACGGGAAAAAATCCGGTTGTCTCTTGTCCACTCTTTCATTTCAAGCACTTACTTTCTTGCAATTATTCATGTACTTGACCTTAGAGATCATAACTTAGCTCTACCTTGCTTAGTTTTCTTATCTTTGTTAGCTTGTGTAGTTTGCTTAGTTAGCCAGTTGGTGAATTGAGCCTTACTAGCATTGCATAGGTTAAGGTTGCTTTAAATTGTTTTAGAAATTTGAAAAATGCCCAATTCACCCCCCCCCTCTTGGTCCATCGATCCTTACACCTACGCTAACAAGTCCTAGCCGATTACGGCAAACATACTACTTGACTAAAAAGTAAAGACATCCTAAAATAAACTATCTATAATTTACAACCGAATCATCAGAATCCCAACAAAATCTGGATTTTTCCCCTTCTGACTCGTCGGCAACACCTCCATCAGCCGATTACCAAACAACGTGGATCAGTATATTCTTGGCATATTCCTTCGGGCCATCGGCTGATACTAGTCCTGTGCATGTTTTGGCTTCTTTCAAATCGGCAACTCCTTCCTTCACACCATCATCTTCCTTAACACGTGTCAAAAAACAGTGTCAACAGGCAGGGAAGGGAAATGATGTGATGAATGTGGGTACTGATAAGATGGGTTAGCATATGATGGATATGGAGGGGGTGGATATGAAGGTGGTGGGTATGGGTTGTAGGGTTGGTGGTGATGTTGGAAGGGTGGAATTGGTGGAGGTGGATGGGGCCTGTAGAGAGGTGTATGGTATGGTGCTTGTTGGTAAATTTCTGTAGGGGTAACACCTCGAAAAGGGGGAAGTGATGATGGAGGGGGTGGTGGAGGCTGGTGATGGTGAAATGGCGGTGGTGGAGGCGGTGGTGGAGGGGGTCGGTAAGGAAACGGGGGAGGTGGAGGGTGTAGATGGTTGGTTTCAGGTGGGTTAGATTGGCTTTGTTGTTCAAGCTGATGGGTACTAGGTCCGCTCGCAGAATCAATGGTGTACACCATACCTTTTGAAGCATCTTCAGAAGGGAAACCCAGTGGAGGTACGGATTCAGACGACGCTTTGGAATTGCCTTCGACTGCAATGGTCAGATTCTTCAGTAAAAGCTTCATCTCATCGAGATCTCCCAGCTTCTGCTTGAGGACGCCCATGTCGGTCTAAAGAATATCCATCTTGGCCTTCATTTCTACGGCCTCCTGTTCAAGGGACAGAGCCGTCGCGCGAGTCGACGGTGCCATCCCGCCGCCGCTTGCACAGATCGGTTCGGAATCAAATTCCTCCACACTAGTCCGTGCAAAGGATATCTACCGACGCCTAGAGTTCGGACCGAATCGAGGAATTTTACACGCGAACAGATGTCGCGCAACCCAAATCCAGATGGAACTCCCCACCATCACCACCACAAACTCAATTTGATTGGCACTCAGAATTTTATGCGCGAATAGATGCCGCACAACCCTAGCCTTGCCGATTGAGATGCAAGTCGAGAAGAATTTCCTACCTGGCAGAAGGGAGGGAAGGGTGGGAATTTCACCTGGGTGAGCCAGAACTCCCAATCCTCTAATACCCTTGTCAGGATCCACTGGAATCCCGACAATTTAACTACCCTAATTACGATAATCCTATAGGAAAGTGAAGGAATAAATGAAGAATAGCTAGGTTACGGCGAGAACAAGATAGATGAGTGTTTCGATTCCCTTCTCCAGGACAGCGCACCGGGGCTTATAACCCCCTGCTACTTCCGGTAAAAATAAAGTTACAGCTGACAGCTGTTCAATTACATAAGCATAAGTAAATCGGTAAAGCCAAAACATATTGGCTGGAAAATACGCCATGCCTTTAGGAAAACGTCTTTTCTTGGTGGTGTTCTCAGGTGCTTGACAATGCACGGGTCCGGGGCGTCAGTTGAGGAGGATGGATCCGCGGAGGTGGTGGCCTGATGCTCTGCCATCCCCACAGCCCCACCCGCTCTCACTATTCCTGTCGTCGGCTCCGTTTAGCAGGATGGATCCATGAAGGTGCTGACGGATGCGCCGTTTCTGCAATCCCAGACGGATGCGCCGTTTCTGCAATCCCAGCCGCCTCACGGCCTATCTGCATCGTCGCCGATCCAGTCGCAAGCACCATCAAGGAGGTACCTTGAACTTAATCCTCCTGGGGTCACTTTCTACACCTTACCTCCGATATCAACGAGCCCTCACTAGCGAAATCCTCCTCGGTGACGTTCATCCACCCTTTGCTGATCTCACGGAGTTGTTGCAGGGCACGTGGGAGAATTGTTAACATGTAGAAGCTATGGCTGGGCTGTCTGTGCAGGCACCCACGAAGCCATGGCTGCCAGTAAGGATGCAGAACTAGGTGGCAATCAAGTATTTAGGTTGGTCACGGCAGGGACATGGCAAGAGGAAGAAAACACACATGATCTATCTTTCATCTAAGGTTGGGTTAGGATGGGAAAATAGGGGTAATTTTTTCCAAAGGTATTTCTACTCATGGGGATGGCCGCAATGCAATATTTCAAAACCATAGTTCTGATGGATTTTTTGGTCAAACAGTTTCATCGTATTTTGTAGTATGCTAATACTCTAATTTGATAGAATAGTATACAAAGTAGTAGAGATTTTTTATGTTACCTGGGGCATGAATTGACAATTATTATGCATATACCATAGTTTTGTTGTAGAAACATTTTCTATTCAACTTTCGGTTAGTGCAGCTCCTATATTACAAACACTAGTGACTAGGTAATTTATGTAGACATCATGGAAGCAACAAAAGCATTAATTTTAAAAGAGAAGTAATTTGGTCCTCCGATACCTTGCAACAAGGTCCTGCCGGGGTGCTCCCAATTTGTGATGGTTTTACTATCAGTGCTGTGTAATCTACTGCAACCTAAGGACAAGATGTTAGTACCAATCTAACTGAGCTTGTTTCTGAACGTACACATACTCTGCTTATATTCACTTCTAGGCAGTGCAGAATGTTGCAGCTTGCTTAATAATCATTGTGTACTCTTTCAACTATTCAATTGATCTTTTTTACTATCCTCCTAGACATTGGGTCGAGCTGTATCCCTGAATAAATATATTTCATTTGGAGAACAAGAGTTCCAGCTAAGTATAAATTTTTGGTTTTGGCTTCTACTGCATGGTAGATGCTGGGAAACGGATATGCAGCACAGACATGTTTTCTAGGGCAAGTTATTGAGCTTTATGTGCTCAAGACAGGGAGACAGTCGAACAACTGATCCTGCATTCCTCATCAATCAGCGAAAAAGTCTGGTTCAGACTGCTCTGGATGGCAGGTCAGCATATCCGGACACTGTGACTGAAACTTCATTCGCTCAGTGGTGGATGAAGGAGAAGTGAAGGAGCCGATTCACATTCTTCAACGGTAAGATGATCTTCTTGAAATGTAAAAGCTAATCTTTATCTTTATCAAGTCATGTTTCACATAAATTTATCATCGTCTGAGCATTATTGTACTTACCATTCATGTGGGGTTCTTGCTCTTCCATCCAGTGTTCATACAGTCAGCGCGGTGGAGCTTCATGTCAAATTCAAAGGCGTCCAACACTTAATTTGAGAGCAAATCACTGAAGATTTCCTAAAGAGAAGGTGTAGACAAGATTTCCTCCTGAAGGATCAAAGCATACTCCTCAGTTCTCAGTTTCTCACCAATCATGGGACTTTAGTGGAAGGGGCAATAGAGTACTGACCCCTGGTTTTCAGGTCATTGTGATTTGTGGCCATTAACTTCTATGATGCATTTTTTTTTCTTTCTTCGCATTTGTCGCTAGAAGGATGTTCGTTGCAGGTGCACATCCCATATGCAAAATCTTGTAGGATATTTCTCCTTCTCAAATTTGTGTGTTTTAGGAATATGAATCACATATATGCATAAGTTAAAGTATGTTTGGACGTGCCAATCAGTTGGACCCTGGATGAAACCTACATTTCCTCCAGCCAGCAGGTGGATTACTCACTCTATTAGTCATATTGCTTGATTCAAGCATTTGTCTGAAGTATATGTGATTGGAATACTACTGTCAGATTTTGAGGATCCTCATCCATTTATGCATATAGGAGCAAGAGCTTTGCTCGAAAGTATTGAAGTGAGAAATATTCATTTTGTGTCATCAGGGAGGCACAAGGGGCCACGGTGACTTTGATGATGTTGCCAGTGCTAGGGCAAAATAAAATAGTAATATTTTTCAAAAAAAGAGAGATGAATATTTATGTAAATAAATAGACAAATTTATGGGTAAATAGATCAAGTTTTGGTAGTCCCACCTGGCTTTGTTATGTTTTTCATTTCTTTGGTGACAAGCATGTTTAGTCAAGGTGGCTATCTGTTCTTGTCTTTCAAATATTGTATGATCGCCGCGGGGCCGGAGGAAATGGCCATGCGATCTAGCAAGCTGCAGGGGGGAAACTAAATGTATGGCTCCATGCCCATTCATATCCAGAGGGAACTTGTTCCTCCCTTAGCAACGCACAGGCTTAATGCTATTATTTTAATAAATTCGATCATAAGAGAACAGGAACCGATCAGTTCTTAACAAAATTTGGAACCGAGCAATTTCAGGTTGGATTATTCGTTCAATTACGGTTACGACCGAACTACCCAAGCAATAATAAAACAAACTCATAGAAACATCGATGAATTCAATGAATCCAATAGTATCTATAGCAAATTTAAACAAGTTGCATCAAGAACCAAAGATATAGGGCTGCTGTTGGAGGTGGTATTTTCTATGCCTAAAACTTTATAGAGATCCCAATCTGAAATTATTAGTACTGATGAATATATTAGGTACTCTTGGAGAAGCTCTAAAACTTGGAGAATTCATCAACATTTCATGACCATACAAGTTGGTTCAATGGAGGCAAGAGGATTCCACAAGCATATAGAGTACTCCAGCCTTATAACTTGAATATCTCAAGGCTGACATCCCGAGATCGTCGTAATCATCTTTAATAGAGCAATCAATTCCTCCTCACCTAATTCTTTAACATCATCCTCCTCACCACCTTCACCTAATTCTTCTTCAACATCCTCGTCAACTGTTATAGCATACAGTGAACAACATAAATACTTGGTGAACTACAACATATGAAATACTTATTTCTTTCTGAAAGGAAACAGTAATTTGATTTAGATGCAACAGGTCATTCCTGTGATTGGCATGGGATCTTCACAAGCGCTACTAAATTCAACTGGGAACCTCGCAAAAAAAAATTCAACTGGGAACAGATGAAACACAAAACCAAGTCTTGACTAAACAAAAAAAAAAAGGAAAACAATCATAATCCTGTAGGACATGTACACTCTTAGAGTTGAGAGTACTTATGAAAACTTATTTATGTTTGAATGCAAACATCAATTCCATTAAGACACAGCAAAGGCTTCCTACAAATTTGTTGAATTTGCGTTGTCATACTATTATTATATTGGCAATCTTAGCATTATTATTACTACTAAAAACAGTCAGTATAGTAAAAAAGAAGCATAATCCTTTAGAATTAGAACACACACTTCATGGACCAAAGACTTTCTTTTTTTCAGAAAAAAACATGGACCAAAGACTAGTCTACCTTGTCGATTGACCAACAGTACTTCCAACACACAGCACTATTCATATTTTCAGACATATGTCCATTGTCCTCTACTTCAAATTAATATATAATTGATATACTTGTAAGATTACTAACTAGGGTAGGGAAAATAAATGAAAAGGTGTCCGTCCGATCCAAGCCATCAGCAGTTCTTGGAAATATATTGTCAAAGCAGTAGTCATCTACAAGAGAAGAAGATGACACTACGACCAAATCAAATGCTAATAGGTAACTAATAAGACAAGCAAATTGAAAAGCAATTTAGTGACACAGGACACGGCCTAAAGTTGTTAGGCACATGTTGCAACAGTGATAATTATATCATATGGACAATTAACAACCAAACTTAGGCATTTGCAGTTATAGTAGTAAAAAAGGCTAATTACCTGAGGTAGTGGCAGGGTTTTCATACTTTACTGGACTCATATACTTGGAGATTCTGCTATGGCAATAAATGATATCAAGACCAAAGTATTGTCGAATACCAAAGTAAGCCGCAGATTGCACTCTGCCTTCATTCTTCATGTCAACAGCAAGAATCCATGCCTTTGGATGACTAAACTTTTCCCTGGCTACCAAGTAAACAACATTTTCACCAGTGATGCTGGGAGTGGGCTGATAGATGGAGAGGTTCTGCAGGTCTCGCCGCTCCGCTGCAGCGTCATTATCCGATGCTCCATGCAGCAATCCAGTGTCCTCCAGCACCCGTGAAATCGCCGGGTCGATTGCGATGCTGGAAGCTTGCACCACGGATTCCTTGTGCCAATCCTCCAGGGAGCTGCTCATCTTCTTGTTGCTCCATGTGGTGAGTACCCAATCATCCACTCGGACCCTAATCGATTCCGTTTCCTCATCCACTTCCGGGAAGCATTCCTCTGTAATTTCCAAGTGGACGAAGTTGAGGCAGGCCTTGCCCCTGATGAAGGTGATGCCGCGGCGTTGCGCCGGGTTGCCCAAGTCAATTCCCAACCCATTGTTGTAGCCCATCTCCACCAACGGCAAGGGGAGCGGCATGCCGCGGAGGGAGGGCTCAGCGTCGAGCACGTCACAGAGCAGGATGCCGCGCCAGAGGTCGACCCACCCCATGGTCCCGCCTTCGCCTCCGATGGTGATCACGGTGGTCGTATGGTGAAGAAGAAGCCGGTCGCACCTCGGGGGAATGCTCACCTTGAAGTCCTCCTGCGGCGCCGCCACCGACAGCACCCTGCTGGCCCAGGTCGAGGTGTCGGAGTGGAACACATGGAGCTCGAACTGGTGAACGATGCCGGTGAAATTCAGAGCGGCAAGGGTGTAGTGGCCACCCGGACGAGGAAGGAGGCCGACGTCGGTGCGGTAGAAGTAGGGGTGCGGGCGCCGGAGCAGCTCGAGCGACGGGAGGGCGGGGTCGGCGCGGTAGACGTAGTAGTCGTAGTCCTTGTCGTACCGGGCCCAGGGGCCGGACCCCATGTTGACGCGGAGGAGGAGGAGGTCGTCCACCGAGTAGATGATGTCCGTGGGCACGGACAGGTTCAGATCGGAGCTGTGAACGAAGAGCTTGGACGGCTGCGGCGGGCGCTTGAGGCAAAAAGAGACCTGGATGGGCTTCCCATTCCGGGTGCGGTCTTTGGCGGTGGTGTTGCTGTTGTGGATGCCGACGACGGCCATGGTGTTGAAGAGGATACTAGCGGGGCGTCGGGATCCTCGACGCACGCGCCGGGAGCACGTCGCCGTGGTAGTGGACATGGTTTTTGTTGGAAAAAGAGATCTGCTCCGGTGGCTGGGGGCGGGGCGGGGCGGTGCGGCGGGATAGAAGACGGCGGCGCCGGAAGCACGGGCGATGGCTGGGGGTTGGAGAATGCCCTGCCCAGCACTGTCCTTTCAGGCCCAACAGCCCATCAGTTTGCGTCGACTGTTCGAGCCACTAAAATCAGAAGAAATTTTTATTTTTATATTTCTTAAATGAATTTGCAGAAATGTATGTGTCAGTTTAAAATTCACAAAATTATAGAGGTTATCGGTATTTGACTGTCAAGCTCACCGAGGGATACCTCAATGTGGTAAGATTTAAGTAGGGAACGGGGCCGTCTCTAGCCCAGGGCGAAATGCAAAATGGGCCCCTAAAATATATAAAAATAATATGTCCAATATAACTAATGCAGTATGTTTTTTCATACAATTATGTAACTTTAGTATACAAACACTATTTTGAAAAATATCAAACGATAATGGTAAAACAATAAAGATACAACTAATCTCATGTTCTACTAAAGGGCAGCATCCTTATCGTATTCTTAAAAATTAAATCTTTAATTATATCTTCATAGTTGATCTCATTTAGAATATCATTTTTAATTACTATTGTCGCCAACCCATTGAGTCTTTCTTGCGTCATAGTAGAACGCAAATAAGTTCAATAACTTGAGTTTAGAAAAACTCATTTCCGCAGATGCAACGGTAACAGGAATGGTTAACAAAATTTCTACATGCAATAATAGCATTAGAATAAAATCGGAGTTTCTTCAAAAACTTCAAAATATCAAGAGGACCCATAGAACCCTGAATTAATTTTTGGATGATAATTAACTCTGCAAACAATACGTGCCCATCAATATCTTTATGTTCTCCACTTTTAAGTGCAGTCTCAAGATTGACACAAGCAGCCATCAAATTCTTATGATCCAAGAAAATCTCCTGGTAAGTGAAACTATAGTTTGATCAACCACAGGTATCAAATCTCCATTGCAATGAAGTGAAACACTGGATCCATCATTTGTGCCCTCATGAAATTGTCTTTTTCTTTTGATTTTACGCTTGGCGACAAACACTGGATTAATATCCATCTCCATTGCAATTTCTTTGGCAGCTTCTAATGCTTTTGGAAAACCAGATTCTCTATACTTTCTGAAATAGGAAATCAATCCTTGTACAGACTCAATTGCAATATCAATAAGCATATCTTTTGATTGCAATTGCTTGCTGACAAAATTAATAGCTGATAATATTTCATACTAGATGATGATTGCCACTAAAAATTCAAAGATACCAAGATCATTTTCGGCTAATGATTTAGCTTCACTACTTTTTCCTGGGTCATCATCACTTTCAGCCACTTGTAGTAAAGCCTCTCTTATTTCTAGAATCTGAAACCTGATAGCCTTAACACTTTCAAGACGACTCTCCCAACGAGTTGGCGATAATGATTTAAGAGTTAATCCAGTAATGTTATCTTTAAGAATTTTCCACTTTTTGTAGAATTAGCAAATGTTGTATAAATGCGCTGAATAACTTCAAAAAAATTTGATGCCTTACGACAAGACTTTGCTATATCACATAGTGTTAGATTTAGACTATGACAGCCACAAGCTGAATAAAATGCTCTTGGATTTATATCCAAAACCTTTATACCCAAAAACTTCTTCTGTACCCCCAATATTTTTCCCTTTCATATTTGACGTATTCTCATATCCCTGTCCTCTCACATTGTCTACATCAAGCTCAAGACTTTTCAATTCTTCTAGTAGAACATCAAACAAACCTTGCCCAGTGGTATCATTCACATCCAGAAAATCTAGGGAAGGCGGGCAGTAGGAATATGAGAAGGGGAAGGGGAAGGGGGCCGGCGGCGGCAAGCGGCGAGAAGGGGCGCGCGCGTCCGTGCAGCACTGGCACCAGCTTGCGCTCGGCTGCTTCAGCTTCCGCGCTGTCCGGCACAAGCGAGCGGTGCTGGTCGGAGTGACGTGGGTGAACGAGGAGGGGGGAGAGAGAGAGAGAGATGGTGCTTGGGATGCCGATGCTCTCGGCGAAAAAAAGAGAAGAGAGAGGAGGGAAAAAAAGGAAAAAGGGAGGGGGCTGCGACTCAAACTGGGGACGCGCGGTAAGCACACGGGAGGGGAGGCGGGGGAGGGGGCGCATTGAGGCTGGGATGATCCAGCGAATCTAGGTCCTTAATTCGCGTTGAAGCCTCATGGAATTGAACTGTAGCCATAGATTTCAATGTTGTTGTTCTGAGTGCATTTGTTGGGGTGCACAATGGTTGAACTGTCTTAGCGGAGTGCAAATTTGTGTGTGGCCATAGCGAAATTTGAATCGGTGCTTTAGTAGGTTGATTGATGATGATGATGATGATGATGACGAGCGGTCACTAGCCAAGTTTTAAGCTGAACTCTAATAGATATTGTTAGCAGCTGCATGATTTAAGCTGAACTCTAATAGATACTAGAAAGCAGGCTCGGCGTTGCCGAGCCACCCCATGGTTTGCGAAATGGGGCACTAACGTTTCTTCGGCATGATGTGCCTCATATTTTTATTATGTAATTGTTTGTGTTCTATTTTCTTTTTACTGGATTGGACGGTAAGTGGGCTTGTTGGACCCCATTTCTGCTAACACGGACATAATAGGATGAGACATGCAATTTGCAGTGGCCAATTGTCATAAATTAGAGGAAAATGATCATGACGAAAGAAGCAGCATATATAAGAGTCGGGCTGGGCAAAAAACCCGAGAACCAAGAACCGAAACGAATATACCGAGAACCGAAACCGAAGGAACCGGAACCGAAGAAGTTCGGTTCCTGTTCGGTTCCATGATCAGAGGAACCGAACTTCCTCGGTATATTCGGTTCTTGGGCTCGGTTCCCCTGAAGAACCGAAATTTGGCCCATTTAGGCCCAATCTGAGCCGGCCCAACTAAAAACCCTAATCTCTACTCCCCTTCAGCCTTCACCGTGCGCCGGCCCCCTCCCCTGTCGTCCACGCCTCCACAGACAGACCCACCAGAGCCGCCGCCCCCAGGCCCCCACCCCCAACCCCCGTCGCCGGCCCCTCGCCACGCCGGCGCGCCGCCCGGCCCCCTCCCCTGCGCGCGCGGTCCGCGTCCGGCGTCCCAGCTCCCGCCGGCCGCCGCATCTCCCCCGACGCTGACCTGCAGGCCTCCGGCCTCCGGCCGCCGCCCCTAACCCCATCCGCCTCCACCCCCGTCACCCACCCCCACAGCAGTGCTCGGCGGTCGCCGACCGCGCCAGGCGAGGAGGCGAGCTGCCGTGGCGGTGCAGCCACAGGCCATGGCGTGCGGCCGCGGAGCGGGGACGGTGGCGGCAACATCCGGCCCTGAATCGACGGCTCGGCGGCGCATCCACGGGCCATGGCAGGCGGCTGCATGGCATGGACGTCGGCGGCAAAGTGCAACCCCAGGGCGCGGCGGCGCAACCACGGACGGGGCGACGGCGGATGGTCCTTCTTCCTCACGGCAGCTCACGGCAGCTCGGTTAGTTCGGTTAGTACCGGTACCAAACCGAACTAACCGAACCCGAACTTGCTCGGTTCTTGCTTGTAAAAAGAACCGATCAATTCCTATTTTCTAGGAACCGAACTTCTGTAAGAACTGAGGTTCGGTTCCTTCCGAATGCCCACCCTGATATAAGAGGGTAAAAAGCTTAAAGGAACATTGTAAGGGTACTGCACAGACTGCCTTTTTTTCACGACCGTGCCTGAGCACGTATTTCATTAAGAAGAAAGCAGTTTATAGACAATTCTTGATGCGGCCAAACAGAGCTTGACCAACACAAGATCACAAAAGACTAAAAATAGAGAAAAAACTAAAAAAAAACACAGACAAACACCCAACAACCACAACAGACACACAGCAGCAAAAGCACAATGGAGGAGAACACTTCCAACCCTACAAATCTAACCAAGACCGGCGCAGCACCAACCAACAACTTAACCTGCAAAAGAAACTACATCGCCAAAGGTGCGAAGATCCGCAACACAAACAAGGTGGCAAAGCATCCACCCGACCAACCAATATCGGCGGCAAAGCATCCGCCCGAAGAGAACTCCCACCAATGACGACGGCGGCAAAGCATCCGCCAGAGCAGTACAGCGGCAAAGTAACCACCAACCGACGACCAACGCGACCTAGACGATGTAGAGGAACTAAGCAAAGGCAGGCGTAGAAGCGGATCCTCTCCGAGAAGAGCAATCGACCGTCACCGTCAGGAGCTTCCAAGACAACGCCTCCAGCGAGGGAGCGACGCAAAGGCGCCGTCGTTGTCCGACCAATATGGTCTAGGTTTTCACCTGAAAAGCTCACTGAAGAGGAGGTCATAGGGGAAAGAGTGACGCCTTCAACAAGGTAAGCGACGCCCTCGGGCCTCGCCGTCATCGGCCCACACGGACCAAGGCTTTCGCCTTCACCCTAATCCCAACACAAATCCGATGACAGCATACGCCCCTCCCCAACCACACGAGCCGGTGACGACACGGCCAGGAGCCCCTGGCCCCCCGAGGCAGCGACGAGAGAGAAGGGCAGCCCTGGGCGAGCCGCGCCACGGACAGACGAAGCGGCGGCGGCGGCCACAAGCCCCCGGCCACGAGGCGGCGGGGCGTGGCAGCACCGGCCCCCCGTCCCCGAGGCGGCAGCGGCGGCGGCGCAGCCACGTCCCCCGGCCACCTGAGGAGGAGGCAGCGGCATGGCCCCGGGCCCCGGCCAGCAGGGAAGGCCGGTGGCCGGCAACCACCCCCCTCCCACGAGGGCGGCGCCCCCAGGTGGAGGTCACCTAGGAGCGGCGCGGCCACGGCCACGGAGAGATGGCGATGGCGGCGCGGACACGGGCCCCAGGGCGAGCAGGGGCGCGGCCTGGCCGCGCCCAAAGGGCTCCCGGCGGCAGCGGCGCAGCACGGACCGCCAAAGGCGGCGGCACGGCCACAGACCGCCAACCGCGGCGCATCACGGCCCCCGGCAGCGACGGCGCGACCACAGACCGCCCCCCGGCCACGGCCCCCAGCCCGGGCGGCGGCAGTCCGACCGGGGGCGGCGGATCTGGCGCCCAAACCCATGCCCGGCGGCAGATCCGGCCATGGGGGGCCCGGATCCGACGAGGAGCAGGCCGAGACCAGCCCCGGCGGCCGGCGGCAGCGAAGAAATGGCGAGGTCCCAAGGGCGGCAGAGGAGGCGCCCGGGCCGACGTTGACCCGGCGGGAGGAAGCGCGCAGGCCGGCGCGGGGCTCAGGCACGCGGCCGCGCGGGCATGCAGGGGCTCGGCCTCATCCGCGTGGACGACTGTAGCGACGATCCAGCAGCAACCCGGCGGGAGGAGGCGCCTGGGCCGGACGGCCGGTGGCGACCCGGCGGGAGGAGGCGCGGGGGCTTGGGAGCGCGGCCGGCGCAGTCACACTGGGGCTCGGCCAGTGCGGGGGCTTGGGCTCGCGGCCGGCGCGGATGTATGGTGGCTCAGCCTCATCCACGTGGACTTCGGCGGAGACTCAGCAGCAACCCGGCGGAAGGAGGCGCTCGGGCCGGTGGAAGGAGATCGGTCGAGGAGCTTCTGTCGGGTCCATTGCTTATTGGGTCAAGACCTGAATTGATCCGCAATCGGATGGTTCAAATTGTGCCTAGGCCAGATCCAATGGTAGCGGATTAACGGGTGACGTGGACCCGCTACCCGGCCAGAGAATGGACCCAGCTTTCGATTCTTAAAGATTGTTAGCAGCTGCATGATTTAAGCTGAACTCTAATAGCAGCTGCCACTTCCTTCGATCAACAAAAAGCAAAGTGAAGAAATTTCAAATGCATACTGGAAACTGCGTTGTCAAAGGATCCATGATTCCTTATTTTAGTTGTTCTAAGAAATCTGGATACACGGAGAATTTTCGTGGGCTAGTGGCTAGCAGAGCATGCTCTAAGGCTGCCAGCCGGGGTTCGAATCTCGCTTTCTTCTCAAAACAAAGCAAAGCAGGGGTGCAGTCTGTACCTTCCCATCTAGTTTTCGTTTCAAAAAAAAAAACATGATAGATCTGATCAACACGTACACCACGAAAAAAAGACAGATGTGGACCCCTTTCGTGAATTGAAAAGGCTCACGAATTGGACGTCAAATAACAAAATCTCTCATTCGAAACCACATGCCGCTAGAAGTGCACTTCAGATTTGCCTTAACTTCGGCCTCGCTACAGATGCATACATCTCCCCAAACGATTTTCAGGCGATTCAGGAAAATATAGGAGAACAGGAACAGTGTTATTCTCAGTTTAAATTTGACTTCTTTTCCTTCTCCATCAAGCTGCTCTTGAAGATGTCTAAATTGCAAAGGATTTTCTCGATATTCATGAACTGATAGTATTCTCCTATCGTGACTATCTAAAATTTTTAGAGGTGGAGGGAGCCCCCAGACTTTAGAAGGCTTAAAATGTTGCCGCCCGCTGGAGTCGAACACAGGTAATCTAATTAGTTCAAGTGAACCAAGATTTCAGGAGCCTAGGAAAGATGAGCTTCCAAGCTCTCACGACGAATTTAAATTTTTCAACATCACCACTGCAAGGGAAGGAAACATCACGGGAAAGAGGATGCAGTTTGCACTGAATGCTTACAAGGAAGCTCACACGTAAAATGCAGATGAAGATGCTAGCAATAGGTAACCAGCTCTCATCAGGTGACACTGATAAGTTAGTTCTGAAAAAAGAATATCTGAGTTTATCAGTTTACCCCAAGAACACTTGGGCTTCAAAGGCCACCTTGAAAGCACGCAAAATTCAGTACCATGTTTATGTGAATATGGTATTATCCTGAACGAAATACGAAAATATTTCTAAACTGTCAGCTTGTTTTCAGATTGTTCACTGACAATTTGTACTTTATACCCTCTTTTCTAACTTGTGTTTCAGAGCTGAACTAGACCATTGAATTGGTACTGAACTGACTTTGCATTGAATAATGCGTTGGAAGAAGAATTGTAAACAAAATAATGTAAAATGTATAACAGTTTGCAGGTATCCTTGAGGAAATTTCGCTAAAGTTACTCGTTCCTTTCTTCTGTAAAAGCTGAGATTGTTATAAGAGTGTCATGATATTAAATTTGCTAATATGTACTAATAATATGAGGAGAGAGAAGAGAGGAGTATCATGAAATATGAGAGGAGTGTTATGGTGATGACACTCCACTGGTACAGTTCTTAAGATTTTAGTCTAAATAACTGTATTGATGACCTAAAAATATGGAGGCACGGCGACCGTGGTGTTGTGCCGGCACGCAGCTCCGGCAACCATGCGGAGCGCGGCCCCGGCAGCGCGCAGCTGCGGCGGCGGCGGCACGCGGCTGGGGCGTGTCGTAGCGGCCGGCGCAAAGGTCGAGGCTGCCGAAAAACGCCGTGTACAACATCCCCACCACCTGCACGGCCACACGTCGCACTCAGCATTCTCAGCTCCCATTTGCAATGGCGAGTAGGAACTAAACAAGAAAATGCATAGATATCATGGCTCCACAATCTCTTGCCTTTTCCTTGACCATTCCGAGCTTGTTGCTGGGGTACCGCGGTGTCGCACCCGATTTTATAAAAAAAAATCAAATGCATCTCGTATATGCGCCAGGATCAAGTTTACACACATATGATTGACGTCGAGTGAATGTATCATAAGACACTGCTCGAAAAGTAAATGAATTATAGAGTAAAACAACATTATTACACTCCAAATGAAATAGACTCAAAAGGTCTTAAACGTTTCACCGACATCCTAACAGAAGTCCACAGCACGACTTCTCTCACAGGCAGCTGACTGGAGAACGTACGTCTAGAACTCCTCAAAGTCGTCGAAGTTCTCCACTTCAAAGTTTTCTTCTGAGCAGCAGTTTAAGCAAAGGTGAGTACACTTATGGTGGGTACTCAGCAAGTGGGAAAACATGCAAGGTTAAACAAGGTAGGCTAAAGGTTTTATGCGGTTAGCAATTTTAGTAGATAATATTTTATTAGCAAGCACCTATTTACTAAGTACAAGTTTATACCAACCCACTTAAGCATAAGCATAAAGGATCCAACAACATAACCCAAAAAACCACGATTTAATTATTCTTCAAGTTCAATTATCGTGTGAGGGTCTAGGCCGCTCTTGACCGTGAGCACGGCTGATATATCAGTTTTCACTCTGCAGAGGTTGTACACTTTCACCACAAATCGTGTAAAAGTTCAAAAGAACTTTGGACCCAACCACGTTGTGCTGATCAGGCACAATACCACACTTCCTTAGATGTGGTTGCATAGGGACGCTACGAGGCTTTTACAAAGATTCCCTAGTAAGAAGTAGTCCGCTAAGGTTTCTGGAGCAGTAGTAGAGCATAAACCTCCCTAATGGTCAGTACCTTAGCAAAGGCTACTACCCCAAGAGGATCGGATTATACCCCATCAACCGCCGCCCCTCTTGCCCTTTCGGTAAGACCGCTTCAAACTAGAGTCTCTAATTAATTAGCCAAGACCAGAGCTATGTAGTTCTTGTGGTTGTACTGTTTTCCCGGGTGGTTCTCCATGTTCCAATTGAACAAAGTGATCTTGTTCCTTAACCATGATAAAAACCATATTTAACATTTTCCAAGATTATACCAACCAACCCAAGGTAAAGCAACTAAGAAACGCTACCCAACAAGATATTAAACCCGGTGTTCCAAGGTTGAGGTAAAAATACTAGGTAAAGTCCTTAATAGGTGTTCCCGTCAGGTTTATGCATAGAACAATAAAGTAAAGGTGAATTAATATGCTATTATTGGGACAGAATAGAATATGTAGATGGGGAAAGCCACTTGCCTTCCTCGGCTAACTGCTGAAAGTCTTCCTCGTAAGCTTGCTCTTGATCACCCTCGAACGGCACGTCGTCTACACGATCACACAAGCAAAGCATACAATACAAATAAGAAATAGTACAAAAACAATAAGAACAGTACTGGAAAAGGTGAAAAAGGTGTAGAGCGCGAAGCGAGGATCTTGTGAGCTCAAGAATCGCTCAAAACGGAGTTGAAACGTGAAAGATATGGCTAAAACAGTGCACCAGAGACTTGTTTGCGAAGGTTTTGAACTTTCAGGGGCTAGATCTGAAGAAACCAGGGGCTAAAAACCTAATTAAACCTTATACACAGGGGCTAGCATGCAAAAACAGGGTCCAGGGACGGCGGGTTCTAATTGTAGGAAGCTCAGGGGTTAAAACAGAAAATAAAGGACCTCTCTGGAATTATTTTTGAACTGACTTGGACGGCGGGTTGATTCTAGTAAAACATAGGGGCTCTTTTACAAAAAGTGCAGGGGCAGCTCAGATCCGGCTCGTGTATGGCGGATCTGGTCCGTCGGATCTTGATCCGACGGCGCGGATCAGATCGGGGCGGCAGCTTGCGGCTTGGCGAGCGGCAGCTCGGCTGCAGGCACGCACGTGGCTCAGAGCAAGGCCGCGGCTTGGCTGCGCGGCGCGGCGGCTCAGTAGGCGGCGCGGGGGCGGGGTGAGCGGCGCGGGGCGCCGGTGGCGAGCAAGGCGGCGGCGGACCGCCGGAGTTGGCCAGATCGGCGCTCCGGAGCTCGGTTCGGGTGGGGGAAGCGCTGTGGATAGAGAGGGAAACGTGGGGAACTCGTTTCAGGGGTCCAGGGGGTGTGGCGGTGGCTGGAAAGGGGCCTACGGCGGCGAGGGGCAGAGCGGCGGCTCCGGTGAGCAATCGCCGGCGGAACACAGCGAGGGAGAGAGGGGGCCTAACTTCCTCACCACCTCACCTTCCCTCGGCGATGAACGGGAGGCGAAGTGTCGCGGCGGAACGGCGGATCGACGACGACGGCGGAGCTCAGGGCGACGGAGCTCGGTGGCGGCGGTGCTGGCTGCAGTGCGGGAGCGAGAGCGAGCGAGGAGGGCAAAGGGGCGGACAGTGAGCTCATGCGCGGGTTTTATAGAGGGGAGAAAGGGGTAGGTGCAGCCGCGAGTGGGGAAGGGGCGGCGAGTTCGCCGGCCGGCAATCACGGCAGGCAAGAAAAGGGGGAGGCGCGTCGCGGGCCTTAACGGCCATCAAGGCGGCAATTCAAACAAAGGCGAAGCAGGGCTCAGGGGCGTCCGCGGCGGGGAGCGCGCGCTCGGTTTGGAAGGTGCCGGCAGGAGGTAGAAGAAAGCGCCGACAGGTGGGGTCCACCTGTCGGTGAGAGAAAGGGTAGAGGAGAGGGAGACGGGCTAGGTTGAGGTGTGGGCCGGCGGGATTGTTTGCTGGGCCGCGGAGAAAAGAAAGAGGGGGGGGGGGGGGGGAGTTGGGCTGGTTTTGGGAAGAGAGGTAGAGAGGGAAAGTTTATTTGTTTTTTTAACTAAACACCATTTGAACAAACTCATTTGAAATCAAACAAAGCTTAATATTTTGGGTGTTACAAATCCTACCCCCTTAAGAAGAATCTCTTCCTCGAGATTCGGATAGATTGGGGAACAACTGAGGGAAATCTGCCATAAGCTCATCTTCTCCTTCCCAGGTAGCCTCATCCTCTAAATGGTGACTCCACTGTACCTTGCACATTTTTATCACTTTTACTACGAGTGACTCTCTGTGATGTTTCTAATATTTTGTCGGGATACTCTGAATAAGTCAAGTCATCTTGTACATTGAGCTCTTCTAGGGGTAACTGTTCCTCAGGCACTCTTAGACACTTTTTCAACTGTGACACATGAAACACGTCATGGACATCTGACAATCGTAAAGCAATGCCTATAGACTAAGGACATACCCATAAGGAGTGAGCTGGGTCTTAGAACTGTTCGAAAAATTCCGAATCACTGTGCTTCTCTGAATATTGCCCTCAGATGTTGAGGTCTCCAAGTCTTCTACTTCTTTAAGTAACTGACGGTAAGTTTTCATTCCAACTGCCTCACTTGTATCAGCATCCTGAAAATGAAGATGTGTAAGAGAGGGACAGTCCGCTTTCTTTCTTTAGCAAAAGGAAAGACTGTTAAAAGGTACTGCTCTTGATAATTGAGGTTTGGAGCCTAATGCTATCTCACGTTTAGAAGCTGCAAATCCTCTAATAAAATTTGTTATGGAGGTAGATTCTGGTACAAACACAGCAATGACATTGATTCATGCTGAGATAGGCATAGGGTAAGGAAATTAAGTAATGTGAAAATAATGTTACATTTTTTTTGCATTTCCAATTAAACCATGGTGATGATTTATTTATACTTTGCTGGGATGCACATAACTGTATAAGTGTGTTTTTTATACCTGACAGTCGACCAAAAATCCATGGTATATCTGAGTACCCAAACTTCCATACAATTGTTTCTCCATGCCATCCTCAAGATCACTGGTCCTGCATTAGACACAACCAATACAAATCAAACAACATATATGGAACATATGAAACAACAAGCTCAAAAGCTCATAAACACAAGCACACACCTTTTGAGTCCTCCTGGACATACATTGAAGCTGGTGGATAGGCTACGGATGTTTGCAAGAATAACTGGCAAGGTTGCATTCATCTGGTCTTCAGTAGCAAGACCCTTGTGCACAGCTAAACGAATCTTCCTCAACATAAAAGTGTAGAGAAGATGGTCCAGCGTGACCCTTCGAACATATTTTTCTCCATTAGTTGTTCTACAAATAGTGATGCCTTGTGGTACTTCATCCCTTAGCAGAACAATATTTGAAATTTCCACAAGGGGACACCATTCAGCATCATCTTGAAGAACAATGATGTGCTTACGGTTCCCCAGGAACTCAATTTCCCGTAACCTGTACTTCATATTGGTGTCTGCCATGGCTATGGGGGGAGGAGCAGGTTTCGTGGTATGACGAGCAAGCCGGCCTAGTATATCGTAACAAAGCAGAAATTTAGCTATCATATAATTCAATAATCACGATGCAGCAGACCAATAATCCTCTGCACAATGCTGAGATTATGTTACCGCACAAATTCTGGTACAAAGCAAAACTAACCCAGAGCAACCACAACGCAAGGTTTTAGAAAAATGCTACAAGGAGTTAACCTAGAGCAAGAAATGGAACGAATCCAGACCCAAATACCTTCCGTTAGAGGCACAACGCCAGGTTTTAGCAAATTGGAGCAAGAAATGTAACGAATAGAGACCTCTAAATACCTTCCTTGGAGGCACCGGAGACGGCGGCGCGACGAGGATTCGGGCGCCGGCTCCAAACCCTAGCGCACGACCCCGATAAGAGGAACGGGCGGCATGACGAGGATTCGGACGGCGGCTCCAAACCCTAGCGCACGGTCCCGAGAAGAGGAACGGGCGGAGTGGCGGGGATTCGGCCGGCGGCTCCAAACCCTAGCGCACGGCCCCGAGAGGAGGAACGGGCGCGGCAGCCGGTGGATGGTCGCGGGAAGCTCAGCGGCGACGGTCGGGTGGCTAGGCGAGGACGGAGCGGCGCTGGAGCCGGGAGCCAATGGGCCTCGTCGCTGCTGCTTTCAGGGTTTTAGGGTGGAAAACGCGAGCTGTCGGGCGCGGCGTTTGTTTCTCGCGTCCGAGAGACTCCGACCGAGGATTTTGCGGTTTTGTCTAGCCAGGTGTTGAGCTGTGGGTTTTTGCCTGGCCCTTGGGGCTTAACCGAGGCAATCGACGTCCATCCAAGGAGAGAATGTCGGTCGTTGTCTCAGCAGCCCATGAGGCTGTTCGGCCACCACTGACGAGTTGTAGCACACATATAGATAGCCAATTTTGATCATTAATTAAAATTATTAAATAAAGTCAGTTTACAAAACTAAACTAGTTTCACAACTTCTGCACTACCATGCGAGACGAAGCTAATGAACCCTTCAACCGCATGATTAGAGGATGATTACTGAAGCATTAATATAGCCAATCATAATTTAATTAAGTTCATTAGATTCATCGCGCAAAGTGTGCTACTACTAGCCAGACGGGTCCAAATCACTAGCTGAATATCTCACGGGACGTGTTACCATCGGTGGGTTTACTATGACTGGTAAGGGTGTCAGCGGGTTGTATCGTAATGACCTCGAAACATAAAAAAAAACGAACTCGAAACATCGGAAAACACAAAGCTAAGCTATAAATGTTGCCGCTGTTTACTATAAGTTCTATATGAAGAGTCCTAAAAAAACCGCTGTTTTCTATAAGTCCTATGCATGAATAACCAAGAGCCTTCATTGGGTTTTTTTGAGATTATACAGTACAACTCAGACACTCACAACACACGCATATTCACACTTCTATGAACACACGTACGCAAACCCTACCCCTATGAGCATCTTCGAAGACTGAGCCGGCAAATCCTCGAAATTGACGAAGTCACCACAGACGCCTCGCTGTCGATGGGAACGTCGCCCATCACTTAATGCACAACGCCGTAAAATCCCAGAATATTCGCTCCCATAGGGAGTCGAACCCAGGACCTCATGTGCTACCGATGCTCTTATAACCACTAGGCTACAGGCCTTTTCGCGAGAGCCTTCATTGGTTGTGTGATCAGGAGGAGCGCGAATCAAAATTCATATGATGATTGTGACATCTCAGCCCAACAATGATGAATTTGAGCCCACTAGTGGCCCAAGTGTGAGTGGCCTGGCATTGTGGGGGGGAGTTATATCCCACCTTGCTAGTTGAGAGTGAGTCTCACCAACCTATAAACCCAAGTGCCGAGTGGATTTTAACCCTCAGGTTAATCCTTTTACGCGAAACGAGGACGAAAGTGTAAACGGAGTTGGTGTGTGTGCACGTGTTTTACTCAACATGCCATACTTGGAATTGGGGCGTGCAGCTAGAGACGACGCCGTCGTGAGTGCGTGATAGATGGATGCAGGGGGCGGACCTGGGGCTGACGGCGGTCAGGGAAGCCGGGATGATCCGGTGAATCTGGGCCCTTGGTTCGCGTTGAAGACTCATGGGATTGAACTGTAGCCATAGATTTCAATGTTGTTGTTTTTGGGTGCATTTGTTGGGGGTAAACAATAGTTAAATTGTCTCAGCGGCCTGCAAATTTGTATGTGGCTATAGTGAAATTTGAATCGATGCTTTAGTAGGTTGATTAATTAAAGAAAAAACATATTAGTCCCTCTACTAAAGCACAAAAAAAACTTTATTGTTTCCAGATAAGATTTTGCCCCCAATAGAGATGCCACAACCTTATCCACCCATGCAAACGTACCCATGAAAAACCACAACATCGAAATCTAGGGCTACCATTGCTACTCAGAGACTTCAACGTGAATCAGCGGTCCAGAGTAACCAGATCATCCCGGCCTCAAAACGTCCCCCCTCCCCCACGCGCCTAACGCCCCGTCGCCCACAGTTCGACACCAGAACCCTCTCTTTTTCCTTTTTTTCCCCTCTGTTGTTAACCCCCTCTCACTAGCGCCGCCTGCCGCCACCCCCACACGCGGGCCGCACCTCCTCTGACGCTCGTGCCTCCACGCGGAGGTGCCGCACCTCTGCCGCGTCGGCCTCCTTGGCCGCGGCCGCACTTTGGGCGTGCCAGCCGTCTGAGGGAGCGGCCCCAGCGCGCAAGCGCGCGCACACACACAGAGAGAGTAGGGGCACGACTGTGCAGGGGAGGAAGAGGCCGGCCACGAGGAGGAAGGCGAGGGGGAGCAGCCGGAGCTGCACAAGGCTAGGGTAGTGGCAGAGGCGGAGGCCCGCAGCGGTTGCCATGGCCGAGCTCCATGCCGCCGGGGAGCAAGGGAGGCGCCGGGGCAATCGAGGAGGAAGGAGGGAGGGAGGCAGCCAGCACGCTTAAGAAGGAAGGGAGGGGCGCGCGGCCGTCGACGCATGGAGCGCTGACGCCGCGGATGGCCTAGGTGGAGGAGCAACGGATGGTGGAAGGAGCAACGGCGACGCGGGTGGGAGTAGGGGTGGGGGCGGCGTGGGTGGGAGATGGGAGAGAGAGGAGGAGAGAGAGTGACAGGGTGAGAGGGAAGAAAAGAAAAAAATTGACAAGTGGACCCCACGTCCTGGTAATTGGTATCAAGGATGGGATATATTGTATGATGAGTGCGGGAGAAACTGGTATAGAAGATAGAATGGCACTTGCAATTGTGTTAAAATTTTAAGTTTGATTTTGCTTTATGGACGTGAATCTGTAATCAACATAATAACCCTATGTACATAATATCATATATTGTTTTTGTACTTCTAAAATTCAGCCGTGGTGTTAGCATTGGTGCACTTACTAGTCAAAGATAGAAAAATAATTCCACCGCAACATCTCCTCTTGTTTCATGCAACATCACTACAAGAGCGATTATTACGATTTGGCACTGGATTTAGTGGCATATGGGATTGGAAAATACCGTGATGAAGAGCTTGGAGGACTGTATAATAAAGAATGCGAGGAGCACGGCAACGAGTGGCGCAATATTTACTTCGTTGCCCAAGCTGGAGCCTCGAATTTTTAGGACCTGTTCGGCATGGTTCTAACTCCATTCTGTTGGAGCATGCTTCAAGTGGAGTTGGAGCTGTTCGAAGGTGTTTGGCTAGAACCCCAGCTCAAAAAAAAATTTGATAGTGAATTATCATTTTTGCCTTCATGCCACTCTGAAAGAGGGAGAAACGTGGCATCTACCCCATCACGTCCCGAATCAGAAGCCTATGGGGTAGCTGGGTTGACGGGGGCAGTTGCTGAGGGGTGTGGTTATCCGTCACTTAAGGCGATGTTCCGCAAAATATCACCCAAAGCATACGATTCTGTTGTAGTATTGGGAATATTATTTTGGGCCCGGCCCATTATATTGGACTATTGCGCATGTTGTCTGCTAAAATAGAAGAGAATTTGTACATGCATACACAAGTAGATAAAAGTGCTCACATCACCAACATGCATGCAAAATCAGAAACAAAAAAAGTAATAACCATTAAACCAAACATCTAGATTAAATTTAGATTGCACCATTATCTTTCTTATAACAAAATCTTCAAAACAAGATCACACATGCCCATGTTTGCATGATATTTTTTAAAAATATTTTTTAAATACTAAATACTTAATTTTGGAAACTAGGAACAAATATTTTAGGCATGCCAATATTTTAAGAACACGAACAAATTTTACTTTCTGCAAACAAAAAGTTAAACATAACGAACAAATAATAATGTATAACAAACAAAATATTACACATCGTGAACATTTAATTGTGTAGGATAAATAATAAAAAATGAATATCGAGAACAAATGGGTCAACGTCATGGAACAATTTAATCTACAAAGCGAACAAATAATTTGGTGTTGCGAACAAATTAGTTATATGTAGATAAATAATTTTATATAAAGATAAATATATCTACAATACAATCAAATATATATATATAATAACATACAATTTATGGATAATTTAACATGTAAACAATTATTTTTACACGCATATATACATGTGCTCCAAAAAGTTAGCATATAAATGAAATAAATCATTTCACACACCATTTAATGAATCTACAATACAAAGAAATAAATCTTTATGTGAAAATAAATATATTTAGTTAGCATTTTAGAACAGATCAAGATGCTAAATCTGTATGTGAAAAGAAATACACTAAGTAATGACAAATATACTAAGTGTCATAGTGATAAAATATATAATTTTCTATTAAAATAATATAAATCTAAAATCAGTCTCACGGGACAAATTAGAATATAAAATAACTTAAGAAAAGATAAAATGTAATCTAGAAAAGTCAACGTAAAATATAAGAAAGAAAAATGAAAATAAAAAGAAAAAAAACAGAAGGAAAAACACGTTGAAAGAGAGAAAAACAATACGGAAGGAAAAAATGAAAGAAAACAAATACGGTTATACGAAAAGGATAGAAAATAGTATAGACTTGAGCACATTACTTTATCCTTCACCTCACACGGAAGATCAGGTTGGGATAGCAAGGTACAACACCTGGCGAAAAAGTTATCCGTGACGCCGTATCTCGCGGACAGGAGTCAAGAGCCGAAATCGAAAAACTTCCCACCACCCGTGAGCAGGCCAACAGGGAATTTGTTAATGGGCTGAATTTACACCATGATCCACACCAGAACTTCTCCAGACGATGGATTGATGATTTGCAGCGCAGGTGATGTACAGCCAGCGCGGTTGCTGAGATCCTGTGCTACCAACTCGTATCTTGGAGGTATATGAAAGGGCTTCCGGACAGATTATAAACAAAGATAAATCATCATTAAGTTTCAGTCCGAATACAAGACAAGAAGAAAGGGGGCAGGTGAGATCAAGTCTGTTAATCACAAGTGGAGCGCAAAAAGTATGTGGGGGCTACCCATATCCATTGGGAAATCAAGGAGTAAAGCTTTTGAATACATTAAGAAAAAGTTATGGAGTAGGATTTAAACTCCTTTCAAAAGCTGGGAAGGAAATACTAATTAAGGCTGTGACACGGTCCATTCCTACATATGCAATGTCTTGTTTCCACCTTACAAAAGGTTTGTGTGATGACTGGAGTAGCATCATTGGAAGGTATTGGTGGAGCCAACAAGATAAAATAAATAAGATTCATTGGCTTAGCTGGGGGAAGCTCACAAGGACAAAGAAGAAGGGAGGTCTTGGTTTCAAGGATCTGCATTTATTTAATTTGGCTATGCTTAGTCGACAAGCATGGAGATTGTTTACCCGCCCTAATAAGTTGTGTGGACAAGTACAAGGCTAAATACTTCCCACGTTCAGATATTCTCCATTGTGCACCTCGTTCTGGTATTTCATATGCATTGTGAAATATTTTGAGAGGGGTTGAACTTTTGAAGGAAGGGATTATTTGGCGAATTGGTAATGGTAAAATTGTGAGAATTTGGGAGGACCCATATGGCTGCCTAAGGGCAACACAAGAAAACTAATTATGCCTAAGAGAGGCTCTCTATTGACTAAAGTGAATGAACTTATTAATCCGGTGACAGGTGAATGGGATGAGCAGCTAGTTCATGATTTATTTTGTCCAGAAGATGCTGCAGAAATCCTTCGAATTCCAATTGATGAACAAATGGAGGGTTGGCCGGCATGGCATTTTGATGCAAAAGGGTTGTTTTCTGTTAAATCAGCATATAAGCTTGTTGTGGCTGTGAGAGATAATATTTAGGACGGGATGCATCATCGTCAAGGAATGAGGTTAGTGATGTGGGTCAGTTTAATTGGGTCAGAATCTGGCAACTACAAGTCCCCAATAAAGTTGAGATGTTCGTATGGAGATTAGCTCATAATAGTCTACCAGTGAGGAGAAATATAGCAAGACTAGGTGTGCAACTAGACATAATTTGCCCGGATTGCGAAAGGCTTGATGAGGACTACAGGCATATCTTTTTCAAGTGTAAGTATGTTAAGAAATGCTGGCGATCCATGAATATAGAATATGTCAGAGTTGAGTTGATGAATTGCCAATCTGGAATGGAAACCATTAACAAGATATGGGAGCTCGAGAAAAGCAAACATTGTGTTCTTGTGGAGATGATGGTTGGCAAGGAACAAAGTGAATGAGGGTGGGAGATTGCAATGCGCAGCTGGAATTCAAGGTTCAGTAACTTTCTTCTTGCTTGAATTTGAAAAATTGGAGGCCAATGGGAAGACAATTCAGTCCCCTGCCATTCAATTGTGGAAGCCCTCGCCTGAAAATTTCTACAAAATTAACAATGATGGTGCTTATAATCAAAATACCAGAACTGGTGGTTGGGGTAGGGGGCAGTAAAGGGGAGGTGCTGTTGACCGGGGCTGGTAAGATTTCCCGAGCAGCTTCAGCCTTACAAACTGAAGTAGTAGCGGCGCTTAAGGCGTTTCAGCGGGCCGCGCAACTTGGAATGACACATATTATTTTGGAGACGGATGCTTCAGTCGTGGCATCAGCTCTATGTTCCATGGAGATTGATAGAAGCGCGAATGGATGTTTAGTGCGTCAGATTCAAGACCTTACGAGGATGGAATTCTCTTGTTGTTCTGTGTCGCTTTTGTAATAGATCCTGAAATAAAGTAGCTGACCAGTTGGCGACATATGGAACTAGCATGTTAGCTTCAGACGGTACCTTAGTTTGTAAAAAAAAAGTCGCATCTGGCGATTTGCCAAGGGATGATGCTTAATAAATCTGTTCTTATAAAAAAAACTCAGGGGGGCTTGAGTACTCATCGCGGACGGCAAGTAACTCAATCCCAGGGCAGCAGATGTTCTGCAAACACAAGATATTATATCTACAAAGTCTGAGCAGACATATAAAAGTACTTGAATTGTACATATTACTTACATCGAAGACCTCTTCACCGTCAAGGTCGGTTTCAACTTTAGGACCTTTGGCAGTGCCGAAGCACCCGACATACTCGAATCAACGATGAAACTAGTCATGGCACTATGTAAGAAAACGAAAACTATAAATACGACATGTCTTTCAGAGACACAAAATTAAAATGCGTCTCTAATATTAAATTAGAGACGTGTGTACTCTAAACGCGTCTCTAATATCTTTACTCCTACTCCCTCCTTCCCTGTTTATAAGGCACACACATATCAAGATTCAAACATTTATATTTTTGACTAATAATTTAACTATTAATTTTTAATTTTTATAATGTAAATTTTATATGATTGGATTCGTCATCAAATATAGTTTACAATGATTATAAATTTATAATCATAAGTGATATAATATATGACAAATAAATGGTCAAAGTATCGTTTGAAAGACCGTGCCATATTCCACCGTGCCTTATAAATAAGGAAGGAGGGAGTATCTAGCAGTATACACGTCTCTAATGGAACAATAATAGACGAGTAGGAACAAAACCCGTCTCGCATAGCATGCAAGGTTGTTATCAAAGACTCGTGTGAACAAAACGCGTCACCACGAGTGAACATGGACCCGAAAAAATCATACACTACTGTTTTGGTGGCACACTCACGTCCGCCCTCACCTCCGTCTCCGAGTCTCTCTCTCGTCTCCACCGCGTCCTCATCTCCAGCCGGATCTCGCACGCACCTCTGAGGTTCTGCCTCTGGATCTCGGCTCCACTTCCTCTTCCCTTGCTGACTGCAAAGTGCAAACACTACGTCAACTACACAGTGTGAGAGCCTCCCTGCCTTGCATCCCATCAAGATGCTTCATGCCTACGTAATGGTCTTTTGAGATCTTCAGGTTTTAGGGTTCGTTGTTCTTTGAAGTGGTAAACAAACTCGAATTAACTGGCATGAATATATGCTGGATGAACTAGATCAACTCGTTGTTTGTTCACTGGTATCTGAATTTTACCTAATAAAGCAATGCTATTCTCTGAATACTTGGTTTCGATTTTGTGTATTCCAAATAAACTGTTTACTGACCAAATTGAGTTCTCCATTTGAAACAAATTTCTTATTTCTGATAATAGCTATGAGGAATGATTGACTACCGGACAGATAACATGCTCCATTGTTTAATTACTAGATACATGATTGACAAGAATGACTATTTTCTGTTCAGTTGTACTCTATGATTAACAAATGGTTAATATGGAATTTCATTGGTCCCAGTCCAACAAGTTCCGTATGTGGGGCTGTGAACTTCTCAATGAAACGCAGGTAAATAGACAACTCTTTTCATTTCCTTGATGAATTACTTGCATTTGCAAGCACCACTGTGATGTGTGCCAGCACTGTTTAAATGATGACCGGTGGATGTTACTTCTAGCTATTGTCTGAATTTTTCAAGCATACGTACTGTGTCTGAGTATTTCTTTATTTTGAATTGTAGGAGCTTGGATAAAGCTACAGCCTACAAGGACCTAGTAAGTACAGTCAATCAAGCAAGCTTTTAGAGAACATGAGTATTCATTTAGCCGGCTGAAACCAAACTAACACCAACACTTCCAATATACACGGCACTTCCAATCAAGATGTTCCGTGTTGAATTTTCTGATTACTGATTGTTATCTTGGATGTGGTAGGTTCCAATACCTAAAGACAAATTTTTTACAATGTCCATTTGGTTGCCGATGTATGCCTTATCCAAAATTGTATTTTTGTTCTTAGTTCCATGTAATTTCAATATGTAAGTGAATCTTAAGATGCACAAACTTGTATCTGAATAATTTTGAAGATTACTTTTTTGCATGTATGTGTGATTACAGGGGAAACTGTGATGTATGTATGACCTATTTCATGTCTTAATTCATGTCGTATTTTATTTTTGTTTTCAATTCATCATTGGAGACACGTTTTGCCAAAAATGTGTCACCGGGGAGGGGTTATTGGAGACGTGTTTCGGCAAAACGGTCTCCAATGTGCCTCACATCAGTGACACAAATTTGGAGATGGAAATTTTTTTCCGTCTCCAATAAGCTTTGAGCCACATCTTCAATGAGGGTTTCTTACATATTGTGGGTAGACCAAACCCCAACGCGGCTCCGCCTTGCTTTAATCCAGCATCTTCATCACCCACGGAAGAGGCTTTTATCTGCCTCAGAGGCTCAAAGTCTGAACAACAACCCTGGGAAAAGGAGAAAAATCAGCGTGCGGATGCAAGAACAATCCAAGCCATTTTTGGACGGACTGTGGCCCGTGTGGCTATATATCGCATCCATCGCCTGAAGGCTAACATTTGGGCTTTCTCTTTTGCATATTTGGTCCAATAACAGATGAGACCTGTTAGCACGTTGAATGTTTAATTGTTTATCTCGCTGATGGATGCCATGACGTGTAATATGGGCTTGCAGTACACAACACTGAATCCAGTATGCCCATGCAGATAGGAGAAAGAAAGGGCAACAACTTGTGAAATGCTGAAGAAATAAGAAGACATCAGGGTTTTCTCACTCAAATGAACCATAATTCCACAATTGTGGGGAAAAAAGAAGAAAGAAAAGAACCGGATTGCTGTAAAAACGAAGAGCTTACAGCAGTAGTGTTCAATGATTCTAGGGGAATGAATTACCATCATGCCTAGGGAATCCATTGGACACCCAATGATCTGCAGCCCCCATGAGTAACAGGACTACATAAAAAATGGGAACACACTCTAGTCTACAGAAATGTTACAAAAGAACAATCAAATTATATCAAATAAGTAAGCTTGTACTATTCATCTTAGCGCAGTATCTGTATATGTACAGGAGCAAAGTTCTTCCGTTATTTTCTTTCCCCAGCACAGATGGCAATAATGGCACTTGTGTAACGCAAAGATGATGTCGAAGAAGCAGGAAAAAAAAAAGGAGCGACTCTTTGCTGGCAACCTCTCCCAATCTACTACTCCCGCTCCATGAATCCTCACGTTAGTAACAAAAGATGAATAGCCACAGCCAGGCGAGCATCATAAAAATGCTGGCAAAGCCTGTCATGTGAAAACAACAGATGATTGTTTGAAGCTGGAGCCGGTAGTGCCTGCTATGTTCGACGATGTTAGCATCTTATCCTTCGCAGTGGTGATGCCTACGACCTGATCAGAAGAATCAGGCTGCTGGTTTTTTTCACTATGGCTGGGTCTGGCCCAGATTTTGATTAGCCCTTCACGGCATATGGTGAGGATTGATTCGCTGGTGAATTCCAGGCCAGAGAGGGGGTCTACATGTGCCCGGTGTGCAACTAGGGGTGAGAGCTTTGGTACATCTCGCATCCGAGGAGAAGGTTGAAGAACACCTGTTGGAGGGCATGCATTGTCCCAATGTGCAGAAGGGCTTCCACTGCTAAATGTCGGGGAGCCACCAGAAGGGTGACGTAGAGGGACAGCAATCTCGTCCAGTGCAAGATCCCAGAGAAGCAGTTGAGTGTCCTAAGTGTATGAAGAGTGAAAAGGTATTAGCATCATTAATCTGCCGGACAAGCAAAAGTGGGTAAAGTATATGGTACATAACTTAGAAACAATCTAAAAAAAATCTAGTCACAGCACAAATTACTTGATCAAGAAAAAAACATTTGACACCCAAGTTTACCAACAAACAAAAATAAGGTATAGATAAAGTGACCATTGCTAGAAGCCCAACAACTAGCAAGAAACCAAAAACTATAGATACTGGTAGCATTTTAGTACTTCTCAGTCATCACTAATCAGTTGCTCAGAAAGGAAAATGATAGATTATTTCTAGTTGTCTCGATTCAGAGATATTATAGTATAAAACACATGAACAACTTCAGATAAAAAAAAGTATCTTATATAAATTTCTAGGTACCTGTCCAACTGACCCAAAGCGATACATGACATTTTCTTCGGTTTCATCTGAATTTGGTGGGGACCAATATGGATCAAAAGCTACAGCGCTAACCTGTTGAACAGCAAATTAATTTGGCTCGAAACGCAAGTTTCAAACAGAAAACATCAATGTCATACTGAAGACAATCGTAAATATAATATCACCCATGAATTATGCCCTTCGCCCCATGCAACTATCTTTCTTTCATCCATGCTCCATACTTGCACAAGATCATCTTCGCCACCTGACAACAAATATTTGCCGTCCGCACTGTAACAGGACAGCATAATCAAACTAGTCAGGACCTTCCAGATTCCCATTTACAGAACAAGTGTACAAGAGAATAAAGAGAAACAAGCATGCGATGATTGTATGCATAAGTTAGTCCATTCATTAGAAGCAAATGCTAGTAGGAGTTGAGTTTTTTTTTTTTTGAAATGGAAGCAGGAGCGCTGCTATGTCATATAAGAAGGACAAGCGAGCCAGTTTAGTACAGTGTTGTTATTACAAAAAGTAGTAGGAACTCGAGACTCTGAGACCGTAAAACAAGCACTAAGAAAACAATTATCATGAAAGAAAGGGAATCACTAGCCCGCCACAAGCGAGCTTTTGAACTGAAACCTCCACCTTGATATCCTGCAGTACCCGAACTGTGTCTGATGAAGTGTGCTCGAAACTGTGCCGGTTCCTTTCCTTCCATAGGTTCCAAGCGGTGTACATCATTAGTGATGCCTTTGTCCTGCGCAGCTTCTTGGGCAGGCCTGCTAGCTCCTGCTCCCACCACGCCGCAATGGGAAGTCCCTCCGTTGGCATCTTTACAAGGTCTTGCGTCCAAAGCGAAGCAAGATGCCATACTTCTTTCGCGAAGCAACACTGTAAAATCAAGTGGTCAGCCATTTCTTGCTCTTGGCTGCAGAGTGAACAGATCGGGTCACACGGCCAGTCTCTTTATAAGGTTATCTGCTGTCAGCAACTTGGATTGCACCATCAGCCAAGCAAAGAACCTATGCTTCCCTTCTGCTTCGGCTTTCCAGATAGATGCCCCAACAAACTGGCTGTGAGAACCTGCAAACTGAATGTTGTAGGCTCTCTTGGCTAATACTCTCCATGCGCTGTCCACTTCCATTTGATTGCATCTGGTTCGTTTGTCAGCTGAACACTCTGCACCAAATCCCAGAGTCTGATGAAGCTTGCCATTTCTTCCACGCTCTCCATTCTCCACAGTCCGCGAGTCCAGCTCTGGTGTTGTAGCTCCTCCCTCACCGAGCGATTTTTCCTCCATGCTAGCTTAAACAGGTCAGGAAAGATATCCATAGGTGCCTGTCCATGTAGCCATGCAGACTGCCAAAAGGATGCCTTGTTCCCGTTTCCCAGGGTGACCACGGTACTGGCTCTGAACAGCTGCGGTCCACAGCATTCACTGGTGGTTCTGTGCCTACCCATGCGCGATCCGGTTCAGTCCACTCATACCAAAGCCAACGGAGTCGTAACGCTCTACTGAACAAGTCCAAATCAAGAATTCCCAGGCCTCCAAACTTTTTTGGTCACATGCATTTGGCCCACTGAACTAGACAGTGACCAACCTTTGCCTCTTCAGAGCCTCTCCAAAGGGATCCCCTCCTCAGTTTATCAATTTTCTTAATTGCCCATTTCTGTAGCCTGAAAACTGTTAGATGATACGTTGGTAGCAAGGTGAGAACTGTGTTGATCAAGTGCAGCCGACCGGCTCTATTGAGGAGCTTCCCTTTCCACGTTGCCAATCTTGCCCCAACCTTGTCGATGAGTGGCTGGATGTCAACTTGGCGCAGCTGCCTTGTGTGTAGCGGCTGTTAGAGATGAATGACCAGATGGATGGATTGCTCAGTGTTAGGGTTACATATACACAGGTTGGGCCTATAGGCCAAAAGGCCTACATGGGCCAGAATATACATCTACACTACTCTAACACCCCCCCCCCCTTCAAACTAAAGGTGGCTGTGAAATTACAGAGTCAGATACATTTAGTTTGAATACATGAAATTGATGTTGATCCCTAGTTTGAGCCTTGGTGAAGAAATCAGCAAGCTGAAGTTCAGAAGGTGTGTACTGAAGATCAACAGTAGACAACTGATGTACTGAAGATCAACAGTAGACAACTGACAATGTGATCTTATGAAGGAGGCATCAACACCAATATGTTTAGTGAGTTCATGCTTGACTGGATTGTTGGCAATTTTGAATAGCACTAGTGTTGTCACAGCGGAGAATAGTAGGATGAGCAGAATCAACACCAAAATCAGCCAACAGCCAACGAAGCCAAATAATTCTGCAGTTGTTGTGGCAAGGGCTCGTAGTTCAGCCTCAGCACTAGACCGAGAAACTGCAGTTTGCCGCTTGGACTTCCATGCCACTGGCGAGCCACCAAGAAAAATACAATAACCAGTGACAGATCGTCGATCAACAGGATCACTTGCCCAAGTAGCATCTGAATAAGCATGCAGTGTTGGTGGACTGGATGTGGCATAAAAAAGACGACGAGAAGCTGTACCTCTCAAGTACCGCAATACCCTAAGCAAATGAGCATAGTGAACTATGGTAGGACAACTCACAAACTGAGTGAGAATGTGGACTGCATAGGCAATATCCGGTCTGGTAGCAGTGAGATAGACAAGACTGCTAACTAGATGACGGTACCTTGTCGGATCATCCAGAGGAGAACCATCTGATGACTTCAAATGAAGATGAAGTTCCATAGGAGTAGCAGCAGTCCGAGTATCAGTGAGGCCAGAACGAGTAAGAAGATCTCGAATGTACTTGGCCTGAGAAAGATAATAACCAGCAGCAGTTGATTCAACCTCAAGGCCCAGAAAATAGCTGAGAGGGCCCAAGTCAGACATCATGAATTGGTCACAAAGGCGTGCTTTGACAAAAGCAATGTAGTCTAGATCATCTCCAGTGATCAACATATCATCAACATAAAGCAGAATTAAGGTACATCCACGAGAAGAGGTGTGAACAAAGAGAGCAGGATCATGGTCACTGGGAGTGAGACCTGCAGCAATAACCACTGAACTGAAACGTGCAAACCATGCACGAGGGGCTTGCTTGAGACCATAAAGAGCACGCCGCAGATGACAAACATAGCCAAAAGGAAGTTGAACCCCTGGTGGTGGATGCATATAGACATCTTCTTGCAAATCACCATGAAGAAAAGCATTCTTAACATCCATTTGAGAGATTTTCCATGAACGACTGGCAGCCACAGCAATGAGAGTACAGACTATGGTCATGTGGGCAACAGGAGCAAATGTCTCCTCATAATCGCGACCATGGGATTGCTGAAAACCTCGAGCAACCAGACGGGCTTTGTACCTTTCAATGGAGCCATCAGCTTTGGTCTTAAGTTTGTACACCCATTTACAAGTGATGGGAACGACATGAGAAGGTAATGGAACAATCTCCCAAGTACCAGTGCGGTGCAAAGCTTGTAATTCAGCAGACATAGCATCACGCCAAGCAGGAAGTTGAAGAGCTTCCTGATAAGAAGATGGCTCACAGACTACACCAGCAGTGGGAAAACCATACCGATCAGGGATTTGAATAGCAGAACGATCCCTGAGATTATAATGTGAGCCAGAAGAAGAATCATCAGCCAAGAGAGGAGTGGTAGAAGAAGGTGCACGGGGACGACGACTATAATGAAAAGGAAAAGGAGTAACAGAGGGAAGTGGAGGTGGTGATGTTGATTCAGGTGGACTTGATGGTGTGGAAACAGGAGGTGGAGTTGGTTCATGTGGATTGACAAAGTCATAAGGTGGTAGAAAAAGAAAGGACGGAGGTGCATTACATAATGACGGAGGAGTGGATGAATGAAAGTAGGGTTTGTTTTCAAGAAAGGTGACATCACGAGAGAAGCGAATACGGCGAATGGAGGGGTCATAATAGCAGTAGCCCTTATGTTCAAGACTAACCAAGAAAAAAACACTCAACAGACTGAGCTGTCAATTTTATGGACTGAGTAGAAGGAAGAAGAACATAACATGTGCAACCAAAAACACGAAGATGAGCATATTTAGGACGTGACCCATGAAAGACTTCTCCAAGAATTTTCCCTTGAAGACGAATGGAGGGCTGAAGGTTGATGAGATAAACAGCAGTAGAAACAGCTTCAACCCAAAAGTGAGTTGGCACAAAAGAAGGAAGGAGAAGAGTCCGTGCAGTTTCAAGAATATGGCGATGTTTACGCTCAGCCACTCCATTTTAAGCATGAGCACCAAGACAAGAGAGCTGAGGCAAAGTTCCTTCAGAAGAAAGAAATTCCCAAAAAGCAGTGGATAGATACTCCCCCCTGAATCAGATCGAAAAATGCGAATAGAGGAGGTAAACTGAGTATGAACCATTTGAGCGAAGGATTTATAAATAGACAACAGCTTAGAACGATGCTTCATGAAATAAATCCAAGTATAGCGAGAATAATCATCAATGAAAATGACATAATACTTGTGACCACCTTTGGAAACAAAAGGAGCAGGGCCCCTCCGCGGCGGGCTCCAGCCGCCGCAAGGGAGGGAGCCGCTCGGCTTCAACCGCCCCTCCGCGGCCCCTCCCGACGGGGAGCCGCCCGGCGCAGGACCTCTAGCGCCGCCGCAGGGAGCCGTCCGCCCGCCTCCCTCATCGCCGTCCGCCGTCCCTCTCTCACTCTGTTTCTTCCGCTTCAGATGCGGTCGTTGATCGTGACGGGAGAGAAAGAAAAAGAGGAGATTGAGAGGATTGCGCTACGCGCACCAAGAGGTGCTACACGAGCTGCTGCTGATTTGTTTTTTTGGTAATTCCTCTGTTTTTTACTCGAGCACGGCTCGAGATTGAGTCGCCCACCGCCCGTCGACCGCACGCCTCTACTTCGACATCAGCATCGACTTCACTGGCCTCTTCTTCGTCTTCGACTGTGCGGCATAGCGACATGGACGGTGCCCTAGGGGACGCCCATCTATGCCGCCCACCTTGTCTCCTCGTCCGCACGTCGATCTTCGCCGGCTCGTCGTCGCCTCCACCGATCGGGACGCCTCCACCGACTTCGCCCATCGTCGTCTCGCCTCGCACATACTCGGTCTAATCAGCCGACGTGCGCGATCCACTTGGCTCCCGTGACGTCCGTCATCGTATTGCGCGCCTCTTCCCCGAGTATGGAGGGTGGTTGCTGCTTCTCCTCTTCGGGCAGCAGCGGTACCGTCCGTGGTGTTCCTCGTCGTTGCATCTTCACCGCCGCCGACTACATCCTCGACTTCGTCCACGCCGGCCACTTCGACCGTCGACATCGTCTACGACTACGTCAGTGCGCGCCTTGCACGCACATGGTCTTCACCGAGCTGTTCGAGTTCTTCGTCGCCTTCTTCGAGCTCCGTCGCCGCGTCCTCCGGTTCATCAGGCCTTGCGCCAGATCGTCCGGGGTTACCTCGTCGCTTCGTCCAGCACCACCTCGTCGCCATCATCGCCGTCCACTTCTACCCCTTCGTCTACTCCAGCAACTGCGGGCTGCATCGGCATCTTCTTCCTCGCCGTTCTTCTGTGCCTGCGATCATCGTGGAGGCCTTCTCTGCTGGTCCCTCAGACAACGGCGTCTTGGTGGTGCACTCTCCCTCGCACGCCCGGTCTTGGCAACACCGGTGCGTGCCATCGTCCCCGATGCATTCACGGGTCTGGCAAACCCGGGGATGTATCGCTCGATGGCGTGTCTGCGTCGACTGCGGCATCGACTCTCTCTTCGACTGCCTCGACGTGTCGCCGTCTGTCTCCGGCGTCGTCTCCGTTACGCCTCCACCATGGCGCTTCCTCGTGCGCCCGCGGCTTCCTGTGCGGCTCCTTACCATCGGGGACCTCGACAGCTCACCATCGACCACGGCTACCCTACGCACGACTTCCTCGACCACAGCTACTTGCTCCAGTTCGGCTTCTTCGACATCGGCACAAAGGGCTACCATCCGCATGAGTTTCTCGCCGGTTCTCTCCAGTCGCAGCATCCGCATTGCGCCGACGCTACAACTGCGGGGGGATGTCAGTCCATCGGTTCCTACCTTCGGCTTCTCCTCTAGTCTCACCGTCTGCAGTGCTCCCGCTGTGACTGCGGGGGGATGTTAGAGTATATTTGATAGTTTAGATATTATATCCGGACTGCCATACATATCCGGTGGGGTTGCCTTGCACCCCAAGTCTTGTATATACCGGCCGAAGCCTCAAGCTAATACAATCCATCCATTACACCAATTCTATCCTTCCCACATAGACAGACATGAACCACACAAGTGACCTAAACGGTGATGCCATTGAGGAATGGTGGCTGTAGCAGAAGCGAAGGATGATGGTGGAGAAGATGCTGGTGGCGATGCAGAAGGTGGCAGCTGAAGATGATCAAGGATGTAGAGACCGGATGAGCTCTTATGACGACGGCCAGTACCAAGAAGAGCTCGGGTGCGCCGATCCTGAACACAACAAGAAGTGTCATCAAAAACAACAACACAGTTCAGATCAGCAAGTTGGCCAACTGAGATTAGATTCATGGAAAGTTTTGGCGCAAGAGAAACATCAGAGACAGAAAACTGAGAGCTGTTCAGATTGCCTTGATGGGTAACATGGCAAAGGTTACCATCAGCAGTCTGAACAGGACGAGAATGTGAAAGAGGCCGACAAGAATCCAAGACAGAGGAATTTGAATTCATGTGAAAAGAGGCGCCCCAATCCAACACCCAAAAATTAGTACCTGACTGTGATGTCGATGACAAGGATGCATGGGACGTATAAGCACTGAGTGGAGCAGGCATAGTACTGTTGGGTTGCTGTTGGAACTGAGGAGCACTGACTGCTGATTGTTGTGGCACTAAGTGTTGGGGAAACAGCTAGTATTGGGGCGCTGATTGTTGTAGACACTGAGGCATTGCAGCTGGTGCTGAGAACTGAAGTGAAGGCCCCGGTGTGCTGGAAGGTGCTGCATGTGATCCTCTACGGGAAGCAGCACGTTTGTCTCTCATTTCAGCAAGGAGGTGAGGATACTTTTTGAAACACCTGGAATCTGGATGAGTGGTCTTCCCATGGTGACTACAGGGAGTCTTCTGAGAAACCTTCTTAGAGTAGGTTGCTGCGGCAACTTCAACTTCAACAGGTAAAGGAGGAACAGCCAGAACAGAGTGCTGCTCAGACACCATGGAGTGTGCAGCAAGAGACTTAAGCCGGGTTTCCTCAGCCATGAGAGTAGATAACGTCTCAGAGAGAGTGGGAAGGGTTGATCGCCCCAAAAGTTGAACACGGATAGGTTCAAAATCAAATCGCAGACCCATCACAAAATCAAACATAGTGTCCTGCGCATCATATGTCTCCCTTGCAGTCCAAGCTGGAGTACAAGTGGTGCACAAGGAAGAAGGCTTGGGTACCATGGAGGCAATTTGACTTGATATCTTGTTGAAGGTAGCATAGTACTCCTCAATTGGCATGTTCTGCTGCTGAAGATGCTGAAGATTCTGACGAAGTGAATAGCGAAGGGCTGAGCTGCTTTGTTGGTAGAGACTCTGCAAGTAATCCCACATTTCTTTGGCAGTCTTGTGATCCTCAAGACGAGCGAATACAGAGATCAGTACTCATGCAGATGATGGCCATCACACGGTCATCAGTAAGATTCCAAGCTTGTATCTCCTTCTCATTGGTAGCAATAGCTGCAGGAGGAGCATCGGTGAGATGAGAAGCAGAACCACCGGATCCGGTCAGGTCCGCCGGCGGACAGGGAAGGAATCACCGGCGGCAAAAACGGCGGCGGCGTCGGGGGAGAGAACCATGGCTGGCTCTGTTACCATGTTAGAGATGAATGACCAGATGGATGGATTGCTCAGTGTTAGGGTTACATATACACAGGTTGGGCCTATAGGCCAAAAGGCCTACATGGGCCAGAATATACATCTACACTACTCTAACAGCGGCAACCCAAGATAAGTGCATGGGAAAGCTGTAATACAACACATAGGCATGCCGTAATACAACATGCATCAAATTTTACTTGAGGTTGAGGGTACCTCCCTGAGAAACTGGTTTCAGCTACTTTCTGGGCCAGCCAGTTTCTCAGCCACAGGCTCAAACCGGGGCTCACTTACTTGAGGGTACCTCCCTAAGAAACTGGTTTCAGCTACTTTCTGGGCCAGCCAGGATTTAGTACTTGGTGCTGAAAGCACCCACATAAGATGAGATCAGGATTTGGTACCGGGCAGCCTTACCCTTGCTTATTTTACAAGGAGGCGAATCGGAATTTGGTACTCTCCTAACTTGCTGATTTAAGATGTCTTCCTCCTTTCATACACATTTCATCCTCTTATGATTAACTCTGCTATCTACCTGTTGCCATCTTACCACAGAAAACTTGCATCCTTGACAGTCATATGGGATTCTATATTGTAATATTGGTTCCCTTCCAACATTTAGTAATTCCGTATGTTAGGAGGAAAAGGCAGCAGGTTCGCAAACTATATTGCACTTAGCCTGCTATGCCCTATCCATTCTAAAACACAAAGTTTTAAATAGCCCGCTATATCGTCTGAGCAGCACCGCAGCTAAGAGAGACACAGTTTAACGCTATGCAATCGCTGGCGCTAATAGCGGCAGTTAGCGCACTATTGCCGCTAAGACGCAGACAATTTAGCGCCGCTAGGCTGCTTATTTGGGCCGAAATCGAGAGCGTCAGGCCCAAAATCTGCAGGCGCGGCCCAAAAACAGAGCGTCCACACCACTCCGACCCAACCCTAGCCAAAACCAAATGCCCAAATCCTCTCCCCCAAGCAGCGCCAGCTGCTGCTGTTGCTCTGACTAGCAGCAGCGGCAACTGCGGCCGGCGGCGATGACGCCTGCTACCGGTGGCGACGAAGACCAGCGAGTTGACGACCTCCCACTCCTCTCCCCCAAAATAGCTTTGGCGGTTTCGGCCAGTTCGACAGGTGGTTGCGGCAGCTGTGACCGGCGGCAAGGAAGGACCAAGCTGCAGCGTCTTCTGTCCCAAGTCCCAACTCCCAGCCGGAGCAACAGACGTGCAAGTTCCCTTCTCCTCTTTTTTGCGTTAGATTGCCAGATTCAATGCTGGATAGATGGAGTTTGGAGCCAATGTATGAAGGGTAGTGACAGATTTTGGAGCTTGTGACATGTTATGTTAAGTAATGGTCCTGAATTCCTGATTGCTCTCCTATTTTTTTGCCTTGTTTTCATTGATTTATGCAGTGTATTAACAAAACCGCTAAATTGGATTAGCGACAGCTATAGCCAGCTATAGCATTTTTAGCGGCTGCAGAATTGAGCTGCTAACTGCCATAGCCGGAGATTTAAACATTACTAAAACACCACACCATTATGCTCATGCAGTTTCATACATCAAAAAAGGCGAAGAGTAACAATTTGGAGTTTTGATACACATCTGAGCTAAAAATTTCCAAAAGGCATACCAGAATATCTGTCAGACTTGGACATTGTAAAATTTCAGTTCTGGAAATAGGTATGACATAGCAGCAAACAATGCCAATGCCAGCTTACCTCCAAGAGCAACACAACAGTGCACCATAGTAACTTTTCCCACCAAATATTAGTTGTTCTTTCGCAAAGTCAAATATTCTCAAGTAACCTGCATATGATCAGACTACTTTAGTTCTATATAGGACTGCTCCAACAGCTAAACCTTTCCCGTAAAAAACTGTATATTCTCATTCTTGGGCAGAGAAAATTACCATCTCGCCCAACAGTTGCCAAGTAAGCACCATCTGGTGAAAAGGAAATGGCATTGATTGCACCTTGACAGATATGCCATCTTGCAATTGGATTGCCCTGCGGTATTATTTTAAACCCCAGAATCAATGATAGCAGCCACAACATTAGGAGTAAGTAATGTCAAGAATTTCCTATTGACTTCCCTTGAGTCAATATTTTTGCAATAGTTATTTTGTAATGACAACAATGAGAACCATTTTCCACATTTATTGTACTATTTCCAGTATGACCTACTGGAATGGAAGAAGTACTATTTGGCAGTTAGCACTAACTGACATGAAAACCACTGACAAAGACACAAAGTAACCGAGGCCAAGCATAAACAAGTTTCTGCTCTGTCGTCAACTACCAAGAAGCACAGACCAGTGTGCGCAAGTTGTTCAATTGTGCCGGCTATTTACTTATGGCAGATGTATATCGGTACATGCCAGCGATGAAGAAAAGCCAGTAGAATGTTTCAGGAAGTCCAGGCACTGGTTCATTCCGTAATACAACTCCAGAACAGACAATTTACTAATGCCCTATATTAAAATACACAATATACATAGCAATGTCAATGTAATTTCTCAGTAAAAGATATCATGTGGCTTGAGATACCTTACTCGACTTTGCATGTGAAATCAGCAGCTGACTTTGATCCTTTATAGTTGGAAATGCCCAATCAGTATTCCCATCCTTATACTGAATGTATAAAAGAAAATTTATCAGTTCAAAGTAAAACCTAGAAGTCCAAATACCATGGGCATTAAGGGCTCACTTTGTCATAAACATACAAATTCCCATCAGCATGGCCAACAATAAAAATTCCTTCACGCTCTGGAACCCACGCAACACAAGTGCACCGGCTGCAATAGATTGGAGTACAAAGATCAATACATAATTATAATTTTATAAATGTGTAAGAATCCATCAACACCGGAGGAATAGTATCTTCTATTTTATGCTGCACCACTGCAATTCCCTTTGAGCTAAGAAAATCAATTCAACAAAACTCTCCCAAAGAATGAGAGCTACTTAATTAAAAAGTCCATTAAAGTATGCCAGACAGCAGGCCCAGAACATAACATAATCATCATCATCCTTGTGTAATTCAGTCGCCACAGATACATCAAATATAGAAGCCTTTTTATACATGCATTCTAACCAGAACACTTCACGTTGGATCTTAACTGGCCAAGGAAGTAGTAACATCTTTTTTGGCTTCAGAATTTCATGCATTAAAAAACAAGCTAGTTCGCAGGCTATCCAGGGAACTGCATCAAGGAGAACCATAATGTGTGACCTGCTGAACTAAACTCTCCTCAACAACTCAAGGACAAAACAACCCCGACAACTGTTGGAAATACCAGTCCCTCATTGTACCATAAAAGGACTTCTAAATTGTTTCAAAACGCAGCACAGAAACCCTAACTTCCCCATTATATCATTAGAGAACATTCCAAACATTGTCTCAAAAGGCTACCTAGCCTACCTAGGAGGTATCTTGGAGCTCAGCGCCACACCTCCTGCTAGCTAGCTTAATTGACTATTAGGTGCTAAGTGGACGGAGACCTAATGGTTTTCAAGCATTGCATAAATCAACAGGAGGAATCAGGACATCCCAAGTCTCAGATTTCCCATTTCAATTTAAAGCAGTTATAGCATGAAAAAATATCATGCATTATGATTTTTATTCACATAGACGATGAAAAAAAATGTCTGCAGTGTTCAAATGAGCTAGCTAAATAGATATGTATTTCTAGGCACCAAAACTAATCCAAAATACCATGAACTTACCACTCACTGCTAAGCTAGTGTGTTATGGTTGTCTTCTTCACTCATGCACGAACTTGTGAGTTAGTTGAGAACAAAGCCATCAATATCTTCCATGTATAATTGTATATGTATTGCAGAAAATTGTACTGGACACACTGTATTGCATGTTAATCATACCTGCATTATTATATTGATGCGACCTAGCTACGTTTCTACTAACTTGTATAGCACACATGACTCACTATCATATCATGAAATAAATATTAAAGCAGTATGTAATATGTTTTAAATTTGCCAATAGTAATACTTTAAATTTGCCAAGCCCATTATGCAAAAAATTAACAAGTTCCTTTTTCAAGTAAACAATCAAGTGAAAACATGCCTGCTGGCAGCGCCACCTTGACTTGGGTCTTTGTCTTTGTCTTTATTAATAAAATGTTGATATGAAACAGGCTTTTTTCCAGGGTCTTGCAACTGCTGCCTCAATGACATTGAATAGACTGGACAATGAACAAAAGGACCTTATATACAATTCACTTTTAGCTTATAAGCATAAAGCATTCAAAATTAAAAGGCATTCGATATACCATCTCCTGGGAACACCCCAACAAGTAGATCGTGCCCATCCTTGGATTCAGGATCAAATGCATGGCAAAGTGGGTTCGAGCTGCTGAAGTGAATGGACTTTATTGGATCCTGATGCAGTTATCATGTGATCAGAGAACCACACGATAGCAACATTACAAGCAACTTAGCATGCATTCAGCAAGAGAAAAGATAAATACTTTGTCATGTGAGTTGAGATCACTGATGAAGAGCGTATCGGCAGTGTTGAATATGATGTATGTTCCCTTGCCATCATAATTCACCATGCCTTGTGATCCACTTGCGCACGTCGACGCGCCAATGCCACCACCGATGCGGCTGCTTCCTGAGACAGTCCTGCTGGTACCATTGCTCCCAAAGCTAAGTGCCCGGCTCCCGTTCCCCGTACCAAGCAGCCTTGCAGCAGCAGAACGCATCCCACTGCCGGCACTTGGAGTTGAAGGCGTGGACCCCTGGCCAGCCGGCTTCTCCTTCAAATATGCCACCGTCATCTGGCACCATCACAAACAATGGTTGGTCTTAGCATTGCATAAGTGATGTATAATGTGCATAACACAACTGGGAAACCACAAAGCTCTGCAAGCAGTTATGAAAATGTTCGATCTATCATCTGTTCTATTGGAACTTTAGAATTAGCAAACAGAAACCCATATGTCATCAGTGCTGAAGAAAATGGTTACAGGAAATGTATGCAAGGACCATCTAGACATGAAACATCACAAACAATAAGACAACTACAGAGGCTGCCCAAACTGCTGCATCCGACAACTTCCAAATATCCTCCGCGAGACCAAATGAAATCCCAGCACATCTAAGACGACCCATCGAAATCCCGCTCCTGATCAGGCCAAGTCAACACCCATCCCAGCCCAACCCCGACTCCCAATTCCACATCTAACCGCATCGAGATCCCCCGGATGGCCGCACCGAACCTCCCCCGCTCCCCAAGCCCGAACCGCAGCGCGCGCCCTAACTATACCTGGGAGACGGTCTTGCCGCTGTGGTTGTAGTGCACGACGGCGGGGGAGTGCGTCTTCTCGTACTGCAGCTTGTGCCGCCCCTCGGGGGTCTTGAAGTAGGTCTTGAGCCCGCCCGCCCCCGCGCCGCCGGCGCCCGACCCCGCGGACGCCATGGCTCCGCTGCCCCCCTAGCGATCGCAATGCCCACCCGCCCGCCCGCGCGCGCGTGCGCAGAGAGACGAGGCCCCGCACGCGCGGTCACCGCCGCATGCCCCCAGCCGGTGGCGCGAGGGGGTAGGGTTTTGGAGGCGACGAGCGGGGTGGCCGGATTCGGCGGAGGATCCGAGCGAGAGGCGGGTTTGATTTGATTTGGGATGGATGAGACGGCGGATGCGGGAGAGGAGAGAACTGGGGCGGGGCGAGGCGAGGAGGAGCAAGGGAGGAAGAGAAAATTGAGAAATTGTTTTTTTTTTCTGGACTGGGTCGATCAATAAATTCGTAGGGCGGTGGGGAAAGGAGAAGAAAACCCTTTCGGCGCAGGACGGGGCAGTGATGCGTTGACGAAAGAAAAAAGGAAAAAAAAACATGCTTATTAAGTTGACTTTTGTGTATGCTAGTGAAATAATTTCAATGATATCCTCTTGTTTTCAGTCATAGTAGTTATTTTTCAGCAGAAAACAATTTACAACTTAATGAGTACCACTTTTCATTCTTCATCTTGTTGTATAATTTATTATGAAATTCTGCCCACCTAGGGATAAAATTAATCATATGAACCTCCTTATCCTTAAGGTGATTACTTCAAAGATTGGGAACTTAGGTACTGCCTCCGCTCTAAATTGTAGTTCGTTTGATTTTTTATTTACTCTAAATTTGATCACTTGTCATATTCAAAAAAATTATGCAAATAATGTCAAATTTAGGTTATTCTTGAACATCTTGTATTGATAAAGCAACCCACAACAAAAAATAATATTTTGCACAAAATTTTGAATAAAATAAGTGGTCAAATTTGGAGACAAAAAATAAAATGATGTATAATTTGAAACAGAGGGAGTACATTTTACATGCAAGCAACCCGGCACATTCATTCCCTAATGGATACATTTTCGAATTATACTTTTTTAACTTTTTTAATTCACGCCTTTTCGGTTCTCTTCATCTTCCGGACTCTGGACTGATTTGTTCCTTGCATTTCTCTCTCTCTCTGATTTTCTCCTCCCCGGTCCAGAGACCTGTTCTTGTTTGCGCAACGACTTGCAGGTGCATAGAAATTTCCATCTCGTTGGGGAGTTGTGTCATCCTAGTTACAGAGACGCGGGGCATCATCTTCCACAACGGCCATGGCCGCAGGCGGCAATGAGGAACCTGCAAAACCCTGTAGCAACCCTACCCCCTCTCAGCTCTTCAGTGCTGGCTGTCCTCGCCGTCTGCCGGCCACGCACACCGCTGCTGCCCACCAGCTCCAATTTCTGATTCTCACCCATTCCCCACTCCACTCCGGTTTCCCAGGCATGCCATATCAAAATTTGAACATATAATTCAGTACTCATTATAATATAAAAAAATTCGGTGTACAATGAAAATTTCATGAGCAATTCGATACGTGCTCCCTCCGTCTCATAATATTTGCACATCTAAGACCGGACACGCAGACCAATGTATAATGTAAAATTATAAAAATACTTCTTGTCTTTTGTGAGAAGAATCTGAATATTGTCTTGTCTTTTGTCAGAAAGATTCGGATATTGTCTTGTTTTTTTAAAAAGACTCCAGATACTCTTGTTTTTTATACTAGTTGAGTCAAAATAGTATTTTTTGGGACAAATTTCAAACTCTAGATGTGTAATTATTTTGAGATAGAGGGAGTAAGCAGTTAGTAGAAGCATATTAAGTCTTAGAAAATTTTATATTAAAGTGAACGGAATGATTATCTATTTTTATTCGAGAATCAACCGGCCTTCATCGAAAACTCTTCACCGAACGTACGTTCTGGGAGTGATCTATCGTCACCCTTCATTTTGCTCTCTGGCCCGATGGACGGCTCCGCTTTGCGGCCCTTCATTCCGTTCCGTTAACTCTGTTTTGCGTTTTGTGGGGGCCGTTTGTGAGCGCAGGCACCACGCTGCGCCGCTAGCCTGCTGCTCCGCGCACTATCTATGCAGTTGGCATGCCTGCCGCCGGCGCGTGCTCCGCGCGCCTGCCGCGCTGCGCTGCTTCTTGCCGCTGGCGCAGGCTCCACGCGGTTCCGCGCTGAGCTGCTCCAGGCTCCGTCGCACCGCCGCCGGCTCCGCGTTGCTTCCGCCGCACCGCTGACTCGTTGAGCACCCGCAGCGCCGCCGGATTCGCTGCGCTGCTGCCGGATTTGTGGAGCTCCGTCGCCGGATTCGTCACGCCGCTGCCCAAATCAGTCCGCAGCAGTCTGACTCGTCGCGCCGCCGCCCAAATCACGCGCTCCGTGCGTGGGTAGGCCGAGGCCGAGGCTTGGAGCAGCCGCGCCTGCGCAGGCCGATTCCAGGGTGGGCCGGATCCTAGGGCATACCCGGACCACCCCGCAGGTCCGCCCAGCCCCCACCGGCGCATGGGGCGCCGTCCTTCCCTCTCATGCCCGGGCCACTTGCCTCCCCACGCCAACATGTCCCGCCGCGCGAGCGCTGCCATCGCTGGCCGCATCCGCTCGGGTAACCTTGGCCTAGACGACGCCGTCAAGCTGTTCGATGAATTGATACACCACGCTAGGCCGGCCTCAGTGATCGCCCTCAGCAAGCTCCTCACCTTCATCTCTCGCGCCCAGGGCAGGGGCTCCTCCTCCTCGGAGCTCGTCCCCTCCCTCTTCAACCGGATGGTCCGTGCTTGCTCCAGCAAGGTAGCTCCCAACCTGCACACCTACAGCATCCTCATCAACTGCTTCCGCCGCATGGGACGCCTGGAGCTTGGTTTCACTGCCTTTGGCCTCATCCTTAAGACAGGCTGGAGGGTGGATGGCATAGTCATCAATCAACTGCTCAAAGGTCTGTGTGACAGTAAGTGCGCGTCTGAGGCCATGGACATAATGCTCCGACGAATGCCTGAGTGCACGCCGAATGTAGTTTCATACAACATAATTCTCAAGGGCTTATGCGAAGAAAAGAGAGCTGAGGAGGCGCTTCAGCTTCTCCACATGATGGTTGATGATGAATGTGGTAGCTGCCCACCAGATGTCGTGTCGTACAACACCGTCATCAATGGCTTCTTTAGAGATGGCCAGGTCGATAGAGCTTACAACCGACTGTTGTGACCTACACCGCAGTTATTCATGGCCTGAGCAAAGCTCAAGCAGTTGACAGGGCCGAGGGTGTTCTTCATCAGATGATTCATAAAGGTGTCAAGCCAGACATTCAGACATATAACTGTCTCATTCATGGATATTGCTCTTCAGGACAGGGGAAAGAGGTGGTTCGAATGCTCAAAGAAATGTCTACACATGGTCATCAACGAGATGTTGTCACTTGGAATTTGCTGCTGGATTATCTTTGCAAGAGTGGAAGATGCACAGAGGCTAGAAAGATTTTTGATTCTATGATTGAAAAGGGCACAAAACCTAATGTAACTACATATTGCACTCTGCTTCATGGTTATGCTACCAAAGGAGCTCTTTCTGATATGCCTCGCCTCTTGGATTTAATGGCAGGAAGTGGTATTTCACCTGACCATTATGCCTTTAACATAATTCTCTGTGCGTATGCTAAAGGTGGTATTATAGATGAGGCCATGCATATATTTCACCAAATGAGGCAACAAGGGTTGAATCCTAATGTAGTCACCTATTCAGCAATAATAGATGCACTTTGCAAGTTGGGAAGAGTGGATGAGGCTATTCTTAAATTCAATCAGATGATCTATGAAGGGTTGACTCCTGATATTGTTGTTTTTAGCTCACTAGTTTATGGCCTGTGCACTGTTGACAAATGGGAGAAGGCCGAGGAATTATTTACTGAAATGCTGAATCGAGGGATTCATCCCAACACCACATTCTTCACCACAATAATGCGTAATCTTTGCAATGGAGGATGGGTCATGGAAGCTCGGAGTCTCCTTGACTTGATGGTGCGTGTGGGTGTGAGACCTGATGTTATCTCGTATAATACATTAATTGATGGGTACTGCTTTGCTGGTAGGATGAAGGAAGCTATGAAGTTGCTTGATGATATGGTCCGAGTTGGCTTGAAACCAGATGTCTTTTCTTTTAGTAATTTGATTCATGGCTATTGTAGAGCTAGCAGGATAGATGATGCAGTTAGACTATTCAGAGAAATGTTAAGCAATGAAATTAGGGCTGGAATTGTTAGCTATAACATCATACTTCATGGTTTATTTCAGTTTGGGAAGTTTTCTGAAGCAAAAGATTTCTATCTCAATATGATCAAAAGTGGAATGCACTTGAACATTTACATGTACAACACAATTCTGAATGGTCTTTGCAAAAATAAATGTGTTGATGAAGCATTCAAAATATTTCAGAGTCTATGTTCTAAGGATTTTCAACTTGACATCATTACCTTCAACATTATGATTGATGCTTTGCTCAAAAGTGGCAGAAAGGAAGATGCTATGGATATGTTCACTGCTATCTCTGCCCATGGTTTAGTCCCAAATGTTGTGACCTATCGCTTAATGATACAAAATCTCATTAAAGAAGGGTTGCTAGAAGAGTCTGACAATCTGTTTTTAGCAATGGAAAAGAGTGGATGCACTCCAGACTCATGTATGCTAAATTCTCTTGTTAGGTGTGTTGGTGAATATGTGAGCCCATGTATAGAGGCTCATCTAGAGGCCCATATATAGGATCTATATATCCCACATTTCTAGGATTTGGAGGAATACATCCATTATTCTCTCCTACATAGTATCATTTACTTAGGTTTCTTCTCCTCCCATGGCAGCCGCCGCCGCCGCCCCCATCCCTCTCCTCTTTCCCTCCCCTTACCTCTGTTCCCGCCGCCTCTGCTCCAGGGGCGCCGCGCGCGTGGCTTCCCGCCGCCGCAGCGCAGCTGCCCACCACCGCCGCCGCCACGCTGGCCCCTGCTCCCAGCGCCGGCGCGGGCACGCTGGCCCCTGCCGCCGCCGCCGCGGGCGTGCTGGCCAAGGGGGCCGCCGCCGCCGGATCCCGCCCTGGTGCCGCCCCGCCCCTACATGGCCCTGGCGCCGCCGGATCCCGCCCCTGCCTGGCCGTCGGATCCCCGCCCCTGCATCGCCCTGGCGCAGCTGCTGCCCTCCCTTCTTCATGGCCTGGTGCGCCTGCTGCCCAGCCCGGCGCCGTCCAGACCGCAGCTGCCCAGGCCGCCCATGCCACCGCTGCCGTCGCTCCCTCTCCTCCATGGCCCCTCCATGGCCTGGACTTGGTATGCCTCCCGCGGGAGCGCCGTTCGCCGCCGCTGCCTTCTGCGGGCAGCACCTCGCCGCCGGAGCTACTACGGCAGACGCCGCTCTTGCCACGGCCCTCCTTACTGCCAAGTCCGCGGCTGCGGCGACTCAGGAGCGGGTCCGCGCAGCTGCCCTTGCTTGGGAGCTCGAGCGCTCCACGGGCGATGCCCTCACTCGTCGGGTCGCCGCGGAGAAGCACTACTCCCTTATCCAGCCAGCCCCCTTCCTCGAGCACGGCGCTCCGCTCTCTGGATCTGGACCCCAGGCTCCGCCCTCTGGATCTGGACCCCGGATTGACCCGACCAACCCACTCCTTGGTGCTCCTCTCACTGGCCAGACCGGGAGTGGGGGCGGCGGCCGCAGGCATCGTCGGCAGGGGGTACGTGGTGGTGATGGTGCTGGTGGAGGCCGTCGAGGCACTCCGACCCCGACTCCGGCCCCCACTCCTGCTCCTGCCCCTGGAGGTTCGCCCTGGCTATCCTTCAGCGCCCCATGGTCAGGGCGCATCCCGATGTGGCCATTTCAGGGTCAGGGGCCCCCCTCGTCCTCAACCCCAGCCGGCGGCCATGTTCACCGGTACTGCTCCCCTGCTCACGCCGTTCTGGACCCTGCTCGCTCAGGCTGCACTGGCGCAGTCTTTCAGCACCATGGGGATGACGCCGCCGGTCAGCACCGAGTGGATCGCCGACTCGGGTGCCTCCTTCCACACCACCCCAGATGCCGGTATCCTCTCTTCTGTCTGACCCCCACACCCCTTCTGTCCTTCCATCATGGTTGGTGATGGGTCTTGCTTTCCTGTCACCGCCGTGAGTTCTGCTCCTTGTTCCTTTCGTCTTCTCAATATCCTTGTTGCTCCTCAGATGGTTCATAACCTTCTTTCCATTCGTCAGTTTACAGCTGACAATTCTTATTCCATCGAATTTGACTCTTCTGGTCTCACTGTAAAGGATTCGGCCTCCCGGCGTCCACTCCTCCGGTGTGACAGCACGGGGCCACTTTACACCCTTCGCCTTCCGTCTTCTGCTGCACCACTTTCGCCTTCTTCTTCGTCTGCCGCTTTTGCCGCGACGCCGTCTTCTACCACCTGGCACCGCCGTCTTGGTCATCCTGGCCGCGACGTTCTGGCTCAGCTCGGTCGTAGTACCGATGTTCCTTGTACTAGGGCTCCTGCTGAGCACCTTTGCCATGCATGCCAGCTTGGTCGTCATGTTCGACTTCCTTTTTCTTCTTCTTCTTCGCATGCGACGCATGCCTTTGATCTTGTTCACTGTGACCTGTGGACTTCTCCTGTTCTTAGTCTTTCTGGCTATAGATACTATCTGGTGGTGGTCGATGATTTCTCACACTACTCTTGGACTTTTCCTTTCCGCGCCAAGTATGAGACCTTCCCCACTGTCCTCCACTTCTTTGCTTGGGTGTCCACTCAGTTCGGCCTCACCATTAAAGCCGTCCAGAGTGACAACGGGCGTGAGTTCGATAACTCCACCTCCCGTTTCTTCTTCCTCTCTCGGGGTGTTCAGCTGCGTATGTCTTGTCCGTATACCTCTCCTCAGAACGGCAAGGCTAAGCGGATGATTCACACGACAAACAACGTCGTGCGCACCCTTCTGATCCAGGCCTCTCTGCCCCCGCGCTTCTAGGCTGAGGGCCTCCACACCGCCACCTACCTGCTTAACCGCCTTCCGTCCACCGCTTCTCCTGCTCCCACTCCACACCACGCTCTTTTCGGTACCCCTCCTCGCTACGACCACCTTCGAGTCTTCGGGTGTGCGTGTTACCCTAACACCTCCGCCACCGCTTCTCACAAGCTGGCACCCCGCTCGACTCATTGTGTGTTCCTTGGTTACTCTCCTGACCACAAGGGGTACCGATGCTTTGACCTCACCTCTCGCCGCGTCCTGATCTCCCGACACGTCGTGTTTGACGAGTCGGATTTCCCCTACTCCACCTTCTTCTGACCCTGAGTTGGAGTCCCTGTTTCCGACTGACCCGGTGGTTCAGCCACCTTTACTTGTCTGTCCTTTCCCTGCAGGTTTTCCCGGCACACCGACACCGCTTCCGGTGATCCCTGCTGCGCCGAGCGCGGCCCCGGTTCCCGCAGTCGCGCCACGCGCGGCCCCCGGAACTCCTGTCGTGCCGAGCGCGGCCCCAGTGCCCGCGGTCGCGCCACGCGCGAACCCGGTGTCTCCCACTGCGCCACGCGCAGCCCCGGTGCCATCCCATGCACCTGCGCGGTACGCTCAACTGGTGTAGGTGTACTGGCGTCGTTCGGCGCCGCCTCCGGCTCCGGAGGCTCCTGCGACACCTACACCGGAGCCGTCGCTACCGCCGCCTCCACTGGCTCCCTCTCGTGCTGAGCCGGCGGTGTACCACCCGCCAGTCATCCATGGGGATCCTCGGCATATCCATCCCATGGTGACTCGGCGGATGACGTCTCAGGCTGCGACTCTCTCCACCACCGAGGGAGAGCCGCGGGTCTCTCCGGTACCCTCCTCTTTCCGCGACGCCTTGGCGGATCCTCACTGGCGTCGCGCGATGTAAGAGGAGTACGCGGCCCTTCTTGCTAACCAGACGTGGGACCTCGTGTCGCGTCTGTCTGGTTGCAATGTGGTCACAGGCAAGTGGATCTAGATGCATAAGCGTCGGGCTGACGGCACACTGGAGCGCTACAAGGCTCGCTGGGTTCTCCGGGGTTTCACTCAGCGGCCGGGTGTTGACTATGATGAGACATTCAGTCCAGTGGTGAAGCCCGCTACGGTGTGCACGGTCCTCTCGCTTGCGCTCTCTCGCTCTTGGCCTGTGCACCAGCTGGATGTGAAGAATGCGTTTCTTCACGGCACTCTGTCAAAGACTGTCTACTGTTCTCAGCCGGCGGGATTTGTGGACTCGAGTCGTCCGGACATGGTCTGCCGGCTCAACAAATCCCTCTATGGTCTGAAGCAGGCTCCTCAGGCTTGGTACTCTCGGTTCGCCACGTTCTTCCTGACATTGGGGTTCACCGAGGCCAAGTCTGACACGTCTTTCTTCATCTACCGCCGTGGGGATGAGACTGCCTATCTGCTGCTCTATGTCGATGACATTGTGCTCACAGCCTCCAGTCAGCAGTTGCTTCAGAGTGTCATCTCCTCTCTGCAGCAGGTGTTTGCTATGAAGGATCTTGATCAGCTCCACCACTTCTTGGGCGTCACTGTTGAGCCTCGCCCGTCTGGTCTTCTCCTTCACCAGCGACAGTACGCACTTGATATTCTGGAGCGGACTGGGATGACTGATTGCAAGCCCTGCTCCACTCCTGTCAACATTCAGGCGAAGCTGTCTGTTGATCTGGGTGATCCAGTGGCTGATCCTACTGCCTATCGGAGTCTGGCCGGCGCTTTGCAGTACCTCACCTTCACCAGGCCGGACCTCACCTACGCTATTCAGCAGGTCTGTCTCCATATGCATGATCCCCGTAAGTCATACCTTGCTGCACTGAAGCGTCTCCTCTGCTACGTCCGTGGCACTGTGGACATCGGTCTGGTTCTTCACCGCTCGTCTTCTGCTGAGCTGGTTGTCTATACCGACGCTGAGTGGGCTGGCTGTTCGGACACTCGCCGCTCCACTTTCGGCTACACCGTCTTCCTGGGCGGCAACCTGGTCTCCTGGTCGTCCAAGCGGCAGCCGGTTGTCTCCCGCTCCAGTGCCGAGGCGGAGTACCGTGCTGTTGCTAACGGCGTGGCGGAGGCATCCTGGCTACGACAGCTCTTGGCGGAGCTCCACAGCCCACTCGCCAAGAGCACGCTCGTCTACTGCGACAACGTCAGCGTCGTGTATCTCTCCACCAACCCCGTTCAGCATCAGCGGACGAAGCATGTGGAGATCGACCTGCACTTCGTGCGCGACAGGGTCGCCATCGGCGATGTTCGGGTACTCCATGTCCCGACTACCTCCCAGTTTGCCGACATCTTCACTAAGGGACTACACTCCTCGACCTTCTCGGAGTTTCGCTCCAGCTTCAACGTAGCAGGTGGCTAGTTGTGGCTGCGGGGGGGGGGGGGTATTTGCCCTTTGTACTCTCTTTGTACTCTCTTCTTGTCCAGTCTTGAACACCGCTGCGCCGGTAGTTCAGACAGCAGGGGGTGTTGGCTTTCTTGTTGTCCAGTCTTAAACACCTCTGCGCCGGTAGTTAAGACTGCGGGGGGGTGTTGGTGTATATGTGAGCCCATGTATAGAGGCCCATGTATATGATCTATATATCTCACCCTTCTAGAGTTTGGAGGAATACATCTATTATTCTCTCCTACAAGAAGGCTGTTGCATAAAGGTGAGATAATGAGGGCTGGGGCTTACCTCTCCAAAATTGATGAGATGAACTTCTCACTTGAGGCAACCACTACTTCCTTGCTAATATCAGTTTTCTCGAGGGAGGAATATCAGCACCATGCAAAGTCACTGCCTGAAAAGTATCATATTCTTAAGGAGATCAATAGATGAGGATTTATTTCAAAGGAATTGGATTCTCAACTGTGTTAGACATCTTTATGTGGCGCATAAATTTGTTGGAGTGATTATGTCTGTCTATTGCAGTGATTATTTCTGTCTCATGCTCTAACTTACTTGTCATATTCTATGGTCTCCTTTGTTTAGAGAAATGTTATCATTATAGTGCTCTGCAGTATGAAGTTTACCACCAGCTAAAAAATTATTTTATTTTTAGTTGCATTTATCTTTATAACAGGCATCAATTTACATGTTAATGGTTAAAGAAGTTTGGATTCTTTTTGTTTGCATAATTTTCAGGTTGGTCATGCTAGTCATGGAATCTCAAGCACCTATTCTGAACAATTTTCAGGTAAACTACCTTACTCATTCTTACTGAACATTCGAACCAGATAATAGCGATTTAGTTTGCCTTCTTTGGTTTCACTTCAGGCCTTGTCCCAAAGAGACCTTAGCTCCTGCTTTTGGTACAGAGCCTTGCCTTGTTCCGTGACCAGCCGAAGCTCCCAAAGGATCCCCATGTCCCTTGGAGAGTACTTTTTTGCTTTCAGGAAATCCATCCTGGCTGATTCTGTCTGGCCAAGTTCAGATTTAGCTTTTCCTCGCCTGAACAGTGCTTCCACACTATTTTCGTCCTCTGCCAAGACCTGAATAATAAGATTATGAAAAGGACAGCCATCTAATCAGTAATTTCTCAGACAAAGCAGGGTAATTTTGCAGTAGGAACATAGGATGTTCAATTGATCAAGCATCATAAGTTCAGCTTCACGGAGCAGAGCAGTAGCCACGCGAGGGGTAGGTGGAGATGTAGTGCGTATCTACTCCAGAAAGCTTGGGACTCGGTATTTTTCTTGTTCCCTAGAACACCATTCACTATTTGGTCGCGAAGTAGCATAGCCTTTTGATTTGCATGTCAACGGGCACACCAATTAAAAGGCTATGATATCTGCTGAAGATGGTGGAACTCTGTACGCTCGACTTTCATGTAATCCCTGTTTTTTTTTAATTCTAACCCACCCATTTGAAGTGTTGCTTTATGATCTTGGTGGAGCGGCGCTGCAATCCCTCCCAGGTTTTTTTCTTTCGATCCCCCCTCCCCCTGCGCTCTTTGATTTTGTTGGTTTAGTTGTTAATTTGCACCCATACTTGATGGATTTTGTGTTCGCGTTTGTTTTGTCTGTTGATTTGAGATAGTTTAAGGTGCTGCAAGTTTGAAATCGGGTTTTGGATAGCAATCTGCGCTGTCTGATCTGTAATTTTATTTGTTGATGGCGGGGATCCCCTCTTTTCATGGGTGTTTTTTTTTGCAGCGCGTGCATGGCCGGTCGTCTCAGCATAGACGGTTTTAATCCCGGGTAAAGGAGGAGGGTTGCGTTAGGTTTTGGCAAACCAGCATAAAAAAATAGTCACTCTAATGAATTTGAAACCCACGAGAAACTCGTTGGGGCGTAACCCTCTTAACGACGCGCTACATCGGAACCCGGGTGTGGTGATAAATGGGAAAGGGCCGGGTCGCCATCCCCCCAAGCGCGCGTCGTATCGTGACCTGGGTACGATGATAAGTGAGCAAGGGTCGGGTCGTCACCTGAATGGCGTGCTACATCTACGCCCGGTGTAGTGAAAAATGAGCAAGGGTCTTCGCACTTCCCTCGACGGGTGCGAAGGGTAAGGAAGCTAGCCGAGCCAACTAGGATTCGTATAGGTAGCTGGAACGTAGGGTCCGTAACGGGTAAGTTGCGAGAGCTAGTTGATGCAGCAATTAGGAGGCGTGTAAATATTCTATGCGTTCAGGAGACTAAATGGAAGGGCCAGAAGGCGAAGGAGGTTGAGGATACTGGCTTCAAGCTTTGGTACACGGGAGCAACTCCGGGTAGGAATGGTGTAGGCATCTTGATTGATAGGAGCCTTAAGGATGGAGTCGTAGAGGTTAGAAGGCAAGGCGACCGGATTATCCTAATCCGGTTGGTAGTTGGAGATTCGGTTTTGAATGTGATCAGTGCCTATGCCCCTCAGGTAGGCCTTAGTGAGAGCACCAAAATGCAGTTCTGGGAAGATCTAGATAGCATGGTTAGTACCGTGCCTACCAGCGAGAAACTCTTCATAGGAGGAGATCTCAACGGCCATGTGGGTGCGACTAATGTAGGGTTCGAGCGAGTGCACGGGGGTTTTGGGTATGGTAGCAGGAGTCAAGAGGGGGAGGATGTGTTGAACTTCGCGTTAGCCTACGACTTGTTGATAGCGAATACCGTGTTTAAGAAGAGAGAATCCCATCTTGTGACGTTTCGTAGTGGACAACACTCGAGCCAGATCGACTTTATCATTGCTAGGAGGGAGGATAGACGTGATTGCTTAGATTGTAAGGTGATACCTAGGGAGTGTGTTGTCCCTCAACACAAGCTTGTGGTGGCGGACTTTCGTCTTCGGGTACGTGTCCACCGGGACAAACATGCCAAGATTGCGAGAACAAAGTGGTGGAAGCTTAAAGGAGAAGCAGCACAAGCGTTTAAGGAAAGGATGCTAGGTGAGGGGCCTTGGGAAGAAGGAGAAGATGCAGATGATATGTGGCTAAAGATGACAACATGTGTTCGGAAGGTGGCCTCAGAGGTGTTTGGCGTGAGTAGGGGAGGCAAACAGGAGGGGAAAGATACCTGGTGGTGGAACGACGAGGTGCAAAGGGCTAATAAGGAGAAGAAGGAGTGTTTTAAGCGCCTCCACCTTGATAAGAGTGCAGCCAACATCGAGGGCTATAAATTAGCGAAGAGGGTTGCAAAGCGAGCTGTGAGTGTAGCAAAGGGTAAGGCGTATGATGACCTGTATCAGCGGCTAGGCACGAAAGAAGGGGAGAAGGACATTTATAGGATGGCTAGGATCCGCGAGCGGAAGACAAGGGACATCAACCAAATCAAATGCATTAAGGATGGGACAGATCGGCTGCTAGTGAAGGATGAGGAGATCATGGATAGATGGAGAGAGTACTTCGACAAGTTGTTTAATGGGGAGAGTGAGGGCCCTACCCTTGAGTTAGATGACTCTTTTGACGATACCAACAGATGTTTTGTGAGGAGAATTCAGGAGGTAGAGATCGGGGAGGCTTTGAAGAGGATGAAGGGAGGTAAAGCGATGGGCCCTGATGGTATCCCCATTGAGGTGTGGAGATGCCTAGGAGATAGAGCAATAGTATGGTTAACTAAGCTTTTTAATCTCATTTTTTTGTCAAACAAGATGCCAGAAGAATGGAGGAGAAGTATATTAGTACCTATCTTCAAAAACAAGGGCGATGTTCAAAGTTGTACTAACTACCGTGGGGATTAATCTGATGAGCCATACGATGAAGCTTTGGTAGAGGGTTATCGATCATCGCCTAAGAAGAGTGGCAAATGTGACCCAAAACCAATTTGGGTTCGTGCCTGGAAGGTCAACCATGGAGGCGATTTTCTTAATACGACAATTGATGGAGAGATATAGGGAGCAGAAGAAGGACTTGCACATGGTCTTCATTGACCTTGAGAAGGCATATGACAAAGTACCGAGAAATGTCATGTGGTGGGCCTTGGACAAGCACAAAGTCCCAACTAAATACATTACCCTCATTAAGGATATGTACAAGGATGCGACGACATTTGTCCGCACATGTGATGGCAACACCACTGACTTTTCTATTAACATAGGCCTACACCAGGGGTCAGCATTGAGCCCTTATTTATTTGCTTTAGTGATGGATGAGGTCACAAGGGATATACAAGGTGAGATCCCTTGGTGTATGCTCTTTGCTGATGATGTGGTGCTAGTTGACGAGAGTAGGGCAGGGGTTAATAGGAAGTTAGAGCTGTGGAGACGCACGTTAGAGTCGAAAGAGTTCAGACTTAGTAGGACCAAGACCGAGTACATGATGTGCGATTTCAGCGCGACTAGGCATGAGGGGGGAGACGTTAGTCTAGATGGGCAAGTGGTGGTCCAGAATGATACTTTTCGGTATTTAGGATCGGTGCTACAAAAGGATGGCGACATTGATGAAGATGTTAGGCATAGAATTTCAGCTGGCTGGTTGAAATGGCGGCAAGCTTCTGGCATCCTTTGTGACAAGAGGGTGCCACAAAAGCTAAAATGCAAATTCTATAGCACAGCAATTCGTCCGGCGATGTTATATGGTACTGAATGTTGGCCTACAAAAAGGCGACATGTCCAGCAACTGAGTGTAGCAGAGATGCGGATGTTGCGGTGGTTTTGCGGGCACACAAGGAGGGATAGAGTCCGGAACGAAGTTATTCGGGATAGGGTCGGGGTGGCACCAATTGAGGAGAAACTTACCCAGCATCGGTTGAGATGGTTTGGACATGTCCAACGAAGGCCTCCTGAGGCGCCGGTGCGTAATGGGGTTCTGGAGCGGGTCGATAATGTAAAGAGGGGTAGATGTAGACCTAAACTGACGTGGGATGAGTCGGTTAAGAAAGACCTTAAGGATTGGAATATCTCTAAAGAGATAGCTTTGGATAGGAGCGCTTGAAGACTAGCTATCAATGTGCCTGAACCTTGAACTTTTTTCTTTCGGGTTTCATCTCTAGTCTACCCCAACTTACTTGAGAAAAAAGACTATGTTGTTGTTGTTGTTGTTGTTGCAGCGCGTGCATGGAGAGCGCTGGGGTTTGGGAGAGGGGGACACTAGATTCTGATAGCTTGGTTTTAGTGAGGGCAGCATGGAATGATGAGTTTGATTTTTCTGTTGTAGGCATAGCTCAGCTGGGGACTTTCTGTAGTATTAACAACCCCTCCACCCCATTCAGACATTCCCAATAGCGTGGTACAGAGATTAGTTACAGGCATGGATGTATGATACATTTATATCATTCTGTCCTTATATTCTATCATATTTTAAATTGACATGCCCAGTTATGCAAATTGACACAATTGATGATGCACATGATTAGTGCCAACGTGGCTAGGCCTGTGAAGATTTGTTTCTGTTTATCTACTTCATCTGAATGTATTAGCACTACATTGATTTTGGGCCCTGCATGTAACACTGTGGATTTTTGACTATGTTTGTCCATGCTGCACTTGCTTCGTGATCTTTTAATCCAGGTCTCCAGCTACATTCTTGAACTGGGATGACAAAAATATGTCCTGCTTGACCATGTGCTCGTAGGTCCTGATTGTCCGGTCAATCTTCTTTCCACAAATAGAGCACCCCGTGGCTCAGTATTTTCATCAGTGCATCAGCAGTTGAAATGGCTTGTCTAGAGCATAGTCACCGAAGTTCCGGGAATGACGGATCGAGGAACGAAGAACCGGGAACGAGGAACGACATTTGAGATGGATTTTTACACTGTGGGAAAGGAAATGTTCCCTGTTCCCATCCCCGGAACGGCGTTCCCGGAACGTGGAACCCAGTGACTATGGTCTAGAGTCATAGGTCAGATATCAATATATCACTATGCTAATTTGTAAATGATGCCTTATTTTGTAGAGGAAGCACCTGGACATGGTCAGATGTGTTTGTTTTCTTATCTTTGATCAAGTCAGTGTCGAAGCCCTAGCAGCCTGGTCGCAGTTAGAATCAACTTTTATTTGGACTAGGTCTGTGCTAAAATTATTCATATTAGTGCAGGCTGTGGTTCAGACTTTAGAATTGAAGATTAACATATTCTGTGAACCCTAACATCTGCAATACTGTTTTACTGTCTGCATGAAAACTGAAAATGTCAGTTTGTGGCCTAGAAAAGAGCTTGCTGATTTGCTGCACTCTAGGCGTCTGTTTGCATTTGTCAACTTACTCTTTTTTCTAGAAGAATTAGCTAAACAACATTAATATCTGGTCCGTAGACTGCCAATCCAGATTAGTTCTCCCTGGTATTTACTACATAGCGCAGGCTGACTGTTCAGTTAAAAGTTTTCTCTTGATTAGTTGAATTGATTAGAACCAAATATAGAGATTCCTGAATGGCAAATCCTTTTTTTTCCAATGTTCCTAACAAGTGGCAATCAATAGTTTTCGCTATTTACTCTGTAAATCTCCAGACTCTTTTGTTAGGCGCGACGATTAGAAATCCAGATACCAAGATGTCGACGTCGAACAGTGTGCTGCAGCCTAACCTGGATAAGGTGTAACTCAGTGAATTTGCACTCATGCATGGAGCGTTGCAGCTCGTGCTGGCCAGATGCGACGTTTTGTTTATTCGAAATTTGCGTGCAGCATCTATTGATTGCCATTCAATCACTGCCATGTCATCCATCCGCCTCAATACAATTTGCATGCATGCAAAGCGTGAGTTAATAGACCGCTTCTAATCCAGTTGCAAGCGACTTAATACTCCTTGATACATCCTACCACCTAGTATATCAGACTTTCTTAGAAACGGTGATACACCTAAGAAAAGGGTCTGGAACGAGTACGTAATTCTGTTGTTTCAAATATACATTAGACCTTTCTGAGAACTTGTTCTTAGTGTGACATCTTTTTTTTCTAAAACAGTATAGCTTTTCCATTTCTTGAAAATGTGGGACCGAAGCCGGCGACCAGAGGGGGGTGAATGGGAGCCGATCAAAATTTCTTCCGAAATTCAAACCGTCGGCCTATATCCCGAAAATCACCCAAGCTCTCAAGCGTTCTGGCCAAAGTTTGGAATAGCTATTGAAAAGCTAAACCAACACAAAAGGCCTCGAACGAACGAGTGAAAACCCAAAGTAATTCGGAAGCGATTCGGGAAAACAGCTGATCTGAACAGCCAGGACCGGTCTGACCGGTGCGATGGACCGGTCTGACCGGTCGTGTCTGTTCAAAAATGAGCAGAGCACGACCGGTCAGACCGGTAGCACCCAGAAAACCCCCGAGAAAATGGATTCAAACGGTGAATCTTGAGCAAACGACCACGAAAATCGACGAAACTTGGGGGATTGCTTCGCCCCTACCCCGTGAACATATCCCCAAAAGATCTCGGCCTAAAGAACAACGAATCTAGAGAATTATGGAGGAGATCAAAAGGGATTGGGGTTTTCTCAAATACTCGAAAACTTCAATTCTGAAGAGCTCATGATTCCAGAGGGATTGACACGAAGCTAGAAGCACAGTAATCACTCCAAAGAGCCCTACGAACCGTCGCAATCAAGTGCATCAAAACCAAAATGAAAATCCATCACAAAAAGCACAAGAGGGACGGGATTGGTTTGATTCAAAAGCCCAGAGGGCACAAGGAGGATAGGGTCTCCTTTCCCAATCAAATCCAATACAAACTCTCACAAATCCATGGACAAATCTACTCTAAAGAGATAAACAGGGGGAGGAGAACACAGGGGCGGCAACCTGGAGAAACAGAGAGTCCACGAACAGATTACAAAAACCGCCATTAAACTAACACAAGTGAAGGGGTATTTATACCCGCGGGACCGGTCAGACCGGTGCGCTGGACCGGTCAGACCGGTGTGTTAGACCGGTCAGACCGGTGCCAGGGACCGGTCAGACCGGTTGGCTTGCAGCACCCCCTGTACATGATCTCATCCGACGGCCGAGGTTCTTTCTTCGAAACGAAGTCTTCTCCGCAATGCCGCCGTCTTGATGAAGATCCAGTCCGCGGTTTTGAAGGGTCCGCGAAACCCGGGTAGATGGCCGGTTTTGAGAAAACCGCCAAAACCTCACGCGCAGGAAGATTCCCGCCTCCACGCCGTGGCCCTAGACGCCGTTCCCGCCTCGGCCTTCTGACGGCCCTAGACGCCGCCCGACGCCCGTCACCTCCTCGCCCGCAGCGAGGCCCTAGACGCCGTCGACGCCCGTCGCCTCCGTCAGTCCCGAGACCGACGCCCGTGCCTCCACGACTTGGCGTCTTCAACTGCCGTCCGCCTCCTTGGTTTTGTGGCACAAACCAAGAAACCCGCCTTCCATCGCCGCTTGCGCCCTCGATCCAGGAGTGGACGCCACAGCTGCCGCCCGGTCCGAGCTCCGGTCCCGGCTGCCCGTCACCGCCGTCCACCGCACGGTCCATCGGCCACAGCACCTCCACGGCAGCTCCCCGTCGACACTCGACGCCCGTGTACCTGCAATCCAAAGACCAAGCGCACGATCACACCGCACGGTTGACAATTCACTCATCACAAGCAGGATAGAGTACTCAACATTCCTCAATCTCCCCCTTGATGAGTGCATTGTCAACACACCACAAACGAACCAAGAGAAGTGAAACCAAAGAAGAACAAAGAAGCACGAAAGAGAAGAACTCAAGCAAGTGACAAAAAGCTCAGAAAGGCAAGAACAGTCACTTACTCAAGCACAGATCGATCCCCTAAGACAAGGGCAACGGCTCGACGCAATCGATCAAAAGCCAAAACATGACTCCTCAAAGACAGCGGTAACGCTCGACGCAGTCATGCAAGCAGCAGAGGGAAAACGAGAAAACCAGGAGCCAAAACCAAAGCAGAAACTCCACAAGCAAAGTTTTTCCCTCTCACATGTGCAACTCTCCCAAAATGATGCACTCTCAAATCCCTGTGCACAACAAGTTTTTCAAAAATCAAACAAGTCTCTCCCTTGTTCGATCACTTCTCTCAAAATTCTCCCCCTTGTTGGCACATGCACACATCAAGTCTAAAAAGACCTAAAGCTCCCCCTGAAGCTGAGACTCCCCCTGAACAGATGCTATGCCATGAATGCAATGCAGGAGGTGTAAGTGAAAGCATTCAGGGATACAAGGATATGAACAACATCTAGTCACAAGCACGTATGCATCCAAAAACAAGACCTGCATCTAGCTCAACAGGGTATATCATATCAGTCTAGAGCTAGGCAAGTTCAGTTTATGAGAAATAAAAGCATCACCCATGATCTAGCACTAACAAGTAGGGAATGAAAAGCAGTGCTACTCATACTCATATAGGTGAGCCAAAACAAGTTGCCAACATTCACTTTTCAATCAATTTTTTATATCAAGCAATTCTAAGTGCCAGGGGTTGAAAGTTTGTCATGCTTTACTTAGCAACGAGGCCAAGCCTATGCCAAAAGACAATCAGAAGCTTAAAGCACTCGTTTCAGTCATGCACAGCCTTGCCCGGGTTCTCACAAGTGCAAAGTGAGCCGTCCGAAAGCTCGATCAGTGCGACAAGCAATCCCACCTGGATCTTTTCCAACCATTTCCAGAACAGTTCAAGCAATTTTATCAGATTTAGATCATTTCAAATATGAATTGCTGAACGAAAGGCCACACTAGCATGAATAAGATAGCAAAGCATATCAACACGCCCTAACATGCTAGTAGCCAAGACAGGGTGATCATGTTTTTATATTTTCAAATCAAAGTAGCTTAACTCAGATGATGTCATATACACAGTGGAGCAAGCTATACATGATCAAGTTTATCAACTCACACTAGCAGGCACTAGAAGATCATAGCAATGTATACAAGAATGCTAGTGCAAGTGAGACAATGCAAAATACAAACATGTACAATGCATATGCACAATGCAACTACCAAACCTAGAAAACAAAGAGAAGCAAATAAAATCTACAAAACTAACCAAAGAAAAGTCAGCAATCAAAAGGGGTAACAAACCCCAAGCTCCCCTCGCAAGCGAGCAAAAGTGTCCTGCTCTAGCGGTTTGGTGAGGATATCTGCAGTTTGCCTCTCAGATGGGACATGGATCAAGTCTATGTGTCCTCTCTCATGGTTGTCTCGCAGGAAATGGAATTGGATGTCTATGTGCTTTGTTCTGGAGTGTAGAACAGGGTTCTTTGCAATGCTAATGGCTGACATATTGTCTACAAAGATGGGAACCCTACCGAAACTCAAGCCATAATCCTGCAAGGTTTGTTTCATCCAAAGTATCTGGGAGCAGCAGCTAGCAGCGGCAACATACTCAGCTTCTGTGGAAGAAAGCGCTACGCTAGCCTGCTTGCGAGAGGACCAAGACACCAAAGATGTACCGAGAAATTGACAAGTGCCGGATGTCGACTTGCGATCCAACCGACACCCACCGAAATCGGCATCAGAAAAGCCCACCAAAACCAGAGAAGAATCCGCAGAATACCAAAGACCAAATTCAGGGGTGAATTTCAAATACCTGAAGATGCGTTTCACCACCTGCCTGTGGGAGGTGCGCGGAGAAGCCTGGTACCGCGCACAAAGTCTGACACCGAACTGGATGTCCGGTCGCGTCGCCGTCAGGTACAGGAGAGAGCCGATCATGCTCCTGTACTCCTTCTGGTCCACCGCCTCGCCGTCCAAGTCCTCATCAAGCGCCGTAGATGTGCTGATCGGAGTCGGCTGAGGAGACAAGTCACTCATGTCAAACTTTCGCAGCAAGTCTCTAGTGTACTTGGCTTGATGGACAAAAGTGCCCTGAGGAGTTTGCTTGATCTGCAGCCCGAGGAAGAACTGCAATTCACCCATCATGCTCATCTCGAACTCCCTGGACATCTGCTCAGAAAACTTGGAGACAAGAGCGTGAGAAGAGCCACCAAAGATAATATCATCCACGTATATCTGAACTAAAAGAAAATCAGTGCCAGATCGCATGAGGAACAAAGTTTTATCAACACATCCCATTTTAAAGCCCTAAGTCAGCAAAAAGGTTTTCAATCTATCATACCAAGCTCTAGGTGCCTGTTTCAAACCGTAAAGAGCTTTCTGAAGTTTATAAACACGGTTTGGAAACTTGGGATTTTCGAAACCAGGGGGTTGCTTTACATAAACCTCTTCTTTGATAAAACCATCCAAGAAGGCAGATTTAACATCCATTTGGAAAACCTTAAAACCCTTGGAAGCAGCAAATGCAAGAAAGATTCGAATAGCTTCCAAACGAGCAACAGGGGCAAAAGTTTCCTCAAAATCAATACCCTCTTTTTGGCAAAACCCCTGGGCAACAAGACGAGCCTTGTTTCGAACAACCAAACCATCCTCACCCTGCTTGTTTTTGAAAACCCACTTCGTTTCGATGGGATTACAAGCAGGTGGAGGCTCGACCAAAACCCAAACTTGGTTTCTTTCAAAATTTTCAAGTTCCTCATGCATGGCATTGACCCAATTAGAATCAGAAAGAGCGTGTCCAATATCCTTGAGCTCAAAAGAGGCAACAAATGCTGAATGAGCAAAGCCAGCGATACTTGTTACCTTGGACCTGGTGACTCGCTCGTTGAGATCACCTAGCATCTGTTGAGGTGGATGGCGGCGCTGAATGTGTCGCGGTGCTTCCCGTGTTGAAGTCGCCTCCTCCTCAACCAAAGCTGGTGCCTCCTCAAGTGCAGCTGGTGAAGCCTGGGTCACCTCCTCGATCAGCCCCCGTGAAGTAGACGTAGTCGGATCGGGGCCGTCGTCATCGTCCGAGCTCGTAGCAGAGATAGCTGGGTCCACAGCACGCGTGGTAGCCTCAGCATCGCCATCTGCAGCTTCTTCCTCCTCATCTTCAAAGATGGAGGTGCCGAGCTCATCATCTCCTGCAACTTCAAAGACAGAAGAATTGCACGGTGCAGTCTCGTCGAAAGTGACTTCACAAGTCTCTCTGACGATGTTAGTATCAATAATCAGCACACGGTACGCTCTAGAGTGAGAAGCATAACCGAGAAAAATGCCGTTAGACGAGCGAGACTCAAACTTATCAAGATTTCCATCTTTCAGCACAAAGCACCGGCAACCGAAAACTCTGAGATGGTCAACACGGGGCTGGCGTCCAAACCGCAACTCATAAGAAGTCCTGTGCATGAAAGCACGCAAGAAAATGCGGTTGGACACGTAACAAGCGGTGTTAACCGCCTCAGCCCAGTATTTGCGAGGAGTCATATGCTCATCGAGCATCGTCCTTGCCATCTCAACCAGCGTCCGATTCTTCCGCTCTACAACTCCATTCTGCTGTGAAGTGTAGGGAGAAGAATACTGGTGTTTAAGACCTTGATCACTGCAAAAGACATCAAAACGAGCGTTTTTGAATTTTGTGCCATTGTCAGAGCGGATCGCTCGCATGGCCTGGGGTAGCTCGTTTTTCAACCTCAAGATCAAGTCTCGAACAAACTCGAAAGCCTCATCCTTGGTTCTCATGAAAAAGACCCAAGAATAGCGAGAAAAGTCGTCCACAATCACAAGCACATACCACTTCCCACCAACAGACATCACCCTGGAAGGACCGACAGTGTCCATGTGTAGCAATTCTCCAGGGTGAGAGGTCATCACCTGATTAACAGGCGGATGTGAAGCGGCAATCATCTTACCGTGACGACAAGGATGGCAAACAAGGTTCTTCTCAAACTTCAATTTGGGCAGTCCTCGGATCAGGCCAAGTGAGCTCAGTCTCGATAACAAATCGAAGCTCAAATGTCCTAGTATCCTATGCCACTTCCATAAATCAGAAGAAGGACCAGCCATCAAGCAATGAGAAGGGCCAAAAGGAGTTCCAGAGAAGTCAACCAAGAAAACTCGATCACGAGGTGTAATCCAGCAAACCAAATCTCCCCTGGAGTCCAAAACACGCGAACAGCCCTCCTTAAAGCGAACCTCAAACCCCTCATCAAGAAGTTGCGAGACAGAGAGCAAATTAAAACCAAGATTCGAAACCAAAGCAACCTCTCTCAGGGTAAAGCGATCAGAAACTCGAACAGCGCCAAGTCCACGTACCTTTCCTCTTCCATTATTCCCGAACACAATGTACTCCTTTGAGCGCATCGGGGTGAGGCTGGAGAACCATTTGTCATTTCCGGTCATGTGGCGCGAACAACCGGAGTCCATGATCCACCTGTTCTCCAAGCCTCCGACCTGCACATCAGTAGTGAGACAAAGGGTGAGCAAATGTCTCAACACTAGAGTTAGCAAAGTGAGAAGCAAACCAGTGTCGAGCCATTTGCTCTACAGAAGGGTTAGCAAAACCAGACAAAGTGTATCCCCCGTCCCGTCTACCGCGTGACTGACGAACACCACCGCGAGGAAAAAGCATGGAGCCTCAAAACCTCCTCCACAGCCTCGGTCTCGTGGTCCATAGCCGTACTGAAAACGACCAGGAGCACGGCCGGTAAAGCGACCACCTGCTGGAGCACGGTAACCACAACCGTCTCCCTGACCTCCACCTACATGGCGCGCCCTAGCATCTCGCCTATCACCACGCCGAGAAGGACCATGCACCCGAGCAGAGTACATGTCCGCGTTCCGTCTCTCCTGCTCTCTCCTCACAGCCCGCATCCTCCTGAAGCAAAACTCCTCCAAGTGACCTTCCCTGTCACAGAACTCGCAGTGGTACCTCACCTCACGCTTGGGAGGTGGAGGCCTAGCCTGCGGACGGGGAGGAGCGGCCCTCTTCTTCTGGGCAACCTGGGCTGTGGCAGCAGGGAGCGTGTCGAGGGGGTTCCTCAGCACATTGGGATTCGGAACCCAAACCTGCTTCTGCGGAGGTGCTTTTGGTGATTCTTTAAGCACACCATCCGCGGGGTCAACAAGCAAAGGTTGCGTGCTCGTACTAGCAGTGTTTCCAGCAGCCTTGTCAATCTTACCATACAACCTGTCAAAGTCTGACTTCGTGTATGTGTAACCAACCCCAAACCCATCACCACGCTTGAACTGCTTAATCATCATGCCCAACTGCGGCTCACTAGCAGAAACCCAACTAAGAATCGCCCTAAGATAGGTATTCTCATTCTCCAGGTTGGCTTTCTCTACCGCAAGTTTATCCAAATCAGAGATCAAACCAGGGCAAACAGAGCAGTCAATAGGTGGGCTAGACTCTATGACCTTAGTCTTTCCAAAAGACTTGATCAAGGCGTTCTTCTCCTCTAGCTCCAACCTAAGCGTGGGACAAAGCTTACAAGCGCCAAGCAAAACTGGCCTAGACTTCATCTCCTCTAGCTCGCACACAACAGTAGCAAACTTAGACTGCAACGAAGCTAGATCAGACTTAAAGATAGGACACTCCTCGCATTCAAGCACATTGCTAACAATAGGAGCATCTTTAACCAACTCTAGTTCATGCTTGGCCTTAGCGAGCTCATGAGACACGTCAGCAAGCGAAATCTTAGCAACATCTAAGTTCGCGACGTTCTCATCATGCTTGGCACGGAGAGCAACAAGATCGTTCATGTGAGATATGCAGCCAAAGCACTCATCCTCACTAGACTTCTCCCTAGCACAAGCCAGCTCAGCCCTAAGCTTTCTACGCTCTCTAGCTGCTTCCTTAAGCAGCCTCTTCTGGTTGTCGAGAGAGGCATACAACTCCCTAACCTCTGTATCCAGCAGGTCGATCATGGAGTTTACCTCTGAATCAGTCTCGGATCCAGGAGAAGAGCCGGAGTGTGTCGGTGTAGCATGTCCACCCGAAGACGCACGAGCACCATCGGCTTCGCTCGCCATGGTGCAGAAGCTCTTGCGCCGACCGGCCGCCAAGCAAAGGCCGATGAAGCCGGTGGCTTCCTTGTCCCGCTTCTTCTTCTTCTTGTCGTCGTCGTCGGAGGTCGGTGAAGAAGAGCGGTCGGTGTCGGAGCTCTTGTCGAGGTCGCTGAGCTGCGCCAGGAAGGCCTTCTCCCGCTTCTTGGCCTTGTACTGGAAGCACTTCTTGAGCGACTCCTTGTCGAAGCGTCCTCCCCGGTCACGACTGCGGTGCTTGTGGCACCGACGCTCCTTGTTGGAGCCTCCCTCGTCGCGGTCACGGTGGCGGTAGTAGTCGAAGGAGTTGTTCTGGCCACCGCCGGACTTTTTGGGGCAATCGGTGACGAAGTGGTTCAGATCACCGCAGTTGTAGCACCCGGGGTTCTTCTTCCTCTGCCTGTTGTGGTAGACGCGCTGGAACTTGATGATGAGGAGACACAAGTCGTCGTCGCCCAGTGTCTCCAGCTACTCATCTGAAACAGAAGGCAAAGAGGCAAGAGAAAAGCCAAGAGCAGAGTTAGCGTTAGAGCTCGATCCACCTGGGCCAGTCACAAGAGCGACGCTCTTGGAAGGAGGGGCACCATTGAGCTTGGCTCGTGTCTGGTTATCCACCTCCGTGGCCTTGAGCTTGCTGAAAAGCTCGTTCACCGTCAGAGTCTCATAGCCAGCAGACTCAATGATGGTGTTCACCTTGAGATCCCACACAGAGCGATCAAGTGCGTAAAGCAACTTAAGGGCCTTCTCGTGCTCTGTGTACTCAAGGGCACCAGCAGATCTGTTCGCATTGACCTTGTTCACAATCGATTGAAAACGACTGAACATCAGGTCAATGTTCTCACCCGGCTCCTGTGTGAAGTTCTCGTACTCACGCCGGTGAGTCTCGAACAGTCTGGCCTTCACCTGAGGTGTACCCTCGTGGTAGTTCTCAAGGCACGTCCAAATTTTGTGAGCTTCCTGAAAACCCTGGACGCGTGAGAACTCCGCACGAGAAATGCCAACGAACAAGGCATTGACGGCCTTGGCGTTAGCCTCGTGCTGGGTCACCTGAAGAGGCGTGGTCCGAACAGCTAGCACCTCGTAGAGCTGGTTTGTGGTAATCTCCCAGACATCGGCTCCCATACTCTGCAGGAAGGCTCTCATGCGAACCTTCCAGTAGGCATAGTCCTCGCCGCAAAACACCGGGATCTTACCAAGACTCACCATGGTCGCCGAGTGGTTTTCGAACCGGTTAAGGTATTGAAAACCTCAACCAAGCTCTGATACCAATTGTGGGACCGAAGCCGGCGACCAGAGGGGGGGTGAATGGGAGCCGATCAAAATTTCTTTCGAAATTCAAACCGTCGGCCTATATCCCGAAAATCACCCAAGCCCTCAAGCGTTCTGGCCAAAGTTTGGAATAGCTATTGAAAAGCTAAACCCACACAAAAGGCCTCGAACGAACGAGTGAAAACCCAAAGTAATTCGGAAGCGATTCGGGAAAACAGCTGATCTGAACAGCCAGGACCGGTCTGACCGGTGCGATGGACCGGTCTGACCGGTTGTGTCTGTTCAAAAATGAGCAGACCGGTCTGACCGGTCGTGCCTACCGGTCTGACCGGTAGCACCCAGAAAACCCCCGAGAAAATGGATTCAAACGGTGAATCTTGAGCAAACGACCACGAAAATCGACGAAACTTGGGGGATTGCTTCGCCCCTACCCCGTGAACATATCCCCAAAAGATCTCGGCCTAAAGAACAACGAATCTAGAGAATTATGAGGGAGATCAAAAGGGATTGGGGTTTTCTCAAATACTCGAAAACTTCAATTCTGAAGAGCTCATGATTCCAGAGGGATTGACACGAAGCTAGAAGCACAGGAATCACTCCAAAGAGCCCTACGAACCGTCGCAATCAAGTGCATCAAAACCAAAACGAAAATCCATCACAAAAAGCACAAGAGGGACGGGATTGGTTTGATTCAAAAGCCCAGAGGGCACAAGGAGGATAGGGCCTCCTTTCCCAATCAAATCCAATATAAACTCTCACAAATCCATGGACAAATCTACTCTAAAGAGAGAAACAGGGGGAGGAGAACACAGGGGCGGCAGCCTGGAGAAACAGAGAGTCCACGAACAGATTACAAAAACCGCCATTAAACTAACACAAGTGAAGGGGTATTTATACCCGCGGGACCGGTCAGACCGGTGCGCTGGACCGGTCAGACCGGTGTGTTAGACCGGTCAGACCGGTGCCAGGGACCGGTCAGACCGGTTGGCCTGCAGCACCCCCTGTACATGATCTCATCCGACGGCCGAGGTTCTTTCTTCGAAACGAAGTCTTCTCCGCGATGCCGCCGTCTTGATGAAGATCCAGTCCGCGGTTTTGAAGGGTCCGCGAAACCCGGGTAGATGGCCGGTTTTGAGAAAACCGCCAAATCCTCAAGCGCGGGAAGATTCCCGCCTCCATGTCGTGGCCCTAGACGCCGTTCCCGCCTCGGCCTTCTGACGGCCCTAGACGCCGCCCGACGCCCGTCACCTCCTCGCCCGCAGCGAGGCCCTAGACGCCGTCGACACCCGTCGCCTCCGTCAGTCCCGAGACCGACGCCCGTGCCTCCACGACTTGACGTCTTCAACCGCCGTCCGCCTCCTTGGTTTTGTGGCGCAAACCGAGAAACCCGCCTTCCGTCGCCGCTTGCGCCCTTGATCCAGGAGTGGACGCCACAGCTGCCGCCCGGTCCGAGCTCCGGTCCCGGCTGCCCTTCACCGCCGTCCACCACACGGTCCATTGGCCACAGCACCTCCACGGCAGCTCCCCGTCGACACTCGACGCCCGTGTACCTGCAATCCAAAGACCAAGCGCACGATCACACCGCACGGTTGACAATTCACTCATCACAAGCAGGATAGAGTACTCAACATTCCTCAGAAAAAAAGAGAGAAAAGACTCGTAGGGTTAGAGATTTGTCACAGGCCATTGACACATGACATCTGCGCTGGCTATCATGCTATATCTGGCCATGTTTCATGTGTTTATTGCATTAGAACTTTGCTCAAGACGAAATCCTGTAACTGAACAAGGATATGAGAGATATACTTTAGCAAATCCCTAATTGCATTCAACTGGCGCAGCTATCATGCAAATATGATTTTAAGCATCATAATTTTCAGTTATTCATGTTTTGTGTTGGGGTACTGGGTGACTGCTAGCTGTTAAATAGAGTTGTTTGGGGGTAACAAACATTTGTGTACATAAAACTGTGAGACGTGCGGAGGGCAATTAAGTGGGGGTATCTAGGTGTAAAATGTTGGCATGGTTGAAATGAATACGAGCCATACTTTACACAAAATGAATACGAGCCATTAGAGGTAAATGATAGGAATATTCTTTAAAGACATAGGTCTCCCTCATCATAAATATAGGTACTGAAAACATATTCATTCATGTTTCTTATTTATATTGCTGGAGTCAAAAGTGCATTGATAATTATGAGCACTAGCTGGAAGATTTCCTAATTTACTTTAAATAATTAAGATTAATTGCTCGTAGAGTGACACTAGTTCAGCTATTATATTGATCCCTTACAAAGCTATTTTGGTAGTTATGTGGCACTGGAATGATCTCTTTGCAATTAAATTAGGAACATATGTTGGTCTTTGAAAATTACCACTCTTAATCATGAATTAGTTGATCTTGTGTGCTATGTGCATTCCTTGCATTTTACCTTTTAGCTTTCAGCTTTATTTCTGAGTATGCTTTCATGGCCTGTGTGGAACTCGGTAGTAAACTTAATTTTTACTTGGGAGCAGGAGGTCTAGAAAGCAAATGGGATAGAATGCGAGAGTTACAATGAGCAGCGATCGTTACTTGTATCCTTGCATTTTATCAGCTTTGTTTCTGACTTCTGAGTATGTTTTCATGGCCTATGTGAAACCTTGCAGTGAACTTAACTTTTACTTGTTAACAGGAGGTCTAGAAAGGAAATGGTGTAGAATGCTAGAGTTGGTATGAGCTGTGATCATTGCTTGGATGCCTTGGATCATATGGATTCAAGATCTGTGCTTAAAGAGTTACTACCTCCATCCCAGAATATAGCTATTTTTAGGTTTTCTTCAAGTCAAACCTTTTAAACTTTGACCGTAGTAAAGAAATACAATGATTGACAACATAAGAGTGATATTAGTTTATTCATAATGAAAACCAACTATTTTAATATATAATATTTTTTATTTAAAAGTAATTATTTTTGGAGATATTATTGGTCAAAGATGAAAACATTTGACTTCCAAAAGTCAAAAGTTGGGACAGAGGTAGTAGTTTCTACATATCAAGCATACTATTAAAATGAGCAGTATCCTGAAGTCCTGTTGCAGTATCCTGCAACACATAATGTACTTTTTAGGGATGCGATGTTACATGTGTGTTCTTACTTATTACTGTTGAGTATATTAGTCAACTCCGGATATGGTTAGTTTATGATTGATTGTAATCCCGGGATAATCTTCCTTATCTCTAGGAGAGGCTACTTGCCCTGCAAGCCATGTACTCCTATATATACCGTCCAAGGGGCTCAATGCAATACATCGACCACATTATATGCATTATACTTTCCTACAATTACTTATAACTTTATATGGACTGCATAGGATGTAATTCATCATTTCTATCAATCTACATTTGCCCTTTTTTCCCTTCTAGATTTAAGTTTGCCCATTCTTTCAAATTTATAATAATTAGTTTTATGATAATGCATTTTTTAATATCAGAACTTCTTGTTACCGTATTCCCTGAATTTGTTAAAGTTAAATAACTCATTTGAACTCATTGCTGAAACCTCTTCGGTCCAAAGGACAAGAATCGAAGAGACTGTGAAGAAATTCAATACACCGGTTGAACCGATGTTAAGGAAAAGACACACGCCGGTGTAATTGTCCAGAAGCTGGAAACTGAAGATACACTCACCGGTTAAACCGACGTTGAAGAAAATGCATACGTCGGTGCATTGCCAAATTAAGATCAGAAAAAATACATACACCGGTTGATCCGATGTATCACCGGTCAAACACATCGGTGCAGTTGTCCAGAAGGATGGTTTTCCATGGAAGGTGAAGAAGTTACACTCACCGGTTGAACCGACGTTTATATTACATTCACCGGTTGATTACGTCGGTCGATTGAGGTAGCCATTGAAGTATAACGGCTAGTTGGAAAATGCACTCACCGGTTAAACCGGTGATGACAAAAATGGGAGCATCGGTTTAACCGGTGATAGCACTTTTTGTCAGCCTTTTTCCAACGACTAGTTTGGGGGTGTGTGGGCTATATATATGCCACCCCACGGCTCATTTGAGAGTGCTGGAGACCAAGGAAGTATACAAGAGCCAAAGATCATCTCCAACCACCATAGAGCTTCATTGTACATCATATAGGCTTAAGCACACTTGTGAGAGTGCTTAGTGCTTGTAATAGGGATTAGTTCTTGCGAGAGCTCCCTTGAGAGAAGTCTTGCTACGGCAAGCAATCCTTGTGATCCGTCGTGTGACCCTCCGACTTGGTGTGGAGTGGCAACGACACTTTGTGCGGGGGAAGAGGAGACCCCCTCCTTGGTGGAGAAGCTCCGTAGTGGATTTCGGCCGGGTGACCGAGAGAGACGGTGGCGGTGCACGAGACTCAGTGTCTTGTGGGCACTTGCCTTTGCTTGCCGGCATCGCCTTGGTGGCGTAGTGCAAGACGGTGATCGGAAGAGCCTCGATGTCCCGTGGACGTAGGCGTTTGTGCCGAACCACGTTACATGACCGTGTCTACTCGGGAGTTTACATCCCTCTTGCACTTACATCTTTACTTACCATATTATGTTTCCGCATTTACTCTTTCTTGTGTGCCTTTACTTTCCTAGTTAGGTTGATTAGGATTGGCTATAGATTGCAAGTTTTTAGGGGTAATTAGAGAGTTGCATAGATAAACCTTAGTCATAACTAGCATGTGTAGGACGTGTTAAGTTTATCTTATGCAAGTAGTTTGAGCCCTAGGATAAAAAGCAATTAGCGACCCTATTCACCCCCTCCCCCTCTAGGGTCGGACACCCCGGTGATCCTTACAGTGTCATCATCTCGAGCAACTAATAAGTTTGATCTCATACACTGCGATTTGTGGACTTTTCCATCTATGGACTTTTCCATTACGCCTATGGACTTATTTAGTCATTCTTGATGATTATTCTCACCATCTATGGACTTTTCCATTACGCCTTAAGTCTGACACGTATTCGACTCTGACTCACTTCTTCGCTTATGTGCGTACCCAGTTTGGTGCTCCTGTCAAGGCGATTCAATGCGACAACGGCAAAGAGTTTGACAACTCCAGCGCCCGCACATTCTTTCTGACTAGTGGCATCCACCTACGCATGTCCTGCCCCTACACCTCTGCACAATTCGTACTACCAACAACATTATTCGCTCGCTTCTGTTTCAGGCGTCCGCTCCACCCTCCTTCTGGGTTGAAGCCCTCCATACCGCAACTCACCTGCTAAATATCCTCCCAACCAAGACACTCGACCACTTCACCCCACATGAGACTCTGTTTGGCTCCCCGCCAACATATGAGCACCTTCGTGTCTTTGGCTACAAGTGCTACCCCAATCTCACCGCCACTGCACCACACAAGCTCGCCCCTCGCTTAGCTTTGTGTGTCTTCCTTGGGTACTCTGCTCACCTTAAGGGTTATCGATGCCTTGATCTTGCCACAAACAAAGTCATCATCTCCCGGCACGTCATCTTCGATGAAGCCGCCTTTCCCTTTGAAGAGCAATCCCCCGCCATTACACCCGCGGATCTTGATTTTTTGGACATCACTGACCATATGCCAGCTCCTATCGGACTGTCATATCCTCTCCCTGCAGGTACTTCTAGTCGCAGCGCTGGCTCGAGCCTGTTGCTCGCCGAGCGCGCCCCCCTGCACCGGCGTCGCGCAGCGCCACCTCGACTGCTACCCCTCCGCTGATGCCGATCGCGCCCTCCACCGCCGGCGCCCCCGCACAGCCACGTGCGGCTGCGCTCTCCCCCGGCACTGTGCAGCCAGGCATGGCTGCACCTCCTCCCGGCGCGGCTGGCTCCGCTCCTCTCCGAGTCTACACCAGGCGTGCGCCCCGGGTTCCTCCCGGCTTCGCGCCTCTGGAGTCACCAGCACCGGCTGCCCCCTTGCCCAAGGGTGCGGCGCCTGTCAGTCTAGTGGTGAATGCGCATCCGATGCGCACTCGGGCGAAGAGTGGGTTTTGGATGCCGCCTCGGCCTCTCCTGCACGCCGCCCCACTCTCTCCTGTGCCGAAGACCTTCCGTGGTGGTCTTGCCGACCCCAACTGGCGGGCCGCCATGGAGGAAGAACATCAAGCTCTTCTCCAGAACTCCACCTGGGATCTTGTTTCGCGTCCGCCGCAGGCCAATGTTGTTTCTGGAAAATGGATCTTCAAGCATAAGTTTCGAGCCGACGGCTCTCTTGAGCGGTATAAAGCCAGATGGGTTTTTCGCGGTTTCTCTCAGCGTCCCAATGTGGATTTTGATGAGACTTTCAGCCCAGTTGTGGAGCCCGCCACAGTTCAGACAGTGCTCTCACTTGCTCTCTCTCGTCAGTGGCCTATTCATCAGCTGGACGTGAAGAACACCTTCCTCCATGGTACTCTGTCAAAAACAGTCTACTGTGCTTAGCCGTCTGGTTTTGAGGACCCCGCTCATCCGGATTATGTTTGCCACCTAAACAAATCTCTCTACAGATTGAAGCAAGCTCCTCGGGCCTGGTACAGTCGCTTTGCTGCGCATCTACTATCACTTGGATTTGTTGAGGCCAGATCCGATACTTCACTGTTTGTCTTTCGTCGCGGCTCCGACACTGTCTATCTTCTCCTCTACGTGGATGACATTGTCCTCACTGCTTCGTCGACTGAGCTCCTTCGCCGCACGATCATGGCTCTGCAGCAGGAGTTTGCCATGAAGGATTTGGGTGAGCTTCATCACTTCTTGGGTATGGAGGTGCAGTGAACTGGCGATGGTTTGTTCCTTTCCCAGCGCCAGTACATGATTGATATCCTCAATCGCGCGGGCATGGCTGACTGCAAGCCTGTTTCTACTCCGGTGGATTGCAACCCCAAGCTCTCTACTGATGGGGTTCCTGTTCAAGATGCTACTGATTTCCGGAGTCTTGCTGGCGCCCTACAGTACCTCACTTTCACTCGGCCGGATATTGCTTATGCTGTTCAGCAGATCTATCTGTACATGCATGATCCACGGGAGCCGTATCTCACTGCTCTCAAGCGGATTCTCAGTTACATCCGTGGCACATTGCATATGGGTCTGGTCCTTCGGCCTTCTTCCTCAGCCAAGCAGCAGAATACAGTCTCCAGATCCAGCGCCAAAGCCGAGTATCGCGCCGTCGCCAATGCAGTTGCCGAGGCGTCCTGACTGCGATAGCTTCTTCATGAGCTCCACGCTGTCCTTCGTCGTGCAGTTCTGGTATACTGTGATAACATCAGCACGGTGTACATGACTGCCAACCCCGTCCAACATCAACGCACCAAGCACATCGAGATTGATCTTCACTTCGTTCGAGATTGTGTGGCAGCAGGTGATGTTTGCGTTCTTCACGTACCGACTACATCACAGTACGCTGATATCTTCACCAAGGGGCTGCCTACAACGATCTTCGATGAGTTTCAGTGCAGTCTGAACGTTCGCGGTGCTACCGATCGGACTGCGGGGGCATGTTAGAATTATGTGTATGCACTCATGGGTTGTGTGCTTGGTTTGGCCCAACAGGGCCCTTGGAGTCTGACCGCACTATTCATGTGTAGTGCGCCGGCCCTAGGTTAGGTGTGTCCTTCATGTACAAGGCAAAGATCCCCTGACTGATGGTATTTTATAAACCATTAGGGTTCCTTGCCTATATATGTAACCGGCTATTGCCCCTGGGAATGCATCCATTATTCCTGGCCATATTCTCTTTCAGTTAGAGTATATTAGACAACTCCGGATATGGTTAGTTTAGGATTGATTGTAATCCCGGGATAACCTTCTTTATCTTTAGGAGAGGCTACTTGCCCTCCAAGCCATGTACTCCTATATATACCATCCAAGGGGCTCAATGCAATACATCGACCACATTATACGCATCCTACTTTCCTACAATTACTTATAACTTTATATGGACTGCATAGGATGTAATTCATCATTTCTATCAATCTACATTTGCCCCTTTTTTCCCTTCTAGATTTAAGTTTGCCCATTCTTTCAAATTTATAATAATTAGTTTTATGATAATGCATTTTTTAATATCAGAACTTCTTGTTACCGTATTCCCTGAATTTGTTAAAGTTAAATAACTCATTTGAACTCATTGCTGTTCCGCTGTTGGCTATGCGCCTACTTTTTTTCGTTGGGTGTGTTAAATAGCTTGCTATTAAATGATTATATCTCCAGGCTTGACTGAGAAACTGCACTCTATGCCTCTTGTACAGGACTTCAGTATTTACAAGTCTGGGAATTGGTGCTTCAACTCAGACAAGAAAGCTACTCTCTTAACCAGACATGATGATGACACAGGCCTGTAAAAAGAGGAGGGCAGTTTATATAAGCAGTGAATCAGGAGATTCTGGTACAGATTCTGAGGTTGAGGGAAGCAAGCTCTCCCAAAAATTTGGTGTGACATCAATTTCTACATGCGAGCATCAATCATCTTATAAGATCAAGATTGAAAGTATGAATACTAGCAAGATAAGGCTGTGCGGAAATATCTTAAGGAAGCTCATGGATCACAAGGGTGGTTGGCTATTCAATCAACCGGTTGACCCAGTGCTGTTTAAGATTCCTGATTACTTTGATGTTATCCGCCATCCGATGGATTTGGGTACTGTTAAGAAGAAACTCGGAAGCAAGCAGTATGTGAGCACAGATGAGTTTGCAGCAGATGTGAGGCTAACATTTTCAAATGCCATGAAGTATAATCCTCCAGGCAATGATGTCCATGAGATAGCTAAAGAATTGAATGGAATATTTGATTCAGAGTGGGAAGCAGTGGAAAGGAAATTTAGAGGCCGAAACCCAGTACAAGAGCAGCAGACAGTGAAGGTCATAAAAATTCGAACTGCCACGGATTCAAAGTCTACAGTTGCTACAGGGACGGTTGCGTCATCAGCTCGAGGGCCAGTAGCTTGCTCAAATTCACTTGCGAAGAAGACACTGACAGATGCGATAACTTCCAAAGTGAGATAACAATATCCTCTTATTTGGTTGATGATTTGTTTCACTGGTGATAATATGATTTTGAAAGTACTGCTATCTTTTATCTGTACAGGTGAAAATTAAATTTTCCGTGCGCAGCTCTGAGCAGACCTCTTCTAAGGTATCAATGGCGTAACTTCTTTATGTTAAGTGTCACAAGTTTTTGTTCCAGGGATCAATTGTCACTGTTGTGATTATTAATGCTTTCCTGTTTTTCTTTAATTCAGATACACCTGTTCAAGCAGCTGGTAGCAAAGAGGGATCCTTAAATCATCCTCTTCAAACTGGCAACAGGGAGGCATCTTTAAATCGTTCTCTCCCTTCCACTAAGGTTGGGCATGAGTTCCCTTATCTCATTCTTTTTGACTCATTATCATCTACCTCACAGCATAAACAAAATTTCGACTTCCCACCTAAAGCCACATCTTCTATCTTTAGGAGAATGCTAAAGTATCAAGGATACAAGCAACCGAGCACAGCTCCGGTTTAGTTGGTATGTTGATTTTTTGGGCACAATGTTATTACCAGGATTTCTTTTTTGCTAATATACCTGGTATTTTAGGAAATGAATCACGGTCTTGCAATGAAACTTCAACATCGCCTCTCGCTTCCTCTGGGCAAGGTATCATATTTTCTCTCATACTTAAATACTTAATTCATTTGTTTATAGTTTAAGTCCTATTGGGAACAAGGAAAATTAAATCCCAGCTAATGTACTTCATCATCTGATGTGAATTCCAGGAGAGGGAGGTTATTTACATGATGAACCTTTGTCGCAAAGCAGAGCCCTTTGTGCAGCAATGATCAAGAGTCAGCTATGCTGGGACTATTGTGAAGGCTCAACAGAAGGCACTTGTGGATCATGTAATATTTGAAACATCTAATCCTATCAAAACAGAACTTGAAGCTGAAATTTTTCAACCTAACATTTCAATCACGTGGAAAGTTGAATTCCAGCTATAAAGAGAAAACGAAACGGGAAAGCTAAATCATGCCCGGGGATTTCTGTTCTCTCCCGCACCCGGTTTTCTGTCCGTAGGATGTAGCCTTGAGCGTTCTGCAGCATGTTAGTCTAGCCTGACATGAGCTTGTGGAGTCGTGGGTTGGGTTGTCTGTTGCGGCCCAATATGGGCTTTTGTTTTTTTTTTGCCTGTTACGGGAATCCTTTTTATATTCCCTGGATTTTTAAATTTGTTCGAGCCATTATGTCTGCCCCGTGCTTTAATTTACTAGCCACATTCTGTGGTCTCCTCTGTTTGATGAAATTCTATAGAGAAATGATATCCTTGTCTTCAGTATTAAATGATATCCTCTTGTTTTCAGTCCTAGTAGTTATTTTTCAGCATAAAACAATTTACAACTTAGTGAGTACCACTTTTCTTTCTTCATTTTGTTGCATAATTTATTATGAAATTCTGCACACCCAGGGATAAAAACGATCATGGGAACATCCTTATCCTTGAGGTGATTACTTCAAAGACTGGGAACTTATTACAGTAGTACGCCTTACAGGCAAGCAACCTGGCACATTCATTCCCTGATGGATCCATTTCCGAATTATACTTTCTGAATTCACTTTTCATGGTCAACATATAGAATAGGCCTTTTATGGCCTGTTATGAGGTTTCTTTCTTTGTTTGCTAGGTTTTTCTGTGGCTACGCCTGCTTCGCCCCATTAGTGGACTCCATGCTGATCGGCCTCTCCAAAAAATGCACAAGCCCTGTCCATGGATTGCACATATGTTTTATATTTATTTCTGTATGAGAGCATCCTCAAGTGGTCAGGTTTCCTGCAGTTCGAACGAATATGTTTATGTGCTTCAGAGACATTAGTATATTCTTGGCTCCCATTTCCTATACGCCTTGCATCTTCATACCATAGAGCAACGGAAGTTCCTGCATGTCTCCGTTTACAGTGAGACGCTCTAATCCTTTTCAGTCATCTGAACCTTAGCAGTGTTAATCTTGATGCTTGGCATCCGAAGCATGTTTCATGGAACTTCACGCACCGCTTTTGCCTGATGCTTTTGAGATTATTCAATTCATACCAATGAACGGAGCGCTTGAAAAAAAAATCAGTGTATGGAGTGCTTGAAGATATTTTGTGCGTATCCTTCAAATATAATCATATAGAACTATAGTCAAGTTCCACATTTTTCTGATACGCGGGGAAATTAAAATCGCCAAATAACTCAATTATGGGCCGGACACGTATCTGAACGTTTTCAGGACACGGCCCAGCCCACGAAGCACTTGAGCCTGCTATCCCAGTTCCCCCCAACCCTCGCACTCGCAGGCGCCGCCCGCCCACCCGCCCGAGCGCTGCCCGCCGGCGAGGAGCCTCGCCGGGTGCGATCTCCGGTAAGTTTTCCGTTCTCTTCGTCCTCCGGTCTCCGGATTGATTTCTTCCTTGCATTTTGTTTCATCTCTGATTTCCTCCTCCCCCCGATCTAGAGACCTGTTCATGCTCGCGCAACGATTCGCAGGTGCGCGGAAAGAAATTCCTATCTCGTTGGAGAGCTGTGTCGTCCTGGTTCAGAACGTGGGGCATCTTCCACAACCAACCCGCGCACGCCGCCGCCGTTCACCAGCTCCACTTCCTGACCCTCACCCTGCACTTGCCAGCCCCCACCGCCGTCCTTCCCTCTGATGCCCGGGCCACTTGCCTCCCCACGCCGACATGTCCCGCCGCGCGAGCGCCGCCCGCGACAGGTGCTTGGAGCTGGAGCGCGCCATCGCTGCCCGCGTCCGCTCGGGAAACCTTGGCCTAGATGACGCCGTCAAGCTGTTCGATGAATTGCTGCACCACGCTAGGCCAGCCTCGGTGATCGCCATCAATCAGCTCCTCACCTTTGTCTCTCGCGCTCAAGGAAGGGGCTCCTCAACCTCTGCGCTCGTTGTATCACTCTTCAACCGGATGGCCCGTGCCTCCCCGAAAAAGGTGGGTCCCGATGGGTTCACCCACAGCATCCTCATCGGTTGCTTCTGCTGCATGGGACGCATGGAGCTTGGTTTCGCTGCCTTTGGCCTCATCCTTAAGACAGGCTGGAGGGTGGATGGCATAGTCATCAATCAACTGCTCAAAGGTCTGTGTCACAGTAAGTGCGCGTCTGAAGCCATGGACATAATGCTCCGACGAATGCCTGAGTTTGGCTGCACGCCGAATGTAGTTTCATACAACATAATTCTCAAGGGCTTATGCGAAGAAAAGAGAGCTGAGGAGGCGCTTCAGCTTCTCCACATGATGGTTGATGATGAATGTGGTAGCTGCCCACCAAATGTCGTGTCGTACAACACCGTCATCAATGGCTTCTTTAGAGATGGCCAGGTCGATAGAGCTTACAACCTATTTCGTGAAATGGATGACCGGGGGATTTTGCCGACTGTTGTGACCTACACCACAGTTATTGATGGCCTGAGCAAAGCTCAAGCAGTTGACAGGGCCGAGGGTGTTCTTCAGCAGATGATTCATAAAGGTGTCAAGCCAGACATTCAGACATATAACTGTCTCATCCATGGATATTGCTCTTCAGGACAGGGGAAAGAGGTGGTTCGAATGCTCAAAGAAATGTCCGCACATGGTCATCAGCCAAATGTTGTCACTTGGAGTTTGCTGCTGGATTATCTTTGCAAGAGTGGAAGATGCACAGAGGCTAGAAAGATTTTTGATTCTATGATTGAAAAGGGCACAAAACCTAATGTAACTACATATTGCACTCTGCTTCATGGTTATGCTACCAAAGGAGCTCTTTCTGATATGCATCGCCTCTTGGATTTAATGGCAGGAAGTGGTATTTCACCTAACCATCATACCTTTAACATAATTCTCTGTGCGTATGCTAAAGGTGGTATGATAGATGAGGCAATGCATATATTTCACGAAATGAGGCAGCAAGGGTTGAATCCTAATGTTGTCACCTATTCAACAATAATAGATGCACTTTGCAAGTTGGGAAAAGTGGACGATGCTATGCTTAAGTTCAATCAGATGACCAATGAAGGGGTGACTCCTGATATTGTTGTTTTTTGCTCACTAGTTTATGGACTGTGCACTGTTGATAAATGGGCGAAGATTGATGAATTATTTTCTGAAATGCTAAATCAAGGGATCCATCCGAATGCCACGTTCTTCAACACAATAATGTGTAACCTTTGCAGAGAAGGACGGGTCATGGAAGCCCAGAGTCTCCTTGACTTGATGGTGCGTGTAGGTGTGAGACCTGATGTTATCTCGTATAATACATTAATTGATGGCTACTGCTTATCTGGTAGGATGAATGAAGCTTTGAAGTTACTTGATGCTATGGTCCGAGTTGGCTTGAAACCAGATGCCTTTTCTTTTAATACTTTGCTTCATGGCTATTGTAGAGCTAGCAGGATAGATGATGCTGTTAGACTATTCAGAGAAATGTTAAGCAATGAAATTAGGCCTGGAATTGTCAGCTATAACATCATACTTCATGGTTTATTTCAGTCTGGGAAGTTTTCTGAAGCAAAAGATTTCTATCTCAATATGATCAAAAGTGGAATGCAGTTGAACATTTACATGTACAACACAATTCTGAATGGTCTTTGCCAAAATAAATGTGTTGATGAAGCATTCAAAATATTTCAGAGTCTATGTTCTAAGGATTTTCAACTTGACATCATTACCTTCAACATTATGATTGATGCTTTGCTCAAAAGTGGCAGAAAGGAAGATGCTATGGATATGTTCACTGCTATCTCTGCCCATGGTTTAGTCCCAAATGTTGTGACCTATCGCTTAATGATACAAAATCTCATTAAAGAAGGGTTGCTAGAAGAGTCTGACAATCTGTTTTTAGCAATGGAAAAGAGTGGATGCACTCCAGACTCATGTATGCTAAATTCTCTTGTTAGGAGGTTGTTGCATAGAGGTGAGATAATGAGGGCTGCGGCTTACCTGTCCAAAATTGATGAGATGAACTTGTCAGTTGAGGCAAGCACTGCTTCCTTGCTAATATCAGTTTTCTCGAGGAAGGAATATCAGCACCATGCAAAGTCCCTTCCTGAAAAGTATCATATTCTTAAGGAGATCAATAGTTGAGGATTTTTTTTTCAATGGAATTGGATTCTCAACTGTGTTGAGACATCTTTATGTGGCGCATAAATTTGTTGGAGTGATTATGTCTGTCTATTGCAGTGATTATTTCTGTCTCATGCTCTAATTTACTTGTCATATTCTATGGTCCTTTGTTTAGAGAAATGTTATCATTATAGTGCTCTACAGTATGAAGTTTGTCACCAAGTAAAAAATTATTTTATTTTCAGTTGCACTTATCTTTATAACAAGGATCAATTTACATGTTAATGGTTCAAGAAGTTTGGATGCTTTTTGTTTACATAATTTTCAGGTTGGTCATGCTAGTCATGGAATCTCAAGCACCTATTTTGAACAATTTTCAGGTAAACTACCTTACTCATTCTTACTGGACATTCGAACCATATAACAAATCAGGGACACCAGCCACGGCCAGAAAATAGCGATTTAGTTTGCCTTCTTTGGTTTCACTAGTTCAGGCCTTGGCCCAAAGAGATCATTAGCTCCTCCTGCTTTTGGTACAGAGCCTTGCCTTGTTCCGTGACCAGCCGAAGCTCCCAGAGGATCCCCGTGTCTCTTGGAGAGTACTTCTTTGCTTTCAGGAAATCCACCCTGGCTGATTCTGTCTGGCCAAGTTAAGATTTAGCTTTTCCTCGCCTGAACAGTTCTTCCACACTATTTTCGTCCTCTGACAAGACCTGAATAATAAGATTTTGAAAAGGACAGCCATCTAATCGGTAATTTCTCAGACAAAGCAGGGTAGTTTTGCAGTAGGAACATAGGATTGTTCAATTGATCAAGCATCATAAGTTCAACTTCACGGAGCAGAGCAGTAGCCACGCGAGGATTAGGTGGAGATGTAGTGCGTATGTACTCCAGAAAGCTTGGGACTCCGTATTTTTCTTGTTCCCTAGAACACCATTCACTATTTGATCGCGAAGTAGCATTTTGATTTGCATGTCAACTGGCACACCAATTAAAAGGCTATGATATCTGCTGAAGATGGTGGAACTCTGTATGCTCGAGTTTCATGTTATCCCTGTTTTTTTAGTTCTATCCCACCCAGTTGAAGTGTAGCTTTATGATCTTGGTGAAGCGGCACCACGATCCCTCCCAGGTTTTTTATCTTTCGATCCCCCCTCCCCCCGCGCTCTTTTGATTTTGTTGGTTTATTAGTTGTTAATTTGCACCCACACTTGACGGATTTCATGTTCGTGTTTGTTTTATCTGTTGATTTGAGATAGTTTAAGGTTCTGCAAGTTTGAAATCTGGTAGGGATTTCTGACGCAGGCAGGAGAAATTAAAGAATTCGCGGAATCTAGGGTTTTGGATAGCAATCTGTGCTGTCTGATCCGTAATTTATTTGGGATGGCAGGGATCCCCTCTTTTCATGGGTGATTTTTTTTTTTTTGCAGCGCGTGCATGGAGAGCACTGGGGTTTGGGAGAGGGAGACACTAGATTCTGATAGCTTGGTTTTAGTGAGGGCAGCGTGGAATGATGAATTTGATTTTTCTGTTATAGGCATAGCTAAGCTGGGGACTTCTGTAGTATTAACAACTCCTCCACCCCATACAAACACTCCCAATAGCGTGGTAAAGAGATTAGTTACAGGCATGGATGTATGATACACTTATATCTGTACTAATGTTCTATCATATTTTAAATTTTAATTTATTATTTTATAACTATTATGAAGAAGCAGGTTTCAGCAAAATAATTTGCCTTCTTCTAGCGCCATGTTTTTTTTCTTCTGTCTGCTTCAGATGTAGTTATTTAGTATAAGCTTTTCTATATGTGCTTTTTTGTTGATCCAGTTTCATTTGTACTGGCATTAATACATTGAATTTCTCTGTGTTTCATGCTCCCCCTGCGCAGCTATGTGTTTATGCACTTTTCTATGCTATACATATATTATTTTGCTAGTTTAGTTCATGTGAGCGGGATTGGGAGGCTGATGATATATGGATCTTTTTGCGTCCATTTGTTGCAGACATATACATGGATTACCTTTTTTCCCCAAGTCATTTAATGGACTGTCAACTCATATGCTTATTCTTCACCATACATGTATATTTAGATGGCTCGCAAGTCGCAAGAGGCCAAGTCACACTGTAGAGTTTGATGAAACGGGCAATCCAGATGATTACGAGTTCTACGCTTGTCTCCATGAAAAGAGTGATGGCTCAAGTGAAGATGATTCTGATGTACCTTCTCAAGACGATGTTAGTCCCTGTGCTCTTCGTTTTCACAGCATATATATTTTTGTGTTCTGCACCTTAGGCTGTGAGCTAGTGGAGATATTTCTTCTAATATATATTTTTTCTTTTCATGCAGGGGTCAAACCATAGTGACTCAGATGATGGCAGGGCAGCACTCTTATACCAGAAGTGTATGAAAAAGGTTATTTTCATTCTTCAATCTTCAGTTTCTTGTTTTCTAAACCTTGCAGCCTATATTTTTCTCTAGCGGTTTTTTGACGAGTTGCACACTGTCTATTCATGTCTGATATATTCTCTAGTGAATTGGGATCAATATATTCAGTATGATAAGGATGAAGAACCGATGGGCATGAGATTCGATGACCATGAGGTTGTGTATCCTACAGTACCTGAACAAGGCGCCAATAATTTGTAAGTGCTCAAATTTTTCCGCATATGTTTTATCCCTAAGCATTCCTTCTTTTCTTTCTTTTTAATTCCCCTTAGAGCCTGCACCAAAATAATTTATTTACAGTTACAGAACAATATATTTACAGTGATATGAAAACCGTCAAACCAATGCGCAACAACTGTAATTGTACATAAGGATATATGTAATGTTAGTTCTAATTTTGTCATATATAAAGACCTTCCATACTAGCTGAGTGGTCAGTCCTATTCTTGCTGTCTTTATAATTTGGTGCCTCGTGCTTCATTTGCTTTGTTTCTTTGCTAGCTTCTCCCTCATGGCGTCCACTTGCCCTTTAAATCTAGCAATGTGCTTTTCGGTAGCTTCCTTTAATGTCATATTGAATTTGTTGCTGCTGACTCATCAAAGTTGCTAGCTGGAAAATTTTGTGTTGGATCTTTTTTGCTGTGTTTTAAACATGTCATATAGGTCAAATTGGTAAAAGAAACTTCGGTCCTCAGCTTTTCTGACCGTGGCATCTTTTTGTCATAAACTCATGATGTTCCTAGAATATTGAACATCGCTTCGCTCACTGCTTACTCAAGTTTTAAGTTTTTTCTGATGTGCCCTTATAGCCTGCACCAAAATAACTAGTTACAGTTCCAAAACAATACATTTACATTGATATAAACACCGTCAAACCAGTGCGCAACAACTGTAATTATGCATAGGGATACATGTAAATTTTAGTTCTATTTTAGTCCTAAATAAGACATCTGATACTAGTTGAGTGGTCGGTCCTATTCTTGCTCTGTCTTTATATTTTTGGCTCCTCGCGCTTCTTTTGCTTTTGTAGAAGTGATAGAATTGGTATAATGGATGGATTGTATTAGCTTGAGGCCTCGGCCGGTATATATAAGAGTACAAGACTTGGGGTGCAAGGCAACCCCACCGGATATGTATGGCAGTCCGGATACAATATATAAACTACCAAATATACTCTAACATCCCCCCGCAGTCACAGCGGGAGCACTGCAGACGGTGAGACTGGAGGAGAAGCCGAAGGTAGGAACCGACGGACTGACATCCCCCCGCAGTTGTAGCGTCGGCGCAATGCGGATGCTGCGACTAGAGAGAACCGGCGAGAAACTCATGCGGATGGTAGCCCTTTGTGCCGATGTCGAAGAAGCCGAACTGGAGCAAGTAGCCGTGGTCGAGGAAGTCGTGCGTAGGGTAGCCGTGGTCGATGGTGAGCTGTCGAGATCGCCGATGGTAAGGAGCCGCACAGGAAGCCGCGGGCGCACTAGGAAGCGCCATGGTGGAGGCGTAACGGAGACGACGCCGGAGACGAAGACGGCGACGCGTCGAGGCAGTCGAAGAGAGAGTCGATGCCGCAGTCGACGCAGACACGCCATCGAGCGACACATCCCCGGGGACGATGGCACGCACCGGTGTTGCCAAGACCGGACGTGCGAGGGAGAGTGCACCACCAAGACGCCGTTGTCTGAGGGACCAGCAGAGAAGGCCTCCATGACGATCGCAGGCGCAGAAGAACGGCGAGGAAGAAGATGCCGATGCAGCCCGCAGTTGCTGGAGTAGACGAAGGGGTAGAAGTGGACGGCGACGAGGTGGTGCTGGACGAAGCGACGAGGTAACCCCGGACGATCTGGCGCAAGGCCTGATGATCCGGAGGACGCGGCGGCGGAGCTTGAAGAAGGCGACGAAGAACTCGAACAGCTCGGTGAAGACCATGTGCGCGCAAGGCGCGCACTGACGTAGTCGTAGACGATGTCGAAGATGCGGTCGAAGTGGCCGGCGTGGACGAAGTCGAGGACGTAGTCGGCGGCGGTGAAGATGCAACGACGAGGAACACCACAGACTGTACCGCTGCTGCCCGAAGAGGCGAAGCAGCGACCACCCTCCATACTCGGGGAAGAGGCGCGCAATACGATGACGGACGTCACAGGAGCCAGGTGGATCGCACATGTCGGCTGATCAGACCGAGTATGCGCAAGGCGAGACGACGATGGGCGAAGTTGGTGGAGGCGTCCCGACCGGTGGAGGCGACGACGAGCCGGCGAAGATCGACGTGCGGACGAGGCGACGAGGTGGGCGGCACAGATGGGCGTCCCCTAGGGCACCGTCCATGTCGCTATGCCGCACAGTCGAAGACGAAGAATAGGCCGGTGAAGTCGATGCTGATGTCGAAGTAGAGGCGTGCGGTCGACGGGCGGTGGGCGACTCAATCTCGAGCAGTGCTCGAGTAAAAAACAGAGGAATTACCAAAAAAAAAACAAATCAGCAGCAGCTCGTGTAGCACATCTGGGTGCGCGTAGCGCAATCCTCTCAATCTCCTCTTTTTCCTTCTCTCCCGTCACGGTCAACGACCGCATCTGAAGCGGAAGAAACGGAGTGAGAGGGACGGCGGACGGCGATGAGGGAGGCGGGCGGCCGGCTCCCTGCGGCGGCGCTGGAGGTCCTGCGCCGGGCGGCTCCCCGCTGGGAGGGGCCGCGGAGGGACGGTTGAAGCCGGGCGGCTCCCTCCCTTGCGGCGGCTGGAGCCCGCGCGGTGAAGGGGCGGCACCGTCATGCATGCCGCCGGCGACGAGGTCGACGCGCTGTGTCGGGGCCCCTGCTGCCACCACGGCAGCACAGGTTAGGGCACGGACGCCGGAGGAGACTGCGGCTGCCACCACGGCAATGCAGATCGGGGTCGTCGACGACAGCTTTCATGGCGGCGGTGACGAGGTACGTCACGATCTGCTGCTGCTAGACGCGAGGATGGCGGCGGATTAACTCGATCCGCCGCGACGGAGGGTGCTGCCCCCGGCGGAGGTCATGGTGGACCTCCCCGGGGGCGCGCTAGGAGGCCGTCGAGGGGGCGCCCTGGATGGGAGCCGTGGGGGACGGCCGGCAGCGCGCAGGAGGCAGGAGGGGCGCCGTCGGCGCTAGGGTTAGGGCAGCGAAAGATAGCCTAGGATCTCGAACCCTAATCTCGTGATACCATGTAGAAGTGATAGAATTGGTATAATGGATGGATTGTATTAGCTTGAGGCCTCAGCCGGTATGTATGGCAGTCTTGGGGTGCAAGGCAACCCCACCGGATATGTATGGCAGTCCGGATACAATATATAAACTACCAAATATACTCTAACAGCTTTCTTTCTTTTTGCTAGCTGGTCCCTCATGCCATCCACTTGCCCCTTTTAAATCTAGCACCATGTTTTTTGCTGGCCTCCTTTAATATCATGTTGAATTTGTCACTGCTGACTCACGAAACCTGCTCACTAGGTCAAGTTTTATTGTGTGTGTGTGGATCTTTTGGCTGCTGTTTTTAACTTATATATGTCAAATTGGTAAAAGAAACCTCAGTCCTCAGCTTTTTCATCTAATGCATGCAGGTTTCACTGTGGTATTTTTGTCATGATGTTCCTTGAACATTGGACAACGCCTCGCTCACTACTCACTCAAATTTTTAGTGTTTCTGATGTGCCCTGCATAAGAATCAACATCGCCAATGATTTGATGTTTATACCAGCAAACACTGGGTTGAAGAGGCTTGTGACCAGCTACAGAAAAGAGGTATAAATTTACATGTTTCTTATGAGCAAGAATGTGCCTTTTTTTTTCAGGGACCTAGTACATGATATATCGCCTTTTCAATTTATTCTATTTTCTTTTTGCATTTTGAGCCAGGAGGAAGAGTGAATTCTTTTTCCTTTCCGCGGCAAGTGAAGATTTGAAAGCAGTTTTGTCATCCCGGTTGCTGATTCTTTTAGCATTTCAAGGCAGATGTCCACTCAAGTCATTGCTTAGGATAACAGTGGCTGTTTTTAGTCAAGCGTTTATAAACAATGTAATAGGTATAGTCACGCAGGATAGACAGAGAACCATACTATGTCTCATGTAACCCCATGGGGATCCAGTAGTATTAGTGCCTTAACATTATTCAGCTACTCATAGACCTTTTCAGCGCTTCTACAAATTCAAGACATTTTGTCCCTGAATAATATGTTACAGCAGTATTGTATACTAAAAAGAGAGATATGAATTTCTCCAATTACTCAGCTGCCTTTTGCTGTTCTTTTCATTTTGCTTTTCTTCTGATTTTTTTTTTGGTTTCGGCAAACATGAGGCTGCATGTCCAGGCTTTGTCCTTAGCCTTGCTCCACCGGTTCCATGGAACCGCCTCCCACCCTACGTAGGGGGAGCTTTGGGGGAAATTCCTATATTTTAATCACACCGTTTCTTCACGATATTAATCACGTTTGAGCCCTGTAACATGATGAATACTGTATGATTTTTTTAAATTCAAAAACGATAAATAAATAGTTAGTTAAGGAGTTATAGGGGGGAATCTTTTGGAGGGAGGTAGTAAAATATAGTAAATAGTATGTTTGGAGGGAGTTGGAGATGAGAAATGGTTGGAGATAGCCTTAGAGGATTCCTTCTTTTCTTCTTTGATTTCCCCATGGGGCCTTTTTTTCTACCCTTTTTTCTTGCCCACTCTCCCATCCTCTTTTTTTTCCCACGGGCCCATGGCTGAAATGTTGGTATGTACACAGCACACACAAAAAAGAAAGAGGTCGACGGCCCACAGAAGAACAGAGAAAAGTCCATCCTTGAAAATTCAGGTGTCAGGAAGACACAAAATACCCGGTTCAACACATGGCAAAATACTCGAGTCTCACTGGAATTGCACAGTATACTCAAAATCACAACACGACAACAAGATTAAATCTGAGCCGTCTGCTTTATATCTGATGGTTTAAAAATTCGAGTGTCAGGAATTAAACCAGGAAAATGCCTGAGGACAGCCCCCGAAACGGAATGATAGACCGATAATAGTCATCAACTTTCAATCTGATTCATGCTGGGCTACCACTCGGCGAACACGATAGCAGCAAGGTGTTTTTTTTATAGCAGCAAGTTCGCTGCAACTAGCTAATAGTATTTTTCTCTCACACCAAACCAACACCAGCCACCAGCTAGCCAGCGGTATTTTTCTCTCACAACAAATTAGCACCAGTCACCAGTCACAGCATAGCGAACAGGATGGAGGTGTTCGCAGCAGCCGTTGCCACCAGCAAATCATCCTCATTGAGACGTGTAGGGTATTTTTTTTTTCGGGACGCTTACTGGTACTCACTTTCATCTGATTCATGCTGGGCGCAGCAAACGTCACAAAATGTTCTTTAAAATAGATAACATCATTTAAGCCAGCTGTATGTAAATTTTTGAAACACGTTTGAACCAGAAGAAACTCGTAACACCATTTTTTGGGAAGAAACTCGTTTAAATCGTAAGAGCAACTCCAACATATCGATCTTTTCCATTTTCCTTTTTCACCATACAGGAAAATCTCCTTTCTTAATTTTAACATATATGGAAAAAGTGCTCCAGCAGATTGATTTTCCTCCCTTTCTATATAAAAAAAGGAGATGTGATGTCTCCCCTTTCTATTGGGGGTTGGAGAGAAATTATTGGGGATTGAGAAAAAATAAAGGGGAAAAAGAGATGGAAAATCAATCTACTAGAGTAGATTTTTTCAACATCAATTCTCTATATTGAAAAAATAGAAAAAAAAAGAAGATCAATCTGTTTGAGTTGCTCTAAGACACAAAAGTGAATTTCTTGTCAGCCCAAGCTGGCCCAAAACAAGACTCCCCGAAATGATCCGACCTCCTAAAAGAAAAAAAAAAATTGATCCGACCCGTTAGCACCATCAGCATCATCACTAACCAAAATCTCACCAGCGGAGCCCGACCCTGCCTTCTCAGACTGACTCTGTCTCCCTCAGATCTAGGCCACTGCCCCCCGCCCCCAGCTCCGGCGATCGCCGGAGCCCCTCCGCCCCGGGGGCGCGATGGACCTCCTCATCGCGCAGATCACCACCGACCTCCGCTCCTCGGACGCGCTCCGGCAGTCCTCCGCGCTGCTGCAGGCCCTGCAGCAGTGCGCCGCGGGGCGCGACGTCTCCGCGCTCGCCCGCACCGCCGCCACCGAGATCCTCTCGGCGCCCTCCTCCGCCGTCTGCAAGCGCCTCGCGCTCGACCTCCTCCGCGCGCTCCCGCTCCCGCCCGACCTCCTCGACCCGCTCCTCCTCACCTCCCTCCGCTCCGACCTCTCCTTCCCGGACCCCGACGTCGCCGCCTCCTCCATCGCCTCCTTCCCCTCGCTGCCCTCCCACCTGCTCCCGTCGCTCCTCTCCTCCGCCCACGCCGACATCGCCGCCGCGCTCTCCTCGCCCGCGGAGTCGCTGCGCCTCGCCGCCGTCACATCTCTGTCCTCCCTCCTCCCGCGCGACGACCTCGCGCTCATGTGCTCCACGAACCCCTCCCTCATGGCGCACGCCACCACGTGGTGGGGCCGCCTCGCCGAGCTCGCGCTGGACTCTGCAGACGCGGTTTCCGCCGGCGCGTTCGAGGCCCTCGCGCGGCTGTTCCAGGAGCTAGAGGGGCGCCGCATGAGCCGGCTTGCTGGCGACAAGCTTGTTGATGGAGAAGGTGCGCTTGCAGTGCGTGCCCAGTGGGCGGCTGATGCCATCGACTTCATTTGGTCCAGGCGCAACATGCTGATTGCTCGCACCATGGTGATGCCTGTGGAGAGCTTCCGTGTCACCGTGTACCCTCTGGTGCACGCAGCTAAAATGGTTGCTTCAGGTGTGGTAAACACGTTGCGGCGGATTGCCAAGCCAGGGGACACTACGATAGCTGATAGCGTGGAGTCAAGTGCGGAGAAATTGGTGGGGGTATCAGACATCGTCTCTCACTTGCTGCCATTCCTTAGCTCACTTGATCCACCACTGGTGTTTGAGGTGGGGATCAATATGCTGGCGCTCGCAGATGTGCCTGGGGGCAAGCCAGAGTGGGCTTCAGCTGCCATTATTGCAATCCTGACACTATGGGACCGACAAGAGTTCTCGTCAATGAGGGAGACTATTGTCAGGGCTGTTGTGACCAATCTCCATTTGCTGGATCTTGGAATGCAGGTACTGAATCAATCTCTATAACAAATTATTTTAGCATATCCCTTTTGATTACGGCCTTTGCAACGTGTCCGTGGCAAACTGGCAAATTTCAGTTATTACTTTTTTAGCATTGTGTCAACTGTCAACGGTAACATAAAAGATCTTGGAAGTGTGTGGTTAGGTTCGGACTATTACTTGCTGGTAGTGGTATCTATGTTGTATAAAGTCATCTAGGAGGCAGTTACACCTGGCCAATACAGCGATTTACTGTCATCATTTGTAGCTCATCTCACTTGTAATTAAATCGTAGCCTGCCCTTGGATGACAATAAGGTCTTATTTGTTAGGGTTTGCAAACTTATTCAAATAGCATGTAGTTTGACAATTTAGTGTTCGTTTTGTGTGCCAAAGCAAAAAGCAAAAATACATGGGCTTGAATTGAACTAAGTTTATAATCTGAATTCTTAATACCACCAGGGTTTAGTATTTTGTAGGTTATAGTTATATATATTGATTGAAGCCACAAATATATGTAACCGTGCAATACCACCAGCATTTACTGTCGCAGTGCATCCTTTTGATTTATTAGTTCTAAAGGCGTCGCCTAGGCATCCAGGCGGACCCAGCTCGCCTTGAGCAAGAGCCACGCCTTGTTGCCTATGCGTCCAAGTGCACCCGGCTCGCCTTGTCGCCTTTAAAACTTACCCAGTCAAATATGCATCATTTCAACGATCAATTTAATTCTTCAATGTGGAGAGTAGAAAATACCAGGGGCCTAGATTTTGCCTGGGCTTCCAAATTCTAACTGTATGACCAAATACAGTATTTCCCACACAACTAATGATTTATTTAGTTGTATGCATATCATAAATTAGAGTTTATTTCTAATGTTTCATTGTAGTTGTGGAATAGCAACCATAGCTGGGTACACTTTCCTTTGCACTTTTATCTTACAATCTGTGTATTATCTGTAATTGGGATATTTGGTGATACATCAGTGAGCCCATAAATATTATACTGTTGTGCACTTGCTGTTGCTTTAACTAAGTGTTTGACACTTGAGTCCTGTGTATTCATAATTTGGATTATTACCTCAGTGGTGTCATTCTTATGCTTGAATTGGAGTATCGAAAAGCTAAGCCACTGATGATTAGAATTCTTTACCTCTCTGCATTACCCTGGATAACTTCTGCATATGTTAGTGTTAGAGGGATAATTTTTAATTTAGTGGATAATTTTGTGAATTTATTCAAGATGGATTTATGAGAGCATGCGCTGTGACACAGGTCTCTCTCTTCAAAAGATTGCTTCAGATGGTGAGAAACTTGAGAGCAGAGTCAGATCGTATGCATGCATTGGCATGTATATGTCGGACTGCTCTCTGTGTTGATCTTTTTGCAAAGGAGAGTGTTCGAAGAGGTCAGAAGCCTGTTCCAGGAACAGATGTGATATCGCTTTTTGAGGATGTGAGGGTTAAGGAAGATCTAAATAGCGTAACAAGTAAAAACTTGTTCCGAGAAGAGCTGGTGGCCTCCCTGGTTGAAAGTTGTTTCCAGCTATCTCTTCCACTACCTGAGTTGAAGAATTCTGGGACAGAGAGCAGAGTTATAGGAGCGTTAGCCTATGGAACTGGTTATGGTGCTCTGAATTGGACTGAACCTGCTTTGGATGTGGTGGAAGTTTGCAGGCCATGTGTTCTTTGGGACTGCAATGGTCGTACCTATGCAATCGACTGCTATCTAAAGTTGCTTGTAAGGCTTTGTCATATATATGACACTAGAGGTGGTGTGAAGACAATTAAAGCTGGTGCATCTCAAGATCAGATTCTGAATGAGACACGACTTAGAAATTTGCAGCTACAACTTATCAGGGATCTTCGTGAGGTTATGATCCTTTTCAATTTTCATTGATGTCAAAACTTACCTATAGTTTCTTATGTTAATACTAGCTGAAATCTAAGTGTATGGCCGTGTTTTCTCATGTCAACCGAATAAAATAATTCTGGTTCATCTATTGTGTTTTTTCCCCACGGGAACATTCAATGTTATTTCTCTTGCATATGAAAAATTTGAATTAAATCTAGTTTTCTTTTATCTTGATATATGACATACCTTTTTCACTAGTATCTACTGTTTTACTTGTTGCATCTACCTTGTGTTTGTGTAAAACTTGCCCTCAGATGTGTTTCAGCAAATCTTTGGATCCTGTTTAGGATAGAAATAGAGAAATGCTTTTGCTTTGCCAGAACATTACCTTTGTTTAGATACGTTCACATTCTTATTCATTGATCCTTCATCCTTGTAAATACTATGTAGTTAAACTGCATCATTTCTTAAAGATGCTTCTCCATTTTGAGAGATTAATAAAACTAATGTTTAAAAGCGCGCTAGGCGCTAAGCGGTCAATTGGGTGGCACTGTGTGTAGGCACTGATTATGCAGCTGATTTTTTAAACAGTGAATAAAAGACCAATAGCAACCTAATTCATGATCTTTGTTTCCTTTTCCAGAATGGCTATAAGATTATTAAATTCGATTAACTGTATCTTTCAGATTCATACTCCACGAATATCTTCACGCTTGATATGGGCAATTTCTGAACACTTTGATCTTGAAGGTCTGGATCCCCTTTTAGCTGATGACCCAGAGGATCCGCTGAATATTATCATATCTAACATGCATAAGATATTATTCAATACCGATTCATCTGCTACTACATCAAATAGGATACAAGATGTGCAGGCTGTCCTAATATGTGCTCAACGTTTGGGGGCAAGAAATGCAAGAGCAGGCCAACTTCTCAGTAAAGAGCTGGAAGAATTTAGGGCAAGTACTTCAGCCGATTCTGTCACCAAGCATCAATCACGTTATGTCTTGCAAGTAATAAAATATGTAACAAACCATCCAGACAACAGGTGAGCGCATTTTGGAACTGAATACATCGTCACTTGTGTGCTGCAGCATTTGCATACATATGTAAAAGTACTGTACCTGAATATAAGATCTACTGGTACATGTATTTGGACTGATTGTGAATCATGTCCTATTCAATGTTTCAGGTGGGTTGGTGTGGGTGATGCTACAGGGGATTATCCATTTAGCCACCACACGCTTACTGTTCAATTTTCAGAGGCATCTGCTGCCCAAGACAGGAAATTGGAGGGATTAGTTCATAAGGCCATTCGGGAACTGTGGAGGCCGAATCCTAGTCAGTTAACTCTCCTACAAACAAAGGGAATTGGTGCCTTGCATAAAGAGCATCCAAAAGCTTGTACTTTGACTGGCAGCAGTGATCCGTGCTACATTGAAGCATATCATTTGGCAGATCCAACTGATGGCAGAATCACCCTACACCTGAAGGTATGTCTTGATTGATGCATCTTTTCTCTGTTCGATTAAGAATATCTTTATTGAAATGTACTTTTCAGTCATGTTTACTGCTAATACTGCTTTGGGACCTCACATTCTAATCCTGAATTTAGTTACTAATGTTTGACTATAAAATTAAGGAATTTTCTTTAATAAAGTTATAAAATTATTTATTGTTTTCTTCTAACATTTACTTGCTACTTCATTATTTCTGCACTTCTGCTAGAAACCAAGATTCTTATATGAACAGAAAAGCTACTTAAAATAGTGACCACGCTTGATGCTCATAAACAAGTATGCGAACTTCAAAACGTAGTGACCTTGACGTTTCCATTTGTAAGACATGTTAGCCTTAAGGCTTACCATTCACTTATTGCATTAGTCTTCCATCCGATGCGACTTCAGTTTTGGCTGCAGTATTATGTGCAAGGGGTTAAGGGTACTTGCCATCTGGTACAACAACAACATAGCCTTTTTTTCCCAAGCAAGTTGGGGTAGGCTAGAGATGAAACCCGAAAGAAATAAGTTCAAGGTTCAGGCACATTGATAGCTAGTCTCCAAGCGCTCCTATCCAAAGCTATTTCTTTAGAGATATTCCAATCCTTAAGGTCTCTCTTAACCAACTCATCCCACGTCAGTTTAGGTCTACCTCTACCCCTCTTTACATTATCGACCCGCTCAAGAACCCCATTACGCACCGGCGCCTCAGGAGGCCTTCGTTGGACATGTCCAAACCATCTCAGCCGATGCTGAGTAAGTTTCTCCTCAATTGGTGCCACCCCGACCCTATCCCGAATAACTTCGTTCCGGACTCTATCCCTCCTTGTGTGCCCGCAAAACCACCGCAACATCCGCATCTCTGCTACACTCAGTTGCTGCACATGTCGCCTTTTTGTAGGCCAACATTCAGCACCGTATAACATCGCCGGACGAATTGCTGTCCTATAGAATTTGTCTTTTAGCTTTTGTGGCACCCTCTTGTCACAAAGGATGCCAGAAGCTTGCCGCCATTTCAACCAGCCAGCTGAAATTCTATGCCCAACATCTTCATCAATGTCGCCATCCTTTTATAGCACCGATCCTAAATACCGAAAAGTATCCTTCTGGACCACCACTTGCCCATCTAGACTAACGTCTCCCCCCTCATGCCTAGTCGCATTGAAATCGCACATCATGTACTCGGTCTTGGTCCTACTAAGTCTGAACCCTTTCGACTCTAACGTGCGTCTCCACAGCTCTAACTTCCTATTAACCCCTGCCCTACTCTCGTCAACTAGCACCACATCATCAGCAAAGAACATACACCAAGGGATCTCACCTTGTATATCCCTTGTGACCTCATCCATCACTAAAGCAAATAAATAAGGGCTCAATGCTGACCCCTGGTGTAGGCCTATGTTAATAGGAAAGTCAGTGGTGTTGCCATCACATGTCCGGACAAACGTCGTCGCATCTTTGTACATATCCTTAATGAGGGTAATGTACTTAGTTGGGACTTTGTGCTTCTCCAAAGCCCACCACATGACATTTCTCGGTACTTTGTCACATGCCTTCTCAAGGTCAATGAAGACCATGTGCAAGTCCTTCTTCTGCTCCCTATATCTCTCCATCAATTGTCGTATTAAGAAAATCGCCTCCATGGTTGACCTTCCAGGCATGAACCCAAATTGGTTTTGGGTCACACTTGTCACTCTTCTTAGGCGATGCTCGATAACCCTCTCCCAAAGCTTCATCGTATGGCTCATCAGCTTAATCCCACGGTAGTTAGTACAACTTTGAACATCGCCCTTGTTTTTGAAGATAGGTACTAATATACTTCTCCTCCATTCTTCCGGCATCTTGTTTGACCGAAAAATGAGATTAAAAAGTTTAGTTAACCATACTATTGCTCTATCTCCTAGGCATCTCCACACCTCAATGGGAATACCATCAGGGCCCATCGCTTTACCTCTCTTCATTCTCTTCAAAGCCTCCCCGATCTCTACCTCCTGAATTCTCCTTACAAAACGTCTGTTTGTATCGTCAAAAGAGTCATCTAAGTCAAGGGTAGGGCTCTCACTCTCCCCATTAAACAACTTGTCGAAGTACTCTCTCCATCTATCCATGATCTCCTCATCCTTCACTAGCAGTCGATCTGTCCCATCCTTAATGCATTTGATTTGGTTGATGTCCCTTGTCTTCCGCTCGCGGATCCTAGCCATCCTATAAATGTCCTTCTCCCCTTCTTTCGTGCCTAGCCGCTGATACAGGTCATCATACGCCTTACCCTTTGCTACACTCACAGCTCGCTTTGCAACCCTCTTCGCTAATTTATAGCCCTCGATGTTGGCTGCACTCTTGTCAAGGTAGAGGCGCTTGAAACACTCCTTCTTCTCCTTAATAGCCCTTTGCACCTCGTCGTTCCACCACCAGGTGTCTTTCCCCTCCTGTTTGCCTCCCCTACTCACGCCAAATACCTCTGAGGCCACCTTCCGAACACATGTTGCCATCTTTAGCCACATGTCATTTGCGTCTTCTCCTTCTTCCCAAGGCCCCTCACCTAGCATCCTTTCCTTAAACGCTTGTGCCGCTTCCCCTCTAAGCTTCCACCACTTTGTTCTCGCAATCTTGGCACATTTGTCCCGGTGGACACGTACCCGAAGACGAAAGTCCGCCACCACAAGCTTGTGTTGAGGGACAACACACTCCCCAGGTATCACCTTACAATCTAAGCAATCACGTCTATCCTCCCTCCTAGTAAGGATAAAGTCGATCTGGCTCGAGTGTTGTCCACTACGAAACGTCACAAGATGGGATTCCCTCTTCTTAAACACGGTATTCGCTATCAACAAGTCGTAGGCTAACGCGAAGTTCAACACATCCTCCCCCTCTTGACTCCTGCTACCATACCCAAAACCCCTGTGCACTCGCTCGAACTCTACATTAGTCGCACCCACATGGCCGTTGAGATCTTCTCCTATGAAGAGTTTCTCGCTGGTAGGCACGGTACTAACCATGCTATCTAGATCTTCCCAGAACTGCATCTTGGTGCTCTCACTAAGACCTACCTGAGGGGCATAGACACTGATCATATTCAAAACCGAATCTCCAACTACCAACCGGATTAGGATAATCCGGTCGCCTTGCCTTCTAACCTCTACGACTCCATCCTTAAGGCTCCTATCAATCAAGATGCCTACACCATTCCTACCCGGAGTTGCTCCCGTGTACCAAAGCTTGAAGCCAGTATCCTCAACCTCCTTCGCCTTCTGGCCCTTCCATTTAGTCTCCTGAACGCATAGAATATTTACACGCCTCCTAATTGCTACATCAACTAGCTCTCGCAACTTACCCGTTAGGGACCCTACGTTCCAGCTACCTATACGAATCCTAGTTGGCTCGGCTAGCTTCCTTACCCTTCGCACCCGTCGAGGGAAGTGCGAAGACCCTTGCTCATTTTTCACTACACCCGGGCGTAGATGTAGCGCGCCATTCAGGTGACGACCCGACCCTTGCTCACTTATCATCGTACCCAGGTCATGATACGACGCGCCCTTGGGGGGATGGCGACCCGGCCCTTGCCCATTTATCACCACACCCGGGTTCCGATGTAGCGCGTCGCTAAGAGGGTTACGCCCCAACGAGTTTCTTGTGGGTTTCAAATCCATTAGAGTGGCATTTTTTATGCTGGTTTGCCAAAATCTAACGCAACCCTCCTCCTTTACCCGGGCTTGGGACCGGCTATGTTGAGACGACTCCGGAGAGAGAGTCTTCCAGTCAGCATAGGCGGAGTTACTTGCCATCTGGTAGATTAGTTTAAAAAAACTATGCATGATTTTTTGAAATGTTGAAATTGTCTGTTTTGGAATGTATCATCATGTCAAATCTTTTGACTAATGTTTGCTGTTGCAGATTTTAAATTTGACTGAACTGGAACTCAACAGAGTGGACATCCGTGTTGGCCTTTCTGGAGCACTGTACTATATGGATGGCTTCTCTCGCACTGTTCGGCACCTTCGGAATCTTGTTTCCCAGGTGCTTCTACAGATTTGTCTATACTCTACATACTACAGTTTCCTTATGAAAATATGATCTGAAAGTGCTAGTAGGCTTTAACACCACTTTTCTGCCTTGTACACTTAGACAACCCAATAGCATCTGACCATCAAATTGATAGCTCAATATTTTATAATGCACTGGGAAAATGTGTCAGTTAAGAGCAAATACATTGCTTTCTCTAATATTTATTTCTCTTTTTTCTATTTGCATCTAGTGTCTGGAACAACTAGTAAGCATACAATGGGTTTCATATCTTGTTTCCAGATAGATTGTGTCCAACAAGAAATAAATATGGTATATTAACATATTAAAAACTTACCATAATATTTGTATGCTTAGATAAGCAATGACATCATTGATCAACTTATGCCTTTTCGATTCTCCAGGATCCAGTCCAAAGTAGTGTAACTGTAGGAGTTTCACATTTTGAGAGATGCTCACTCTGGGTTCAAGTCTTGTATTACCCATTTTACGGAAGTGGGGGATCTGCGGACTACGAAGGAGATTATGCAGAAGAGGATTCACAGATGATGAGGCAGAAGCGCTCACTTCGGCCTGAGCTTGGGGAACCAGTTGTTTTGCGGTGCCAACCGTACAAGATCCCTCTTGCTGAGCTTCTACTACCGTTGGAATGCTCTCCAGTCGAGTATTTCCGGCTATGGCCTAGCCTGCCAGCCATGGTGGAGTGCACCGGCACATACACATATGAAGGCAGTGGTTTCAAGGCCACTGCTGCTCAGCAGTACGACAGCTCTCCCTTCCTCAGTGGATTGAAGTCAATTTCTTCTAAGCCGTTCCATCAAGTATGCTCTCATTTCATCCGAACAGTGGCTGGATTCCAGGTAAACTTTGACATGCTGTATCACTTAAGCATACACAAAGCCATCAGTTCAGGTGATGACTTATACCATGAATCTCCTACAGTTGTGTTATGCTGCAAAAACTTGGTTTGGTGGGTTCGTGGGCATGATGATCTTTGGTGCAAGTGAAGTCAGCCGGAATGTCGACCTGGGCGACGAGACCACCACAATGATCTGCAAATTTGTTGTGCGTGCATCAGATGAATCCATCACAAGAGAGATCGAATCTGATCTCCAGGGCTGGCTGGATGATATCACCGACGGCGCCGTGGAATACATGCCCGAGGATGAGGTGAAGAGCGCGGCGGCAGAGCGGCTGAAGATCTCCATGGAGAGGATCGCCCTTCTCAAGGCAGCCAAGCCGAAGGTCCCGCCAGCCAAGACCGAGCAAGAGGAGGAAGAGGAGCGGAAGCAGAGCGAGGAGCTGGACGGGTTCGGGAACCCCAAGGGCCCCTCGACACTCTCCAAGCTCACCGCAGAGGAAGCCGAGCACCGCGCCCTCCAGGCCGCCGTGCTGCAGGAGTGGCATCAGCTGTGCAAGGAGAAAGCCATGAAAGCGCAGTGAGATCGATTTGTATCGTGTGTATCTTGCGCGCCTGTATAATTTTTGTATTGATTTTCGTTTTCCATTTTTTTTTGCATATGTATCCTGCTGACTTCGCTTACTGGTATACCGCCACCGCTGCGGTGATTTGTTCATTGTTTTCGCAGATATTGTTGTACTACGAACGGACTTTGTTTTGTAACATAGCATTTTTAAGCATTGGTGTGAAGGTTAGTTGTACAAGAGAATCCTGTTGTTGACTGCCAATTTTCCTATGAAAGAAATGTATCTTGTAATCGAAGGGTCTTGTCCCTCGGAAATGTCGTGAAACAAATGTTCAACTTGTTTTTGTTCTTGAGGGCCAGGCAATGTCCATCATGTTAATGGTGAATGATCACTTCCACTACCCACTGACCCGCTGACTAGTGGGGCAAAGCAACTGTAAATCTCAATGACATGTGGGGTCTGTTAGCAGCCCTCCTCTCCCGGGCGCGCATCCCCCTGTTTCCAACCTCTCCCGAGACCCGGCGGCGGCGGCGGCGCCACGGAACCACCGACCTCCGCTGTTGCAGCTTGCGGCCGAGCTGTCTCTCCATGACAAGGCGACCGCTCTGCTTGTAGCGGACCGTCGCACAGCGAGGGAGCTGTATGGGAGTCGAGGGAGCAAGCGGAGCGCAGCCGAGCCCGGAAGCGAGTCTCGCGGCGGCGGTGGGGAGGAGGAGTGGGCGGAGCCATGGCCCGGTCCCGGGCGCTGCTGGACCTGTCCACGCGGCTGATGAACGTCTGCCTCGCCGCGCTCTGCCGCGGCGGCAGCCTCGACCGCGCGGAGGCCGTCCTCGTCGACGCCATCCGCCTCGGCCTGCCCCCCGACGTCGTCACCTACAACACCCTCCTCGCCGCGCACTGCCGGGCCGCGGGGCTCGACGCGGGGCTCGCCGTCGCGCGCCGGATGCGGGAGGCCGGGGTGAGCCCCGACGCCGTCACCTACAACTCCCTCATCGCGGGTGCGGCGCGGCGCGGGCTCGCGGTGCGCGCCCTCGACCTGTTCGACGAAATGCTCCGCTCGGGCGTCTCCCCCGACTCGTGGAGCTACAACGCGCTCATGCACTGCCTGTTCCGGTCCGGGCACCCCGAGGACGCGTACCGGGTGTTTGCTGACATGGCGGAGAAGGGCGTCGCGCCGTCCGCCACGACGTACAACACGATGCTGGATGGGCTGTTCAGGGCTGGCCACGCCACGAACGCCTACAGGATGTTCAGGTACCTGCAGAGGGTGGGTCTCCCCGTTGGCATTGTGACGTACAACACAATGATCAACGGGCTGTGCAGGTCAGGCAAGGTGGGCTATGCCCGCATGGTCCTTAAGGAACTGGGGAGGACTGAACATGCCCCTAATGCTGTCACATACACGACGGTTATGAAGTGCTGCTTTAGATACGGCAGGTTTGATCAGGGTTTGGAGACCTTTTTGTCCCTTCTTGAAGGAGGGTACATTTCAGATGCTTTCCCGTACACGACGGTGATCAGCGCGCTTGTCAAGAAGGGCCGGATGCATGAAGCCAATGCCTATTGCGAGCTCATGATACAAAGTGGTTCCACTCTTGACAATGCATGCTACAACACGCTGATTCACCTGCGATGCCAAGAAGGGAAGCTGGACGACGCGTTTGACCTGCTGAACATGATGGAAGAAGGTGGTCTGGAGAGCGATGAGTACACATTCTCAATTTTGGTCAATGGTCTGTGCAAGATGGGGCAAATTGAGGCCGCAGAGAAGCAGATATGGTCCATGGAGATGATGGGCATGCAATCAAATGTGGTGGCATACAATTGCTTGATTGACGCACTATGCAAATCTCATGAGGTGGATGCAGCCATCAAAGTACTGCACAGCATGAAGCTAAAGGATGATTTTACTTACACATCACTAGTCCATGGTCTCTGTAAGGTGGGCAGGTACCATATGGCATCAAAATTCTTGCGGATCTGCTTGCATGAAGGGAACAATGTTCTCGCATCTGCAAAGCGCGCTGTCATTTCTGGGCTTCGTAGTGCAGGGTTTAAAAATGATTTGAGGAAAGTCCGATCAGCATTATATATGGCTAGGCTGTTGCGGTCTTAGTCTAAGGAAAAAGATCTGCAACCTGACTGGATGATCCTGTGAAACGGCCAATTCAGTATAGACGGAATACATGATCCTTTACGGAGATGGAAGATGAAGCACTTAAACCACTCTATCAGGGCATCATGCTCCACAGGAAGGATTCCAGAACTGGGTTATCTCTATAGAGGTGCTCCTATAAATCAGTTATTGGAGGCTCCATAGTCTGGTGATGTTAAAGTGCGCAGCAAGCCATGTCATTCTCAAAGCAAAAGGTCTATTGAACATCAATGAACAACGAGGCCTGATGCACACATGATCACTACTTGGCACAGGCTGATGCACTCATGACCTCTAGTTGACAGATGGTACCAGCTTCACATGTGCAGGAAATGATCCCTCCATGGTCTTAAACTTCACCTATCATCATATTGGTTTGAGGTGAATGAATTGAGGTGTTGGATTGAACTCGGTGACTATTAGTATTCCCTCCAACAGAAGGTAATTGTAGTTTTTTAATTTCAAATAAATCGCCTCTGTTTGCTATTTCATAGCTTATTGTCAACTTTTGGTACAGTTAAAATTATGTGGAGCATAATACTGTGTCCTCTTTTGGATGGTTGGTGGTTATTGATTTGATTTAGAACAGAGCTGCCCCGGTTGGATGGACACAGTATGCAGTCACAAAATGAAGAAGTCGCAGCATAGTACAGAACACCCCGTTTGTTAATTATTTTGTTTGGTTTTGGTTCGTTAATTCTTTTGGAGTGGGTGAGAAGGAATCTTATTCTCTTCGAGTGATACCTTATCTCACAATCAATTATCCGTCAGAGGTGAATCTATACCGATGAAAGACTACACAACACCTAATTACATAGCTATGCTGATGGCAGGCATGAGGCTGCAAAGAAGTTTAGTATTTTTGCTCTAAAACTCTAGCAATCCGCTGATGATGTGCAATTTAGTAAAGTAGACATAACCACAATTGAGTTAATGCATATTGATCTTTGCTTTTCCATTTATAACCTTCATTTATCTGCTCTTGTTCAAATGGTGAATAAATAGTGTGCGTTTATTTGTTTTAGAGCCCTCTGGCTGGATTAGTTTCAGCTGTAGCATGTGGTCGGGTTGTATGTTTTTGTTTAGTCGTACGGATGTAATTCTGTAGTTTTGGTGGGTGTGATCCTACCAGCTTGTACTTGGACCACTCATTCTTTCTTATATAAATACAAATGTTTGCAGCTCTTTAGCATGTTTGAGAAAAAAAACTAGCGTGTGGTTGTGGAAGTATAAACTAACTTTATATTAGCATGCAACTTGTTGATTCTGGCAAAATTTCCATATTATCACGGTCTGGCATACATGAGACAAGCGAATATGTTTAGTGTGAACTGAAAATTGCTGCCCTGTGGATTGATGGTGCTTATAGGATTTGCTTCTCAGTGTTTCTCTAAGGTTGCAGCGGCTTCTGTCTTCTGGTGCTGCTTCTTCTTCTCCAGTGTGATTGAAGGACTGCGGTTAGTGAACCTGCTGTCCGTGAGCTTGCCTCTGGTTTCTTCAATGAGCTCCCTGCTGATCAAGGTATTATTTTAATCACTTTATCAGGTAGATGTGTTTTTGGATTGCTTGGTTTCTGCTATTGTGCAATTAGTTTATTCAGTTGTGCATAGATTCAAAAGCCGGAAACATAAAAATACCTGACCTAGGCTGGCATAAAAAACCATCCGGTTATGGTGACTGGCCTTTTTGTTTTTTGAATTTTGAACTGGTAATAGGCCAAAACTTGGAGGTTTTCTCCTGTGCCAAATAAGGAAGGGGCTTTCTCATACATGTACCCACAACTGTTGCACAAACAAACCACAGATCGTTCATTTATTTAAAGACATATAAGGTGTAACAATAACAGTGATCAAATCCACACACACAGGATAACAACAATCAGTCGACACACAGCTGATAAATCACACACCGCAGCATGTGCGCACGCAGAGCGAACATCACACTCGAGAGAGGCTGGAGCACAGCTGCAAATAGCAGCAGGTAGCATGCATGAGGTAAGGGCTGGTACCCGGTACGATCCGCCGCCGCCGCCGTAGCAGCATTAGCTGAAGGAACTCAGCTGCTGAATGCTCACTCCCTTTTTATTTGTCAACTTCAGCTAGTATGCGACCGGCGAATCAGATCGACTAAACTGAAGAAAGTGCAGGGCAAGCCAAGACCAAGTGGTAGACGACGCATGGCCACACCATGGCAGTGCAGATGGATGAGGCAGAAGCAGAGCACACAGGCACACACAAACCAAGCAAAGTGGAAGCGAAAGGCAGGAGCCCAGCATACGGTGAGGAGCACACCAGCATCAGCGACAGGCAGCCTCAGCATCTCCAAGGGCAGGCCAGGAAGTGTCGACCACCTTACCTGCAGGAGAGGAGTGCAAGAGAATCAGATAAACAGGGTTGGTTGTTAAACGGACTTGTATGCTGATCATACCACTCCGTCCATCAATTTACCATGCCTGGTTTGGTTTGGTCTGCTTTGGTCGACCTCTGTTAACTAAGATTGAATATAAGGGGAAACAAAACAAAACACAACACAACACAACTCCATGTAATTGTACGAATGTTTCATGACGGAACCTACAAAAAGTTAACCTATTCGACTGGTGAAAACTCAATAAAGTATCTATCGTGCATAGCACCACTTGAGTGGGGAGCCCCTAAGCATAGTCCTGTAATACCGCGGGTGGGTCGGCTTGAAGTTGCACTTGACGCTCTGTTTCAGACTGTCCCCACCATTCCTTCTCACAGTCACACTCCATGTTGTCGGTGTCAACCTTCGGCAGAGTACTGAGGCTCCAGCAGCCCCTTATCTTGATGGTCTAGAGATTGGGCGAAAGTGCTCCCGTAGTCGTCTTGGGAGATGCCCTTCAGCATGGGAAGCTCGTGCATGTGGATGCGTTTCAGCCTGGGAAGACACAAGGTACCAGCAGAAAATCTTGAGTACGGTACAAAGACCCAGGTGAGATCACCACACAACGTGATCTCGAGGGTCAGCCTTGCCTTGCTCCGCCATCAGCTCGCTCAGGCACCGCCTCGTCGTCCCCATCTCGCCGTCTCCACCCACCTCCCCATGATCGGCTTCGCGCTCCGCCTCCGCCGCCAATGCTGGGGCCAGAGCCTTCCAACGGAGCCGCGCTGCTGTGGTGGACGCCTGGCCAGCGCCTCAGCTGCTGCAGTGTGGCGAGGTGCTGGGCCAGAGGAAGGTGCGTCCGGGAGGCCCGGTTCTAGGTCGTGCCGGGAGCGCAGGTGCCGCTGCCGCCAGAGAAGGCTGCTGCTGAGAGGGGCCTCCCTGAAGTCCTCAAGTTCTCTGTGGCGCAAGGTGAGGATGCTTCTGTGCTTGTGCAAGTTTGTCAGTAAGATGAGCCAAGAACATGGCTAGGACTAGTTTAATCTGCAGGAAATGAAATGTGCGAGTGCGGATTTGTAACTGTAATTCATTGTGTTTAATATATAAACATTTGCTTCACCCTAGGAGCGAAGCGTTGTATGTATGATCTCGTTCTCAATTAGTAATGATGGTTTCCTGTGTTATGGCCTCGTGGCTGCGCATTGTTCTTGAGTACGCTCCCCCCCCCCCCCCCCCTCCCCTTTGCGGAGATATGAGGGCAATATGAAGTGATCGCAGGGGCTTGGACACAACGATCGTGCAATTCTTGTTAGGGCGAAGCGCCACCCCCCTTTGCTCGATTGGAGGGACAGGCCCTGTGGTTGCATTTTTTGTACCCGAAGCCGGTTGTCTCAGGATGCCTTCGGCTCTTTAGCTCGAGTAGGTCGGTCCTGACCTTCGGCATTGTGCGCGACATGATTTTCCTTAGGATGCCTCCGGTTTTTTAGCTCGGGTAGGTCCTAGCCTTCGGCATTGTACGCGATAGGAGTTTCCTTAGGATGCCTCTAGCTCTTTAGCTTGGGTGGGTCATACCTAGCCTTCGGCATTTCGCACGACATGACTTTCCTGCTTCGGCTTTCTGCTCAGAAGGACTTTGTTTTCTCGGAAGTAACAACATCGCTTGCTACGCGCCGATGACTCCCCTCTTCACTTGACGAAGAGGGATAGATGCTTCGGCACATTCTTGCTTGGCGAGGCATTTCTTGGGGGCCCTGTTTGTATTTCATGTGGGATTTACATAGGGGATCGGCCTCGTTAAAAACTTCACACCTTCAGCAACCGGAGTGATAATGCGAAGGCTTCCCCCGTGAGGAAAAGAGTACGGGCCCTGAGTTACAATGTGCGATCTTGTCGCGAGGAAAAAACAAAAAAAAATTACAAATGGAAATCAACTAAACTACGAGCCCCTTCGGTTATCTACCCTCTGGTGGCTCTTGCAGCATTCTACACAAAGTACTTTTGCAACATGTCTTTGTTCCAGGAGTATGGGTCTTCGACGCCTTCTAGCGTGTGAAGCCTGCATGCCTCGGGTCTAGCCATGGAGGCGACGAGGAATGGCCCTTCCCACTTGCTGTGCATCTTCCCTTTCAGCTTTCCCTTCAGTACTCATTTGAGTACAAGGTCATCTTCCTTGATCTGCCTGGGCCTTATCTTCTTGTTCTTCCATCTTCGCGTCTCTTTCTGATATTTGCCGAGGTTGATGGCTGCCTGCATTTTGACAACCTCGATGTTGTCTATGGTTGGCTTCATATCTTCTTGATGGTCTTGTTGAAAGGCTTCGGTTGTCCTCCAAGACTTTAGCTTTATCTCCTCCGGTGTTACGGCCTCTTCGCCATACAGCAGTTTGAATGGCATGAACTTGGTGGCTCTAGATTCGGTCGTGTTGTGGGACCAGATGACCTTCGGTAGCTCATCTGCCCATTTGCCCTTTGGCTGTTCTATGATGTTTTTCTTGATGCCAGTGAAGATGATGCTGTTCGCTCTTTCCACCGCTTCATTGGACTGCGGGTGGTATACCGAAGCGAAGCACAATTTTGTTCCTAGTTGCGAGCAGAACTGCCTGAAAAGTTACGCAGTCGAACTGTTTTCCATTATCGACAGTCAGTTCTTTGGGGATGCCGAAGCGACACACAATGTTTTGCCAGAAGAACTTCTGCAGGGCTCCAGCTGTGATTTCCCGAAGCGCCTTGGGCTCGGTCCATTTAGAGAAATACTCAACTGCAACTGCGGCATACTTGTAGCTGCCTGGGGCTGTTGGTAGGGGACCCACGATGTCGATGCCCCATCGCGCCAGCGGCCAGACCGGAGGTTAGAGCTGCACCTCGTCCGGAGGGAATTTGCTATGTGGCGCGTGCTGCTGGCAGTTTGGGCATGTACGTACCACTTCATGTGCATCGGCCACTGCCGAAGGCTAGTAGAACCCTTCACGGAAAGCCTTTCCCACCAAAGTTCGCGTTCCAATGTGCAAAGAACACATGCCAGCATGTATCTCTTCGAGTAGTCGTTTGCCTTCTTCCCGTGAGACGCATTTTAGGAGAGGAGCGCACCCCCCTCGATACAGGTCTTTGTTCACAATTGAGTAGTTCCTGGCGTGAAGGGCCATTCATTTTTCCTCTTTCTCATCTTCCGGGACAAAGTGTCCTCAAAGGTTTGCCATTATAGTAGCTCGCCAATCTTCGCTAGTGATTGCGTTGACAATTTTTTTTGGCTCTTCGGCACAATTGATGGAGCCCTGTGTCAAAGTCTCGAAGAAGACATCTAGTGGCAATGGGTTTCTTTGAGCTGCTGCCTTCGCCAATTCATCTGCCATCTTGTTCTGTGTTCGCTGGAAGTTTCGCACGATGAAGCCGATGGAGTATTTTTCCATCCCTCTTACTGCTACGAGGTACTTCGCGAGCTCTGGCTTTAACGCCCTGTTGGACTTGTTAATGTGGCCTGTGATTTAACTCTGAGTCGGATCTGATGGACAGCCTTTGGGCTCCTAGAGCCCTTGCTTTGCGAAGGCCTAGTAGTAAGCCTTCATACTCCGCCACATTGTTTGTGCATCCCTCGAACTCAAGCCTGACTGCATATTTCAGCGGAGTGCCTAAAGGTGCTATTAGAACCGCCGAAGCCCCTACTTCGTCTCTGTAGTATGCCCCGTCACACTCAAGCTGCCAGAATGCTTCGATCTTCGGTTGTTTTTGCGAAGGCGTTGCAGGTGTCCAGTCTGCGATGAAATCTACCAGGACTTGTGACTTGATTGCGGATCTCGAGGTGAAGTCTATTGTGTGCTCAGCCAGCTGCGCAGCCTATTTTCCTACTCTGCCGGAGGCCTCTCTGTTCTCAAACATGTCACGAAGTGGATATGAGGTTGGGACTTTGGTCTTGTAGCTCTGGAAGTAGTAGCGAAGCTTTCTTGCAGCCATCACTACTGCATATGCCATCTTTTCTATTTCTGAGTGTAGCAGTTTCGACCCGTTGAGGGCTTCGGACACGAAATAGATGGGGACTTGCTTGAGTGTGACTTCGATCATGCATTCTTCGACGTGCGCGGCGCTGACCGCTGCTCCTGACGAAGCAATGTATAACAGGAGCTCTGCTTTCTCTGAAGGACTTGTCATTATTGCCAACTTCTCAATGTATGTTTTTAGGGCTTTGAAGGCCTTCTGCTGCTCTTCGCCCCACCGAAAATTGCCGGAGCCTTTCAATGCTTTGAAGAAAGGGAGACACTTCTCCGCTGACCTGGAAATGAATCTGTTCAGCGAAGCCAACCTGCCTGTTAACTTTTGCACCCCCTTCTTGGTGTTGGGCGGTTGCATCTGCCTGATGGCTTCGATTTTTTCTATGTTTGCTTCAATTCCCCTTTCAGTAATCATGCAGCCAAGCAACTTTCCTCTTCGGACGCCAAATACACACTTCTCCGGGTTCAATTTCAGGCCATGTCGCCTAAGGTTCGCGAAGGTCTTGAATGTGATCTTCCCGTTTCCTGCTCCGGACAACCACGTCATCGACGTAGGTGGAGTCGTTCCTGTCTAGCTGGTCTCCCAACACAACCTTGATTGTTCTGTTGAAAGTGCAACCTGCGTTGCGGAGGCCCTCCGGCATTCTGATGTAGTAGTATGTGCCGAAGGGAGTAGTGAAACTGGTCTTCTCTTTGTCAGATTTTTTAATGAAGATTTGGTGGTAGCCGGAGAAGCAATCCAGCATGCTCAACATTTCTGAACCTGCTGCAGTGTCAACAAGCGAGTCGATGAGTGGTAACGGGTATTCGTACTTCGGACAAGCCTTGTTAAGGGTGGTGAAATTGATGCACATTCTCCACTTGCCATTCTTCTTCGGTGCCATGACCACGTTAGCTAGCCACTCCGGGAATTGGACCTCGCGAATGACCCCTGCATCGAGCAGCTTCTGCACTTCGGCTTGAGCTGCCTTCTTCCTTTCATCAGACGTTGGCCGGAGGTGCAACTTATTTGGCCTTGCCTTCGGGTCAAATCTTAGTGAATGCTCCATGACATCTCTGCTGACTCCCCTCAGGTCTGCCGAAGACCATGCAAACACATCTTGGTTGTTTCGCAGAAACTGTATCAACTTGGCCTCATCTGCCTAATCCAGGCCCTTTCCAATGATAACCGTCCTGTTTGGGACATCTTCGCATAGAGGGACTCTCTTCGTGTGTTCTGCCGGAGAGACTCCCTCTGGTTTCTGTGGTTCTTCAGGTGCTGTCTGCTTAGTTTTAGAGTCTTTGGCCTCCGCTGCCTCTATCGCGTGCACATTCTTGGAGGCATAAGTCGTGTTGTCTTCGCATCTGCGGGCCTCTTCTTGATTTCCAAAGATTGTTACAACTCCTCCGGTGGTTGGTAGCTTCATGCACAGGTATGGCTGATGGATCACTGCTGCGAATTTGATGATAGTGTTTCGGTCGAAGATGGCATTGTACGGGAAACTAATGTCCACCACATCAAAGGTTATTGCCTCTGTCCTCTGAGTACTTCTCTCGCCGAAGGTTACATTCAGTTCTATTTTGCCGAGGGACTCTATTCTTTTGCCCCCGAAGCCAATGAGTGGGTACTGGGACTTTTGCAGGCTTTTCTCTGTAAGCCCCATTTTGATGAAGCATTGCCAGGTTAGGATGTCTGCGGAGCTGCCGTTGTCCACTAGGATTTTGACCACGTCGTTGCCTACGAAGTGCACTGAGTTATTACCAATATTTTCTCTGATGACGAGGGGGTCATTGTGCGGGTAGTGCTGGAGCCTAAGGTCTGCTTCGGTGAAGGATATCGGGACATGCGACCACGTGATGCGGAAATGCTTGCCTTCGCATACATGCGACACCGTTCTGAAGTATTCCTTCCTTTGCCTCTTCGTCTCATGCACTAGCTCATTCGAGCCGCCGGAGATGGCGTTGATGACATTGACCATACCTCCGGACTGTCTGTCATTGGGTGAACCACTAGCGCGCTCTGGGACCTGCCCCGGTTCTATCATCGGTGGCGGAGGCAGATAACTTGGAGTTGTATTTCGTGACCACGCTTGGTGCTGCGCTGAAGGTGCAGTTACTTGAGTTTGAGGCGCCGAAGGGGCTGGCAGCGCCGGGTAAGATGCGCCATATGGCAGAGGGTTGTAGTTGAATGTTGGGTAGGACGAGAACCAATGAGGTGTGGAAGCCGAAGGCCATGTGTGTGTCGATGTCGCTGGCCTCAGATGGCTGCTCTGCGACATATAGTTAACCGGCTTTGACGGCTCGGCTGGGCATTCTGTTTGTCCAGTTGCTTCTTCCTCTCGATGGCGATGGGGCTGGGCATTCTGTTTGCCCAGTTGCTCCTTCCTCTCGATGGCGATGGGGCACTCGTTTGTCCAATGGCCTTTATCTTTGCCATGGAAAAAAACAAAAAGGAATCTTTTGCCTTCGGCCTCCATTATCTCCGCGACCGCGGCTATTTCTTTCATTCTTCCCTCTGTTGTCCTGATGGTTGGGGTCCCGGTGTTCATTCCCTGAGATTGTGTTTACTACCTTTTGGCTCTTCGGTTGGTCTGCATGCCACGGCTTCGACTGCCCCCGCTGGTTACTCTTCACAATCTTCCTCTCATTCATCTCTTCGATTCTGCGCCTCTTGCCTCAGTCTGATTTACAGTACTCTTGCATGATTTCAAAGAGCTTGTTGACGGTCTTCGGCTTGCGGTGTTCGAGATACTCGCCACATGGGCCCAGATTCATCCTGTGGATGGCTGCGTCGATGATGCTTTGCTTGGACACCTCTGGTGCCCTCGCGCGAAGGCTGACAATGCGCTGGAGGTACTCTTGCAGGGTTGAGCTGCCTTGCTTCATGTTGTGGAAGTCGCACGACATGACCTCATCGGGCCTGACTGCCCGGAAGCTTGAGCATATTTTCGTCCAAAGCTGGTCCCAGGATAGAATGTGTCCGAGAGAGAGGTTCATGTACTAGCGCTGGGTGAGGCCCCTCAGCACGAGGACGAATGCCTTCGCCTTGCAAGCAGAACCTCCTTCGGTTGCCTCAATTGTGGCTTCATACTTCAGTAGAAATTCCTTCGGGTCGGACTCGCCGTCGAACTGTGGCAAGACTACCGGGTTGAAGCGCCAAGGCCATTGCATTTCCTCCAGTTCTTCTGATAGCGGGGGCCAGTGTTATGACGACCTTGGTGGCAAGGCCGGCAATGATATTCCCCCTCTTCTTCATCCTCAGACTCAGAGTGATCCGAGTCTTCTTCGATCGGGATGACTTGGGGTCGGCCCCTCGGCACCTCATGTCTTCGCTGAATTGCCCCTTCATCTGGGCCGTTTGCTACCTGGATTTGGTCGATCATCCTTCTTTGCTCCTGGAGCCTCCGCTGCATTAGTTGACAGCGAAGCTCCTCCTCCCTGAGCCTCTTGTACTACTCCTCTTTCTCCGCTTCAGAAAGCGCGAGATCCTTGCCCTTCGCCCTTGTGATGACTTGGTCTGATGGGCCTGCTGCCAAGGCCGCTTGGTGTGTCTTCTGGACTTTGGCGAGGTGGTTCTCTATGCTTCTCATGGCTTCTATGTCTTCGGTGGAGATTCCCAAGTCGTGCAGATGGACTTCGAAATCCACCTCTGCTACATTCTCGATAGAGACATTGTCGCTGTTGGAGTTGCCGTTGGCTTGCCTGACGATGGCGTCCTCGGGAGACATCGGAGCATCCGTCGAAGAGCTGCCACCACCTTTCTTCTTCGCTGCCATGCGATGTGGTGGAGTGTGGTGGAGCGAACCGATGGGTGGGCGCCAAACTGTTGGTGGAAAGTATCTTCGGAGAGGACGAACACTACAACAGCTACGATGATCACACGGTGGAGTAAACAGAGGCCTTCGGACAAGCGTCCGAATTTCTCTCTCTTGTATTCAATGACCCATCAATGACTGTTACACAGGTATTTATAGGCGGGGTTCACCTATCCGCTCGCCTAATTACATTGTAATGCCCTTCAACGACTAGATTTCTAGAATATTTCATGAATATACAAGTAATGTTACATCACGCTAATGGGTTACAGCTAAGTAGCTGTCCTAGGCCCGACCTGGGCCCGTGCGGTCTTCGCCCGCCGGTTGCGTGGGGCTTCGGCTTGCCCTGAAGCCCTGGGCTCCCCGCTCGTTGACCATGATGTCCTTGTGTTCGCTAGCACCGGGCCCTTCGCGACTTGCCGAGGGCCCCCTACCCTGGTGTCTCTGGTGACCGGCGAAGCTTTTGGTCTCTGTCGTCCTGGACCCTCGCGGTCTTCAGTCAACGCTTCTTCGGCTGCCGTCCTTCGGTGCTTGGACCGAAGGTGGCGTCCCCAACAATAGTAGAATGCCATGCTGATTTTTTCTGGTAGTGAGAACCAACATCCATCTATGCGGAAGGGGTTTTATATATACCCTTGACTATTGTAAAAAAACAAACCATAGATCGTGTTTATTTCTTTAAAGACACATAAGATGGGTATCTATAACTCTTATAAAAAAGCTCCCCACTACAACTCATTAATTGCTATTTCTCTAGCATATGGTGCAGCCACATCACCTTAATAATTGTTGACCAACCGATCTAGGATCCAATGGCACAGCACATCTCCCGTTCTTCTGGTGCTTCTGACCACGTCCGTCCGTCCGCCTGGCCGGGGCAACCTCCCGTGGACCTGCTCTCGCTGGTGGGCTGTCGAACAGCACTTGCCGGCCCACACGTGCAAGGCCTGCTCCGCCTACAGGATCGCTGGCCACGCTCCTCCCTGTTCGCTCACATGCTCGCCTCACGCAGACCCACCGCCCAGCCAGAGCGTTTAATCGCCGCCGCTCGGCCTCCCACCATGCCCGCCGCTCGGCCTCCCGCCAACGCTTGCTACTTCGCCTCCACCAACGCCGGCCGCTCCCGTCCCACCACGCCTGCGGCGCAGCGCCTCCCGCAGACCCGCTGCTTGGCGAGCCCACTCAACCGCCACACCTTGGCACCTCATCGGACGCCTCCTCGACTGCCTCTGCCAATGAATGCCAGCATTAACATAAGCTCCACCCCCATTAGCCACTCTATTATTCCAGATGAATACTGCTTACGGCTGCCTGCATCCCCAAGCCTATATCCCGAAGGCCCAAAGGTTGGTTTTTTTGTTTTTTTTTTCTTTCCTCAATTGGTTGGCACTTCATTGTTGCTTTGGCTTAGATCTCCCTACTGTTGTTGCACCAAATTCATGGAGTCCGTATAGAGGGAGGGGACGACTTCCTGATCAAAGCAAAACGTGAGTAACTTGCCCATGGTTTGATGCACCTAACCTGTTCGACCTATTTACTCTTGCATAAATTAATCTAGATTTTCTCTCTATAGGTTCACATAAATTGATTTCACTTATAGATGTAGCAGGAACATTGGCCTTCTTGACAAATTCAGGTAACAACTGTGATCCATCTTTATTTTTATTCCTAAATCTCCAATTGTGCTCATTCTCGTAGTTTTGGCAATTGCTTTATTTTGTTACTTCCATTCTTAAATGAGTTTTGTGTCCCAAAATTACAATTGTAACAATTAGTACAATGGATCTTGGTGGGAGTTCTTCACGTTCTCCACTTGGTCGTGGACGACCACGATGTTGTGCATCCCATGTCCTCACTCCTCAACCTGATCGTGCCGCTGCTCGTGAGAACCGACATAGACGCAGAGCACAAATGGATGGCAGCAGTAGCACAGGTTACTTTGCAACCAGTTGTACCTACAAATCATCTATTCCTCCATGCTTATTTTCATATATGCATAATCACTTCCTCCAGACTCTGTGCCTATACAATCTACTCAACCATCAATAACCACACAACTAGTTGCTGCCGATTCCCAACCCGGTAAAGATTTCACGCTATGATCCTCCATTACGAATTTGGAATTTCACACCCCTCATATATTTCCTTCACTTGCAGCTACATCATCCAACCAACAAAACATTGTTCACCAATGGGCAAACTCTGGTGCATCAAACACCCCACTTGGTCCCACTGCTTCCTCTTCCTATCGAACATTTAACCATCGCAGTAAGATCCATTTTCTCATTGTATCACCATTCAACCATTTGTTCCTTTCTTTCACTCAATCTCCTCTGTTTTTATATTTCTAGGAACAATCTTTAATCCACTAAATCTGGGAGCTCCTACATTTTCCTGTAGACATTGTGGTGCCTTTTTTTTTTGGTATGAAGAGTGTGTTCGGCAAGAAAGAAACACATCAAATCCAACATATAATTTATGCTGTAAAGGGTGCAGAATCTTGCTGCCACCTTACCAGCCACCCCCTCAGCCGCTTCTCAATTTGTTGACTTCACACACCACGCCTCTTTCAAGACACTTCTTTGAATACATTCGACAATACAATTCCATGTTTGCGATGACTTCAATGGGAGCAAAGGTCATTGATTCCATAAATGATGGTCATGGTCCATATGTCTTCAAGATCAGTGGCCAAGTTTGCCATAGAGTAGGCTCTTTAATACCATCTGAAGGTCGCCGACTAGAATATGCACAGCTTTATATCTTTGATACAGACCACAAAGTCTCAAATAGAATTCATCTTCACGTACTCCTTTTCATGCTAACGAAGACATTGTACGCCCTTTAATACAAATGTTGGACACACATAATCCTATCATCAAACTATTTAGAACTGCACGGGAAAGATTATCAGAGAATTCATATGATCAATATAGCATCAGACTATTTGGTGATGTGGACGCACATGGTGACATCTACAGTTTTCCGGTTGCATCGGAGGTTGTAGGGCTGGTAGTTGGGGATATTGGGCACACTGATGTTGGAAGGGATCTTATCATAGAGGATCATTCTTCAAGCTTACAACAGATTGATGAAAGACACCACAAATTCATGGCCATGCAATATCCTATCTTATTTCCATATGGAGAAGATGGCTTCCATGATGCACTCTTCTATAATCTGATCTCAACTTCTACATCTATGCGCCGTCAGAAAACAACTATGGCAGAGTACTTTGGATATATATTACATGATAGACCAAATGATTTTAACACCCCTTTGCATTGTGGAAGAGGAACACAAGCTTATGGGGTCGATGGTTATTGCTGTGTTGAAAGAGAACGAATAGACCACTATCGAACACCAAGTTTCCAACGAAAATATAGGTCAGCAACATATCATTCTTTAGCCAGCAATGTTTCAAGTGGAATTTGGTCTACATCTTCAGCTGGCCAAAGAATTATTCTGCCAGCTTCATTTACTGGAAGCCCTCGCTATTTGTATCAAAAATACCAAGACTGCATAGGCATTTGCAGAAAATATGGTTGCCCAGATTTATTTGTCACATTTAAATCTAATGCTGCTTGGCTTGAAATTGTGGAGGCTTTACCTCCAGGGCTGCATCCTTCTGACCGACCAGAAATAGTTGATCGGGTCTTCAAAATGAAACAAAATATTTTAATGGATGATATAAAGAAAAAGAATTTTTTTGGCCCTATACATGCAGGTATTAGCTCAACTAACTTATCTTTTCATTCAGATTTCTTACTCTTAATTATACCCACCAAAAGACATATCTACCTTTTTGCAGTTGTTTACACAATAGAATTTCAAAAACGTGGCCTACCACATGCTCATATTATTATATGGTTAGCAAAAGAAGGACCCTGGGATGCTGCAATCATAGACACATTCATCTCTGCTCAACTGCCACATCCTACAATTGATCCAATTGGATATGATGCCGTTTCATCATTTATGGTTCATGGCCCTTGCGGTGCTCTTAGCTCATATTCACCATGTATGTCTAAAGGAAAATGCTCCAAATTTTACCCAAAGAAATTTTGTGAGCAGACCTCTATCCTTGAAAATGGTTTTGCCCAGTATGCCCGGCCTAACAATGGATTAGTTGTACACAGAAATGGAGTTGATATTGACAACAGATTTATTGTCCCTCACAATGTAGATTTGTTAGTCAAGTATCAAGCTCATATAAATATAGAACGAGTTAACCATGATGGCATGCACAAATATCTTTTCAAGTATGTCACAAAAGGGTTCGACTGTGCTCGAATTGGACTCCAAATTAATGCTTCTGCTCCAGGCTCATCAAGTAACACAATCAATGATATAAACAATTATCTAGAATGTCGCTATGTAACACCAAATGATGCAGCTTGGAGATTGCTTCAGTATGACATTCACTATTCAGACCCATCCGTAGAGCGTCTACCTGTCCATCTACCCCTTGAAAATAGTGTTGTCTTTACAGAAGAAGATGATCTTGAAGAAGTCATTGAAGATCCAAACAATTTAAGGACTAAACTGACTAGCTGGTTGGAGGCCAACAACAAATTTCCTATAGCACAACAGTATACTTATATTGAATTTCCTGAGCACTTTACATGGCATTCAAATGGAAAATATTGGGATATACGTCGTGGTTCTCACAATAAGATTAGCCGCATAGCTCATGTTAACCCTACACAGGGAGACACTTATTATTTACGCATGCTGCTCCACATTGTCAAAGGTGCAACATCTTTCTCTGAAATTCGAACTATCACAAGACATGAGTATCCTACCTTTCGTTTCTGCATGTGAAGCTTTAGGTCTTCTTGGTGATGATCAAGAGTGGTCCCTTGCTCTCAATGATGCTGCACGGTGGGCCTCCCCTTACCAGTTACGACAACTTTTTATCACATTATTGCTATTTTGTGAGGTAACAAATACTAGAAACCTTTTTCATGACCATGCAACAAAGATGAGTGAGGATATTAGATACCACATGAATAGAAACTCTTCCATTCCAAACAGCTCAGCTTTATACCTCTTTGTGAATTCTTCTCTCCTTTTTGAGTTGGATAAATTGCTAAGAGATGCTGGGTATTGTTTATCTCATTTCAATTTACCAATCCCAGATAATATTGGTAGTACTTCCACACACAACAGACTTTTGTTAGATGAGCTTAGCTATGATGTTACTACCTTAGCAGCATCTATAGCTAATGATATTCCTAAGCTAAATAACAACCAGAAGATTGTATTTCATTCCATTTCCAATTCTGTCCTCAGTAATGAAGGGCGAACATTTTTTTGTATACATATATGGAGGAACTGGTAAGACATTCTTATGGACAACTTTGCTGAACTTTATAAGAAGCCAAGGAAAGATTGCGCTAGCTGTTGCATCATCAGGAATTGCAGCACTCTTACTTCCAGGTGGCCGAACGCCACACTCCCGTTTCAAGATCCCTCTGGACATACGGGAGAATTCTATGTGCAGCATAAAAAAAACACACACATCTGTCAGAACTTATTCAGCAAACATCTCTTATTATTTGGGATGAAGCACAAGTAAATCATAGACATTGTTTTGAAGCACTAGATCGCACCCTTAGAGATATACTTTCAGATATCAATCCTAATGCTCAGGATACACAATTTGGTGGTATAACTGTTGTTCTTGGTGGAGACTTTCGCCAAACTCTTCCAGTAATCCAAAATTCAACAAAGCAACAGATATTGAAAGCCTGCATTGTCAATTCTTATTTATGGCGGAAGTGTACTATCCTGCAGCTAACTGAAAATATGAGACTAGATTCAAGAAGCCTTTCACCTTCAGATAGAGAAGAACTACGCATGTTTGCAGAGTGGTTACTTAGAGTTGGAAGTGGTATAGAGCCCTACATTCAGATCCAAAATGAGGCTAATTATATAAAGATTCCTCATTCTTTACTTCTACCGCAAGAGTGCAGAGATCTTGATGGTTTAATTTCTTTTGTGTACCCATCTGGGTCTGATCCAGCTAACAATAATTCATCCTATTTTTGTGATCGCGCAATTCTAACTCCAAGAAATGAGGTGGTTTCAGACATAAACAGCAAAATGATTGAACAACTGACAACTAGCGAAATGTCATACTACAGTTCAGACTCAATAGATGAAAGTTCTGCTAACCATTCTACTTTGGAGGCATTATATCCAACTGAGTTCCTGAACACATTATCAATCAATGGGCTTCCAGAACATGTCCTGCATTTAAAAATAGGTGTTCCAATAATGCTCCTGCGGAATCTTGATCCCTCTAGAGGCCTCTGCAATGGGACCAGATTTATTGTGACTCAACTTACAACTAGGGTAATTGAAGGCGAAATAATCACAGGAAAAGCAAAAGGGACAAAAGCATACATTCCTCGCATTGTTGCAACATCAACTCAATCCAGATGGCCCTTCAAATTAAGACGCTGCCAGTTTCCTATACGACTTTCTTATGCCATGACAATCAATAAAAGCCAAGGGCAAACACTCAGCATAGTTGGAGTATTTTTGCCATCTCCTGTCTTCTCGCATGGCCAATTATATGTTGCCTTATCACGAATTACTTCACCAAAGGGGTTTCGAGTTTTGATAGAAAATAGTCCTCCTTCATTTGAGGATTGTACACACAATGTAGTATATGCGGAAGTTTTCTCTCATATAACCAGTGGTGCAAATTAAACTAATGAGGTATTTTATATGTTTGCAAATTCAATTATGCATATCATGCATGTGTTTCTTATAAGTTGATACTTTCACATGTCTGTTACTAAGACAATTGATTCCATATTCAGTTCGTCATGTTACTATTTTTTCTCAGCTTTGCCATGCTATTTTAATCTTATGCTCCATACTAAAACTATACTGTCTCATTTGCAGACAAGCCAAAATCATGACCTCGACAAAAAAACTTCAAGACATTACTTGAGGCCAACAAGACTGCAAGGTCCTAGGTCGACTTACAAGACTATGGGATTCAAAAAATATGAGATCCAAATCTGCAGATCCACTCATCAGTATTGATGGGATAATAATTGATGAAAATGAAAGTATTCTTTTCTTCATATTTGACCTTACTCCATATTTCTTGATTAAAATATTCATGCCTTCCACTTCTATTCCATAACAGGGCACAATGGTGCAAATTACTGTCCCAAAGAAACTTGCAAAACAGTTTCGACCTTTACTTGCTGAAGGCCAAGGATCAGTCTATATATTTACAAATCTTACTGCAGTTGACACCAAACAAAGGACATACATCTATCACCATCAAAAGTATATGCTACAGTTCCAGCCCAACTCGAAGGTCCATCGTCTTGATTCGCGAGGAGATAAGATCCCCCACTATGCATTTAAATTTTGCCCATTTGATCAGTTATCATCAAAAGACATTACGTCAAAGCCACTTCTAGGTATTTCCAAGCCACTCCCATTTTTTGTCTGTTTAAAAACATATCTCACACACACTCCTTACAGATTTAATAGGAGTTATCAGCCATATAGGACCTTATGATTTTGCCAGCGCAACATCAAGTACAAAACTCCGAAAAGTCAAGATTCGAGACCAAGAGTATATACCTTCATACAGTTCACTCATGTTTGATAACATTTTTTTCTTATAAATAATTCCTAACAAGTTAATGGTCGCAGGGAACAAATACAGGAAATACAACTATGGGGTGAACATGGCGAAACATTTAACGAGGCTGAATTCCTTGAAAAATCTAAGCAAGGGATTGTTGTAGCAATGTTTGCTGGATTAACTGCAGGAAGCTTTAAAGGTAAACAAAAATCCTATCTATGCTCTCTGAAATAAACATCAACCATGTGACTGCTCATTTTCTAATATAACATTAACTTTTCAGGAGTACCACAGGCATCATCAAGTTCTGCAACACAAATATTAATTGACTTAGACATTCCTCAAATTGCTGAATTCCGTACAATGTTCCCTTCAATACAACTACATATTACCTTCGCTTTTTGAAAACTTTTGCAGCAAACAACTGATATCTAATATTTCTTACAGCTACAAATGGGAAGCTCCATCTCTACAACAGCATGCACCTCAAGTACTTCAGTTATCTCCAATCCAAGCAGCTGGCCAAATATACACACTTGACAAAATAATTGAACTACCAGCAACATCTTTCCAGGTAACAATCCCCTTACATTCCATTAAAAATATATTTAATTTTTCACACACTATATGCCAAGATATACTCCAAACGCTTCTCATAATTTTGTTTTCTCCACATATAAAAGTGAGGTGCTACATACAGCTGCATTGCAAAAATATCTGCCATACTGCCAGGCACAAAATGGTACTACAAAGCATGTCGAAATTGTAAAGTGGGATATGGAAGCATTTCAGAAGAACCAAGATGTGATTGTGCAGCTTCACAGCCAATGCCAATGTAAAGAAAAAACTTCCTTCTACCATACTATTCTATAACAAATATTTATTTAATTCATCCACCATATTTCCTATGCAATTAACATTTGATAATCGCTACAGGTACAAACTTCTTATTACCATTACAGATGATACTGGAAGCATAGACACAATAGCTTTCTCTTTCATAGCTGAAGACTTGGTAGAACGTAGTGCATATCATGCTTCTCAAAACATGAAAATTGACGCAACAGAGCATGTAGTTGCTCTAGATAAAGCAATTGGAAAAACTAGACTCTTCTACATAGGAATGAGCACTAATTCGTCCTCAACTTTTTCCATCAAATATGTCTTGAGGAAGAGTTTTCCAATAGAGAATCCAAGTTCAAGTTCAAAGGATCCAACTCCACAGGTTATTGTAACACCCGTGCTATCTGTATGTGGACTTGGTCCATAGACGGTGGGGCCCAACTGTCAGCGTGTGGAAGGGAGATACATGAGGAAGTCGCATGGGAGGGGAGGATCAGACAGAAATCAAATCACAAACTGAATCGGGTTTTCCCCTTCCGTGTTCATCCTCGGCGGCGACCATCTCACGTCGCGGCGTCCATCGTCGGCGGCCACGGGAGCATCTATCAGTGAGAGGTAGTCCATCTTCCTCACGTCCCGGTCCTCACCACCGGTGGCCAAGAGGCGGGTCGTGACAATTGGTATCAGATTCCCTCTTTCCTCGTCCCGTGCTGTTCGATTTACCGCCTGCGCTTCCTTCCTTTGCCTGCGCCGCCTTCTCTACGAGTTGCGCCTGCTCCGTCGAGCATCACCGCGATCTCGGCATCCATGCCCCGCCCTCGACTGCCCATCGACGGCGGCTACCGCAACCCGACGGTTAGCTGCTCTAGCGCCGTCGTCCCCATACTTGGCCACGCCGCTTAGGTTTCTAGTTTGGGGATCGATTTCTCTCGTCGCTGGGTTCCTCGATCCGGGGAAGTTTTGAAGGTGATTCGCAACGGGCGTTTAGTGGCTTAGATTTCGCACGGATTTCTCTCGTCTTTCGCACGGATCGGCTGCTACGGGTGTTTCACTCTGGACGCTCGCGGGATTTGCTCGGCCATCCGCGCAAACACAGATCCTCCTTGAAGCCATGGAATCATCAGCACAGCGGGGGGATGCGCGTTGGGCTCCTGGCCGTGGCGTGCTCACTGGTAGCACAGACCCTGATGGGTGCGACCATGGCGGCAGCGGGGCGAGCTACGGCGGAGATGGCAGCCTCGACTGCGATGGTGGTAGAGGCTACAACGGCCGCGATGACTATGAGTGCTACATCCGTGACGAGGATGGTGGTGCTCCTCGGATGCTGTCTGAAGGTAAGACACTCTCTATGTTTGATGAAATGTGTCCCTCAGTTGTGGTTTGGGATGGTGACATCGGGCATGAAGTCAACTTCCATGGGGGGCTACTGGATCTGCTAGCTCATGGAGAAGAGCACTTGGTTGATAAGGAAATGATGTCAATTGCTGCATATGATAGGTTTGAGGCAATGTCTCCTTCACATGTGGTACTGAATGACGAGATGCCACATGACCAAGACTTGCACGATAGCTTGCTGCAGCAGGTGGTATGGAGTAGGGAGTGTAAGGGTGACAAGGTTGTCAAGTGGGATGATGAGTTGCAGCAAGACCTGGAATCATATTGTTTGCTGCAGCACTTGGATCAACATGGAGATTATTTGGTTAGTGAGAAGAGGAAGCTAGCTGCTGAAACATTCACCATTGAATTGCTCAGTCAGAACCATGGCATGGTGTTAAATGATGCTACACAGGAGGTGCTATCAGATGTTAACACCCATGAAAGCTTATTGCAGAAACTAGCCATGGGGGCAGAGAACTTGACTGATGAGAAGGTAAAGCTTAGTGTCAAGGATGAAGAGATGACATTCGACCTAGATGTGCAAGATGGATTATTGCAACAGCTAGCCCTGGGTGGGGAGTGCATGGATGACCAAAATACAAAGCCAATTTTTATGCGGGATGTTGCTGAGATACTTGAGCTCAAGGTGGTTGATGATGACAAATCCAGTGGGAACTTGCAGCTGCTGGGAGAACATGGAGCTGGTTTTGGTATGATGGTGCTCTGGACAGGGTCAAGCTGTGGTGGTGATGACTTCTCTCCACAATGTCTTCATCCTTGTAGCAAGGATAATTTATTCCTTGTTCTTTATGAAGCATGTGTTGGCCAGGAGATGAATTGGAGAAGAACTGGTTTTAGTCCAGGGAGCTATGAGCTGAAAAGGACTTTGAGTGATATCTTTAACACACAGCTCAGTAATCAAATTTTCAAGTCTGAATTATTTTTGGATGCGTACTTGCTGGATGTGGAGTGCCAGGGATGCATTTCTATTTGGCAATGGGATCCTGGCATTTGGAGCTATCTTATCATGGGATTATCCTTGAGGATAAGTGAAATCTCAGTCCTAATTCAATTCATTCAGAAGTCTTCAGAAATATTCAGTTTGCAATTACTACCTAGTACTGTTGGCATGAAGAAGTGTGATCCTGAGTTAGATGACTGTGGGATTGGGTCTAGTATGTGGGAGCTAACTACTATGCTGATGATCAGCTTGCAATACCACCTTGTCCTTGGAAGGAAACACTCTCCACATGGGAAACAAGAACCATCCATTCAGTATAAATCTCAGGAAGGCAATGGTTTCTATACAAAACTTATCATTGCAGAGTTTATGTACGTCCCTCTAGATCAATTGAGTGAGGGTGTTGCAATGTGGTTGAGGTTCCCAATTGCTGTGGATTCAAGAAAACAAGTGGTGAACTCAGTTGATTCTACATACATGGCACCTAATGCTAAAGAGTTACTACTGGTTATCTTGTTGATAATCAGGCCATGGGATCCAGGCATATATAAATTCAACTTCAACATGTCTAGTTTTGCACAAATTCTCCAGGAAAGTTGGACAGCAAAGATTGAGTAAAGAGCAGACTATCCAGGAAATGGTGTTGCTTGGGGGACAAGCAACATTTTGGGGTGGCGGAAGTGTAACACCCGTGCTATCTAGATGTGGACTTGGTCCATAGACGGTGGGGCCCAGCTGTCAGCGTGTGGAAGGGAGATACATGAGGAAGTCGCATGGGAGGGGAGGATCAGACAGAAATCAAATCACAAACTGAATCGGGTTTTTCTCCTTCCGTGTTCATCCTCGGCGACGACCATCTCACGTCGCGGCGTCCATCGTCGGCAGCCACGGGAGCATCTTTCGGTGAGAGGTAGTCCATCTTCCTCACGTCCCGGTCCTCACCACCGGCGGCCAAGAGGCGGGTCATGACAGTTATCTTCTTATTTATTATTCATTTTGTATTCAAATATTATATATACTATATGTCTTATATAACGAATGATATTTCTTTTTTAGGCAACACCTGTCATGACAGCACTACCTTCTCCACCTCCAAACACAGGATCTGAAAGGTAATACACCCACTCCCAAATCAACAACTTAAGTTCCTAAAATTATGGCATTTTCCTTTTCGTTCCCAGCTCAAGCGCAAAGAGATCATTAGATTTCAAAGATGACATAGAATGCAATGAAAAAGAGCAAACGACTACCTCCCAGACTCTTCCAAAACGTCAAAGACCAGAGTACTACTCTCTTCAACACATCTACATTCATTTTTTAAAATAGACATTTATAATATTGGTTTGAAATGTACTTGCAGATAACAATACAACGGAACACTTGGTACAAGCTCTTTGCAGAGAGGCATTGCAGAGAGGCATCTCTGATGCTCGACTACATTTTCCTATAGTGCTTTTACAATAATACTTTAATAAGCTTTCATGTTTGCGGCACTCTAAATCTCTTATTTATGTCAAAACTGAACTTCATAGAAGCACTGTATTTTTGTGTACCTATTTCTGAATCTGAACATACTAAAAGTTGAAGAGTGACCATGGGATGCATATTCAGTATTATTCCTAACATTCAAGTGCTATAATTCGCTTCCTTCACTGCTTTTATTATTGGCTCAATGGAGCAAAGACGATTGAAACTGCTTCTTGACATCTTGCTCCTGTGACATGCCTAACACTGTCCCCTGATAGTATCATCATTTTTAAATGACATAATGACCTTCCTTCATTTGCTTTTATTATTGCATCATAAAAATTGATTTATCATACAATAAAACAATATTAAAACTACTATTATATCTTTTTAATGGCATTACAACTATAATGATCTTAGTAATTTATCACTATTAATTAAAATTTATTCTCTCACCACTCCTTCCATTCTTCTACTGCTAATTTACTACAAATTAATTGGCCACTTCCCTTCTTCTACTATATAATTCACAAACCCAACTCCTTACTCTACATACTTTATAAATCCTATGTTTGTGAATTCTTCATCTTCTTATACTCAAAACCAATGGCGCACCAACAACACTTCAAAAGGTTTTCTCTTAACGCAAATTGCAATTTCTCTATCTTTCTTATGTAATCATATTTGTCCATTGCTTTACTATTTTTTATACCCTTATATTCACCTTTCCTTCACTCTTTATTCAGTTCTCCAAAACAAGATGCATGACAAATATGTTGAAGCAATCAGTAAACTCAAGGATGATACAAGCCCAAAAATATGTGTTACTCTCACCGGCCATTCTCAGACTAAAGACATAACCAAGCACCTTCCAACTAACAACCAGATGATCATTGCTCAATACACAAAAAAGGGACAACCATACCTGCAACCAAATGTATCATCCACACCTATCTATTCAATAAAACTGAATCAAATTTATACAATAATTCAACTTTGTGTAAACAAATGAACCAAATCTAAACTCTTCCCCAACTTCATCCAATAATAGTAATTACAAATAACACAAAACATCCCGCAGCAATGCGCGGGGAATTCACCTAGTTAATATAACAAGGATCAAACATAATCCACACACAGGATAACAACAATTCCGAACACAACTGTTGACAAATCACACACCACACCACACAGCAAACGAGACTGACCGGAGCGTAGCAGCATGTAGCTTCGAATGAGGCGAGCGAGGCTGGCAGCTGGCACTCCGGCAGGCTCATGCTCTAGTCTAGCTGCCGCTGCATACACTGAAGGCCATTCATCAACTTCACACAGTGTAGCCACAAACAAATTGGATTGACAAAGCCGAAGCAAATCAGGGCAAAGCAAGGCCAGCTGGTAGACGATGCATGGCTACTCCATGGCAATGAAGATCCATGTGGAAGCGGGGGGCTCACACAGGCACGCCCAAACCAAGAAAGCGGAAGCTAATGCAGGAACAAGTAGGTGATGAGATGCAGAGGCACTAGCAACAGCAAGATATGGGCAGCCTCTCAGCAACTCCATGGAAGAGCCAGGGCCCAGCAAGGGTTGATTGCTCGATCACCTGATCACCTGCATGGAGGAAAAAACTCAAATATAGTGTAAATGCTGAAATGTATGCACCTTGTGTATGAACAGCATCACACATATTGGAAGAAGGTGACCAAATTGAGTGAATAATGGACAATGAGTGGGAGAGTGTTTGTAACTGACAGCTAACCCCAACTGGACTATGTCATCTCATCAGTATACAAAGGTAGCAGGATAGGCGGGAGGGATCACCTGAGTGGGGAGCCCCTAAGCATGGTCTTCTTGTAATACCGTGGGTGGATCGGCTTGTAGTGGCTGGCGTGCTCTCTCGAGCGCCACTTCAGCCTGTCCCACCAATCCTTCTCGCAGTCGCACTCCACCAGGTTCTTGCCCACATCAAATGGCATTGTCTTGAGGCCCCAACAGCCCCTGATCTTGACGGTCTCGAGGTAGGGTGCGAAAATCGGGAACCTGGCAGGACCTAAGATGCTTTGAAGCATGGGGAGCTCGTGGAGGTGGATGTGCTTCAGCCTTGGAAACCCAATGAAAATAATGCCCGACGTGGTCGTGTAGTCCTTGATGACCACCCTGAGATCGCCGCACCACATGATCTCAAGGGTCTCCAAACTTTCCCATGACATCATGGGCGAAGGGAAGGGGATAGCATGTACCAGCCTGGGGCAGCAGTAGATGTGCAGCAATGTCAGGTTTGTGAATGCTCTATACAAGGGTTCTTTGCTAGGATACTCCAAGACGTGGCGAGCATTGGGCAGATGTGACACCCAAATTGTCCTCAGCTCCCTAAAGATGTCCATGCTTCTGCTGCTGTTTCCTTCTGGTGCGGCTTCACCAAATTGGGGACTAAAGACACATTCCAACTTGGGGCACCGCTCGACACGGCACCACTTCAGTTCATTCCAACTTGATCCCAATGGAGTTGCGACGATACTGGAGATGAACAGGCTATTGTGCACGTGCAGGATCCTAGCACCGTCACACATAAATCCTGGCACAGCAATGCGTGCAGTTTGTAATTTTGCCTTCGTCATCTGGTCTTCTATGTGTGTGTAGCAGTTTTTAGACTCCAATTTTGGAGGAGCAGGACATACCCACATGACGGCCCATACATCATGGTCGCCTTCATCAGCCTGCTGCTGCTGCATGCTTGTGTCCTTGAGGGCGTCAGTCACATCTGCATAGCATGTTTTTCTATGACATTTAACCCGCTGCAGGTTTCCTTGCACTTGCTTTCTGTTTCTGCTCTTGATTCTGTCACCTCTGTCGTTACCACCAGCAACATCGGCATGGAGATGAGTAGGGGACGGCGGTGGTGTTGTTGAAATATCCACATGTGCACGGTTGGGACCGAAATAATCTTTGACAGGCCCAAGCGACCCAAGGAGCCTTGCATCCCTTGCAGAAATGTACCAGGAAAATTCAGCTGGTACTGGTAGCCTTCCTTTAGCAGTTGCTGCAGCAGTGACAGTAGTGCTGCCCTCCTTCTGGGTGGTGTCGATGCGTAGCTTATCCAAGTATCTTTTCCTCTTGTCTTGAGGTGGCCATCGGATCGCAAAAAGCTTCCCACAATCAAGTAGGAGGAGCTCATCCAGCTTCGGGGCCGCCACCGCATTGAGATCAAGTGTTTTCACTGCTGTTCCAGTGATGTCTAGGCTGGAGAGCCGCGGGAACAACCCGCTCAGGAACAGGTTCTTCAGTTTGGCGCATCCTTTGAAGGAGATCACTTCTAAAGCAGAAGATCCGTCAATGATGATGGTCTCAAGGCTGCTGCAGCTGCTTTCCACATGTAACCCCCTGTAACCACTATTTCCTGAGAAGTCAAGCAGCTCCATCTTGTCGTTCCCTGAGGCTGAGAACCAGAAGACTCCACTGGTACGAGACTTTGTTATGCGGAGCTTGCGAACGGTGCGTCGCTCCTGAACCGAACTCATACCTTGAGTGTCCTGTCCCATCACATTTAGTCCCCTGAGTTGAGTCATGAAATCCACCATTTCTTTAGACAATAATGTAGAGCTTGAGTAGCGCATGTCCAACACCCACAGCCTCTGGAAGAACCGGCGCAAGTCTTCCCGGTTCCCTACTCTGACTCTCCTGCTTTCATCATCTCGACAGTGGTCAAGCCAGAGAAACCTAAGGCTGTGGCAGCAGAGGAACGGGGGTGCTTTGAAGCTGAATGCGCACGCTGATAGCTTGAGCACACTAAGGTTGTCATACTGTTGGAACATGCCATTAGGAATGCGACCACACTGACTCGACGGGATCAGCATGGACCCGTAGGTTGGTGAAGTCCAGCATGCTATGCGCTCGTGCAAGCGCCTTGCCACCGGAGATGGCGAATGCGGACTTTGGTGGTAGTCTGCATCCAGTTGCATCTTGCGCTTCAGATCATCACTAGATTGCCACAGTGTATCAACACCGTCATCAGTGGCGGCATCTCCCTGCCGGAGCTGTATGACACCATCACATCTCCAGTAATTGCAGATATGGGTGGCCAAGTCATAGTGACCACCCATGCCGCAGAGCCTCATCGTGTACAGGAAGCAGTTGGCTGCTGCCGCAGGCCAATCGATGCCGTCAGTACTGTTCATGCCGCCTGCAACTTCTTCAGCCTCATGGCGCAAAATGTCGGAAAACTTGCCCTGGGTAAGGCTACTGGAGTCTGCTGAGACAACGACATCTGTCGTCGCCCTCGTGCTCTTCAGGGCTTCGTCGACCTTCATCCTGTCGTAGAGCCGGAACCCCCCTTGGAACGACCACAACAACTTGTTCCTCGAGTATCCAGACAGAGGGAAGCCGGAGCTCTCAAGGTCGATCTCCTCGCAGCCCCCATTGTTGAAGATCACCAAGAACCTGTGGCTCGGCTGCTTCTGTACGTGCTGATAAATCTCCCTGGCGACCTTGGGTATCTCGAGGCGGGAGCCCTGGTCCACGCCATTGTAATCGTCCTCCTCATCTTGCGCATCGAACATCTCCATCACCGGACGGGGCAGCTGAAGCTGCTCTGCAAGAGCCCTCTGCATCGCTCTCCTGCTCTCCCACTTGGAGCAGTCGATGTGGATGATCTGCGAGAAGTCCGGACGGGCGGTGAGGCGCCGGCCGACCTCTCGGAGGACGGCGGATGCCCCCAGCCCATCCCAGCCGTCGAAATAGATGACATTGTGCCTGCTGGTGGTGGTGGTGCTACTAGCGGCAGTACCACCAGCAGCAGCATCGTCGTCCTCCTTCAGTTCCTTGAGGATTCGTTGGACAGCTTCATCAATGGTGTCCGCCGCGATAACCTGGCATGTAAGTGAGGCATGCAATAGAATTGTGACGCACGACACGAGAGATATACTTGTCACGACCCAAAAATTTTAAATATGATTAAAACTTAAACAAAGTTATCATGAGAATCATTAAAGCATAATGAATCATCATGTGCATGTGTTTGGCATGAGTTATTTAATTTTTATACCATGTTTGAGTGCTTGGCTGTGAAGTAAGTTTACTTTTTGCTATGCAACTATGCCCTAAATTTTTTTATTCAAATAGTACACATAAAATAAATATTTTAAAATATTTTTTCAGAATTTTTGTGACAGCTAAACCAAAGCATAAAATTCTTGGAAAGTTAAAAAACTGCTGCTTTGTTTATTTTACTGTGATCAATCTGCAATAGCTTTTTGAGCGTTTCTTCTTGCATTGAGGTCTTTATGAGTTTATCTTGCTCCATTTTTATTTTAGTGAATTTTTGTGTTCAAGAAGTCCTAGTTTTCGATTTTTGAAGTTGACCACCATTTTACCCCTTCCTTGCTTGGGCCCGCCTGTCAGCTCCTCACCCCGCCTCCTCGCTTGCCCATTGGGCAGCAGGGGCCGCGGCGCCTGCTCGCCTCCCCCTCGCCCTTTTAAATGCAGCCCGGCCTCTTGCCCCCAAACCCTAGCCATTTTCCCGCCGCCACCAGCTCCATTGCTGCCGCTGGCCGTCGTCGATTCGTCGTCTCTGGTGAGCCGTTTCTCAATTCCTTGCGCCACCACCTTATACTCCCTTCCCTCCTCCGGTTTGTACGCTTATTCGGCCTTTTCATCCGTTGTGCAGGGCTCCCGGCGAAGCTCGCCATCCGCCACCATCTGTCCTATCGCGCGGCCACCTCGCCACTGTTCCCCTCCGTCCAAGCAAATGGTGCGGCTCGCTGCCTCCACCCCTTCGCCCTGCGCATGCCGTTCCTTCCTCCGCCGCTCTTCTCCGCCGTCGCTACCGCGTCGCGCTGTGCGCGTGCCGGCCGCGCTGTGAACTCAGTCCAGGTCCGCCTGGCCTCCTTGGCCCACTTGCCGACACTTGAGAGCGCTGGATCCGGGTGCACCTAGCTTTTTCCTCGTGTTTTTGTGTATCTCATAAACCGGCCAACTTGTAAAATGTGTAGAAATTTGTATAGACCTCCGAAAAATGCGAACTTATTTTGTTAGTATCCTCTTGCTTAGATATACTGAATAAAAATGTTGTTTTGCATGTTACTGCTCTGTAGATTTAATTATGCTTTATTGTTTAAGAAATAAGTTAATTTCTTAGTAAATTCTATGCTCTCCTAAAAATGCCAAACTAAATTTTGTTGGACTCCTTGTGAAGTGTTATATCCATTGATATAGTTTGTTCTAATGTATCCCTACTGTTTAATAGGGTTTTAGTGTGATTTCTTACTCTCTGTTTGAAAGCTTGTTTAATTCATAACTTTTTGCTGAAAATGATAAAATGGTAAAACTAGTTCTGTTAGCCTTATTGTCTTGTCTAGTCTCTGTGATAATTTTTTTTTTAGAATTGTTTAAACTGTCTTGCAGGTGTTTTATGATATATCTTGTTTAGAGTAGCTGAAAAAGAGTCAGAACCCTAGTGCCCTTTCTTTCCGCTGCTGACAACTTCATCCGCTCCAGTATCCCCTCCACTGCCTCCATCTCCACCAGATGCGATGCCGCGAAGACTGTCGTCAAAGCATCAGGATCGGATCCAGATGACCCTGCGGCGACTAGGACTGTTAGCAGTTCTTGGCTGTGCTCCTAAGGGAGAATTTGACGTGGACGCAAGTGTGGATTAGGACGTGTACTCGAAGATCCGATCTCTAGGAAGAAATGCCATCAGAAAATGAGGGAGAAAGGATGTGGAAACCAACGGGAAACCTAGTCGCCGATCTAAACCCTGAGTCGCCTAGGAGACATAGGCGCCGAGGACCCTTGAGGCGTCGGCGTCTCGGCGATGGGATCGAAAGCGAACCACACTCGGCATCTTTTGAGTCTGCATTTTCAAGTCTTTAGTTTTTCACACATTCCCCGTTCTTGTAACACTTGTGCTTATGAGCTAGCTCATTTAGAAGTTGAAAGGGACCCAGACCATCCAAGTATTTAGCATGATCCCCTCCGTATTATGGGGTGTGACATCTCTGCCTCGCTGGGTGAATAAAGCAACGAGTTGCTTTGGGATAAAAAAAAATAGAGTAGCTCAAAATTGACATGCTCATAAGTGATACTATAAAAATGCTTTTGCTGCAAAACCAAATCTCATGAGTTTGTTTCGATGTCCTCTGCATGCTCAATTTAATTCATAATTTATGCTTTCTGTATAGAATTCTTTTGTTAATTCTTGCCCTAGTCTTTCTTGCTTACTTATATGTTAGTGTGCTTGATTGTTGTGTTTGCATTCATGTTATGTATCATCTCACGTGTGGCATTCATTCCTCTTTGCATATCATCCCATGCACAATCATGGCATCATACTAATGCATGCATCTCATTCATGCATTATAGTGACCGAACCGTCGGAGAACGAACCCACCGAGTCCGTTGAGCCCGAGCCCGCCGTAGAGTTCATGGTTGAGCCCAAAGAGAACCAAGGCAAGCAGCTAAGCATGATTTCTTGTACCCATTTAATTTAATTTAGTTATCTTATTTTAGTATTATTGGGTTATATATATTATGTTTACTTATTGCATTCTTGTCCCTATTTTTAAGCATTACCCTTCCTTGAATTGCTTATCCTTGTACTTGTCACTTGTTAGTTAATTGATTACTTAACTTGACTAGATGCTTAGCCATGCTTAGAGTATTTATATCACTTGATAGGAGAGGAAAAGAATGGTTGTAGAGTCATCACACTTACCCGATTGTCCTTGATCGCACTTGTTCGGTGATGGTCTTGTTGGAAGAATAGTTTCATGGTCCGGGCGGAATGATAGGGCCTAGAGAAAGAAGTCATGGGCATAGTCCGCTCAAATCGTTTAAGAACCGTCCGTGGATGACCTCAACTTTGAACACTTCTATTATCGTGCTACCACATATCCGAATTAATGGTAAGGATGAGCTAATTACCTTTCTTTGCCTTGGCTTTTGATACACGGTCCTAGATACGTGGTCAAGGGGCTATGTAGAGAGGCTTAGGGGTATCCTCGGTGGACCTAGGTGACTCTCCGCGTAAGCTAGGCGTGATGTTCAACGGTTAAGGCTTGTTGGGAACGGTTGACGCGCGTACCCCTTATCCAACATGATCGGTTGGGTGAGCCGCATGGTCCTAGCATCGTGTGGGATGTACACCCTTGCAAGGTTAAGAATCAATTCGAATTGCCACGCTCTCGGTTTTGAGCAAGCTCTTTGTCTGCCGAATTCTTCGTAGAAAGTATCGGTTATGTTGGAATGGTTCATGGTACTTTTATAGTCAATTACTTGGTTTACTCATAATCAACTTAAACTTGAGTTGTGGATTGGGCAAGAATAATTAATTTTGCTAGAGAGCTAGATTTTAGATTAAAGAGCTCATGCTATGTGTAAGATTGTATATAATATGTGGGATCTATTGCATTGAGCTTCTAGGGTGAATATATAATATAGGAGTACATGGTTTGGAGGGCAAGTAGCCTCTCCTAGAGATAAGAAGCTTATCCCGGGATTACAATCAATCTTAAATTAACCATATTTGGAGTTGCCTAATATACTCTAACATCCCCCAGCAATCATAGCGGTAGCAACACGAACGGATAGACTGAAGAATAATGGAGATATCCCCCGCAGTCGGAATGTCGGTGCGAATGCTTCGATTGGTGTAGCTCATGCAGATGGTAGCCCCTTAGTGCCGAAGTAGCCGAGATCGAGGTGGACGTGGTCGAAACCGTGGAGGAGGGCGTAGATCCGAAGCGTCAATAGAGGTACGCGAGTACACAAAATCAGCAGCTTCTTGCCGATGACTGCAGCAGGGACGGTGAGCGGTGGATGGCGATGGTAGATGAGGCAGCTGAAAAGTGCTCAGGTGTCTTCCTTCAGTAACATCAGTGGCGTTGTCTGCACGAAAACGGCAGTAGGTGCGGACTCGGATCGAGAGACAGCTTGATGAGGATCGGCAGCAGATGGCGCCACCGCGCGCCTAAAAAGGCGGCGACACCTGCGATGATGGGTTCACCACGAGCATCAGCACTGCAGCCTGGGATGGTGCAGTGACAACCTCATCCTTAGAAGTGTCGACGATTGAGCGACGACGAGCGGCAGGGCGACGCAAACTGATCTCTGATCAGAAAAAAAACAGCAGCATGATGAAGCTCCACGTATGACCTTGGGTACGCCTAGCAGTTCCTCAGCCCAACCTTATCTCTCCCCGTCGACAGCAAACCAGCAACAGGGAGAGGCAGTAGGCAGGGACAGGGCAGCGCGAGGCGGTGACCCCTTGCGGCGATCGTCTTGCGTGACGGCGCCCGCCCGCGCGGAGTGGGCGGGCCCCATCCGTGCCTCGGCGGCAGTACCTGCGCGGAGGCGGCGGCAACCACGGCGGCACCCGGCGGCCCCAAACGGAGGCAGCAGCGCCGTGCCGCGGCGCTAGCCTAGCGAAGGACGGCCGACGCACGGTCCGACGCGATAGGGCACCACAGAGGTGGCGGTTGGAGGTAGGCCCTTCAGCTGTTTGTTGACCACGACGGCGCGGTGGATCAGATGGATCGACCGCGCATCCTACCAGGACACTGCCTCCGGTGAAGATCGATCTCTCCGAGGGCGGTGCGAGGGAAGCGGAAGTGGAGGTCTAGAATTAGAACCTAGTCTTTAATACCATCTAATATTATGTATAATGCATGGGATGTATTGCATTTAGCCTCTAGGGTGAATATATAGGAGTACATGGCTTGAAGGGTAAGTAGCCTCTCCTCGAGATAAGAAAGTTATCTTAGGATTACAATCAATCATAAACTAACTATATCCGGAGTTGCCTAATATACTCTAACACTATGTAATAATTACTTAACCATAAAGCCTCTTCTATTTGAGCCTTTGCATAATCCTTGTTTATTTAATTGTGTAAGCCTTGCGAGTACCTTTTGTACACATGTTGCTTTATAACTAAGTTGTAGGTGAGCAGGAAGTTGTGTTTGGCCACTTCTATCCCGCCGACTTCGGTGCGGGAGAGGAGTAGGTCGTTGTGGTTGTAATGATGTCCTTGAGCAAGACATCATTATCTTTTAGCATGTTTTATCAAGCTATCCGCTGCGTAGTGGTTTTGTTTGGGAGTACATGGCAAGACACTAAACTTTATTTTCATGTCTCTTTATTTATCACTTATGAACCAAGGTTTGTAAGGAGTTGTTAAATCTTTTATTTTCAGATTTGAACCCTCCAATAGTGGACTTGTAATAATTATTTATTGTACTCTTTTTATGCTTAAAATTGCTCTTTATGGTTTGCTGGTGATGTATTTATTGTAAACAGTATGTGTGCATGATCTTAGGCATGCGATGGAGCACATACCAGGGCTACCGGATTTGATATTATTTTAAGTGAATGTCGTGTTGGTTGTCGGAGTCTCTAAATATGATTATCACGTGGTACGCCCTTAGGCGAACCCTTAGGCGAACATATGCTAGCTCTCATCTTAGGAATGATGACCGACAGTTTGCTTAAAACGGTGTCAAATTAGACGGTTCTTACAATACTCATGGATCAAGGTGGGAAATTACTAACAACAAGAAATAGAGGATGTTTGGTAGCTAGTTTACCTCAGTACGCATGATGGATAGGATTGGATTGGATCAACCAGAGGTCGTCTGCTCGGCTCAGACAATCTCCACGGTGTAGGTAGCGACTGGATCTTCAGAAACAGCTCTGCAACATCCTTTTCAGCTACTGGAAAAAGGGAGCCATTTCTGGTGTGGAAGATCTAACCCATGGCTTGTTCTCTCAGAAACTGGTCTGGCCAACACATAGAGAGCATGCATGGATGAACAGTTACATGTACATTGACTAGTCACTCATATGATTATATCTGAAACGGGAGGGGGCAGATAAATAATCAAGTTTCATACCTGAATTAAGTTGAAAATAAGCTGGTCTGATAACGGAAGCCAAGTAGATCGAACCAATCAGGATTGATGATGAACAGCACGAACAGACGGAGAGGTGGTTCGGAGAAAATGTAGCTACATGGAAGCAAAGGGACCGGCCAGTGCACAGAGATGATGAACTTTGGTTTGGGGCAAATGAGCATCCAGTATACTCGCACTACGTTGCCTTTGTCTCCGTGTGGTCGTCAGAATAGTTCTCTCTGGCTTGTAAGCAAGGTATAGCTGCTGCTAGACACTGCAGGATGGGTTTTGTAAAGTTAAAGGTTAAAGGTTTAAGCAGTGAAGCCCAAGGCTGTCGAGTCTTTGATTAAAGATTCGAGGAGAGACACAAGGCTGTGGGCTCTTTAATTTGTCCTCTGTCCGATTCGATTCTCCTGCCGGGCTCTAATTGGAAGCTTTTATGCCTTGCGTTCGACTCCAAGACTCCAAGTACATGATGCGAGAGGATCCGAGGCTCGGTTGAAGCATTGCTGCGCAAACACTTTTTTTAGCAATCCCGCTCTTTCACTTTCAGAGACGGACTAGAAGCCCCCCGCTGCTTTCAAAGCAAAAGGTGGCAGCGATGAGCCGGCCTATGCCTAGAAATGGATTTTAGGAACAGACGGCCTGTGTGCTTCGTTACAAGAAGTGCGGGTACCCGACCCTAAAAATAGTCATAGCAAACGAATTTGTGATTTTTTTCATTTGAATTTGGGCAAGAAAACTTTATTAAATTATAGAGCTAGATGAGATCTAACATTTTATCATTGGTAACCCTCCATTTTTATTTACATGTCATATTAGATTTGTCCTAAGTTAAACGTGACTAACTTTGACAAAATATTATAGAAAATATAGCAACAACTATACTATCCAACATATGAACTGTCAATATATATTTCATGGTGGATTCAATGAAACAATTTGGTATTGTAAATGTTATTATTTCTTTCCTAAACTTGGCCAAAGTTTGTCAAAGTTTGACTAGACAAACATAATACGATACATAAATAAAATAAATGGAGTAAGGTTGTTCAGTGTCCCAAAGATTTATTATAAGTTCTCAAATTTTTAAATCCAATTTATTTTTGGATTTTAAGGGACATTGGAATGCATACAAGCTCTATACCAAAATTGTATTGCTCAACGGGATCTAAAATTTTATAGTTGATAGTCGATAAGTTGTTCATTTGAGATCATTTAGGGGCTAACATATTGAATATAAATCTCATAGAAATTAATATAAAAGAACATCATATGTGATCTAGTCACAAGAAAATCTGGAGCCGGGCCGAATAAGAGCATGGCTAATAATTTATCTAGGTATTACACTTATGCCATGCCACATACAGTCAATCCAAGAGCCCCACCCATGTAATGGTTAGCAATTGATGTATAATATTATTAATATAATACACAATCCATCTCACACAAAGTTTCTTCGAGGCTTGGAGCATTTTCGTTGACTATAAGTTTTGCTCTGTTCGGCTGGCTGTGGCTGGTGTTGATTTGCTGTGAGAAAAAAATATTATTGGCTAGCTGATGGCTGGTAATGATTCGATGTGAGAGAAAATCACTGCTACTGGTTGCCAGCAAGCATTTGTAGTTCGGTTTTCTTCTCTCCTTCACTAACGGTCACACGAGACTTCACATCACGTATTCAAAACTTCTCATCGGCCCATTCGGCCTCGTAGTCGTTGGGAAACGGCCTCTATGGGCCTGCGTGGGCTGTGCTTTGCGTGCAATCGTTTCCCAAGATAAAAAAAAAAGAACCAGCCCAATCATTTTCCAGAGCTAGCCCACCCAACAACCGCCTCGCGCGGTTTTTTTATTTTTATATTATTCATTTTCGTTTTTTACAAAATATATTTTTATTTTCGAAATTTACAGAAATATACCCGGCCGCCCGGCCGGACGGCCGGCAACCAGTCGCCCCGCTGCCGGGCGGCAGGGACTTATCTGTAAAAATTTTCGTAAAAAAATTATGTTTCGATCTCTGAAGGACCGGTCGCCCGGCAGCCGGGCGGCCGGTCCAGGCTAGCTGGTTATTCAATATTTTCAGAGGATGAGAAGAGCTCGTGTTTCATCTGGCTGCTGGTCTGATTGTGACTGGCTCACTGCTCTCTCCACCGAGCAAATCAGCACATGCTCTCCTTTTTCCACGCCAAGTACAGTAGAGCAATCAATTAGCTGCTCTCAATCTTCTCTCTCATGCATGCATGCACACTCACGCACTGGCACATAGTACAAGCAGCAACCAGAGCTCCTCTTTAATGCCCCCAGTTATTTTTTCCCCAACCACACCACCGCCAGCAGCTCGGGCTCCTGCTCCTCACGCCATGTGCCTCCTCTCAAGCCGCCGCCACCTCTGTTCCTCACTGTCACGATTAGCCCAGCAGGCAGATGGAACACGAGATCTTCCTGGATGGGAAAGAAGAGAGAGTGTGTATGAGTGTGCATGAGTGAGAGAGAAGAGAGAGCTTTTGCCAGTGCGTGAGTGTGCATGCATGAGAGAGAAGAGAGAGAGCTGCTGCTGCTGCTAATTGATTGCTCTGTTGTGCTTGGCGTGGAAAAAGAAGAGCAGGTGCTGATTTGCTCGGTGGAGAGAGAGCAATGAGCCTGTCATGATCAGACCAGCAGTCAGATGAAACACGAGCTCATCCCGTCCTCTAAAAATATTGAAGAACCAGCTAGCCTGGACCGGCCGCTCGGCTGCCGGGCGACCGGTCCTTCAGGGACCGGAACGCAATTTTTTTATGAAATTTTTTACAGATAAATCCCTGCCGCCCGGCAGCGGGGCGACCAGGTGCCGGCCGCCCGGCGGCCGAGGTATATTTCTGTAAATTTCGAAAACGAAAATATATTTTCGTAAAAAATAAAAATAAAAAACCGCACCGCCTCGCCCCACACGTTGGACCCGCCACGAGCTCACCACCCAACCACCTTCCTTCCGACGGAGTCCGAGTCCGAAACCCCCCACCACCGAGCGAAAGGAAGGAGGCCTCGTCACGTTCCTTCCGCCCTCCCCCGCCGCCGATAGGCCGAGCCCGCAACCCTAAACCTGCCGGCGAAGAAGCTTTTGGGGCGTCCGCGGGCGGGCGGGCGAGCGTGCGCCCCCTCCCTTCCCGGCTCCCTTCCCGCCGCGGGCGAGGCCGCCCACCTCGATCCGCCCTCCCCCCCGAGGCGGCGGAGGATCTGGGAGGGGCGGGGGAGCCTCGCGGAGGGGGCGCCACGGTCCGGCGGCCTGCTCCCAGCTCTCTCATCCGCGCCGGAGAGCGCCAGGCGTCACCCCAGGTCGGTGTCCGGTCCCTGTTCCTCTCGTCACCCCCCTCGCTGGAGCGGCTGGCGGATTAGGCGTTCGTTTCTGTAGCAGCATGCCCTGTTCCTAGCTAGGGTTCCAAGAACGGGCCGGTTCCGTCGGTTCGGGCGGGATGGTTGGGGAATCGGCGCGCCTTATCCGGGGCGCGTCGAGGTAGGAGGCTAGGGCTCGCCTGCGCCGTCAGGGGATGGATCCGTTCCGTTCCGTTCGGATTTGCAGGGGAATGGAACTCATTCCCTCGCCAATCCGAACGGGCTGGACCTGAACACCAAATCCCCACCGAACCGAACTATTGACCAGCCCTTGTGGAGCCTCGACCTCCCTAATCACTTGTTGTTGGGTTATTTGTTGGGGGCCCTAGGGTTTGGCTAACGCCTCGCGTGCCTGATCCTGTGGTTCCTGTGATGCGGTTAATGGTTTCAGGGGTACGTTGGTGCGCGGCACGGCTCTGCTTTTTGATGTTTAGTTCTTTCAGATAGATAGTTGCTGTATGGGTGCTTGCTTGACCTGGTTCGTGATTGTTGATGTATACAGATTACAGAGCAAGAGGTAATATGTGTTGTATCTGCTGCTTGTTTCCGCCGCCGCTTGGTTCGTGATTCTGTTTTTGCCATCGCCATCAGTTTAATTTGTTTGGATGTACAAAATCATGCCAAAATTGCATCATTATGACCAGGGTAACCTCTGCAAGTGGCGAAAGAACCACCTAATTACATTTCATTTTTGATCACATCCTTACGATAAAATATTTCCATTTATGGGTATATGTTACCATACAAAGCCAAAAATGGAAAGAGTTTCACAAACAAAATAGCACATAGCAAATCAGTGGCAAAAACTAATGGAGCAAAATTTCAGTAGCAGAACCAAGACTAAATGCCAAATCCCTTTTTTTTTCAATGTTCCTAACAAGTGGCGATCAATAGTTTTTTCTATTTACTTTGGTAAATCTCCAGACCCTTTTGTTAGGCATGACAATTAGAAATCCAGATACTAAGATGTCGACGTTGAGCGGTGTGCTGCAGCCTAACCAAGATAAGGAGTACCTCAATGAATTTGCATGCATGTGTGGAGCGTTGCAGCTCGTGCTGGCCGGACGCGGCGTTTTGTTTATTCGAATTTGCGTGCAGCATCTATTGATTGCCAATCAATCACTGCCATGTCATCCATCTGCCTCAGTACAATTTGCATGCATGCCAAGTGTGAGTTAATAGGGTGCTGCAAATCCAGTAGCAAGCGACTTAATACTCATTGGTACATCCAACCGCCTAATATATCGGACTTTCTCAGAAATGGTGATACGCCTAAGAAAAGGGTCTGGAGGGAGTATGTAATTCTGTTGTTTCAAATATATATTAGAACTTTCTGAGAACTTTTTCTTAGCGTGACATATCTTTCTTTTGAAGAAAATATCTTTATTTTTTTCCAAAAGAGTATAGCTTTCCATTTCTTGAAAAAAAAGAAAAGACTCTTAGGGTTAGAGATTTGCCATTGGCCATTGACACATCACATCTGTGCTGACTATCATGCTATATTTGGCCATGTTTCATGATACTTTAGCAAATCCCTAATTGCATTCATCACTGACTATCATGCAAATAATTAAGCGTCATAATTTTCAGTTATTCAGGTTTTATGTTGGGGTACTGGGTGTCTGCTAGCTGTTAAATAGGGTTTTTTGGGGGTAACAAATATTTGTGTACATAAAACTGTTAAAGGGTCAGAGGGCAATTAAGTGGGTATCTAGGTGTAAAATGTTGGCACCCGGACATGAGTCAAATGAACATAACAGTCGAATACGAGCCATACTTTACACAAAATGAATACGAGCCCAATAGGAATGTTCTTTAAAGACATAGGTCTCCCTCATCAACATAGATATAGGTATTGAAAACATATTCATTCATGTTTCTTATTTATATTGCTGGAGTCAGAAGTGCATTGATAATTATGAGTACTAGTGGAACCTTTCCTAACTCACTTTAAATAACTAAGATTAAGAACTGATAGTGACACAATTTTAAAAATAAGTATCCATAGAGTGACACTAGTTCAGCTATTATATTGATCCCTTACAAAGCTATTTTGGTGGTTATGTGGCACTGGAATGATCTCTTTGCCATTAAATTAGGAACATATGTTAGTTTTTGAAAATTGCCATTCTGTATCATGAATTAATCGATCTTGTGTGCTATGTGCATTCCTTGCATTTGATCTTTTAGCTTTCAGCTTTGTTTCTGAGTATGTTTTCATGGCCTGTGTGGAACTCGGCAGTGAACTTAATTTTTACTTGGGAACAGGAGGTCTAGAAAGGAAATGGTGTAGAATGCGGGAGTTACAATGAGCTGCGATCATTGCTTGTATCCTTGCATTTTATCTTTTAGCTTTCAGCTTCGGCCCTGTTTGGAGAAATAGCCAAGGGTTATTTTGGGGACTAAAGTTTAGCCCAAGAAAATAGCCCTTCAATGAAATAGCCCTTGAGATGTTTGGATCCAAGGGCTATTTGGCTCATAAAGTACTTTTCCAATCATTTGGATGCCACTTTTCCAAGAGAGAGAGTGAGAGAATTAATGTAAGACATAATCTGCAGCTCGCCCTCATTTGATTTTGGTCAAGGTACCGTAGGCAGTCTGCAGTTGCTTGCAGCAATTCTTGACTTATGGCACTAGGCCACTATTGTACAAATAGTGATAGAAGATATCAGCCATGCTGCTAGTGGCATGATCTGAGCAGTACTAGGTAGTGGAGCTGTACTCAGCCATTACTAGTAGCACCTTAGAGTAGGTAGCAATGGTGTACAAATATGAAGGCAATGCAATGAGAAAAAGTAGTTCATTTTGCCACATTCTAGTGTTTAGCTCTCAGCCAACGCAGAGAGCAGAGTGCGTGTGTGAGCAGAGGAGCTCAGCTCTTCTTCTACCTTGGGAAGGGAAGGGGAAGAAGAAGGTGAGCAGGTTGCTTACCTGGCCCTTGGGTTGCAGGGGCCAACACGTGGCATCAGAGCCGTACGGTGTCGTTCCGGCCCAGCGGCTGAACGATGGCTGGCGAAGACTCCCCGGCGTCCAGTGCAGGCGACAAGGGGAAGGATGTCTCGGAGGTTGTGATCAGGACGGTGCGGGAGACGAGCTCGCGGGACTGGCCGCAGCTCACTCGCACCAACTATGGTGAGTGGGTGGTGTTGATGAAGTGGCGGCTCAAGGCGCGCAAGCTCTGGACAGCCGTGGAAGTCGGCACCAAAGATGAGGATGAAGACGTCCAGGCCATGGACGCACTGCTGTCATCCACGCCACCAGAGTTCCACGAGGCCATCGGCAACAAGCAGACGGCGAAGGAGGCGTGGGACATGCTTGCTTCATTCCGCGTTGGTTCGGATCGAGCCAAGAGGGCCAAGGCGCAGCAGCTGCGCAGGGACTTCGACGACCTGAAGTTCCGCCACGGCGAGGCTGTGGAGGACTTTGCGCTCCGTCTCCAGTCGTTGGCGAGCCAGTTGGCAACGCTGGGGAAGAAGTTGGAGGAGGAGGACGTTGTCTGCAAGCTGCTCCGCGCGTGCCCGGCCAAGTACAGCTAGATGACGGTTACAATCGAGGCCACCTTGGACCTGGATCAGGTCTCGCTCGAGGACGTCGTCAGTCGCCTTCGCCTGACCGAAGGGCGTTCTGATGCGCCGCTGGAGCAGAGGGAGGAGAGCGGCAAGTTGTGCTCACCGAGGTGGAGTGGAACGCGCGCATGAAGCGGCGGACTGGGGAGAACTCCTCAAGCCGCGGCGGGAACGCCGGCGGCAACAAGGCGCGCGGGAAACCGCGCGGGAAGGGGAAGAAGAAGAACTTCGACCCCGATGCCTGCCGCAAGTGCGGCAAGATCGGGCACTGGGCTAAGGAGTTCCCGGAGCGGAAAGAGAAGGAGGAGGCCCACCTAGCTCAAGAAGAGAGCGACGACGACCACGCGCTGTTGATGGCGCAGTACTGCGCGCTGCAGGATGGCGAAGCAGAGGAGGCGGACACGGAGCAGAGGACTGCGCCGCAGCCCGTCAACCTTGACGAGCCAGAGGCGCGGGTGCTGCTGGGCACGGTCGGCGACGAGCTGGAGCAGAGGTGGTACCTGGACTCTGGGGCCAACAACAACATGACGGGGAGCAGGGCCGCCTTCTCTGACCTTGACGAAAGCAAGACCGGGACGGTCAAGTTCGGCGATGGCTCGCGGGCAGGGCACGGTCCTCTTCAGGTGCCGCAACGGCGAGCACCGCGCACTCCAGGACGTGTACTACATTCCCCAACTGCGCTCAAACATCATGAGCTTGGGGCAGCTGAATGAGCACGGGTCGGAGGTGCTCATCAAGGCCGGAGTACTGAGCATCAGGGACCGGGAACGGCGTCTTCTCGCGAAGGTAACACGTTCCCGTAACCGGCTTTATCTCTTGGATTTGAAGGTGGAGTAGCCGGTGTGTCTCGCGGCGGCGTGCACGGAGGAACCATGGCTGTGGCATGGGAGGTTCGGCCACTTGAGCTTCGAGGCGCTTGGACGCCTGGGCAAGATGGTGACCGGGCTGCCGCAGATCAAGCACGTCGACGAGCTCTGCGACAGCTGCCTGGCCGGGAAGCAGAGGCGTCTGCCGTTCCCAAAGACGGCCAAGTACCGGGCGCAGGAGGTGCTCCAGCTGGTCCACGGGGACCTGTGCGGGCCCATCACGCCGGCGACGCATGGTGGTCGGAGATACTTCCTCCTGCTCATGGACGACTGCAGTCGGTTTATGTGGCTGCAGCTCCTGACGAGCAAAGATGAGGCGGCGGAGGCCATCAGGCGCTTCAAGGCGCGGGCAGAGGCGGACTCCGGGAAGAGGCTGCGCGTCCTCAGGACCGACCGTGGCGGCGAGTTCACGGCGGTGGAATTCGCCAGCTACTGCGCAGGAGAGGGAGTGGCGCGTCAACTGACGGCGCCATATTCGCCGCAGCAGAATGGCGTAGTCGAGCGGCGCAATCAAACCATCGTTGGGATGGCACGCTCGATGATGAAGGCGAAGGCGATGCCGACGGAATTCTGGGGCGAGGCGGTGAGCACGGCGGTGTTCATCTTGAACCGCTCACCGACCAAGGCCTTGAAGGGGATGACGCCGTATGAGGCGTGGCATGGGCGTAAGCCCAACGTCTCGTACCTACGCACGTTTGGCTGCATCGGGCACGTGGAGACCGTCAAGCCAGGCCTTGGGAAGTTTGAAGATCGGAGCACCAAGATGGTGTTCCTGGGCTATGAGGATGGGACGAAGGCCTATCGGCTCTACGACCCGGCCCGGGGGAAGGTGGTGGTGTCCCGGGATGTCGTTTTCGACGAGGCGGCGGCATGGAGATGGAGCACGCCCGCGGCAGGGGAAGCAGAGGGGTCCGGTGGCGGCTTGACGGGCGAATTCGTCGTCGAGCAGCTGGTGATCGAGCGCCGGAGTGGCGCAGAGGAGGCAGCGCAGGAGCCAGGGGCGGAGGCGGTGGAGCCTCCAAGTCCTGGCACGGCGGAGGTTCCGCCAAGTCCTGGCGCGGTGAGTTCAGCATCCCCAGCCTCCCCTGTTTTTCCAGAACAGGGGACCCCGACAGCGGCGGCGGATCTTGAGTTCGCATCCCCCCGTCCTCCTACTCGGAGTTCGTGGATGCCTACCACGACGGAGAGGAGCTCCGATTCAGGCGAGTGGACGACGTCATCGGTGATGCAGAGCTGCCGGGGCTGGCCTCGCGTCTCACCGATCCAGAGCTCATGCTCATGAGCGCGGAGGAGCCGGCCACGTTCGCTGTTGCGGAGCGTGACGCGGACTGGCGGAAGGCCATGATGGAGGAGATGCGGTCAATCGAGGACAGCCGCACCTGGGAGCTGGTCGATCCGCCGGCGGGATGCCGGCCGATTGGCCTGAAATGGGTCTACAAGGTAAAGCGGGACGAGCGCGGCGCCATTGTCAAGCACAAGGCTCGGCTCGTTGCTCGTGGTTTTGTGCAGCGTGAAGGGATTGATTTCGAGGAGGTGTTCGCGCCGGTGGCTCGGATGGAGTCAGTGCGGTTACTGCTAGCTCTTGCGGCGGCAAAGGACTGGCAGGTCCATCACCTCGACGTCAAATCGGCGTTCTTGAATGGCGACCTGGAGGAGAAGGACTACATCAAGCAGACGCCGGGCTTCGCGGTGCCGGGGGCAGAGCACAAGGTGCTCCGGCTGCGGAAGGCTCTGTATGGGCTGCGCCAAGCTCCCAGGGCGTGGAACGCCAAGCTCGACACCACCATGGGTGAGTTTGGGTTAGCACGCTGCTCCACCGAGCATGCGCTGTACACACGACGACGGGGGAAGGAAGAGCTCATCGTCGGCGTGTACATGGACGACCTGATCGTCACCGGAGCTCGGGCGCAGGACATTGAAGCGTTCAAGTGCGAGATGGCGGCTCGTTTCAAGATGAGCGATCTCGGCGCACTCTCCTACTACCTCGGCATCGAGGTAAAGCAGGGGAGGGACTCCATCGCGCTGGACCAGCGCGCCTATGCGCTCAAGCTGCTGGAGCGGGCCGGGATGACGAGCTGCAAGCCCATGGCAACGCCGATGGAGGAGCGGATCAAGCTGTCGAAGAACAGCACGGCGGCAAGGGTGGACGCAACGCGTTACCGGAGCATCGTCGGCGGGCTGCGGTGGCTGACGCATACTCGGCCGGACATCACGTTCGCGGTCGGGTATGTGAGCCGCTTCCTCGAAGACCCGCGGGAGGACCACTGGACAGCGGTCAAGCGGGTGCTGCGCTACGTCCAGGGCTCTCTGGACATGGGCGTCGTCTTCCCCAGGCACGGCGGGCTTCAGCTGACGGCGTTCAGCGATGCGGACATGGCTGGAGATGTGGATGGACGGAAGAGCACCACAGGTGTGCTCGTCTCCCTCGGAGCCGCACCGGTGGCTTGGCAGTCACTGAAACAGAAGGTGGTGGCGCTGTCAACCTGTGAATCGGAGTACATTGCAGCGGCCACCGCGGCGTGCCAAGTCGTTTGGATGCGCCGGCTGTTGGGTGAGCTCACTGGCGCTGAAGCTCGCCCACCAGCACTCAAGGTGGACAACCAGCCGGTCATTGCGCTGGCAAAGAACCCCGTCCTCCACGACCGAAGCAAGCATATCGATGTGAAGTTCCATTTTCTTCGGGACTGCGTCGATGGGGGGCACCTTGTTATCGAGTTCGTCGACACCGGACGGCAACTCGCTGACATCCTCACCAAGTCGCTCGGGCGTCTTCGGTTCTCGGAATTGAGGAAGATGATCGGCATGGATGAGGTCCAGGGCTAGCAGCAGGATTAGGGGAAGTAATGTAAGACATAATTTGCAGCTCGCCCTCATTTGATTTTGGTCAAGGTACCGCAGGCAGTCTGCAGTTGCTTGCAGCAATTCTTGACTTATGGCACTAGGCCACTATTGTACAAATAGTGATAGAAGATATCAGCCATGCTGCTAGTGGCATGATCTGAGCAGTACTAGGTAGTGGAGCTGTACTCAGCCATTACTAGTAGCACCTTAGAGTAGGTAGCAATGGTGTACAAATATGAAGGCAATGCAATGAGAAAAAGTAGTTCATTTTGCCACATTCTAGTGTTTAGCTCTCAGCCAACGCAGAGAGCAGAGTGCGTGTGTGAGCAGAGGAGCTCAGCTCTTCTTCTACCTTGGGAAGGGAAGGGGAAGAAGAAGGTGAGCAGGTTGCTTACCTGGCCCTTGGGTTGCAGGGGCCAACAAGAATCAGTGGGCCTCACACAAAATAACCCCAAATAGCACCCCTTGGGTGGGATAGTTTTTTGGGGTGGGCTAGTTGCAAATAGCCCAGAAATAACCCTCCTGTTTGGCTCCTCTAAGGCTATTTGGGTTATTTGAGGGGAGGGCTAAAAAATAGCCCAGGGATCCAAACAGAAACTTTGTTTCTGAGTATATTTTCATGGCCTGTGTGAAACCTTGCAGTAAACTTAACTTTTACTTGTTAACAGGAGGTCTAGAAAGGAAATGGTGTAGAATTCTAGAGTTGCTATGAGCTGTGATCATTGCTTGGATCATATGGATTCAAGATCTGTGCTTAAAGAGTTAGTTTCACATATCAAGCATGCTATTAAAATGAGAAGTATTCTGAAGTCCTGTTGCAGTATCCTGCGACACATAATGTATTTTTTAGGGATGCATCATTTCATGTGTGTTCTTATTACTTATAACTTTGTATGGACTGCATAGGATGTAATTCAGCATTTCTATCAATCTACATTTACCCTTTTTTTCTTCTAGATTTAAGTTTGCCCATTCTTTCAAATTTGTAATAATTATTTTAATGATAATGCATTTTTTAATATCAGAAATTCTTGTTACTGTATTATCTGAATTTACTAAAGTTAAATAACTCATTGCTGTTCCGCTGTTGGCTATGCGCCTACTTTTTTCGTTGGGTGTGTTAAATAGCTTGCTATTAAATGATTATATCTCCAGGCTTGACTGAGAAACTGCACTCTATGCCTCTTGTACAGGACTTCAGTATTTACAAGTCTGGGAATTGGTGCTTCAACTCAGACAAGAAAGCTACTCTCTTAACCAGACATGATGATGACACAGGCCTGTAAAAAGAGGAGGGCAGTTTATATAAGCAGTGAATCAGGAGATTCTGGTACAGATTCTGAGGTTGAGGGAAGCAAGCTCTCCCAAAAATTTGGTGTGACATCAATTTCTACATGCGAGCATCAATCATCTTATAAGATCAAGATTGAAAGTATGAATACTAGCAAGATAAGGCTGTGCGGAAATATCTTAAGGAAGCTCATGGATCACAAGGGTGGTTGGCTATTCAATCAACCGGTTGACCCAGTGCTGTTTAAGATTCCTGATTACTTTGATGTTATCCGCCATCCGATGGATTTGGGTACTGTTAAGAAGAAACTCGGAAGCAAGCAGTATGTGAGCACAGATGAGTTTGCAGCAGATGTGAGGCTAACATTTTCAAATGCCATGAAGTATAATCCTCCAGGCAATGATGTCCATGAGATAGCTAAAGAATTGAATGGAATATTTGATTCAGAGTGGGAAGCAGTGGAAAGGAAATTTAGAGGCCGAAACCCAGTACAAGAGCAGCAGACAGTGAAGGTCATAAAAATTCGAACTGCCACGGATTCAAAGTCTACAGTTGCTACAGGGACGGTTGCGTCATCAGCTCGAGGGCCAGTAGCTTGCTCAAATTCACTTGCGAAGAAGACACTGACAGATGCGATAACTTCCAAAGTGAGATAACAATATCCTCTTATTTGGTTGATGATTTGTTTCACTGGTGATAATATGATTTTGAAAGTACTGCTATCTTTTATCTGTACAGGTGAAAATTAAATTTTCCGTGCGCAGCTCTGAGCAGACCTCTTCTAAAGGTATCAATGGCGTAACTTCTTTACGTTAAGTGTCACAAGTTTTTGTTCCAGGGATCAATTGTCACTGTTGTGATTATTAATGCTTTCCTGTTTTTCTTTAATTCAGATACACCTGTTCAAGCAGTTGGTAGCAAAGAGGGATCCTTAAATCATCCTCTTCAAACTGGCAACAGGGAGGCATCTTTAAAACGTTCTCTCCCTTCCACTAAGGTTGGGCATGAGTTCCCTTATCTCATTCTTTTTGACTCATTATCATCTACCTCACAGCATAAACAAAATTTCGACTTCCCACCTAAAGCCACATCTTCTATCTTTAGGAGAATGCTAAAGTATCAAGGATACAAGCAACCGAGCACAGCTCCGGTTTAGTTGGTATGTTGATTTTTTGGGCACAATGTTATTACCAGGATTTCTTTTTTGCTAATATACCTGGTATTTTAGGAAATGAATCACGGTCTTGCAATGAAACTTCAACATCGCCTCTCGCTTCCTCTGGGCAAGGTATCATATTTTCTCTCATACTTAATTCATTTGCTTATAGTTTAAGTCCTATTGGGAACAAGGAAAATTAAATTCTAGCTAATGTACTTCATCATCTGATGTGAATTCCAGGAGAGGGAAGTTATTTACATGATGAACCTCTGTCGCCAAGCAGAGCCCTTCGTGCAGCAATGCTCAAGAGTCGTTTTGCTGGGACTATTGTGAAGGCTCAACAGAAGGCACTTCTGGATCATGTAATATTTGAAAAATATGTGCTGAACTCAGTGGTTTGCTGTTGGGCTATGCCCTTGCAGCCATGGAGCTCTTGCTGATGTCCTGTTTTAATATCCCAGGGGAAGAGTATAGACCCTGTGAAATTGCAATTGGAAAAAGAGCGGCTGGAGAAAAGGCAGCAAGAAGGTAAGAGTCTCTGATGGCTATTTAAGATGGATATGTTTTGTGTACCTTTAACAATCCTGTGAGTAGATGTATCTAATTAATGTGATCTTAATGTGATCTCTGATCAAGACTGGTCCCTTCCTGGGTCGTGAGGTGATGGTTTTGTATTAGTGAATATTTTTATAACTGAAAAAACACTGACGTGTTATTGACACTTTGCTTTGAGAACCCATGGCTTCCAAAAATGTTCCTGGGGGAAGTGTTAGCAGCGTCTAATATATATGTAGATGTCTCAACAAGACTGGCCCCTTCCTGAATCCTGTGAGGGCATGGTTTCATTAGTGAACAATTCTATGACTGAAAAAACACCGACATGTTATTGACACTGTTCTTTGAGAAACTGTGGCTTCCAAAAACGTTCCTGGAGAAGTGATAGCAGTGTTCTGGTACACTGTTACACCGATACGTATGTAGTGGTGAAGATGCTAACACGGGGCATGCTATTTTGGCTTGAGTGTTTATATTCTATAGATTGTGGCATGAATAGCACGTTCTGACATTAGGCCATTAGATGCAAATGGGTCTGCACTCTGAATTCGAAAGTGCTCCTTTTGACTGCTTCTCTGTATTATGGATAGTGCCCAACTGGTGACAATAAGTGTAATCTGTAACCAATAACTAATATCTGGTACTCAGCCAACTCCTGCAGGCAACAGGGTATATGAACTAATTTTTTGTAGACTGGTTACAGTTGTGAAATTGGAAACTTTGGGTACGAGCACAAGGAGATTAGTGGTCCACTTGCTCGAACCATGATCGGGCTTTTACTATTATTACTATTACTAAATACCTCTTTTTGCACAATCACTATGCTCATTTTTTATTCTTGTTGGTTTGAACCTGAACTTGCTTGGGATTGAATGGCTTTTTTTGTTGTTGGTTAAGTTGATTTGCTAGGGGCTTATATTGGTGGCGTGTTGTAAACTGTACTAAAATTATTTTGTGCCTAATTTTTTTCCACTTCTAATGTTGTTAATAAAGTTGATTGTTTTAAAAAATGAATCTCTGAATCATTCTTTTCGTAGTTTGAGCAAATTGTCTTCTGCTTGAAATTCTTCATCTGCCAACCAGTTTGTGTTTAGGAAATCAAATTTAGTCTCTTTAAACATGAAGAACATCCATATACTTGCTAGATCATAGGCATCTTGAGGTCGAGGAATACTGGGACAATCATTAAGACTATGTTTCTAAGGATTAAGAATAGAATCAGTAGTTAATAAGGTTAGTTAAAGATTAGGAAGGTGGGTGGGTTTAGTTAAGGGGAGTATTTCCTTTTTTTTTCTTTTGTTCTTTCCATCATTTTTTTTTGCTGGGAATGTATATCTGTACATACTTCATTAGCAGTTGGTTGTTGGAGGTGGAGATTTTGTGTTCATATGCTGTCTTACTGATGAAATGAGCTGTGCAATTCCTGTGGATGCTTACCCTTTTTTACCCTTTGTTTCTATATTACAGAGAAAGCAAGGATTGAGGCACAGGTTAAGGCTGCGGAAGCTGCTGCACAACGAAAGCTTGAGGAAGAAATGAGGATCAAGAGGGAGCAGGAAAGGGAGGCAGCACGCCTGGCACTACGCATGGTACAGCCCGATTGCCATTTTCTGCTTGATGTTACACCTGCGACGGCTGTTAAATATCATCTCCTTTTGTGTAGATGAAGAAGACCGTTGATATTGACAACAGTGACTTCCTAAAGGAACTGGAGAACTTCAGCAGAACGTGGCAGTCAAATCCCCCTGGAAAATTGATAGTGGAATTTGTGGACGGTGACTTGCCACCAGGACTAGGGAGCCCGCTGGAGAGGCTTGGCCTGTTCATGAAGAAAGATCTCGAGGATGAGGTTGAACAGGAAATGGAGGACAGCGTATCAAACTCAATGGATGTTGACATGAAGAAAGATTCCGAGGAAGAATCAGGACATGGGATGCAGGACAGCGTCTCACCCTCGACGGTCATTGGCACAAATGAGGATTTCCAGGAAGAGGCGGGACATGAGATGGAAGACAGCTTATCACCTCCAACGGTCGTCGACATGAAGAAAGATGCGGAGGAAGAGGTAGAACACGAGATGGTGGACAGCGTATCGCCCTTGATGAATGTTGACACGGAGGAAGGAGAGATCAGCTGCTGACGGCAGCACCACTCCCACCCCCTCCCGCATAATTTATTCTGGCCGTGAGGCGGACATCCTTGCTGGGTTGTTTAGATTAGGCGACCTCATAAGCAGAGTGATGAAGAAACATTAGTTCCTCTGTGGCTGTGTTGTAGAACGAACTTTGTGGAGAACGTGTCTCAAGCCGAACTGTGGAGTGTAGTGATTTGGGCCTTTTGCTGCGGATTTTGCTTCTCACGGTCTCCCAAGTTGGGCAAGAGCATGATGATTCCTCTGTATGTTGGATGTGTTCTAGATATCTATTTAGGGGCTGAGCGAGCTCGTCGGCTGTATAACCTGTATAAAAAAAAAGATGAGAAAAAATTAGAGTAATGGAGTGCTAGTGTGTATTTTGTAGGAACTGATGGTGATGGAGGATGTTTGTTGTTGCTGCACCGATGTGACCCACATGCTCTCAGATGCGATCAGCTCATCTTAGGATGTAGTGGATTGTGGAACTGTATGTTGGTTCCAAAAATTTCAACTTCAATAAAATGGTTGTGATCTGAAAACATTTCATTCACAGGTAATAGGTGGGGACCTTGACTTTGCTGATCCAGTGATTGAGCATCGGCGCCACGACGCGGCGAGCAGATTGCAGAGCCCATGCCGGAGGAGCATGACAAACAACAACAATAATGTGGGCTGCTGGTGCAGGACATGTTTGTGATCTTGGCAGCGGGGGCCCTGGCCGCAGCCACAGCCGGGGCCATGCCATGGGCGGCATGGACTGAGCGGGCACACGTGACCACTTGAAGATCTGGTCAGTTTGGTTTGGGCGGGCGCAGTCGTCGGCGCGGCGCACAGTGGCATTTACATGTCCGTGCACACGCTGCAGGCCCCCAGGTGGTTCGCATTTACTCGCTCATATTGGTGAATTCATTCGGTCTGGAGTGGAGTCACTCACTACTCATGAATAAAAATAGAGCCAATTGCATAAAATATTCTATTCTTAATATTACTCTCTCTAGTGTGAGAAATTTTACTACATTTTCTGAGTGAGAACTACTTCTGAGAGCAGGTACAGCGATGGGCGAATCGACCGCCAGCTCATCCAGCGCGCTGGCATGGAGGAGAAAGGAAATGAAAAGTAGCTCAGCTTGGCGCTAGATCTGGCGACCAGCTGAACACGAAAGCCAAGAACAACAGCATTTAACAGCGTGCGGTGGTAGAATTTATATAACACTGATGGGTGGGTCCAAGTTAATAAAATATATTGATGAAAGTTTTGAGGAGACAAATTAAAAGACTACTTGTTGTATGGCTTGTCTGTAATCTTACTTGATGCTGAGATGTCTTGGCTTGGCGCTATTATTGGCCTTGCTCTGAGAGAGAGAGAGTGAGCAGAGCTACTTCTGCTGCTCCATGTGGTACACCTTTGATTGTACCCCAGTCACCTGCTGCGTGCACATCTGCATCGCACGATGGTACTACGGTGGAGTTGTTTCTTTGCCAGGGCGAGGTGATGAACCTTTAATACCGAGTGCTACTGCCACCACCTGATGAGCTCGGAACCCACGCTGATAGCAAACAAGCAACAGCAACAGTGACATTTTTATCTCTTTTATAAGGACAGTGGCATTTTTCCTCTTTTATAAGAACAGTGACATCTTCGACCTCGCGTGTACACAGTGCATCCAGCTGCTGCATTTTTTTTAAAAAAAAGATAGCTTTATCAATGTCGAGTAAATTAATCATCAAGATGATACAACAGAACTTGAAATCCTCGACCTCTGTCTAAGAAACACACAGCCTTGCGAAAAAATGAATCTAAGCACTCACTCTAGCCTTACGAAAAATAAAACAAAGCGCTCACTCTAATAATGATTGTCAGTCCGTAGACTAGACCACCACCCATCGAGCTTCACCATACACAACCGCTCCCATATACACATCAAATCCAATGCAACAGCAGCATATATATATATCTTGAAAAAAATATTTTCAATATATCAAAAAAGCATCCAGTCGAGGGCCGCGTCTGCATCTGTACTGCGTTTGCGGAGGGGGTTTCGGGTCACGACTCACACACTAGTGGCCACAACACAGCTCCCGGCCGGAGAAGATCCCCGGCCGGACGGGCGACAGAGCCAAAGAAAGAAATCGTGATGGAGCAACCTAGGGAGCGAGGCAAGAAGGCAATGTGAGAGTGACAAGGTTTCGTGACGTGCGAGTCGTCAGGTCGAGGCCGATGGAGAGTCAACAAAGGCATGCTTGTGTCTCGAGACTTTGCGAGCATGCAGCCATCCATCCATCCATGCAGATGCAGTGAGGGATTGGAGGAGCCAGCACAGGACTCGCCGGGCAATCGGTCGGCAGGCCGGCAGGCTCGAGATTCCCCCCTCGACCTGCCTTTGGGGTTTCATTCAAAGGCTCAAAGCTGCAGGCATTGGCCTCCTCTTTCGGGGTACTTTCAACGCTTTAATTGGAAGATCTAAAGCTGAATGGCTTGGAATCTCTTGGGATGGACTTTGGATAAAGGTATTTGGTAGAATCATGTATGTGGGACTAGACGGCTAGTGGATTTAGGTTATTAAACATCATGCTGCATCTGTACATGTTCTAGTCAGTACTCGGTATAGTATTCCGTCGATCCGCTTTTGTATGCATGTAATAAGTCGTATTTTGGTACGAGAAGGTCTGTGAAAGTGTATTTTACAGCTAGTTCATTTTTCAATGTCCAAATCTATCTGTTCATAAAAATCTATAAACTAGGGTAGGTATAATTTGACTAATAATTTATCAAAAATTACTAAGTTGACCTTTTCAAAATAAGCTATGGGTAGCGTCCAAATTTGGCTATGAATGAGAAGTCTTAGAAATATATTTGACCATTAATTTCTCTTACGAAATGTGAATCTATTAACACAAGTTTATTACTAAACCAGATATGCATGCATGCACGCTTGTAATCCTGTCCTTTTCAAATAAGCGCCAGGAGGTAGCTCATTTACTTAGATAATTAATAACAAAATACACTATAGATATACTTAATTCATCTACATTTGATTTCCCCAAATATACACTAATTAAACTCTGTCTACACATTTCAGTCGCCATACCTTCAAATCTCTAGGTCTATATCTCTGAAAAAAACAAAGTAAAAAGTTTCAGAAAAAAATTCACTAGCTATTTCCTCCCGGTCCTCGATCTACGCTACTACATGCACGGATCGATACTCGGATAGGCACGCGTCAAATCGTGCGAGCTACGCACATCACCCGCTGTACGTGTTCAGACACGCGCGCACGTGCGAACTGAAACGCTCAGATGAGAGCAGCTAGCTCATCATCAGGCTCTCAGCGCTGCACACAACACAGAGGAATCTAATCTCGCCATCTCGTTTGGAGCGCGACTGCGCGAGAGCTTTTGTGTTGCTGAGAGGGAGCTAGCTAGCTAGCTAGCAGCTGCCGGGAGCTGCTGCTTTTGATGCACTATATACTGTCGACGGACGCATGCATACATGGTCCATGCGATCGCTGTCGACTCATCTCAGCATGAGTGCGAGCTGCTCCTCTAGCTACGCTCCACGCGCATGCATACAGCTGAATATATAGCTGATTGCAATGCATGACTTTTAATTAGTTTGTTTCTTGAGGGAATTTAGATTCCTGTTTACCAAAACTACTGGTGCGTGTGTGTGTGTGTGTGTGTGTGTGTGTGTGTGTGTGTGTGTGTGTGTGTGTGTGTGTGTGTCGTGTTGTGTTTTAACTTATCATTTCCTGCAGGTTGCGTGTCTTTTGTCTCATCCTATCATTTGTTGAGACTTAAGTTCAACACATGCATGAATTACCCAAAATTATGTTTCAAGTTGTAAACTTAAACATTGTGTCAATGTTCAAGGTTACACTGCTTGTGTTTGCCTACTCTAACAAGTCATCCTTGCTTGCATTGTCTGATGCATGAGTTGATCGCGGTTACTCAGTTACAATTATTATTACCGCTTTTCTAGCTTAATTACCACATTAATATTGTCCTATATACAGCAGATATTTGACGAGCAGACAGCTGCCTGCTTGTTTGACCGGCCACCGGGACCAGCAGCAGCTTGCTATAGCTATTGCTCCCTGCGCTGTGTGTCGAGAGAATTTAAGCCAGGGGTATACGTATATGTGAACCAGTAGTGGCATGTCTTGTGTACATGCATGTTGCTACCATCCTTGGCATTGATGGCAAATCTCCAATTAACACTATTGATGCATGGTATGTGAATCTAAGCGACAAGTTAACGATCGACGACGACAGACGCATCTAGATCTACTATGTGCACATTATGACCAACAGATGTGTGTATGATATACCAACATTTCATGCTGTTGCAGAACAAAACATATTGCATCTATCGTGCGACGATAAATTCGTAACACTGGTGATACACAGAGAAGCATAGTGAATTTCGCCGATGTTTCTGATGGCGTAAAGTTAATAATGGCGCGTTCCCATCTTAATTCGGCATGGATTTGCATCGAATGTCATTGTCAATAGCATTATTGTACTATAGCACATAATACATTTCCTCTACCGTACCCCCTCGAAATGCAAAAAAGGGTAAATATTTTAGCATGCCATTTTTTGTTGAAAAATATAGATGAGGTCGAACCGAACATTGACATGTGCTCATATATCTGTGGTGGCTAGGGATGCAACTAGTGATGGTACAATGTGTAGTCCATGCTAGATTAATTCATTCAGATTCCATTTCTTGCTTTGGAATTGGTTCGATTAAATGAATTTTGAGTAGAAGCGATGACCTAGAGATATTCGAATTTACACCCCAAGTGGTTGCATATGGGCGCATTGTTAGATACCTAGCTCAGATTCGAAGTACGCGATCAAAGGAATTGTCAAACATTCTTCTTGGAAGAATTTTTATGAAGGCCAAGTAAGCCTTTTGTGCAGCATCCATCTTGTGGACCCATTTGATGGAGCTCCACCTCCTAGATCCATATTAATAAGAAGTTTGTATGATAAACAATTAAAGTGATTTGGTGGTTCGTATTTAATCCTAAACAAAAATAAAATGTCCAACTAAATATCATGAATTTGCCCACAACTTCTTCCATTATAACTTTTGCAACTACAGATGGCCAACTCGAGCCAAAATGAAATAATGTCTCAACTAAAAAACACTAATATGCTAAGTACACTCCACTAAACAGGCCCTAAATGATGATCACCCACTCTAACAACAAGAAGCACTATTATTACTTTACTAGTAATATAATCACTTTGGCTAGCTGCATACATGTTTCAGTTATGAATGAATTGCTTGGGCGTGAATGGAATAACGCAAGTTGGATGGGAGCGGTCGTCAGGTGCCAATTCAACGCGTGCATGCAATGCAAGGGGGGGTAGGTAGCTTGCAAACAATTGGGCGTCGCTAGCTCTTTCTTCAATTCAGCGCCTACTGGCCGGCAGCTAGCTAGCTAGGGCACTAGATCAGCCATACAGCATCGTTTCGTGATTACTCGGCGATGATCCTCGGAAATGGAGACGACAGGAGTAGTATCTGTTTGGAGAGAGAGAGAGAGAGAGAGAGAGAGAGAGCGCAGCTAGCTGGGTAGTGTGTGAGAGTGAGTGTGTGGAGGTGAGTGAAGCGACCTGGTTGGCGCTGTTGGGGATGAGCTGTCAGCAGCATTAGATGCTCCCCGCTCTGACACCCCGCACCTGCGATGTCTCCGGGACCCATCGCTAGGCGGCCCCGCTCCCGTCTACCCACAAAACACATCCATGGATGGAGTGCATGGTCTTAAACTCAAACCTAAGACGACAATCAGCAGCGGTCTAGTGGTCGACTTACTTTATCTTATTTTTTTCTACACTTTTATCGTGGTGTGCAAACCCACAGTCGGGTGGCGTAGTGCACCCGCCTAAACCCAGAGGGTGAGTACTCGGGGGTTAGCTAGGATTAGCCCAATCTTTGTGAAGAACGCGATGAACACAGCAAGTTTAGAGTGGTTCGGGCTGCCGGAGCGTAATACCCTATGTCCACTGTGAGTTGTATTGCTTGTGTTGTGAGAGCCTTGGCGTGTGTTCATCTCAGTCCAGAGAGAGTCTCCAGAAGGTCTTTAGTGTGCAGCGAGCGCCTCCCTTTTATATCTCAAGGGAGCCGTGTACATGGCCGTTGAGTCCCCGACAGGTGGGACCAACGATGTAGTATAAAATGACATACTATACAGATATTATGGCATTGTAGGCGGCGGAGATCTCATTCTTGGATTTCCTTGCTCTGCCCGTGGGAATCCTCCGTCCGGCATATCCATGTCCTGTCTTGTCGAAACGGCGCCAGGGTGTAGCTTGCGGCGTTGCCTGCAGCGTAGCTGAATGGGCCGTGTAGCTTGCGGCGTAGGTGGTATGATGAAAAGGTGCCGTGCCGTCGTATCCATTTAATGCGGTAGACAGGCTCTGCGCGGATGCGGCGCATGTGGCTGCACTGTGTACCTCGGTAATATGCGGTCTACAGTGAGACTTGACAAAAGCTGCCCCTGGTGCCGCGGCGGCAGAGCATGCCTCAACCACCCGCATTGAATGCGGTGGGTGGGCGAGTCTTCCGGCGGGAGACTCGCGCCCGCTCTTGCGCCTGTGGGACACGTGGTGCCCCCGGACCCCACCCCGGCGGTATGTTGGTTCTACGCGCGTGGGAGGTCCGGACGGACACGGGGAGGTCCCGAACCCCTATGGGGGGTCCGCGCCCTCGGCTATTGGCTCGGAGCTTCCCCTCCTCAGGGACACGTGGCGTCACCGGACCCGTCCCAGAGCGGGGAGTGGGTCCGGGGCCGTTGGCCCGGTGAGGTAAGAGTCTGACCCGTGGGGCCTGGCTGCTCCGCCCCTTATGGCGTAGTTACGGATGACTACGCGAGTCCTGCCTTGCTGCAGTTGGAGTGGGTATCCCTGCTACAGGGTTCCGACAGTGGCCCCCGGGCCCATCTCGGGAGAGGTGATGAACCCGCAGGTGGGGCCACTACAGTGATTTGACTCTGCATAACTTGAAGCTTCTAGCGTTAGACTGTGCACACTGCTGGAGTCTTGTCCGGCTTTAACCATCCATCGGGTTTTTCGCTGCCTCATCACATCGCAACGGCTTACTGACTCGTGGCCCCCACGCACAGTGGTACACCTAGTCACGCGAGCGATGCTCGGCATTGTTGCGGCCGGAGTAAACGAGATTTTTTACCACCAGCGCAGTTCCCGAAAAGCCTGGTCTTGCCAGCGCTTTTTGCGCGCACATAAGCTCAGCTTCCGCCTCGCTTCGCGCGCGGACGACGGTTCAGATCCCGTATTTTCACACCTTTGTTTGTTACCCGCCCTCCCTGACAGGCGGGCCTGGGCCCCCTTGTCATGGACTGGGCGGCTAACACCAGGCGTGAGCGTCGCTTGGCTTCCAGCGACGGTTCCGGGGCGCGCCGGATGGGTCAGACTTCCTAAAGGGCCGAACCGCATACCGCGGCTACTTTTTCGCATTCGCCTTCTTTCTTCCAAACCTTTGCGCCCCTTTGCCTTCGAGACTCCTCGCCCCTTGCTCTTCTGCGCAGATTGTTCCTCGCCTCCATAGCAAGATGGCGTCCCTCATTCGTCCTCGTCGCTTCCAAACCGAGGAGGAACTGAACACGGTGCGCCGCCTGTTTGGGTGGAGTCCACAGGAGACTGCCTGGGGGATTCGAGCAGGCTCGGTTCCCCTCGGTGATCTGCGCGTCGGGGAATTTGTGTTGTTTATTTCGCACATTTCTACCAGCTTGGGGCTGCCGATCTCCTCGTTCTTCCTAATCTCCTTGTTCTTCCTGCTGCTGCTGGAGAATTTCGGCCTCCAGCTCCAGCATCTCACATCCCACTCCATCCTCCTGACGTCAATCTTCGTCCACTTATGCGAGTTGTTCGTGGGGGTGCGGCCCTGCGTCATTCTCTTCCGCCACTTCTTCGTCCTGGTGAAGTCCGGGAAGGGCAAGGATGAAGTGGGGGCGTACTACTTCCAAACGAGGAGCGATTTGCGGACGCCCTACATCCCCGGGCTTACTGGCGGGAAGTGGGAGGATTAGTGCAAGGAGTTGGTAATCGCCACCACCGAAGCCAACGAGCGTCTCGTCATGCCGACCGGGGGTCCCGCCTCTGACCGCCAGTCCTGGAGGGCCAAGCCGTCCCTGCCGTCGGAGTTCGACTCCATGCTGAGCAAGATCAGGGCGCTGTCGGAGAGCGGCCTCACCTGGCTGCACATGCTCGGGGACTTCCTGAAGCGCCGGATCGCCCCTCTGAAGCAGCGGCCACGTCCTGCCTGGAACTTCACCGGGCCCCAAGACTGCAGCAGGACCCACCGCAGGGAGGACAGCGATCTGACCCAGGAAGCCCTAGAGGTCCTGGTGCGGGCGGTGACGGGGGAGATCTTCGTCCCGGAGCACCTGATCCTTCCTCAGGGTGTCGTTCCTCTCTGCGAGGACTCACGCCTGAGGACTGCGGTGCTGGCCACTCTGCTGACCCTCGACGATGGTGGGCTAGCAGCGCACCAAACTGGAGGCGACCCGAACCGTGGGTTCCGGATCCCTGGTGCGTCCGGGGAACAGGCCGTGCCGAGCGCCGCGGGGTCTGGCCCTTCTATAAAGGGCAAGCAGGCCGTGGCTGGTAGCTCCGTCGCGAGCGGTCCTAGCCAGGCCCGAAGCAGCTCCGGCGCATCGTTGGAGGAAGCGAGCCGGCGCAGGTTGCACCGCAGCGACGGGACCCCAGTTATGGAGCCCACCGCAAAGCGTCAGAGGACCGCTGAAGACGCGGGCCAGGGTAGCTCCCGGGCCCCCGGCTCTCGTGGGACCTCTGGAGTAGCCGCGCCGCCGCCACCACCGCCGGGAGGTGCCTCCCCTCAGCAGCAACAACAGCATTAGCAGCCACGAGGTGCGCCTCCACCGCCGCCACGGCAGCCACCACCACCGCCGGGAGGTGCCTCTCTCCGGCAGCTGCAACTGTTGCAGCCACGAGGTGCGCCTCCGCCGCTGCCGCCTTGGGAGCAGCAGCAGCCGCAGCCACCACCACCGCCACCACCAGGGCAGCAGCAGCAGCAGCAGCCACGAGGTGCGCCTCCGCCGCCGCCTCGGGAGCAGCAGCAGCCTCCACCACCACCGCCACCACCAGGGCAGCAGCAGCCGCCTCCTCTACCACCGCCACCACAAGGGCAGCAGCAGCAGAAGCAGTCGCCGAGCCTCCGTGGACGCTAGAGACCCGGCGCTTCGGGGTACGTGTTCTTCCGTTCACTCCCCTTATTCCCGGTGCTTCGCTTTTTGCTGAAGGGCTTCTTCTCTTTGTTTGCCAGGGCTTCTCGCCCAGGCAGCTCTTCCACCGTTGCTGCCTCGTCAGCGGGGGTCCAGGCGACCGGCGCCTCAGCGGCAACGGCGGAAGCGACGGCGGATGTAGGGAGCTCGGGTGCGGCGACCTTCGCTAACCCGATGGTGCCCAACGCGGTGGCGGTGGATGCACCAGTGCCAGGCGCAGCAACGCCCGACGACGCGGTGGCCCCCGAGGCCCCGGCTACGGCGGCAGTCGCGCAGACACCGGTCTTGGCGACGGCGAGCACAGCGGCAGCGGGTGCGGCAACGGCGAGCACCTCAGTACTCGAGGTCCCGACGTCTGTGCCGGACATCCCCTCCCCCAGCTCCCAACCTGCGGCAGAGGAAGAGCTTGAGGAGGTCTCTGGTAGGCGGCTCTTGCAGGGTCCCCCAGAGGAGGATGCGGTTCCCCTCCCCCGGGTGCTGGTCCAGGTCCGGCAGACGATAGAAGAGGCGACTTCTACCGCCGAGGCGGCCTTCCGGCGGGAGTGGGCAGCTCTAGAAAGCGAGCGTTAGCGCCTCGGCGACTGGCATATCTGCCTGGTGGAGCGCACGAAGGCCGAAGCCTCCCGTGTCGCCGCCGCCCGGTCCGAGCTTGAGGCCGACCTTGAGTCCTACAGGAAAGGGCTCTGGAATGTGTTCGACCTGGAGTTTGCGGTGTCGAGACGGGAAAAAGCCCTGGCGCTGCGGGAAGAGGCTATATTGCCAAGGAGGAGGCTAGCCTCGCGGCCTAGCGATCCAAGTTCGAGTCTCGTAGCCAGGGATTCGAGGTCCGCAAGCTGGAGCTCGACAAACTCTCCGAGTCCCTGCACCAATGGCGCCAGGAGCTGCAGGAGACCGTCAGCCACCAGGCTATTGCCGATATAGAGCTCGAGGGGGAGAGGAAGTCCCTTGCCCGGTGGGAATCCCTTACCACCAGCATGGAGCAGGCCCTTGCGCACCAGCGCGAGAGTCTTAAGACCCTGAAGGAGTCAGCGGCGCGGAAAGAGGCCTCGCTCCAGGAGAAGGCCCGCCAGCTGGAGGCGGCTCAGGCGGCACTGGATGCCCAGGTGCAGGAGGCAGTCAGATGGCCCGAAAGAGATGGTGGTGTTCCTCCACCTGTGGTGTGGCGCCGCCTTCGGGACCCCCGGCTTCGCCGAAAGGACCTCTCGGCGAAGGGTCTTCACGTCCCGCCGGGAGACTAGCTCCTTGCTTCCGTCGTACATTACGTACAGCTTCTTGCGGTGCTCCTCGTTGTCGGAGTCGGAGTTGTCGCGGTTGTAAACGCCCTTCAGCTCCCTAGCGGGGGATTGGTACCCCAGCTCCTTCTCCCCGGCAGCGGTCTCACTGTCGGAGGCTTTCTCCTTGCCAGACCGCTGGCGAGGAGGGGGTGAGCCGTCCTTGGAGGACTGCTCACGCCGCCCACTGACCCGCTTCGCGAGTTTCTGAATCTCGTGGCAGTCAGCGGCGCTGTGGCGAGTGGTGGGATGCACTGGGCATGAACCTCCGCTACCACCTTGCGGGCGCAGACGCTTACCATGTGCATTCTAGCCTCCAGCCGCTGCCGCAGTAGCTGGCGCTGTTGCTGCAGCGACTGGACTGCCGGGATGTGGCTCCCCGCGACCCCGGTTCTTGTTCTTCTTTTTCTTGCCACCGCCCTGGACGGTAGCCCCGGAGCCACCAGCCTTGGCGTCTCCGTCTTGGGGGGCTGAGTGCTATGTGCGGCCCTGGAACACTTGTCATCCAGGGAGAAAAGCGTGGTAACGCTTTCCACCTCGTGCGTCGCCAGTTTCTCGAGCATCTTCTCATCACGTACCCCTGACGGAAAGCAGTAATGATAGATGCATCAGAGATACGAGGAATGGTACCCCGTACCTTGGTGAAGCGCGAGATGAATGCCCGGAGCGTCTCTCTGGGTTTCTACCTCACGGCGTGGAGGTGAGCCTCCACACCATGCTGCTGGTACGCACTGGCGAAGTTCGCAGTGAACCTCGCACAGAGCTCCTCCCAGGACTGAATCATCCCAGGAGTGAGGTTCATGAGCCAAGTCTGGGCTGGCCCAGTCAAGGCTACATGAAAATAGCTCGCCATGATAGCGTCGTTACCACCAGCTGTTGTGATGGCGGTAACGTACACCTGCAGGAATTCCGACGGATTAGTGGTACCGTCGTACTTCTCCGGCAGGTGCGGGCGGAACTTGGACGGCCATGCCACCGCGCGGAGGTGATCCGCCAGCGCAGCGCAGCCCACCCCAGCCACCGGGGTGCCCGCCTGTATCCGGGCATTTCCCGGAGGCTTGGGTGCCGCTGCATCCAAGTCGGCGTTGAGGTTGCGGCCCTCAATGTTGAGGCGGCGTTCTCGCACCCTTTCCACGGAGATGCGGGCGTCCTCACCCGCACGCCTGCGGTTGAGCTCCGCCCGCAGGTCTTCTGTTCGCGCACCCCTCACCGTGGGGGAGCGCACGGACGCCGACGCACCTCCCTGGCGCCAGTGGTAGGGTACCACCGCATTGCCAGGCAGAGGTCGTTGCCCAGTCCTTGCAGAACTGGGGGAGTCCTGAGCCAGATGGAGGAGATGGTCAACGTCGTCCCGCCACTGCCTCAGAGCGTCTGGCGAGGCTGCAGCAGCCGGAGGGTTGCGAAGCAAATCCCTAGCTGCCGCCAGCGCTTCGCCGCTCGCATCTTGTGAGGGGGCCCTTGACGGGCGCCCTGACTCTTGCCGACGTGCAACGCGCGCCGCTGCCGACGGTAGGTGAGAGGCGTGTGGCACGGATGACGCCACGCCCTCCGACATCTCCACGTCGTCGTCGTGGTGGGAGTGCTCAACCACCCGAACCATGGAGATGTGCAAGAGATGAACTAAGACCAGCTAAATCCCCCTACCTGGCGCGCCAAATGTCGTGGTGTGCAAACCCACAGCCAGGTGGCGTAGTGCACCCGCCTAAACCCAGAGGGTGAGTACTTGGGGGTTAGCTAGGATTAGCCCAATCTCTGTGAAGAACGCGATGAACACAGCAGGTTTAGAGTGGTTCGGGCCGCCGGAGCGTAATACCCTACGTCCACTGTGAGTTGTATTGCTTGTGTTGTGAGAGCCTTGGCATGTGTTCAACTCAGTCCAGAGAGAGTCTCCAGAAGGTCTTTAGTGTGCAGCGAGCGCCTCCATTTTATATCTCAAGGGAGGCGCGTATATGGCCGTTGAGTCCCCGACAGGTGGTCCCAACGATGTAGTATAAAATGACATACTATACAGACATTATGGCATTGCAGGCAACGGAGATCTCATTCCTAGATTTCCTTGCTCTGCCCGTGGGAATCCTCCGTCCGGCATATCCATGTCCTGTCTTGTCGAAACGGCGCCAGGGTGTAGCTTGCGGCGTTGCCTGTAGCGTAGCTGAACGGGCCGTGTAGCTTGCGGCATAGGCGGTATGATGAAAAGGTGCCGTGCCGTCGTATCCATTTAATGCAGCAGACGGGCTCTGCGCGGATGCGGCGCATGCTGCTGCACTGTGTACCTCGGTAATATGCGGTCTACAGTGAGACCTGACAAAGCCTGCCCCGCGTGCCGCGGCGGCAGAGCACGCCTCAACCACCCGCATTGAATGCGGTGGGTGGGCGAGTCTTCGAGCGGGAGACTTGCGCCCGCGCCTGCGCCTGTGGGACACGTGGCGCCCCCGAACCCCGCCCCGGTGGTATGTTGGTTCTACGCGCATGGGAGGTCCGGACGGACGCGGGGAGGTCCCAGACCCCTATGGGGGGTCCGAGCCCTCGGCTGTTGGCTCGGAGCTTCCCCTCCTCAGGTATACGTGGCGTCACCGGACCCGTCCCAAAGTGGGGAGCGGGTCCGGGGCCGTTGGCCCGGTGAGGTAAGAGCCTGACGACCCATGGGGCCCGGCTGCTCCGCCCCTTATGGCATAGTTACGGATGACTACGCGAGTCCTGTCTTAATACAGTAGGAGTGGGTATCCCTGCCACAGGGTACCGACGACTTTATTTGTATACTTCTATATATTCTATGGGATTCAAAATAAGATGACACAAATCAGATAGGCAGATAGCTATACAACTGATCCACCTAAAACATCAACTATTTGTACTACCTCTAAAATGTACGACATGGATCATGAGTGAGCTATATCTATACAAATCCAAATTTCTTCTTCCCATAATATCTAGACTTTGGTGTACATACATTATGCTTGTGTTAAGTTCTTACTCTAGATTAACACTTGACATTGTAGAGAGAGGATATTGAGGATAATAAATAGAAAATTAAAGATGGGGTTTTTTAGAAGGAAAATGTATTGATCTTAGCGTATTACACCGGCCCTTTCACAAACAGGACCCCAAAGAAAAGGAAAATTACAAAGAAGTTCAAAGCTCATGTTCATCTTCCTCGAAGCCTTCAGAGATCCGTTCGTCACCGCCGCCGAAGCCGCTTCCCAATCGTCGTCGGGCACCAAAGCCAATCTCCACAAGGTGGAGGCTGCAGAGGATGGCTTACTTCTAGGCGAATTAGCCGAGTACACTGCCTCCCAGGCGCATCGGCCAACTCCCGTACCCACGACGCATCCTTCGATTCCACCGCCAACAACCCGAGCAAAACTCAGATTTTCACCAAAGATCATCTTCCTCGAGATTAACAGGGTCAACAACTTCATCACCTGAAGAAGACGACGATGCGCCGGCCCTCGACTCCTGGACAGGTCTCCCCAACCTCTCCGTTGACGTCGGAGTAGATCGCCATCGGAGAACGGAAGAGGCTGGGAGAAATTATTCCGCTGCGCCGCCGTCGCTTCCGCATCGCCGGCGTCGCCAGGAAAAGCAAGCCGCAGGGGAGCCACACTCCTCCGGCAAAACCTAACTCCACTGCCGAACATCGACGGCGAGCAAACCCTAAACGTAGGTGGACTCGATTAAAACGCTATGAAGACAGGCGATCTGTTGAAGAGACGGACCCCCGCTCCTTGTCACCACCGGCAGGGAGGCCGCAAACGGTGGCGGCGGCGGCGGTGGTGTCGCCCCTCGGCCTTTCTTTCGCGAGCCGCGTGCTGGGATGGGAATGGGATTAAAGCAGCCAGCGAAAATTAAAGATGGGTTGATTAAATCATCTACACAAGATAAGGTTGAAGGGGAAGGCTAGCTACAGGCTACAGCTAGTATGCAACCGTGTGGGGGTGCCTATGCTGGGGGCTTTCTAGTGTTTCTCAGACGTGTCTCGGCTCAAAGGGAAAAGGGGCCGCTCTGCCCTCTTTAGCCGCTGCTCTTTGGGCTCATCATTCCAAGGCCCCACGAGTGGCCTACCAGGCATTCTGATACACCCTCCTTCACAGGCCACAGGTCAATAATTTCCTTTTTTTCACCCCAAAATGTAGTTACCATAATAAACTAACCTTAAAAATGAGAAAACAAATATCTAATACTTTTTCCCAAAAACATAAACAGTTTGTAAGCAATTATCATATATGCATATGTACTTAATAGTAATATGTTGCATGTGATTATTCTGTGGGAATCGTGGAATAATTAAATAATACTTTGAAAAGGGGGTGATGTGAAGATGAACAATATTCTGTCACGGGAGGGACGATCATAGAATAGATGGAAAAGGAGTAGTGCACGCAATAGATGGAGCATGCATAGAAGGACAGTATACAAAAAATAAAGAGGTATGCTAGCTGCTGGATGTTCAGCAACTTAACTACTTAGTCCAGCTTGACGTGCCCAAAATAATCCTTCACCAGTATATACATATATTTTGGTTTTTTTTTCAACCTGCGTAATCTGTTTCTTTAACATATATATCAGGTGCAAACCAACCTCTTGGTGCAAACCGTGCAAATTTCAATTTGGCTCATCGAATCAACATCCAAGGAGTGCGCTGGGGGAGTGGGAGGGAGATTTGCAAAAGTGTAATTAGAGATGAGCGGTTAATTGTAAAATTATCCAATCTCCTCATGCCCCTTGGATGTTGATACGGTGACCCAGATTGATGTTTGCACGGTTTTGCACCAAGAGGTTTATTTGCACCTGATATATTTTCATATATTCTCATATAATTAATCTAGGTTGGTGGATTGTAAAGGCTGGACTGGAGTGTTAATGTGCTTGAGGTTGTTGTACAGCTGGATTATTCATGTACATGCTCTTCTCTTCCCTCTCCGAAATTCTACCACCATGCACGCGTTCACACCAATCTCATCCCGACGAGATGTGAATCGGAAATGACGTTGATGATAGGAATAATGCTTATCAGCTAGCTGTCCATTGATCAACCCTCTTATTGATTGGAAATTTGGAATCGTCGTCTCTACCCCAGAAAATCTGAGAGAGAGAGAGAGAGAGGAGGAGGAGGAGGAGGAGGAGGAGGAGGAGGAGTAGGAGGGAGCAGCGAGATTAGGGTAGGCCCCAGCAATGGCTTTGCTTAGGATGGCCATGACACGATCAACAAGACCCAACCCCACCTCCCTCTCTCTCTCTCTCATCAGTCATCACCATCCTCCTCCTCTGACCTCTCTCTCCACCAGTCCACCATGTCCCTCTCTCTCTCTTTCTCTTTCTCCTCCCAGCCCCACACCTCTGATCTCCACTCCCCACCCCCACACACCCCGCGCCTGCCGCGCACGTGCACACTCCCCGCCGCCGCCGCCGCCGCCGCCGTCCTCCGCTCCGGCGAACGCACGCCGCCGCCGTCTATCGTCAGCGCTGCATGAGACCAAGCGAGCAAGGCAGACGTAGTATAGATATAGTATCAAGATAGCTTCTTTTTCCTCAGGGAAGAATTGAAGCACCATGGACGCGCCGTCGAGCAGCACGAGCACCAGCACCAACAGCAGCCGGAGCGCCTCCGAACAGCACCAGCACCAGCAGCACCGCGCGGCGGGGCAGCCGCACCAGCACCACCACCCGTTCTACTACACCGCCGCGCCGGGGGGCGGCGCGGCGGCTGCTGCTGCTGCTGCCAACGCGGCCGGGATGCCGCAGTTCATGGGGTCGCTGGCCATCGTACAGGCCCCCGCGACCGGCGCCGGCGCCGGGGAGGTGCAGCTGGCGCATGCGGCGCCGGAGTCCGGATCGTCCGGCGGCGGCGCGGAGAAGAAAGCCGTGGCGCCGGCTCCGGCGAAGCGGCCGACCAAGGACCGGCACACCAAGGTGGAGGGGCGCGGGCGGCGGATACGGATGCCGGCGCTGTGCGCGGCGCGGGTGTTCCAGCTCACGCGGGAGCTGGGCCACAAGACCGACGGCGAGACCATCGAGTGGCTGCTCCAGCAGGCGGAGCCGGCCATCGTCGCCGCCACGGGCACGGGCACCATCCCGTCCAACTTCTCCTCCCTCGCCGTCTCCCTCCGCTCCGGCGCCTCGCACCCCTCCCGCGCCGCGGCCGCCTTCCACCACGGCCTCCCGCCGCCGCACCACGAGGTCGCGGCCATGCTCGGCTGGAACCACGGCCACCACCACCAGCAGCAGTTCCTCCCGCCGCCGCCGCAGCAGCAGCAGGCGCCGCAAGATCCCGGCGCCGGGGAGTTCATGAGGAAGCGCTACAGGGACGGCGCCGACGACCTGTTCAAGGACGCCGCCGCCGCCGCACGGCAGAACCCCGACGACGGCGGCGGCGGGGAGGGCGAGGAGCACAAGGCCCGCGTGGCGCCGCCAGCCGGGGCAATGTGGGCCGTGGCGCCGCCGCCCAACAGCTCCGCCGCCGGCGGCGCCTTCTGGATGCAGCCCGCGTGGGCGTTCGGCGCCGGCGCCGGCGCCAGCATGGTGCAGGCGCCGCTCCAGTTCATGTCCACAAGAAGCAGCAACAACAACAACTTCCCCGGCGGCGGAGCCACGATGGACGCCAACATCGGCATGCTCGCCGCCCTCAACGCCAGCGGCGGCGTCCAGCAGCAGCAGCAGCAGGAGCAGGAAGGGCAGCCTCCGGAGATGGCCCAGCGCCACCGCACCGGCGCCGGCGCGAACGGCGGCGGCGCCGGCCGTGGCGCCGCGAGCCCCCAGTAAGCAAGGGCGGCCGAGCCATCTGAGAACGAAGGTGATGGATCGGAATCGATCGCATGATGAGAGCAAGCTGCGTGCTGCTGCTTGGTGCTGGTGCAAAGCATTTGGCAATTAGGGCAGGGATTAGTGGCTCGATTAGGTGATTGCTACTGCTCTTGGTAGTTGATCCATTGGTTGCTTAGTTTATTCTTGAAGGATTATTTTTAGTTTGCTCTTTGATTAATTTATGATTGTGCTGATGGGAGTGATGATTAGCTGTGGGTCAGATTAGATCAGAAAAGATCAGACTGTCAATTCTTCTCATGTTTATGGTGCCAAAAAGATTATTGCTGAGAGATTAGTACAGTCATTGCTTTTTGCTACCTACATGTTCATCTAGGCTGGACTTTTGCGAGAGAGATGCAAACCCTAATTGAAACCAAGGAATTCTTTCTTAGACTCTCGCACTGAACTTTTCACAAATATTAATTTGTAAGTTGCATTCTAATGACCTGAATTGTTGTTGATAAATTGTATCCTGATTGAATTGCTATCCACATTTCCATCTTTATCTAAAAAGAAAAGAGAATTTTTAGCTGGAAGTACTAAACTTCTACTAAATATTCTAAAGCTTTTCATTTAAAAAGTTTGAGCAAAACATAAAATATTTGAACTAGACAAACATTTTTTATTATAACTATTAAATTTCTAATGAATACTAGATTGCCCAAAAGGTGACACTGGTGATTGGCGATTTAGTACTAATATTGGGACACCTTGCCTAAGTTTCAAAACAGGAGGGAAGGCCAGCTGTTAATCGTCATGACTACTTGTGTTTGTGTGTCCAATAAACTCAGTATCTTTATGGATTTTGTCTAGACAATGGTCATAATTATTTGTGTGCTTAGTTATAATTAAACTACAACAATTTTCTAGTATGAACATGGTGTTAACCGTGCATGACCCCTTGCACTAGTTTACTAGTAACGCTCATAACAGTTTGTGTACAAAAGCGAAAGCTATCACTCGCGCTAACTTCTCAAGTAATGCTTCCTAAGGTTTGTGCTTTTAAGCTATAAAAGTTTTGAACCAGGAGATGGAGCGTGAATTAATTATTCGACACTGAATATAGGTATTCATTTGTTTTGTGTTGCACTATACTAGTTTTGTGTTGCACTATACTGCATGAAGGGGCCAGAAAATGACTATATTAATTTATTAACCAAGCTTCTAAATTTTAGTCATAATGGATCGATGATATATGGTTAATATCGTCAATTAGTGAAAGTGGGATTACATTATAAAATATCGACGTGTCTCGAAATGTTGGATTTTTCAAAAAAATAGAGAGAGAGATGATTGGAAAACATTTTTTTTCTAAAAAACTATGTTTTCAATCATAGAAATACTCAAAATTATACACCATATTCATTCATTGACCGGTATCAATAGAAGATACATCAAATGGTTGTATCGGTATATTAAAAAGCCCTAGAGATGCACATAAACATCGCATGGGCATTTGGTGGACGATATATCTCCTGATTTAATTTGGACTCGATCGATCAGTGCTTCTGACTGTGGGGTCGTTGTTGGTAGCAAGTTGAGTAAAGCTTGGTCGTGTGCTTTCAACTTGTTGCGTGTTTGTGCCTATGCGATGCTCTGAATTTCTTTGCAAGTAGTATATTCAGATATTTACGGATGGAATTTTTTTCATCTTTAGGTATTATGCTTTCTCGTGACAGATTTCCCCAAACCAAACGCAATCCAACAGTCTTAGCTCTAGGCGACACAACGGCGGATCCAAGAGTTGGACTTAGAGGGGCTTATTTCCCCTTTCTTCTTCCTTCCTCCTCTCCTTTTCTTCTTCTTCCTCCTTTTCATCCATAGCTGAAAAATGTTAGGGGGTCATGGGATTCAGGGGGGTAGGGGGCTCCAGCCCCCTGCCCCCACGTTGGATCCGCCCCTGAGGCGACACTATATATATATAACATATATACATATATATGTATGTGCAAGTGTGTAATGGTATATGCGATTGTGATTGCTAATAAAGCTAGCGTGATGTTGCGTGTTATTAGGTCGGATCTGTACTACTCATGCTACACGTACAGCTAAAAAGACTAAAAAAGAAGAGGAGAAACGAATAAAAAACAAGGTAAAGATGGACAAAGAGAGGGCACTATCATGGAGCTAAAATTAACAAACGGGAGGCGTCATTATCTGCCATGATTTTGGCAGACAGTATTTTAATTTGGACTGTTTGATCTCTGTTGTTGCCCGTCACGTCAACTGCTCATACCCGTGGGCGTAAATCTCAATGCGCATCCAACGGCGGAACTCTCTACCTGTATCTATTGCCCACAGTGCCACTGAAAGCCACAGAAGGTCTCTCTTCAAGGAACATCACCAACTTCCTCAACATTTTACGGCCCACAAAAACAAGTTAATTTTTTTACACACATCACATGTGCAAACTCTATCAACAATAACTGAACAAAAATTCGTCCAAATCTCGCTGTAACCGGTACAAAACTTGAAAGAAAGAGTTCATATGGCAGTGAGGTCCAAACATTTGAAAATGGCAGTGAGGTCCAGCAGCAGCAACTGATCCAAGCAAGGAGTGGCGTGGCGAGAACCAATCGATGCTGGTTGCATCGTTGCAGCAGAGTGCTTGCAGTGAGAAAGGCAAGCCAGGCTAGACGAGGAACAAGCAAAGCTATTCGGCACGTTTGGCCACTGTGCTCCGGTAAATTTGGCCGGGGAAGCGCCCCTGTTCACCCTGCACGTTTCCTCGTGTTGTTGACGCATCGCTGCCACGGATTGGATAAAAACGCTTGCCTTTTCCCCCTTTCTTGCTGCAGGTTTTCCGGAGCCTTTTACTGCGCCTCTGAATTTCAGTGTGGAGCATCGTCTGCTTTTCAATGTGGCTGTCCGTTTTTTTTTAAAAAAAACCTCAATCTAGGTATAAGCTGTAGTATCTAAACTCACACCACACACTGGAAGATCCATCAAAATTTGGAGTTGTCTTTGAGCATTCCAAATTTCCCTAGTAAAATTGAGCTATGTTTTTGGCCGGGTCCTGCGAAATCCGGCAAGTGAAATTCCTATGTTCCAAACAAACAGGGCTTGAGAGGTTTTATCCTTGGTTAAAAAGAACTAACGATTTCATCATGAAGCTACCCAAAAAAAGTGACGAGAATTGCGGCTGTTTATGGTTTCAGACTGATCCCATTTGCGACGTAGACAGGACGCCCATGTTGACGCTGGACAGTAACCTCTGAGAGCGACGCGCTAACAAAATTCTGGGCAAAGACTTTGCTGTAAGGCGAGTCTCCGACAGGGATAGGGAGACGCGTTGAAGCCTGTACACCCATCCCCATCGCCATCTCTGCACCTTCCTCGCCATGGACGCGAAAACGCCATCCCAAGCGTGTGAACCCTGAACCCTGGGGGTTTCCATTCAATCACCCCAAACCTGCCGACAGAGCGGCGGTTCGGGGAGCAGCAGCAGCAGCAGCGTCTCAATGTCATCTCGTTGTCAGGTCCAGCCAGGATCAGAAAAAAAATTTGAACATGAGCACCACATTTCCTGACCGTTCTGAGAGCTGAGCATCACACAATGAAGAATGGATGTTGATGATAGAAATAGTTTCACATGATCACCGCTAATATGTTTACATGTGCTGAACCATCAGTAGTTCTGCAGAATTGCTGTACAATGCGGCCATCACCGGGAGATGACCTTGAAGAACGAGGTGAAACGGCTAGGGGTTGCCTCTTGTAGGGCGGCAGACGTGGTTCAGCTTCTTCGCATGGTCAGGCCGATGGTGCTGGGTGCGGCACATGAAACCGTACCAGCAGCTCTCCCTGTTGACAGCATCAGGTGGAAGAAGCTGGAAAAGGAAAGGATCATCAATAGTCATTAAAAGACCGATAAGATCATCATCAATTAATAAATGAAACAGTGCTGTGGTGCTGGCTCAAGTTTATACATTTGTGCCTGGTGTTCCTATTGTGCGATAAAGATGTGATTCGGCTTAGAATGGAAGCTAACTTCCTTTTTGGTTTTAGTGAGGAGACTGGAACCTAACTTATAAACAGTGAGCACAAAGTCTTCAGCATCTTATTTGTTAAGAGAAACATTTGTTATTCTAATCAGCTTATTTGAAAGCAACGCTTGTTAACTGGTTAGCACTGGCGTTTTCCTGGCCAGCTCAACTAATCAAGGATTTGACCATCAAAGCAACTCAGATATCGTATGCAGGACTGTTAAGTTTACCCAAACCAACTCATATCAGTCCATGGATGATTTAGAACCGTGTTGAGTTTGACAGTTCAAGCATTTAAACACAATATTTAACAAAATCACTAGCACAGGAATATTAGTAAAAAGTTTGCAGCCAGTTAGGTTTCAGAAACTTGTTGCTCAATAGAATATATCAGATAATCTTACCAACCACCTAGTCCAGCATATACTAAATTATGTAACCTTACTGAGAGAGCATCGAAAGAAATTATAAAAACTGGGAGCGTTGTTTGTTTACTTCCACTATTGCATGGAACGTGATTACCACTTATAAGTACAATAAAAAAACACAGTAAAATCCACAGGAAAAATCAATAAACTCTATTAGTATGCACAAGCAGTTGTCTCAAAACAGATCAGAAGTCACATGAAAGCACAGATTGTTTTTTCTTCTTTTTTTTGGTATGCATAACAGTTGTCCCAGATGTAAGTGTAATAGTATCCAAGCTCTTAGGGAGACCAAACTTGGGAAAGCAGGAAGCCTTACACTAATCACAATAAAATATCAGTTGTGCATTCAGCACTATGCACCTTGCCTTAACTTTGATTGTAAATAGGTTCTAGTTGGTGAGCGGAATATATAGAAGCCATTTGCAGAAATTAAGTACATCTGCCAGACCTATCATGGGTTTCTGACAAACGAAAATTAAGGTTTTCGTATACTTTTTATGCATATATTTAAATAATATTTTGTTAGAAAACAGTATTGTCCTTCACGTCAGGCTCAGCCATGTCAGGCTGTATTGGGCCTGGCTTTTCAGTGCCACACCTTTTAAGGCCCAAACCCAGAAATAGGTCAACATCTTGTTGAAATATAGAGCAGTGTTAGTCTGTTAGACTACCTAGGTGATTAACACGAATATTTTCAGTAAGTATACATACATTTCGGGGCATTGAAACGCGGTACCAGTACAGCAGGAAATCAATGAACTTGTTGTAGCAATGGCTGCATTCATTTGAATCCACAAAATGAGTTAAGACATCAGAATGAAATAGACAAGGTCTTTTTCCGAACTCAGAAAAAAATAATTACTTGCAAATATATGTCCTGGACGTAATTGCATCCACATTATTCAATTGCAACCTTGAGCGGTCTACATGGAAGAAGAACATTATATCAGTGTAAAAACTCAGGCATATGCAACAGACACAAGATGTACAGTAAAGCCCAGTACATAAAGCTTGTGCCAAATACTAAGGAGATTTTCCTTTAAAAAGGGAATAAAGATAACGCAGCAGGACGAATAATTTAACTGAACAAGTGAGCATCTATGTGTATAAATGTTATATTTATTATGGAGCATAAATGGAGAAAAATTTAAAACAAATCTGAGATAAACGTAAAACATTGAGGAATGACAGGTATACAGTCAATAGATTCTAGTTTCATGAATATGTTGTTGATATTTAATCACAAATCACCAAAAAAAAGTGAGGCGAGCATGACATTAGGGACCACGAGAGAATATACATTGGGAGCTATTGGGGAGATCGCAATTATTAGGTTCAATAAATGAAAAAGAAATCTAGTTCCTGTGCCGTAACTGAGAAAGAAAATTAAACTGCAATGTTCTTTTCTCATGTGGCTCATGTGAAGGGATAGTTACCGTTTATATAATACATACTCTTTCACACTTACAGGCCCATGCCCATCGCATGGGCATCAAAAGGAAAATTAAGGGCAGACCCAGTGCCAGAGGCTCCCACTCGAGTGGGGTCTTGGGGAAGGGAATATACGGGCAAGCCTTACCCCCACAGTAAACCGTAGGGAGGCCGCTCGAACCCACGACCTGGCACTTCGGTGAGCAAGCGCTCAACCAACTGCACCAGGCCTGCCCTTCATCAAAAGGAAAATTAACTGACATATATTGAAGGTTATCACTTACCAATTTCCATGTTGTCAAATTTTGATATCCACTCAGAGATTACAGTTTGCAATGTTTTGCCTGACTGTTGTATGCATTTTTCTGTAATCTAAATAAAACAAGGGGAAATCATAACATTTGAAACTACAATACAGGCCATAGGGAAATATGGGATATGGTAATGGTGGAATATTCCTACATCTTTTTCATATGGGTTGCCCCCATGAACTGTGTCAGGAAGTCTGGAGACATGGCGCTGAGAGATCTGCAATATTACACAATTTGCTCTCAAAACATTGCCCAGCACTGCGTATGATGATCAAAAGGACAATTGGGCCTAAGAGATATCAGTGAGTAGCTTACCATCTTGAAAGTTTCCTGGCTGCAGATTAGATTACAATGGCTTGAATCCACTCCTTGTGAACACCAATAAGACCCACAAAATGCTTTATCACACCCCGAACCTGCAAATAAAATTGTGTATTTCGACACATTAAAGTTAAAGGAATTAATGTACGTAGACTTCGGTAAGGAAAACGTTCAATTGAACTTCCCATGCTTGCTTCTAACTTAAAAATTTCTGGGTTCCAAGTGAGAAAATTCCTCATACTATTCATAAACGAACAATATCAGAGTTTGGTAGGTAAAACATGCAATCAAACGTCGCATGGCGGTTGCTAACCTCGAGATTTCTGAGGAGCAAATGAGAAAATTCGTCAAGCATATTCGTCAGGTTAAGAAGAATGTGAAGCAAAAAAGGTAGGTCCAAAAATAAGGCACAGCATTGAATTTCTATTTCTTAATCACGGGACCACTTAGGCCTTGTTAGATGGACTAGGATCCACAGCTGAAGTCACCTTCAAGCAGGGCCTTTTCAGGGTTAAATAACCAATCAAATGAAAAAAATTGGGATTATACTTCATGCAATCCACTAGAGAAGAAAATTATCAGAATTGGAACTTACATTTCTGTGGTATATTGACGTCAGATCTGGCTGGCATCATCCCTCCACATCCATTGCATTGCAAGTGCGCAGCTCCTGGACTGCATCGAAATCCACCAAATTCGGTACCTGCAATATTCTTGTCATTTCAGGTGCATGCAAGAAGAAGACAAGCTTTTCAAGAAGCATGTCGACATGGAAGGTTGCATATAATTCTCAATCAAATACATTTTTGCCCTGCTTTTATAGAAGAACACAAAAGCTACCTCAATCTCCATATCAGTGCAAGGATAATTAACTAACTTTTCGAATTCATGTGAAGCATAGCATGAATGCATCATGACACAACTCTGACATTGTGAAATATTTACAACTTCTAAAATCTTGCTAAGTTGGAAGGGCGGGCCTGGTGCAGCGGTAGAGCCTACCGTCTGTAACCGGAAGGTCCCGGGTTCGAGCCCCAGCCTCTGCACATTTGTGTGGGTAAGGCTTGGGGCTTAAAAACAACCCTTCCCCAGACCCCGCACAGTGCGGGAAGCCTACGGCACTGGGTACGCCCTTTTTTAAAAATCTTGCTAAGTTAGAACCAGCTCTTCAATCCATTTTCAATGAAACTAATACATAGTACAAACAATAAAATATGATTCATGGGTTAATAATATAGTCTTGAAGCACAGATCAATGTGAATACAAGATAGTCTTATAACATGATTGCACAACTAGTTGAGAAACATACAAGTAAAATATTCAAATTGGAATTTCTGCACATACGGCATTGAGGACATGGCAGATCTGCATTGTTGATTTCATCACTTGAACGTGAAAAAGGCCGTTTTCTTGATTGATTTTTCTGTTTCCCCAAAACCTAAGGCATCATAAAACACATCAGCCACAATCTAGTATATTGGGCCAGACCATAAAAATAACAGAAAAAATATAGCTTGCACCCTACAGATTTTATCTTTTACGAGACAACTTTGGAAAAAAAAAGTTGATTGCATCTGCTTCACTCACAATATTAGATTTTACTGAAGCATACGACTCTAGCAATGCAATCTCCTCATCAGACCTTTGTAGCGATGAAAACGCTTGTAATATAGCCTACAAAAATTATAGACACAAAAATCTAGCAGTATAAGTACATAGTAGTTTTAGGAACATAATAGGAAACAAAGTCAGAAGGATCAAATTATCATGCCTCTTCAATATTATGCAGGAAGTGATTCCTTCCAACTGATTGAACTGCCGTCCTACATTGGGGGCATGCAGCGCTCTGGCTTTTATCATGCGATTTAGATGAAGACCTTCTTAACCACTCTGAGAAACATCCATTGCTTAACAGAAATTGAAGGATCAGAACCAAGAAATTTAGAGAAGCGTAGGGTAGAAAGGAAAACAAAGAAATTTACCAGAAGTTATGGAGGCAGGGAGCAACAGTAACAACATCATGCCACAAATTCAAGCATATGCTGCACTTTGCATTCTCGATATCTAGTACAATCTGAGATCATTAGTTAGCTAGAAGTTAGTAACTTGAAATCAATGTCAAGATGATCATATTCATGAATATTAACTTTTTTTAAAAAAAATAATACCTTCACATTATTTTTGTCCTGATCCTTTGCAGCTCTAATTTCAAAGGTATACACTAAATGACCTGGAAGCATAACGGAGAACATGAATGTGTTAGACAAATTCACTTGTTCAGAATTAGAGAAGCACAAAACACATAGAATTCCTACGTGGATCAATGTAATCTACCTTAGCACTGACGATTACATTGCTACATAAACATATGAAACAATTCAGTTTGTTCAGCTCCACAAAGGCATAAGCATAAAGACTTGCTATCGATATCATGCAAAACTATATTACCTTCTTTCTGGGGTCCAGAGACAATCTCACTCCCTGGTTTAATATCAACAGGCTCTTGTTTCACAATTTTCCCATCAACAATAATTGCATCCGAACTTTGTCAAGGAAACATGGAGGGTATGAGAACCATGTAGCATCAGCAATAATTTGACAGGTGAAACAACAGAAATAAATGCAGTGCAGAATTTAACTAATCCAGAACACAGAGAGACAAGAATTTTTACTGTAAAGCATATTATATCCCACTCGGATAACTTAAGGGTGCCGACAATTAACAGTGTGTCCTTCAATTTCATGGGGTCCACTTTGTGCATTGTTATTCTTGATTTTACACGACCAAACACTCCAAATGTATAGACAAATTGCCACACATCGGTATGCACAAAGTTCTATGATACGACGGTGAAACGCAGGGCAACAAAACTGCACCTTGCCCAACTTGTATTATCTGACTGGCATAAGAATATAGAGAACACGGATAAATGCAATCTGGATCATATTTGGGATGCCAACAGCCATGAACACCTCCAAATTGAAAAGAAGGGAATCCAATACCGATGTAAGTTCGTACTATTCAGAATATAATTGTACTGGTTCCTTAGGAATCGAAAGTGGAGAACACCCAACGCATGCAGGCTAGTGCTAGAAATAGCACAGATATTCCACCACTCAACACAATCAATTAAGGTATCAAGAGGCAGGGACTTGTAGTGATACAAAAATCAATTAGTTAAACCTCAACATTTCCCCGATTTTTTCTTTTAAAGAAACATGTTCCCCATTCACAACAAATTCTCACACAACTCTCACAATAGTATTTATGGAACGTCCCCATCAATCCGCACTTCCCGACATGCCATCACGCGCGCCTCGCCAAGCCACAAGAACAAACCGTCACCGTCAAAGTTCAGCAACCCCAATCTTTCACGACACGGCATCACCAACAAGGAAAAACCGCACCTTTTACAGAACGGGCGCCCAACAACGGGCCGGAACGAGCACGGAAGGTACGAACCAAAGTCCACGGGCGCGCGGCGCAGTACCTGAGGTTCCGGATCGTGGCGGACGACGCGTCCCCGCCGTTGCGCCTGATCTCGCACCACGAGACCTCCTCCCCGGCGGCGGCGGGCGCGGCGACAAGGGAGCAGACCACGGCGTCGTCCTCGGCCACCTCCACCTCCGGGTAGGCGGGGTCGGCGGGCACTGCAAGGGAGCGGGGGCGGGCACGCGGGGGAAGGAACCGAGCAGAGGAATCAAGAAACCGTGCAGGGGAAGGAACCCGTGAAGAAAGAAACCGGGGAGCGGAGCGGCGGGAACCCCACCTAGCTTAGCCCAGGCCGCGGAGGAGGAGGCCGGGGAGGAGCCGGGGGCGGAGGAGGGGCGCGGGGGCTGGGATGTGGAGCACTCGCCGGCGTCCATGGCGGGCGGAGGGAGGGGAGGCCCCGGCGTGCGTGCGGGCGTGCGTGCAGAGAAGGGGGAGGGAGAGAGGCTGCGCTGCTGCTTGAGGTTTTTGTTGCGGCGATGGGCCTTCGTGGGCCCCTGTTTGGGCCGGGGTGGCGGCCTTTTTTGCGTTTTTTTTCATTTTTAGATTTTTTAAATATTTTTTTCAGAGTAATATAGTAAAAAAGAAAAATTATAAAAATAGCCCTGACGCCCAGCTACCGGGCGCCAGTGAGGAACCCCGATGCGAGAAAAAAATATAAAAAATATTGCAAATAGGTCCCTAGGGCCCCTAGCCCCCTCCTCCCACCGGACGCGAGGACCCTAGCGCCCCACCCCAGGGCACCAGGTCCTTCTACCCTATATATTCCCCCCTCCCTCTCCCCCTCATTTCATTCCCCCACCAGCCACATAGCCCAGAAAGGAGAGAGGAGTGAGGGATGGGAGTCTGCAGCGGCGAAGCTATGATGGTTTGGTTTCGCGAGATTAGCAGGTAAATGAATTATCTTTTCTTAGTAGTTTAATTATGTAAATAAATTGTCTTTACTTATTAGTTTAATTATGTAAATTTGGAGTATATTTAGATAGGAAATTAGATTATTAATTAGATTATGTTTAGATGAAATTAAAGATTAATTTATTTTAGTTTATTCTATTTTTAGGTTAATTTAGAATAAGGATCAGTTGTGTATTGTACTTTATTAGAAAATGTGATTTAGTATAATGATTGTGTTTTCTTATTAGTTTAATTATGTAAATTTAGAGTATATTTAGAAAGAAAATTAGATTATTAATTAGAGATTAATTTAGTTATTTTAGTTTATTTTTTAGTTAATTTAGAATAATGTTTAGTAGTGTATTATACTTTATTAGAAAATGTGATTTAGTATATGAGTATCTTTTTTTAATAGTTTAACTATGTAAATTTAGAGTATATTTAGATAGGAAATTAGATTATTAATTAGATTATGTTTAGATGAAATTAGAGATTAATTTAGTTGTTTTAGTTATTTTAGCTTATTCTATTTTTAGTTAATTTGGAATAATGTTTAGTAGAGTATTATACTTTATTAGAAAATATGATTTAGTATAATGTTGGATAAAGTAATAAACTGTATTTGTTATTAACAGATATGTCTAGTAGAGTGCAATTTGAGATATTTTTCGGTGATGGCATTGTGGACAACGGACCAAATGGAGTTTAATTAAATTATTTTAAGCGAGTACTTAGAGGAGTTGATAGCCCGTAGAAAGAAGTTTCGAGTCCATTTATAATTGGTTGGAAAAAGGGCTGCGTACAAACCGGAACACACATTTTCTGATAGTCCAAACTGTGGTGAATTGGGTTAGTGAAGGAGTGAGATGACAGTTAATGACGATTAGTAACACGGCTGAATGGAAGATGTACATCGACAATGCTTTGCAGCATGGCTGGCCTACAGCTATCCTGGTCAGGTGTTACCCAAAGGACAAAGGTGCAGTTGTTAATGAAGAGGAGGAAGACTGTGAGGAAGAGATAGAATGAAATGTGCATGAGCAGGTTGCGGAAGCCGTAGAAGAAAGTGATGAAGGTTGAGCGCAGGGTGTTGAGGCAGCACCAGAAGGTGTGGCAGATAAAGGTGAAAGGTTTCCAAGCATTGTGCAGCAAATGGAGAATAAAAATATTGAGGCAACAGGGATGGAGGAATATTTGGATTCCTCAGATGAAGAGTATCCTGTACCAGCAGAATGGAGCAACCCTGGATTTGGAAATCCCGTTGCATTTGATGGGAGGCAACAAGAGTGTGAGTATAGAGATAATGAGGTTGTGAAGGGGGCTAAATATCCCGGCAGTGATGCAGTGAAAGAGGCAGTGAAGAGATGGGCGCTATCTCTGGGAAAGGAATTCAGAGTTGCGAGGTCTAGCATGAGTGTGTATGATGTGGTATGTGTTAAGGAAGGCTGTCCATGGCGTGTTCATGCATACAAGGACTCATTTAAGAATTATTGAAAAGTGACCATTGTTGTTGAGCATACTTGTTTACTGGACGATGTGTTGAAGGCCCATAGGAACATGACAACAGTATTCGTAGCCTCTGAAATTTATGCAATGCTAATGGAGAAAATACATTTGGAGCCGAAGATTATAATCAGACATATGGAGCTCAAATATCATTTCACCATTTTCTATGCTAAGGCCTGACAGGCAAAATACAGGGCGTTCGAAATGAGGTTTAGCACGTATGAGGCCTCATATGATAACTTACCTAGTTTGCTCGCAACAATTGTGCAGAGAAATCAGGAAAGTGCCTATAGTATAAAGGAAATTCCTAACAACTCTGGAGGTCCAAGAATACTTCAGCGTGCCTTCTTTTGCCTTGGTGCATGTGTGAAGGTATTTCAATTTTGCCTACCAATATTGTGCATAGATGGTACTTGCTTGACTGGGAAATATAAAGGTACGATACTGACAGGCATCGGAGTTGATGGAAACAATCAATTGTTACCTGTTACTTTTGCATTTGTGGAAAGTGAGAACATAGAAAGTTGGTTTTGGTTCCTGAAACTTGTGAAGCAACATGTGGTGGTTGGCAGACCTAATGTGTGCCTAATCAGTGATAGGCATGCTGAAATTTTGCATGCAATTGATCGTCTGCAGAATGATGGGGGACATCCACCCCAATATGGCCTGACGTACACAACCGTTGGTGCCTGAGGCACATTGGTGCAAACTTCCATGACCATTTCAAGAATAAGTACCTTATGGATCATTTCAAGAGGCTTGCCTCTCAGAATCAGAAGCGGAAGTTCAAAACTCTATGAAAGATGCTTGATAGGTTGACTGCAAAGCTCACTGGGGACGAAACAGATCCACCGAGGTCAAGGCCTTTTTTGATTGGATTCGTGATGTGCCTAAGCAAAAGTAGGCTCTATTATATGATACTGATGGTAGGCGCTATGGAATATAGATGACCAACAATTCAGAGTCCTACAATATGATTATGCGAGGAGTACGGTCCTTGCCGCTAGTTGGTATTGTTGAATTCATCATCTACGGTTGTGCAAAGTATTTCAGGAAACGTTACATGGCTGTCAGTCCAACTTTAAATAACCCAACAATACTATTTGGGTATGTAATGACACAGTAAATGGAGGATAAGATTAAAAAGTTACTGGAGCACGATGTTAAAGTCATAAGGACTCGGGAGCAAAAGTTCCAGGTTACATGCAAAGGTAGGGCTCATAGTGGTCTGCTAAGAAACAGAGCGGTGCATGAATGTGTTCTTGCGCACGATGGGAGTATTCATTGTTCATGCTACAAACCAACTTTGTTGCACAAGCCGTGCTCGCATGTCATTGCAGCATGTAGGGAGGCAGGTGTGCAACCTGGATCATTTGTATCCTTGTACTATACAAAGCAGTCAATCGCAGCGATATTGAATCATGAAGTGTATGGGTACGCGACGGTGGGGACCTTCATAGAGGAAAATACGAGTAAAGTTTACATTCCTGATCTTGAGACGAAAATACATCATCCTGGGCATAGAAGGACCCATCGGATCCGTAATGGGATGGACGAGGCGGAAGCCCGCAGGTCACAGAAATGTTGTACTAGTTGTGGTGGTTTTGGTCATAGCTACAAGAGGTGTCCCCTGATGGATGTACCTGGAACTGCCGAGGCGGGTCCATCTGGAAATCCCACTGATGGCGCACCATCGGACTTTAGAGCGTCATCTGCGCGTCATTCACGTTCCAGGCCCTAATTACTTAGTGTTATTATAACAACAGGTACTATGATGTTATCGAATATGTTTCTCCATTGTACAATATGTAACTAATTCAACATGCAGGTATGGCCGAGGGTTACCCACCGACCCCTGAGCTGCTCGACGTAGCTATAGACTCTGGGCACAGTCTTTCCAGATCGCGTGCGAGCATAAGCACCTAATTGTATTGCGGCCACGTCCACCAGCAGAGCTTCTCCGCGTGGATGACCATTGGATTCCGAGGTAACTTCATGATTTTGAAAATGATAACTCAGTATGTTTATTATTTTTCTCTTACATATTTATTGGTTATTGTTCTTCTGATACAAGTTGCTCAGTGCTGGTCTTCTTGCTTTCGCACATCTCGTCGATGGCGGTTCGAGGATAGGCCTCGACAGATCCCTGTTGACCGCGCTGGTTGACAGGTGGAGGCCTGAGACGCACACGTTCCACCTCCCATGCGGGGAGATGGCACCGACCCTACAAGACGTGTCATTCCTACTTGGTCTACCACTAGTTGGGGAGGCTATAGGACTCCGCGTGATTCTGACTACGTGGATGCACGACCTACAGGCACGGTTCGCGGATGTGGACCTCCAGCATGAGTATAGGCCCATCGCCCCACATCCCACGTTCGCACGTGGGCCATCGAAGAGGTGGCTCTTGCAGTTCTAGATTACTTTGTTAACTCCATCTCAGTATGTTATACTTAGCAATTACATTTTTTTGTAGTTTTACTTACCAATTGCTTCATTTATGCATGCGCATATATTGGAGGATGATGCTGACAAGGATAGTGTGTCCAGATCGCTTGAGGCGTACCTGTTGTGGCTCTTCGACTACATAATGTTCAACAACAGCCATGGCAACTCTGTCGACAAGATCCTCATTGACTACACACGGGAGATTGCCGATTCTGACCCAGAGAAGGACGTGCCGTTGTATAGTTGGGGCTCTGCAGTTCTTGCAGCCACGTACCATGGACTATGTGAAAATTGCATGAAGTCTGACAGTAACGGGATCCTCACGGGATGCCCACTTCTGCTACAGTTGTGGTCGTATGAGAGGTTGGTCGTTGGTCGCCCTATGGTCAGCTTTGTACAGTACGCTAAGTTCTACGAGCACGGCGATGAGGATAGCCGGCCCACAATGGGTACCCTCTAATTGTGGCGCCAGGTACGTTCCGGTTCTTTCAGTTCGTTTACAATTTCAATTCATTGTTATATGCATTGTTGTGTTCATTTACAATTGACATTAACTTACAATTTGCTGAGGTTTTGGGCTCATATACAGACAAGTCGGTCGTATCCTGACTTCATCAGGGAGCTTGATTAGCTACAGCCTGATGACGTTATCTGATAGCCATACACAACGTCAGCCATTACCGCGCGAGCTCCACTGAGACTTTCTGCGTGGTGCGGGGAGAACCCCGACTTGTGGCTCACGACGGCGGGCTTGGTTTACGACATATTTGTTGAGCCGCACTGCCTGGACCGAGTGATGAGGCAGTTTGGTCTGCGACAGGCATTTCATTTACCGGCCCCACTGCACCGGGTTCCACGACATGAGCACGGGTAACAATTGTCTCTTTCTACTCACATATATGTCCATGATTACAATGTTCTTACAAATGTTGTGCCTGCTGTAGGTTGAGTAGGTTAGGACAGCCATGCAACGATACGTGGATCAACAAGTTGCAGCCATGGGTCGATCTGTGAGATAACGCGGATGACGACGTCGTGCAGCCTACCGGACCCTACGTACCGTCGTTCTTTCATACTTATCTCACATGGTACTTTCCTCGGACTCGCCCTCGGATCACGTTTGTTGACTTGCACCTTCAGCTACACATGACGAGTTTGCAGGATGGATATGCCTATCACTGGGATGAGGCACTCGCAGGAGTGGTAAGTTTCATATGTTAGCACGCACTTAATGTTCAACTTAAGTATAGTGCTAAGGTAATTATTATTTGGCTGCAGGTACAGGTTGCCCTTCGACTTAACAACAATTGTGAGTGTGCATTACTAAGGATACAAGGCAACAACCCAATGATCCAGATAGAGCAGAGAGAGATGTGGACCCGGGCACGAGATGCCTCTCGGTACGTACTCAACACCCTTGGACAACCTCCGCAGTCTGAGTCCTCACAGGGTTCGTCACATCCACCGTCTTCGGACTATAGTAGTTGGCGTCTTTCCCCACCTCCAGTTATGCCGTACGCCATAGGTAAGCTTTACGAACATTACACTTTAATATGCCATTGTATTATGCACACATGTATTAACTTATTGTTTTAACAGGACCGCACGTCCCTATGGGACCTCCACCGTACTTGCCGATGGGACATCCACCGTATATGGGAGCCGGTCCATCACACGCTACCGATGCCGAGTTCGTGGGACAGTACTCCGATGGAGATACTACCTTCATCATGGAGGATCTATTTCGAGGCGAGTTCACTAACGATTTCGACATCATTGGGTCATCATAGTTGGGAGGGGCCCCGCTACACCCATCGTAGGACGTGCCTACACAGACCCCCGTGGCTGGCTCACGTCCTCAGCGCGCCGCAGGTTTCCCAGATCGTTTCACCTACTCCGCAGGTCACGTTCACGCACATCAGCGTGGAAAGAGGGACCGTACTCATAGGAGTGGTTAGATGTGTCCCCATGTATAAGTTTAGACGTAGTTGTGGTGGTCGAATGAGTAATGGACATTTAATATGGCATGACAGTGTTCTTTGCTATTTCTAGTTATGTTACTTGCATATTTTTTGTACTTATTTCCAATTATCCACAATTTATGTACCCTCCTCTCTCATATTCCAATTTGAGCACCAGAAATCAACAAAGCACCACCAAAAATGGACGCTCCAGCAGAGAGAGGACGTGGGAGAGGCCGTGGGAGGGGTCAAGGAGGGGATCACCACCACCAATCTACGAGTGCATCGTTTACATGGACGCTATAGAAGATCGCAAATGTGTTGACTGCTTGTTTGCAAGTGTTTAGGGGAGACAACGATGATCCGTTTCTGGAAAAAAATATCAGGAAGGCTTTTATCAAAGCTGAATGCAACCTCTACATTTGATGCATATCCATCTGGAGAAGTTTTGACCACAGAAGCTCTAAGGGGCCTTTTGAATGAGTATCATGAAAAGTACAGGAAGATATGTGCTATTGCTGAACTTCCTTATAGCGGGTTTTCTAGCACGGAATACAAGATTCTGATGTTACCCTCTGACCATGAGAAACATGTGCAAGTATGGTGTCTTTAAATCATGCTTCTACTATATTTTATTTTAGAAACTATAATATTCATGTTATAGTCTATTGATGTAGGAACATCCGGAGGATGATGAGTTGATAAACAAGTATATCCCTAATTTTATACCTATGTACGTGATGTTTGGTGGTGGTGTAATGCCTAGATGTTCGAGAGGAACACGAGGGAGACGCAGAGTTGTTCAAGGTAGATCTCATGTGCGTGAGCCAGAAGGTGGGAGACACACCAGGTCATCTAGTGGTAGTGCAAATGGAGCCACCGTGCGAGGAGTTAAGTTTAATGATGATTTCATGCCAATGTCCCCTCCCCGCAGGCCTCCGTCGCCAGAGAATCCTGATGATTACAAACGCGAACCTTTATTTGAACCACTCCCACCTCCTACTGCTTTTCCACCTTTCGGTCCACGACACCCACCTCACTATCGTTTTTTTAGTTCGGCAAGTCTTTCTATGATTATGTATGTCAAGTTAATGTATGTTTAATGTGTTGTAAAATTTTTAGTTCCATCTAATTATCGTATTGTAGTTGGGCAAGTCTACCTATGCTTATGTATGCCAAGTTTATGTAGGGTAGGGGGGCCTCAAGCATGGTGGGTGGCCTGACGCCCTGTGGTGGGGCGCCAAATACCTGGCGCCCCGCGCCCGGTGGGGGCGCCAGGGGCCCAAGGATCTGTTTGCAATACTTTTTATAATTTTTTCTCGCATCGGGGTCCTTGGCGACTCTAGTGTCCGCTGGCTGAGCGCCTGGGGCTATTTTTATATTTTTCTTTTTTACCGTATTATTCTAAAAGAATATTAAAAAAAATCTAAAAATAAGAAAAAAGACACATTTTTTTCTAGAGGGGCCGTGGGCCAATGAGTTGACCGTTCCGACGGCCTGGCCGGGCCGGCAACGTGCGAGCTGGTTCATGGGCTGAATTCAGAAGCCTGTCTGCTAATTTGTTTCGCATCAAATGCAATCCGGATTAGAAGTGGACCGTATTTTTTATGTCCAATTTTTTTTTTATACAATCAGAGTGTAATGAACTTTTTTTTGGGAACCATAAGCTAATCTTTACGCCCTCGGGTAAAAGGCAAATTTCTTTTCTACTAATGTATTGTGATTCCTTTCTATTTATTTTTGGGGTGGGGGTGGGGGGGGGGGGGGTAGGCTAAACAAACGATCAATATCTCGATCGTAATTCTCACCTCGGCTGGATTTCCCAAACGGGAGCTTTATAATTTGCTAAGCGAGGTACTCCTCCTGATTACTAAACAAAACATGAATGGAGGATTATTGGAGATGCATCATCATTAGCGGGCGTGTTTTTATGAAAAGCCGACCCAATTAGTGGAAGGTGGCATGGCAAGTCAACTATCGTTGGGAAGGCGTGAGACCGCACCAAATTGGCACTTCTTTTAGCATATTTTATTTTATATATGGCATTAGTTCATAATATAATTAGCACGAAACTTTGTCGGGCAATTCCACTTGGAAAATAAAAAAAATCCAGTGGCGAATGGAAGCATGGAGCTGTTGTTGTTTTGCTGAAAAGGACAAGAACATTTCTCTAGTCTACTTTCGCTACGTATTGCGAAAAAAACACGAAAGCTTGGACGCTGAAGAACATCTCTTTCGTTCCTAGCTCCTACTAGGTCCCAACTCCCAAACAGTACTGAGACAGTGAGCTGCGTGTGCTTCATCAATTCATTTCCATGATGATTGCCAAAAACCACGAACTTTTGGTGCTTTTATGCGCAAGCGAACCTGAGGTCATCGAAGAAGTGACATGTTGATTACTTTTTTGAAAGCGATATGCTGATTTTTGAAACGAGACTAGCTTTTTTTTTAAAAAAAAGGTGAAATTGAGAGTGATTCGAGAATCGCTTGTTTCGATGTGGACGTGACTCCAGATCCCGCACAAATATCCCATCAGATATTCAGATCCCTTTGTCCTCTTTGGAAAGTGTTGCTGGTCAAGCCGTAGCAGCCGGCACCAACTGCGAGGGAGGACAGGGTTAACAATTTCAACGAAATTTCGCTGAAATTTCGAGAATTTTTTTGTTTCCGCTAGTTACCGGGAAAAGAAATTTCGATATTTTCTGTTTTGAATTTGGAAAATTCAAAAAAATTTGTAAAAAATTGGAAAAAATATGATAAAAAACCAGGTGTTTTTATAAGCAAATAGGACTAGAACACACTCAAATCTAAGATCATTTGCTAGGCTAAAATTAACATTTGAAACTGTAATTTGAATAACTCGTCATTTCATGTGCAAAATTTTGTTTTCTCCCCTCAACTTCAACTAGACTTTGGTTTATCATGATGTTGGTGAGGTACCTATTCAATTTCATATGCATACCTACATCGGTTTAAAAGTTATTTAACACCTTTGGAGTGTTGATGCTATGTGGACATGCTTATATGGTTGTGTTGGATATATTGTGTGTGAAACATATAATATGCACTCTGAACTGTGATATGCGCAACATGTCAAAATTTTCAATTTTTTCTGTTATTTCCTCTCAAAACAAGATTTTCCATTTCACAAACAGCGAATTTCGCACTCTGGACACCAAATTTCGGCCGAAATCACCGAAATTTCGACGGTATACATCGGAATTTCGTTTTTTCACTACTACAAAACAGGCCTTTGTTTCAGGCCATTTATCCCGACAGTTTTGGGCACGGGACAATAGGTGGCTTTTGTTCCGGGTCCAACGGCTAGCCGGGCCAGCGGGGGACAGGGGCCTTTTGTCCCGGTTGGAGCCACCAACCGGGACCAATGGCTAAGATTCTATCCCGGTTGAAACAACAGCCCGGGACAAAAGGTGATGATCGGCCTCTCCTCTTGATAGTTTCGAAGTCTGTGGCTCCTCTCTGCCACTCATTTCTCTACTTCTCCTCTCTCTCTACCTTATCCCTCTCTCTGTCTTGCTAGCGCGAGCAGCAGGACGCGGGCCGCCGTCGACCGCATAGCGCACAGCAGGCCGCGAGCTGCCGCCGGCCGCGGAGGCGCGCGAGCCACCGTTGGCAGCCGCGGAGCGGGCTGCCGCGGAGCGCGCGAGCAGCTGGCCGCGGGCCGCCGTCGACCGCGCAGCAGGCCGCGAGCTGCCGCCGGCCGCGGAGGCGCGCGAGCAGCTGGCCGCGGGCCGTCGACCGCGCAGCAGGCCGCGAGCTGCCGCCGGCCGCGGAGGCGCACGAGCCACCGCTGGCTGCCGTGGAGCGGGCTGCCGCGGAGTGCACGAGCAGCTGGCCGCGGGCCGCCGCCGGCCATGCAGCGCGCGAGCCACCGCCGTGGTGGTGGGCATCGGCCGCCACGGAGCGCGCGGACGCCGTGAGGAGCTGGCCGCGGGCCGGCCGCCGCCGCCGACACGAAGCGCGCGGGCCCGCCACCACCACAAAGCACGAAGCTTACTGCCGCGCAGAGCGGGCCGCCACCGGCCACTGCGGCGGGAGCGCTCGAGCAGCGGGCGCCGGGCGCCGCGGGAGCCGTCCGTCAGTTTTTTTCTTACTTTTTAGAAATAGAGATGCTTATCGGATTGTATGGATTGTATCTTGTGATCGATTGTTTGAATGATTTGCTGGATCTATTGATTTTGTATGGTCGATTCAATATTTGGTGATTGATTCTTTGAATAATTTGTTGACACTATTGGTGGGGATGCAAGGGGAATGGGACGGGATGCAAGCCGCGTGGACGGGCTGGCCAAACTCCGGTGGGCGGCGCGGCCAGACCCGGCGAGCGGCGGCGCGGCCAGACCCGGCGAGCGGCGGCGCGTACGGGCTCGTTGATGGAGGCTGATTTTTTTTATTGTGAAAAATTACATTTGTCTCGGTTCTATAGCCGTCTGGATAAAATGTCGGACACATTTATCTCAGACGAGCAGTCCCGGTTAAAAAACCGGGACAAAAGCCCCTTACCAACCGGGACTATATGCACTTTCTGTAGTAGTGTTTGAATTCAAATTCCCTCTCCGTTCGGAAATAGCGAAATTCGACGAAATTTCGGCCGAAATTTCGTTTCCGGCAACTACCGGGATTTCATCGAAAAACGAAAATGGTTAACCCTGGGGAGGACTAGCAGCATATGGCCCGTTCGTGCCACGTCGGATCGTGGTCAGACTCCGTCCGCCGGCTGCTCCCCCGCCCACGAAAGCCGCCCGCCGGCGACTAAGAAACGCCCCATTTCAAGGAAATTTCCTTCTGAAAACATCGTTCTTTTTATGATGAGATCCTTCTGAAAACATTCCAAAGCAAGACTGATAACCCTTTCGTCTTATCTTAATCCTATCCTGAGCATAATCCTACCTCTTTTGGGCGGGTAATCATAATCCTGCTTTTGATTGCCAAGAGTAAAGCAGTATTAGGAGAGGAAATCCATATACAAGTATATTGGTGATGGGAAATCCACTTACCGTGGTGATGGATAGGATCATATTGGTTATATCTAAAGGTGATATCTTTCCTATAGATCATAAACATTTCTTTGTTCAGATTGTAGCTCCAATTTCAAGAACATCTAGTACGGTTAAAAAAATGTAAATGCACGGATAGTGATTTACATGTACTTGTGAGATCCTCCGAAACATGAGTTTTGTTTTTTAAATTGGTCGAGAAAAGAGCTAACACTCGCTCCGAAACTCCGAAAATGTGCGGAATCCGCGTAAAACCTGCATCAAACTTCATCAAAACTGAAACCTCATCAGAACTGTTTTGAGTTCCCAAAAGTTTGAGAAGATCCTCATGGTGGCTGCTCCATCTCCTAAAAGTCTTTTGGCATCTGTTTGTGCACTTTTTCTTTTAGGTTATGTTTGTGTACATTTAAATAAGGCAAGAAATATTTTTTCCTTGGTCTTTTTAAGGCCTGGCCCGAAGCCCATCTCGTTCGTTGAGCGGCGACGGGTAGGCAAGCAATTTCTTCCTCCCCCAATTTTTGGAGGCTGTCCACCGCGCACCACACCACACCACCATCACCACCCCTGCGCGCCGCGCTCACCTCTCGATCCAGATCCACCCGCCCCATCCCCCGTCTCCGGCGGCCGCCCTCCCCTCCACCGGCGCGCACCGAGGACCCCCTCGGGCTCTCCTCCCACCGGTAATGCCGACGGGCCTTCCCCCATTGTCCTGTCTGCCGCGAATCCTGAGCTGATGCAAGTTTTTTTCCCCCTCCCCCTCCTCAGCGCGGGATCCCGATCGATCAGGAGGCACGGCGGCGGGGAACCATGAAGCGCGTGTCGTCGCACGTGTCGCTGGCCTCGGAGGCGGAGATCAACCTGGACCTGTCGCGGCTGATCATCGACAAGCCGCGGTTCGCGCTGGAGCGGAAGCGCTCCTTCGACGAGCAGTCATGGAGCGAGCTCTCCCACCGCCAGAACGACGGCTTCGACAGCGTGCTGCAGTCGCCGGCCTTCCCCTCGGGGGGATTCGACTCGCCCTTCTCCGTGGCCACGCACTTCGGCGGCGGCCCGCACCCGCTCGTCAACGAGGCATGGGAGGCGCTCAGGAAGTCGGTCGTCTACTTCCGCGGACAGCCGGTCGGGACGATTGCCGCCTTGGATCACGCGTCCGAGGAAGTGCTCAATTATGATCAGGTAAAAATCAAGTTTTGCGAAAGCAGAGGAATCTTTTTTTTTTTTAGCATTCTGGTTTCTGTTCTTTGGACAGACATCGCGTTAGAAATCAACCAGTACTCCAGAATGTGTCCGCTTGCCTAGTTAGCTGTTTCGCTCATTGGGTCTCAAGACATTGCTACCTTTACTTTGATCAGTTGACCTTTAACTTCGTACTGCCATGCCTTTATTTTTCAGCCTATTTTGTAACACTTGTGTAGTAATATGCGATGAATCTGTCATGTACTCATGTAGGTTGCACATTGTTTGTCACGCACTCCCGTTTCATTCTGTCACTGTCATGACTTGTAGATGCAACAAGATTTTGACTTTAGTTCTGCATTTTCTGAGATTATTAATTGATAAATTGGCCTTTTGTTATCTATCATTGTGGGATATGAGAAGTAAGCAATTTAGGATCTTTGGTTGCTTTGTAGCTGGAATTTTCTTGTATTTCAGTTTTTGGTTGTTTCCTTTAAAGATTTAATATCTGATGATGCTGTGCTGATTTTTCCCTTGCTATTGCAGGTTTTCGTGAGAGATTTCGTTCCCAGTGCATTGGCTTTTCTAATGAACAATGAGACTGATATAGTGAAGAATTTCCTCTTGAAAACTCTTCACCTTCAGAGCTCAGAAAAAATGGTAGACCGGTTCAAGCTTGGTGCTGGAGCGATGCCTGCAAGTTTCAAGGTGGACCGGAATAAAAACAGAAACACTGAAACCTTAGTTGCTGATTTTGGTGAGAGTGCAATCGGCAGGGTGGCACCAGTTGACTCAGGATTTTGGTGGATTATTCTCCTCCGGGCATATACAAAGTACACTGGAGATGTTAGTTTGGCAGAATCACCTGACTGCCAGAAGTGCATGAGGTTGATATTGAATCTCTGCTTATCCGAAGGATTTGATACATTCCCAACTCTGCTTTGCACGGATGGCTGCTCAATGATTGATCGTCGAATGGTAGGATCATTTCACCTTGATCTAATTCATATTTAGATGCATGTCAATAGAATCAGTCCTTATCAGTTGAGGTGGCAATGGGATTGTTGGGTTCTGCATGTTCTTCTGTAATCAAAGGATCATTTCCTGTTTCTTTGAACAAAATTTAGAGGGATGGCCTCAGATGGTCAACAAATGCTGATGGGGTGACAGTGGCTATAGATCCTAATTTTTGAGAACTTTCTAATTTTCAAGTTTTTATGGTAGCTGCACGTATTTTCATACTACATGCAACCAAATTTGAAAGGCAATATTGTACAGCCTTACAGTGGGGCAAGAATGTGCATAGTCCTTGCAGAAGTAGAAGCAGATAATACTGGCAAAAAGGGCAATCTCTAGTACAACCCTACAAGTTCTGTTGTTGTTTGTTCTACTTTTGAATTACATTTTAGTTGGAAATGAAGATGCCCATCAGCACATGATTGTGATTACTACATTTTTCAGGGTATATATGGTTATCCAATTGAGATCCAAGCTCTATTTTATATGGCATTAAGATGTGCTCTCCAAATGCTCAAGCCAGAGGGTGAAGGGAAGGAATTCATAGAGAAGATAGGACAACGGCTACATGCACTAACCTACCACATGAGGAATTATTTCTGGCTAGATTTTCACCAACTGAATAACATATACAGATACAAAACAGAAGAGTATTCCCACACTGCTGTGAACAAGTTTAATGTCATACCGGATTCAATTCCTGATTGGGTGTTTGATTTCATGCCATGCCGAGGAGGCTACTTTCTTGGCAACGTCAGCCCTGCTATGATGGACTTCAGGTGGTTTGCCCTTGGAAATTGCATTGCAATCGTATCATCTCTAGCTACTCCAGAACAATCAGTTGCTATAATGGATCTGATCGAGGAGCGGTGGGATGAGCTAGTTGGTGAGATGCCTCTGAAGATATGCTATCCTGCTATCGAGAATCATGAGTGGAGAATTATCACTGGATGTGACCCCAAGAACACCCGGTGGAGTTACCACAATGGAGGATCATGGCCAGGTATTGCCTCTATTTGCATTGTGTGTTTTGTGATGTTTGGGTTAATTCTTGAAAAAATAGCAGTCATTTCTGTATCACGTGTTTCATTAGTGATTAGGCAAGCCGCAGGCATGTATTAATTATTGTTCCAGAATGAAGATTGCAAGTCCGGGTAAAGGAGCAGGGTTGCGTTAGGTTTTGGCAAACCAGCATAAAAAATAGCCACTCTAATGGATTTGAAATCCACAAGAAACTCGTTGAGGCGTAACCCTCTTAGCGACGCGCTACATCGGAACCCGGGTGTGGTGATAAATGGGCAAGGGCCGGGTTGCCATCCCCCCAAGGGCGCGTCGTATCGTGACTTGGGTACGATGATAAGTGAGCAAGGGTCGGGTCGTCACCTGAATGACGCGCTACATCTACGTCCGGGTGTAGTGAAAAATGAGCAAGGGTCTTCGCACTTCCCTTGACGGGTGCGAAGGGTAAGGAAGCTAGCCGAGCCAACTAGGATTCGTATAGGTAGCTGGAACGTAGGGTCCCTAACGGGTAAGTTGCGAGAGTTAGTTGATGCAGCAATTAGGAGGCGTGTAAATATTCTATGCGTTCAGGAGACTAAATGGAAGGGCCAGAAGGCGAAGGAGGTTGATGATACTGGCTTCAAGTTTTGGTACACGGGAGCAACTCCAGGTAGGAATGGTGTAGGCATCTTGATTGATAAGAGCCTTAAGGATGGAGTCGTAGAGGTTAGAAGGCAAGGCGACCGGTCTATCCTAATCCGGTTGGTAGTTGGAGATTTGGTTTTGAATGTGATCAGTGCCTATGCCCTTCAGGTAAGCCTTAGTGAGAGCACTAAGATGCAGTTTTGGGAAGATCTAGATAGCATGGTTAGTACCGTGCCTACCAGCAAGAAACTCTTCATAGGAGATCTCAACGGCCATGTGGGTGCGACTAATGTAGGGTTCGAGCGAGTGCACGGGGGTTTTGGGTATGGTAGCAGGAGTCAAGAGGGGGAGGATGTGTTGAACTTTCCGTTAGCCTACGACTTGTTGATAGCGGATACTGTGTTTAAGAAGAGGGAATCCCATTTTGTGACGTTTCGTAGTGGACAACACTCGAGCCAGATCGACTTTATCCTTGCTAGGAGGGAGGATAGACGTGATTGCTTAGATTGTAAGGTGATACCTGGGGAGTGTGTTGTCCCTCAACACAAGCTTGTGGTGGCGGACTTTCGTCTTCGGGTACGTGTCCACCGGGACAAACGTGCCAAGATTGCGAGAACAAAGTGGTGGAAGCTTAGAGGGGAAGCGGCACAAGCGTTTAAGGAAAGGATGCTAGGTGAGGGGCCTTGGGAAGAAGAAGAAGACGCAGATGACATGTGGCTAAAGATGTCAACATGTGTTCGGAAGGTAGCCTCAGAGGTGTTTGGCGTGAGTAGGGGAGGCAAACAGGAGGGGAAAGACACCTGGTGGGGGAACGACAAGGTGCAAAGGGCTATTAAGGAGAAGAAGTAGTGTTTCAAGCACCTCCACCTTGACAAGAGTGCAGCCAACATCGAGGGCTATAAATTAGCGAAGAGGGTTGCAAAGCGAGCTGTGAGTGTAGCAAATGGTAAGGCGTATGATGACCTGTATCAGCGGCTAGGCACGAAAGAAGGGGAGAATGACATTTATAGGATGGCTAGGATCCGCGAGCGGAAGACAAGGGACATCAATCAAATCAAATGCATTAAGGATGGGACAGATCGACTGTTAGTGAAGGATGAGGAGATCATGGATAGATGGAGAGAGTACTTCGACAAGTTGTTTAATGGGAAGAGTGAGAGCCCTACCCTTGAGTTAGATGACTCTTTTGACGACACCAATAGACGTTTTGTGAGGAGAATTTAGGAGGTAGAGATCGGGGAGGCTTTGAAGAGGATGAAGGGAGGTAAAGCGATGGGCCCTGATGGTATCCCCATTGAGATGTGGAGATGACTAGGAGATAGAGCAATAGTATGGCTAACTAAGCTTTTTAATCTTATTTTTCGGTCAAACAAGATGCCGGAAGAATGGAGAAGTATATTAGTACATATCTTCAAAAATAAGGGCGATGTTCAAAGTTGTACTAACTACCGTGGGATTAAGCTGATGAGCCATACGATGAAGCTTTGGGAGAGGGTTATCGAGCATCGCCTAAGAAGAGTGACAAGTGTGACCCAAAACCAATTTGGGTTCATGCCTGGAAGGTCAACCATGGAGGCGATTTTCTTAATACGACAATTGATGGAGAGATATAGGGAGCAGAAGAAGGACTTGCACATGGTCTTCATTGATCTTGAGAAGGCATATGACAAAGTACCGAGAAATATCATGTGGTGGGTCTTGGAGAAGCACAAAGTCCCAACTAAGTACATTACCCTCATTAAGGATATGTACAAGGATGCGACGACGTTTGTCCGGACATGTGATGGCAACACCACTGACTTTCCTATTAACATAGGCCTACACCAAGGGTCAGCATTGAGCCCTTATTTATTTGTTTTAGTGATAGATGAGGTCACAAGGGATATACAAGGTGAGATCCCTTGGTGTATGCTCTTTGCTGATGATGTGGTGCTAGTTGACGAGAGTAGGGCAGGGGTTAATAGGAAGTTAGAGCTGTGGAGACGCACGTTAGAGTCGAAAGGGTTCAGACTTAGTAGGACCAAGACCGAGTACGTGATGTGCGATTTCAGCGCGACTAGGCATGAGGGGGGGAGACGTTAGTCTAGATGGGTAAGTGGTGGTCCAGAAGGATACTTTTCGGTATTTAGGATCGGTGCTACAAAAGGATGGCGACATTGATGAAGATGTTAGGCATAGAATTTTAGCTGGCTGGTTGAAATGGCGGCAAGCTTCTGGCATCCTTTGTGACAAGAGGGTGCCACAAAAGCTAAAAGGCAAATTCTATAGGACAGTAATTCGTCCGGCGATGTTATACGGTGCTGAATGTTGGCCTACAAAAAGGCGACATGTCCAGCAACTGAGTGTAGCAGAGATGCGGATGTTGCGGTGGTTTTGCGGCCACACAAGGAGGGATAGAGTCCGGAACGAAGTTATTCGGGATAGGGTCAGGGTGGCACCAACTGAGGAGAAACTTACCCAGCAGCGGCTGAGATGGTTTGGACATGTCCAACGAAGGCCTCCTGAGGCGCCGGTGCGTAATGGGGTTCTTGAGCGGGTCGATAATCTAAAGAGGGGTAGAGGTAGAACTAAACTGACGTGGGATGAGTCGGTTAAGAGAGACCTTAAGGATTGGAATATTTCTAAAGAGATAGCTTTGGATAAAAGCGCTTGGAGACTAGCTATCAATGTGCCTGAACCTTGAACTTATTTCTTTCGGGTTTCATCTCTAGCCTACCCCAACTTGCTTGGGAAAAAGGCTATGTTGTTGTTGTTGCAATGAAGATTGCAAGTTCATTCATCATAAAACTGTAAAAAGGGTATTAACTAAAATCTGTTCTGAAACTGATGACATAATGAACTTGTGTATGCACTCAATATAAAAAAAATGTTTGGTCTAACAATCTTTGATAACATGCAGTACTTTTCATGCTACTTCTATAAAAAGGCACTTGTTAGCTAGGTCTTCTGAATATTTTCCATTTTCTCTTCATATGCTTACCATGGCATGAGCAGAGTAGAAACAGTGCTTCACTGCTTCCTGATGTATTCTAGAGGCAAACTCTGAGCTTCTGATTTCTTCAAAGCCTGTAAGTTTTTCATTCTCACTATTTTTTTTATCTGCAGTTCTTCTGTGGCTGCTGACAGCTGCCTGCATCAAGACTGGTCGGCCACAGATGGCAAAACGTGCGATAGAGCTTGCTGAGTCGAGGCTGCTCAAGGACGGCTGGCCTGAGTACTATGATGGCAAGCTGGGAAGATTCGTTGGTAAGCAGGCCAGGAAGTTCCAAACCTGGTCCATTGCCGGTTACCTCGTCGCCCGCATGATGCTGGAGGACCCATCAACGCTCATGATGATCTCCATGGAGGAGGACAGACCTGTGAAGCCGACAATGCGGCGGTCAGCATCATGGAATGCCTGAATGCTTGGTTAGCTGTTTCTGAACAACAACAACAATATAGCCTTTTTTCCAAAGCAAGTTGGGTTAGCTGTTTCTGAAGGAAAAAAAAAATCTGAGTCCAAAGCTACACAGATGATTTGTGATTTGTTCAGACTACAAAAGGTTCAACTTTGATCAGTTGAGCACTGTCAGTTAGGACAGAAGTGTATACCACAGAGGATCATAGGAGTTACACAAGATTTTGCCACTCATTTTGGGTTTCTTTGGAAACAATACCAAGGCTTCTGTTCAGTTTAAACTTTGATTTTGGAATGAGAAATAGCTGTTTATGCAAATGTTTCTTCTCTGTGTTTGTGCAGGGTTCGTATCCAGGGGTGGGGACATCCCAATGTATAAGGTTTCAATGTTTTAGAAATTTGTCAACAGTTTAATATCAAATTCGTCCAGAATGTCAAGAATCAAAATAGACAAGCAGTGTCCGTTTTATGATCACTGTATTTTTGAATTGCAATCAAAGGAATTTTGTTTCTCGAAGAACCACAATGAGATTTTATTGAAACATCGCAACATGTTTAATTAACTAATAAAATATCCTTTTAAATAAAATAAATTAAAATGAAATGAAAAAACAATGGGAGAAAGGGCACAGGTGGCGCCACCATCATTGGTCATTGGTCAATAAACAGAGGCCTACTCATCACCGAGCTCCAGCGTCACCGAAACCACGACCTTGGTTGCCGCCTGCACATCCACGGGCCTACGCCTCACAGTGTCTCCGGCCTCCTGACAGCGCCGCCGGTGAGCTCCAGCTTCTAGCCTTCTACTACAGCTGGTTGGGCGACGCTTCCGGCGACGAGTGCGATGAACAAAGAAAGGGGAAAACTTGTACGGCAAAAAATCAAGAACACAGAGCAAATCTTCGAGTAAGCGGCAGCAGAATTCACGAGAAAACAAAGAGAAATTCACGGATGGATATATGATTAAACATAATCGTTAGATGCCAGATGGACGCTCCAGATGACTTGATGAAGCGGTACTCTGCTGCACCGGTTTGCTGTGCTGGTTTCTGACGAAACTGAATAGCTGACAAACTGAAGAATGGCTTATTCAGATACCGGACTTCCCGACTCAAACTTAAGTGCTAATCAGCTATGCCTACACTGTCAACGGACAACCAAAGTACCGGCGAAACTCCAATGCTATAATCAGCACTACGGCACTGGGATTTCTTTATCAAAATTTCTCAAATTCGAGCTATTCCTGTTAAGCTCTAGGATCGCTACTGGTCAAACTAGATCGGGTTTGATCTTCTCTTCTCCTTCTATCTACTCGGGTAGATGAGTTCATGCCAGAGAGAGAGAGGGGTAGGCAGACACATACCTTCTGGGATAGCCGGAGTCGACACAGAGGCCATGGGTGCTGGGAGCGGTGGCGTGGTCGGCGCAGAGAGTCGACGCAGATGCCGGTAGCCATCGGGCCACCAACGGCACTGCCCTGGGACGGCGGCGTTGAGAGGCGAAGTCGTGGTGGCGTCGGCGAGGCTTCCCGCCGCTTACTGCGCTCCCCTTGATCGGGTTTGGGTCTGTTAGGTGGGTTTGTGGCGGCGGCGCGGCGAACCTGGTGCTGTGAGCCGCCCCGGCCTCACCTATTTATATGCGCAGCGCGACGGGCCCCACCAACCATGTAGGGTTGGGGCGCCCCCGATTAGGGCGCGTGGATCAAGCCCACGACGGGGCCGTTGGGCCTCCGCGTGGAGGGAGATCATCCCAACAATCTCCTCCTTGATCTCACTTTGTACTTTTCCTTTCCTTTTACTTTTATCGCTTCATCATAGATTTGTGTATAGAGCATGCCTTATCATCACGGTCAACTGTCGATAGACTTAACAGCTACAATACACGCCTCCAATCAGAAACAGATTCTTTAAACTTTTGGGCCATTATAGTCCAGAGATCATAGGCTGTCCCTTAACCCCATGCCGGCTACGTGTTCCTTGAATACGTTGGGTGGTAAGCCTTTCGTTAGCGGATCCGCGAGCATTTTCACTGTGCTTATATGCTCGAGACTTATAGTTTGATCTCGGACTTTATCTTTCACAACATAATATTTTATGTCAATGTGTTTGGCAGCACCACTTGACTTGTCGTGTGCATACGTTACTGCAGGCTCATTGTCGCAGTACAACTTTAGTTTAGAGATGTCGTCAACCACTTTTAGACCGGGTATGAACTTCTTAAGCTAGTTCACCTGCCCTGTAGCCTCATAACATGCAACAAACTCGGCATACATTGTGGACGATACAGTGACGGTTTGTTTGTAACTTTTCCACGATATTGCTCCCCCCGCGAGGGTGAACACATCCAGACGTGGATTTTGTCATCTCCTGCATAGTCGGAGTCTGAGTATCCCACGACACACAGAAATTCTGTTTTTTTTATGTCAACATGAGGCCTTTTGTTCCTTGCAAATAGCGCAGAACTTTCTTTACCAATTTCCAATGTTCTGGTCCTGGATTACTCTGGAATCTGCCAAGCAACCCGGTAACAAAAGCTAAGTCAGGGCACGTGCACACTTATGCATACTGTAAGCTTCCGGCAGCTGAAGCATATGGTACCATTTTCATTTGATCAATTTCATATTGATTTTTGGGACATTGAAATTCCCTATATCTGTCGCCCTTAACTATAGGAGCAAGTGAGGGACTGCATTTGTACATACTGTATTTCTTCAGGACCTTTTCTATATATGTCTTTTGCAATAGTCCTAATACCCCCTTAGATCTGTCTCGATGAATCTCGATTCCCAAAATGAATATCTCTTTACCAAGATCTTTCATCTCAAAATGTGAGGACAAGAAACTTTTCGTTTCCAGTAGCAGACTGACATCACCGCTCGCAAGCAAAATATCATCCACATACAGGATTAGGAAGATATACTTCCCATTCTTGAACTTTGCGTAAACACAATTGTCCTCCACATTTTCTTTAAACCCGAAACCTTTAATCGTCTTGTCAAACTTCAAGTACCACTGTCTTGAAGCTTGCTTTAAACCATAACTCGATTTCTTTAGACGACATCTCATCTTTTTTTTCCTTCCACGACAAAACCTTTCGGCTGTGCCATGTAAACACTTTCCTCCAGATCCCATTTAGGAATGCTATCTTTACATCCATCTGGTGCAATTTTAAATCATAATGAGCCATAAGAGCCATTATAATTTTGAAGAAATCTTTACAAGAGACTGGAGAAAATATCTCATTGTAATCAATCCCCTCTCTCTGTGTAAAGCCTTTTGCCACGAGTCATGTTTTAAATTTATCTATATTCCCTTGTGTCGGACCCCGTTTCCAAGATCCAATGTGCTTACCGTACCAGTCCCTGGATCAGTAACTGGTACGCACAGATACACAGAAATGGTACAGAAAGCCTATCATCGCATACAATATATAATAGAGTCTTATAGAAACCTTTATAAGGTTCTTACATAACGGCTCGTAGGCTGCGAACTTTTATTACACAGTGGAAGCTCTACGCAAACACCCAACACCACAAGCAAAAGTTTGGGTGTAGACGAAACCCTATCTAAGCGTCTTCGTCTATATCGAATTCACCTTCCGCGTCTTCTGCTGATGCATGGGGTAAGGCAAGGGAAGGCTTGGGTTTAGTTTTGCGGAAAAAGCTAATTTTTAATGCATGTGAGTGATTTGTGAAACCTCTTTGGAAAGAAGGGATACGAAATGAGTATATCCTTTTATGTAGGGTTTGGCCCTGGGGGAGATACTTCAATCCCGCCAGTTCCCGTGCTTAATAGCACAGTGGCATAATATGGCATTACAACACAGCTTTGCCCGATATCTCGGTATCCGAGTTCGGGAATCTTTACCAACCAACATTCACACACAGGAGCTCATGAAAACCTAATATTGTGACTTCACCATAGCATGCCAGAGACCGCAGGCACGGCTATCCAGATAGATTTAATCTCTGCAGAGTTTGTACACTTTATCCACATGATGTACTTGAGTTACGTCAAGTACAATTTGATCCCGCACCCACATAGGATATATAGCCCGCAACCACCACGGAACAACCAGGGGCCCAATAGCACACATCTAAAGGATATAGTTCATTTTATGACACGGTACGCCACACAGGTCCCGTGCCGGGCCAGACTCTGGTACGCCACACAGGTCCTAGGTCCGCTCCTAGTGTCCATTGCAGCCTGCCTCCAGGTGAATTGCGGCTTTAAGCCTATGGGTTCGTGACCAAGTCCGTCTTAGGTCGGACATGTGGTTGCACGAAACAAATACTAGGTGATGACCACAACGACAATCCTTATATGCTAGGGCAGACTCTCCATAGCATATGCACAAAGTAGGTGCATAGCCATGTCTTTCCCAGCTCAAAATAGTTTTAAAACCATTTATAAACTCATACGAGAAAATGTTGTTTTGAAAGTTTTGCGATAACGAAGCTTCTAGCCTAAGCATTTTGAAATAATAATTTTGACCTATGGTTATCAAGGGATCAGGGTGCTCAAAGATCAAGGAATGGCTTAATCAACAAGTTATGGGTAAACCCTAACCGTGAGAAAAATATTCTAAAAGGCACATCATGCACGAAATAAAAAAATCCAATTTAAATGGTGGTCATATTTTATATTTGCGGAAAATTCTGGGTTCAATATGATCAAGGAGGGGCGATAGGACTTGCCTTCAAACTCGTCATCTGGTTCTTCCACGTAGTCCGGGTCCTCGGTGTCATCGTTGAACGCGTCGCCTACACACGTACGTTGAACGTAACTAACGGCTCGGATGAACGTGATCAAACAATCAAGCAAACAACATTTGGAAATAAACTTTGATTTATGTGAATTTGGTATGGTTGCGTAGATCTTGATTTTAGAAAATTTTAGGGACAACAATCATCGAATTTGGATGAAAAATGAGAAAGTTACGGCTTAGGAAAGTTTTAAATCCTAGAAATTGTGAAACCAGGGAATATTCTATAGAATATCCTCGGTCCAGGGGCCTTTATGCAAAAACCAGGGACCTAAACATAAAAAAAAAACTAAACTTCCGGGGGTCTGGTTGTAAGAAACGGCCCAAGGACGACGGGTTCTATTTTTTAAAACTTCAGGGTTTAAACCGTAAAGTCAGGGACTTATTCCTAATTGTTTTTGAACTACGTTGGACTGCGGGTTGATTTCTAAAAGTTCAGGGGCTCTTTAGCAAACATGTCTGGGCGAACCGGTATCTTCTAATCTCGTGCGTTGATCTCAGATCGGACGGCTGGGATC